>NC_138876.1:57805758-60205758 GCF_965194805.1 Balaenoptera borealis | reverse complement strand
TTAATTGCTCAAATAACATGTCCAAATGTTGCCATTAGACTATAATAACGCCATGCCATCTTCATTTTTCTTTTTCCTCTTGAGTTGAGACCTATTAACAAATTGGATTGGAATATTTCTGGGTCTGTGCTTTTCTCAGGACAGCAAGATGTCGGGATAAACCAGTAGTCGGTGCAGACACAAAACCAGAAGAGAGAGAGGACCAGCGACCAGCAGAAGTAGCAACGTCCCCTCCGTGAAATCCTGTCAATAACGTATGGGCTGCCGGCGGTTGATCGCTGAGCGTGGCCCCTCTCTCCCTCTGCAGGCTCCTTTCCCAGTGGACAGTCAGGCCAGCTGTCTAGGCAGCAGGAATAGCCCTCCTCTCCCAAGCGCAGACCTGTGGGAAAATCTTCATTGGCCAGTAATTGATTCCACCCTGCCAGATCCATGACCCCAGGCTCCAGTCAAACTGGCAGCAAGCGGGGGAAGGCAGTCCACTGAAGGGGTGAGGGGGCGGGAGCAAAGGCCATGGGGGGGGCCCTGCAATTAACACTAATCTGAAAATTGGCCTCTGCCAGCAAAGCCCAGCACCTGACAGCTAATTACTTATGTCAGACTGTTGTGCACTTCACATGGAGAGGTTATTTATCAGAGACCAGAGTTTTTTCCTCCTCCCCTACTTTTTTTTTTCTGTTTGTCTTAGTTGAAAACAGTGAGGAATTGTTCCTGGTTGCTTAGATCCCAGAAACTCTGGAAGTTCTCACACTTCATTTAACTGAAAGGCTCCTAAATATCCTTTCTAAGACCTGGTGCACGTGTGTTGTGCTGCCCACCTGGGTTGGAGACCAGAGAAAGATGTAGATATCCCAGAGGGTGTGGCTCATTTCCTTTTATAAATGAAGCCAAAGTGATGGAGACACCGGAAACCCAAATAATGAATGTAGGCGCAATAAGGAATTCAAGACAGGCAAACCAACTTCGATCAACTCATTTTCAAAAAGCCAGTCCACAACGGGGAAGATCGGTAAGGGGCTTATTTTGCAAATGGAATCAAAAGCCTGCTGTCTTAAATTATTTTAAAATATTTCCTCTAATCTTCATGTATCTGTATAGTAAGTGTCTAGGTGACCCACCCAGCTATACTGTCTTTAAGTTGGTGATTTGACCTGCCTTGTCAATAATAAAAGTGGTTATCAAGGGGGGGAGAGGAGATTATATGGGACTTTTCCTTTCTGCTTTCTACTTTCAGTCAACAAATATTTTTTGAGTATCTATTTTATGCTAGGTATTGTGCTGGGTCCTGATAGATAGTTTTTTTCCCTCTTAGGATGGGTTTGAGAGTGACACAGAGAAATAAGGAAATTACAATGTAACATGATAACATTTACTGATAGTGAAATACAAGATTTGGAAGCACTTAAACCAGTATCTAACCTAAATTTATATGGTACATAAAGTAGTCTCTAGGCTGAGATCTGAATAAACAAGAATCAGGCAGGCAAAGGAGGGAGAGTGTAACAGTGGAGGATAGAAAAGTTAAAGGAAATATCACATTCACAAAACCTGACATGAGAGAGAATTCAGCAGAGGTGGAGCCTAAAGAAGACATGACCCAGATGAGGCTGATATTTAAGGTTCATGGTGAATTTGTCCCAAGTTTTTTCAAGTAGAAATTACAAGGCTTCTGGTTTAATGGAGTTTACACTATTCATCCTTGCTCTCCTCTCTCATCCAACCTGATCTCACTTCAGGTATCCAAGTCCTGGACAAGGCCATGCCAGGGAAATCCTGCCAGGGAAATCACACCTACTGAAAAGCTATAGGATTATTGGGTGAGTATTAGAGCAGGAATCAGGGGTCCTGGGAGAAAGGACAAATACAAACTTTTGCCCACCAACTACCTACCTTGCCAATGGGACTCCCTCTCCCACATTCACATGTAAGTCTGGGTGTTCATAAGGATTAATGTATTTATCCAACAAATGTTGAGTGTGTCCTCTATGCCAGGTGATGGGAGAAACCAAGGATACTGAAGTGAACACGGCGGGCATGGCCCCTGTCTTCCAAGAGCTAGTATATTCTAAGGAGAAGACAGATATGAAACAGATAGTTATATAAATCATCAAAAATGTCCTGTGTGCTAAAAAATTAAGAAGTACATTATCAAAAATCATCTGTATGAAACTGTTTTGAAAACTGTTGTGTAATAACTAAAATGAAAGATATTGTCATTAATATACCTGTAATGTGAAGTCATAGAAAAAAAGACAGAAGAAAGAAGGGCAACATGAGATCTTGCCGTGTGTTTGGTACTGGGCTAGTGCTTTATATGTACTGTGTCACTGGCTTCTCGTAACAAACTTATGAAGGTGTTATTATTTCCCCTACTTTGCCAGCGAAGTTACTGAGATGCTAAAGAGTTAAAAGGAACTTACTCCAGGCCATCCAATGAGTAAAGGAGGGAATGGTGAGGCCTGGGCTCCGTCCCTACCCACCAAGGGAATGAAACTCCAACAGTGCCTCAGCAGACTTCATTCTTCAGGACCAGAGAACTAGTTCCCACCCGGGCTAGAACCACGTCGAGCAGACAGAGCAAACCTGCCTGGAACATTCTGCGTCTCCTGGAGACCACCTTTTCCCTTAGTGGAAGTATCAGCTTGTATCATCCTGAGAGAATATTTATACTTCCTCAGGCATGAAACCCTTTTCATAAGACCTGGTAGACATTACGACACAAATGTAATTTCTATCCCAATCTTTTTTTTTTTTTTTTTTTTTATTTATTTATTTTTGGCTGTGTTGGGTCTTCGTTTCCGTGCAAGGGCTTTCTCTAGTTGCGGCAAGCGGGGGCCACTCTTCATCGCAGTGCGCGGGCCTCTCACTGTCGCGGCCTCTCTTGTTGCGGAGCACAGGCTCCAGACGCGCAGGCTCAGTAGTTGTGGCTCACGGGCCTAGCTGCTCCGCGGCATGTGGGATCCTCCCAAACCAGGTCTCGAACCCGTATGCCCTGCATTGGCAGGCAGATTCTCAACCACGGCACCACCAGGGAAGCCCCTATCCCAATCTTTTGACAGCACTTACCACCCAGCCCATTAGGAAGTGTGACATTGACTATAGAAAAAAACTCACCAAACTTATGCTTTTGAAATGTAGAGAAACTGAAATAAAAGCAGAAAGGTGGGGCTGTTCATTGTTTCCGAAAACAGGAATCAGAGGACTAGACCAAAGAGAAAAAAGACCTTGCAAACAGATGTGCCATCATAAAAGCGTTAGTCATACCATCCGCAGTAGAGTTCAGAAAGGCCCCCAATGGCAGAATTATTACTGTACAGCCATTACGCCTGGCTGTTATTTAGGGAGCATTGCAGCTTCCACAGTCACGACCAAGTCTCTGGGCACCCGCAGAAAATAACTCTGCTTTAAATAAGTAATGAACAGAGCAGCACCAGTCCAGCTCAGACACAAAAACCTGATGAAGGGAAGCCACCTCACACTCTGCCTTATGCCCCCCAGTTCCTGGGTCTGGAGTTTTCTCAGGACACAAAGCCCACAGCTCCAACTCAAGTGACCCCTGAGCTGGAGTTCTTGTCAAGACAATGTCAGCAGCAGCTTCTGGAAACCGCAGACACTGTGATCTCCGTCCATAACAGATCGTTATGTTTGGGCTTCCTAATCACCCACTTGGAGGACAGAAAGAGAACACCAGCCAGAATGACCAGGCCGTGGCCTGCCCTTGGCCCCGGCTCCCGCTGAAAGGGCCAACCCCCCCCCCCTTCACCATGCAGGCTTTTTTTAGGCACTACGATGGAAACAGTCAGATAGTCTCTTGGCCCCAAGTGAGGTCTCTGATCCACAGCCCCTGCTGTCTGTTTAGCAGCAAACTCAAACGTGTGACACACTCACATCCACTTGGGTTTCCTAAATGCTTCTTTGGTCAGTGTTGAAGATGCTTAAATCTTGTCAGAGTTCTATTTTGCCCTAATCTCTCTTTCAAAATATCTTTTTGGTTTTCAGTCAAACAAAACAGAAACCAAATCACCTCTGGTACCAAGAGTGAGCATGATTTTCTTTTTAAGCTTTGGTTTGTTTCTATGAAATGATCTCATGCCGATCTGAGTATAAATGGTGAGACGGTATAGTTTCCGATTAAAGTAAAGAGCCTATACCATCCTTTTTGTAAATAAAGGATTTACATTTTGGTCTTCTCAGAAGGGCTTATTTTTCTTAAGAAAGAGTGCCTAACCCTAGCTTTGCTCTCAACTGGGCATTGCTTGCAAGCCAGCCCATGGAATGGCCAAGGGCAGGAATGCCAACAAGCCCCCGTGGCTTCCTACTGCCACCACCAAGTTCCATTCCCTCCCGCTTACCGCGGACCACATATCACACAACCATATGTATGCCCAGGACCCCAAAATATTTCTGCATGAGGGGCTCCCCATACAGCCCTCTGGATTGCTGGAAATCAGCCATCACTCTCAAAGCTTCCGAAGTCCATGGACACCATCAGAGTGCCTCTCTGAGCCGAGTGACACCTGCTGTCTGCCTGTCTGGATGGGTGGAAGCCTGCTGTGAGATCACTGGCACAGTGGAAGACCCCCAGAGAACTCCCTTAACCAAATGCTGGGCAGGTGGGCACCAAGGCCGCCGCTCAGGGGCTGACTTGGAACAGTACATTCAAAACTATCATCGTCCAAAAAAAAAAGAGTATTTTGGCAGCCCCAAATATAAATTCTCATTATTATAGAGACAGGCTTACTTCGATTCTCATTTGGCCATACTCTGATCTCTTTGGGGCCTATTTGGCATCCACTGGCAACATGTATATTGTTTCCCCTGGAATTGCCTTTTTTAAACTGGATTAATTGCACCAAGAAGCTAATTTACAGATCAACATTGTCTTAAGCATGATGTTGCTTTTAAATAATAATAATAGCTATGGCTTTGGCTTATACGGTGCCTATTCCAACAAAGAGAGATGCACATCTTTCATGATCATTATCTGGCACTAACTGATATGCAAATCCTCCCACCCCCCGGAGCTCACAGAGTTGTATGCTGCACAGCTGTGAGTCATCAGACATTAATGTGGACTTAATTTGAAGTGGTGCTGGAGGTAGTGGGCACAACTCAAATTGGACATGTGGTGGGCGTTTAACCACAGTATTACCAATTCCCATTCTGACATCTGACAGCCCTTAATAATTAACTGCATGTAAATGGTCAAACCTTCCCTCTCTGTTGGACCAGTCTCCAGCTATACCAGTCTCTGCATCATAATTGCAAGTCGGGGCTGTCAATTGCACTTGAGACAAATCATAGGCAAAAGATCAGACAGCTTCAGGAGTTCTGTGTTCTCTGATCTATCTGCCTTTTAATTGGACTGGAAGGCCTTCCCAGCAGCTCCCATATGCTGCCTCCTTAGAAAGACATAATATTCTCTCTGGATAAGAGGGAAATTGATTGTGCTTTGAGGCTTCTTTGGAGGCTTTGGGGAAACACGCTTTTGTGGTGGACTTTCAAGGTTACCCTAGAACACACCAAGGCAGGTACGTTGCCCCAAACCCACAAGTTATTCCTTCTTTTCTGAATCCTCATCCTTGTGTGATTTTTCTTCCTTCTCCTTCTAAAATGTCTTATTCCGATTTGAGCCACAGAGTGACAGGCTGGTCCCCCACTGAACAAAGACTGGCACTCTCTGAAAATTCAAGGGAAATGTCACACAACAGAGGTGATCAAACTCAGAACTATAATAAACCCATCATCTCTACAAAAGGCAATATCAAATTCAAGCTTGGGTGAGCGACACATTCTACGGCCTCTAGTCAGCCAAGCTAAGGTCCTAGGGCTGCGTGTATCTTTTGTGGACAACAAAAAGATTCAATTGATATTCAGGAGGGTGTGATCATCCGTAAAAATATCATTATACCTATTAGTAAAGGCAACCTTGATTGATAATGGGTACAGTACACATACAGGAACTAATGACACAATTACATTTATAATCAGATTAAATATAATGTGGATAGAAACAGAAATGATTTTTATTTTTGTATTATGGATGAAAAAGGAATTTACTAAGCAAATGAATTATATAAAACTGAACTTGTAAAACAAGTAAAAGCATGAAGTTTTTAATGCTGTGATTTTCTTTGATATACCATTTAAGTACAATTGACATGCCGATTATGAAGTTTGTTCTCTTTTTAGTAAAACAGATCCCCTAAGAATTCGTCCTAAGTAAGATTTTATTACTTTAGTTGGATACTCTTCAAAGCATTAAATTTGCACTTTTTCTTTTTTTAAGATTCTACAGTTGAGACTGGATTTGCCCATTAGGCAGCAAGCAGTAAGTATTATGGTAGAGGTTGAGGATATATCACTCCAGCTGCTGGGAAGTATAGTAACAAGCCTGATATTATGTGTTAAGTAGTAAATAAGTAAACAATTATGGTGGCTCTCAGGCTCTGCCTGTGTTTTTAATCCTGTATTTGCCCCTCAGGCCGAATAAGCATACTTGAAGTATCAACCCAATTATAACCTAATGGAATAAAAATGAGCTAAGAGGGAACAGAAGAAACAAAAATACATTAAAGAGAGAGAATAAAGAAAGAAAAAAAAGTTTTAAATCTTCATATATATTTGTACACAGAATGCATGAAAGCAAACAGATGTGAGGGTCCTTGGAACTTAAAATATTGCTGTGTCCTGGTCATTTTCTCTGTCCCAGAAAAAGAATAAGCTCTTTTCAAAGCCCCGGTCTGAAAGAAGGGCTAACATCAAACAGCCCCAGAATAACCAGGAGACTAAAGCCTGAAGCTATTCAACTTCCTGCCTTGTAACTAACTAATCTACTTAGAGCTGGAAGAAGATGAGGGGCACCATTGTGCCAGAAAAGCTTCCCAGAACAGAAGCAGCGTCTTAGTCTGTTGGAAGGAGCCAGAGCCAGGAACAAGAAGACTTATGCCACTGCCCACCTAGATCTGCCCCCTGTGACCCAGGCAGGTCCATATATGTCCCTTCTCTGGAGGTGAACTCGCTGGCCATCTCCCACGTGGCTGCCTGCTCAGCACATGGTGGGAGCAGCCTCAGACACTGTGAGACGCATAGGAAAGCCTTCCTGGCAGAGGAGGAAATTGGTTCCACTTCCAGGGCCCCTGACAGCTAGTGCCTCCTGACTGTTCTCCTGACATGCATGGCCAGGGACACCTCTGCATTTGCGTGTTTGCTGAAATCACTGTTGTTCCCCAGGCTCCATCTTTAACTGCTAGTTTCTAAGCACTCCGAGGTCCTGCCAGCTCCCGGGTCTGGCTCTCCCTTTGTTCCATTCCCAGCCTAGCCTTGGCAGTCCTTGGTCCTGGCCTCAGATATCTGCCTTAATTCAGGGTCCTGGCACAGCAACAGTACTTTAACTAGAAACCGAAAAGTATTTTGGGAAATGACTGAGAGCCGATATGAGAGGGTTGGGCCACTTCCACAAACCAGTAATGCTGTCCGACGGACCTGGCATGCTGTTATTTGATGAAACTTAAGAGAAACTTTGCAGAAATTTTAATATCACTTTTGCCTCCCCCCAGCCAAAAAAAAGTCAGGTATCTTTATCAGTCAAGTTTACATTCACGTACACAGTTGAGCAGCTTATGAAACTGAGAATACTGTTAATATTTAAACTAAAAAATAAAGTGTCTGCAAATACCTTGTAACACCCTCAAGTACTCACCATGTCACAAAAAAATGAATTATTGTAATGTACTCAAATTTACCCAAAAGATACTGTAACAATCTACTTGGAGAAAAAATATTGAAGATTTATAAAAGCAAATATGTTATCAAAGTCTATGGGATACTATTCTAAGGTAATTCAATGTTGAAATAGAACCATAAGAATAATTATATTCTGCTTCCTAGGTATACTTTATAGTTGAAACCTCCTAACTGGCATGCCCTTCCTTTATCCTGCAACTGAATTACAACTGTTATTGCTACCTGTTGTTTCTCTAAGAACAGAAGAAAATAACTTGGACAATAATGCAGAGATAATAAATATTCACCAGGCAGCATTTACCACAAGCCAGTTCATTAAAAATTCCTGTTGAATTAGGGATGAATGAGTGAATGGAAATCCAGCTGTTGTCACTGCTGCTGAAGAAATTCTAAACCAGTATCTGGTCTACTTTTTTCCAATCTGATAGCTCAGAAGACTTTCCTCAGTCTAAGATGACATTTAAACGACAGTTCAGAAATGTTATCAAAGTGAAAAGAAACATATGATTCAGGTTCCTTTAAAAAGTCAAACTAGTTTGACCAGATTGGTTTTTCTCCTCCTGTGCACTTGACCCCTGCCCTCCTTGGCTGCTGGGATTGATTAAGAGGTGTGAGCCATCCCACCAGAGCTCCTGTTTATTCAAGGCGATGAACCCCAAGGAAGCCAAACTGTTTCTCTAGGCAACCAAACTTACAAAGAACGCAAGGAGGCAAGCTCTTAACTGTAATGCTTTCAGTAACTGCAGAAAGCTCCTCTTGAAAATGTCTGTGGTGCTCTATTTGCTTTTTGTTTTTTTACTAAAACTTGAGAGTCGATCCCCACCTCCCACCTCACCAGAGTCATTTATGAACCCAAGAAAGCAAGGGGGAGCTCAGAGAATTTACTCATTTTGTTGGGCCCACTGAACCACCAACCGGTGGTGCGGGGCACTGGAAATAGGGACCAAGCCAGGCTAAGTAAGGACACTCACAGAAGCCATTCCAACTCACCACCATCAGCTAGATTACTGAGAAATGTAGACAGTTCCCACTTTTCATCAATTCCTATTTGCTGCTCTGTTCATTCTTTGCTACTTAATAAGCAATTAGATTTCCCATCTAATAGGTATTGCCCACCAATTCAAAGGTTTCTACCAGTGTACGGATGGAAACGACAGCACAAGCACTTGCCAAATATGTAAAAATACGGTTAAGATTTTACCTGAAAACAATATACTTTCTAAATTGTCTACAAGGAGCACATTTTGGCTAAAAGTAGATTACAATACCTTATTGTACCGCCGGTAGAGGGTAGTAGCAAGAACTCTTAAGACCATCGAACTGGTTTGGAATCCAGGTATAGAACTTACTGGCTATGTAATATTAGGAAAGGTAGAGTAGTTCAACTACTCTACACCTCAGTTTCTTCATCAATAAAGTGGAGATAATACTATGTAAAAGGGTTCATAAGGATTAAAGGAAAATGTATAGGAGGAGCAGAAAGAAATACTAGCACATAATAAGCATTTAATAGCCATTAATGCTACTAATATACTAACATACTATTGTTAAGTATAGGAAAAGCTTTGAAAAGTATCAAGCCCTAGACAAATGTAAGATACTGTTAATGGCCCTATGCTTGGGTTTGGCATGTGGGAAATGTGAGCGGCTGCAGTTCTGAATTTAGAAAAAAACACATAAATGAAAACATAGGAATAGGCAAAGAGAACAGTGAAACAGAACAGAGTCCAGAAATAGATCCACATATATGTGGTCAATTGTTTTCCAAATTAAGATGCCAAGTTAATCCAATGGGGAAAGGAAAGTCTTCTTAAATAAATGTTGTTGGAACAGTTGAATATTGGCAAAAATTCAATGTCTATTTCATTTCAGACACAAAAATTAATTTGCAATCCATCATAGACCTAAACATAAAACTTAGAATCATAAAGCATCTAGAAGAAAACATAGACTATCTTTACAACTTTGAGGTGGACAAAGATTTCTTAGACTGAATACAAAAAGCACTAACCATAAAAAAATGATAAATCAGACTACTACACTGAAATTAACATTTTCTGCAGCATTAAGAAAATTAACAGGGACTTCCCTGGCGGTCCAGTGGTTAAGAACCCGTGCTTCCACTGCAGGGGGGCACAGGTTCGATCTCTGGTTGGGGAATTAAGATACTGCATGCCATGTGGTGCCACCAAAAAAAAAAAAAAACAAAAGAAAAGAAGATTAACAGACAAGCCACAGAAATGCAAAAGTAATTGCATACATGTAGCTGATAAAAGACATAGCTACAATATATAATCACTCCTACAAATTATCAATGAAAAGGCAAACTATCCACTTTAAAAGGGGGCAAAAGATTTGAAAAGACACTTTACAAAATAAAAAATACAACTGTCCAATAAAAACATGTAAAAATGCACAACAGGGAAATGTAAGTTAAAACCACAATGAGATACCATTTCACACCCAATAAAATGCTAAAACAAAAAAGACTGATAATATGTATCGTTGAGGATATAGAATACTTGAAACTCTCATGCCTTGCTAGTGGCAATGTAAAACATTGCAATTACTTTGAAAGACTGGAAGTTTCTTGTGACATAATTTATATCTACCCTATGAACCAGCAATTTCACTCTTAGGTATTTCCTGATGGAAACGAAAACATATGTCCACAAAAAGAGCCTTCCTGATAAGAGGTATGTCCATCAACCCAAATGTTCATCAACAGGAGAATGAATACATTTTGATATAGTCATACAATAGAATACTACCTACTCACAAAAGAACAAACTACGAATACACACACCATGTGGATGACTCTCAAAAACATCATAATAAGGGAAAGAAGCCAGATACAAGAGGCTACATGCCATCTGATTCCATTCTATAAAATCCAAGAGGAGGCAAAACTAACCTAGGATGACAGAAATCACAAAGTGGTTGTTTTGTTGAGGATGGGGGCATGAGGAAAGGCTGAAAAGGGGCATGAGGGAACTTTCTGGAATAATGGAAGTGTTCTATATCTTGTTTTGAGTGGTGGTCACATGATATGAGCGTACACAATTGCTAAACTCATCAAATTGAGCACCAAAGATTTGTATCTGTTAATATGTGTTAATTACATCTCAATTACACGTAAGCACACACACAAGGCCAAGTGACTCAGTCCCTGACCTAGCAAAGTCTGCAGCTATGTTGAGGACAAATGGTATTGCCCTCATTTAGATTATCAGAGAAATTAAATTACATTTATAAGGTATTTGCAGAGTTTTTAGTTCATTCAAACAGCATGTTACGTGACACACAATGAAATGTTTTTCATGAAGCCAGTAAACTGCGTGGTCTGGATGAGGCTTTTAAGGCATAAAGAAGCTATTTTGGCCTTCCTTCCCCACTATTTCTAGTGCTTGGCTAAAAAGGAGTTGGCAGGTGCCTGTGAAGGGAGCCATTCTCTTCTGGCAAAAGAGCCCTAGGTTATTAAATTCTTCCTCCTCCGCCTGGTTCACCTCCACTATTTATTGTTTTGTCTTGTTTATCTGCGGCTGCCAGCCCAAGGCAGGCCCTTGTCCTTTGTGTACTCCCCACAGGCATTAGGCCTCACTCAACACTCGATAATGTTTTCCTTACTGATCCCAGAGCGGTCACAATATGTCTAAAAAAAACCCAGCAAGGCTCCCACTCTTGATCAAAAATCCAAATTATTTTTCCCTTCTCGGTGTTACTCTTATGTCAGCTTTCTGTATTTGGATCCTAGGGCAATCCTGCTTTTTAATGTGTAATGTTCTAATGGATAGTAACATTGACCGAAACTTTAAAACCACTCAACAGAAACCATTCCTGGCTCCCTGGGTCAGTGGATGAAGGCAAGTGTCCTGACACCGCTCAAAAAAACTCTGTGGGGTGTAGAGAGGGAGAAGCCAAGAGCAAGTCCTTTATTTGGGGGGCATTGTTTCTATTTCTAAACCGTTCTATCGCGTGTCCTCTTTTCACTCACAAATGAAATATTGTTCCCTTTCTCTCTGCCAACAGACCCAAAGGGGAGAGGAGAGGGAGAGTTTAAGAAATGGAGCAGGGAAAAGGTATACTAAATGGTTCTTTTTATGAGTAAAATACACAGAAACAAGAGAGGGAAAAAGACCTGTTTGGTTACATTGTTCCTCCCTCATTTAGGGCAGATTAAATCACATGCAGCAGATGGAGACAGTTTGCAAGGGAAGGGAATTTAGAGCTCCCCATCTAAAAACACTTACTACATGTGATTAAAGGTAGAGACAACCTAATTGATAAACCCCTGGAAAGGCCATTTGTACAGATGTTGTTGCCTTTCTACCCCTGATTCCTTCAAACCAATGGAGCCTTCCCACTTGGAGATGACATTCGCTCTGGCCTTCCATATCTCAGTCTTTTAGACATGGACTCCTTTGTGGTTTTTAGCCATCTGACTTCCAAGATGTCCACATCAGATCCATGTTTCAGAATTCCAGATCAAGGATCACCTCCTTCAAGAATTCCTTGACCACCTCTTTTGTCTCCACCCCTTGGAAGTTCTCTTGCTTTCCTGTATCATTGTGTCTGTCCTCTCCTCCCTTATAGCACTTAGAATTTTCAACCTTATCAATCTCCTTTTCTTCTTAACAACTCTCAGCTGAAGGACTGACTTTTTCTTTTTTTTAATTAGTTTTTATTGGAGTACAGTTGATTTACAATGTTGTGTTAGTTTCTGCTGTACAGCAAACTGAATCGGTTATACATATGCATATATCCACTCTTTTTTAGATTCTTTTCCCATATAGGTCACTACAGAGTATTGAGCAGAGTTCCCTGTGCTACATAGTAGGTTCTTACTAGTTGTCTTTTATATATGGTAGTGTGTATATGTCAATCTCAATCTCCCAATTTATCCCTCCTGCTGCCCCAAGGACTGACTTCTTAATGAAGCACTTATCATCTCCTCTAGGTAGACTGCCTCGTGATTTCATCACACTCTGTGGGTACTTCCATAAAGCAATTATTTCTTGTATTGTAAATCTTTATTAGCTCCTCTGCCTCTGGGCTCCAAGAGGGACAGAATGATGTCTGTACCTCATTGTATACCCAATATGATTCCTTACACAAGGTATACAACAATATCATGCACACATGTGTTTATTAAATGTAGCTATTTGGAGGTCACTATGGACCTTCTCTTTTGCTTTGTTTTTTTATTAAAGTAAAGACGTCAGAAACAATAGTGCAATGAGTATAAAAGTAGCAGGTGTAAAGAAAGCAGCAGTTCTAAGTGTGGACAACTCGAGGAATTTGATTGTAAAACAAGAAATCAAGATAGAAGAGTAATTGGAGGTGGGAAAAAGAATCGTGATAAAAGTAAAGGCATGAGGGATTTTTGAGAACAGAGTGCGTGTATAGGCAATGAAGGGGGACCAGTGGAGAGAGAGAAACTGAAAATAAAAGAGGTAAGTCACAATAAAGAGATCAAAGTCTTAAGGGAGACAGGAGAGCTGGGATTAAGATGGAGACAGAGAGTAAATTTTGGCAAAGAATAAAATGCCACTTATTCTGAGACAATAGGATGAAGGCGAAGATGAAGAAATGAAAAGGAAGAAAGAAGAGAACATTGGATGAAAATCCAACCAAGTGGAAATAAGTAAGTTAGGGCTTCATCTTGATATACCTTCTTAGTGAGTAGCTTCTGCTAGAAGTAGAAAGACAAGGGAAGTCCTAGAGGCTTGAGGAGGGAGGAGGTGGGAGGAGCTAGAGGGGAGGAAGAGAATTGTGTGGCAGCGAAGTTACCTTGTGAAGGTCTTCCTGTGCCCCTTCTCAGCTCTCCTCCTCCCCTGACATGCTCCCCCTGTCCGTATTAACCATGCAAACACAAATAAAGAGCTACACCAGCAAAACAGACAAATTTAAGAACTGGCACCAACAGATCAGGTTGAACCAGTAATTTTTTTAAAGTCACCATGAGATTCCATTTATTAAGTTGGATTTCCTAAGATATAAGCAGTTCTCAAGGAGAAACTTTTAAGAGTTATACTTCCAAATCAGTAACCTGTTGACTTAAAATTCATTGAGGAAAATTTCTTCAGCCCTTCTGATATACTGGGTCCTGTGCTAGGCCCAGGGTAGAAGGGGTCTCCTGACCTCAAGAAGTACATTGACTAGCGGTGGCAAGGCGGAAGATGTCTTCCCATTCATTCAGCAAAGTCTGTGGGCTACTATGTGCCCAGAATCTTGCCCCTGATGCTGTAGACAAAGAGTATAAGCTCTCGCTATGAGTATATATCGTCTCTTAGAAGAGACATATATTAAGCAAATACCAATCAACTATTTAATTATAAATTTCATAAGTGCTACATAAATGCTTCATAAATGCATAAAGAAAAAGTTTAAGTGCTAAGAGAGCATATAACAGACCTAGCCAGGGGGTGGGAGAAATTTTCTCAGGAATTAAAGGATATAAAAGAATTATTTAAACCAGGAGGTGGGAGTGCCTTCCAGGCAAAGAAAAGTGCCTGCTGAAGTCTCAGAAGCAGTAAAGAATGGGGCATTTGAGAACAGGAGAGGGTGCCAGGGTGGCGGACACACCTACAACAAGGGGGATGACACGGCAGGGTGAGGGATGAGGATGGAGAGGAAGGCAGGATTGGCCTTACGGAGAGCTCTGCAAGTCATGTTAAAGAGTCTGGGTTTTCTCCTAGGAGCAGTAAAAAGCCACTGATGTTTTGAACTGATTAAATTACACTTTTTCAAAATTAAAGTTGATTTACAATGTTGTATTAGTTTCAGGTGTACAGCACAATGATTCAGTTATACATATATATACACGTATATATTCTTTTTCAGATTCTTTTCCCTTATGGGCTATTACAAAATCTTGAGTATAGTTCCCTGTGCTATACAGTATGTCCTTGTTGGTTATCTTCTTTATATATAGCAGTGGGCATTTGGTAATCCCATCCTCCTAATTGAAAAGGTAACTCTGCCTGCAGAGTGGAAGTCGGATTAGAGAGGGTGTCAAGATTGGACGCTGGGAGACCAATTAGGAAGATATTGTAGAAGTTCAGCACTGGAAAAGCATGAATCTGGAAAACTCACAGCAGTTCCCCAATCCAGCCACGCACAGGCTGGTGAGAGCACCTGCTCCTCAGGTACCAACGCTGACAGTAGCGTGGTTCATGCTAAATAAAAGCTGAAACGGTCTGGCTCTCACTGGTGCACCCATGTGCTATCTGACAGAGTGTTAGTCTTTCTTTCCTTCCGTCTTTCGTTGGCTGCTATCTCAGTCTGACAACAGGAACAAACGGAACTCTGATTTGATTTTGTTTTTTTTTTGAGCTCCAACAGCCTTTTTACATAATCTTCAGCAATAACTGGCCTTTGAGTGTCCGGGCACAGGCTGTACTCTGTGCTCAGAGACACTTATCTTCCATGCTTAGATGAAACGATAAGCATCCAGTCTATAGATAAAGCATTAGGCAGTTAATATAGCATTAGGCAACGTGTTTTCTGTTCTACGTTTCTGTTCAACCATTCAAAGTGCCGGGGTGTGGGGATTTGCCTGGACTATTTTAACCCCACTTCACCTACTGTAGCTGTTTACTCTTGGCGATGGGTTTGACACCTAATGCAGCACGGAACAGGCACACAGCCAGCTCCTGTTCTCTTTTCTTTTAAAGGAAAAAGGCAGGGATTCAAAATTCAAAAGAAGGAGCAGCTCAGATTCTAGTCCTAAGGAGGAAGTCTTCCTGCTTCATGAAGTCAGAGCGAGGATGGGCTCTTCAGCAGGCCCCACCTCCTCGACCTCGTGCCTGGACAACAGGGAGTTAGTGCTGTGTCCTCAGGGTGTCCCCAACCAACACTTGGCCATAGAATTCCAAAGGGAGATTCAGTGAAAATACTCTGAGGGCCCACGGTCTAGTCCTCGTTCTGGTATGAATTAGCCAAGTGATCTTGAACAAGTTACTGGGTCTCAGTTGTGTCATCTTGGAAAACAGGGTGAAGTGAAGTGGAATATCTCATCTCCAAGTCCTTAAAGCCTTACTTGCCTTGGCAGAATCAAAATTACATCCAGGTCAATGTTGTTTTGTTTTTTAAACAGGGAAAAATCTTTTTTTTTAAATTGAAGTATAGTTGATATACAGTACTCTAAAAGTTACAGGTGCACAACATAGTGATTCACAATTTTTAAAGGTTATACTCCATTTACAGTTATTATAAAATGTTGGCTATATTCCCTGTGTTGTACAGTATATCCTTGTAGCTTATTGATTTTATACATAATAGTTTGTCCCTCTAAATCGCCTACCCCTATATTGCCCCTCCCCCCTTCCTTCTCCCGGCTGATAACCACTAGTTTGTTCTCTATCAATGTTGCTTTTGAGGGTTTCTTTTTTTTTTAATGTATTTATTTATTTACTTATTTATTTTTGGCTGTGTTGGGTCTCCGTTGCTGTGCACGATCTTTCTCTAGTTGCGACGAGCTGGGGCTACTCTTCGTTGCGGCGCGTGGGCTTCTCATTGAGGTGAGAGAATGTTTTGGGAACAAATCGCCCCATAGAGAGAGAAGGAGCCTCTCTTTCTCTCATGAAAAGCAAGATTAGGCCTTAATGAAAACTGAAATCTCACTAAGAAGAGAAGAATTCTTTATTTTCGGTTAGAGAATAAGGACCTGGATCACCAAGTGATAATTCTGCAGAATAGGAAGTGGTGTCTTGTGTACAGTGAGCCTTCTCTAACTGGGTTCTAATGCAGCAATATGTTGGAATTATGGAAAATCACAGGATCTTTATGAACATCAAAATAAAAATACATACTTTATGAAGTAGAAGGCAAAATTATTATCACTTGGAAAAATAAGAAATGAGGCTTACAGGTTTTGGGCACAGTGAAGGGAAACAGCAGCGGGTTAGGACCAGAAACCAGGAGGCCACTCCAGCAAGCTGGCTATTTGACTTTGGAAAAGTCACTTCTCTCTGGTCTTCGTTTTCCCACTTACGAGAAGGAGATTGGACTAGATGGTCCCTAATACCTCTTCCAGTCTTAAAACACTCTGATGATGCTTCCACAGGGAAAGGGTGAAAACAACTCTTATATAGTTTTAGCATCTGGTAAATTTTATCATTGCTTTGACCTGCTTTGACTTGAATTAAATTCAGGGGAAGGTAGGAAATCTCTAAGATCAGATATTCTAAGACACTGCATTTTCCATTCCTCCTCCTCACTCTCCTTCCCTCCCCCTGTCTTCCTTGATGGATAGGTAGGTAGGTAGGTGGATAGACAGACAGACAGGTAGGTGGATGGATAGATAGATAAACAGACAGATGTATATACGTATATATATGTGTGTTTCATATATATATGAAATGCTTCCAGAAAAATGTCAGCAATGAATCCAGCTAACTCCTTCGGCTACTAGTGTCTTAATTTTCTTTTCTCCCGACACCAGCATAGTTCTTGGAAAAGCAGTCTGCCTTCCTTATCTCTCCCTCCACGCCATGCATTTGCACTTTAATTGCTTCCCATACGTCTTGCACCCTCACAACTCTACAAAAGGTCACTCCCTCTTCTAAAGGCAGCCTGTCCAATCCTGTGGCTCCTAGCCCACCCTCCTTTTCCTCCTACCTCCCTCAAGGCCCCTCTTCCATACAGAGCCTGGTACAAATAGGCACCGCATAAATATTTGTTGAATTGAATTTCTGAATGTCCAAGTATTACTTTATACTTAATGTTATTAAAAGGAACCCTACTCCTCTTCCTAAAAAGCCTTCTCTGCAGGAGAGATAACCCCATTTTGGTCAAATTGAGCTTAGGATAAAGCAAAAATGGTGAAAACATAACAGAACTACTCCCTCCCCTACCAAAGAAAAACCTTCTAAGGATGGTAAACTTTCACGAATTCAACGAATAGCTTCTCTGTATCCCAATATCTGTCTCTGCTTGTCAAATCCGAACTGTGCTTCAAGACCCATCTCAAATATCTGCTCTTACATAAAGCTTTTCATGACCGCTGCTATCGAAAATATTTTCTCCATCCACTCTATCCTAAGAGCTCTGTGTTGTTATGACTTTTTTGGTGTTTATCTCCTCATATAGTATTATAGATAGTAATAATCCTACTAAAAATAAGCTTCTAGAAAGGCAGGGTCTCTTTATTTTCTTTTCTATATGCACCAAGGTACATAATAGATACCTATTAAATATTTGTTGAACGGAAGATGATCATAGTGTCCACAGAATGTTTCAGTGCCAGACCCTTTGCAAATATGTGTTATAATCACTGTTTCCCTAGACAAATCTCATCTCTACTATCACAACAAGTTTAGCCTAAGAGGTCTTTCTGAGTAATCTAATTCTGAGGAGTATTGAGAGAAATTACAGAACTGCCATGAAGTGCTGGTGCCCAACTGGAGAGTTTACTGGTCCTAAAACATTCATCCATTCATTCAACAAATATTTAATGAGCACCTACTATGTACCAAGAACTGTTCTAAGCACTGGAGACACAACAGTGAAAAAAACAAAGTAGAAAAAAAATCCCTGCCCTCATGCAGCTTATATTCTAAGGTTGGGGTGGGGAGGAAATAGACAATAAACAAAATAAATAAGTATATGATATAACAGAAGGTCAAGAGTGCTTGGAGAGAACTAACACAGGGAAGGGGATGGGGAGTGTGGGGCAGGGGCCTAATTATTTTATTTTATTTTATTTTTTTGCTGCATGGCTTGTGGGATCCTAGTTCCCTGACCAGTGATAAAACCTGGGCCCTCGGCAGTGAGAGCGTGGAGTCCTAACCACTGGACTGCCAGGGAATTCCCTGAAATTTTAAATTATGGTGATCACAGTAGGACTCTGAGAAGTTAGTATTTGAAGAGATGAGGGAGGAAGGCTTATGGATATCTCAGTCGGCAGGGGTGGGAAATCTTTCCAGGCAGAGGGACTGAGGAGTGTAAAGGCCCTGAGGGCAGCGGCCTTGGTGAGTTTAAGGAACTGCAAGTTGAGAGTGGCTGGAATGGAGGGATTGATGGAGAAAATAGTAGGAGTGAGGTTCGGGAGCTAAGGGAGTAGTGACAGGGCAGACTTTGTAGGGCCTTCTAGGCCATTCTAGGGACACCATGATTTACATGGAGTGAGATGGTGCATTTTCAGCAGAGGCATGACAGGATTTGACTTCTTTAGTTTTTAAATGATCACTCTGGCTTCATTGTTGAGAATAGGCTGTTAAGGGAGCAGGGGTAGAAACAGGGTGACCAGTTAGGAAGATATTGCAGTAATTCAGGTGACAGATGATGGCGGATTGGGCCAAGATGATAGAAGCAGAAGTGGTAAGTGGTTGGAGTCTGGATATGTTTTGAAGGTAGAGCCAAAAGGATTTACTGTGAAATCAGAAATGGGATGGACATAAAAAAGAGAGGAGTCAAGGGTGATTCCAGGATCTCTGACCTGAGCGAGTGGCCCAATGAAGTGGGGACAGAAGGTGGGAGGTTGGAGGTAAAGGGATCAGAGGCTCACAACTATGTTTTACAATTCTGACCAGACATCATAATGGAGTAGATGTTGAGTAAATATACGCACATATACATACATATATTTAAAAGTCTGGTGCTCTGGAAGGGCTCAGGCTAAAAATCCAGACTTGGGATTAAAGCCGTAAGACCATATGAGATCACTTGGGCAGTGAGTGTACATAAGCAGATAAAAGGTATAAGGACTGAGTCCTGGAGGCTCCAACTTTAAGATGTAGGGAAATGAGCAGTAAAAACATGTTTCCATGTTTTAAATCTGCTCCTAAATCGTATTCGTCAGCTCCCTCACATTCAGAGGATCCTCTAAAGTAAGCCGACTGGGGTCCTTCTGCTGTAAGACCAACAACTTCTATAACTGGCAGCTTCTTAGCTACAATTTTCTAGAAAGTCATCTCAGAACTGGCTACCAAAAACCATCTATTGGGCTTACGGACCCTATACATATTCTAATCCTACCTTCTCTCTTTCGCTTTGGAGGGTAAAAGTGAGAAAAATGGAGAGGGGCGTTACTTGATCCCCCTTCAATAATAGTTCCAAGGTAAATTCATTCTGGAATGTTCAACTCCAAGATGCATATTTGGACACCAAGTTATGTAAATTCTCTTATCCTGCTACTTAAGACACAGTTCAGTTTCGTTTAGAAAGATGTAAACAGGACAAATGCATCTATCTTTGGCTGGATTCCTGTAGAATACATGGAAACCTTGAGCCCTGAACCCAGAAATTCTCTTATTTCAAAGGAAACCTTTTAAAATGTACTTTTTCGTGTATGTCTTATGCCTGGCTCTTGAGGTTTTAACATTACAAATTTTTTAAAAATATGAACATTATATTAAATAAAACGTTTAAGCTATTTTCTGACTGCCCTCTCCACCCACCAACACTGGAAGGGGAGAGAGGTAGGAAGAGAATTGTATTCCTATTTATATTTTATTTATTTGGGGGGGAGGGGTGGGCAAGGACAAGTGACTTTATTTGGAAAGCCAGCAAACCGAGAAGATGGCGGACTAATGTCTTAAAGAACCATCTTAATTTGGGATAGAAGTCAAGCTTCTTTTATGCGAGGGAAGGGGGAAGCAGGAGGGGGTTAAGTTCAGGATGTGACTAACAACGGCAGATATCTGGGCACCAGGAAGGGTCTGAGGAGGGTCGTGAAAACTCTTTGTTCCTGGTCGGTTGACTTCGGTTGACATGAGTCTGGTCACAGTGTTCCTGCTGCTATTGGAGGGTCTCCTGCAGAGGCTGGGGGCAGCTGTGGCCCACTGCGGGGACAAAGACACTGGCAGTGGTAGTTCTGAGGAGCCCCCCACTGGCGTGAGACCTCCCAGAGGCTGCCACCTTCTCCCTATATATTTTTTAAAGTTTGAATAGTTAAAATGTTAGCTCACTGAGGAACAAACACTATTATCTGCAAAGAAATCATGGGGAACGTAAATTTAAAAAATAAGAAAAAAAAGGAAATTTGTTACCATGGGTTAAGTGCTTCCTAATTTTCTTTCCACAAACCTAAACTTTGTGTTATTACCTTATTGTACGTCTCAGAATTTCTCAAACCACTAAACAAAGGGGTAGAAAGTACACAACTACAAAAGGCTCCAACTCCTTTTTCTGTGTCAGAATACAATACCAGCCCCTCGTCCGATTACATAGGACTATTCCCCTCTCTCTGAGTTGCAGAAAGAACACATCTCTTAACTTGCACTTATGTTCATCAGGCGTCTCTAACTGCATTTTAAGCAACTTAGCAATAACAAAGGAGGTGCAGAACCTGACAAAATCTCTAGATTGATATTTACTTTGAAAAGTTTGAGTCTTTATTGAAAAAAGAGGGAAAAAAGAATTCCAAATTTCTGACACTTCATTTATATTGAATCTCAAAACATAGTCCATATATTTGTAGATGCCTGAAGACTTGGGTGCCAGTACAAGCAAATGGAGTTTCACTTGTTCGGGAAGGCACACGGAAGAACACAGGCTTTAGAAAAACAGAGACCTGTTACTCAGCCATAAAAAAGAATGAAATAATACCATTTGCAGCAACATGGATGGACCTAGAGATTATCATACTAAGTAAAGTAAGTCAGACAAAGACAAATATCATATAATATCGCTGTATGTGGAATCTAATAAAAAAAGATACAAATGAAAGTACAAAACAGAAATAGACCCACAGACATAGAAAACAACTTTATGGTTTACCAAAGGGGAAGGGGCGGGGGAGGGATAAATTAGGAGTTTGGGATTAAAATATACACACTATTATATATAAAATAGATAATTAACTAGGACCTACTGTATAGCACAGGGAACTATACTTAATATTTTGTAATAACCTATAAAGGAAAAGAATCTGAAAAAGAATATATATGTAAAACTGAATCAGCTGTACACCTGAAACTAACACAATACTGTAAATCAACTATACTTCAGTTAAAAAAAAGAAAAAGAAAACGCAGATCTGGGTTTGAAGAGCAACTCCATCGCTTTTACTACCCATGTGTACAAGGGCAAGTTACCTTACCTTTTTAAGCTTTAGCTTCCTTATCTAAAAAAAGATAATAAATATCTTTCTCATTGGATTTTTATTTATTTGCCTTATTGAGGTATAATTGACATATTACATTATATTAGTTTCAGGTGTATAACATGATTCAATGTTTGTATATATTGCAAAATGATCACCACAGTAAGTCTAGTTAAGATTCGTTATCATACAGAGTTACAAAAATTTTTTTCTTGTGATGAGGACTTAACATGGAGTGTGTTTTGAAATAGGCATTATCTACTAGAGGGAAAGCACATAACTCTTTTTCAAGTGATTACATGTTGTGGTTTGCCTCATCTTTCTTTAAGGAAAGGAAAGAAACCCTTGCCATTACCAAATCTACTAATGTAACTTTGTAATTATTACTCTAGGGCAAGCTGTGAGCTTTTTTCCCCTTTTAAATTAACATGACAGATGAAAATTTTTCCAGGTTTTTGCAAACTCAAGTTTTTCAAAATCAATTTTGAAAACAAGCATTAGTTATCCTTAAAATTAAGCCAAACGAAATCGTAATATCCGAACTTCACGTCTGAAGCTCTATTTCCATTTACATAAATTCTTTTCCTCTTTGTATGGCTCAGGAGGAACCAAGTTCTTATGATCTTGTTTCCTTCTTTTTGAGTTCTCTAGAGAAACCCAGACCTTCTTTTTTTCGTAATTATTGGACCATGACCAGTAGTGGTCTGATGTGCTCCATGTACCTCTAGTATATCTTTCTATGTAATTCTTGTGGTCAGTTCTGAGTTTTCATTTCCCAGATATTTTCTGTGATTTTATCAAACTGCACCCCAACCCATGATGACTTACATAGACAATGTGGTGACCCAAATCTAACATGCCTAGAACTCATGATCTTTAGCCAACTGCCTCTGGATCAGGATCTCACAAACTAAGAAAAACCAGGCCTTGATGCTTCTTGGATGGAAAACCAGAGGAAAAGAGGATGTGAGCTGAATTATTTAGTAAATGATAATCTTTCCTGTAATCAGCACTGAACCAACCACCCCTTGTAATCTGAGTTTAACTGGAGGGCATCCATTGGAATAATCTGTAAAACTAAGGTGTTATTAGTTTTTCCCATTGCAATGCTTCGTTTGTCTAACATTCTTTTTTTTTTTTAATTATTTATTTATTTATTTATTTATTTTATTTATTATTTATTATTTTCCAATTTTTAAAGATTATACTCCATTACCGTTATTATAAAATATTGGCTATATTCCCTGTGCTGTACAATATATCCTTGTAGCTATTTTATTTTATACATATTAATTTGTAACTTTTAATACCCTACCCCAATCTAGAACACGTTTTTATTTGAAGTGTAGCAGTTTCTATCATTAATGGATTTATCAGCCTGTATCTTTTTTTTTTTAATATAAATTTATTTATTTATTTATCCATTTTTGGCTGTGTTGGGTCTTCGTTTCTGTGTGAGGGCTTTCTCCAGTTGCGGCAAGCGGGGGCCACTCTTCATCGCGGTGCGCGGGCCTTTCACTGTCGTGGCCTCTCTTGTTGCGGAGCACAGGCTCCAGACGCGCAGCCTCAGTAGTTGTGGCTCACGGGCCCAGCTGCTCCGCGGCATGTGGGATCTTCCCAGACCAGGGCTCGAACCCGTGTCCCCTGCATTGGCAGGCAGACTCTCAACCACTGAGCCACCAGGGAAGCCCAGCCTGTATCTATTTAAAAAATAAATAAAAATGCAAGCACCAGCCACACTGACCATAGGAGGAAAATA
This sequence comes from Balaenoptera borealis, assembly GCF_965194805.1. Lineage (NCBI taxonomy): Eukaryota > Metazoa > Chordata > Mammalia > Artiodactyla > Balaenopteridae > Balaenoptera > Balaenoptera borealis. Next base: position 60,182,209 of record NC_138876.1, on the reverse strand, counting down.
CTCCAGAAGCACTATCAGCCCAGAAGTTTCTACGTTAGCCCTGGCCACTTTGAAGTGGGGGCTTTGAGGTGTGAGTGGGAGGACACTGGGTTACAGGAGTGGAGGGTGGCTGAAAGCAAGGTAACTACTGAATGTCCTGCCAGAGGCTCTCCCAGGCTGAGTGGAATACTCTCCGGATAAGAGGGTCTCGTTGTCCCCGGCCCAACACTAAGCTTTTAGCACTGGACAGAGAGAGAGAACAGGTTAACTCCTCATTGCCCACAAGGAATAAGGTAACGTACGGTGAACGCTTCACTCAGTGCAATTATTTATCTCTTAAATTCTGCTCATGTCTCTTACAATCTTTTAAAAATGGACCTGTCCACTGCATATGGACAAACAAGCAAGCAAAAAGAAAGAAAGAAAAATAAACGAAACAAAACCTTAACTTTCATTTTGATGCTCTTGTTCATTCAGTGGAGGCTTCTGAAAATGAATGTAGCACAGAAAGACAGAAACATGTGAAATAGGGACCGGCTGAGATGCAACTGAGACATTACTTTCATCTGTCAAGCTTTAGGGATTTCCCAGCCTGTTGTTTACCTGGCTTTACTGGTTTTTAGGGGGTCAACGTTTATCCTGAACCCAGATCCCACTCCATCTCCCCAAACACACACACACAGGCACGCAGGCGCACGCTTATCCACACAGGGTTACGTAACGATGCCGAAACTGACAAGGAAGGGAAGTCAAGATTAACAGCAACAAGGATGGTGATGATTATAACAAGCTCAGCGAGTTGTATTTACACAGCATTTTCCTTCAAGAACCGCAGAGCTCTACACAGATATTATCTCGCTAATCCTCCATGGAGCTTTCTCAAAGCGGCTTTATCCAGGCTCTCTCAATGAAGAAAGCGAGGCACCGGGAGCAGAGGTGGTGAAGTCTGCGGTAAAGCTGGAAACAGAACCCAAGGCTCCTGACGTACAGGCCATTGTCCTGTCCCCTCCCCCAGGCCACCTTCCTGTCAGGTGTCTGGTAAACAGGTTAACCGATCTGGTGACTAGGGTGCCTCCCGCCTACGTGCAAAGGGACTGGTGGAATGCAGCTCTTCCTTATGACTATGAAATCATTCGGTACAAATCAATGAAGCTGGAGACTCAGATATTGCCTCTAACTGCTGAGAACGGACTCTGACCAAGCTCGATCTGAGCACCGGCGTCAGGAGGCCGAGCGCAGGCCGGGAACCGGTCGGGTCGCGGCGAGGTCGTGCTGGTGCAGCGGCCGCCCCCGGGAACTGCTTAGTGCGAGCCCGGGGACCAGGGCGGGAGAAATTGAAAACCAAGCCTCGTTTGTTAACTTTTTTGTACTCGCAAATGCCACTGGCACATTCCTTTAAAAAGAAAAGAAAAAGAGCGAGAGAGGGAGAGAGAGAGAGAAGGGAAAGGAAAAAGGTCCTGAGAAACGATGGGCGCTTGAACTCCGAGGCGGGAGGAAGACAAGCATCCTTTGGCGGCCGTGCCCGGGGGCGGCGAGCGGGCGGGCGGGGGCGGCCGCGGCGGAGCCGGCGCTTTCCCATGCCGTCAGGGGTGACGGGGTGACGACTCCGCATTGTGGCTGCTGTTTTTCACACCACCATCCCGCTGCCGGCGGCTCCCGGGAAAGGTTACCCCACCCCCGCCGCGCGGGGCGCCCGCGCCCGCCCGGCTCAGCCCGCCGCCGAGCAGACGGCGCGCCGCGGTAATTGGGCACAGGGGCCTTTTTCAGAGTCGCTCAGTCGGTAAATGAAACGTCAGCTCCCCTGTGATCCCGCGTGTGTGGGGCGGCCGCGGCTGCCGAGCCGGGGCGCGGGGCCGGCCAGCAGCCGCTGCTCTTTCACAGCCCCAAAGCCCTGCGCAGCTCTCGGCGGCTGGCGACCTCCGATCCCTCCCGGGGAGACCCCGCGGCCTCCGATCCCTTCCTGACGCGCCCTCGTGGCTTCCGTCGCCTCCCGGGGCGCCCCCTTGGCTCTGATCCCCTACCGGGGCGCCCCCCGCGGTTCCGATCCCCTCCCGGGGCTCCCCCATGGCCTCCATCCCCTCGCGAGGTTCCCCCGGGGCTCCAATCTCCTCCCGGGGCGCCCCAAGGGCTCCTGGCCCACACCAGATGCCCTGCAACCTCCTAGCCTGGTGCAACTCGTCTGAAACCCAGAGGCCAAGATGAAACCCTGGGGAGAGAACCCGACATAGTCGTTTAGGGCAGACCTCGAGAGAGAACTAAATTCATTTCGGTTAAGTATTAGCCTCTCCCTTTTATTTAATGTGTACCTCAAAGGGGACTTTTCAACCCAATTCACTTAGATACTAACCACTACTTCTAAAGTCATTTCACTCCAAACTGTCTGAACAGGAGGGCACACTGATCAACCCAAGCTGGCCCTGGCCTAGACTAAACTACTTCTCTCCGTCCAGGAATTAGTATACTGCCAAACATTTCTCGGTCTATTCAGCAGCAGCCACTGAAAAATGGCTTCTTTCACCATCGCCTTCATTCTGCTTCAGGAGAGGGAGCTTGAGCTCTTGGGAAAGACCAGAGGTCCTTGCCCCTCTCAGCATCACTCACTCTTGAGGGCTAAAGGGATCACCACTCACGGCGGTGTGATATGTGGGCTTTCTAACTTCTGTGATAACCTCAGGAACAGGGCACAGCTGGTGGGCCTGAGTAAACCGCTGCTCCCTACCTATGAGAGGACCCAGACTCTGCACCTCCTAACAAGCACAGAGCAACTCCACTTACTTGGTACCCACCACGTGCATTTATTATCATCTTATTTACTCAGGACAACCTCTCCTGTGAATGGTAAAACAAGCTTCTGGAGGTTCAGAAAGCTGCCCAAGCTGCACAGTTAGTAAGTGTCAGGTCTGACTGATTCCATCATAACGACTCTCTTTTCCTCTTCTTATAAGGCCACAGTCCTGTCAGACCCACCCGTAGGACCTCATTTAACCTTAATTACTTCCTAAAAACCCTATCTCCTGATACACTCAAATTGGGGGTTAGGGCTTCAACGTATAAATTTGGGGTGAGGGGACACAGTTTTGTCCATAGCACCAGTGATTCAGCACAGCTCCAGAATTCAAAGCTGTGGGTCCAAATTTCCAGTTATAAGATAAATAAGTACTAGGGATGTCGTGTACGACATGATGACTATAGTTAACACTGCTGAATGATATATATGAAAATTGTTAAGAAAGTGTATCCTAAGAGTTCTCATCACAAGGAAAAATTTTTTCATTTTCTTCTTGGTTTTTAATTGTATCCATATGAAGTAACGGATATTAACTAAATGTATTGTGATGATCATTTCATGGTGTATCTAAGTCAAACCACTATGCTGTGTACCTTAAACTTATACAGTGATGTATGTAAATTATATCTTAATAAAACTGGAGAGAGGGACACTGTGGTACCTTCTACAGTAACAAATGCTTAGATATTGGCTAATGCATTGATATTAGTGGAAATGGGGTAGGAGTAACAAGGACAGAACAAAAGTGATGCCCTTGTTGCTGCCATAGAATAGTTTTACATTTTAGAAGACATAACTTGATATTCATTATTTGGCACATACCATAAAGTGAAGCTTAAAGTCATCTTCAGGGTCTGATACCATGAGACCTTCTTCAGGATGGAATTGTTGTATAACAATGCCTCTGACACTTCAAAAATTAGACTCCTTTCAAGAAGAGCAAATAAGCTCCACTTTATAGAGAATCGTATTTTAGAAAGTTTCACTCGTAACTAGAAGTAACTTAAACGTTTTTTACAAAGCTAGAATCATTCCTTTAATAGAGCAATTTTGGTTCAGGCTAATATATCAGTGAAATGTCACTTTGGTACAATTTTCATTTATTTAAAAAACAAGTCCAGGGAGGCCAGATTGATCAGGGACCTGATTATGTTTCTCCATATGTGAAAGAAGAAGAATCCAATTGAGAAGGCTTACCTTGGTCAAGCAAATGGACAACAGAAGCAATGATTTCCTGTTCTCTTTCTAATGACATTTCTGTAGGATGGGTTCATAGTGGGAAAGAGCTAGGAACTAATGGCTGCCACGTTCTAATAAAATTCCTCTTTGACCTCAATGCCTGGAAAAGAAAAATGATTCCCCAGGACCCAGAGTGGCCAAGAAGGACACGAAATGACGGCTATAACACTGGCCTAAAGAATTGCCTCCTTCTGCCAGTAAATCCTTCAGTCATTTACATCTTAGTGTGAATTTGTTTTCCTCCTAAGTGATGGATGAAATCAATGCATTTTTTCCACAGTTTAATCCTTTTACAAATCACTGTGTGTTTTATAGTAGAGAGTGTTTCTTTCCACGATCCCCAGCCCCTCTGAAAACCTGTTATTAGATCACTGGAAGCTTTGATGGGACAGAGCAAGAGGTGAAAGTCAGTATAATTCTAGTTGCTTACGCCTGGCTTCCTGGATGGCCAGCCTGGGGGTGGGATAGGTAATCAATGGCAAGAGGATTAGGGATTCAAACCTTAACTACGGAAGGCACTTTACTGCCCAGTGGGAAGGGGAAATAAGATTTCAGCCGATGGATGAGGAGGACAGAAAGGGAATTGGAAACCAGACTTAATGTGTTTTATGGTTTAACTAGATTAGGTCCTGGGCAGGGGCAGAAATATTGTACACCAACCCTGGGACATGGCCCACTCCTGGTAGGAAGGTTCATGTGGACCCTCACAGCACTGTGTATTAAGTTAGACATAGAGGTTACCAAACTGCTATTACTATACGTGATTGAGACAACTATTGCTCAGAAATAAATAAAGCATGGCACCCTAAATTATAACAGTTCAACTTTCCTGAGTTCCTGGGCTATCTATACCCCCAGGTTTTTACATTTATCTTTTGTTTCAATAGATAGGCCATTGAAACAGTGGCCACTGGCCATTAAGCCACATTTATTGGAGAACCTTGGCTCTATTTCTTGACCAACAACTACAGAGTAATCACTTAAAAACATTTTTTTTAATTGTGCAGAAATATATATATAATATCATAAAATCTATCTACCCAAAAAAGAATTCAGAGTAATGATAGTAAAGATGATCCAAGATCTCAGGAAAAGAATGGAGGCACAGATAGAGAAGATACAAGAAATGTTTAACAAAGACCTAGAAGAACTAAAGAATAAAATTTAACATTTTAACTATTGTTAAGCGTGGGTCAGTGTCATTAAGTACCTTGTGTGTAACCATCACCACCATCCATCTCCAGAACTTTTCCATCCTCCCAGACTGAAACTCTACCCATTAAGCAATATCTCCCCATCCTCCCCTCCTCCCAGCCTCTGGTAACCACTGTTCTACTCTCTGCCTCTATGTATTTGACTAGGAACCTCACAGAAGTGGAATCGTACAATATTTGTGTCTGGCTTATTTCACTGAGCATAATGACCAAGTTTCATCCATGTTGTAACATGTGTCAGAATTTCATTCCTTTTAAAGGCTGAATAATATTCCATTGTATGTATATACCACATTTTGTTTATCCACTCATCCATAGATGGACGTAATTAGTTTTAACAAGCATGCCAGTACTTACATGTAAAAATGACACTGTCTTTCAGATTAGAGCACTTGGAAAGTTATACACTTACTCGGTGATGAATGTTGTTAAGGGCTGAATTGTGTTTTCCCAGAGTTCAAATGCTGAAGCCCTAATCCTGCATACCTCCGAATGTAACTGTATTTGGAGATAGGGTCTTGAAAGAGGTGATTAAGTTAAAGGAGGCTGTTAGGGTGGGCCCTAATCTAATCTGACTAATGTCCTTGTAAGAAGAAGAAATCTAGATGCACAAAGATACACCAGGGATGCATGCTCAGAGGAAAGACTGTGGGAGGACACAGCAGGAAGATGACCATCTACAAGCCAAGAAGAGAGGCCTCAGGAGAAACCAAACCTGCCAACACATTGATCTTGGACTTCCAGCCTCCAGAACTCTGAGAAAGTGAATTTCTGTTATTTAAGCCACCCAATCTGTGTTATTTTGTTATGGCAGCTCTAGCAAACTTGTTACAAAAATACATTTTGGGTGCTTTTGTGGAATTGCCTCAGAATTAGCTTCAGCCCATGCACCAGAATCAGCCTTGTTATTTTATAGTCACACACAATATTACTCAGCTTAATCACTAGCTTTTTTCCATCATATTTGGCTCTAAATGGCTTTTGACTCTTTAACAAAAAATTAAATCCTCTCTCAAAGGATAAAATGCATTCTACTGATGATATTCAAAAGGATACTCTGCCAACTTTGCAAGCACTTCTGAAAGGAAATTGCTTTGAGCAATAGCAATAGAGTTGAAATGAGTATTTTGTCTACCATGGTAACTTGGATTGAAGGATATAACGCTCATTAAGATATGTATGCTCTGTTATATTTGCTAAAGAATCTGTCACTTTTTTTTTTACTTTTTAAAAATTTTATTGAAGTATAGTTGATTTACAAAGTTGTGTTAATTTCTTCTGTACAGCAAAGTGACTCAGCTATATATACATATATTCTTTTTCATATTCTTTTCCATTATGGTTTGTCACAGAATATTGAATGTAGTTCCTTGTGCTATACAGTATGACCTTGTTGTTTACGTCACTTTATTTTACATTCCCACCTCTTCTATCTAAATATGATGCATGTGCATTTGGAACTTGCCTCACACTTTTTTTTTTCTCCAAAGGCTCAAGCTCTTCAAAGAGCTCCATGACCTGACTCTTAAATCAAAGCTTCAGAGCCTTCTGTTTCCTTAATCTGCAGCTGGATTGCTTTGATACTGTGGTCAAAAGCATCAGCTTTCAATGGGGCTCAGTTCACCGGCAAGTTGCAGGGCAGCCCTCTTTCCCCTGCCCTCAGAAGGAACACGTGAAGGTGGGGGTCATGATGAAAACACTGAATGACATGGAGGAGAGAGCAAGTTCAGGGAAACTAGGCTTTTGTGTCATGAGGGAAAATAACTTGAAGTTGGGGAACTTAAGCTCTTATATGCACTTAGATTGGTGGAAACTTAACATTTGTCAAGCACGTTACAAGAAGCTTTCAATTACATTGTCTTGTAAAGTTATTCCACCAGGAAAGAGGAGGTTGGAAACAGGAATCATGGCACTGTCATTATTGCATCAATGTCTGACTTTACCTAGCACCCTTGTCTGCAAACATCCCATTGGAAAAATTTCAAAAATGATACCAACAAAAATCTCATTTATTTTCCTAAAAGGCCGGGTTCCTTGAGGGTAGCATCTGTGCCTTCCTCACCTTCCCAGTTCAGCACAATGTTGGGCACTTAGTGGCACTCTATAAATGTTGAACGAATGACCGATACCCCTTCACCAGGATTTCAGTTCCTCTAATTCCAAAGTCCACTCTCCTCCATTGTGGTCCCTATTTCAGTCCCATTACACTTGATTTTCTCTCATTCTGTAATCTTCATGTTGAAGCCCAAATTTATAGTAAAATTTTGCCCCTGGCCAGAAGAGCTGTTAGCTTTATCACAGATCTGAATTTGAATTTGTAAGGTGGGTTAGGGCTATGAAAAGTAAATGGGTGCTATAGAAGCCTGGGTCTGAATCAGTTGGAAAGGGACTTGGACTTGGAATGATGCTCTGTCCTCCTTTTGTTGACCATCTCTCAGGTAAAGAATGGTGTCATAGCCAAAGGAACCCAACCATTACAGTTCCCTTCATTTTGGAAGTCAAATGGCTTTACGGTAGTCCTTTAGACTTCAGATGGTTCATAAAATTAGGTCAATGCAAAAGAATTCTTCTGGTTAAGAAAAAGAAATCCTTGTTCATGATGACAATTCTTTTCATGGAAAAGAGACAAATGGACCAGAACATACGTTAAAAGACCCACCTTTGTCTCTCACTGTCTTGGAGCTCCATGCTGGTGTGAGATCGAGAAAACTCATTCCACTGTCACCCCAAAACATGCCATATACAGAATGATTGTATGTGGACAGAGACCAAGAAAGATACCCCACCCCCCAACCCCACAGCAAAAGAAGTGTGAATTCTTTATCCTTAGGAAAATACTTTCCCAGTGAGCCCTTGCTCTTCCAGCAGACCACCGTGTAGGCTGGTAGGGTGGAGGTACTCCCTTTGTAGACACCAAAGCCCTAAGAAACTTCTTAACTGTGCCTGAACTTGGCAATCATGCCTATTGAGAATGAGTTCTCTTGTTTTGAGGACTGAGGAATGCAATATGTACAATGTAGCTTTTTTTGCCTCAGGAGCTAGTTTATTCCTCATTAATGCCAAGAGAAAGGGTTTATAAGGGCTCTTGACATGTAAATGTCTAATTAGGAACTTTTCAAAGCTGACATCATCTAAAATGCTCCATTTTTTTTTAAAGTGAAGAAAAAGAAACAAGAGTTTATCATTATACTGCTAAAGAAGTCCTCCAATAAAATAAGCTCCTTATTTGTATATTCCATTCAAGCTAGGCTAAGCTGCTGCTCTCATCCATTAAGTCAAACGTTCACGTTCTCATTTAGAACAGCTCGGGGGGCATGTGGTATTTATTCACACTCTCCTCGTCTTAGCTTGGGTTTCCCTGAAGGAAGAGCTTGACACCAGGGCTTGTGTGCAGATAGGTCATTTGGGAGGTGATCCTAGGAAGGAGGAGAGAGAGATCAGGGAAAGTAAGACAACAAAGGAGGGGAACACACGACTGTGGGAAACAGGGCTTGATTCTTCTCAGGGACCACCTGAGAAACCCACTTAATGCCTTCCTGAATCGTCCTCTTGAAAGATAGGAAGCAGGTCCATCAGTTCCCATCTCTTTAGTCAAAGATCATCATCGGGAGTGTTAACTTCTTGATCTATGTGTACGCTTGGGCCAAACCAACAGTCATCAGTATCTGCGGTGCCCCAGGGTAGAAAGCAAAAATATGTGATATAACACCTATTGCCGCATAATAGATAAGCCGCAAAGTTAGTGGCTTTAAACCACAAACAATTATTATTTCATAGTTTCTGTGAGTCAGGAATATAGGAGCAGCTGGGTAATTATAGCTCAGTGTCACTCAAGATGTTGACCCAGGCTTCTGTCATCGTAAGGCTTAATGAGGGCTGGGGGATCTGCTTCCAAGAAGGCTCACTCTCACAGCTGATGGCAGAAGATCTCAGTTCTTCACTGGCTGTTGGCAGTAGGCTTTATTTACTCGTCACGTGGGTCTCTCCAGAGGGCTGCCTGAGTGTCCTTACAGCATGGCAGCTAGCATCTCCCAGAAGGAGAGTTCCAAGAGAGAGAATAAGGCAGAAGCTATGATGTCTTCTATGACCTAGCCAATAGTATCTATGTTATTGGCCACACAGACCAATTCTGATACAATGTGGGGAAGAACTATACCAGACTGAGATACCAGAAGGTGGAGATAATCAAGGGCCAACATATAGGCTGGCCACCACATGTGGTTATGTGCTTAAGGGGCATTGTCAGCACAAAATGTACCAAAACCTGGGAATGTAAATTGATACAGCCACTATGGAGAACAGTATGGAGGTTCCTTAAAAAACTAAAAATCAAACTACCATATGACCAAGCAGTCCCACTACTGGGCATATACCCTGAGAAAACCATAGTTCAAAAAGAGTCATGTACCAAAATGTTCATTGCAGCTCTATTTACAATAGCCAGGACATGGAAGCAACCTAAGTGTCCATCATTGGATGAATGGATAAAGAAGATGTGGCACATATATACAATGGAATATTACTCAGCCATAAAAAGAAACGAAATGGAGTTATTTGTAGTGAGGTGGATGGAGTTAGAGTCTGTCATACAGAGTGAAGTAAGTCAGAAAGAGAAAAACAAATACAGTATGCTAACACATATATATAGAATCTAAGGAAAAAAAAAAAAAAAGGCCATGAAGAACCTAGTGGCAAGATGGGAATAAAGACACAGACCTACTAGAGAATGGACTTGAGGATATGGGGAGGGGGAGGGGTGAGATATGACAGGGTGAGAGAGTGTCATGGACATATATACACTACCAAATGTAAAATAGATAGCGAGTGGGAAGCAGCCGCATAGCACAGGGAGATCAACTCGGTGCTTTGTGACCACCTAGAGGGGTGGGATGGGGAGGGTGGGAGGGAGGGAGATGCAAGAGGGAAGAGATATGGGAACATATGTATATGTATAACTGATTCACTTTGTTATAAAGCAGAAACTAACACACCATTGTAAAGCAATTATACTTCAATAAAGATGTTTAAAAAAAAAATGTACCAAAACCTACATAGACTTGTCACCCCAACACTGGCTGAAATAACACATGAGACCATGAGGATATAAGTCGTGGTGTCCCAGATACCTATTGGAGCCTTCCATCACTCAGACCCAATCATTTCCTTGGTTCCTCAAGTTCAACCCAGGAGAATGTTCAATTTAACAAAGATCTCAGAAAATACTGATGGGCAAAGCTAATCTAGAGTTCTAAAATACAAAAGCAACAGATGATCTGAAAATAGCATGCATCTTGGATTGATTAAACCACTCAGAAAGTTTATTTCTTGGTTTTCTTTCACTCCCAAACTACAGCAGACAGGCTGCAGAAGCCAACACATGTCTGTCTGCCTCTAAGAGGGGAGTAGAGCAGATCTGATGCTCTGGTTTTAGGGAACTGGACAAAATACAACCCTAAAGGGAAACAAATTTGTGTTAAACACAAAGGTTAATCGAATGATTCGTTGGAGAAGATTCATTTTGGTTGAAGTCCAGTTAATACTGCAAAAGACTCCTTCAGACTGTCAGGGGTAATAGAGAAGATGATGAACACATGCCCCAAAGTCATAACTTATTGAAATACATGTGACAAATTTTGCATGGGTGTAGAAAAAAGGATTTCCACCTACAGAGTAGGCTAAAAAACTGTAGGTTGCAAAGGCAACTAATGGCCCATCCAACATCCATATTCCCTTTTTTCCTTAATTATAGAACCCAATTTTGATGCCCAGATTAAAAATACTTTCAGTCTTCTCTGGCAACTTGGAGAAGCCACATGACACTAAAAAAAATTTATGTGATGTCTACTGACGAGCACCATCCGAAGTTTTGCTTTCCTGATGTACACGTCACTCCTGTCCCTGCCTGGAGAGTTGAGATAGTGACTGCAGCTGGAGCATAAGCAGCTACCTTGTAGTCATGAGGAAAAGGCCAAGAATCACAGAGACCTTGAGCTACCAAACAACCAGCCACTGAGAACAAGAAACCTCTCTGTAGTTTCAGCCACTGTTGTTGCCTTTTCTCTTACATACGGTTGAACTAATGAATACAGCTCACACGAATATTTTTAGATCACCCTTAACCAAGTGGTAATTTTACTGCATTAATTGTTAAAATTTTGTGGGTTTTTTTAATCTTCAAAGAAGCTCTTTCAAGGTTGTCAGGTTTGTAAAACCATCACTGTTGATTTTCTCCTGAAAAAATACTCGCCCCATAATGATCCTGACACTTCTGCCCATTGATGTCTCTGTCTCTGCATCTGGCCGAGCTCTCACATGCCCTTGGGTCTTCATATATGTGCTTGCACTCAGTTTCCCCCATCCTTGCTGAGGCTTTTCCTGACTCCTCCAATCTAAACCAAGTCACCCAGTTACGTTCCCATGCAAACAGAACTTTTTCTTTCTGGAACTTACCAAATTTCTGCATATATTTATTTTTGAGAGTATGTGTACAATATCTGTTTCCCCACTGAAGTTAAGCTCCAGGGGGCCAGGACTGTATTGGCTTTGTTCATCCTTGCGCCCCGGTCTCCACAGTAGTACCAGGTGGAATGTGATGGCCACACTATCTTTCAAGGAAGCCCTGGAAAGTCCAAGTGTCGTGCTGTTGTTCCGAGGATGTAGAAGACTTAGGTACTGTCAGAGATGATCCCCATACTGGATTCTGCTCATTGAGATGTTTAAGCTTTTCTACTTGTTTCTCATTGTTGAGTATTCCTCACTGAAAGCCTCTGGGGAGTAGGAATGCTCCCAGGAATGGGGACCTCCACCACGCAGTCCAGGCGGGCTTCCATGAAGTCCAGACAACTGATCAAGTTTCCGGAGTGACAGGTCAGGTTCTAATCCCCTTTTGTCTCCCTAAACAGGGAGGAAATACTACTAATTGTCCAAAGTTAGAGACGAGAACCTCTTAATTCTTTCGTGTGTGTGTGTGTGTGTGTGTGTGTGTGTGTTTTAAAGAGCTGCATTTTAAAGAGGTAAATACAGACCATAAAATATCTGTTTATACTCTGGTGGTGGAGCAGGCATCTGGAGAGCATTTAACTATGGTGATACTTTGCTCCCAAATAACGATTCTGTTTGTTACAACAAGACACATAGTTATTTGGCTTTTCAGAAAGGCACCATTCTCCTTCTGGGTTCTCTACAAAATGGAAGGCAAGATTTCAAGATAAGCTATTTTGAGGATATCAAAACATGTGCAAACCAAAGTGAAAAGATCATGAAAAGCTGGAAAGGAATCCAACAAGTCATAAGAAAATTTGAAAATACACTACCTGCTTGGAGAATATATTACTGTTTGCTGCTTCTTCTGTTTGTTTCTTTTAAGAACCTACTACCATGGAAATGCCCATAGGTGAGTCCTGCCTACCTGGAAGGCTAGTTAAGCCAGACAGTCTGAGGCTTGAATGACAGGGAGGCAGGAAGTGGGATGAGAGAGGCGAGGAGATAGAGGTTGGCTGGACACTGAATTTCCAGGCAGAGGCTACACACTGTGGGGATGAGGGGACTTGCCCTCCAAGTCCATCCATGTTGCTGCAAATGGCAAAATTTCATTCTTTGTACGGCTGAGTAGTATTCCATTGTATATATATGCTGCATCTTCTTTATCCATTCATCTGTTGATGGACACTTAGCCTGCTTCCATAGCTTGGCTATTGTACATGATACTGCTATGAACATTGAGGGGTATGTATCTTTTTGAATTAATGTTTTTTTGGTTTTTTTTGGATATATACACCAGAGTGGAATTGCTGGGTCATATGGTAGTTCTATTTTTAGTTTTTTGAGAAACCTCCTTACTGTTTTTCACAGTAGCTGCACCAATTTACATTCTCACCAACAGCATTCGAGGGTTCCCCTTTCTCCACATCCTTGCCAACGTTTGTTATTTGTGTTCTTTTTGATGATGGCCATTCTGACAGGTGTGAGGTGATATCTCATTGTGGTTTTGATTTGCATTTCCCTGATGATTAGCAATGTTGAGCATCTTTTCATGTGTCTGTTGGCCACCTGAATTTCCTCTTTGGAAGAATGTTTATTCAGGTCTTCTGCCCATTTTTCAATTGGCTTGTGAGTATCCAACATATATATAAACAGCTCATACAACTCAACATCAAAACAAGTTTTTTTAAAGCCTGATGGGCCAGAATATCCATCCAGAAGTTATGTACTTATAGTTAAAGTCACTTTCAAGTCCACAAAAACAAGGTGCCCTCTCTTATCTATTCCCTGGGGGATCAGACTCATAGAGTTGAACTTGAGGTCAGAAAAATGAGTACCTTCCAGCATACAGCTTATATTAGTGCCAAAAAACTATACACAGTCGCTTAAAAAATGTTTTTTTATTGTCATTGCTGTTTTGTTTTGTTTTAACTACAACTTGGAATGGACACAGAAAAAGAGCAGTTCAACTTATCTGTTCTTAAGTCCTAATAGGTAAATAAACAAATAAATCCCTAGAACTTGCCTGTGAGAGTATATGTAAGAAGACTGTCTGATGTCAGAAGTTTGAGTCTAGCCAGGCCTCTTTCATAGATCCCACTGCTTGCATTTTCATTTTTAGGTAAATAATAGAAATATTTCACCTGTTACGTCATAGCTTAATCTGTGGGACTTGGGCTAGAAGAAACACAGATGGAACAGATGGAAGTTATACTGTGTAGACCATGCAATTATTCACTCCGCTTGAGTGACATTGTTTTGTGTATAGACACGGAGAAAAGTTTCACAAGCCATTGTTTACTATGAGAATGGGGGCATAGGAGTGGTTCTCAAATCAAAGAGCAGAGATTATCTCTTTGTGAGGACAAACTTGATTAAGAGGCATCCTTGTCCACTTTTTGTGGTATCGAACGGGGAGCCAAATGCTTAGCTTCAATGGAACCATCTTTCCAGCATCCTTGAGGAAAAAGCTGCCTGTCAACTCTTGGGTAAACAGCATCTATGAGTGATGGAGGGAAAAGTACTCAGAGGCAGGAAAGCAGTGGACATTGAAGGTCTACCAGACCTGCATGCAATTCATGAACGCACCAGAATGCTCCAAGAGAGAATGAATTCTGGGCCTTCTCCTTTTCTGTCTCCTCAAACTTCCCACAACCTTTAGACTCAAGAAATTCTTCCCTGGTTGCAATGAATATAGTGAATACTCTAATGTTTGTGCCAGTGCAGAAGTAAAAGAGCCCAGTTAACATGAAATAATGAGACATCCTTTCAAGTCACACACACAGTCACCTTCTCTGTCCTTGCCCTGCAGGCCAGCAAAATGCTAAACATGCAGACATGGGCCCAGCAACCAGCTTTCTGCTAGAAAATTACCAGGAGATATGAACCAGACTCAGATGGACACCCAAAATCTGTTCCTATAGCATCACCTTTCAGAGCTTCTGTTCAAAGCCTCTAAAACCAAGCTGTGGCTCAGAAAGCACGGGGTGGCAGTGGAGGTGGAGTAGGGGTGGGGAAGAGAAAAATGGACGGGAATCCAGGAGATTATGTGTATCAGTCTTATTGCTAAAACTGTCTGCTTCCCACCTTGGGGGGCAGAGTTTGCAGAACATCTAAACTTTCTCTGTTGATAGAGGATTTTTTACAGTGATGGCCACTGAATCAACTAAATTACATTAAACAGATACAAATGAATATTTTCTCTGTGTCTGACACTGTGTTGGGCACAGAAGACATGACAAGGAGTGAAACCTAATCCCTATCTTGGACATATTAACAGTTTATTAAGAAAGTGTAAATAACTCTCTAAGAGATAAATCTACAAAGCCTATCTAATAGGCTTCAAAGTAGAAATAATTAATCCAACCATTCTTCCATCCACTTCTTTACTCAGATACTTCAGGCCTGGGAAATTGTATCAGGACACTCAAAATTGATTTAAAACCTAGTCAATTATTTTCTTATTTGTTTTCTCTTTTTTTCTAAAATCTTTCATTTCAATGATAGACTGATAGCAGTTTTTAGCATCTAAAACAGAGCTGTGGTTCTGGAAAAAATGGATTAAAAGGCTTCAGATAGAAGATAGATATCACAAAATGTATGCACATTTCTACAATTCTACAAAATTGCTCTCAACTCTCTTCCCGGCTACTGTAAAACAAGCATCTAAGTTAGAAACAGAAACACACACTGACACCAATAAAAGTGACAGCTGACAACAGAGAAAGGAGGGGGCAAAAATGTTTAAAACAAATAGAAGAACTGACGGATAGTCATTGAGAGTCATTTAGTGTATAATCAAAATTTCCCAAAGTTAGATTAAGAGCAGCATGGGGATTCCTAGAAGAAGCAGGTAAATTGACATAAGTAAAGAGTATCAGCTGATAGCAAGGGAGGTGATAGGTAGCAAGATAAAAAACTTCAATGAGTGCAATGGTCCTGGGCCACTCAGTAGGAACTGGCAACTCTACCCACCTTAATAATCCCTGGGAAATCACATCATTATGAAATTGTTTTCCATAATGGTGGCCCTGAGTCATAAAGGGAAACTTTAAATCCTGTTCAGTATTCTCTATTTTAAAAAGCAGGAAATGTTTTTGGGGGCAGGAGACTGAGTAATCCATTTTACAGTTTTGTAGGCAAGATTTTGTTGTGTAGACATTTACATTTTCCCTAGCAACTGACATCTCTCCGACTAAGCAAGAGTTTACCATATTTTTGATCAATAAAATTTTTAAAGAATATTTTTCTAATAAATGTCAACCATGTGAACATACCATTAGAAATGGTTAGTCAGAAAAATAGTAGATTATGTTTTCCATATATCTCTAGAATTATTTTTAAGTACTAAACCTGGCTTATACTGGGGAAAGCATTTTGTGTTGAATGTATATTGATGGAGAGATGATAGGGAGAAAATTGAGAGCAGTAGAAACAGCATAAAGAATATGAGGTGTCTTGGCACCTTTGCTAATGCTAGTATGAACTCACTGTGTTTCCGAGTTCAAGCTCGTACTGCTCATCACATGACAGGCTGATAAATTGAGAGGTGAGTTATTGGGGCAAGGAATAGTGACTTTATTTGGAAAGCCAGCAGACCAAGACGATGGTGGACTAGTGTCCCAAAGAACCATCTTGCCTGGGGTTCGGATGCTAGTTTCTTTTATAGAACAAAGAGGGGGAGTTGAGGAGGTAAAGCAAAAAGAGGCGATAAGTTTTTTGCAACTATTTCCTCTTTCTGGCCAGACTCTGAAGAGGATGTGTTAATTTCTTCTTTCCCTGCAGCCATTCACAGGTGGGCCTGATCAGGATGTCTCCTCTGAGCTAAAAAAAGTTTTTTCGCGTTAACACTCAGGCACGGGAGGCAGGGTTCCCAGAGATGGGCCATTGTGTATACTTTAAGCCATAGGCAACATATCTTTAGTGATTAACTTGTAGTAAAAGCAATAGAATACAAAGGTTAAAGTAAAAGAAATGGATCCAATATGGAGTCTTCCCTATTACAACCGCATAGAGATTTTGTGGTGGAAAGTGGAGGCAGGTCACCACAGATGAAGCCATGAGGTTTGGAGAACATTAGGTAATGACCATGCCTCTCTATATCTCTCTGCAACAGATGTGAAGATTACAGTGTTTTATCCCAATATGCAAATCCTGTCCAGGCTCCAGGGGAGAGGCATACTTCTGTGGACAGTCTCTGTCTTTCGCCGGGAGGAAGATGGCTTTGGAATGGGAAATAAACCTGACAAGCAGGCCCTGACACAGGGGAGAGAGGACACCTAACTTTCTTTGGGCCTTGCTTCCCTGGGCCTTGACTTGGAGCTCTCTAGATATGCTTGAGGTGCTGTGTGAAGGAACACTCTGATGAAAGCAGAAGCTGGTCTCTGTCTTGGGACAGGGCATTAGGGACATAAGCCAAAACATACCCTAGGGTCCTATAAGGATGAGCAAGTCTTGTCTAATGAGCTCAAGTTCTTTGTTATAGGTGAGTTCAGAGTCTGTTTCCCTGAATAACCATGGAAACTTTGTAGAGTCTTCCCTAAACATTACAGACTCAAGTGGTCATCCAATCCGCACCGTAAACAGCCATGACGGATTACTTCCTAGGCTTAGAGAATTATTTAGAAGATAGCCACTGCAAAGTTAATTCACCTCACATGAGTAAGACTTTAATTTGTGGTTTACCAGAGGATCCCACTTTATAATCACTTTCCTTCTTGCTCTTTGTGGAAGAATGTCTTTTCTGTTTTTTCTAGTTCTTGCTCCACACCTGTCAAGGAACATTTAAGTTAGAAGATGTGGAGGCTGATTATAATATCCACTTGGTAGATTTTCCAGGACTTTTTCTGGTCCATCAGTCATTTCAAATTTTGTTAACACCTGCACCAGAGGATGAGTGGGAAGGGAGAGGTGTTAACAAAGATAGAAATGGCTAATGGACCAAAATAGTTTTTAAAAACAAAATTACGGGCATGGGATTACCTTAAATTGTAATCTATTTTGTGGTTCTATTTTGGAAATGTACTAGTGCATTGGTCATCACTAAATATATCTAAAAGATAGTTATGCAGCAACATAACTCAGACGTACCATTATTTCCCACCGACAGGCTTGCAGCATTTACCCACAATCCTTGTCTCAGCTGCCCGCCTGAGTGGAATTCCCACTGCTTTGGTATGGTTTTGGGAGTTAGGACATCATTTTTATCTACTGGCTTCTGTGGTATTTACTGCATCTAAAAATGAAGGATTCTGCATTTAAATGTTGCCTGGAAAAAAAACACAATATCTTGCTTTCTTTTATTCATTTGAAGTAATTATTGCTATCACAGTCTCATGTGCATTTTTCCCAAACCATAATGATTTGAGACTTATAGAGTATGGTAAAAAAAAAAAAAAAAAAAAAGTCGGATTGTTTATTCAAGCAGGCAATTTTGTGAAGCAAATGGTAGTAATCTGAGCCACTTTTTGGTTTCTAAAGATTTCATCTGTCCACAGGATGATTTCAGGGTCCCATATAATTTCTTACCTGGAGGCTAAGATCCTATGTTCAAAATCCTGTTTTCCATTTCCCACACATAGAACGCAGGTGTGAGAACATAAAATCACACACTTTCATTCATAGAGTTTCCTACATCCTTTGGCTTAGAGCATCTCTGAGTTCTTTGTAATTAGTTTAAAAGAAACATGGGGGGAAGTTACAGTCTTTTCAAATAAACTACAAGTTTCCCTTAGGAATTTATACTAAAATGTGTATTTATTTTTAAAACCAAATGATATGAATATAAGAAATGCAATACTGGGTCAGCCCAACGGTCTAACCAGCCTGTGGTTTCAAAGTCTCTTAGTATTCCATTAATGTTGGCCTCAGAAGTTTTGGGATTCATTTCAAACTCCCTGGTTTCCTTTATTACTCAAATCTGGGTTTACCATTCATAGATTCGTCTAAATGTTTCCTGAACTTACTTATATCTTTAGCTTATATCAATTATAGAAACGAGTTCCCCAATAGCAAGTGTTCTACACCCTATCCATCATGAGACTATGGCAAGGGTTCTACTACAGGGGAGTGAAGAATTGGGGTGAATAATCCAATCTATCATGGTTGTCCTCTTGGTTACAACTATTCACATCCTACTCACATGAAAAACTTATTCACTCCTGTCCGATGACCGCCCCCTCCCCTAAGCCTTAGCCAATTATGGTATCTGCAAAAAATCCAGGATCTTGTCATCTCTATGAAGTCCAGACCCTGCTACTCTTGACCCAGAGACCTATAAACTAAATAGAAAATCATCTGCCTTCCACATACCTAAGGCAAGCAGCTTCTAAAATGACTCCAATGGTCCCCACCTCTTGGCATTCATAGCCTTGAGTTATCCTCTTCCCTTGAGTAACTTGCTTCAAACCAATAGAATATGGCAACTTTAAGGGGATGTCACTTTTGTGATTAGGTCACATAAGATAGTGACTTCCATCTTGCCAGCAGATGGATCTCTTTTTATCTTGATGACTTTGTTGAAGCAAGGTGCCATGTAGAGGAAGCTCTGAGGGTGACTGCCACTCAAAAGCCACCAAGGAGTTAAGGCCTTCTGTATAGGAGCCCTCAGAAAACTGAATCCTGCCAACCATGTAAGTGAGCTTGGGAGAGGACCCTTCCCCAGTCAAACCTTCAGATGAGACCCCATCCCTGGCTGACAACTTGAATGAAGGCCTGTGACAGACTCAGAATCAGAGGACCCAGTTAAGTTGTGCCTGGGGTCCTGACCCACAGAAACTGTGACATAATAAATGTCTGTTGTTTTAAACTGCTAAATTTTGGGGTAATTTTTTACTTAGCAATATATAATTGCTATAACACCTAATGTGTAATGGTGGAACATGATGACTGCAATAAATACTCCAATTTGAAAAGGTAAAGAATAGAGGGCACACAGCAATCACTGGACCACAGCAATTTTAAAATCCTACTAGGTAAATGTTATGGGAATCCCATCTTAAGGTAAGGGGTCTTCCTCGATTAGACCCCTATTCTGCCTCACAGGGTTGGCTCTCAGGTCCATCTTTCTCCACTGTTCCTGGCTTCTCAAGAGGTTCTTTCTGTTCTGTCATACTCCTTGCCATCTTGTGACGAGAACATAAGAAGAACATAAGAACATATCAGCTAAGCCATTTTTAAAGACCCCTTCCTGGCTGTAGGAGTTGGGGTTCATGAAATCTTTTTATATCTTGAACAGTTTCAGTCTCTTTTAGTCTAGACTGGAAGCACTTCTGTCAAAAGGTATCTCCCCAAAACTTTTTGAGCTTTCTACTTATTTGATTCCAATAAACTTCATATGCAAAACGCACACCCACAATTTTTTTTTTTTTTTTTTGAGGTAAGCCTTTATCTCTCTAAACTTAATTACTTCACTTTGGGTACATTCAGGCTTCTGTGACACTTTGCCCTTATGATTTCTGTGAATTCTTCTGTCCATCTGAAAGAATCTGCTAGACATATTTTAGTCCTTTCAAAAGTCCTTTCAAAATGTTTTAGCTACATTCTAGATTTGGTATTTACCCTGAGGTCATGTCAACACTGTGGATTTCACTTTTGCTTGAGCAATGTTTTAATGTCTACACCCTTGGTTTGATAAAATTTTTCCTGAATTCAACTATTTCTTGTAGTACTTTATTAAATGCAGCTTATGCTTCCAACATTCTGCCTCAAAAATTTTTGCCCAAATGTCTCTGTTAATTAGGTACGTTTTCTATCTTCTAAGTTACCTCAGGTGACAGCTTTACCAAATGTCTTGCTACTACTTAACACAGGCTGCTATTTTTCTAGTCCCCCATAACAATTTTCCTGCTGCCTACCACCCAATCCCAGGACCAATGCCACTTCTAGGTACTAATTTCTGTATCAGTTAGCTATTGCTGCTTAACAAACAGCCACAAAAATGTCAGTGGTTTACAATAAGCTTTCACTTCCCTCACTGGTCTACAAGTCTGGGATGGCTCTGTTTCAGGCTGTGGGTCCATTAGGCTTGGCTCTGCTCTGAAGATCTGTGCCACAGAACAAGGCCAAACACTAAAGCATGTTTCAGCCTCTGTTCACTGTCACTAAGATCCCACTGGCCAAAGCAAGTCATATGTCCAAGTCCAAAGTCAAGGCGTAGGAAAGTATAATTCATCATCATAAGACCACGCTGAGAGTATGCATTTACAGATTACTACACTGAAGGGAAGAATTGAGATCAATAATTCAATCTTTCACACTAAGTAAAATTTTATTTGAATAAGGGTTTCTGTGCCCATAAATGTTTTAAATTCCTGGCCTAGATGATTTCTAAAGTCTTTCCTAGTTGTTTGAAACACCATGGTAATAGAAAGAACATTTGCGTGGAAAAGGGCAAATCAGCAAATACAGAAAGAGGCCAGTTCTTTTTGGCAAAGCACTGGGGGTGGTTATGGATTTCATCAAACACCTGAAAGGAGTGCAAGAAAGGAATCTGTGAAGATGCTGTACAATGAACCAGCTTATCTTGAATCAGCCCATTACTTATTATGGGATAGCATATTTTTCTTGCATGCCGTAAGTTGTTTAGGTCACAGACTCATTCAATTGTAAGTTAAATATATTCTAGCACAACGTTCACAGCAGCATTATTCACAGCAGCCAAAACCTGGAAACAACTCAATGTCCACTGACAGATGAATGGATAAACAAATGTGGTATATACATACAATGGATATTATTCAGCTTTAGAAAGGAATGAAATTGATACATGCTGCAACATGGATGAACTTTGAAAACATTTATGCTAAGTGGGATAAACCAGACATGAAAGGATTAATATTGTATGATTTCACTTATTGTACAATACTACCTAGAGTAGTCAAATTTATAGACAGAAAAGTACAATAGAATGACGGTTATGGGGGACGGGGGCAGAGAGAAACAGGGAGTTATTGCTTAATGGATAGAGAGTTTCAGTTTGAGATGATGAAAAAGTTCTGGTGATCAATAGTGGTCATGGTTGCACAACAATGAGCATGTATCAATACTTAAAGCCACTGGATTGCACACTTAAAAATGGTTAAAATGATAATCGTACATTAGGTATATTTTACCACAATTTAAAAAAAGGATTTGCTTCATCGAAAAATATATATACTTTTTAATTTTTATTTATTTTTATTTTTTAACATCTTTATTGGAGTATAATTGCTTTACAATGGTGTGTTAGTTTCTGCTGTATAACAAAGTGAATCAACTATATGTATACATATATCCCCATAACCCCTCCCTCTTGCGTCTCCCTCCCACCCTCCCTATCCCACCCCTCTAGGGGGACACAAAGCACCGAGCTGATCTCCCTGTGCTATGCAGCTGCTTCCAACTAGCTATCTATTTTACATTTGGTAGTGTATATATGTCCATGCCACTCTCTCACTTCGTCCCAGCTTACCCTTCCCCCACCCCGTGTCCTCAAGTCCATTCTCTACATCTGTATCTTTATTCTTGTCCTGCCCCTAGGTTCTTCAGAACCATGTTTGTTTTTTTTTTTAGATTCCATATATATGTATTAACATATGGTATTTATTTTTCTCTTTCTGACTTACTTCGCTCTGTACGACAGTCTCTAGGTCTACCCACCTCATTGCAAATAACTCAATTTTGTTTATTTTTATGGCTGAGTAATATTCCATTGTATATATGTGCCACATCTTATTTATCCATTCATCTATCGATGGACACTTAGGTTGCTTCCATGTCCTGGCTATTGTAAACTGTGCTGCAATGAGCATTGTGGTACATGACTATTTTTGAATTATGGTTTTCTCAGGGTATATGCCCAGTAGTGGGATTGCTGGGTCATATGGTAATTCTATTTTTCATTTTTTAAGGAACACCCATACTGTTCTCCATAGTGGCTGTATCAATTTACATACCCACCAACAGTGCATGAGGGTTCCCTTTTCTCCACACCTTCTCCAGCATTTATTGTTTATATATTTTTTGATGATGGCCATTCTGACTGGTGTGAGGTGATATCTCATTGTAGTTTTGGTTTGCATTTCTCTAATGATTAGTGATGTTGAGCATCCTTTCATGTGTTTGTTGGCAATCTGTATATCTTCTTTGGAGAAATGTCTATTTAGATCTTCTGCCCATTTTTGGATTGGGTTGTTTGTTTTTTTGATATTGAGCTGCATGAGCTGCTTGTATATTTTGGAGATTAATCCTTTGTCAGTTGCTTTGTTTGCAAATATTTTCTCCCATTCTGAGGGTTGTCTTTTCATCTTGTTTATAGTTTCCTTTGCTGTGCAAAAGCTCTTAAGTTTCATTAGGTCCCATTTGTTTATTTTTGTTTTTATTTCCATCTCTCTAGGAGGTGGGTCAAAAAGGATCTTGCTGTGATTTATGTCAGAGTGTTCTGCCTATGTTTTCCTCTAAGAGTTTGATAGTGTCTGGCCTTACATTTAGGTCTTTAATCCATTTTGAGTTTATTTTTGTGTATGGTGTTAGGGAGTGTTCTAATTTCATTCTTTTATATGTAGCTGTCCAGTTTTCCCAGCACCACTTATTGAAGAGGCTGCCTTTTCTCCATTCTATATTCTTGCCTCCTTTATCAAAGATAAGGTGACCATATGTGCATGGGTTTATCTCTGGGCTTTCTATCCTGTTCCATTGATCTATATTTCTGTTTTTGTGCCAGTACCATACTGTATTGATTACTGTAGCTTTGTAATATAGTCTGAAGTCCAGGAGCCTGATTCCTCCAGCTCCATTTTTCTTTCTCAAGATTGCTTGGGCTATTCGGGATCTTTTGTGTTTCCATACAAGTTGTGAAATTTTTAGTTCTAGTTCTGTGAAAAATGCCATTGGTAGTTTGATAGGGATTGCATTGAATCTGTAGATTGCTTTGGGTAGTAGAGTCATTTTCACAATGTTGATTCTTCCAGTCCAAGAACACGGTATATCTCTCCATCTGTTTGTATCATCTTTCATTTTTTTCATCAGTGTCTTATAGTTTTCTGCATACAGGTCTTTTGTCTCCTTAGGTAGGTTTATTCCTAGGTAGTTTATTCTTTTTGTGGCAATGGTAAATGGGAGTGTTTCCTTAGTTTCTCTTTCAGATTTTTCATCATTAGTGTATAGGAATACAAGAGATTTCTGTGCACTAATTTTGTATCCTGCTACTTTACCAAATTCATTGATTAACTCTAGCAGTTTTCTGGTAGCATCTTTAGGATTCTCTATGTATAGTATCATGTCATCTGCAAACAGTGACAGTTTTACTTCTTCTTTTCTGATTTAGATTCCTTTTATTTCTTTTTCTTCTCTGATTGCTGTGGCTAAAACTTCCAAAACTATGTTGAATAATAGTGGTGAGAGTGGGCAACCTTGTCTTGTTCCTGACCTTAGTGGAAATGCTTTCAGTTTTTCACCATTGAGAATGATGCTGGCTGTGGGTTTGTCATATATGGCCTTTATTATGTTGAGGTAAGTTCCCTCTATGCCTACTTTCTGGAGGGTATATATTCTAAAGCTAAATACGAATAATTAGGGTAAGATTACCCTAATTATTATCACCACCGTACCTCTCTACATAATGGAAAACTAAAGAGTTGGCCACATTAATTAATTAAATCTTAGGTCAAATAAAAACGGAATTGGGAAGGGCTGAGAAACTTATGACACATCTATATTTCAAATAAAATTAGACACCTACCAAGATATGATAAACCTGTCATGACTGATAATTCACTTATTTCAAGTTTATATTCTTGCTCAGAAAACCAAAAGACAAATCAGAACTGTAGTTTTTATACATTGGCTCTTGGATGCTTGGAAACTGTGGTAGGCATAAAAACACACTATTCAGGTCTCCCTCAAAAAAAATAAATAAATAAAGGGGGTGGGAGGAACCTTTGGGAGGTGATGGATGTGTCTATGTCTTGATGGTGTGATGGTTTCATGGCTGTAGACTTCTCCTCAAACTCCTTGAATTGTATATATTAAGTGTGTACAGCTTTTTACATGTCAATCATACCTCAATAAAGTGGTTTAAAAAAGAGTGAGAGTCTTGATTTGTGGATTGTACGTCGCAGACAGACTCTAGCTGCTGTACCTTCACGATCCACCAACAGTGTTCACGCTGAGGTGATACACTGAGAATCTCCGATGATGGAGCTTGGTGGGAGTACCAGAGACGGGCCATTCCTACTCAATACAGGACTCGTCTAATGGGTCATCTTTGTTCTGGGGTGCTTGACCTACATAATTTGTGAAGTACGATAAAATGTTTATGATTTGCAAGTTTTTATATTACATCAGGACCTCTCCCATGAATTCCAGGTCCACGTATCCAACTGCCTGCAGAACATCTCCACTTAAATTGTTAATGGGCATCTCAAATTTAACGAGTCCAAAACGGAGCCCTCATAGTCCCCCTCAAACCTGCTCTCCCCTTTCCAATTAAAGGCAATTCTCCTAGTTGCACAGGCCAAAAGCCTTGGAGTCATCCCTCACTCCTCTCTTTATCACACACTCCATATCCAATATGTTAGGAAATACCACGGTCTCTACCTTCGAAATATACCCAGATTGCAATCACTTCTCACCACCTGCACTGCTACTCCACTGGTCCAAGCTACCAGCATCTCTCGCCTGGATTGCTGCAAAGTCTCCTAACATTTTGCTGCTGCTGCCCTTGTTCATCTTCAGTCTACCCAGCTAGTAAGGGATCCAGTGAAATTGTCAGTCAGATTATACCCTTCCTCTGCTGAGAATCCTGCAAAGACCCTCCACCCCAATCAGAGTAAATAAACGCCAAAGTTCATACCAGGACCAACAAGACCTCCCTCACTTCTTCAGGTTCATCTCCTATTCCTCTTATGCTCAGTTACGATGGCTTCCTCGCAAGCCCCTTAAATGGGACAAGCACAATCTGGTCCTTTGTAGTAGCTGTTCCCTCTGTTAGAATACTCTTTCCCAGGGACTCATGGGACTAGCTCCTTCAATCCTTCAGTTATTATTCAAGTGAATTCCTGGTAACTACATACAGTGATGGATGTTAACTAGACTTACTGTGGTGATCATTTTGTAATATATATAAATATTGAATCATTCTGTTATATACCTGAAACTAATATACCATTATATGTCAATTATATTTCAATTTAAAAAAAAAGCTCTTTAAAGAGCTTTTTCTAAATACCGTATCAGTGGAAAAATAAAATCTTTTACATCAAAAAAAAAAAAAGTAAATTCTTCTGAGGGTTTCTATTGACAGCACAACCTAAATTTCAATCTATCACTCTGATACCTCATAAACCCATTCTTTGCTTTATTTTTTTTAATTGAGATATAATTGAAATACATTAGTTTCAGGTGTACAGAATGATTTGATATTTGTGTATATTGGGAAATGATCACCACAATAAGTCTAGTTAATATCCATCCCTATACATAGTTTAAAATTTTCTTCCTTGTAATGAGAACTTTTAAGATCTACTCTCTTAGCGACTTTCAAATATACGATAGAGTATTATTAACTATAGTCACCATGCTGTACATTACATCCTCATGGCTTATGTATCTTATAGCTGGAAGTTTGTACTTTTTAACCCCTCTCACGCATTTTCCCCCTCTCCCCACCACCAACCCCTGCCCTAGAACTACTAATCTCTTCCCTGAATCCATGAGCTCTTTTTCTTAGATTCCACATATAAGTGAGATCTTACGGTATTTATCTTTCTCTGACTTATTTCACATTGCACAATGCCTTCAAGGTCAATCCATGCTGTCAAAAATGGCAAGATTTCCTTATTTTTTAATGGCTGAATAATATTCCATTGTGTGTGTGTGTGTGTGTGTGTATCACAGTTTCCTTATCCATTAATCCACTGATGGACACTTAGGTTGCTTCCATACCTTGGCTATTGTAAATAATGCTGCAATGAACATGGGGGTGCATATATTTTTGAGTTAATGTTTTCATTTTCTTTGGAAATACCCATAAGTGGAATTGCTGGATCATGTGCTAATTCTAATTGTTTGAGGAACCCCCATACTGTTTGCCATAGTGGCTGCACCAACTGACATTCCTACAAACAGTGCACAAGGGTTCCCTTTTAAAACTCCACATCCTCGCCAACACTTGCTATTTCTTGCCTTTTCATTACAGCCATTCCAACAGGTGTGGGGTGGTATCTCGTGGTTTTGACACGTTTCCCTGACATTGAGCACCTTTTCATGTACCTCTTGGCCATCTGTATGTCTTCTTTGGAAAAATGTCTACTCAGATCCTCTGCCCTTCCTGCTCTATTTCTGTCTTCAGCACACATCCCTGTCTAACATACTATATATCAATATTTTACTTATTTGTTATCAATTTCCTCCAGCCAAAGGTAAGCTCTACTAGGCAAGCAATTCTGTCTAATTTGTTTACTGCTGTTTCTTTAGTATTTAGAACAGTGCCACGCACAAAGAGTACACTCAAAACATATTTATTGAATGACAGAGTATCTAAGTACAGTTTACACTATCCCAATCAAAGGAAAGAATGGGTATAAAAACAGGGGGAGGAGAGATACACCTAAAGAAAATTCTGACAAATAAGAGCTATAATTATAGCTTGCATTTACTATGTCTTCTCCAATCATTTATTCATAATTGTCTAATGGCAATCGTGATGAATACCTGGGTTCAACAAAAAAGGAGTGAATACACTAAGCAAAGTTC
Organism: Balaenoptera borealis; assembly: GCF_965194805.1. Taxonomy (NCBI): domain Eukaryota; kingdom Metazoa; phylum Chordata; class Mammalia; order Artiodactyla; family Balaenopteridae; genus Balaenoptera; species Balaenoptera borealis. The sequence continues at coordinate 60,154,777 of NC_138876.1, read as the reverse complement.
ATTTATTTTTCATGACGTTCTTCTTTTGATTTTGAGTCTTTACTCTCCTGGATTCCTAACAGAATTGCGTCAGCCTCTAGGATAGTTGTATCTGTTGTTGCTCCCAAGAACCTAGATGTAAGTTCAAGATCTAACAGCCGCAGCCGGACTCTGGTTCCTTTCTGGTATTTCCTAAACAGCAAGAAAAAAAATTCCATTAATTCTGAATATCACTAAATGAACAACTACTTTAAAGTAAAACCCAAATTCTAATTTTAATTTGTGTTGGCTCAAGATAACAAAATTAACACTAGTATATGAGAAATAGTTGTTTTTGACAGAAAAGTAATTTAGTTGTATCAGAATTTTCATCTTAAAGCTGCCTTTAAAGATTTTATAACCTAAATAAAAACGTATTCCAAACTGAAATTCAAACAAGTTGGTTCTTGAAACTGACATTTATTTTAATGTCAGTTATTTTTAAAGTCAAAAAGTATCAAGGGGAAAAAATGTTTTCAGAAACATTTTGTCTTCTAAAATTAAAATCTTCTTTTAAAGTAAAAGAAATTTTACAAAAACAAAATGGAAAACAGTCTAAGTGCAAAGTACTTAGTACTGGGGATTGATTGAACTGTAACTAAAGTATAATGCTGGCCATAACATGCATGATGGCTCAGTTAGGTCAAAAAAATTATTCAAGTATTTCACAATACCAAATGAAAACTGATACTCATCTGTCTTTCTTCCTTGACCAATTATTTTAAGAATTTAACATCAACATTATGAAAAGGTACGGGAGAGTGAAAATATGGCTACTGAATGAAAACCACAAATCTTTAAAAATCTAAAAATATATACCTCGAGTACTCTAAGTTAGTCTTAAAATTAAAATTAAAACAATTTTATATAAACAGAAAATGAAGAAACAGAGTTCTCCAAAAAAGTCACTGGAAAATGATTTTAGTAGACCATATAATGAACAATGTTTGATTAGGTATTCTGGAGGAATTTATAAGTGGTCCATCAAGTAAACATTTAGGCTATTTGGCTTTTTTTTTTAAAGTTATTTTTCTTTCTGGTTACAGAAGGAAATGTCCTTTTGTAAAATTTGTAAAATCATGATGTCAGTCACATTTCCTAGTCCTTTTATATGTATGTTTACATATATGCACATGGGAGTGTGTATCTGACGGCATAGACCTTACTTTCTGTCTTTGTTTAAAAAAATTAAAGAGATATCCTAGAATATTAAGGCATAGCTTTATATTCTTAGAAAACAGCAATTATAGAACACACTCCGTATGAATTAACCACTGGGAAAACAAGCTAAGTTCACAGACAAGGTAAAGCTGAACACTATTTTCTGCATTACTTGGAGCTGTAACCTGTGTTCTAATGGATTCTTTCATTTGTCCTTACAGCACTACTCCAGTGATTCATTTAATCAGCTTTGATTCATGTTGACCCCCTTCCCTCCCCCCCACCCTGCAACATCCAATTAGTTATCAAGTTTTGTTCATTTTTTAACAGATATTTCTTGAGCTTAGCCCTTCAGGTCTCATCATCCTTAGCTAAAGCTTGATGTAGGACCTGGTCTTCCCGGAGCCCACCTTCCTAGTCCGCCTCTCACGATGGTTCCATATCTGCTCTGCTTACGTGGAAATGGCCTAACGTCCATTCCCACACACTTCTACTCCTCTGCACCTTTGCGTCTGTTGTAGCACTGCTTGGACTTTCCTTCTAAATAAATCCTACTGATTCCTAAGTATCCAGGTAGAATGCATCAAATGCAGCTCCTGAGAGCCTCCACAGTCCCCTTATCAGAATGCAGATTCTGTCACTGGAATTCCCAAGGAAGACAGAGGTTTTGCAGTCACAGACTTGGATGCAAATCTGAGCCCTGCTACTTACGAGTTGGGTAACCTTGGGTAACTTGCTTTCTCTGAACCACAATTCCCTCATCTATATAACAGACTTCGACCACTTGGCAGGTTTGCTGGGATGGTTAAATGGGATAATATTATATATTGAAAACGCATAGCCCAGTAAGTGCAAATGTCAGTGCCCTTCACTCACCTGTATTGGTTAACTGTGTAAATCTCTGATTTCTCATTAGATCGAATACTCCCCAAGATCTGGCACTGTATTTATCTCTGTATCCTTCCAGCGCCAGTGCAGCAGGTACTCAAATGTTTGTCAATAAGTTAACAAGACGCTTGCTGGCAAAAGCCACCACCTCACCGACTACCTAGGCTTTCCATTCTCTTGGCTTTAGCAGCTGTGTGGCCTGGCTCATTTACTTAACCTCTCTGAAGTTTGCCTGGCACAGTGCCTGGTGCACAGTAGTTAATAAAGTTAGTTCTCTTCTCCTTCCATTATTCATATCTGGCCTATAAACAACCATGATGAAAGGGAACAGTGACTTTTTATGAAAAGGGATGAACATTCACAAACACTTGGGACACAATTTCTGGGCAGTCTCACTGAAGGGGAAGCTCTCAGTGTAGATGGTTCTGTGTCATAAAATGCTAGCAATCTCCTGTTAAAAAATAAAATCAGAAATACCATGAGTGCACAGTATGCTTGGTAGTTTATGGAAAGGAAAATTTTTTTAGGTGTAGTAGCCTTTAATAATATGAAAGTTTTGTCTTCATCTCTAAAAATTATGCAAATTCTAGAAGTTATCCAGTGAGTTGGTAAAGGAGATGAAAAATGAACTGCAGGACTTTACATGTGCTAAATGAATGAAGAATCACCCACATGTACATACCTTGCACTAAACAAAAAAACCTCTAGAAGATTCTCTGACTTCTGCTACCTGGAAGTAGCTGTTTCTACTTTTATGGTACTTAATTTTCACTGTGCATTATTTCTATGTGTTATCTTCCCTAGCAGACTACAGGCTCTTTATGGGCAGGGCTTTAATCACATCTGCCTCTCTTACAGTACTGAGATGTATACATTTCATTTAACGTAGCCTTTTGAACAGTGGTTTTTCACTTTCCAGTACATCAGAAGCACCTGGGGTGCTTATTAAAAATGCAAATGAGGGAAGCAACCCCAGAGAGTGAGCTGGCAAATGTAGGGTGGGACTTGGGAATTTCCCTTTTTAACAAGCTCCCCAGGTGATTTGGATGCAGTCTTCTCTGATCAGCATTTGAGAAAAATCTGGCCTAGAATTACCTTTATTGTGTACAAGACACAGCATCCTACACACATACAAAGGGCCAGTAAAATGAGGACCTCTGACAGGACTTTGTGGCCACCATTAACAGCCTTTGAGGGTAACAGATGTTTTCTATAAGTGATGAAAAAGCCAACAGACTTTAGGGTGAGTAATTTAAACAGATCAAAAAAAAAAAAAAAAAAAGGTCAGGCAATGACAATATATAATGGAGAAAGGCACCTAACAACAGTCCCTTGAACAAAGCCTACTGACAGCTGGGGTGGGGCTGCCTCTCCCAGACACAGACTGTCCTTTCTGGGAGACCCGGACATGGAAAGGTTAGCAAAGTCCTCACTCAACAGGAAGAGCAGCCATACAATTAATGTGGAGTTTATCCGCGCTTTAACTTGGAAACACTTTATTAAAGGGAAAAGTAAAGAAATAACTAATGTATTTCTGAGAACTCCATTTCTGCCAATGAAATTTGAGGTGAACCTTCAGTACTGCGGTCTTTGACAATCACTTAATACCACTTAGTCTTCCCATGTGGGTTTCCATTGTTCCACATAACAAGATTTAAAATGAAAATGCCAGTAAACTCTTTCCCCAGCTTGTTCATGCAGTTCTTAAATGGTCTATTTATTCAAAGATTTGGGCCTAAGTATAAATATCCAGAAGAGGCAATGTGGTGGTCAAGACTCTAGACTCTGGAGCCAGATGGCCAGATGTGTGCCCAGCTCTATCCATAAATATGCAACTCTGAGCCAGTTACTTCATCTCTCTGTTTCAGTTTCCTCATTTGTAAAATGGGAATAATTATGCCTTCTAGGTTCCTATGAGCATGAAATGAGTTAACACCTGCCAAGCCCTTATAAATGCTCAATAAATGTTAGCTACCATCATCAATCACCACCACCACCACCACCACCACCACCATCACCATCAAAACAAAGCCGGTGACACCTGATGCTCCAGCCTTGGCATGATGGGGAGTACAAGAGCAGTCCCAGATATAATTCCAAGTAATAATTAAACCAATGAAGGATTTCTGTAGAAGGTATGTTTTGGGGGTGAGTTTTCTTTCAATAATTTGCTTTGATTCAAATCTTACTTATTTTAATGGTATAAGCATTCCTCTCTTAAAATGTATTATATAATATATATAACATGCAATATATATAAATACATTATAAATGTCCTACAAAAAAGAAAACAATTTCTTTTGAAATGAATGCTGAATTTCCTTTGAAGATGTGAGGCAAAACAGCACTGAACAAAAGCAAGTAAAATTCAGAAAACTACACATTTAACAGTCCACACTTCCCAGCATTAACCACAATATAAATGAAAACAAGTAGAATATATTGTCAGTCATAGTGACTTATCTACTCTAGTATTCTTTTTGACAGTGGTTCAAGGAACACTGAGGATTGAGGGGCAGGTAGAGCTGTCTAATTTTACCTATCTCCTATCACTCTTCCTTAATTCCTGATGGAGTTAAGCTGTCAATGAATCTATTTTTAGCACATACTACTTCTTGGAAGGGGAAGATGATCATTTCAATAGGTTCATTATTTTTTCTTCCAAGAAGCATTTTTTAGCTTCCTTTAAAATTTACCATTTCATGCTGGAGAGGGTGTGGAGAAAAGGGAACCCTCTTGCACTGTTGGTGGGAATGTAAATTGATACAGCCACTGTGGAGAACAGTATGGAGGTTCCTTAAAAAACTAAAAATAGAATTACCATATGATGCAGCAATCCCACTACTGGGCATATACCCAGAGAAAACCATAATTCAAAAAGACACATGCACCCCAATGTTCACTGCAGCACTATTTACAATAGCCAGGTCATGGAAGCAACCTAAATGCCCATCAACAGATGAATGGATAAAGAAGATGTGGTACATATATACAATGGAATATTACTCAGCCATAAAAAGAAATGAAATTGGGTCATTTGTAGAGACGTGGATGGACCTAGAGACTGTCATACAGAGTGAAGTAAGTCAGAAAGAGAAAAATATCGTATATTAACGCATGTATGTGGAACTTAGAAAAATGGTACAGATGAACCGGTTTACAGGGCAGAAGTTGAGACACAGATGTAGAGAACAAACGTATGGACACCAAGTGGGGAAAGCCATCGGGGGGGTGGGGATGGTGGTGGTGTGATGAACTGGGAGATTGGGATTGACATGTATACACTGATGCGTATAAAACTGATGACTAATAAGAACCTGCTGTATAAAAAAAATAAATAAAATTAAAAAATTTAAAAAAAAATTACCATTTCAATAGTAGACTTAACTTCTAACCTAATCAACCATCCCCCTTCTTTATATACCAGACACTATCTCCTCTATGTCTTCTTCCTATAATGAGGTTTTATTATTTTTAAATTTTAATTAGTTTTTCCTCATTCCTTTGATTACATCAATGGACTTTTCCTTCTAAAAGTGCACAAATACCCATAATTTTGCTACAATTTTAAGAAGTTCACAGATTACCTGAAGGTCATCTACAGACCTATAAGATTAAAAAGTTTTGTGCTAGATTTTAAGTCTGTTTATATTTCTTGAGGTAAAAGAAATGGGTTCTCATTCCATCTACACAACAACATGGCCTTGTGATAATTATGTCTGTTGTTTAATTCCCAATGTGTTTCTTAATGAAACCTAGGACTTCAATGAACAAGCTCACTGGGCCACTGCTCACAGCCACACAGTTGGTAAGCGGTAGACCCAACCTCTACCACGGCCTCATTTTCTAATGGATATAAGACAAAAGTCCATGGCATATGTAAAGAAGGAATTTTTCTTTCATTACCCTGGTCACTTCCTTAAGTTTAAAACTATTAGGAATGAATAAGGACAGGTGTTAAAAAGAGAATTAGGTCCAGAGAAGCATAATATTTTCACTTTAAAAAATATGGAAAAGGGGGGTAAGGGGGGAGGGATAAATTAGGAATTTGGGATTAGCAGATGCAAACTACGGTATGTAAAATAAATAAACAAGGTCCTGATGTATAGCACAGGGAACTATATTCAATGCCTTGTAATAAACTATAATGGAAAAGAATATGAAAAAGAATATATATACATGTATAACTGGATCACTTTGCTGTATACCAGAAACTAATACAACACTGTAAATTAACTATACTTCAATTAAAAAATAAATAAATAAAATAACCATGGAATAAAAAGATAAATCAATAAAATGTATCCAACAAAGGAACAGGCTTGAGATGACTCTTAAGAAGCTGAATGGGTCCCACCATCTTGAATATTTATACCATAAATGTTTGTTTATAGCAAATAATTATACCAAAACGTGTTGGAAATGTTCAGAAGTACTGTATGGTTGTCACAATGATGAGATTGACATTTAGTAGGGGTGGATGGGATGGAGACATTCTGTAATGCACAGAACTCTTCCATACAACAGAGTTGTCCTGGATCTGTGCTAGACATTGATGTGGGTGAAAAACCTGCTTATAATTATCTAAGCTTAAAACTCTGTCTGCTAAATACAAAGAGTTGGTTTTTTAAAAATAAGAGTTTAAGTATACACTAAATTTCCAAGAATGTGATTACTGTGTAAACTAATGGAAGACTGACTTTGTCGACAATGTTAGCAAGAGTTGCTCACTATTTCAGAAAATCACACTGCCATAACAATACCACCATTTCATTTTTGTGTCTTGCTACATGGGTTAAATGCATCTTCTTTACAGCTTAAACTTTGGCTTATTGTTTGCATTGGGAGGAGATCCATCTCCTCTACACCTGCTATCTAAAAATATATGATTTATCTTCTCACCTTTCAATGAAATGCATTGATAAAAACTTAACTAGGGCTTCCCTGGTGGCGCAGTGGTTGGGAATCCGCCTGTCAATGCAGGGGACGCGGGTTCGTGCCCCGGTCTGGGAGGGTCCCACATGCCGCGGAGCAACTAGGCCCGTGAGCCACAGCTACTGAGCCTGCGCGTCTGGAGCCTGTGCTCCGCAACTAGAGAGGCCGCGATGGTGGGAGGCCCGCGAACCGTGATGAGGAGTGGCCCCCGCTCGCCGCAACTGGAGAAAGCCCTTGCACAGAAACGAAGACCCAACACAGCCAAAAATTAAAAAAAAAATTAATAAAATAAAAAAAAAAAAAAAAAAAGAAATACGTTTCTCCTCCGCTTTCAAGGCCACGTTCCACTCTCAGTTTCCTTATTTAAAAAAAAAAAAAAAAAAAAAACTTAACAAAAATACCAGTAATACCAAAACACCGTTGCCCAACATAACTTTCTGTAATGACAGAAACATTCCATATAAGGTGGTCATTGAGCACTTGAAATATGACTAATGTGAGTGAGGAACCAAATTTTCAAATTTTATTTAATTTGAACTAAATTTAAATAGCCATTTAGTGCAGTTATAGACAATTTCAAACTGACAATACAAATAGTAAGCATACTTGTCCTACAATATATAACAGTGGAAGAAAGGCTAGTTTTACAGGAAAAATAGAACTCTGAAATTTGTTATAATAAATAGCTATTACTAATTAGATTCCAGCAATAATAAACGATCAGATCCATGTTGCCATTCCTAAGTCCTCAAATGTTTTCCTTCCTTTCTGTTATTTTTTGTATTTTTCCTCAAATCTGTGTGACACTGTACTAGACACACAGCAACTGAACTGTCTTTTAGATATTTAGAGGTTAAAACAAAATTCTCTGTAAAGATAGCTTCTTCCATGTTACAGATAGAAAATTAAGATACATGGAAGTCACTTGCCAACACCACAAAGCTGTATAAGAGGATTCACAGATTTTTTTTCTCCTCTTCCTTTTCTTAAGTTCTCAGTTACCTCTGACTTCTTGCAAGAACTGTAAGCTTAATCGCTTTAGGAGTGATAAGAAGTTACCACTTCATATGGTCTCATAATGTCTTCCCTTTGAAATAAAATGTAAACCATGTTGCTGCCGCCTAACTCATTGTTTTAACTGTTTCCCACTAGAAAAATGGTTACTTTCAGTGGTAACAGATAATAAATTATCAGAAAAAAGTCTCCATGGCTTAATGCAAGGTTGTCTATTTTTCATACCTTTTTTAATTAGAAAAAAAAACTCTGGATATTAGTTTTACAGAAATGCTGTATTTCATATTATAAAACATTGAATACTGCTGTCTTGAAAGCAAATAGGATATCTCCAGTGAGCATGTTCAAAATGAAAATAGCCTGTGTTTTCACTGCTTGGTGTGTTTCTTTAACTTCAAGTGCTTGCCTCCGACTGATCTTTGTGAACTCCAGCCTAAATGGATTCAATGCCAGCCTTCACCATCACTGCTCTCTTCCACTGTGCATTTTCGCAGACCATATGCTGCAGTAAATGAGCCTGCATGTCTGAGCTGTTTAGGAAAAGGGCAATTAAATCTGGTTTTGCATTTCTGTATTAAGGACATGGTTTAAAGACTTTCCTTTGGAGAGGTTTTTGACATTCTTTCCACAGACATTCTTTAACATCTGTCAGTGCATGCTGGTGACGGTTCTCGTAGACTTAAAATAGAGACAGTCTCTCTGACTAGTTCTTTGATATACGTATATTAAATAATACAAAGCCTACAAATACAAGGCTTGGATTGAACCTCAGTATCCGAAGAGAATCTTGTAAGGAATTCTGACTTTGCTAGTCAATTTAGCTGTCTTGCTGTAATCATAGTTCTCAGAGGTTTTAAAAATAGTTCTCTTGAAATCATTAACCATCTATGTTTTCATCCCAGTAAGTTAAAATAGTTTAGAACTTTTTCTGATTTTCTTACAATTCGTTAAAGTTTTAAGACTTTAGAAGTAAAATTTTGTTTTCTGAAGAGAGAAAGCTAAAATGTTTCTAATGGTTCAATTACCACCTATTTGTCTTTTCTAATTCATACAAATGTTCACAGCAACGCTGATCTCTATGTGAAGCCTATACTTTGTCCGTGTGTGTGTGCGTGTGTGTGTGAGGGAGAGCATTTGCATGTGAGCATGAGGGAATATATGTGCTTTGTTCTTCTTTAAATGAACTGTCTGGGCATCAATTTCCTCATCTCTGAAAAGCACAATGTGCTCTTAGAAGAGACCTAAGGTCTTTTGCAGTTCTGTGATTTTATTCTACTTTTATACAATTTTAAGTGTTTGAAAACAGATATAGTATAGAGAGCTATTAAGTGCAAAATTGATTAAATATACATACAAAATGCAAAATTTTAAGACTTTTTATTAGATACATAAAATATTATTATAGTCTTAAATTTTCAATTAACAAATGAACTTTTATATGCAGACTCTGTGGTGTATTTCAGATTTGTCTCCCTTTTTCAAAGTACCATCACTGTGTTTCCTTGACAGTGTTTCTAGTCTACTGCTTCTTTCTGTTCAATCTGTAAGATGCCTGTCAAGACTGACTCACCACATACTATCTATACTGTCTTATCAAGCACAGCAGCCATGGTTAACAACATAAAGGTAGAGAGTGCTCATAAAGTTCTGTAGCTCTCCAATAATTCAACTCATTAAAATTTAAAATGTTCATAATACTAAAATGCATTTCCTCAAATTGCTATCATCATGGATAAGAATTTTAATCTTTTTCTGCAACTCTACTATAAACGTATGATTTTGTTTTTCCCTTAAACCAAATTCTTTTTAACCTTGCCCTGCCAGTTAAGTATTTTGTGCCACAAATGGAAGTTTTGTCTCTTGTTCAAACATTGATTTGTTTTATGAAATGTGAAAATGGAACATTTTTAAATGTCCAATAAATAATTTCACTTTTTAATAATGTGGAATATGTATATAATGTAATATATTACATATAGCATCAATAATGATAGTCATAACTTTTTCTTAGAGTTAACAAAATAAGATGTGTCAAGAAATTAGGGAAAGGAAAACCCTATAATCTAATAACTATATCAAGTCTATATTTATTTTTTAAAAAACCAAAATGTTTGTTGCTGGTCAGAATATACATATATCATAAAAAAGAATATACACATATTTATATTTAGAGGGGCCAAAAACTCCAAAGAAAACATAAGGAATAAATGCTTTCAGGCACCTGAGATATGCTGATGACTAACATTAGATCAAAGTTGGAGCCAGAATTACAGCATCTAAGCAAAGGATACATTTTGTGGTATACAAGTTTTGTTTTATGAGAAAAGAAAATATACACATTTATTGCCAGAGATAAGTTTTGTCAGTGTAGAACAGAGGAAAGAATATGGGCTTTAAAAAGTTATAGAGGGGTGGAGTCAAGACAGCGGACTAGGAGGACGCAGAATCCACGTCTCTGCACAACTAGGGCACCTACCAGGCACCAGTGGGGGACCACGGACACCTAAGGGGATGGAAGGAACCCCTAGCGACTGGGTAGGATGTGGGGCGTGGGGGGGGAGTGAAGGGGGAGGAGAAGTGGAGGCAGGATGGGACTGGTGCCCTGAGGGGCGGCTGGGGGAGGGGAAGGGGTCCCACGCCCGAAGGGGGAAACTGGGGGAACACTGGGAGGGCAGAGGATCAAAAGGGAGCGTGGTCAGGCTTCCCCCACCCACTTGGGCCCCTGGGAGCCTGCTGAGATCCCAGGCCTGACCCTCTGCCCACCGAGGCCCCCTCCAGCTGCGTGGGTCCTGAGGGAGTGGGAGGGAGGGAAGGGGGAGCAAAAGTAAAGGTCAGACCTATGGACCAGCACCCCTGAGGGGCGGCTGGGGGAAGGGAGTTCCTACACCCAGCGGGACCCACCCATGGTTAGGGGCCCAGCAGCAATGGGGGAGACCCTGGGGGAGACAGTAAGGGAGGGGGGGCATGGAGGAACAGAAGGGAACACGGCCAATGCTTTCCCTGTCCACTTAGACACCGGGGAGCCTGCTGGGCTCCCGGGCCTAATCCTCTGCCCTCAGAGTCTCCCTCCTGGTGCAGAGGCCAAGCCCCGCCCCTACACCCCCACCCAGGGCCCTACCTCTACACTTGGAGACACCCTCTGAGACACCCTCCGACCGCTCTGGGCCTAAACCCCACCCACACACCCTCACCCAGGGCCTTACCTCCAAACTCTGGAACTCCACACTATGTAGGCCCCCCTTTGGACGTGCTGCCTCTCCCCTTCCACATAGGTCCTAAGCAGAGGCCCCGCCCCCTGCTCAAAAGTCAACCCCACCCCCACCTAGGCCCCACCCCACCCTAAACCCCACCCCAGCCTAAGAGCCAACCCCACCTAAACTCTGCCCCCCATAGCCAAGGTCTTTTTTTTTTCTTTTCTCTGTTGTAGTTTTGTTTACCTTGTTGCAGTTGTTTCAATTATATTTTTATTTTTCCTAATATATTTTTTATCTTTCTAATTTATTTTTATTTTTTATTCTTTGTTATTGTACTGCTCCTTTTATCTTTTTTTTTTTTTTGCCACACCACGCAGCATGCGGGATCTTGGTTCCCAGGCCAGAGATTGGGCCCAAGCTCCTGTGGTGGGACACCAAGTCCAAACCACTGGACTAACAGAGAACCTCAGACCCCAGGGAATATTCATCAGAATGAGGCCTCCCAGAGGTCCTCATCTCACCACCAAAACCTGACGCTATCCAACTGCCTGCAAACTCCACTACTGGAGTACTGGCCTCAGGCCAAACAACCACTAAGACAGGAATACAGCCCCACCCATCAAAAATAAAAAATAAAAATAAAAAACGACAAAAAAATGTTACAGACAAAGAGCAAGGTAGAAACCTACAAGACCAAATAAATGAAGACGAAATAGGCAACCTACGTGAAAAAGAATTCAGGGTAATGATAATAATGATGATCCAGAATCTTGGAAACAGAATGGAGAAAATACAAGAAACGTTTAACAAGGATCTAGAAGAACTAAAGAGCAAACAAACAGTGATGAACAACACAGTAACTGAAATTAAAAATACTCGAGAAGGAATCAATAGCAGAATAACTGAGGCAGAAGAATGGATAAGTGAGCTGCAAGATAAAATGGTGGCAATAACTGCCGGGGAGCAAAATAAAGAAAAAAGAATGAAAAGAATTGAGGACAGTCTCAGAGACCTCTGGGACAACATTAAACGCACCAACATTCGAATTATAGGGGTCCCAGAAGAAGAAGAGAAAAAGAAAGGGTCTGGGAAAATATTTGAAGAGATTATAGTCAAAAAATTCCCTAACATGGGAAAGGAAATAGTCGATCAAGTCCAGGAAATGCAGAGAGTCTCTTACAGGATAAACCCAAAGAGAAGCACGCCGAGGCACATATTAATCAAGCTATCAAAAATTAAATACAAAGAAAAAATATTAAAAGCAGCAAGGAAAAGCAACAAATTACCTACAAGGGAATCCCCATAGGTTAACAGCTGATCTTTCAGCAGAAACTCTGCAAGCCAGAAGGCAGTGGCAGGACATATTTAAAGTGATGAAAGGGAAAAACCTACAACCAAGATTCTCTACTCGGCAAGGATCTCATTCAGGTTCGATGGAGAAATCAAAAGCTTTACAGGCAAGCAAAAACTACGAGCAAGTTAAAGAATTAACTTAAAGAATATTAGTAAGTTAAAGAATAAAAACAATATGATCATCTCAATCGATGCAGAAAAAGCTTTTGACAAAATTCAACACCCATTTTTGATAAAAACTCTCCAGAAAGTGGGCATAGAGGGAACCTACCTCAACATAATAAAAGCCATATACGACAAACCCACAGCCAACATCATTCTCAATGGTGAAAAACTGAAAGCATTTCCTCTAAGATCAGGAAAAAGACAAGGATGTCCAATTTTGCCACTATTATTCAACAAAGTATTGGAAGTCCTAGCCACAGCAATTAGAGAAGAAAAAGAAATAAAAGGAATACAAATTGGAAAAGAAGAAGTAAAACTGTCACCATTTGCCAGTGACATGATACTGTACATAGAAAATCTTAAAAGATGCCACCAGAAAACTACTAGAACTAATCAATGAATTTAGTAAGGTTGCAGGATACAAAATTAATGCACAGAAATCTCCTGCATTCCTATATACTAACAACGAAAGATCAGAAAGAGAAATTAAGGAAAGAATCCCATTTACCATCACAATAAAAAGAATGAAATACCTAGGAATAAACCTACCTAAGGAGGCAAAAGACCTGTATTCAGAAAAGTATAAAACATTGATGAAAGAAATCAAAGATAACATAAACAGATGGACAGATATACCATGTTCCTGGACTGGAAGAATCAACATTGTGAAAATGACTATGCTACCCAAAGCAATCTACAGATTCAATGCAATCCCTATCAAATCACCAATGGCATTTTTCACAGAACTAGAAGAAGGAATTTTACAATTTGTATGGAAACACAAAAGGCCCCAAATAGCCCAAGCAATCTTAAGAAAGAAAAACGGAGCTGGAGGAATCAGGCTCCCGGACTTCAGACTATACTACAAAGCTACAGTAATCAAGACAGTATGGTACTGGCACGAAAACAGAAATATAGATCAATGGTACAGGATAGAAAGCCCAGAGATAAACCCACACACATATGGTCACCTTATCTTTGACAAAGGAGGCAAGAATATAAAATGGAGAAAAGACAGCCTCTTCAATAAGTGGTGCTGGGAAAACTCGACAGCTACATGTAAAAGAATGAATTAGAATACTCCCTAACACCACACACAAAAATAAACTCAAAATGGATTAAAGACGTAAATGCGACGCTGGACACTATAAAACTCTTAGAGGAAAACATAGACAGAACACTCTGACATAAATCACAGCAAGATCCTTTTTGACCCACCTCCTAGAGTAATGGAAATAAAAACAAAAATAAACAAATGGGACCTAATGAAACTTAAGAGCTTTTGCACAGCAAAGGAAACTATAAACAAGATGAAAAGACAACCCTCAGAATGGAAGAAAATATTTGCAAACAAAGCAACTGACAAAGGATTAATCTTCAAAATATACAAGCAGCTCATGCAGCTCAATATCAAAAAAACAAACAACCCAATCCAAAAATGGGCAGAAGACCTAAATAGACATTTCTCCAAAGAAGATATACAGATTGCCAACAAACACATGAAAGGATGCTCAATGTCACTAATCATTAGAGAAATGCAAATCAAAACTAAAATGAGGTATCACCTCACACCAGTCAGAATGGCCATCATCAAAAAATCTACAAACAATAATGCTGGAGAGGGTGTGGAGAAAAGGGAACCCTCTTGCACTGTTGGTGGGAATGTAAATGGATAGAGCCACTATGGAGAACAGTATGGAGGTTCCTTAAAAAACGAAAAATAGAACTACCATACGACCCAGCAATCCCACTACTGGGCATATACCCTGAGAAAACCATAATTCAAAAAGAGTCATGTACCACAATGTTCATTGTAGCACTATTTACAATAGCCAGGACATGGAAGTAACCTAAGTGTCCATCAACATATGAATGGATGAAGAAGATGTGGCACATATATACAATGGAATATTACTCAGCCATAAAAAGGAATGAAATTGAGTTATTTGTAGTGAAGTGGATGGACCTAGAATCTGTCATACAGAGTGAAGTAAGTCAGAAAGAGAAAAACAAATACCGTATGCTAATGCATATATATGGAATCTAAAAAAGCGGTACTGATGAACCTAGTGGCAGGGGAGGAATAAAGACACAGACTTAGAGAATGGACTTGAAGGCACGTGGGGGAAGGGGAAGCTGGGATGAAGTGAGAGAGTAGCACTGACATACGTACAATGCCGAATGTAAAATGGATGGCTAGTGGGAAGCAGCTGCATAGCACAAAGAGATCAACTCGATGCTCTGTGATGACCTAGAGGGATGGGATAGGGAGGGTAGGAGGGAGGCTCAAGAGGGAGGGGATATGGGGATATGTGTATACATATAGCTGATTCGCTTTGTTGTACGGAGGAAACTAATGCAGCATTGTGGAGCATTTATACTCCAATAAAGATGGGAATTTTAAAAAGTTATAGAAAGGTCTAGATTTGACTGTGACTGAGTACAAGAAACTTACCTCGTATGGACTGTTTACTTATCTGTAAAGCAATACATAACACCTGGCAAGGCTGCTTTGATGCCTAACACATTATAAGGTATGGAAAGTGCCTGTCACATATATACGAACTCAATAAATAGTAGCTATTATGAAATTCACTACGTTGATACTTATATAAAGTATAATAGATAACTGAAAGGATAGTAACTTCAAATACAATTTTATTAAAGATAACTGGAATACTGTTCAAATGGATAAGCCTGACAGCAACCGTCAATATATATAAAAGAAACAAAAGGAAAACAAAACTCATTGAAGGCATTCTTTAAGTCTGAATTTGGGGCTGAGGGAGGAGGGTAATAAAATCCAGGGGTTACTTTATAAGGACAGACTTGGTGAGTCTGCACGGAGTCAGAGTTGAGAGGCAAAACACAATCAATTGCCTATGGAAGCTTTTTACAGTGTTTTCTTTTTAAAAAAATACTGATGCCTGGGGTCCAACCCAGACCTACTCCCTCAAAATCAACAGGGTAGAGCTGGAGATTCATGCATATTTGGGGAAAAACTCCTCAAATGGGTCTGGTTCAAAAAGTATTGGTTAAAGTGTTCATAAGTTACATTCTCTGAGTCTGTCTCAATCAAACTCCAAATGAATGGTTCATGGCAGTTTGGGGGCCAAGCTGAATCTTGCTCAATTCAAGCTTTAATTTCCCTAACACGTGCATACAGTACAGACGTTATATAGAAGGTCAAAGTTAGAACTGCACATTTTAAATATCAAATATGAGACGAGCAAAGTTGTTTTTCTATTATGAAAACTGAAAAGATTAATATGTATTTCCATCTATACAAAGGGCTGGATCATTTTAGGTTGGCCATATAAGGATTATTGCAGTTAAGGATATATTTTCACGACCGCAAGATTTTCAAAATCACTTCCATGGCGCTTGAAAACCTAACACTTGCTGGCATATACAACAACTGTCAAATTTAGCTTGAAAATTATCTTATGGCAGATGTCATCTCCTGATCCCATCCCTAAAATGTCCTTAATAATGTCCTTCAATGGTAGAAACTCTGTCTCCAGGTTCCTAACTCCTGTAGTTTTGACTACATTAAGAGAACAGAGGACTTCTAAATTCACTGTTACCAACCCATTTTCAGAGTTTCCTTTTTTCTTTTAATCTTGTTTCTGTCTCTCTGAATTAGTTACTTATTAAATAAGTATTACTGAATTTTCAACAAACACCTGCTCAACTGGGGTAAAGGGGTACCAACAAGAAAGAGAGAAACTATCCTACTCCCTCCCAACCCATGGAGGCAACAATGGAGTGAAAACCCATTTTCCATCAATTCCCTTGGTGGGAGGTAGGACTACTTTAGCAGGTCAGTCCTGATTTCTGTGCCCTTTCAATAAGACATGAGACTTTACCAGATGTCTTTTGGAAAGCCAAATACTTAAGAGATTGTTACCTCAGTAGCCTCTGTGGGCTGGCAAGAGTCAGAGAGAAAAACCTTTCATAAAAGAATCAAATACATGCCTGCAGGTTTCATGCAATCCAGAGTGTTTCAAACAGCCTCCTCTGCAGGACAAGACTCAGTGTCTGGGGTTGGCGGGGGGTGGGGGCGGTTAGGGAGGGGGTAGTGGAAGCAGGGAATGGAGCACAAAGACGCCTATCACATGCTGACAAGGCTGAAGTCAGGTTGGTTTTAAGAGAGACCCTTAGGGCTTGGAATAGAGCTTGCGACTTGGCACTTTACAGTCCCGGGTTGATATTTGTCCTCTGCACCCCCATATCTGGGTATATGCATTAAACACTCTGGTTCATGCCCTTTTAAAACTGAGGGCAATGAAGCCTAGAGAAGTTCTGTGAAATTAAAAATAAAACAGAAAACTGACTACATAAGTTCAGAAAAGCAAGTCGTTTAAAGGCATTTCATGTGATAAGGTGCTTTTACATCGCTGAAAGCTCAATAAGAGTCACCAATGTGATTTTGTTCCCCCCAAAGTTAACGTAATTTAGGCTGAATTAGTACAAGTATATATTCCACATTTCCCACATAATAATCCCAATCTCCTTGCACTTTTCTGACCACTCTAGGGAATTGTCACCTGTTTGGAAAGAAGACAGTGAAAGAATCTTGTATTATGTGAATGAAAAATTAAGGGAAGAGCAGTTAACAGGTTGAAAAAAAAGTAGAAAAAGGACCTTATACCTGTCAGAAGAATTTGAAAGGCAAGGATTAGATAATGATATTATTAAAGAGGTCACAATATTTATTTTGTGCATCTACTTTCTATGCCTCCAAAAAGCAGAAATAAGAAAAATGGTTAGAAGTTACAGAATGGCAGATTTAGCAGATTTCAGCTTAATATGAGGAAGAACTTCTAACAGAGTTGGCTGGAAGAGGAACTGGGTGTTTTGGGCATTCATGGAGGAAATCACAGGGAATTTTCAAGACGGATGAGCACTGTGGCAGTGATGGAGTTGGAATTCAGTAAGGGCTGAATCAGATGACTTCTAAGATTCCTTCCATTTCTAAAATTTTATGATTCTATGACTCAGAATACTTATTAGGTCTTCCACCATTCAGGAAACATGAAAGCTGGAAAGCAAGTTAAAAAAAGAGCAGCCAAACGGTCAGACAGTAGGTCAGATAGGCAGTAAGAAAGTTAAAATCCGATCACTTTTTAGTTTACCTTTCGGCACTTATCTCTTTCACACCATGTTGGTGCCTTGACTTATTTCTGGATAGCAAGATCCGCTAGGCACGATTAACTTATTCATCTAGCTCAAATCCGAAGCTAAAGATGATTCCTGACATGACTGCTGGCTAGATGACAAACTAAATTTTGTTTCAGATAGAATACACAGTTAATTGACCAGGAAAAACAGATGTTTTACCCCTTCTATTTGTCACTTCCCTAGGTAGGCCATTTCTAAATCACCCTCTGCTTGGATACAAATGAGAAAAGTGACAGGTCAAATATAGCTACCTCTTTCTGTTACTTACGGTGCTCTCTTTAATAAATCTATGTTAATGTGATACTTTTGAACTTGCACTCTGTAGCACTGCACTGCACTAGAAATAATAGGCACCTGATAAACATTGGTGGAAGACTACCGTGAATATACATTCTCATGTGCTACACAAAACTTCTGCAACTGGAGTTGTACACTGGGAGTCTATATTTGACCACAGTGCATTCCACCACTAGACATATGTGCAGCTTACCTGGGCTCCAATCTCAAGGCCACACTGATTTACTTCAAATCCTGAGCAGCAGCCTACATGTTGACAGAGTGTTACAGAATGCTGCCAGTGCTCCCCGATCGCTGGGTCACTCCTATCAGTACAGGAGCGCGACTGCACAGTGACCAGGGGGCTTCTGCTCAGCCAGCTGATGGTTTTTTTTGCTTCTGATTTGAGAAAAGAAATTGTTTCGGAGCAGATTGGTATCTCTAGGGTGACTTTATTCTAAATGCTAATAGAGTAAAATATTGTTAAGAGTCAAATATCTTTGGAATAAAATTCTGCAAAAAAAAAAGAAATATTACACACTCTGGACTCTCTGAATCAAAATCAAAGCATCTCTTTGTGATTAAAAATTGTAAATAAGAGCTTTTTTTTTTTTTTTTGCTTTTATTTTTATTTAGTAGGAGGTTGTGGCTATTTCCTTGGGATTAGATAATGATATTATTTCAAGGCTTTTACTACCCAGAAACAAGATTCAAAAAATACTAAAATTCCAAAAGAACTGTGTTAGGATAGCATTTTGACTAATATTAGCATCTCTGAATAAATTCTTATGCTTTTAAAGTAAAGCAAAACAGGGAAGAATAGTGATTAAAATTTTTTCCTTCACTACTAAAAAGGGATTAAGAAACTCAACTTTGATGAGCATTCATTTCCCCTCTCAAATTCTACTTTATAGAGGTTATCTGTATATAGCTTTCCTTGCCCATGTAAATGGACTTCCTAAATCAGTGCCTACAAAATGCGGAAAAAAAGCTCAAGATCCTAGAGCTTTTAAACTTGCCAGAAAAGGGTGAATGAACAGCACAATTCTGTTCAAAAAGCATATATCATGTCATATTAATAGCTAAAGAAAGCCATGGTTTATTGGTTTATTGTTTAGTGATAACTAGGACCATGGATAACAAACTGACAGTGTTTAAGAACAATTCTGTTCCCCAATTTACTCGTTTTATGCGAACAACTCTATGACCATTATGTAATCTTGAGCAAGGTTACCTTTATTGTAAAATGGGAATCACCATAGTACCTACCTCCTAGGATTGCTGAGAAGATTGTACAAGAGAATGTACATACAGGACTTAGGAAATGCTCAGTGAAAGTCTAGTCAGGACAGGCCTGGATTTAACAAAGAAATTTTTCAGGCATATAACTAGTTCTGTCACAATCAATGTAGGTCTGGCTGTAAGGCTTACTGGGGCTGGCAAACTGACTTGGCAGGCGGTTGATTCCTGTTGGGGATGGACAGAAGTTGACAAAAAAGTTTTCAAAGATCTCCTGTTCAAAGAGATTGGGTTTAACTTTAGATGGCTGTCGATTGCTAATCTACTGGATAAGCAGCTGGACTCTTGACCAAATGTGTTTCTAGACCTAGAGGGCCTTTCTGTTGAAAGTAGGACCCCCGTGACGAAGGATACAGGAACAGAATATGAGCCCTGAGAAAGGTGGGCCCAGCATGAGTGCTTGCCCTGGGTCTGGGGTTCCAACCTGTCAGTTTTTCATTGCTTCATTGCTTCATTCATTCATTTATTCAACAAATATTTCTTAAAGGCCCATCTGTGGCAGGCACTGTTCTAGGTGCTGGAGTAACCAATGTACAAGAAAGACAGGGTTCCAGCACTCAGAGAGCTTACATTGTGGTAGAGAGGAAAAGACAATAAACAAACAAATCAGGTAGGAGGAAGTGCTGTGCAGAAAATTTAAATAAGGTGATATGACAGACAGGGGTGACATTTGACTGGGTGGTGAAGGGAGGCATCTCTGAAGAAGTGACATTTAAGTGGAGCTCTGAATGACAAAAAAGGAGCCAGCTGTGTAAAGATGGGGGCAGGGCATTTCAGGCAGAGGCACAGTTAGTTCAAATACTCAAAGGAACAAGTTGGTATGTTTAAAGAAGCAAGAGAAGGCCAGCTTGGCTGGAGAGCACTGGGTGACAGGGACACTGGGAGGAGTGAGAGGGCAGAGAGGAAGGGAGGAGGCAGGCCACCCATAGTGCTTCAGACCCCAATAGAAAAGGTTTGGGGTTTACTTTGGAGAAATGCATGATCAAATTTCTGTTTTTAAGATCACTCTGGCTACTCTCTGGAAAACGAACTGTAGGAAATGATGATGGAAAGACTCTGGGTGGGGAGGATTGAAGTGCTAATTACGACACTTATCCATGGGCAAGGGTGTTGCAGTGAGATATAGCTGTGCTGGCACACCAAATTCCAGGATCAAAGCAGCTGGATTTAATCCTACCGATAATACTGTGTGTCTTGGTTATAATTCATCCAGGATCACAGTAGAGCTGGGCTGAACCTTTTAATATACTGCTTGTATTCTTCTTGTTTTAACAAACAATTTATGCACGTGTAGAACCACCTACTTCCTGTTATAATTGGCAGAGCCTGGCTGTAACGTCCTCTGGGGTGGCAAACTGCCTTGGAAATAAGAGTTGGATCTTTATGAAGACAGACAGCAGTTGACAAAGTTTTCAAAGATGCGTGGTGCAATCTGGGGAGGCAAGACTTGAAATTTCCTAAAGCAATGTCTACTCCTACATTTGCTGGTTTATATAAGTGTATTAGTGTGCTTGGGCAGCTATAACAAAACTGGGTGTCTTAAACATCAGAAATTCATTTTCTTATAGTTCTGGAGGCTAGGGATCTGCAGTTCAAGATCAAGGTTCTGGCTGATTTGGCTTCTGGAAGAGACTCTCTCCCAGCTTGCAGACTGCTGCCCTCTCACTATGTCCTCACACGGCCCCTCCTCAGTGCGCACACAGCAAGAGAGTACTCTCATGTCTCTTCTTCCTTTTATAAGGACACCAATCCCAGTGGATTAGGTCCCCACCCTTATGACCTCACTTAACGTTTATTACCTCCTTATATCCCATATAGTCATAATGGGGGTTAGGGCTTCAACATATGAACTTTGAGTGGACACAATCCAGTCCATAACAATGTGTTATTGTGAATTCCTACTTGTGTGAGTACAAGCAAATGTTAAATTTATTTGAAACACATATTTATTGCCACTATATAACAATGAGATATTCAGGATATGAAGAATAAATCTGTGATCTCAAGGAGTTTAGAGTCTAGCAGGGGAGGTAATTACAGTGAAATGTGGAATACTATACTAGAGGTAGTATATGTAAACACAAAGAATTCTATTAGGGAAAAAAATGTCAGGAAACCATAAGGAGAAGAGCTGACGGTTATGTTAAATTTTATAGAATGAGTGGGAGTTCACCAGTGAGGTAGACAAGAAAATCCAGACCTACCTCAAAACCCAACCTCTATGAAATAGGTCTTCCTTGGACTCCCCCAGCCTGAAGACATATATCCTTTTACTGAGTTTCAAGAATAGTTATTGTTTGCACAGTTCCTTTGGCCGTTAAAGTAGTGCTCTGAGATACAGCTTCTACTATTCTCTTGAACTATTTAAGTCTTTTGTTATCAGTAAGTTTTAATGTGTATGCCTATGTTTCTTGAAGGTAAGGAACATAGCTGATGAATCCTTCAATAGTAGTAAATGAAGGTTCTTTGATTTGAGGAGACTAAAGGATGTATAAGAGAGAACTTAGATGTGAGAATTAGGAGGGTTATAATCAGGTTCTGACACCTCATTAACAAAGAGAATATTCCAGGTAATTGCTCTGGGTCTCATTTTTTCTTTCAAAAGAGACAGTTGACTAGGTATATATGGTCTGACAAGCTCTATGAACATACTAGTTCAATCTCCATGAACCTCCATGAACATACTAGTTCAATCTCTCATTCAACAACCCTGTCTAGTTAGGGGTTTCTTAAAGGTACCAGTCTTTACTACTTAAAAAAAAAAATCTCCTTTCCCTTCTTGTTCAGATTTTATACAAGCAATTAAAAGGCCATAAAAATTCATCCAATATTATATTTAACATAAAAGGGGGGAAGGAAGGAACAACAAAAAATTCAATTATCAATCCTTCAAGTTTAAATGTTAACCTTAAAATACAGTTGACATCTAGGGTAATTGTTCTACTTCAAGTAAACTGTAAGGAAAATCAGGACAGATAATAGTGGCAGGCAAATTAAATACTCACCTTTGCTTTCTAGTGATTAGATTTAAACATATGGTTTAACCATTTCACAATATAGTATTTATATTTAAACAAAAACACACTCTAGCTATACACAAAGAGATTGCTAAAATGTAAAACATGTAAATCGTGCATCTTCTGTTTTATAACAAAATCTCATCCCAAATGAACGAGTGGGTGGAGGAGAAACAACTCAATTAAAAAGATATTTTCTATAACAATTCCGAAATAGACTAGTTTATTAGTAATTATCAAAAAAAGAAATAGTTCCATTTGAAAAGTTGGTTACAGTTCTAACTTTACAGTCACAAACTCTCTTGTCAGATCAAACCAGTGCTTGCAAAAGTAATTCTGATGCCCAAGTATGGGACAGGCTCCACGACCACAAAACTATGCCAGCTCTACCTTTTAAATAGAGTTTGCCAAGATGAGTGTGTTATTAGCCAGGCTTGGCTCAAACAATCCACTGCCCACAAAGCTACTTTAATGTACTGTCTCTATTGAAAATCACAGAGGTCCAACAATACATTACGATACTTTCCCATCACTGCAGCAATTCCCACCACAGGCAACACTTTGTCTCCAACAAAGAAGCCTCACATTCTATGTCTGCACAAACCCCGATCCTGACTAGTACTGTGCGGCTGCCAAGAGGAACATCTGTGTGCTCGACAGTACACAAAACTGGCTCTTTTCTTTTTTCTTTCTCTTACTTTCTGTTTTCTTCTTCTTTTTAATTTCCTAGACAATAAACTATGTGATTGCTGGTAAGGAAACGGTCTTTCATTCCCGTCCTCTTCCCTTTTATTTGTTTGTTTGTTTAAAGTGACAAACAACTACATCTGCCATCTACTATTATTACTTTAAATCCAAATCCTGAAAACACATTTAGTCCAAATCCTGATTCCCTATGAGCTTAGACTTGTGATCATCTGAAGAGTATTGACTTTAAAGATGAAGATCCTTAAAGGTATATTAATAAAAAGAAGTTATCCAATTCCGAGAATATTCGAGAACTTTACTTATATAGAGAGAGTGAAAAATCCAAATAAAAACTAAAAAATGGTAATATACTCATGAGAATAAAAAACTTGTAAACTATATGTTCCCTGTAGAAAGTTTACAACAAAAGCTATTATTTCCATAAGAATATTACATTTTGGTGTTTCATGCCAAAGAAAGACTTTTATATTATGTTTACCTTCACCTCAAATCAATATTTGGGCTTAAAGAGGTAAAAGAAATTAAGGTGCACCAAGAGACAAATGCACAAAGAATATGACTAGGAATTGACCAGAGGAAAATTACATATTATAGACCCACAATTTCTATCTGCTCCCTAAACAAAAGAAAAAAAAAAGGCTCAATTTCATTAGTGATCAAATAGATGCAAATTAAACCTAGATACTTTTGCTATCAGTATGGTTAATATTTGAAAACAGACTACACATTTTTGCAAAGGAATGGAATAGCTGGCATTTTAAATGAGTACTACCTTTCTAGAGAGCAATTTGGCAGTATGAGTGTTTATACAAATTGGCCCAGCAATTTCACTTTTCGGATTTTATCCAAAACAAGTGAGAAGAGATGGGCACCCAGATGTTTACTGTAGCTTTATTTAAAATAGAAACAATTTAAAAACAGATAAATATCCAATTATAGAGGCTCTGTTAAATAAATTATGATACAACTCTTCAAGGAGTACTATACAACCAAGAAAAATGAAGTTTAAGAGAATATATAATAAAAAATTTCACTACATAGTTAAGAGAAAATAGCAGGTTATAAAATATGATATATAATGGTAATCCACCTTTTAAAAATGTATGCATGCTTAGGAAAAATAAAAAATGTTAACAATAGTATTCTCTCATGGTGGTATAATAATAAATTTCTCTATTTTATAATAAACATGCCCTTAGTTTTAAACCAGAAAAAAGTCCCTGAATTATTTCTTCTTAGAATTGATGGAAAATTTTAATTTATTATCATTAAATAAATAAAGGGTAATTCATTTCTTCTCAAAGATACATTAACATTTTCCCAGGTTTTCAAAAACTGTTCCATTGAAAATCATGTAAAATTTCACATGAAAGCTGTAGCAAGAGACAAACAGGAAGAGGGAATCACTACAATAATTTAAGTTGAGAATGGAAAAATCTCTTAGATTTATCACTTTAAGTAGTAGTTGGCAATCACCCAATTGTAGCTCAAAAAGTTTAATGAAGATAGTTAGAGCTGACACTGATTTCATAGCCTGAAAGACCAGTCCATGTGAAATGTATCTCTAACTTTTAGTAGATTAAAACAATGAAGCAACATAAACAAGAAACAACTGTAATTTTATGTGTGTGTGTGTGTACTGATTGGTAGAAATGGAATAAATGGAAAATAATGAAGTTTTCTATTCTTTAAGTCAAAGATAATATGGAGAGCATTTTTTACCTGTCTTACCTTATACTACAAAACTGGATTAATAAGGAAATCACTTTCCAGTTTTATTCTAAAAGGATAAAAGGAATTCTCTACTACTTTCCATTTAATCTGTTCACTCTCCTCTGACATCTTGCACAGGAGCCAGGAAGCTACAAAGAGAAGATCTATGAATTCTGAAAGCAGACAAAGTGTGGGCTTTATCCTTTGAGTTATATCATTCTTTTTCTGCGATACATTCTATAAAACCAGTTTTAAATTACATAGCTTGTTTGTGATTCTGCTACAGTAACCTATGTATTTCTTTTGAAAAAAATAAAATTATCTGCTTAAAATGGCCACCAAAAAAAAAGTGTTTGCAAAGCAGCTGTTAAATAAATGAGACAGACAGAGCTGTACTCTGTTAACTGACACCACTTTACTACATGGTATTTAAAAACCATCACTGGAAAAGCAATAAAAAGTGTCCTGCTTTGTGATCTGGATTTCCCCTTCACTGTACACAAGCAGGGTTTTCATGTGATATTTTTAAAGTGTTATTATTCTAGAAGCTAACTGGTCCATCTGTTCTTTATGTTCACTAGTATATGACCAAATATGTTCATAAATAAAATTAAAGGCAGAAGAGTTATCTAGATATGTGAAGACCTGTCAACAAATAATACAACTTTTAAAGGATATACAGATTCCTTCTGGTTTAATTACTGAATAAACATACTGCAGAGGAATGCTTGTCTATCAAGTGAAATGTGAATGCCGTATCACCAAGACGCAGGTGGAGGGTGTGCCACAGAAACAAAGGCCTATGCTGAACACTGGACTTTATTTTAAGTGGAATTTAACTAAGTCTTGTTATTTGCCACGCACTGTACTTCTTGTACTTCTTGTACTTTACATGTTATTTCATTTATTCTCACACAAACAACTTTAGAGGTAGGTGTTACTATCATCATTTTCCAAGTGAAAAAACTTTCCCAAAGTCACACAGCTAGTAAACAGTAGAGCTGGGATTCAGACCCTGATCTCTCTGACTCCAGTCTGTGCTCTTTTTACCACGTTATAGGGTCAAGAGAAGTAGATTGACTGAATGCTGAAATTATGGGACACCTTATGGTTGAAGTTTTAGCAGTGACACCACCAGATCAAAGATACCTTACTTGTTACCAGTGTCTCCCCTCTCCTCAAGACACTGGCAAAGTCCATTTGTTAACACAAGTTAGATCCAAACCAACTGTTTGACATAAGAGGATTTATAGATAACTGGACAATTTTTTTTTTTTGCAAATCTGTCAAAAATGCACAGTAGACTATCAAGTCATAACCTGATTTCTAGGGAAGCTGAACTACAAGTTCAGTGATATAAATAGGTTTCCTGTTCAAGGAACTTTGATTTGATCACATAAATAAATGAAAAAGAAACAAAATTAATCTTTATATACATTCACAAATATTAAGTAAGTGAAACCAAACATTTAACGTAAAATCTATGAATGGAGGATTCTCTGCCTGTGGGAAGAGGGAGAGAGGTGGCAGGATGTCTGTGGTGACTACTGCTTCCGCTTACAGTTTCTATAGACAGGCACCAGCAATCAGAGTTTCAGAGATACTTACTGAAAGATCGGGGCAGAGTTTCCCTACAAATTCCTTAAGACTGGATTCAGCTACCTGGTTTCACGAATGATTTTCATCCTTCCCTTCAAAGTGATTTTGCTCACATTGAAAAAAACATCTTTTGTGGTCACACCACATTCTTACACATTTCAAAGCGGGTCAATACTCCTTTGACAAAGTCATTGCTTGCTGAGAGGCATATTGATTCCTAAAGTCTCATCATGATGCAGTCATGCAATCAAACATTTTCCATGTCATCAATCAGCCCATTGTTATTTTTTAAATACTTTGCCTGCATGGTGATTTTAAAGCAAAAAGTATAGCTAGTCAGAGTTGCCTACAATACACGTAATTCCTTGCCTTTTTTAGGTCACTGAGACTATAACTGCATTTTAAATTTTATTGTACAAGCAATGTTGTAATAAGAAATAAAACAAAAAACAAAAACACAAACAAAAACAAACAAAAAGCCCAGCCTGGTCTCAGTCATCATTAAGATGACTTGGTACTTGTCTCAATTTCCCACATGGTTTTAGAAGTAAACCACTTCTGATCTTCTTAGCTGAGAAACCAAAAACTCTTATTAAGAAATATAGGTTAATGAGGGCTGGTGAAGCTCTTTAAGGGGGTTGGAAGTATACAAACATTCATTTTGAGTTAGTGCTTGAAGTAGTTGGGGGACGTGTTGAAGGCTGATTTCTGGGCCTCATCCCCAGATATTCTGATTCTTTACATTTGGGGTGAAATTAAGGGATTACATATTGGGCAGAAAGGTATTAAGAAGAGACCAGGTTTTTACAGAGGTTTTGTGGCCACTGTTTTTAGAATTCCACATTACTTTCAGGTTCTCTGCTCTGTTCTGAAGAGCTGTCATTATAGGAGTCTTATTCTAGATAAATGATTTTTAAAGTTTCTCTTATAAATTTTGCTCTTGACAGCAGTCTTGCAGGATGGGGTATATACTATAAATTTGGAAAGAACAACAGGCAAGTGATTAAGAAGCCCTGCCTTTATGTCACAGCAAAAGAAACCATACAGCAGAATCTTTCTTTTTTCACCGTCTCCAAAGGTGGTGTATAGCTTTCCCACAGTATCAGGTTGCTGGTCTAGGTACACACACAACCTAGGTGATAATTCACTCAGATTTAAACTACTTTTTTCAAAGCCAACTTTCCCAAACAATGCATCATCTACATTTTAAATGACAGGTGAAATTCTACCACCACTCTCAAAAAAAGGGACAAGGAGGTGTATTGTACTGGACAAAAGAAATGGAGAAAAGTATTGACAGTACAAGCAATCTATAGTACCCTTGGGGTAGAAAGAATTGTTGAAAGTTTTCTCACACATGAAGAAAGCAATGAAGCATATAACATTGATTATATTTCATTATCATTTGGACCTAGGTATTGAAATACCTGAAAAGAAGCTATCATTTGTATGTATAATCCCTTCCCCCCACTAATAGAGAAATCAGTGATATAATCCTATGCTTAAATATAAAATTAAAATGTTAAATCAGATTAGTAGGACATTAGAAAAATATGTGTCTTTAGAAGAGGTAAGACATAATCTTTGGCTGTTACTTTATAAATTTAATCATTTGGCGAAATATATGAAAATCCTCAAATATTCCAGCTCTTCCTAAATTCCAGATGTGGTAGTAAAACATCTTGATCCATTGCTCCCTCTATTCTTCCAGATCACCAACTGAAGAAAGATGGTCCAAATAGCACAAAGATGTAACTAACTATTATTCTCCACATCCTCTATTATTCTCTGTATATAAAATATTGAGTTTGTACAATATTTTTTTTTAATTGAAGTATAGTTGATTTACAATGTTGTGTTAGTTTCAGGTGTACAGCAAAGTGATTCAGTTATATATATATATATTCAGTTATATATATATTCAGTTATGTATATATTCAGTTTATATACACACACACAAACACACACACACACATATGTTCTTTTCAAGATTATTTTCCATTATAGGTTATTACAATATATTGAATTTAGTTCCCTGTGCTATACAGTAGGTCCTTGTTGTTGCATTTGTACAATCTTAAAGCCAGAGACTTTCAACACTCAGTTCCCCACACTAAGCCATTATTGATTAAGAAAGCTATCTGCAGAACAAAACAAACTAAATATAGTATAAAATTTACATTCTTGAAGCTCTCTGAGAAGTCACCCAGTCAAACCTCCTGCTCTTAGCCCTCCTAAATCAACAGGAGCTTGAAATACAGCTCTTCCAAGATTTTAGGCTCAAATTTTTCTTTAAGTCAAACTAGCTAGCATGAACTAATGAGCTGGAAATGAATTTGGAAAGTTTGGTTTTAAATGTTGAAAAGTTAAGTTCATTGTTACTTGCAAAAGAAAGAGAAAACCGTCAACAATTTATTCAGATCTAAAGAGAAGATAGATTCATATATCTTCCATTGTACCATCCATCCTAAGAATTTATAACTTGAGTATTGTACAGTAGGGAGAAAGGGATTAAGATGAAAAGTGTTTTTCATATTCATGCTCATGCTAATTACTTTGACCATTGCTATGGAAGAAGGAAAAGCGTAGTATGTTTATTGAACTTAGTTTAATGTGGTCAGGTGGCAAGGAAATTTGTTGAAGAAGTTAGTAAGTAAGCTACATCAGCTAAAGCTCCTGGAGGTCTGAGACTCAACGTAGACCCCCTAGTGCACACAGAGTTTCTTACTGAGGGGACAAGATGTCTGAGAATAGTGAACTTAAAATTTTGGGGTAAAAATGAGAACATTTCTGATTTGCTTGAGGATGTTCAGGGACTGCATTTTAATCCTGTAGGAAAGCGGGTAGAGATATGGTGACAGAGACTGCACTGACTCTCCCTGGCCAGGCCAGGCTGCACTTCAGGAAGCAACACATTTGGAAGATGGGTAAAAATAAAGTCACAATTTCAAGAGAGCCACAAATTGTCACCAGCACGAACTATGCTTTGCAGCTATCTCAGGACGGCTCAGGTTCAAGAACTGACTCTGCTCAAAGTGAAGGCACGACATCTCTGGGATTTTGAAGATGAGTCTCAAAATCCCGGAATTATCCCCAAATTTCTGGCTAAATATCCAATTCCAGGCAATACTTGTATCCATCTGGTTCTGTGACACTAGTTTCTTTCATGAAATTTCTGTGAACAAAGCTGAGAGGACCAGTACCAGAAGCCTGGAAGTCAGAGTTGTTACGGGTCAATGTGAATTTATCCAAGAGTTCTCAAGAATACCAGCATGTTCACTGACTTCATCAAAACGCATCTCTGGGCAACACTAGGCCACTATTTGTACACTTTTATCACCTGAAGTTAATTAGACTGGTCTTGAGATTGTTTTAAAAATACTAAAAAAATTAATAAAAATTTTAAAAGTTTCTAACAAGTTATCAATAACTATGGCTAATATAAGATAAAATCTCATGTGCTGTCTACAGATAAAAGGAATTTTGAATATGTGGCCTACTTTTGAATAAAACAAACAGTTGTATGTCCCTGTCCTAAATAACTCAGGAAGGGGAGATTTGGGGGGGGAAATAAAAGGCTAGCAGGAAACTCAATGAAAACTACTTCAATATCCTTCCATTAATTATCTATATTTTTAGGAGAAATCAATAGCCCTATTCCATTTGAATTGGCCAAGATCTAAGATTAAAAGACCCACCCGCCCCCCACCCAGCCCCCGCCAATTGTCTTTTTCATACTTCTGTTAAATTTTGTTGTTAATTCCAAGTGCTATTTCCCCAGCTGTGAAGTCAGGCTAGCAGCTGCCTTAGCAAACCATGCCAACCAACGCTACACCAATACATAAAGACAGCTGCCTTGCCTGTCCTTACAGATGAAAGAAGAGTGCTAAAGGCCTAGAAAAATCTCTAGTACTGGCAATGGCTGTGTAGGCAGCTGCCTGCCTGTCATACTGCTGTAGAGTGTGCTGTGCGACGATAGCTACGAGAACAAGGGAAGGATGAATACAACTAATTTCTACCAATAACGCATTCTGTTTCCAAATTGTTTTCTTTATGAGATATTACATTGTTTTTGATATTTAAAATTTTAGATTCTTCAGCATTCTATGCACAGAGGCAAATCCTCACTATTACATAAACAGTACTGATTTCTACTTTCATTTTAATAAATTAAGCAATAAAGAATCTTAAAGATTTGTGTCCAAAAATTTAAGAGTTACAAACAACAACTGATTTTTCTAACATTAACACTGTTATAAAGCTTCAGAATAATCTGAGAATCATCCCAGGGTACAACTGAATTTGAGACTGACAATAATTTGATGGGAACTAACATTTGTAAGAGTGTTTCTGTTTCATTAAAATGGCCCTCTTTGAATACATTTAATATGGATTAAAAGTCTAGATAGAGTTTATAAGCAGAACTGATATTTATATTTCCTTTTTAGAAAACATTTTTACTTTAATAAAAATATTGTATACCATACTTGATCATGATGTCTGCAATTTACTTTGAAATATTTAAAATATACTTACATACATTTCAGGGGATGGTCAATTGTAGTCATAATAAAAATCCATATTCTAAAGGTGGCCCCTATAAGTGCCTCTATTATCTGTATTTCAGTGGACAACTGACTTTTTGCTAATCACCCTACTGAATGTCAGAAAAGGTTTCATTGGTGAATATAGTGGCCCATAACTAGCATGATGAATATTAAAAATGGGCTCCCATTTGTGAAATAAAAAGCATTCAAGAAATATGGGCTGGCTAAAGAGTATTTTAACAACTTGTTCCATCCTTTCACGAAAAAAGCCTAGGAACCAACTGGGCATGGATACTTTTCCTTGATGGACGATGCCCTCCTTTAAATCAAACACTCCTCTATCAGCCTGAAACGTGGAGGATTCTGATTGCCTGTTGCTGGTATGAAGGAGACAGAATTCCCCTTTAAGTGACCCCTTTACTGCAAGGTGTTGGGCAGAGCCCCTCGGAGGACTGAGAACAGGGATTTCCTCCTGTTCCAAGTCCTGCCCTGTGCCTGCTTGTTAATACTTAGTTAACAAACCTCTCTATGTGTGTCTTTATGTGCAGCAGAATTGGGTCTGAGATTTGCTTTCATTATAACTTGATAATGATGTTAAAGGAAGTAGCTAGTCCTTACCTGCTTCAAATTTCTTTAGAGGTTACCATTATCTACAGAAGGAACCCAAGAATAGGGCATGACCACACTTGCTTAGGTCAGTGTGGAACAGTAGTAAGATATGTATACTTAAGATTAATCCTATTTAAAGCTACAATCTTGTCAAATACAAAATTTCGAATCAACTAACTATTACTATCAACAAGGGGTGTTTATTAATAATATAGTTAGATTGATTGGCATAGGAACATATGACTTTATACAAAACATATGATAAGTTTCAACAAAGCCAGTATGTAATTTTGGAAAGTCCTAGCATCCTGCTTACATGGAAAGCCATTCAGAGATCTGTTATTGTATTAAAGAAAAATATATATACATAACTGTACAGAGAGAACTACTAAAGGGATGTCGGAAAGAAGCCTACCCAAAAGGCAGTGTGTTTATAAATATAAATTTACTTTCCTAAAATCCCTCAGCAAGAGAACTGAGAAGAATAAATTGTCCTGAAACAAACCTAAGCATACATAGGGAACTTAGTATATAATAGAGAAAACATTTTAATCTTGTAAGAAAGAGGGAGGGCCATTCAATAAAATGTATTGGGAAAATTGGTTTACATCTGGAAAAAAAAATTACGTATATCTCCATATCAAACCATACACAAAAATAAGCTGTATAATAGATACAGGGTTTCCTTTTAGGGTGATGAAAATGTTCTGGAAATAAACAGTGATGATGGTTGCATTACAATGTGAACATACTAAATGCCATCCAATTGTATACTTTTAAATGATTAAAATGGTAAATTTTATGTTATATGTATACTATCACAATAAAAACAATGTTACCGATATATTACAGAAACTAAGTGTGAAAAATCAAGCTTTGAATACATTGTACAGAAACAGTGGAAATATCTTTTTGACCTCATAGTAGAAAAGGCTTTTCCAGATAAGACACACAGAATACAACTATTACAGCTGGATAACAAATTATCCTAAAACAGTGGCTTCGAATAACCACAATCATTTATTTTGCTCAAGAATCTGAAATTTCGGCAGGACTCAGCAGGGATAGCGCACCTCTGCTCCACGCCGTGTCTGCTGGGGTGACTGGGCTGGGACACTTCCCAGACGGCTCACTCACAGAGATGGCAAGTTACAACTGACTGCTCGTTGTCGTCCACATGTAACTTTGTGCGGGGCTTGGGCTTCCTCACAGGATGGTGGTTGTATTTCAAAAACAACCCACGAGACAGGAATTGCAAGTTATAAGTTTCTTAAAGCCTGGGCCCCAAAACTGGCACAATGTCACCTCTGCTAATCTATTGTTCAAGGAATCATATAGCCCAGATTCAAGGGGGGGATACAGACCCTCCTTGATGGGAAGAATGTGCAAAGAATGTGTAGGCTGTGTTTTAAGACTACGAGAGCCATTCCTGGAGGAAAAGATGGGCAGAGCTGACTATACGAAAATTTAAAACCCTTGAGTGACAAAAGTCACTGTGAAAAAGGTACAACATAAGACATTTTGAAAAGAGGTAATTTGTAACATATATAAGAAAGAATATCTAGAATATATAAAAATATATAAATCAGTAGGAAAAAAAGTCAAATAGAAAAATGGATGAAGAATATGAACAGTCAACCCATAGGAAAGGAAACCTGATTGGTCAATACTTAAAAAAGATGTCCAACGTCACTTTATAGTGATGAGGAAAAAGCAAATAAAAATATATCATCTATTAGACTGTCAAAATAAAATAAAGTCTAAAAAAAAACCCCCAAAGTTTGATGAATATGAGGGAAAATGGGAACCACCATAAGCTTTGAATTTAAAATGGAATAATAATGTTAGAAAGCAATTTGGCAGTATTTTAATAAAACAGAAAATGTATATACAGTCTTCAATCCAATGATTAAGCTTTCAGATAATATAAGGAAACAAATGCATTTGTCTCTGGAGATATAGATAAGAATGCTAATACTCATAATATTTATAATAAAAACTAGAAACCACCTAAAGTTTCATCAATAGGGAAAAGTATAAACAATAATTGAGGTATATCTATAGAGTAGAATCTATATAGCAGATAAAGTGAATGAACTAGATCTCAACGTAGATTCTTGGACAGATGTCAAAAATACAGTGTTGAGTCAAAATGTTACAAGATGATATAAAATAAAACATTTTTTAAATAAAATAACATGTTTAAAAATACACACAAAAAACAATATCATATATTCTTTATGGCTACTTACACATAGAGTAAAAATATTAAAAAGTATATATTATATGTTATATATTCAAGATGATAGTTACCCCTGGAGAGAAAGGTAAATGGTATGGGGGAGTTAAACAAAGTAAATATACCAGAGAAAACTGGCTATTCACCACAGATTTCTGAACCCTCTTCATGCTGTTGCTGGGAGGCCAAGGATTATATTCCCAGCACCTTTACGTCGAGGTGGGGTCATGTGACATTTTCTCACCAATGGAAGGAATATGAGCAGAAATGAGGCTGGTCACACAAAGACCAAGGAACTTAATCAACGGGAATGCCTTCCACAGTTTCTCTTTCCTTTTCCATCAGCTTGATCCACATGAGCACTGTGACCTTGGAACACGTGCTGCAGATGGTGGAGCCATAAAATGGAAGGAGTCTGGGTCTTTACATCGCCAGCCATTACCCATGAACAGTGACATGGCAGTGTTATATGAGTGAGAAATAGTGGTAAGCCATTAGAATTCTGGGGTTTGCTTGGGTTTGTCTCAGTTAGCTTCACCCAACTATACAAGAGGGGGCTTCAGTTTTTTTTAACCTATTGATTTGTTTCCTTGATTAAAAAGAAATCTGAAGTAAAACAATAACAAGAAGAACAACCACCACCACCAAAACCAGTGTTTTGTTAATTCTAGGTGGTGGACATTCAGGTAGCTGTTTTATTTCCCAGAGTTTTTCAGTTAAAAAGAGGTTTTATTAAGATATACTTAACAAAGTTAACCATTCCTTTACTATTTTACAAGAATGCTGTATTTTTACAGCAGTTTACATTTCCATTGTGGCATGTTCTTAAAAGTTACATTCTCCTCTACTGGCTATACAACTTTTCTCCAGATTTAAATATTGCTTTCATGTCAAAGAGTCAACTCAATGGACATGTGCAGCTCCAGAGCTTTCCTCCTTTACTTCTATGTTACCTGAATAAATATAATACCCCATTAATTGTCAATATAATGAATGACTTCAAATTTTTCAAAATTATATAGAAAGAAACTATACAGTCTAAAAAGGTGGGAGAGAATAAAAGAAAAAGCAAGTCCATACAAGTAATCCTGTGCAAATCAGAAGAAAAACAGCTAACATTTACTGAGCACTTAATATGTGCCCAGTACAATATTCTTAATAAGTCAATATTCTTAATATTAACTTATTAAGTCCTTCAAACAACACTACAAGGTACGTACTGTAAAGCCACATTTTACAATGAGAGTGAAAGAGATTAGTGAGAAATCTTCCTAAAACTACTAAATCTAATTTTTGTTAGGGACCAATCCAAAAAGGTCTAACACAATTTCAAGACCAAATTTTTCTTATCCAAGGTTCTTAAAATAGAAATCTAAAAAGCCTTTTTGACCCCAATGCTCCATTTTAAATATCAATTCCACTGCTTACTATTTTCTAAATATTTCATGAGCCCATTCTTTCCCTTATATACCCAATACCACTGTCCAAAGTTAAATCGTTAAGTCAAAGTTAAATCACACCTTGACTATGGCAATAATCTGTTACCTCTCTTCTGGGCTCATCTCACCCTTGCTTCCACCTGAAAAAAAACTTAGGAAATTCTATGACAATAGTCATGTTTTGATATACTACACTGTGGCATTCTTGGATTACTCTCTTAATATGTGTTTGCTTGAAGTGAAGAAGAAATAGATATTGGAACATAAGCTCTTTCCTACTAATGAAAATACAAACAATCCTCCTAGCCAAAAGAGTCTTACTTTTTTTTGACAGAAATCCTATTTAATATTTACTCCAAGGTTCAAAATCTTATAGGAAGAGAACCAATTTGCCAAAATTATAGCTAGCTTCTAAAAATATCATTCAATACATATTAAAATACACCTTCTCTGTTCAAGATATCCTACTTGGGAAACAAATCCCTAGAATGCAACACACCATTATATTTCCAATGACCACTTGCAAATGACAGGATTCATTTTCTTCTTTCTTTGTTCTTACATAATTTCTAAATTTTCCAGTTACTTTCACAGAAAAGAAAAAAATGTATCAGCAAGTCACTAATCATAGATCTACAAAATGATTACTTTCTAATTAAAATTAGAAGCTTTTCTTAAAAGGCATCATTTCAATTTAAAATTTCAGAATGCTCTCTAAGTATTAAAAAATCAGCTTAATAGGGCTTCCCTGGTGGCGCAGTGGTTGAGAATCTGCCTGCCAATGCAGGAGACACGGGTTCGAGCCCTGGTCTGGGAAGATCCCACATGCCGCAGAGCAACTAGGCCCGTGAGCCACAACTACTGAGCCTGCGCGTCTGGAGCCTGTGCCCCGCAACAAGAGAGGTCGCGACAGTGAGAGGCCTGCGCACCGCGATGAAGAGTGGCCCCCACTTGCCACAACTAGAAAAAGCCCTCGCATAGAAACGAAGACCCAATACAGCCAAAAAATAAATAAATAAATAAATAAGTCAGGAGCTCTAAAAAAAAAAATCAGCTTAATAGACAAAAAAGAAAACCTGCAACTTGGTACTCTTGTACTTTAATTACAAGAAGTGCCAATGTAGCCAATGTATTTAGAAAACAAAAAGAAACAGAAAAACATAAAAATTGGAAGGGGGTGACACATTTTCATTGTTCACAGTGATGGTTATGCTGTGGAAAACCTAAAATAATCAAAGTAATAAGTATTACAAACTATAAATTTAGTAAAGTGACTAGATACAAAATTAACACACAAAAATCAAGCAGTCGTCATAGATACAAACAAAAATTAGTATGAAGACATAGTAGATGAAAAGATATCACTAGCAACAACAACAAAAAGATCAAATATCTAGGAATAAACATAAAACATGTGCAAGATCTCCATGAAAACCAACCAACAAACCCTTTCAAACTTTGATCTATATGTCTCTTCTTATGTCAGTACCATACTGTGTTCATTACTGTAACTTTATAATAAGTACTGAAATCAGATAGGAAGCAATCAAGATTGTTTTGGTTATTTTAGTTCTTTTGCCTTTTCAAATAAATTTAAAAATCAACTCATCAATTTCTTCATAAAAGTCTGCTAGGACTTTGAGATTGCATTGAATCGATAGATTAATTTGCAATACTGATGCCTCCATTTATGTAGGTCTTCTTGAATTTCCTGTTGTGATCTTTTGTGTTTTGGTATGGAGGTTTTGTATATCCATCTTTCATTAAATTTATTCCTAGACATTTTTATGCTATTGTAAATAAAGTTTTAAAAATTTCACTTTCTAATTGTTTATTTCTTAGTATACAGAAATACATTGGTTTTTGTATACTGATCTTATATCCTGCAACTTTGCTAAGTTTACTTTTAGTACTACTAGGTTTTTGCTGATTCCTTTGGGTTTTCCACATATATGACTGTGAGTTTTGCAAATAAAGACAGTTTCACTTCTTCCTTTCCAACCTGTATGTCTTGCTTTACTACTCCGGCTAGGACCCGCAGTATAATGTTGAATAGAAGGGGTGAAAATGGGGACTTCCCTGGTGGTCCAGTGGTAAAGAATCCACCTTCCAGTGCAGGGGACACGGGTTCAATCCCTGGTTGGGGAACTAAGATCCCACGTGCCGTGGGGCAACTAAGCCCACGCCGCAACTACTGAGCCTGTGTGCCTCAACTAGAGAGCCCACGCGCTCTGGAGCCGGCGCGCCATAACTAGAGAGAAGCCCATGCGCTGCAACGAAGAGCCCGCTTGCCAAAATGAAAGATCCCGCATGTCACAATGAAGACCCCACATGCCTCAACAAAGACCCGATGGCAGCCAAAAATAAAAATAGATAAATTAAATAAATATTAAAAAAAATAAAATTACTTTTAAAAAAAAGTGGTGAAAAGGGGACATCCGTGGACGTCTGTGTCTTATTTCTGATCTTAGAAAATATTGAGCCTTTCACCATTAAGTTTGATCTTAGTTGTAGGTTTTTCACAGATGCCTGTATTAGGTTGAAGAAGTTCCCTTCTATTCCTAGTTTGCTGAATGTTAATTAATGAATGTGTGTTGAATTTTGTCAAATGCTCTCTGTGTCTGATAATATTATTCTATTAATATGATAAATTACACTGAATAAACTTACATTCCCAGAAAAAACTCTACTTGAGTCAGGACGTATTACTCCTTTAAAAAAATTACATTTGGACGC
This sequence comes from Balaenoptera borealis, assembly GCF_965194805.1. NCBI lineage: Eukaryota > Metazoa > Chordata > Mammalia > Artiodactyla > Balaenopteridae > Balaenoptera > Balaenoptera borealis. The sequence goes on along the minus strand of NC_138876.1, from coordinate 60,116,683 downwards.
CTAGCCTTTCATTAAGGATTTTTACATCCAAGTTCATGAGATATTGTCTGTAGTTCTCTTTTCTTGTGACACTTTGGTCTAGTTTTGGTAGCTGGTATTTATTTTGTTATCATCAGTTGGTAGAGAGTGGGAAATCAAGTAGCATGGGATGTGTCTGACAATTATTAGTGGAGTAAAGATAATTACATCAATCATACATCATAAAGTAGTGGTTTGCCTGAACCTTGGAAGCAAAAACGGAGCTCTAAACTTTAACACTTAGAGGGACTGGTGCTGTCACCATGATTATATTTCACTAAATACTATCTTGAATTGTACCTTCCCAGGTATCTCTTATGACCAAATATTATATAGCATAATATGTATATTATAGTTCTTGGCATAATATACCTACTTGAAGGTTGGTTCATAGTAATTGTTGCTCCCCTCACATGACAGAAAATCATTTTTTGTGACTTTGTTGATGGGAAAACGATTTGCCAATAAACACCAAGTCTCCGGGATGCAAGGGAGGCTGGCTTAACAGAATCACCAGCTAAAAATAAAATACTGGATGTGACCATAAAGTTTGACTAGTATTTCCGTATTTCATCTTTTAGATCTCACTCCTTCACCCCAAGGGTACAACTAAAAAGGTTTTCATATTTCATACAATACTCTTATATTACCAATAGGACATTTGCTTATCTGATATTTTGGTGTTGATCTTTACTTTTAGGTAGTTTGGATGAAACAGTAACAAAGCCGTTGGTCTTCAGTGGACGCTCTAGCAGCCTTTCTCAACTGGGGTTCAGCCAGAGACAGAAGCCCTACAGACAATGGTTTGAATGACTATTTTATCAATTCTCCCAGGGATCATAAGAAGTTAATTCTTTTTTAACATCTTTATTGGAGTATAACTGCTTTACAATGTTGTGTTAGTTTCTGCTGTATAACAAAGTGAATCAGCTACATGTATAGAAGTTAATTCTTTATATACAGTGTGCCTCAGGACATTAGGGCATAATTGCCCTGTACATCCTGGCACACAGGCAGCAATCTCCTGGGGTTGCCCTCCAGGGTGAATTAGGGTTGTGGGACCACGGGAAGGGAAGATTAATTTCCTTGCCCCTGGCTTGGGCATCACATTTCCCCTTTGCAGTGAATCCTGCAAATTTTGCAGCCAGACTAGCAGATCCTGACAAGTCTGAATCAGTCATGGTGCTCTCTCCCCCTGTCAATGATTGCTTTGTATCTTGGCATGTGATGAAATTCCAACCAGTAATATACAGACGAATATCTGCAGGGGAATTTCTGGGAAAGTCTTCTTACTCTTAAAAGAGACACAAGGGGACTTCCCTGGTGGTGCAGTGGTTAAGAATCCGCCTGCCAATGCAGGGGACACAGATTCGAGCCCTGGTCCGGGAAGCTCCCACATGCCACGGAGCAACCAAGCCCGTGCGCCACAACTACTGAGCCTGCGCTCTAGAGCCCACGAGCCACAACTACTGAGCCCACACGCCACAACTACTGAAGCCCGCGTGCCTAGAGCCCGTGCTCTGCAACAAGAGAAGCCACCTCAATGAGAAGCCGAGTAGCCCCCACCCAAAGCCCGTGCACCGCAACGAAGAGTAGCCCCCGCTCGCCGCAACTAGAGAAAGCCCACATGCAGCAACAAAGACCCAACGTAGCCAATAAATAAGCAAAAAAAAAAAAAAAAAAAAAAAAGAGACACAAGAAAGAGATACCCCCCTTTCTACATCTTTGTCAATTCTGGACGTGATACCTGGCATTGTCACCACTATTTTGCAACCATAAAGGGATCAGCCTGAGGACAAACCTATATGGAGAGGAGGGCTAGTCTAGACTAGAGAATTACAAAGAGGAGGACCCAGGGCACTTATCACAACTAAATTACAACTGTCCTACCTCTGAATTCCTTGTTATTTTAGTTAATAAATTTCCTTATTGTTTAAGACAGTTAAAGTGGGTCTTTCTGTTAAATGCAGCTGAAGAATTCTAAGTGCTGAAAACATCTTGGTACATAAGATATTGAACTTTTGGTAGTAATACAGATCTCACAGAACCTATTTTATCAACTTTGGAAAATAACTGCCTATTCCCCTAAGTGAATTTTATGTATTACATTGTCCATATTTTAAATCAAACCATTCAAAAACACCCCCTTTCAAAACTTGCTGGAATATTCTCAGTGGTTTCTAGATCATAGTTAGATAGATAGAAACAATTTTATTCATATAGATCGAGGGGTATCATCATGATGGATTTAACATGGTATATTAGAAAGAAACTAACTTTCTAGTAAGCCTATTTTCTTTCTCTTCCTACCCTGGCCTTCCAAAATTAAGCTCATCATCAATGAGCTGTGTACCAAATAAACAGAGAATAGGAACAAACGTATTTCCACTGGGAAAAGAAATGTCACTCTATTCTATCGGGCAAGAGAATGACATTAGCTTTCGTGCAGAGGTAGAAATGTTCTTCCTATGAAGCATTCTGGTGCCAAGATCCAAATGGTCTGGAATTTCATCTCCACATAACAAAGCCACCATCGGAGAAAGAGCAACAGCAGATGCACCCCTGTCCTCACTAGCTCAGCTCTTCCTACATCCTTGGATCTGGGTCCTCCACATAGGGAAGGGTCCCACACCCTCAACAGAGTTCCTTATTTCCCATGAGCAGTTTCTCTGCTACAGGGAACCAGCTGTTCAATACGATGGATGACTGGGTGTCTCTTGAGAGCTGCCTAGGTCTGCAAAGCAAATGATCTATTCCTGGATAATAATAAAGAGAAGACTGGATAGTAACATTCACAATTGGATACATTTGATAAATTTATGTTAGGTAAAGCATCCAAGAGCTTTAGGGACAAAAATTTCATCGGATTTGGGGGAAAATGATAACCGATTACAAAAAAAAAAAAAAAAACCCAGTTAAAACACATGATTACAGCTTTCTCAGAGATAACTTTTGGTAGTGAGAAAATTAATTAAACATTCCTTGGAAGCCATGGAGCTGAAGTCAGTGCACTGACTAACGGAGCAGCTGTCAGTGCGAAGTGGGTTCCTGTCCTAATCCTGTTCTGACCTCAGACTTGAGCCTGAGAACCTGTCAGAAAGGTGCTCTCACAGTGGAAGACATCAAGCAGCAGCTGCTTGCACTCAGCAGGCTGCAGCCGTTTTCGCTTGCTTTAAAAAATTACAATGCCACTCTGCTTGCATATTTCATGACACAAGCGGTGTGCGTAATTCTCCTGCTGCCGCAGAGGACAGCAAGGTTTCAATTCCATTAGTAAGTACACTGCTGTCCTGTGACAAAAATGCATACACTACTGTCACACTCAGGAATATGGTCATCTCAACAGGCTAGCAAAAGAAGCCAGACAAAAAAAACACCTACTCTATGATTCCACTTAAATAAAGGTAGAAAGCAGCCAAATTAATCTCTGGCATTGGATGTCAGGATGGGGATGACCTGTGTAAAGGAGAGAGGAGGTAGTGATTGGGAGCGGGCACATGTGAGGCACCTGAGGTACCAGTGGTTTCCTATTTCTTTTTTTTCTTTGTGGCCACGCCATGCTGGCATGCAGGATCTTAGTTCCCAGACCAGGGATGGAACCCGGGCCCCCTGCAGTTGCAAGCACAGAGTCCTAACCCCTGGACCGCCAGGGAAGCCCCTAGTGGTTTCCTATTTCTTAAACTGGGTGATGGTTACATATGTGTGTTCACTTCGTGATAATTGAGCTGCATACATAGGATCGGTACACTTTTCTTTATGAATGGTATTCTTCAATTAAAGGATTGAAAAAAGAAAAAAAAAAAGATTAACTGCCAAACAAGACAAAACTCATAACCACTCTGACCAAGCAACTTACCAGCCCCAAACTAGCTAGCAGTTCTCACCCAGGGCTCCCCACATCGCTTCCTCAGACACAGGCATGGCACATGACACTGGATGTGGCTGGGGCCTCAGCTGGGGCTGTCACCCAGAATACTACCTACCTTTGGCCTCTCCATGCGGTCTGGGATCCCTCACAGCACGGCGGCTAAATTCCAAAAGAGAAAGCGAGGTAGAATCGTCTTATGACCTAGCCTCAGAAATCATGTCACTTCCTCAGTCACTTCCACCGCATTCCATTTGTGAAAAGTGAGTACTGTAAGGCAAGCCTATATTCAAAAGGAAGGGAATTAGACTCCACCTCTAGATTGGAGGAGCACCAGAGAATTTGTGGATATGTTTAAAAATCACCACAGGCTGATGCTGCCCACAAATTATTTACATTCCCCTCACAAACAAAATACACACATTCCCTCCTCCCAAGATCTCCACAAAGTCTCATTTACTAAGGTGGCATCAGGCTAAGGCTCAAAGTCCAAGATCTTATGATCTAAATCAAGTCCAGGTGCAAATGAGACACCTTTAGTGTGGTTCCATGGGAACAGATCCTTTATTGCCATTCCCCTTGATATGAAGCCCTATAAACTAAAAAAACAAAGTACATGCCTCTATACATAAACACCCAACATACACTGGTGGGATAGGCATAAGATAACTGCTCTAGACCCTCTGTCCTAAAAAGGGGGGGAAAAGGAGGCACACAGCAGGTTCTGGCCCATAACAACTCCGAAATCCAGTCAATCTTGCCAGTTGCTTGATTAAGGCTTAGTCCCACTAACTGGGAATGACTCTCTAGGGCTCTTCTCTGCCCTCTGGTTCCATCCTCTGAACTATGTTTCCTTTTTCATAAAAGGTAGCCTGCATTTGCAGAGGAACAGTAGTTTTCTCAGCCTGCTTCCTCCCCTTAGAAATCCAGGAGTCCAAATACCTCTTCATTTTAGACAGTCTCTGTCCCTTTTAGTCACAGCTAACAGTGTCTCCTCCAATACAATTCTCTTAAAAATTTTGTGAGTTTTCTGAGTAATACTGGAACTCACTCCATTAGACCAAAGCAAAGTCACATCCACAAATCTTGTTGAGATAAGCCCTTCTCTAAAACTGTTACCGAATAATGTCCTTAAGAATATTAGAAGGTCTATTTAATCTATTTAATGAAAGAAGATCAGTGGGGCACACCCTTTAGATTTTAAGAGGGCCTTTTGTCTATTTGAAAGGGTGCATAAGATACCTCCTTATTAAATCATTCTGAGGTCTGGATAAAGGGTTTTACAGTGACATCTTTGACTTCATCTTTAGACAATGTTTCCCTGACAGCACCCTTGGATTTCACCTTTACCCATAAGCCATTTCTTAATTTTAGAATCATCTACTATCTGTAGAGGCAAAGAATAATAAAATAAATTTATTTTTGAACCCAGCAAGTCCTGGCTGATTTTACAGTTAGCATCTTGTATTTTAGCTTATCTCTCCTCTCTTCTTATTTTATTATAAAGGGTAGAAGAAGCCAGGGGGCACCTTTAACCTCTGCCTGGAAAGCTCCTTATCTAGGTCATCTAGTTCATTAGGTACATTTTCAATTTTCCATATTATTGTGATTATGTTGCCAAATTTCCTCCACTTTACAACAAAGATACCCTTTCCTTCAACTTCCAGTAACATCGCATCCCTCACTGACAGTCTCCTTGATGCCCCTTAGGCTCCTGCTAACATGTCAAGGTTCATACAGCTTCCATCCACTGCCTGGTCCCAAAGCCAAAGTCACATTTTTAGGTTATTTTTGTATCAGTATTCTATTTTCAGGTACTAGAATCTATGCCAGTCATCTTTTTCTATGTAAGATACTACTCCAAAACTTAGTGGCTTAAAACAAAAACAGTCATATACTTTATAAATCTATGCTTCTAATCAAATTTCAAAACAAAGGTTTTGGTCGAAACATTTGTTCTATGGGTAAAGTTGACTTTCTATGTGTAAAGATGACAATTTTTCAGTACTTCTTAGTTATTACTGGACAGTATTAGAAATGTTGCTGAAAATTAAGAATAGCTAACATTTACTGAGGGTTACTAAACCTTTCAGCCTCTGATTTTCCAAAGGCAAGTGATATAGGACCAAACCTGTTGGAATGGGACTCAAAGAGTTCTAGCTGTCAGTCCTAGTTTGAACAAAGTTCTCTGGCCCTTGGTCTAAAAAATGAAAGGCTGAACTGAATACTTCCTTTCTGCACTTAAATCGTGATTATAGATTAACAAATTTATAACAAATGAACAGTTCTTAAAGAGCTGTTCTTTTGAGAATTTAGCAAAGCCTATCAGGCCCTTGGTACTATAGGACCTTTGCCTGCCTTCCTGGCGCAGCTGGCCTCATGTGGCAGCTCCCACCACATGAACTTTGACCTCAGATGAGACCTGGGCCACTTGCAGTTCTTGAATTGTCTGGGCTTGTTTTGTTTTCGCTTTGTCCCCTGGGCCTTGGCATGAGCCATTCATTCGCTCTGCCTAGAAGCCTTCATCTCTCTGGCCCGTTGTCTTTTTCCTCCAATTAGACCAAACTCCTATTCTCAAAGAAATTTCCCAAGTGCTTTGAGGTAGACACAGCATTCCCAAAACCCACTCTAGGATGTCGAGTGTGATGACACTGACACACGTTAGGTATGCTTTTGCTTTTGTCTGTCCACCCTCCTAATGGTGAGACTCTGCAGGGTAAAAACTATGCTCTGGTCATCTCTGTGTTTTTAACGTGTAGGACCGTACCTGGAATATAGTAGAAAGTCAACAAATATTTGCTGAATGAATGCATTTTACTGATAATGATGTGGTCCAAGAAGACAAAAAGTCTTTTAAATGGTCAACTTTCACGACTGTACAGATTAACTGCTATATTGTGAGTATTATTACAAGCTAGGCTAATGGTTTAGGTCACATACAACTTATATTTACTATGCTAAAGTGGGGTCCTTTGGGAGAGGTTAACTATAAGCATAGGATATTAATAAATTTTTTATCTACAATATTTCCCATTATTACAGCTTTTTAAAACAGCTTTTGAGCTATAATTTACATATCATAAAATTTACCCATTTAAAGTATACAATTCAGTGATTTTTAGTGTATTCACAGAGTATATTCAGATTTTTTTTTTAATTAATTAATTTATTTATTTATGGCTGTGTTGGGTCTTCGTTTCTGTGCGAGGGCTTTCTCCAGTTGCGGCAAGCGGGGGCCACTCTTCATTGCGGTGCGCGGGCCTCTCACTATCGCGGCCTCTCTTGTTGCGGAGCACAGGCTCCAGACGCGCAGGCTCAGTAATTGTGGCTCACGGGCCTAGCTGCTCCGCGGCATGTGGGATCTTCCCAGACCAGGGCTCGAACCCGTGTCCCCTGCATTGGCAGGCAGATTCTCAACCACTGCGCCACCAGGGAAGCCCCTCAGATTTTTAATATATTCACAGAGTATATTCATTTAATGCCACTACGGTCACGCCTAATTTTAGAACATTTTTATCACCCCAAAGAGAAACCCTGCACTCATTAGCAGAAACTCCCCATTTCCCCCTCTCCTGGCCCCTCGCAATGACAAATCTACCTTCTGTCTCTGTGGATTTGCCTATTCTGGACGTTTCATATAAAGAGAATGACACAATATGTGGTCTTTTGCGACTGGCTTCTTTCACTTAGCATAATGTTTTTAGGGTTCATCCATGCTGAATTACAACGTCTTTATCTTTTGCAATATTTTCAAAGCAAGAGCTAGAAGAGAAACATGTTATCATCACTTTTGCAAATCTCCCCCAGATAGCATAATATGAAAAGAGATCCGTGAGTGAAGGAGAAAATGTTGAGATTCAGAAGAACTCAAAGGCTATTTTAAAAATGATTTTTATTGCTAACTAATTTTGATTGGTACACCAACAAGTTTTTAAAGACATTTACAAAAAAAAAAAAAAAGGGAGTTCAGAGACTTTGCTGATGGGTGTGTATCAACACAAACTGATGTAGAGAATGGCAGCTGCCCCGCTGCTTCACTCTGTCCACACAGCTACAACACTCACAAACGTTGACGTGTGCTCAAAACTACAGACACTGGATTCTGCTGGTATAAAAAGTCAGGGTGAATTTTTCTTAGATCTTGTAAGAAATGTTTCAAATTTAACCCCCAAGTATACCCAAACTAGTTTTGATCTGCTCAACTCACTTGAATCAAGCAAATTACACAACTGCAGTTAATAAGGGCTCACTCTAAGCCTTTGTACAACACTGCCTTAAAGATAGGTATGGGGTTACAATCTAGTTTGGAGAGTTAAATAAGTAATACAAGCCTATCTATGAATGAGTACCAAAATAAATGTGTGGTATAGAGACAATGGCAGTAGCCCTTTAACAGCTGGAGCTACACAACAGATTTTAAAATGAAATTCTTTCCTGTTTTCACATGTGAGCTTATAAAACATTACAGTGTACAGGATTATGTTATTTTAACTGCAGCAAAGATTATTGAACTAATGACATTCTATTGTTAATCTGACTTTAATTGTAAAACCAAATCAGCTCCAAAATACTGTTATTAATATACAAAGACTATAGAAAATGAAAAAAAAAATAGAATTGTTACTCCCAGGGGTGTATTCTACCTATTTTAATTTTAATTTTAATTTTATTTTATTATTTTTAAATTTTTTAGCATGTATCAATACTTTATTTTTATTGCTGAAAAACCTATTTTTAATAATTATAGGAAAATTGGCTTTTCTAAATAAAAAGACAACACAGCTTTCTCTAAGATATACAAGACTTTGTTATATTTTTGTTATAGTTAGTTTTCTAAAGTTGGGTTTCACCCTGAAAGATGAAACAGTACAATTCTAAATAAATGGGACAGAAGGAGGTTTCTAATGCAAAGTGGTTTCCCCTATCTGAAATAATTTTGCCCAGAAAATTTTTTTGGCAGAAAGAAATTCAAGCACATTTACAATATGGGTTTTTGGTATAAAGGAAAGATTAGAAGCTTTAGTCCTAAAAGAGTTATGAACCATTCAAATAGCAAATCAATGTATTTTAGCTAAAAAGAGAAGTAGAAAGTATTTAATTACAATCCTTGATAAAGTGTAGATCTGTACACTTCACAAAACTAGGGTATGTTTTTTAAAATAATACACATTGATAATGATATTTTATTTCAAAGGTTCATAATCTTATGATCAATATTAATTTTATCAATAACAACTACAATAAAACTCTAGTACTTTCTTTTCTTGAAAAAGCACTGAGGCTAAATAAACATTGACTGATTGAAACTTCTCAACATTGCCAAATCTCCCCATGGATCATTCCCAAACCTCAAGTCCTGACAACATCCTGTTTTACAGGGAAGACTGCTTTCCACACGGTGCAGCCTCAGAGAGGTGACAGGGCTTTCCTCAGGGGGGTTTAAACCAGCCCCTCCTTGCACGGCGCAAAGCACAGTGCAGTGAACCACTACAGTCTGCTGGATCACAGGTACTCTTGCCTCCTTTTAAAGAGACAAATACAAAAGGAAAGCTGGATGGGAAAATGCCTGGCTGCTTTTGTCCCTTGTCTGGACAGCCTCTCACTTTCCCACAACAGGTAGGCACAAGCACAGACTGCTGCTGAATGCTCCAGACCTTGCCAAGATGCTGAAACCCACTGGTTTCTGCGGTTGTCCCATTTTCTACTGATCCTGGCTCTTTGCCAGAGCTTAATTAAGCCACTGAAAATGCGGGATGGTTAACCCTCTCTGTACTGCACCCACCTACAATTATTTGCGAAGCACTTTCATATGCTTTCACTCTTCCCAAAGATAAAGATAAGTGCCAGACTGTAGCAGTGCACAGCAGGGTGCGTGGGTGGGTGTGTGCAGGTAACCACGGTACAGTAATTGCTACCAGTACTTACTGTAAAGGAGAAACTCAATATCTAAGGCTAGGGTTCAGGAAGCCACTCCAAAATATATGTGGAGTTTGGTTTTATTTGTTAGGGTTTGGAGTAAAGTGCAGAAGACTTCTACAGTTTAATCATGTTTAACCTCAGGGAAATAATTTTCCATTAAGAGAAAGAAAACAAGTATTTGGATCACAATGTCTGTTGTGAATCCTTTTTACCATATGAACAAAACATTATAGAGCTTTTGAAATTCCCAGAGCCACTGCTGTTCATTAAAAAAAGAAAGCACCCTTTTAAGACTTAGGTGCTTTATCTTTTACAAAATGAAAAAGATCAAACATAAAACCTTATTTGTAAGCAAAGCAATAGTGTCTCTGGGTCTCTTGCTAAGATCAACAGCAATGAGGATGAATGAGGGGAAGCAGTGACAATGGTCAAAATGGGTGAAAGGAAGCGCTCTGTTGAGGCCAGCCTTCCCTGATTGCAATCTTTAGACCCAAGCCCATAACTCTGTTTAACTACTATATCCTGAATAAAAAGTTAATTCTGCTCTAATGAGAAGCAAGTGAAGTTGCATGATGAGAGGAAGACTGAGTAACCTAACTGAGCCCCTACAAACTGATATCAGAGAAGATCTGTATTTGAAGATAGTTTAAGAATATCTGAATTGGATTCAGGAGAAATGCAGGAAATTGATTGGTCAGGCTAATTATTTTCTCTTTTTGACAACAGGGTAACCCACTACACACAACAGATAATTAAGTAATCTTCTCTCATTCTATATTCTGTAGCAATAGACATCTACAGATGTTCAGCTTCCACCTTCCTGATAACAATGAGGCAATTTCAAAGGGACCAAAGTGACAGGAGTCACTTTTCAGCTATCCAGTACCAAATTCATATTCCCATTTTATCCCAATAGTTTTCCCAATTCTTCTTGTGCTTCAGTTACTTGTACTTATAATTCCCATTACTTTGTAGGAAAATAACAGCAAAAGTTGACTGCTTTCCCTAATACCTATCATGGGTACACAGGAATATTCCTATTTGGTGAAGACAGAAAATTTCACACCTATACAACACCACAATACGGTCAAACAAAAGAGTGGCTTAATTAATTGCTGGCCAAGAGCCATGTTCTTTCCAAATCACGGCTGCTACAAGATGGCATATGGTTTGTTATTTCTTACAAATATGAAAAGCCTTTTGAAGTGATTACACTTGGTATCTGTCAAAATAATTCTATATATGAAACAGTACTAAAATTTTTTAAATTATTATTTGTAAAACAAAAATTTCATCGTAAGAATTTGAAAATAGTTTTCATTTCTGAGAGTTAAGATAGTGACCAGCATGCATTTTAGTAAATATTTTAATTTCACATAGTGTTGTTCCATGTAGAATATACCAACTTTACTTAGGAACATTAACAGGAAATATAATTTTTAAAGTAAAAAGATTACTTCTTCATTTTTGCCCCACGTTTTCAAATGTAGAATATATTTAGTATTTGATTTTTTATTGTATCATTTATTCTATTAAATTCAATCACAATGCCATTTTTTTTTAAAACTGTGCTTGTATTGAGGATGGTAAAAAAAAAAAAAAAAAAAAGAAGGCATTTAATCTGAGTTCCCTGACTGTAAGAGTTTTCTATTATTCATCATTATATCTCCAGTACCAGGATACAGGAGGTCGTGACGAATTTCTATCCTCTGAATAACCACCGCAATCTCAAACATCGCGCTGCACCCAGCCCTAACACACTCGGAGCCGTGCACAGCAACGAGGCATGGGTTGAGCCCAGTCCACAGCACTCTGGCTCAAAAGGCAGCATAATCCAAGTGCTTAGGCATCCTGAGTGCTTTCCCCTCAAGGTCCCAACGGGATTTGTAACTACCCACTTAGAGACATACTGCAGCAAAACATTTAGGAGACAGGAAATGTCAAAGCATTAGAAAAACCTCAAAGTTACAACGTCTTAAAACTGTTTTACTCTGTCTCCTGCCTCAGTTCCATCCTGATAGGCTTCATAATGCTACTAGTAATAGTGTGAATCAGAAAAACTAAGACACCAGATTTTTATTTTTAAATTGTAACCCAATACCTATCACAGAGTCAATCACCTACTAGGCTTTTAAAAATACTGTTAAAGAATTATGGAGGTGAATGAAATACAGGTATAGAGTGCTCTCGTGGTAAATGGATCTTCATGGTTGGTGGGAACATATTTCTTAACATTTTTTCTTCTACTAATATAAACGTATTTTGTCTCCAAAGGACATTGAGGATGTGATGTACCAGGACTGATTTATTCATAACTTTGGCTCCTGTGAATACTGAAAGGAACTAGAAAAGACAGCACTTATTAACATAATTAATAGCCATAAAGCCTCAATTCACTCCAATGTACTTGTATTTAGAATCGTACCGATTGGGGAACGTGGACCTCTTGCAAATACTGTCCTATACCAGGGTATCAGGACAGTGAAACACAATGGATAAAACCAGTAGGCAAGCAATCAAGATGAAGTTATTAGAGGTAGACCTTTCAAAGTGACTTAGTATGATGGAATCGTATGGGATGGAAACATAAAAATTATCTTTACCTTACACACCTGAAAAACTAAAAGTGAATGGAGATTACTCAGCCTGGAGTCATGGGAATGCACTGTGTCATCAAAGGAAAATATATGCAAACAGCTGTGGCAGAGGCTATTTTAAAGCACCCACCTTGCAGCTCTTTTAGTCCTCCTAATCCATTATCTGTTTTCAGTTAAAAATCATTAATGTCCAGCATATAAGAACCTAGACACAGACAAAAAACACATATTTTTTTCCTATGGGGGTGGTAACCAGATGTCAATAGCTGCAGCTGTGACTATATAATTACCTGTTTGCATTAACGGAGACCACAGTTTAGATTTAATAGGTCAGATGACAATGCAGCAAAATGCATTTAGCCTATGATTACCCCTTTTCAAACATTCTCTCACTCGCAACTTCGACCCTGGGAACATAGCAGGCACAGACTTAGGTCAATAAGAAACACTGGCCAGCACAATAGGCCTTGCCTCAAACAGCGCTGTTGACAGACACCAGCACAAAGGAAATGAATAGAGTCCCCCTCAGTTCTCACACAGAGCGAAGAATGACTCAGTGTACTGCTGCTTTGGTGCTCTGTTTGTACAGTGTATACAGCTTTTGTCCTCAGCCACTGTTCACAGCTCAATGGGGGCTAAAGAGCTGAGGAAGTGAAGGCGGAAGAATGCTCCACACTCTTCCCTGTGGCCAGCAGTTGTCTCCATAGGCACAGAACAGGTCAAGAGAGAACTGGAAAGTCACTTGCTAAAACTCCTCCTACCCCAACTTACCCAAATAAAGTGATTTTTGCATTAAAATACAAAGAAAGCATTATTTAGAGTGCCTAGAAAAGAGTAGAAAAATCACCATTGGTTTGATATTAATATACTTATTGATTGAATTACTGGTCTTTTGGAGTTTTGCTTTCTGTCATATTTCTCATATTTCTTTTTCAAAAGCTTATGTTAGGCGCAAAGAGAAATTGGGACTGGCGCACAGTACGGAACTAAAGTAATGCAGGCCAGGACTCACTAGAGACCATAGGAATAGGGCCAAAGAGCAGGTGAGGAGGCAAGACCCAGGTAGGGATCCGAGGCATCAGCCAGGCTGGCAGTGAGCATTTCTTTGCTTGTATATTAACAGCATATTGTCCCAAGTATATACACATCTATCTTTATGCCTACTTCCCAAGGTAATGGGAGTATAACAATAAAGAACCCAGCCCGGGGATAAAAGAGAATTCTAAGACAATTCATTGGAGACTATGAATAGACAGTACCATAGGCTTAAGATTGGTTTGCTTGATACTGGCCAAGAAACCTAGCTAAAGTAAGGGACAAGTGCCAAAGATGAATGAAATGTCATTGCCCTGGGCCAAAAACATCCTGGCAGAAATGCATCGGCGTTTATGTACATGTTTTGGGATAGGACTGTGTTCAAATTCTGGTTCTGCCAATTACTAGCTGTGTGACTTTGTATAACCCCTCCAAATCTTAATTTCTGCATCTGTAAAGTGGGATGTCCCTCCATTGTTATCCTATCCAAAAAATAATTATTGATATATTAATAGTACCTACACTTCATTGGTTGCTGTGAAGATAAACTACATGTAAAGCACCTAGGACAGGACCTGGTACTATGTGAATACTCAATAAATACTGCCTATACTAAGCGCTAGCTCCTATTGCTATTAGAACCACTACTATAATTCTCTAACTAGTACTAACATCACAAACTCCATTACCACTCCTACAGAGAGAGAACTGCTTTTTCAGGACTCTACAGAAAATTCTTACCAGGTGATTGAGATCGCTAATCCTTGAGTCCAGGAGGATATTTCACATACCCAGAGGCTGTCTGTAGTGGTCTCTAGTAAATAAATTCAAGCTTCATGGATGGTATACATGTGACATAAGCTATATATAAGACACACAAGCTTATTAATATTAAAACTTTTAAAAAGGTATATGGGGCTTCCCTGGTGGCGCAGTGGTTGAGAATCTGCCTGCCAATGCAGGGGACACGGGTTCGAGCCCTGGTCTGGGAAGATCCCACATGCCGCGGAGCAACTGGGCCCGTGAACCACAACTACTGAGCCTGCGCATCTGGAGCCTGTGCTCCGCAACGGGAGAGGCCGCGATAGTGAGAGGCCTGCGCACCACGATGAAGAGTGGCCCCCACTTGCTGCAACTAGAGAAAGCCCTCGCACAGAAACGAAGACCCAACACAGCAAAAATAAATAAATAAAAATAAATAAATTTAAAAAAGAGGTATATGATTTGAATTTTTCCCAAAATCTACATCAATGTACAGCCTAATAATTATTCCTAAAGCAATTATACTCCAATAAAGATGTTTAAAAAAAAAAAAGATAAAGATACAAAAAAAAAATTATTCCTAAGAGGGAAAAACAATAGCAATTTTAATCAAGTGCTTGCTATTCTTGGGTCCAGATACTCTTCTAAGTGACTTATCTAAGGTACTATTATTTTTACAGTGAAGAAATTAAAGGACAGAGCATTAAGTAACTTGCTTAAGATTACACTGTTAAATAAGTAAACCCAGGCAATATGACTTCCCATCTAGTGCTCATAAACACTACACTGTACCGTTTCATTAATATTCCTATGAAAGCATCTGTAACAACTTGCTAAGTAGTACTATCCTTATTCTTACACTTAGCAAAGGAAAGAAGTCCTTTCAATAGAAGATTCTGGTACAGAATCAAACCATATACCCACAGTAGCCTCATAAATGATAATACACAATTAATTAAAATGTTTAAGGTATATCCTTTTTGAAGAACAGGCATTTGCTGACTACTTCTAGTCTAGTAGGAGTCAAAAAGTAAAATGTTTTGTTTAACTGCTTTCATTACCACACAACCATAATTAGTTTCATGCTTATGAATTTAATCTTACATGTTAATTATATCTGCAATGATTCTGAGAATGCAAAGAAGTTACTTAATGAAAAATAACTGCCTTGAGGATGCTTTAAGCATATAAATGATCACAAAAAGAAAAAAATGTCCCCCATTTCAATAACTTTCAGAATGCCTCCCCACATTTAAATCTCTCTTGGTACTGGTCAATGGAACATCAATACCAAGCAAGAACCATGTCAGAAGTTTAAGTAAAATTTTGCACTTATTTAAAAATTCATTCCATATGTCTCTGATTTAATTTATTCTTCAAAATCTAAACTTGTATAAACATAGACAAATATTCATGAATGACCTTGATTACAATTAAATTAAAAATAAAGGTAACAGACTTCCATATCCAGCGGTATGTTAGGATAAGTAAACTGACCAAAGCTCCTGCTAAAAAGAAATAAACACAGTGGTTAAAATACCAAAAAATGTTTTCTTTAATTGTATCACTGAGTCAGCAATTTAGAACTGATTATAGAAAGGCAGAAAAAGAAAAAAGAGCTGGAACTCAAAGAATAAACAGAGCACTGAAGCTGGGTTTTGCAAAACTTTCTCTTCTTTTAACATTTCTATAGACACAAAGGGTCACTACATAATGGGAAAAAAGGAGAAAATTACCTAGAAGATAGGAAAATTCTAAATTTGTATGAAAGAGGTAAAACAGTCTCAAGTTATATACAGTAAAAATTTAAAGGATTACTAGCAGAAAAGACAAATCCACCATTAAAACTGTTTTGAAAATGGAACATTTACAAAAATTGACCAAATACTGGGCTTAAAAAGGAAGTGTTAACAAATTTCAAAAATCTGGTATTTTTCCTCTGGTCACAATACAATTATGCTAGAAATTAATAATAAAACATTCTTACTTGTTTGGAAATTTAAAATACGCTTTTATACAACTCATGCCTCAAAGAAGAAATAATGGAACTTAGAAAATAACATGAAAATATATAAATTAGCCAAGTTGTTCAATTGTACTATATAACAACATAATATATACTAATAAAGCACTTTAATTCTTGTAAACTAATTTATTTAACAGCCTGCAGTTTGTTTGGCTTTAGTTTTTTATAATTCATAAGAAAAATACTTGATTAGCACAGTAAAATCATGTACGCTAACTATAAAAATGTGACCAATATTTCTTCATTAAAATAAATTATGTTCTTGGTCAAAACAATAAGTGCACCCCAATGTTCACTGCAGCACTGTTTACAATAGCCAAGACATGGAAGCAAATGTCCATTGACAGAGGAATGGATAAAGAAGACGTGGTACATATATACAATGGAATATTAGCCGTTAAAAAGAATGAAATAATGCCATTTGCAGCAACACTGATGGACCTAGAGATTGTCATACTGAGTGAAGTAAGTCAGACAGCGAAAGAGAAATATATGATATCCCTTATATGCAGAATCTAAAAAGAAATGATACAAGTGAACTTATTTACAAAACAGAAGCAGACTCACAGACTTGAGAGAAAGAACTTATGGTTGGGGGGGGAAGGATGGGGGGAAGGGACAGTCAGGGAGTTTGGGATCGACATGTACACACTGCTGTATTTAAAATGGATAACCAACAAGGACTACTGTATAGCACAGGGAACTCTGCTCCATGTTATGTGGCAGCCTGGATGGGAGGGGAGTTTGGGGGAGAATGGGTACATGTATGTGTATGGCTGAGTCCCTTTGTTGTGCACCTGAAACTATCACAACTTGTTAATCACCTATACTCCAATATAAAATAAAAAGTTTTTTTAAAAAAGTCTGGAAACAATCCAGATGCCCATCAACAGGACACTGATTAATAAACCATGGTACACTTCCCCACCAAAATAAAATAAAGTAAAATAAATTATGCTCTATCTTACTTTATATTTATTAGGAAGCTTCCTTGACTAGGCTATCCCAAGGTATTATCTGTTTGAGTTAGTTTGGCATCTTAAAATTTTCCATCTTGAAGATATACATTTATGATTCTTTGAGTCCAATGTAAATGTCCTTTAAAAAAAAACTTTTGACAAATTGCATACATGCATTTAAAGCACCCTTGATTCCTGAACACTACAGAAAGAATGTTTATGTACCCCCAAAATTCATATGTTAAATCCTAATGCCCAAGATGATGGTATTTGGAGATGGAGCCTTTGGGAGGTGATTAGGTCACAAGGATAGACAGAGCCCTCATGAATGGGGTTAGTGACCTTCTAAAAGAGACCCCAGGGACTTCCCTGGTGGCGCAGTGGTAAAGAATTCACCTGCCAATGCAGGTGACACGGGTTCGAGCCCTGGTCCTGGAAGATCCCACATGCCGCGGAGCAACTAAGCCCATGCGCCACAACCACTTAGCCTGTGCTCTAGAGCCCGTGAGCCACAACTACTGAAGCCCGCACGCCTAGAGATCACGCTCCGCAACAAGAGAAGCCACCACAATGAGAAGCCCGCGCACTGCAAAGAAGAGTAGCCCCTGCTCGCCCCCCGCTCGCTGCAACTAGAGAAAGCCCGCCCACAGCAACAAAGACCCAATGCAACCAAAAACATTAATTAAATTAAAAAATAAAAAATAAAAGAGACCCCAAAGAGCCCCCCTGAACCTTCTGCCATGTGAGAACAAAACGTGAAGACGGCTGCTATGAACCAGGAAGCAGATCCTCATCAAACACCAAATCTGCTAGTGCCTAGATTATGTGCCTTCCCAGTCTCCAGGGCTGTGAGAAATAAAGGTTTGCTGTTCAAGGCACCTCATGTATGGTATTTTTGTTATAGCAGCCCGAAGAGACTAAGATACTGAATAAATTCCATTTTTCTCTATATTCAAAAACTGGCTATAAAACTTGGCAAGAATCAAAGAATTATTTGAAAAAAGTTAGGAAAAGAACACTAAAAACCAGAACCCTGAAGTATAAGTGTTTAGAGATATACTGGATATGTACTTGGATTTAAAAACTTGTGTTGGAACCCACACCACTGTGTTTCCCACTTTAAATGGCTAATTCTGGTAATGTTCAATCCAAATGCATATGCTGAACTGAAAATATGAAGGCCTGATCTGTATTTTGAATCACTGAATCCAAGGATGTTGTCTGAAAGTCAAATACTTTCAAAAATGGTAGCCTAGTGTGCCTGACAGCACATTCTGGTAGCATATCTTTTAAAAACCAAGAAAGAGAACGAGAACAAGAAGCATTTGATGTGTAGATACTGACTCTTAGCTCCCCAAAACAGAAATTAACTTAAACTAGCTTAAGAAGAAAGAGAAAAAATGAATTCATTATAAGGATATAGGGGTGCCTTCAGAAACTGTGGAGCAGACTTCAAGAAGGGCTGGTCGAGAAACTTTGAGAAGCCATGAGAGACTCAGGCAGTGAACCCTCTCATGATTCTCACCTGTCTTCACTCCACATGTCTGCATAATTCTCTCTTCCTTTGAACCAGCTTTCTGTGTTCTCCAGTCTGCATGGCATAAAATATGGCTACTCAAAGCCTTTGAATTTACAAGTTAAAGCCCCAGATATGTGAAGAGACTAATTACCTTTCCCTTGTTCACAATTCCAAAATCCAGGGGATAGAACCTGGTTTGATTCCAGCTTGGTGCAGGTGCCTACTCTGGTCTAATCAGGTGGAAAAGGCCACACTGCTTCAACATGGCTGCCCACAGACCACTGCTTGGGTGGTCAGGGGTAGCTAAAGGTGCTGTTGTGTTGGAAACTGTAAAAGGCACTCAGCATAAGCAAGAAACAAGTGCTGTGCAAGAGCAACATGCTTTCTGATGGAATTTCGTATCGCTCTGTGCCCGGGAGGCAGGTGTCAAGTTGGATAATCAAGGTTGAAGACACTGCCTGAGGTCTTGGGTAGGGGGATGGGATACCAATCGGGCTCAGACAAAGAGGTGGAGGGCAGATTTCCTCAAGTAACAAAAGAGTGTACAGCAGACAGAAGTGTGGCCAGCACTGCCCCAAGAAGCTGACAGGTCATGTTTGAACTTGACCCTCCAGTTTCTCTGCATTTGGCTAGGAGAGAGAGACTACTGACAGAACTGCTAAGCTCCTTCTCCCTGGAGCCTTTACTAAATATTTTGAGTTTTTATTGCCTATACTAAACAGTCTGCCTGGCCTCAACTCACATAATTTGATACATACTATTTATATCATGTTGACTGCACAGATATTTAAATAAGTAAAAGTTAGTATAGCAAAATGATCTGCTCATCTCTCAAGTAAAGCATAGCTGTCCACCCATTTGCTCAGCCTATAAATCCTGGCATAATCGTCTATCTCTTCTCTGTCTCCTTCCTGCTTATTTAAATCTATCGATTCTTACTCTGAATTATCTTTTTAATCAGTACCCTCAATTCCATCTACAATACCATAGTTTTAATTCAAGATCTTTGTTTGTTTGTTTATTTATTTATGGCTGTGTTGGGTCTTCGTTGCTGCATGTGGGCTTTTTCTCTAATTGCGGTGAGCGGGGGCCACTCTTCGTTGCGGTACGCGGGCTTCTCATTGCGGCAGCTTCTCTTGTTGCGTAGCACAGACTCTAGGCACATAGGCTTTAGTAGTTGCACAGGCTCAGCAGTTGTGGCTTGCGGGCTCTGGAGCACAGGCTCAGTAGTTGTAGTGCACATGCTTAGTTGCTCCGCGGCATGTGGGATCTTCCCGGACCAGGGCTCGAACCCATGTTCTCTGCCTTGGCAGGCGGATTCTTAACCACTGTGCCACCAGGGAAGACCCTTAATTCAAGATCTTACTATCTCTTTTCTGAATTTTTAGAATAGCCTCCTAAATTGACCCTTCTGCCTCTAAATGTCCAATATATTTTGTACTAGCTTCAATAATTTCCATTTTAAAGCAAAATCTTGTCCTTGTCACACCCCTGCTTATAAACCGCTAATAGTTCTTCCCAGCAGCAGAGGTCCCAAGCATGTCTGTACATCAGAACCACTTAGATTCCTACCCCTCATCCTAACCTTTCTAAATCAGAACCTCCTAGAATGGGGCTTAGGAATTTGCCTTTTTAACAAACTCCCCTCTTGATTCTAAAGTAACCAGCCCAAAATCAATCTCTGGGTTTGTGTTATGGGAAGTCCAAGACTCTCTGAACGGAATACAAGTCAACTCACAATCTGAGTTCAATCTCCTTCTAGTCTCATCCCCTGCGACTTTCCCTTCCCAGCCTTATTCACAACACACAACCCTTTCATATTACCAGGCATCCATATATTCTGCCTTCTTCTCTACTTAAGGACCTCCTACTCATTCTTTAGGAATCAATTCAAATATGATCTCCTTTGTGCAGCCTTCCTTGACTACCTCCGGCATTTATCCATTCTTGATTATAGAGTTTAAGAGGCAGTCTAGAGGTGGTTAAGAGTATAGGCTCTGCAGTCAGACTCCAAATGTTTGAATCCAGGTTCTGCAAATTACTAATGAGTAAGTGAGTGACACAGGGCCTTGGACAAGTTACTCAACCTCTCTCTGCTCAGCTGCCGACACTATAAAATAGGAATAATAATACTGTAAGGTTAATGAGTTAATACATGTAAAGCATTTGCCTGGATCATAGCAAATGGTCATTAAACATTAGCTTCCTGTTTAGAAGTTATTCCTATCACTTAGACTATGAACCAGACTTTTATATTAAGTCAATCAATTTAAGAGCTCTCTTTCTTAGTTCTGGTACAAAACAACAAAAAAAAGAGGGTAATTTATATATAAACGTCAATGTAACTTCATTTACTTCTCAAAAGGTGACTGAGGATGATGTACTGAACCTATGTAAGGGAAAAGAAGGCATTTATATGGGAAGGATTGTCTTTTGAAGTCATTCACTAGGGAAGCAGAAAAAACTCAGAAATCTTAGATACCTATTTGAATTTCAAAAAAGGAAGCAAATATTTAGCCTACCTTTGGGCCATTATTTTTTAAATATATAGAAAGAGAACTTAAAAATCTGGACTAAAATCTCACACAGCAAAATTTCCATTATTTATAAAACTAAAAATTTAGCCAAAAATATATTTCAAGAAATCCTATAGGTTTTCAAAATAACTAGAAAGAGTACAAAAACTTTTTATGAATCCTGCCTTTTCTCTAATTACTAAAGTAATGTCTGAAATGGAAAAGACAGAGTGAGGGAAAAATTTGGTCATCTCCAACAAAAGAAAAACAAATTATGGTTATGCAAGGTGAGAAGTAAACAGGAAAACTAAATTTGTGCTCAAATGCATCCTCTGTAATGTTACTAGATGCATTCTCATTTTGTCTTATTTTGCTTCTAAACTATCAGCTATTAAGAAAGGGTAGAAACAAGATACAGTGAAATCTGGAAACAGGAGTCAGCTCTTCTTCCACAGAACACATTTCTCCTTGGACCTCTTCATTCATTCAATAAATATTTACCGAGCACCTACTATTATACATGTTTGGACACAGCAGTAAACCAAAGAGCCAGGCACGTGTGATGCCATTCCTATGACGCTTATCATAGGAAGAGCCTCTACATTTCAACAAATCCAGCATGCCTTATACACTGCCATGAAGAACATATGGCTCCACCTCCAAATTATCACCATTAGTGACCCCAGAAGATAAAATCTACCTTGCTCCCAGACTTCCAGATCATGGATTTTTAACCTAGGTTCATGGGTCCCTAAAGGTTAATGAATGTGTTGGGGGAATCTGTGAACCTTGTACTATTACATGCAAAATGTGTGTATGTATACACGTGTGTGAACTTTCCTAGACACACAATGTGATTTCACTATATTCTCAAGCGGGCCTATGACCCCCAAAGTATAAACCATCACTGTTCTAGGCACAGGAAAATTCCTACAGTTCTGTCCTACTGAAAAGACTGCTGCCATATACCAACACAGACAGCAGTTGGCAAATTCTCACCTGACATTTTATAGCACAATATTCAACAATTTTATTGACAAGTTACATTTTATTCATCTAAAATCCGTCCTCTAATGTTCTGAGTACCAGCAATCTAGTCAGTCTGTTAGACAAAGACTTCTTCCAAAAAAACTGTTTATAGAACTTGGGCTCCAGCAACTCTTGCAATATAATTCTTGTGTATAACTGAACCGCAGAAAAATAACTCCTTAATTTGTGGTTAGAATAACCACTGCAGAACAACCTACGGTGGGTGGCATGAAACTATCACAATTATAAAGTAACCAAGCAAATAATATACTACGTCTATAACAGATAAAATGTTATAAATCCAAAACATACATTGCTATAAATAAAGTCTCTGGTTATTTGCTGAGATACTCTGACTAACATGGCAGTGACAAGGGCTACTCTTAGCTTGTTTTATAAAGGAGCAACTAAAGCTATTTGACAGTAGACTCTGTGGCACCACATGTATTGTCTGGGCTAAGAAATGAAGTGAACTGCACTGTATAGTAACTTTGGGAAAATACTGCCTTTAATATAAACAAACAATGGACTTTCCTTTAGAAGCCATGATAAGGGAGAGGAGGGCAGTGGGATTAGTCCTACAAAATCAGCATGCCTGCAATTTGGGAAACCATGAATAAGAGCACAAATGCCTATTTGTTGACAGCTGTAATCAGATCATTTCCCCCCAAATTAAAATCATAGATTTTAGAGTTGGTAAGGCTGTAAAAAGATCTACAAGATGATGGGACTGAGCACCAAAGACCATGCATGATTTGCTCAAGTTCACAAACCAAAACAGAAACTGAGTGTCCTGACTCCCTTACTCTGCCATTTCTTTTTCGGGAAAGACTACTGTTCTGCGATTGCATTTACTCGGGATTCCAAATAACTTGATTTGGGGAGAGAGGAGGAGCCTCACCTAGCTTTTTGGCAGGTGACATAAGGCTTTTGGGTCCTTTACCTGGCAGGGAGAGTTGGCCAAGTGAGTAATACACTATTTTTATAAAAAAAGCATGGCCAGCATGAAAATCTAACTTTGGGTACAACGTGACTCCTTTTACAAATTGCCCGTTAGGGTAAATCAAAGGGGAACAGGAGGTTAGAAATGCAAATTCTAACGTGTAGCCCCAGAACCACACCTTGAAAACCAGTAGGGCAATGGAATGTTCTGTTGGCCAGGTGCCCACTGAAATTTATAAGGAATTCCAGAAGACACTGAGTACGGGCAATTCTCATAAGACAATATGGTCTTTTGACCTGGGCTCCCAGAGGCCCTTGCAGAGTACTTATGAGGTGAACACTTGTCGTAACGCCTCTAAGATATTACTTGGACTTTTCCACCATTCTCAAGTAAATACTGGATTTTCTAACTACATAACTGAATGAAAAGAAAGCAGAAGCCTATGAAAACCTAGATTTTTTATTATTATTAAAGAGATTCATGTCAGTTTCTAATGTAATCATGAATCATAATGAAGATGACTGTATTAAAAAAGTAAAATATAATTCACATACCATAAAATTCACCTATTTAAAGTAAGCACTTCAGTGGCTTTAAGTGTACTGTACTCACTAAAAAGAGCTGTGCATCCATTATCACAATCAATTCTTAAACATCATCATCACTCCAAAAAGAAACTCTACAGACCCTAACCATCAACTCCTTAAGCCCCTCCCCTCATCTTCCCATCCCTAGGCAATGACTAATCTACTTTCTACCTCTAAATATATTTGCCGGTTCTGGACATTTCATGTACATGTAATTATACAATATGTAGTCTTTTGTGACTGGCTTCTTTCACTTAGCATAACGTTTTCAAAGTTCATGCAAGTTGTATCTTCATTACTTTTCATGGCTGAATAATATTCATACACACACACACACACACACACACATACATACACACATTTTGTTTATCATTTCATCAGTTGGTGGGCATTTGGGTTCTTTCCACTTTTTGGCTATTATGAATAATACTGTTTTGAACATTTGTTTATAAGTTTTTGAGTAGACATATGTTTTCATTTCTTCTGGTTATATACCTGGGAGTGGAATTGCTGGGTCATGTGGTAACTCTGTTTAAGTATTTAAGGAACTACCAAACTATTTTCCAAAGTGGCTACAGCATTTTATATTCCCATCCATCAGAAAGTTCTTGCTTTTAAAAATCATAATAATTAAACAGATCGTGAATACAAACTCCTTATTTTCTGCTAATAGGTAACTGAAGAAAAAAATCCAAGTATTGATAAATATGTTTTTTAAAAACCACATACTATTAGCACATGAAATTCAAATGCAGAGTTCACAACACAGAAAGATAGCTTTAAGATGCTATTTTTAAAAAGGGTTACCATGCAGTAAATATTCCCTGTATCATTTAAACCAAATGAAGATATTATACATGGGCTATAGATACACGTCAAACACTCTAAAATAGTGGGAAACCTTAAACATGAGTTAAAAAGGACAAAGTATATTTTCTCAAAAACCAAATTAGAATTTATCTAATCAAGTGATAGCTCAAACTTTCAGTCATTAGAAGGAAGAAAAACTATCTTTAAGATGGAAAACTGATGGATATTCACAGGGCAAAGTAAAGGTAATACGCTGATTTGGAAAAGAAAATGAAAGCCAGCTTCTACAACCATATAGTAAAGATGATAAAGAGTTAGTGTCCAATGGGTTTGTGGTAAACAATTTGGGAACAACAACTTTATAAACTATGCAGTAAACTGTATATTCTGGATAGTGAGGGGCTTTGCTTCTACATATTGGGTGTGCTTCCTATATAGGAAGGCATATCGGGTGTGCTTCCTATATAGGAAGGCAAGGCAAGTTAGTATCTATCACTACTAAGTGTGAAGCAGAGCTTAAAAGAAAATTTGGCCAAGCACGACTAACTCCCTTGGGTGTTTCTGCCAAGGAGAAAGTCCACAACATTGGGAACAGCAGCAGGTAGACAAGTGGCCAGGGGGAAAGTATAATTAGGAGCAGAAGAGAGAGTGAAGATCCTCAGAAGATCCAGGTGCACAGAAATCTGAGCTTTTATCCCATTCCAGCACCAGCCACTTTGTCTTTTCTTGTCAGCAGTGGTTACAATCTTCCATAATTGCCTTTAACCTCACCATTACAATCTCTGGACAACGATGGCTGACAAAGTAAGAAACATGGTTTCCATCACAACCCAGCACCCCCATAAAGAGATTACCTTCTACACACACATTAACACATAACTGAAATAAGTTTCCTAAAAGCTATAATTAGTCTTGCTATATGCAGTGCATTCTAATATCTCCTATTCTATTTTGCTAAAGAAAAAAAATGCTGAGAATGACACAATACATTGTGGTTTACAGTCTATCAAGAACATAGCTCAAAACATAAGTTAATAATATCAACAGTCAAGACTAATTTTGCATATGGGCAGGCAATGACAACTATGTCACAAGTGTCACCTGGACAACAGTGATTTCAAGGAAGTAAGAGAGGTTAAAATTCAAATAAATGTGTCTTAAGAACAACAAAAGAAGGTAATATGAGCTCAGTGCATATTAGTAATCATTACGGTTGGGGTGGGGGAGTAGGAGTCCTGACTTATTCCAAAATAAATTTTAAATAGTTTAAAAAAAAGACTGAAATATAAAACTATAAAATACTAGAAGGAAACATACGCCAATATTTCCTTGGAGGGAATGGTTTTTCTACGTATGACAACCAAACTAGAAACTATAAAAGAAAAAATATGCAAAATCAATTATATAATAATAGAAAAATGTTGTATGGCAAATGTAACCAACAATAAACTGGTAGTAAATAGTTTTAACAGCATGACAAAGGGTATAAATTAATAAAAAAGTGATAAATCCAAAGACTAATGAGCAACTGGAACAGGCCAATGAAACTGGAATACAACATTCATTTCAGAATTAAATAAATGGCAAGATGTTAACCATTGCTAGTCATCAGAAATGCAAATTAAAACAATGACAGTATTTTTGTCTATTAGACTGGCAAACATGAAAAATAAAATGATAACAACTAGTGTTAGGGACAAATAGTTTCTTTGTGGCAAATGGGAAATATGTATAAATTTTTAAGGAATATACATCCTTTCCAGTCTTCCCATTCCAAAGAATTTATTTCAAGGAAATAATCCAATAATCATATCAAGATTTATGCACAGAATTGTCTCTGAAGTGTTTATAAAAATAGTGAAAACTGGAAACAACATCAATATATATAAATAGTTAAATAAATTACAGTAATGGAATGCTATGTATTCCATATATAATGACATATTTAGACACCTAACTATTTGGAGGGAAAACCTAGTTATAAAATAGTATTCAAAAATACAATTTTTTGTTAAGAAATTTTTTTACATTATGTTTTCACTAGATGATCTTTATTTCTGTTAATTTATGTGAATTTATTGTATTTTGCAATAAGCTTTAATTACTTTTGTAATAAAATGATATTTTTTAAATAAAAAGATGAACGACCTTAACTATACCAAGAGCTCATATACATAGATCAGGAAGACACTATAATCTCAAAAAGATAAATAAGCTAAGCAAAGAAACTAACAATTTACAAAAAAGGAAATACTATTAATAAAAAACCTATGAAATGTTCAATCTGTTTGTATAAGCCTGAAAAATATCAATAACCTTTAAGCCTAGTTATTCCACTTAATCTTTCTTCAGGAAATAGTCCTAGAAGTCTTACCCTCAAAGATGTTCATGGCTGTGCCACTTATAAGAGTTAAAACAGTAGAAACAACCTAAATGTCTAATAAACAGGATTGCTTAAAGAAATTGTTATATTTAGTGATATATAAAGCATCCTTCATAATGAAAAAGGCTATGCTACAAAATTGAGAAACTCGTGATTCAAAATTATATAGGGAGATTAAAACCATATACAACCAAAACGAAAACCTGTGTCTAGATGAAAAGACTGAAAGGAAATTCACCAAAATGACTGATGGATCTATGAAGGTTTTCTTTTTGTTGTTGTTTCTTTTGTTTTTAGAGTTTTAGCAGTACTTTTTTTTTATTGAGTTATAATTGGCATATAACATTATATTAGTTTCAGGTGAACAACATTATGATTCAATATTTGTATGTACTGCGAAATGATCACCACAAGAAGTCTAGTTAACAGCCATCACCATACATAGTTACAAAATTGGACCTATGAAGTTTTAAAATTTTCCTACTTAGGGAATTTCCCATAGCTTTTTTATGAGACCGCATTACTTTTACAAGTTGAAACAAAAAGAAAAAATTAATAACAGAAATTCCAACATAAGTGTAATTTTAGTAATTTGGTTTGATCACTGAAGAATATTAGCTTTGACATTGTGGTGATCAATATATATCAACAGAATAAATAAATGAATTAAAGTTTTAATCTAAAATGAAGAAACCAACAGAATTAATTGGATTTGGTTTGGTCAGTAGCATAATTTTTATAATAAACAAAAGAGTATATAGAAAAGTGGGAAAGAATACTTGCATAAATTGAAATTTATGCATTTTCAGTAACCCATAAATTTTTAATGTAAAAGAACACAGTATTTGATGATATTTACGATTATAGATGTATAAATACTTCTTTTTTCTACTTTCTTTTTAATAATAAAAAATGCAACTCGAAATATTTTGCTTAGTTAATTATCCAATTCAAAAAATGAACCTGAAAAGAGAGAAATGTACACAGAAATGTAGATGGACCACATCACAACGTCATTAAAAGACATACTTTGCAATTCAGACTATAAAGGTCAATACGGGAACAGTTCACTTGTTTATTAGTCAGTGATGGTTTACCGTTGACAATGTGGGTGAATTTAGCTTACATGAGATAAATATTACTTGATAACATCTCTGGTAAAGTGATTTGGTACAAAAGAAATCAAAAGGTATGGCTTAAGTTAAACTATGGCTTATACGTAATAATGTTTCTTGATTATTTTACAAAACCTTATTGCAACAAAAAGTTGTTCAAATGTAAAAAGTGGCACCTACCATGTTTTATTTGATAAACATGTCATTTAAATATTTTAAAAGAAACAGAACGATCTGTCCTAAGACAGATCAGACAGAACAGACTGCTGAGGATTCTATCCTCTCAATGCATGGAGCAACAGGTTGGGCTCCAATCCAAACCCTACCTTGTACTAGTTCACTGACTGCAGAAGTTTCCTAACTTCTCTAGGCTTAGTCTGCTTGCCTACAAAATGTGGATAATGTTGCCTAGCTCAAAATGTTACTGTATCTTATCCTTTTTTTCTCTACAAAATTCAATGTAACTTATCTCAAATATTAAAAAGACAAAATAAGAGTAAGTTACGGTTATATATTTGAGGGCTGAATAGAGAATTTGGATTATGACCTTCATTTCACCCACTCCTCATCCCACCCCCATCTCTGAAAAAACAAAACAAAAAAATAAATATGCAGTTTCCAAGAATTGTGACATAACTTTATTCCAGAAAATGAAATCAGTGGATAACCACCCCTTAGGAAATGAGCATAGAACAAACTCATTTACCATGAGTTAAAACATAATAATTAGAACGGAAAGAGGCAAAACCTCACTACCTTAATGATGTATTATGTTTTTTTACTATAGAAAGTTGAAAAATGTTATCAGAAATTCCCTGAAATAAACATATCTTGGTAATCATTTCTAATAGAAAAAGCATTCAGTCACTAATTTTTGGTTTATATTTTTATTTGAAGATAGGGAGGGACACATAACCTATACCTTCAAAATTCAGCCAGCCTAAAAAGGTAAATAAATTTTTATTCTGAAAAATACAAAATTTCAAGAAGAAAAACTGTGCCTGCATACAGAAGTTGGAAAATGGTTATTCAAAATGTTTGTGATGGGGTCTTGATTCTTTGAGAGGCAGGGTAGGAGAAATAGGCTTTGGAGCAAGATACACCTGGGTTAGAATCTCAGCTCTGCCACTGAAGAGTTATTGGATCTTAGGCAAAGCAGCAGGGCCCTCTGGCTAGGTTAACGGGAGGGGAATTACTCCTCCCCTGCAGCCTCCACAACGAAAAGATTAAACGCTGGTTTTCAGAGCTTTCTCTGCAGTTAGGGAGGAGCCATCTTATACAGGTCTGATCAAGGAAAGGTAGGCTGAAGTCTGGAAGAGATTTCTAAAAAAGCTTTTGTTTTCCTGATAAAAGGGACAGAGAAGCTGACTGTACCCTCCCCCACTCTCTTCCTCTCTTGAACACAGACATGTAGCCCAGGAGAATCAGCAGCCTTACTGTACCTGTGACGCAAGGAGAAGGCAGCCCTAATGTTGTCAAGCTGCTGAAGCAACCCCGGAAGCTCCAGCAGCCAGGATTCCTTCTTATGCAAGAAAAATAAGTCTCTATATGTTTAATCCACAAGTCTTCAAGTTTTCTGCTAAGTGTAACTGACACAAGTCTAAATGATTTGGAAAGTCACTTAATTCTCTGGGGCTCACTTTTCTTCCTCTGTAAAGTAGATAGTAAGATACGTAAGTAAGGTATCGTTATCTGTTTGACACGTAGAAAAGGTAATGTCAGCTGTTCATGATGATGGTGACGATGATGACCTTATTTCTCACGCAAGCCATTTGCAGTAATCATTTCATTCATCTATTTTGAAGGCAACAAAATTGAGGCTCCATGAAGTTAAGCAACTTGCCCAAGATCACACAATTAATAAGTAGTACAGCCAGGATTCAAATTCAGGAATTCTTATTTCAGGACCAATGACCTTAAACCACTACGGTGCTTAGAAAAGTGACTCAACATAATAAGAGCTAAAGCTAATAATCGTTGGCTATTATGATAATGTTAGACAACTATGAAGACAAGAACAAGTACATCCTAATTTTCATTCTGGAAAGTAATAAATTCTCATTAATTCAACATGAATTTTATATTTCTTCTTAAAATTAGGATGATCTCACTTCTTTACTGAAACAGGAATACTCAATACTCTTCATTGAAGGCAATTTTTTTCCTTTCTAACACCAAAGGGCAACTAATAACAGTATACGTCAACCAATAATTGCAATACCTACTGTTAGCTAAATGCTTTTGTGACTCCTGTCTATCAAAAAAGTAAGCAATGAATATTTATGGTGAACTTATAATCTGCAAGGCACTATGCCAGATATTTTAAATTATTTTTGCCAAAAGAAATAGCATATGTTTATTTTCTTAAAGTGACTTAAGACCGCTTTAGAGGGAGAATGTCCTAACAGTGCTAAAAATTAGGAAGTGGCTGCTGCTGTTAGTGATCACCAACATCATCAGCACCATTACTAACACACACAGATTTTATACCACAAGCTAGCATATACTAAGCGTTAGGTGCCACGTTTGGAACGTTTTCCTTCAAACCTCAGAATGTTTCATTTCCTTCAGTGAAATAAATGAAACAACGTTAAAAAATTCATGCTGAAGGTGCAGTATTTGAAAAACAAGCAAAATTCAAAATTAAAGTTTCTAAATAAATTACATTCAGCAAACAGGCTAAAATATTGGCAATTGCAATTAGGAAAAGACATTTAGTTCCTGGAAAAGATTGAGATCTCAAGAGTTGATGTGTAGTTGTTAACTTTCAAAAATAGTTTGGCATATATCTTTCTAGTAAATAAAAAATTAATGTAAAGGCCAAAACTAAATGGATGGTGAATAAAGTAGAAGTTTTGAGGTAAGGTTAACTCAAAAATGTTAAGTCTCAAAATATGTACGTTCACAGCAATATATTTTTTGGAAGCCAAATAACATATATTCCACACTGAAAGAAGTACAGCTCTCTCCATTATATATCATAACAATAATTGATAACCACATTTTCAAAAAAGTACTGTATATAAAAGAAAATGCTTTCAAGGAAAATACATCAAGGAAAGAATCATTTGCTTAGTAAATTCAAAAATGACACAGGCAATAGCATAGAATCCACATAAACATTATAATATGCTCAATCAGTACTAATTAAGAATCTAATTATACCTATTTAATAGCTAATCTGCATTTTTAAAAGAAACACAAAGTATTCTATTTTAGGTCCAAAATTAAGGTTCTGAATTAAAAATTTAGAAGAAATCTAACTGTAGTATACTTATGGGAAAATCTTTTCTTAAAAATTAAAACAAGCTAAAAGCAAAGCATCATATTTTCAAGTACAGGACTATGTTGAAACTGAATTTACCAAATAAAAGAAGAAGGGATACATATAAACAAAGACGTAAGTGTCATTTACAGGCTTATAAAGTATTTTTCAATTATTATAATGCTGGGGTTTTTTAATAGGGGAGCTCGAAAGCACTCCTTTTTTGAACAATTCTCTTGGTTAAATTAGCCTAGGTTTAGACTCTTGGATAAAGGAACTTTCGCTGTACACACTGACTGATGTAGGATTAGAACCAAGGCCTCTTGCCCTCCGGGCCCATGTTCTTCCTGATACTTGCCCCGCTCAACTTCCCTGCACATTCCAAGAATGTATCTCCTTCCTACCATTTCATCCTCAAAAATTTTATAAAGCACTTCTAGAGGAGTGTAGAAAAACAACAGGGAAATAGAAGGAGAACCAAGAAAAAGAAGGTATATGACAATTTCAGAAAAGGGAACAGCCAACACAGAGTGCTGAATATTACAGAGAGCTTGAGCAAAAACGACTGGGCAGGGGACCAGAAGGTCACTGATGAATTTAAGAGGGTGCTTTCAATTAGTACAATGGTGAGGGCAGAGTCAGGTGGGCTAAACTGAGGAAGAAATGGAAATTTAGAAAATAAGGGCAATTTGGGGGACAGGGAGGAACAGAATAATAGCTTGAAGGGTAAAATGTTTCAAATTTTATAGAATCTAGATAAGATGATACAGAGAAAATTTAAGGTAGAGAATAGGAAAGCCAGGGAGTATTAGGTTGAAGCATTTGAAATTTCAGATATTCAACTATTTTTTACTTTAAAAAACCAGCAATTTCATACAGATTAAACTAATGTATGAACTTAATAAAGAAGAAGATAAGGTGATCTGCTAAGGAGGTGGAAGACAGGAACAAGAGACCTGAGATTGAAAAAGGTAAAGTAATGAAGAATCTACTAGAAATGAATGAAAGAATTTTCAGAACTCTGGTTGAAGTCATATAATATGAACCTATATTGAATACACCTGGCAAGATATGTTACCTCTCTGAAAGGATCCCATCTGCTATTTCTACATTTGCATTTCACTTTTAGGAACAAAGCTATTCAGCTCCAACAGGATGCCTGAACCTGAACACCACAAGATTTCTTTTTGGGGAAAAAAAAAAATCACTCTCACTTAACGTGGCACAAACACAAATCTGCACTGATGCTGTTGCCTTTCTTTTTTGTTTTGTCGTGTGTTTTGCTGATAAAATCAGAAGATATAGAAACTTAGAGCCCAATATGAAGTTGCTAATTTCAGGTCTACTGTTATTCTACAGCCTAATTTCTCATAAATCCACTTTCACATGGCCAAACATCTACAGAATAACCACATGTCTAAAACTGAGCTCCGGGCTTCCCTGGTGGCACAGCAGTTAAGAATCTGCCTGCCAATGCAGGGGACATGGGTTCGAGCCCTGGTCCGGGAAGATCCCACATGCTGCGGAGCAACTAAGCCCGTGCACCACAACTACTAAGTCTGCACTCTAGAGCCCGGGAACCACAACTACTGAAGCCCACGCGCCTAGAGCCTGTGCTCTGCAACAAGAGAAGCCACCGCAATGAGAGGCCTGCGCACCGCAATGAGGAGTAGCCCCTGCTCTCTGCAACTAGAGAAAGCCCACTTGCAGCAACAAAGACCCAATGCAGCCAAAAATAAATTAATTAATTTTAAAAAATAATAATAAATTAATTTAAAAACCTGAGCTCCATGTCTTGCCCTATGAACAGCAACTCCACCCAACTTCCCTTTTGCTGTGACCTCCATTTTTCTAGTCACTGGGCTGGAAACCTCAAGCCCCAGTCACCAAAGCCTATCAGTCATTTCTTTAAACAGTCTCTCTAAGCTTTCCTTTCCCATCTCTTCTCACTCTAGGCCAGCCCCTAGTAAGCCACTGTCTGGATTACTATGATAGTCTCAGAACTGGCCTTGCCCATCCATTCCATCTCACACATCACTACCAGTGTCATTGTTCAAAAACACCAATCTCCAAATACAACTCCTTTGTATCTCCACCATCACAATTTTTCAGCTTGAATTCAGAATTTTCTATAAGGATCCTTGTCTGTCTAGCAAAGCAAATATTACTCCTTAAAACTTCATCCAAGCCATGGGCTCTTGACCCATGGTGGTCTTAAAATATGTACACATATTATGTATATACCTCCCTCTAAAAGGTGGGGACTAACTCCTCTCCCATTGAGTATGGGTTAGGCTTAGCGACTTGCTTCTAAAAAACAGAATACAGCAGAAGTGACAATGTGTGACTAGGTCATAAAAGACATCACAACGACCTCAAGCTCTCTCTTAGATTATTCGCTCAGGGGAAAGCTAACTGCTATGTCATGAGGACACTCAAGCAGCCCATGGAGAGGTCATGTGATGAGGCCTGAGGCCTCCTGTCCACAGCCAGCACTAACTTGCCAGGCAAGTGAGGAGCCACCTTGGAAGCAAATTCTGCAGCCCCAGTCAAGCCTTCAGATGACTGCAGCCTGGCCAATAACTTAACTGAAGCTCATAAGAAACCGTGAGCCAGGACTGTCCAGTGAAGACACCCATGGATTCCTGACCCACAGCAATTGTGTGAGATAATACATGTTTATTGTTTTAATCCACTAAATTTTGGAGTAATATGTTACACAGATGTAGATTGTAATACAATCCCCCCAAGCTCATTCTCAATTCTGTGCCATTGCTCATGCCATCTCCCCCACCACTGTTCTCTCATTATCCATCTCCCAGTGCCCCTCCCCCTACCCTTCAGAATCTAGCCAAAGTTCCATCTCCTTGAGAAGCCCTCTTTTTTTGTTCATGAAACCATTTCAAGTCTCGCTTCTCCAGTTCTCCTTTGAACACTTCTGTGCTTAACCACACCATTCATTTAGGCATTTACTCATATATTCCTCTGTGTTACTGGGCTCTATGCATCTTTCCTCCTAAAGATGCCATACAGTTCTTCTAAACTGCATTCAGCACACTGTAATTAAGATACTCAATAAATATTTGATGAGAAAATTAGCAAGTCACACATACACACTCACTCTGGAAGTGTGTTTGATGAGTATATATAAAGTAGAGGTTGACAATATGGACTTAGAGCTAACATTCTCACCAGTCTGCTTATTTACTAGCTGCTGACCTTGGGTAATTTACTTAAAATCTCTACAAGCCTTCGTTTCTTCAGTGCTTTTTAATGAGGATTCTAACAGTATCTACCTTAGATTAATAGAAAGATTTTTAAAAAACAGAGGCAAATCTCTTAGCAAAGTGCCTAGCACAGAGTGTTCAACAAATGTTAGCTATTATTGTTCTTATTACTAATCACAAAGTACATGTTGAAATTCTGGGTCCCTGAAAGTCTCTAGATGTTATCAAGTGGCAATCTAAATTAATACGAAATTCTGCAAACTAAAATAGAACTCACAATTTCTATTAAGATAACTTTTAATTTTTCTAAAATCTACTTTTAAGTCAATAGAACTACAGCCTGAATCAATTGTAGGAGTGCAGCCTTGACTTTTTCTCCTCATTGTCCTATTAAGATATTAACTTCAAAGCTTTTGTGGGAACACTTAATTGCTTGCATTCCTTAACAAGCAGCCACCATAGTAGTTTCCAGATTCACTTTTAACCTTTACAGTCCTGGGAAGGCATATACGGCAAACTTACTAGACATGTAAATTTACACAATCTCTGGGTTAATATAGCTGTATGTATGTGAATATGCCACATAAAGTAAATCAATTTTGTACATCAATCAAAGTAGAATCTAATAGAAAAAAATCAATCCAAAAGAGCACTGCTATGCCATATATCCCAGTGGGGAGGGTGGGTGGGAAACTTTAATGCTATTCATTAAAAAAAAATTTTTTTATTGAGGTATAATTGACATTTGACATTATATTAGTTTCAAGGGTACAACATAATGATTCAATATTTGTGTATATTATGAAATAATCACCATAAGTTTAATTAACATCCATCACCATAAATAGCTACAAAAGAAATTTTTTTCTTGTGATGAGAACTTTTTAAGATCTACTCTCTTAGCAACTTTCAGATATGCAACACAGTATTATTACTGTAGTAACCATGCTGTACATTTTATCTCCAGGACTTATTTATTTTATAACTGGAAATTTGTACTTTTTGACCCCCTTCACCATTCCACCCACCCCACAACCTCACCCCTGACAACTACCAATCTGCTCTCTGTATCTATGATCCCCCCTTTTTTTTGTCTAATGTTATTCAGTCTGAATTACATGTGTTTCATGAACTCATGTCATTCCTGAGATATTTTATAATTTTCTTAAGATTTATAGTATTTATAAGAATATTTATAATATTCTTAAGATTTCTTATTAAAAAGTTAAATACAGCAGATGCTCCTTTATCCTAAAAAAATAATCAGAGATCTGTTAAGGAAAACCTAATAAAATGATTTTCAATCACCAATCTATTTAAAAACATGCATACTTTTTAATCATGTCCTCTGGAATAAAAAGAACTACTTAATTCAAATTCTTATTTTCTTTTTCCCCCACCAATACACCTTGAAAACTTTAGTTTTTGAAACATTTAGTATCCATCCCGCTCTTTATGTGACCCTATACATCACACAACCTGAAATAGAAACAAAGACTGGGAAATTAGCTTGTTTATTCCACCTTAGTGTCAAACAAAAGTACAAATAATATTCAGTGCATGTGCTAGTTACCTTAGAACTGCCAATCATGCTTGTTTTGAAACCCTTCGATTTTCAGAGCTGTCAATCGTGTGTTGAGAGAGATGTTGAGTGTAGAAATAATGCTTCAAGAGAGGCAATCTTCATGAAACATTAAGAAATCAATGGACTTTGTAAAACTGAACTTTAGGATTTTATAGAAAGGTATACAATTCTTAAAAAAAATCAAAATTAAATATAACATAATGAAATAAAAAGATTTAGAGAATAAGACTCTTTAACCAAAAAGATATGCATGGTTTAACCACAGGGATTTTATATTTCAGTGAAAAAGAGGAATGTTCCTTAACTGATGCTAATCAGAAGTATTATAACCAGGAGTGGGAAAAGGAGAATCAAACTAATCTAAATCTGGGCATTTTAATTTTTATTTTTGAAGCAGGCAAAAGTATCAATATAACACATTTCCCTTCTCCACCTCCCCAATACAACTCAATTTACTATCTACTAGTCATTCATGTCTGAAATCAAACACCATCAGAAACTTTTCCCTCTGATTCACAAGCTACCATTACTCAGTTACCAAGACCTGTTTCTTCTATCTCCTGAATTATTAATAAAAGTCTCCTTTCCTGGCCCCTAGACTTAATTCACATTCTTATCATTTCTTTCCAGAAGCTTCCTTACTGGCCTCCCTAACTCCGGTTTCATTCTTCTAATGCATACTCCACACCATACCACAGCCAGAATGATCTCACTGAAACACAAGTGTGGTCCATGTTACCTGTTAGAATACTTTAATGTGTCTTTACCACTTTCAGAATAAAGACCCAATGTTCTAGAATGGTATATAAACCCCTTGAAGATCTGGCTCCTGCCCATCTCCCTACTCTTCCCCCTCACTCCTCCTAAACTTAAGCCAACTAAGCCACTTGAGTTCCCGGAAGAGCCAGGCTCTCTCTCACTGAAAACTCTGTCAAGTACAGCTCCCTCCCATTTTCTGCACTTTGTATCTCCTACCCATCCTTTACAACTCAGTTCAGCTGTTAGCTCCTTTGGGAAACCGTCTCTGACACAAGCTGACTCCATCATCAATGCCCTCTTCTCTGTTCCTGTAGGACACAGGAAATAGAACTCATACGGTACTATGTATATCGGTTTACTTCTCTATCCCCCGACTGAATCACTAACTCCCTGAAAGCAGGGATTGTCCTTCATCTGTACATCTCTAGCATAAAACGCAGAGGTGGCACACAAGAGCTGCTCATTAAGTGTTTGCTGACTCAGTGAAAAATTGTACCATGGCGCAGTTTACTTAAAAATAAGATTAATAAAATCAGCGGCTTAGTTCTTGAGACTGGTAA
The DNA here is from genome assembly GCF_965194805.1 of Balaenoptera borealis. NCBI lineage: Eukaryota > Metazoa > Chordata > Mammalia > Artiodactyla > Balaenopteridae > Balaenoptera > Balaenoptera borealis. The sequence goes on along the minus strand of NC_138876.1, from coordinate 60,079,204 downwards.
AATGCACGACAGGTACATTCCAAGCCAACCAAACTAATCAATGCCGTAAAGCAATACTTTGCACTTAACAATATTCTTAAGAGATTTACTCATTTACTTACAAATTCACTGTAAGAATTGGCACCATCTCAAGTAGTATTTGAGATCCAATAATACTATCTTATTTTCGCTACCGTTCCCACTGGAGGTGTTAAAGTCTCAACCACGACAACTGCTCTTGTCCAAGACACTCAGCACCTTGATTGGTTCAGCAAACACTTTTCTGATACGTGACAACCCCTATCAAGGGCATCAGTGAACAGGCAGTCAACACAGGCAAGACCCCGACGTGGTTACACTTCACTTATCAGGAAGTCAGTTAGCTGGTGACACCAAGTCTCCACAGAACCCAATGAGGATTAAGCAGGGGAGTTTAGGAGCGGTCAAAATATATGTTGAAGTTCATGTACTAGAGTACATACACTTTACTTACATAAGAGGCCGTGAGGTCCTTACTCAAACTCTAGTTGTTCTTATTTTAAGCACAATTTTGGTGACCAATTTCTCAGGCATCAGATATGAGAGGAAAATTAGGAAGTCTAAGAAAGCTAAAAATGCAGACACAGATACAACAGTAGAATAAGAAAGATGACACCCAAAGGTGAAACACAAAGACTACAGAACTGGAGGGTTATGTAGCTGAGAAACAATAATTCTATATATTTGAGTTGAGATACAATACAGGAATTAATGTTTATAATTATGACCTTGGGTCATCAAAACAAAGACAAAAAACAGGTTAAACAACTTTAGGTCTAACAAGGTTCAAGAAAATAAATGACATATTTTGCAAAATGAATCAATTAAAAATTAAGTGTTACATTCATAGAGTCAACTTTCTACTTTTTGTAAAATAAACTTTTTTGAAATATATTATTCCCAAATAACAAGAGGCATCCTGACTCTAAGCTACTAATCATCGTCAGACATTAACCAGTTCCTGTGACTACAGGTCTCACCACAACTATGATTCACATCCATTATGAAACAAAGCCTGGGCCCTCTGGTCATTAGCTTATTGGTGGTAATACTATTCAAATATACCATACCATGGACACCATAACCCAGGATATTAGAACAGGCTACCTACCAGTCTTTAACAGACCCCTCTAGAGCTTCACCACCATACTGTTTTCAGGGTTCCTGGTATAAACCTGGTTCATATGTGAGGCTATTTTAGGACGTTTTTATGACACTTCAGTAGCTATATGTTGTAGGATTTAGAGAGTAGCACAGTACAGTGAAAGAACATTCCTGGGTGATGGATACACACAGCCCTAGGACTGAATCCCTGCCTTGTGAACTATAATTGTATGGCTGCACCACCTTATTTATGCTCAGAGACTCATTTTCTTCATTTGGAAAATGGGGAAAATATCTTCTACTTTCTATGCTTCTTGTGCAGAATAAATCAGACAATGTACAAAAATGCCAACATAAGTTTTTAAAAAATTGGCTATTGGGATTATCAGATATAGAAAGGAAATGATCTTAATCCACTCTAGGACAAATTTTGTGAAATTGTGTGTTGTATTAATAACACACACACAAAAATGTCTAAAGGGAAAAGTGCTTTATATATTTAAGTCACAGTAGAAGCCCTCTGACTCATAGGTTGGTTCATGGAAAAGTAGGTCAAAGTGAGGACTCATTAAAAAAGTATACACATATACTCTAAAGATATTAACTTAGCAATTAATGCAAATATTCTGACACAGAGCCAGGTTTTCTTGCTAAGTAGAGGCTCACTCACTGGAGCTCTGCACTGATCTCCTTAAATAAACAATACCTAGACTGCAATGTCTGCAATTGCCAGAGTCAGTCACTTTAAAGTAATGCAGGGACAGAAAAGACATTTGGAAAGCAATTCCTTCCAGATTTTTATGATTCCCGCCCCCCGCCCCGCATCTGTATGGTTTACTTGCTCAAACTAATTCAATAGCAATTTCATTAAAAAAAAAAACTATCCTTTATGGAGCCTTTCTAAAACATTAAAATTAGCTTGCATAAGAACAAAAACCCTTTCTGTGCTCATATTTTATTAATTTATGCAATAATCAAATAAATTACCTAGCAATAATACAAATGGGTTTTGGAATAAACACAACTAGCTTTTGCTAAACACATACCTCAAATGAAAGAAGCAAAAGTTCCCAGTTATAGTAGAGGACTACTAATTCCTAACTGTCTAAGTGCTGGTATGAGTCAGTGGGTTTTATAGAAGAGAATCTTGATTAACTTAGCAAGTCAGTTAATTCAATGACAACTGCCAAAGAAATTAATACCAGCGTCACTATGGTTTGTCATAATTTGACTTCTGATTCCAAGTCATAAACTGATATTTAAAAACATATAATGGTTAAAACTTTTGAGGTTGGTACTGTAAGAGTTAGGTCCCATCCACACCTCCAAAATTTCTGAATGTAATTATAATATTTCTATTTTGCAACTCACTCAAAGTAGATCACAATACTACCTTTCATGCTTAAATACTATAGTTTATATTCTAACTGTTACTATTAATATAACATCTTTCTAGACTTAATTTTTCTTTTAAAAGGGTTTTTCAAACTTTTTTTTTTGTGATACAAATACTCACCACCACTCTCCCCCAACACCTTAAACAAAACACTCCCAGAACTGTAACATATAAAACAATGAATGCAGAGCTGCTCTGAAATAGGGCCTAACTCCCCTCTCTACTCCCAGGGCAATCTCTGAAGTCCTTCTGCATAACTCTATAGTTTCTTGGGTCAAAGACTGAAAACTTGGTTCTTTTATAAACAATAATCAAAAATATTAAAACAAAAAAGTTACAGAACTTATTAAAAGGCTGTAACTTAGCTAATTAGAATATTCAGTTAACCAAAACAATTTAGGATTCTTATCAGTTGTTTGTCACCTTTTTTAAAAAGAAGCAATCTGGTGGCATTTTAGACTTTTAGCAATAGAAGTAGAGGTCAAAGGCCTTCTCTGACTACTGTTATCTTCTACTCGCCAGGCATCCTGTCACCATATTACCCCTTCTTACTCATTTAATTATCAATTTCTAAAATTGATTTGTACACTAGTTTACTATCTGTTCCTCATTCCCCCAATAGACTAAGTTCTCCCAACTTTATGAGAGCAGAGAGCTAGTCTGTCTTCTTTACCAGCCCGTACAACAGTGCCTGCCAAATTGAAGAGGTCCAGTAAGCGTTTGTTGAATAAATGAAAGAATGAATGAATGAACGAACAAACAAATCAATTCCTGCGCCAGTATGGCTCCTCCCTTTTCATGATCCTCAATCATGAATATATTGATTTTGTGAGTTTAAGTGGGAATTCCTGGTGAGAGTGATTGGATACTGGGCAGGTAGATGGAAGCAGTGAAGGTAACTATGGCAGATAACTAGAGAACAAAGAGATATAGGCATTTAATTCTCCTAAGGAAAAAAAAAAAGACTTTAATACAGTGACTGCCCCCTATACTAGAGAATTTATTTGCAAAATTATTATGAGCCACTGCTCTCCCCCCACAAACACTTCTGTTAAATAGACTGCTTCACTGGGAGGAGAGTACATGTGGAGATAGGGGTTTCAACCATATAGTAATTTCTGTTAATAGGATGTGTGCTTATGTGGTACGTGCATAGTTTTCAATGAACAGTTAATTTAATTTTTCAATTCATTAAACTGAAATGTAATTAAATTAATTAAAATTAATTAATGTTGCAACAGATTCCAGTATTTAACCATTTAGAGCTATACTACACATAAAATAAATTCAAATCATATTATAGAACTGATTAGAGAAATATCTAGTCAAAAATACTGATATTTAAAATTCTGTGATCTAGTTAATAAGGCATAAGAATCAAATCAGAAATTCTAGACACCTAAAGCATTCTGAAATTTTATGCTCAAGAATATAACATAAAATAGGGGAAGAACGTTTAGATAAAAGAATATCCACAAAGAAATAAATATCCGTGAAAGAAATATCACAAACAAAATTCCCTCCACAAATATAAAGAAACATGTATATCACTGGCATTTGCGATTTATAATAAATTTGACTGAGCAGGTGAAATATCCATAATTCAGCAGAGTTATATGTAAAATACATCTCTTTATAAAGCTAATACCTGATGTTCTGGCTGCATGTTATGTCAGCTTGTAAGAATAAGGATGGCCACTGCAACTGGGAGGCACCCATGGCAGCATGATGTAAAGCTTATCAATTGTAGGGAAGAGAGGAGAGGATTTCTTTATATAAAACAAAGCAGTACTTCATTTTCAAATTACTGATATGTTTTCTATTAATGAAAAATGACCTGCTACAGCTCCTGCTGACAGTATGAAAGAGTTTAGGTTGCCTCTCTTGAAGGATAATTTTAGGACCACATATCTTCACAACTTGCCTGGTACATAAACCCTCAATAGAAATTCTTGAGGGATGTCATCATTAGGTCACAAAAACCCTAAATCATCAGGATTTAAAGAATAATAATAGTAGCATCTGTTTACTATATACCAATCACTGTTCTAAATCTTTACATACATTATCTAATTTAATTCCTTCAATACCCCATTACACAATAGATATAGATTACGGTATTAAAATCTAGATGGACACGTCTTACTTAGAAATTTCTTTAGGTTTTACTATTTTTGACTAAGTTTGTATGTTATTTAATATACCAGGGCAAGTCAAGACCTAGCCATTACCTCTCATGCCACATAGCACAGAACCCATTTTCTCTTCCAGGTATCACTGGTTTACATCACTCACCTTGCTGAGACACTGTTTAGCTTCTGACTACCTGCAGTAGGTGTGCTGGAGCCAGACTGCACCAGCTTGTGAAAGCTGACTGTGCACTCATATTTCCAACTCCACATTCAATGACATCACACAGGTAACTTAACATTGGCCGTGGTGGAACTATTTCATACCACAGAAATCGGCAAATCAAGGCCTTTTATTTATTGGAGAGCTGGCTGTTAAGTATCTACTCACATATCACTGATCTGAGAACATGTGTATTCAGTTGAGTTTGTCAGGTCCTATTCAGATTCAGGTAGAAGGAGCTCCTGTCTCCTAACTGAGTGAGGCCAGTTATCAAGAAGACCTTTAGGTATCCAGAGCTCTCAGGAAAGAGGCAACCCATTCTTGTAACTGCTCCCTTAGAGCTAGAGTAGACTCTTTCCTTACTCATATCTACGGTCTGACTCATTCTTAAACATCACAAACTTCTTAATCACTGTAATTCATCTTATCTAAGATGCCATTGATTATGAGTCACCATAATTTATGTACTATTAAGAATTTTTAAATTGCCAATTAAATTGCATCAACTATAAGATGCATCCTGGTATCAGAAATATTAAAATCTAAAAAAAATGGGTACATTAAAAATTGGTGGAAAAAATTCATTTCTATCTTGATGACTACTGTTTTCCAATCTCAGAGTCTTAGTTCCACCTCTCTTTTCACTCTTTATATTCTACTCCCAGGTCTCCCACCTTAGTGGTTTTCATAAGGCATATTTATATTAATTATCTTTATCTACACAGACTATAAACAGAATGAATTCTGTTGAGGAAAAATTATATTCCAGAGAGCAGATGCAAAATAGTAAGAAAAGAAAATGATAAAGCATCAGAATTTGCTAAAGTAAGAGAAACGAACATGAAGAAACAGAAAGCAGAGGTTTCTCTGAGAAGCAGATGGAGACTGTGGAAAAGAAGAGGCAAAAAAGTTACACATAAAATGGCCTGAGCAGCATGTATTATTCCAAAGCTGGTTTTAATTTTATGGCATGAAATGGTTTATTATCAGGATGGACATTCAAATCTTCCCCGAAACTGCTCTCACTGCTTTGAGAAGACATGGATCTGGCCTAACTTGACTAATATGACATGACATGAACTTGGCCTAACTTGACTAACTAGCATGATGAAGAGAAATAAACATATTTTCTGTCTTTTCAAAAAATCACCAATTAAAATCCAGTAATACTTTTGAGGTATTTCAACTTTTATGCACACGCTTAAAGCACTTAGAAATGATTCTACTTACTCTCCATCCACTTCCGGTCTTTTACATACACAAGGAAACTTGCCACCAAAATCTATATAAAGATCATTCTCCACAATATGAAAGATTCGTCCAATGACTAGTTTATCCTTGGCAGGTCCCATCTGTGTAAGAGGAGAATGTCTCAGCATAGAAGCGAAGGATTCCACATCTTTTGGAGAGCCCTAAATATGAAAAGAGATATTTATATGCATATAATTCAATGCTAAGGTATAATATGGTAGGTACAGTAATGTCTTATAGGGGAAATTTTTAAAAGTCAACTTGCTGTATATTTACGTTTGTAGCAATAATAAAAATACTGAAATGGAATTTTGCTTTAAAAAGCCTGGGACGCTCTTCAACTTCCTTTTCCTTCCTTTCCTTCTTGAAGAGGAGCCAGGGAAAAGCAGGCATCTGTGCTTGGTGGGGGATGGCGCAGATGTGGTGGCCCAGGGCGGAATCTGGAATGTGAGCGGGATAAGGAGCGCCCTTAGACAAAGCCTCAGGCCTGGGGCCAGGAGGGGGTAGGGAGGTGAGTGTGCGAGGAGGGCATCCAAGAAGGCAATTGGCTTCATTCCTAGTACTGACCATCTGCAAAAAAAAAAATGCCTTCGAATACTGGTTTAATGAAAGTGACTATGCTTTAATACAAATTTAAGTGAGCATTAAGATAAAAATGATTAAGGGTCCTTTAATTAGCAGTCTGAACAGGCGCTCTTGTTACGTAATATTTTCAAATGACTTGACTTTATCATTTTAATGTTGTATTTTAACATTATAATTTTCTTCTTTTTCCTAAAGTAAAATTTTAAAGGAAAGACAGCTTTAATTGTTTTGTGCTACTCACTTTCTAGGAGTCGTTTGAGTACTGAATTTACTTGAGGTAGGGCTGAACATATAATGCAAGCCGATTACTTCTTTTTTTTTTTAACTTACCAAAATTTTTTCCAAACACATGCTTTTTCAGAAATCCACGAATACAGATTTGTGCCTTCTACTCATCTTTAATTTGTGTGTGGTGTGGTGTGTGCGCACTTCGGATCAAACTAAGGGAAGCTGAGTTTCTGTTTGTGAGGGCTCATCACAGAAGAATATTAACAATCTGATCTGCCTACGTATATCCTGTATCTGGAATGAATTTTACATTTGTCATTTAAGGGAAAATTACTAAGTGTTTGATAATACACTTACTTTAAAAACTACAAAACCATATTTATGACAATGTTAATGCATGGGATACTCCAAGGATTACAAAATAATCAAATGCCCAGCCAGGAGCTTACTAAGCAGAAGAATACATGCCAAACTAAAAATATAGCCACTGCTCAGCTCTAGCTGCAGTTGCAATTCAAGTCCAGTGTTGCCACATCTTTTGATTTTCCAAGAAAAGTCAGAAATCCATGTATTAATGTAAAATTTCCAATTTTAAGTGTTTATACATTGAAAAACAGTCTTTCATTTTATAAATCAGAGCACATTTTGACCTATGAACCAAAAGTTTATGACCTTTGCTTCAAGAAAAAGAAAGTCAAATCATTTGACAGATGCCAAGTCCCTTAGATGTTCGAGGGAGGGTATGGTGATAGATTTGTTTCAGTGGGTTGAAACCCAATGGGAAGGAATCCTTAGCACATAAGGGTTGATCTAAACCAAAGACAAGTCAGTAGACCTAGATGCCAAATAAAGCTGAAAAGGTAGCTAGGAATATTACACTTTGAGCCATAATACTAGTTTTATGATTCTACACAGTATAATATTTAATTCCTTAAACAAGAACCTTTAAAATAGTTCTTTTGCAGACAGCCAAGCATGAAACACATCTTACAGGCTCAACACAGAAACAGCTATGAATTGTCCTCTTGATGCAAAGAGAGTAATACGAAGTACGCTGTCAGAGACAAGTGCAGCTACTATAACCCTCTGCTGGGAACCACTACACCATCCAGAGCAGCTGGCAAGAGCACTGTTCCAGGCAAGACCAGACAGGTTATCAACTTGGGGGTCTCATTCTGCTTACAACCTGGGAAGGTCCTTCTCATTTTCCCCTATAACCTGCTTTCCCATTACTCCACTTCTGTGGTTGATATCTATTCTTCTTCTTCTTCATCTGTTTTTTTTTTGGGGGTGGGGGGACAGGGGGCAGGTAGACTTTCAATTAAAGCCATGGTGTCATTAAAACAGCAGAAGATGAAAGGAAGATACAATAGTAGATCAAATACTTGAATATTTATTGAAGATAATTCAGCCATCACTAGGGTCTCTTCCTAAAACAACAATATCCTTTACAACTGTGAAGGGCTGAGATTAGTATGATAGTAAATGGTATTTCCCTCTAGGTTTTAGAAAATAGAGTGTTCTTGACTATTTAATAAGCTCTCTTGAGATTTTTAGTAAATGTGTTGTGAAATATTTACTACATTATAAACTTTATAAAATTATGAATAATTATTTTTAAAGGAGATTTTAAAATCAAGTAAAATAGAATGTTATTGCTTTTTGTTCCATTATTTTTGCCTTCACTTTGTTATATTTTACAATGGAAGTCAATGTGTTTTCAGTGAGTGAAATGATTTTACCACAAGTATAAGACACCTTGATCAATACCTGAATTTGCTTTTAAACTGTATGCTTGCTACACTTTTTTGGAAACTATAACAAATAATTAGACAAAGCCCTCCTTCAAAAAACATGGTCTAGAATCATCTCTGAATTCCTCATTTACTTGTCAAATGGCTTCTAAAAATAATAAATGTAGCACAACCCATGATGACAACCAACACTGTTAGCCCCTCTCATGCTATTGCAGACTGCAAAGACTCCAGGCACACTGTCACCTTCTGGATGTATCATAGACCTCAGTGTCTAATCCTGGTTATGGAAAATGTTGCTACAAAGTTCATTCATAAAGTTGTCATAGGTAAAGCAGGTGCCTTAGGGTTGACTGCTTCCTTTAAGAATTGGTCGTAAATCTCAGATTTCCTAAGTATTCCTGTTACTCTGCTGTACTGTTTTTTCCCTTTGAAGCCTGAAAGTTGAATAGCACTGTCCAGATAGAACAGGGGAAGGTAAATGAATTACAGATATAGGGAATAGTTCCACTTTCATTCATTCGTTCATCAAATATGTGTTGAATACTGAGTGCCTGTCATGTACCCCAGACTCCATTCTAGCCCTGATATGAAAATATATGAAATAGTTAAACGAACGTGACAAGACATTAGGGTCCAAAAATTGCTGAAAACAACTGCTACCCTCATTCAGGTTGTAAAGAGTCCTATACCAAAGGCTAAGTGGGTTAGACATTATCCTATAAGCAGTGGGAAATTAAAAGAAGTTTTTCATTAATGGGGTGACAGTACTTGTTCTTTGTTTTTAAAAAAAAAAAACTTTGGCAGCAGTATGCAAAATGGACCAGAGAAAGGGGGGAAAAAATGGAAAGGGGGCAAACTGTTGAGAAGCTCCTCCAGTAACTAGGACAGAGATGATAAAGGGCCTACACTGAAGCAGTGGCCATAGGATTACAGAAGAAGGGATACAGAGCTATTTACCCACTAGTACAGCAAACACTTGATACCCAATTGGCTGTAGAAAGCAAGGGAAAAGGGGAGCCACTGACGAGGTGGGAGAGCAGTGCAGCAGAAGTAAGAGAGTAAGTTAGTTTCACACTTATTCGGTTTCTGATACCCATAAAATTTTAGGGAACACTGTCTATCTGGTAGGTAGTTAAAAATAATGGTGCACATTTTTTTTTTTTTTTTGCCACACCACATGACTTACGGGATCTCAGTTCCCCGACCAGGTATTGAACCCAGGCCACGGCAGTGAAAGCACTAAATCCTAACCACTAGACCACCAGGGAACTCCCACGGTGCACATATTCATATACATACTTACATAAATTTACACATGTTTACAGTAATATTATATAGATACAAATTCCTCAGAAGAAATATATCAAATGCTAACTGTAAAAATTTACATATAGAACTTTTTTCTTTATATTATTTATATTAGAAAATCTAGAACACAAAGAATATGTAGTACTTAAAATTTTTTAATATATAAAGCCTATGTACATATGTATGTATGTATAAAACTATCATGCAGGGACTTCCTTGGTGGCACAGTGGTTAAGAACCCACCCGCCAATGCAGGGGACACGAGTCCGAGCCCTGGTCCGGGAAGATCCCACATGCTGCGGAGCAACTAAGCCTGTGTGCCATAACTACTGAAGCCCGCACGCCTAGAGCCCGTGGTCCGCAACAAGAGAAGCCACCGCAATGAGAAGCCCGCGCACCGCAACGAAGAGTAGCCCCCACTCGCCACAACTAGAGAAAGCCCACACACAGCAACAAAGACCCAACACAGCCAAAAATAAGTTAATTAATTAATTGATTTAAAAAAAAGAAATAAACTTAAAAAAAACCATAATGCATATGAAGACATTTAATATATAGCTTGGAATCAGAGGCTACTAGCACTAAAGGAAACACAAGATATCAGCGAGTCCAACCACCTCATTTCACACATGATTACCATACCTGCTACTCACAGCCACATGACAGGCTGAACAGTGATTTAAATACAACTGCCTCAAAAGGTGGAAAGTAGAGAGAAACATTATTTTAAAACTTAAAAGTAAGGACATAGTACAGTAGAATAATAGAAATATTTAGGAAATCTGGGTTCTATGACCAACTCAGCCACTAAATAACTAAAAAATCTTGAGTAATAAGTCTTTTAACCTCTCTAGATCTGTCTTCTCAATTGTAAATAAAAAGACTGGATACCTACCAAGTTGAGTAGTAGGAATTCCTAAATATTCTAAAATATAAAAATGTTTTTTTAAAGTAATAAACTATTGAAAAGGGAAGACAAATCCTACCCAGTCCCTTTTTAAACATAAACAATAACAAAAATAATGAAACGCTATATGTACTTTACTTCATATTAGTTAGCAAGAAAAACATTTCATCATGTGTCTTCTCTGACAAGTAACTTAAAAATGACTCCCTTCTATATACAGATTGCCAACAAACACATGAAAGGATGCTCAACATCACTAATCATTAGAGAAATGCAAATCAAAACTACAATGACGGGGCTTCCCTGGTGGCGCAGTGGTTAAGAATCCGCCTGCCAGTGCAGGAGACACTGGTCCGAGCCCTGGTCGAGGAAGATCCCAAATATCGCGGAACAACTAAGCCCGTGCGCCACAACTACTGAGCCTGTGCTCTAGAGCCCGTGCTCCGCAGCAAGAGAAGCCACCGCAGTGAGAAGCCCACGCACCCCAACAAAGAGTAGCCCCAGCTCTCCGCAGCTAGAGAAAGTCCACGCACAGCAACAAAGACCCAACGCAGCCAAAAATAAACAAAAATAAAATAAATTTATATAAAAAAAAACTACAACGAGGTATCACCTCACACCAGTCAGAATGGCCATCATCAAAAAATCTACAAACAATAAATGCTGGAGAGGGTGTGGAGAAAAGGGAACCCTCTTGCACTGTTGGTGGGAATGTAAATTGATACAGCTACTATGGAGAACAGTAAGGAGGTTCCTTAAAAAACTAAAAATAGAACTACCATACGACCCAGCAATCCCACTACTGGGCATACACCCTGAGAAAACCATAATTCAAAAACAGTCATGTACCACAATGTTCACTGCAGCTCTATTTGCAATAGCCAGGACATGGAAGCAACCTAAGTGTCCATCGACAGATGAATGGATAAAGAAGATGTGGCACATATATACAATAGAATATTACTCAGCCATAAAAAGAAAGGAAATTGAGTTATTTGTAGTGAGGTGGATGGACCTAGAGTCTGTCATACAGTGTGAAGTAAGTCAGAAAGAGAAAAACAAATACCGTATGCTAACACATATATATGGAATCTAAAAAAAAAAAAAAAAAGATTTTGATGAACCTAGGGGCAGGACAGGAATAAAGACGCAGATGTAGAGAATGGACTTGAGGACATGGGGAAGGGGAAAGGTAAGCAGGAACGAAGTGAGAAAGTGGCATGGACATATATACACTACCAAATGTAGAATAGATAGCTAGTGGGAAGCAGCCGCATAGCACAGGGAGATCAGCTCGGTGCTTTGTGACCACCTAGAAGGGTGGGATAGGGAGGGTGGGAGGGAGATGCAAGAGGGAGGAGATATGGGGATATATGTATATGTATAGCTGATTCACTTCGTTATAAAGCAGAAACTAACACACCAATGTAAAGCGATTATACTCCAATAAAGATGTTAAAAAAAAAAGATACCAGAACGAAATAAATGTTTATGTATTACAAAAAAAAAAAGACTCCCTTCTATTAATTGTGCTGCAACAACTTCAGTTTCCTCAACCCTACCCAGTAAATGTTATGCTCATAACAATGCTCTTTTAGTAAAATTAATGGATTAGTGGTTCAAGATGGCAGAGTGAGTACTTACATTTCTCTCTCCCTCCTGAAATTCCATTCAATGATGGTAAAGAATGAACGAAAAAATTACAAACCCTCAGTATTAAAGAGAAGAAAATGGAGACAAAAAGTATATAAGAGATTTCAACAACTTTTTAGTGGACTGAAAACATGTAGAAGGGTGGTAACTAGTGAAGCAGAGTGAAGGAAACTGCAGCTAAAAACACATGCAGTATGAAAATAAGTCAATCTATTCTGAAGAATCCCATAAAGGTGCTGGACTCCGTCAGGCCAGGAATTGTAGAAAGCTGGAATGATAAGAGAGGCTGAAAACAAAGGGAATAATTAAAAGAATACAGGCAGGGAAGGCAATTTTCTGTCAAGCACAGAACTCCTGGCAGAAAGGCCAAGTGCACAATACCTAATAATAAGGCATTTATTGCCCTGGCAAAATAAATACAATAAACTTTTTTTCTCTTCTCTAAAAAACATAATAATAATTGAATAAATTGTCTAAAGAAATAAGTTAGGAGGGTTGGTTATGCAGCAATAGGTAACTTAGCCCATCAGGAAAGAAAAGAATCGAAATGACAGGTTTTGGGCAAGGTACGAGCAATTAGTAAGGCCTGGAGTAGGAGGGCAGGCTCCTAAAGGCTCTGAAGTCAGACCACATGGTTCAGGTCCTGGCGGTACCACTTACCAGCTCTGTGGTTGGCGCAGTGCACTTAGACTCTCTGTGCTGCTGTTTACTCACCTATAAAATGGGGTTAATAATTATACCTATTTTACAGGGTTGTTGTGAGGATTAAATAAACACATGACTATATGTAAAGCTCTCAAACTGTGCCTCTGACAGGGCAAACACCTCTTAAAATGTAGCTTTAAACAAAAAATTAATCAATTTCTTATAGACCCAGTCACCACCAAGTTTTATGGATAATCCTAGTAGTTTTCAAACAGAACAATTTTGCCTGCCCTCCCTCTCCCCACCCCCCAAATCCCCCCTCTGCCCTGGGGACATCTGGCAATGCCTGAAGACATGTCTGATTCCCATGACTGGGGATGTTACTGGAATGCACTGGGTAGGGGCCGGGGATGCTGTTAAACACCCTACAACGCACAGGGCAGCCCCCACAGCAAAGAATTATCTGGTCCAAAGTGTCACCAGTGCCAAGACTGAAAAACCCTGCACAAGGCAGACTCAGGAGCACACGGCAGGCCAGGTATAGGAGCAATGTCAGTTGCATTTAGGGAGATCTAGGATGGAAGGCAAGACAAAAGATTAAGGGAGTGAGATTCCAAGATAGAACGGCTGCCAAGTAGTTCCAGACTGAGTATAAAGAAAGGTAGACCCAGAAAAAAAGTTGGTAGACTGGTAGATAAAGGTGTGATTCAGGAAATAGAGAAGGTGAAGAGGGTAAAACTGTGGTCCAAGAGGGCTCAGGAGTTTGAGAACTTGAAGATATCGTTCCAAGTGATAATGAATTTGTATACATACAAATTATGGTATATCTGCAAGTATCAGAAAGTAGAAGTGAAGGTCTAGGAATATGATACTTAGAATACGATGTGCACCTCTGTTGCCCAAGTGTTAGTAAAGCCATCGATGTACATGCTGAAGTCCATGAACACGGCAAGTAAGAAGGGGAAAAGAGAAAAGCTGTGAGTCAAATGCTGAAGAAAAAAACTCAAAGAATTGAGAAGATTTCTATCAAGGAATCTTTCCTTAAATATTTCTAACACAACAGTGGTCTGAAATGGTAGAGAAGCAAGAACCAAAATGACTCCTTTTCTTCTCAGACCCATCTGAGAAGTAATGTTATCAAGAGAAATCGAGGAAGAAAGCAAGAAACACTTGTGAGAAGCTTAAAGGGAGACCGTGCACAGAAAGATGCAGGAGACTTGGGACCAAGGAATACATATCTAGAGAGCAGGCTGAAGGAAAGAAGGCAAGTAATATGAAAGAACAGTTATCTCCATGATAACCCAGAGAACAAAAGAAGAAACTTCTGGAACTTCTAGTGATGGTTTTTTACTTCACCCTTTAAACTGTTGTTTTTTGTGAAAGCTTTAAAATGTATATAACAAATAGTACTGTAGTACTGTAGTACATAAATCTTTTTAAAGTAAATATTGGGGCTTCCCTGGTGGCGCAGTGGTTAAGAATCCACCTGCCAATGGAGGGGACACGGGTTCGAGCCCTGGTCCGGGAAGATCCCACATGCCATGGAGCAACTAAGCCCGTGTGCCACAGCTACTGAGCTTGCGTTCTACAGCCCGCGAGCCACAACTACTGAAGCCCACGTGCCACAACTACTAAAGCCCGTGTGCCTAGAGTCCGTGCTCTGCAACCAGAGAAGCCACCACAATGAGAAGCCCGCGCACCGCAACGAAGAGAAGCCCCGGCTCGCTGCAACTAGAGAAAGCCTGCACACAGCAACGAAGACCCAACACAGCCAAAAATAAATAAATAAAATAAATAAATAAATAAAGTAAATATTGGAACATGTGTTCAAAAATTTCTTAATGAAGGGGCATTATCAAAAAAAGTTTAGAAACCTTTATAATAGAGGTATATCATAGTAGCAGGAAAATAATTATGCCGGATAGGGAGAAATATAGTTACAAGAGGAGGCTGGATAACCAGAATGATTTGCATGATTTTGCTAATTTATATCAACAGAAACTGAGGATATACGTGGGAATGGATCCTAAGGATACCGGATCAGGGTGAGAGGAAGACAGTGTTGCCTTGAGCCAAATTTACCAATATAGGCTCACTAAGCAGAGATTCAGATACAATATATTAGCTTAAATGGCTGAGAGTGATAGACTATACTAGATGAAGCTGAAATACCAGAACTTCCTTAGTATACCACAAAGAAAGGTATCCAAAGGCTTGAAGAAAATGGAATGCTGGAGTGGATTTATTGTTTATGATCTGTTCACCACTCCTTACTATGGCCCCCAAGAGGATCTATAAGATACTCACTTCACCAGGGTTAAGAGAAATACCTGTGTGAAGGGAACACCAGCATTCCTGAAAGCTGTGTGGTAGCGATTCTCTGTAGGCCAGGACTGACAGTGAGAACTGCTGCCAACAAGAGCTCCCTGAATTCAATGGAGATAATGTGGCAGGAGTCAAGCCAGCACTTACTAGCCAACAACATGGTGGGCATGGTTATCATAATGCAGCAGAGCCTAAAAGCAATCCAACTAATCTGACCTGTAGAGCTCTTTGGTGTTGGCTGGTTGGTTATGGTGTCCTTAGAAATAAAATAGATGGGAAAACTCCAGTTCTAGAGAACAGAAGTCTGACTTGAATCCCACATATGAATATCAAGGCCCCTCAACCAATTCCCAAAGTTGAAGCAATTCTCAGACACCAAGCCTTCTGAATGAAGAGGAGGTTGTGTCCCCTTGAGGGAAGATCCCGCTACAAAACCAAAAATTTATATCACCAATCTTCCTTCTAGCTTTCCCAAAAGGAGCTGTGGCTATTTACCAGAATGACTGTTCACTGAGGAAGGAGAAATCATCAGACCTTTCAGGGATTATCTGAACTGACACTAACTCTTCAAGAACCAACTCAATGCCAGTCAGAACAGGGGCTTATGGAGATCACGTGATAAATGGAGTTTTAGCTCAGCTCTATCCCATGAACCTGCTCTATAGTTCTCTCCCTAGTTCCAGAATGCACAATTGCAATAGGTATACTCAGCAACTGACAGGATCCCCACACTGGTTACTTGATCTGTAGAGTGAAGGCTATTAAGGTACAGAAGGCCAAGTAAAAGATGAATTTGTTTGGTAGGTAGTAGAACTTCCCCTACCTACCAAACAAGTAAATCAAAGGCAACACCACATTCCTAGAGGCATTGCAGCAATTAGTGCCACTATCAAGGACCTGGAAGATGCAGCGTGGTGATTCCTACCACATGCCCATTCAACTTGCCTATGAGGCCTTGCAGAAAACAGACAGGTCTTAGAAAATGACAATTTATTATCATAAACTTAATCAAGTGGTAACTCCAATTTCAGCTATTCCAGATGTCATTTCATGGCTCGAGCAAATCAAATATCCTCCAGCACCTGGTATGCAATAATTATCTAACAAATGCTTTCTTTTTCTAGACCTGCTAGTAAAGACTATATACCTCCAGGTCACATTAATTCTCTAGCTCTATGTACAATCTAGTCTACAAAGACTTCGATTGCCACTCCATTCCACTGGACAGCATGCTGCTCCATTTCGTACGCTGATTAGATCTGGAAGCAGAAAGCTGCAACTCCTCCTGACACATGGTAAGACACATATATGCCAGTGGGTGGGAAATAAGTCCCACAAAAATACTGGGCCTTAGTGAAATTCCTAGGGAGCCAATGGTCTGGGCTATGTCAAGATATCCTTTCTTACTGCTAAGAAAGAAGCTCAATGCCTAGTGGGTCTCTTTGAATTTTGTAGGCAACAAATACCTCATTTGGACATGCTTCTTCAACTCTTTTACCAAGTAACCCAAAAAGCTGCCAGTTTTGAGTGGTGCCCAGAACAATATAAGGCTCTGCAAAAGGTCTAGGCTATCAGGTAAGCTCTTCTACTACTTGAGTTTTACAACCCAGCAGATGTGGCAGTGGCAGTATATACACGTAGAATGAGACTTTGACAGACCTCCCTAGGTGAAGTGTAGTGCAGAGCTAGAGTACCTTTGAATGACAGCAGTAAAGGACTTTGAGCAGTATACTTGAATGATCATTTTGCCTGGAAAGAGAGATGGCCTAAGGTGAGGATCTATATTGATTTGTGTGAAGTGACTAATGATTTTGCTGGATGGCCAGGGATTTAGCAGGAACATGATTGGGAAATAGATAACAAGAAGGTCTGGGAAAGAGATAGGAAGATAGAATATAGGACACAGAGTGAGATAGGACACAGAGTGAGAAAATAAATGTGAATAATTTCTTCTGCAGAAAAGAATCTTAATAATCAAGGGATAAGATAACTAGTCATGTGGCGGTCAGTCCACCTCTTTCCCCAGCCACTCCTGCTCACCTCCCCAGTGGGTTCAAGAACAAAGCTGCCATGACAGCAGGGATTGCTTCCGTCTTAGGGGTAGGGGAGGTATCTCACATGTCCCAGAACACTGACCGACGGCATTTTACCAGGTGTAAGCCCCTGAATTTTTGTGAGATGGAGGTTATGCATGGATTCAGGAATACTGGCTTCCACTCACCCTGTGAGTAGTGATCTGGCTACAGCCACTGCTAAAAGACCAATCTGCCATGGCAGAAACCAATACTAAGCTTTCAATACAGCATCATTCTCTGGGAGGATCAGCCAGCCACCTGGTGGCAGGTTGATTACACTGGACCATTCAAAATGGAAAGGACAGTGATATATTATCACTGGAATGGACACTTATTCTGAATATGGGTTTGCCTTCCCTGCCCACAAAGCTTCTACCAAAACCACCATCCATGAACTTATAGACGCTCATATTCATTGTCATGGTATTCCAAACAGCATTGCTTCTAACCAAAGAAATCATTTTACAGCAAATTATGGGATAATGGGATAATGGGCTCATGGTTATGGAATTCACTGGTCTTACTAGTACTGGGCCTGACAGACTAGTGAAATGATCCTTTTCAAAAAAAAATTAAACTTTCTATTTTGAGACCATTGTAAATTCACATGCAATCGTAAGAAACAACACATGGGGAGCTCCTGCACCCTTTACTCAGTTCTCCCAATGGTAACATCTTGTAAAACCATATAGTATAATATTACAACCAGGAAAGTGACATTGATATAATCCACAGATAGTATTCAGATTTCACCAGTTTTAGATATAATCATTTGTGTGTGTGTATTTAGTCTATACAATATGTGAAGGTTCATGTATACACCATCGCAGTCAAGTTATAGAAAGTTCCATCACCACAAGGATCCCTTGTGTTTCCTTTTATAACTCCCCATCTCCCTTCTGCCCTATCCTAACTCTTAGCAACCACTGATCTGTTCCCTATCTCTGTAATTTTGTCACTTCAAGAATGTCACATAAATGGAATCACACAATAGGCAACCCTTTGGGACTCGCTTTTTTCATTCAGCATAATTCCCTTGAGAGTTATTCAAGTTGCTGCCTATATCAACCACTGGTCCCTCTTTATTGTTGAGTAGTATTCCATGGGACAGATATACCACAGTTTGTTTAACCACTGAGCAGTTGAAGGACATCTGGGCTATTTCCCGTTTTGGGCTCTTACAAATAAAGCTGCTATGAACATTTCTGTACAAGTTTTTATATGAACATAAGTTTTCATTTCTCTGGGATAAACACTGCTCCAGTGTGCACTTATCTCCTTTGGGAGGACCTGACCATCTCCACCTAGGTAGCTGGCCACAGGCCAGAGGACTTGTTGAGTCACTGACTCCTGGACTGGGAGTCTATCATTCCTTGTTCGCCAGTTGCCAACAGCAGAGTGCCCAATGATTTACAAAGACAGGGAAAATACAAACTGAATCGTCATGGTTTAATTTTATTCCCAAATCCCTACAAACCAGGCTCCACTCAAATGTGATAGTTTCCTTTATTTCCTATGTTATTTAATGCCTATAGATAAAAACAAACTTAAGAGTTGTAATCACGTTAGAAAAATTAATCAAAAGAGAAAATCTTAATATAATCTTTAAAAGAAAAAACAAAGCAAAATCCAAACACATTAAAAGAAGGGAGATGTCTGAGCAAAAATAAGAGTTAAGAAAGATATACAACTAGTGAAAGCTAATGCTGACTTGAGAAGTCCTAAGAGTCTGATTGCGTATGATCAGAGCATATGACCACCCACAAAACAAAATACATACAGAATATATTCATCATTTCTTTGTAGGAAATGTACAGTATTATTTATAGGTATATTATAGCTGTTGATTAAAAAAACCTACTTTCCCTAGAGATTTATATCTACCTCAATACACTCTTTCATTGTTTTTATATTAGCTGGTCATTTCCTCTAAACCTGCTTTGAAAATGTTAGACTCTACTGTGAAACTAGACATTTCAGAAGGTTTTATTTATTAGTTAGAGATAACTCTCCTAAAATTCTCTAATGTAAAAACCAGGGAGCACCATGGTTAAAACCAGAAATACTTTTCATCATTCCTTTACATATTAGTTTTTAAAACATTGGTGTAATTTTTTAAGTTGTCAATATAAAACTAGTGAGAAAACAAAGGGTTAAATAAAGCTGTATAATACTGCTATTTTATGAATTTAGAAGACTTAAAACTTATACTAAAAATAAGAGAATTGAAACAAATCCTTCAAGTAAGCTATTTTTTGGATCTTTCCAGTATTCTGAAAGGACAAAATAGCTGATTTAAATATTCTATCTTCTGGAATATTCCAGCATTTTGAAATAAAAAGTGCCGATAAGAAATATTCATGAAAAAGTAAAAAATAACATTTAAAAATATTTACATAGGGCTTCCCTGGTGGCGCAGTGGTTGGGAGTCCGCCTGCCAGTGCAGGGGACACGGGTTTGAGCGCTGGTCCCGGAGGATCCCACATGCCGCGGAGCAACTGGGCCCGTGAGCCACAAGTACTGAGCCTGCGCGTCTGGAGCCTGTGCTCCGCAACAAGAGAGGCCGCGATAGTGAGAGGCCCGCGCACTGCGATGAAGAGTGGCCCCCACTTGCCACAACTGGAGAAGGCCCTCGCACAGAAACGAAGACCCAACACAGCCATAAATAAATAAATAAATAAAAATTTAAAAGAGATAAGCAAAACATTCTCTCAAAAAAAAAAAAAAATATTTACATAAAATCTGTCTAATATATTGCTAAAATGAAACTATAAAGTATAACATCAGTATTCCACATAAATAAGCTAAAACAATAAAATGTTATTCTCCATCTTAAAAAAATAAAACATTCTGTGTAGCCTCAAAAACTCTTGCAAACCATTTTTTCAATGTGCTGAAAAGTAATATGCCCCCCTCTACTGTTAAGAAACAGTAATATTCAAAAAGCAGGAAACCAATTCTTTGCTCAACTATTGCCACCCTGTGGCTATAAGGTGGACCTTTCACTATACCATAGCTCCCCATCGGCTTAACAGGTTCTACAAATCTCTATCGTCTAAGTGACATAAAAGGGTTAAAGTTTTTAACATAGTAAAAAAAAAAAAAAGAAAAAAGGTATTTGACTTTAAAAATGTATTTAGCAAACATCTACCAGGTCCTGTATTCATAAGTATGTGTTATGTTGGTTACAAAAATGAAAAGGACTTGGTCCCATCCTAAAGAAAAATAAACAAACAAACACTTAAAGAGATACATGCATAAACCAATCTTATAGCTAATGAATCAAGGAAAAGATAATGGATAAGTGAGCATGGATAAGTAAATGGCTTTTCAGGTCATTTAAACTTGAGATTCCTTTAACTGGTAACCTCACTGAAATTTTAGGATAGGGAATTCATGATGAACTGTCCTTGATTAAATTCCTGCCTGCAGGGGAAAGTCCCTTTTAAGGATAACTTGCTTGGCTCTTACCGAATATCACTTATTTCTGAGGTGCACATATAGATACATGTCTGCACTTTGAGAGTAAGAATTAAACCAATGGGTAGGATGTCAACTTTTATTCCTATGTATATATATATTTTAATCCAATAACACGAGATTTTCTCATTTATAGTTATTCAGACATCAAACTGTGTAAATCTTATTCCAATTCATATCAACAAATATATATTAAATCCCTACTCATGTGTAAGGCATTATGCAAGGAATGAAAAGGGTAAATAAAAAACTACCCCGACCTTCAAGAATTACAATCTAGGATATGGGATAAAACAAGTTCACAAATGGCTCTAATATAACTTAAGAGTTGTGTGTGTAAAATAAAGGTAGCATAAAACAAAGCCCCAAGACATTCAGAAGGAGTTTCACCTGGTTGGTGAAATGACAAAGGCCTAAAAGAAGAGGTGATTTTTACTATGGAATTTGCAGGCAGGGAAGCTAATTCTAGGGGAAAGAGCAAAGGTAAAGAAATAATGCTTTGTTTAGGGAACAGCAAACTGTTTACCTTCTAAAAACATTTTTTTAAGCAGAAACCATGTTACAAATTAAATCTTACATAGAACCTCAATATATATAACATTAAGTGTAGTATTTTGTTGGTATAAGTGTATTTTATGAGTTCAAATTGATAGCATTTACTTATTAAGTCAAAAAATGTGAACATGCAGTTATTTTGATAAAAATTACAAACTGGTATCGGAGGTGAGAGATAAACAACTCCAGTTCCCAATTTTTGTATTTTGTTTTGACTGCCCACTACCAAGAAAATCCACTTATAATACCCCACATGTGTAAGTGGTGAGGAAACAGGCACTGTCATGCACTGTAAATGGAAGTGCGGTGCAGTCTGTATGTATCAAAACTCAAATTGTGTGTACACATTGACCTAGTATATATCCCATAAATGAGCAAAAAAATGTTAAATGCTCACTGTACCATTGTCTGTATTAAGGGAAAAAAAACCCCAGAAACAACCTAGAAGCTCATTATTGAAGGCCTGATTAAATAAATTATGCTACATCCACACCATGGAATACCAAACAAGTATTTTTTGAATGAGATATACAGTCAGACCTCTGTATTCACGGATGCGGGAGCCGCAGAGGGTTACCTGCACCGTTTACATAAGGGACTTGAGCATCCAGGGATTTTGGTATGGCAGAGGGTCCCGGCACCAAACCCCCGTGCATACCTAGGGACAGCAGTAAGTACACTACACATATATAATGATAAGGAAAAACAGTCAAAGTTATACTTAAGCGAGAATAGCAATTTTCAGCAGCAGCAATGAAAATATACTGAGTGCTTATTATCAGGTACTTGTGCTAAGTATTTAAATAATGAATTCATTTAATCTCATAATAATCCCATGACAGGGTTTCCTTTTATAAAAAAAGGAAAAGAAGATATACGGCTATCAAGTAACTTTCCAAGGAAACACAGCCAGTAAATGACAGAAGAATTAGAATTCAAACCAAGTCTGTCTGAATCCAGAGCTTACATTCTTAAACATTAATAATGTAGTTCAAAACTTGTACGTTCTTAAGTATATATGTATATATATATATATATATATATATATAATTAGCTTATATTCATATATGCATACATAAAATCTCTAGCAGTATGCATTTATAAAAATACACCTTCCAGCTTTGAGAAAGTGAGGAAAAGAAAAAGGGGGCTTTTATATTTCCCATAGTAAACTTCAGTGCTATTTACATGCCCCTTTTGCAATATTATTTTTATACTTTAAATTTTTTTTCAAAAATCCTGATCACACAATAAAGACGAACTTTATTCATCTTGTAATCTCAGGATACTCTTCAATTAAATAGTTCCAGAAACTTCAAAGAGTGAAGTGAAAGATTTTTCACAAAGTTGAATCTTTACATCAATACCTAACAACTACTCATATTCCTCATCATAAATGTCACAAAAGTACTGAAAACTTCCAATAAACACTAAAATAAAACTAATGTGGTATCTTCAGTTTTCTTATTACTCTGACAATTGTTTTTGCTCAGTTATTACTCTGGAGTAGCACATTTAACTCACATGCTCAAGCCTGTCCTATCCTCACTTATACAACCGTTTGCGAGCAGTCACACAAAGATCTCAATTCAAAGACTGCTCAGATTGTCCTGAAGTTCAAGTGTGCACTTTCTGTTCTATTCATTCATTCACGCCTTGGGCAAACACTTACGGAGTGCCCACTAAGAGTCAAGCACTGTGCTAGATGCTGGGCAGTTTTCTATAACCCACGACACTATCCATCGGTAAACTGTTTGCTACTGGTTCCCAAAGCGATGAGTACAGAAATTGAGACAGTTTATTTTTATACAGTTTAATATTGCCAGACATCCAATTTCATGTCCGCTGACTCAAAAAATCTGACTTGTATTTACGCCTATTTCTTCCATTTTATTTATCTAGTAATTCTATCGCATTTTACAAAATTATTGCCTCGGACAGATGGATTTTTAAAAAAACGGTCATTTACAGAAAAGGAAAGTGAAGCATCGACAGGCTCCATTACTTGCTCAAGTTCATAGTGACAGTAATTCTCTGATTCACCTCTCCACTGAATTAAGAAATATTTATGATGAGCCTGGTACGCCAGACACTAAGGTCCACACTGCAGCTGCTGGGTAGAAAAAGAGGAGCAGAGGGAGGGCCCTGCCTCTCTCAGTGAGTCCAACTTTACTCGGAGTCCCAAGAGTCACCCTAGGCGCGTCACTGGCAACGCTCGCTGCTGGTTTCCCTTCCAGCACTCGCCTGAGGAAGACGCGTACAAAGGAGTGTGGACAGCGCACGCCCAGCATGTAGATGCTGTACAAAAGTACAACAAACGGAGGAAAAACACCACCACACGCTCTGTTCTAAATAGCCAGCAAATGGGACAAGCCACACCACCGCCCCCCACCTCTACTCCCTACGCCGGGCCCCGCCCCGCCTCTCGGTCCCACCCACCTTACCGGGCCCACCCCTTACGCCGGGCTCCGTCCCGGCTCCCGGCTCCACCCACAACGGCGGGCCCCGCCCGCCAACGCGTCGCTGGCTTAGCTCCCGCAACTCACTCTCATCCGCCCGAGCTCCGCCTTCCGCTGCAGTTCTGAGTGCCGCTTCAAAGAGTTCGCGAAGCCGCCTAGGCGCGGCCTAGGCTCCGTGGAATCAGAACTCTCGCTTCCGGAGCCACTTTCAGTGCCTGCGTCTCGACAGGGCCGAAAGAAGAGAAGCACTCGCAGAAAATGACTGTCGGCAGTCACGGCACGGGTCCGGCACAGCGCCGCCATGACGGCTCCACAACCTCTGACCTTTGGCTTCTCCGCGAACGTGCAGGTCACGGGGCGGAGCAATGAGAGGCCCGCCCACTTGCGGAGCACTGCGGACCGGCGGGCGTGGCCTAGTCGGTGTAAGGGAGAAGTGTGGGTTGAGAGACTTAAGCTAAAATTGGGGGACTAAATCCTTGGCGGCTAGAAGTCCCCTACTAGCAGCGACCCGCTAAGTTCTGCATGGAAAGGGTTTTGACTCGGAGCAATTTCGCCCTCGCGGGAGCCCTTTGGGCTTCATGCTGCTGTAAATTCTGGTAAGGCGACTCTTGCTGGCCCCGCCGCCTGCGTGTGTGCCCCAGATGGCCCCAAGGCTCTCTGCTCGCCACCGCTCCTCAGGTCTTTGCTCAAATGCGAGGTTCTCCTTGACTATCTTATTTAGAATTGGAATCCCAGACAAGATGCCACGTAGTTTACTTAGTAGTAATTTTGTTTAGCGTCTGCTCTCTCGATTTGTAAACTCTGAGGGCAGGAATTTTGCTGTTGAATCCCTGACAGCGGGCACATGGTAGGGCTCAAACATTTGTGAAATCCCGGATCTAAGTTTGTCTTTCTTCGCCTATCCTGTGGTCAACCCATCCACGTTACAAAAATATTAACTTGAGACATTTTTGGTCACCTCTTAGCTACAATCCCTTCTCCTAGGAAATTAAGGAATTTCGTAATGCCAAAACATACACCACCAGAGGCCCACTCTCACGCATTTCTCCCTACCCGTCCCATGTTAATTGCCAGAATTTGCCCATCTTCTTCAAAACCGAGCCTAACTCCGTGCTTGAAGTGTTCATGAATTAAGCTGTCCACCCAACTTCTACCCAGCATTTTTATATTAATGCGCAGTTATTTATCTGGAGGGAGGTAGCAAGCACTTTTCCGGCTCATTTGCAAGTACTTGGACAGAAGGAATTTTTATGTATGACCACAGCCCCTAATTTAATAATGCTTTTGACTGAGACTTTTTTTTTTTTTTTTTTTTTGGCTGCGCTGCGCAGCTTGCGGGGTCTTAGTTCCCCGAGCAGGGATTGAACCCATGCCCTCAGCAGTGAAAGCGCAGAGTCCTAACCACTGGACCACCAGGGAATTCCCAATAATGCTTTTGACTGTGGATTTTAAAACTCTGATGTTCTCATCAATTGCGTAGACAGTAGAGAGAACCCTAGAACTGCACTAACCTTAGAATGCATGACTTAGGTGCATGACTATGAATCACACACAACTTATTACTAGCCACCTGTTCTGCAGTCCTTAAATTCGGTGGAGAGCTTAAGATAAATTCTACTCCAGGTGAGTTCTCCCTGTTGGTACATAAACCGTTTCTTTCCCTTGACCATTAATGAAGTCTTGCCGAAAATATTTTTGCATTACTTTTTATGGCTTTTGCTACTTCTGTTTCCCTTCAGGAAAAAGTGTGGTAAATTGTAAAGAGTGTTGACCAGTGTTCTTAGTTCTGGTTCGACCTCCAGTACTGATAGCAGGCAAGCCAATTTAATGTTGCTGATTTGGTTTCCTCACGTAAAACCAAGTTATTAGCCTCTGTCTTAAATTTAAGGAAGTGTTTTGTAAACTTAACTAAATCAGCATCTACAGAACAAATGGGATTACTAATATCCCAGCTCTAAAATTCAGTAGATATATTATCTTCGTGTCCTACCTCAGCCAGATGATAAATTCCTTCAGTATTGTGGTAACGGATTTGGGGACAAATCCTGATGTTTTTAATGGATAAGAGTAAGTTTGCATCAACTGACTTCAAGTATGCCTAGTTCTCTGCCTTTGGTAGAGCATCAGAATCATCAAATGAGAGAGAGGGTGAAGGACTGAGTGAATCTGCACACTGTCCTTGCCTGTATCAGTGCCAATTGTAAAAACAACCCTAATGGCAGTATTTCAACATCATGGCACTTCTGATCCTGCTCTATGCCTTGAACCACACTTTCCTTCTTGATTTATTAAAAACACAAGCTTCTTTTTTCCCATATAGCTTGCAAATTGTTAGTATGCTTTTTAAAAATATTAGTAATGGCAGATGACAAGTGAATAAAAAAATAATTCAAGTTCTGGCTCCATGTCTGCTGGCTGTGATTTCATCTATAAAATGGTGACAGCACCACATCCTTGAGTGAGGAATTAAAGGAAATGGGTGTGAAATGCCCAACACCTACTAAAAGCTCAATAAATAGTGGCTATTAGTGGCTAGGTGGAGGTGACCAGAAGGTGATTTAGAAGTTCATGCCTCTCAAACATGCATGAAAACCTGGAATAAAGATAGGGCTAGTGATACACCGGAAAGATATGAGTATTACTGTAAAGACAGTCATTTCAACCACAGAGATGAATACAATCATTAAGGAGATTGTGTAGAAGATGACTAGAGATAGGCAATAACATTTAAGGAGTTGGAAGAAGAGAATACCAGAGAATAGTCAAACTGGAAAATGAGAAAAGAAATAATTCTAGAAACCAAGGGGAAAACTTCAAAGCACATTGAGATGAAGCGGGTTAAAGTGAAAGTCACCAAGTAGCGTTTTATTTAAGTGAAATCCTGGCAGGTGATAGGCACATGCAGGCCCTGCCCTCTCAGGGCTCACAAACTAAAAGTTCTTTTGGCTCATTTTGATTCTGGTTCATTTTTATTTCACAATCAGAAAGTGGAAATTGAAATCTATGGATTGTAGGTTTACTTAAAAGTGATAATGCTTTATTATTAACTATAAACCAATATGGCCTCTATAATTAATCCAATTACAATGGGACAGTCACAAATTAATGGCCAAACATCTCCCCATTATGGGCAAAAATCTGATTTTTCATCTGGGTCTTAAGAGCTATAAAGAAACACATGCAATCCTGATATAGGGCCTTATGCAGCCTCTCTGGCACAAATACAGCAAATAGTCACTTACAAATGTCTTTTTGTAGTCAGCATGTAGCGTTTTTGTTTGATACACTGAGTCCATACAGCTGCTCCTGGTTCTTTCTATACCCAGGATATGAAGGGTCTGGAGAGAAGTTGTATAATTAATGGATTTACCCCCTTTCCTCAGCAGATAGGTAATACAAAAGAACCCATGCCCAAATTATAGAATTTTTATTGTTTTCAAATACTATACAAAAAAAAAAAATAGACAGTAGTATCTCTTCCTTAACAGATCCAGAAGTAGTCCAAATTCAACATGTTTTTTTCTCTATTTCAATAGTTTGAGTTACTACTAGGATAATCCAATGGTTTCTACTCTCTTCCGTTGATTACTTTGGCCTCATAGGTGTAAGAATTCTTGCTTTATTTCCCACAAACTCCATAAATTAAGGAGTTCCTTTGTAAGAAGGGGATAATTTCAGGAATTATTTTCTTCTGTCACACTTCTTGAATCCTTAAATATCTGAGATTTCACTCTTGTTGCTATGTTTTTCCAGTGTCAAACACAAAACACAGTAGAATGACCGGGACCCCTCTCTGCTGTTCTTAGTAATTACTGTGTTCTAAATTGCTTAAATATCTGTGAATTCATAATATTGAATCTTCCACAAAGACTACTTGGAATAATATTTCTAAGTCGATATTTATTTTTCTAAATTTATCCTCCTCCTACTGTTTTGTTGCTTTTAAGAGGCAGAGTACTCTGCAATAGATTAAATCATTTCTAAATTAAGTGTAGGTAGATGTCTAGAAAAGTGATTCTCCAATTTCTTCTTTTACAACCATCACCAATACCCACATACACCCATCCCACCTTCCAACCCTATTTCTATCATTTCTCTCATAAAGTAAGGAGACTTGAAGATATTTCACTCAACTGAAGAAACTGCCGTCTTCTCCATTTTGCTTTGTTAAAAAGACAACAATAGGGCTGGACATCCAAGAAACAATGTGATGAAAAGAAGATGTGATAAAAACAACTGAAAGACTAATTGGTTGAAAAAATAATTTAACAGCTATGTTGAGTAACCACAATATTTCTGTAAAAAGACAAATTTCTACATGTCGACTCCTCTAGGACAATGCTTCAACAACCTTTGCCTTAAAGCCTTTTCAAGTAAATAATTTATGGTAGTCTGATACCATGAAGCAGTGATTTAAAGCAGATGGTAAAAAATGGCCTTTTTTTTAAAGCATAGATACCGGTTGATTATGTAATACAACAAGCTGTTTCCAGACCACTGGTCTCATAATAAATATTGAGACCTATACTACTGATGTACAGAATTTATTAAGCTTTTCACATGTAATAGAGCATAGTTTCAGTTGCATCTGAAGTGCTAACAAAAGCTCCAGCAATCAAGAATGGCAGCATGTTATCAATATTTTATAACAATCAACACTTGCAGCTTTTCAGATTTGGATAAGATAATTTATCCCAAAGTAAATCTAGTCATGCTTTTAAAAAATGCTTTAGGTCACTCCAAGCTTGGCAATTAACATTTGGCATAAACAATAATAAAACAATCACAACTTGATAAATAACAAATACAACATTGTAGGCCATAACCATACACAGCATAAGGAAAAGATAGTGGTGATGAGTAACTAGCCGTTAGTATTAATTGAGTACCTTGGCCTCCATGCAGATACTTCCAGAGGCTTTGGTTCATTCAGCCCTGACGCTCAGTTTTCAAAGCAGGGGGCAATATCTACCGTATCATTTTGTAATTTCTAACACACTGAAAACAAGTAAGTAGAAAATGATGAGTTGATTTTTATTAATGCATTAAATCCTAAGGAGTTATCACCAACCCCTTAGTATAAAATTTTTTCAAGTTATATTAGTCATATGTGTGCTTCTTACTGTAAATGCTGCTAAATGAATTAAATGAAGACAACAATGTTTCCCCTAATGTGATTGATTTTAGCACTTTTCAGCTACCTAGATCTAAAAATCTTTCAGTCTTTTGAACTGAACGTTTGAGGACAGTGTTCATATTTCAACCTACTGATAATACAATATGCTTGATTCAGAACGTTAACTTACAATCTACTCCAAAACTAAAATTTTAATCTGGTGCAAAATAAGTAGCTATAAGTGGCACAATAACCATGACGCATAATGACCGTGACACTGAAATGGTTACTGTCACAGATGCCGATAAACAAGGATGTGACGGCTCCACTCTCAAGTCGCCTAGGATTTTGAATTACTGTCTGTACATATTGTCACTTATAAAACTATAATAAATTGAATATTTAGTCTGGTGTCTTCAAACACCCAAGATATACGATAACTTATACCAAAACAATATTTATTCGAAAATATTTTTTGTAGCTGGTAGTTCTTCCCTTGGAGGTAAAGAACACCTTGCCAAAACTTTTAATAACCAGGATACAGAAAATTTTAAAGAACGGTCTTACCTAGGAATCAAATATACAGAGATTCAAAGAGGAAAAAAGAAAATTGTATAGAAGACAAAGATCAAACTGGTATCCCAGATCCAGAGCAATTTTGTAAAGTAGGAAAGCAATTATGATAACCCACAGCTTCTTAGATCATTCTAGTGAGGATCTCCAGGTACTATATGTGTTTTCATAATGATATTTTCTAAATAAAGGGCCTTAAATGCACATAAAAGGGTGTTTCCCAGGAATAGAGGTTAAGATATTTTTACATTGTTCAACCCACAAACTATTTGGTCAAAGGAATATGTAAAGCTCAACAAAAGCACATCTGGTGGAAATTCATGGCAATGAATGTTGACAAGATGTGCTTGGATCTCGCTTGCAGCATCTGGCAGTGAGTAGCAGAACAAAGGTAGGAATCTCACAGGCTCTCCTGTGTCTGTTCTGGAAGAGGCTCCGTGGTGGTGGAACTAGCGTTTGCAGTCGAATTCAAGACTTCTCCAAAATCACCACCAGCAGGCTTGGTTCCTCCTACTTTAGACTTTTAAAAATAAAAGTTCAAAAAGAAGAGACATTAGGAAACATAAACTTCGCTGACTCTGCATAAAGTAACTCAAATTTTACTTTGAAGAACAAATAAATCAGAAGCCTAAGAGCTCAGTGATTATTTGTACAGAATTTAGTACTGTTGTAATGTTCCATGCAGTTTCACAGAAAAACTTATGCAGTTTGCGTGCTGAAATATTCAAATTGGTAAATTCTACCTCTCCACTTTTTTCCCCTATCTGCTTATTGTTCTTCACGGGGAAAGTTGTCTGAAGAACTTTGTAAGGCCTATTATGCTAAAGTATCTACTGAACTCTCTATATTTGGATAACACTTTGTGAAATATTACTGAGTAAAACAAAGGAAAGAAATATATGTATGTTGCCCAGTTACAGCATAAACTTTCTAACCTTTTGCTGCTTAAAGAGTGGTACATGGACCTAGAGACTCAACATCACCGGGGAGCTTGTTAGACATTTGGAACCTCAGACTGGCCTCCCCATCTCCGTCTGCAGAATTGAAATCCAGGCTTTAACAAGATCTCCAGGTGCTTCCTATACACATTATAGTTTGTGACGCACTACTCCAAGTTATCTGGCCTGAAAATTTGTCAATAAACATTTGTTTGAATGAATATATCTGCCCCACATTTGTATACTATTGTATGCTTTTCAAAACCCTTACACATCCTTAATGACATTGATGAATCTATGCTTCCTGCCCACCGTCACCCCCTCTCCTGCCCCCATTACATCTCATGACTGACCAACAGGACAGCTGACTACCATTAAGAAACCAGTCAATGATCAAGGATGCAAGGATGCAACTCACAGTGGGCTTGCATCTGACCTTGCTCTTAGCTCAGTCTTGACTGGCCACAGATATCATTAACAAGCGGAATCTAGTTGAAACTTTCTCTCTCATTTCTTCTTGGCCTCCCATCCAAAATCTTTGAATGGCATGAAAAATGTGCATGACTTGTATCCACTGTATATTTATTAAATTTATTAAAACATTCCTTAATTACAAGAAAATGTTAAGACCTCTTGCAGTTCACAAGTCTAAAACAACTCCTCCCCACAACTGGTCCCTTCTCTATTCTAAGACCATGAATGTCAGTAGTAACTCCCAGTCAGACTCCTGGAGTTATCCTTGGTCCTTCCCTGTGTTGTTCCACATCCAATCGATCACTAACTTTTTTCTCTGTCACTTGTAAAGTCTAAATATCTCTCGACTCTGTCCCACTGGCACTAGCTCAACTCACCACACCGACATCTTTCGCCTGGATTACAATGCCTCCCTCCCACCTTGTCTCCTTCTCCAGTCTCTCTCCACTTAGCTCTGCAGGGCAGACAGTGATCTTTCTAAAATGCACAGAATGCGCAACTCGGGTTGTTTAAAATCTTTCAATGGCTTCCCACACTTTCCTTAACGTGGCCCACCCATCTCTCTAGCTCCATCTCCTGCTCAATACCCCACAGCACAGCAAAGTTCCTGGTGTTCCTCAAAGGGGCCCCAAAGCTTCAAACATTCCCCTCAACCTAAAGGTTTGGTTTCCATTTACATTACTGCATCCTCTGAGAAGCCTGCTCTGACCTTCCCTCCTGCCAAGCATGACAGAAATTCCCATTACTGATCCTCACTGCAACCTTGACTTCCACTGTCATAGCACCTTACCCTGTGTTTATTTTCATTGGCCATTTAATTGTCTAAACACCTTTAGAAAGGGTCTGTGTCTCTATTGCTCACCATGGTATTTCCAGTGCCCAATACTCATCTCCCGGCACACGGCAAATGCTCAATAATCACAGTTAATGACTTGATCCAAAATCTAAATGTAAGTACATGTAGACCCGATGTTTAACTGAATATCAATGTAAGTTAGAAAAACTGCATCCCAAGCACACAATTATATTTTACAGCTTCCTTGGTGATATTTGTCTAATACACTATACTATTAAAAAAATACATTTTTATTTGAATGGTGCCTAGTCATATTTAAAAAATCACACTACAATTTAGAGAGTCTGAATATACTCAGGAGGAAAGTACACAGTAAATGACCTGGAAGTTTCTCCTCTTCTTCAGTGTCAAAAGAACTGAGGCTTTCCTGGTTTTCCAGCTAGTCATTTAAAAAACTAATGTTCAGGGTAGATTTCAAGGAGAGGCTATGATATTCCTAAAACATTGAGAACTGAATTAGAGTAAAACCTTGACTTCTTGCAACGTACAGTTTCTTTTCAAACACCTGACTAGGCATTAATGAGGATAAAGCAGGCCTCTGGTACTGACCTAAAAGAATGACTATGATGTATTTTTTGCTCATCAAACATGTATTAAGTAGCTGTGATATGCCAAGGACTACTCTAGGCCCTGGAGAAGCATCAGTGAGCAAAAAGAACAGGGGCCTGCGTTTGTGGGTTCATTAGAGCATGCGTGCTAGGGGGGTTGAACGAACAAGCTGTAGGACTGTTTGTACAGTGTGATTCCTTTTTGAAAAACATTTATACATTCACGTAGAAACAGAAAAGGTGGGTAGTAGCATTTGTATGCGCAAGAAAAAAGGATTCAGATCATGATACAGTGTTTGGTTTTCTTTCTGTAAGCATACCCTGATTCTGTAATTTTAAAAAGACATATTTAAAAGCAAGTGACTCAATTACAATTCTAAAAGACAAAATATGAATATTTTAAAGCTGATTTATATAAAACATTTTAAGATATTAGTTTTAACCCTTAGAAAATATCCACAGTAACTACCAGAATTTGTTTAGGAAGAAATGACCATATGGGCTTTGCACTTCTCTGTAGAGGAGGCTGGGCAGTGGATGGGAACAAAACAACATTTTTGGTCACTTGTGATCCTTGATGATTTTATAGTTTTGAATATAATCTTGAAGATAATACAATTTACAAATTAATAAAGCTGATTATTATGGGAAAATGTCCACCTTCACCAATATCAAAGCAATCAAAAAATAAAACAATGAATTATCAATGATGATCACCATGGCATCATCATAATAATAAAAATGTCCAATAATTAAGGATTGAACAAACAATATCCATTATAAGGCTATGGAAGCAGCCACTGAACATAATATT
This sequence comes from Balaenoptera borealis, assembly GCF_965194805.1. Taxonomy (NCBI): domain Eukaryota; kingdom Metazoa; phylum Chordata; class Mammalia; order Artiodactyla; family Balaenopteridae; genus Balaenoptera; species Balaenoptera borealis. The sequence continues at coordinate 60,045,787 of NC_138876.1, read as the reverse complement.
GAAGAAGAATAATGATACAGAAACATGTTTATGATTTATGGTTAATTCTTTTTTTTTTAATTTTTAAATTTAATTTTATTTTATTTTTTAATACAGCAGGTTCTTGGTTAATTCTTTTTTAAAGTGTAACAGCATAGTCCTAAAACATCACTGTCTCTGGGTCGTAGGACCACTTTTTTGTGTTTTATTTTTTGTACTTTTCTATATTGTTTTTAATTTTTCACAATAAGAGTTATATTAAATTTTGTCCAATTACAAAAGTATTTGAATAATGCAAAAAGCAGCACAAACTTCTAAAGTACTACTGTTTTTTAAAATTATACATTTCTTTTCAGCACTTATGCTGGCCATGCTACAATATACACTCAAAAAAATTGATTAAAAGAGTATACATCATCTTAAATATCCATTAATAATGTAAAGAAAGTTATTGAAGTTCTTTAACTATTTTTAGAAGGAAATACTAATTTGAATAATTTACCCGCACCAAAGAAAGTTAAGGCACCAAACAAGATAACACAAAAGACCCTGTTCATTTCTCTACTTGCCTTTAAGTTTTCAACCTTTTCCTCAAACGATTTGAATGTTGGGGAGTTTCTATGGAGAGAAAAGAAAAACAAATAGTAAATTACAAACACTGAACAAAAAAGCCAACAATTTTGAAAACATTATTAGTTCACTGTATTCCTCTTCACCATTATTCTCAATCAGCAAAAGAACACATACACCATATGTGACACCTGTTCCATAGATGTGCAGGCATACGTACAAACATGTTTTATTATGTGAGATTATCGATTTTGTTCTAAGATTTCTACAACGATGTTTCGATTCCTTGAACAGAACCAGTCTTAGACATATAGATAGAGTCAAGTACATGTGTGAAGAGACAGAACAAAGTCAGGTACAACGTTGAGTCTGTCACTCTCCCAACCAACTTGTCACGGTATAAGAAAATGCCACTGTTAGATCAGTCTGATTCTGGTTAAGGTGCTACACTCTAGAACTCATGTTTAAATTCACATGTTGCCTGGCAAGATTTCTACATGAACCCACATCACCTAAGCAGGACAAGCAAACCATAGAAGGTTCCATACCAGGGATCTGGTTCCCAGGAGCAGCATAACAGACAGGGAAAGGAGAGACCAAAAGGAAGGGAGGAGCACAGAAATGTGGCTTTGGCCACTTCATAAAGCTGCCCCAACTGACAGAAGCTCTCTGAGCCCACGGGAAGCCTCTCCTGTGACTTCACATTCATCCATATGAATTAAGGAGGATCACAGCACCTGTGTCGCTCCCACCTGGGTTTCCAAAGCTTTTATACTATCCACCTGACCTCCAGTATCCTTCCTACTACCATGGTGAAAAAGGAGAAGAAGGGAACAAGGGGTGTCCTCCTTCCCATCGTGGGGATGGGCAATCGGTCCCAAAGTGTGGTCCCCAGACCAGCTGCATCAGTAGCTCTTTGGAAGTTGTTAGCAAAGCAAATTCTCAGCCACCCCAGGCCTACAGAGTCAGAAACTCAATGTGGGCCTGCTAGGCAGAGGCATTTAATAAGCCCTCCAGGTAGCTCTGAGGTACACAAAAGTTTAAGCCAAGCATGTATTAAAAATCCTCTGCCTCTATAGAGAGGTCAGGTGAGGTCACAGAATGTGCCACTTGCAAGTGCTTACTGATGAAAGAGGACACTAGAATCAGATCACAGTTGGCTCCAAATGTCACAGTGGGATGAGGGAAGTAGAAATGGGGAGGATGAAAGAAAAGGGGGGCTTGCCTGGTGGCTCAGTGGTTAGGAATCCGCCTGCCAATGCAGGGGACACAGGTTCGAGCCCTAGTCTGGGAAGATCCCACATGCCGTGGAGCAACCAAGCCCGTGCGCCACAGCTACTGAGCCTGTACCCTGGAGCCCGTGAGCCACAACTACTGAGCCTGCGTGCCACAACTACTGAAGCCCGCGTGCCTAGAGCCCATGCTCCGCAACAAGAGAAGCCACCGTAATGAGAAGCCCGTGCACCACAACTACTGAGCCTGCGCTCTACAGCCCGTGAGCCACAACTACTGAGCCCGCGCGCCACAACTACTGAAGCCCGCGTGCCTAGAGCCCGCGCTCCACAACAAGGGAAGCCACCGTAATGAGAAGCCCGTGCACCGCAATGAAGAGTAGCCCCCGCTCGCTGCAACTAGAGAAAGCGTGCGCACAGCAACGAAGACCCAACGCAGTCAAAACTAAAATTTTTAAAATTAATTAATTAAAAAAAAAAAGAAAAGAAAGAAAAGGGGATTGTAACTAAAGCTAATGCAGATGGAGGAGGTGGGACACCTACATCCATGAAAACAGAAGGTTGATTAGATGAGCACTGTTCACTTTTTTTTAATTAAACAGATTCCAGATATGAAACAATTTAACAGGTTTACAAAACAAAGAAGAAATAATAATTCCTTTTTCTAATCGCAAACATTTAATGGATTCCTTACACCAACCTAACATTGTTAGGAAGAGCAACTGAAAACTGGTGACAGTTTTCACAGCTTGTTTAGAGTAGAATTCTAGCTCCTACTTCAGAACAGTTCAATTTAAACATCTAAGATAAAAAAATAAGAAAACATCAGACCAACTTCATTTTGTAAAAATATACTTTACCTCATAGCAGGCATGCTAATTGAGTGTTGAATGGAGCGTATACTAAGAGGCAGCATTAAAAAGAGATAGAAATGGAGTTAGTAAAGTGGTGATTAGACATTATAAAAGGCAAACAAAACTTAGTTTTCTAGGAGCTTGTTCTTCTGGCACCATGAAGAATTACCTGCTTTTTAAGGTGGAGGGGATCACAATTATTTCAACATAATTTACTTTTATTCATGAGCCAATTTAATTCTAGCAGTTAATAGAGCTAATGATAAACTTTGCATTCTTACAGCACTTTGAAAATTGTCGAGTGCTTTCACCAGTATCTGTAATGAATCTAGCATCAAGGCTCAAAAGTTAATAATTTACAGGTCACAGCACAATCGTGAATGGAACTTGGGTCTTTAAGACTCCTAATCCAATGTTCACCACCTCCCCTCAAAAAATGAAGCACACACATACAGGTATACACACACACACACACACACACACACACACACACACACAAGAGAGACCACTGAAGGGCTCCTGCAGTCGTTTTTCTCCCACATACTTGTTACCAGAACAGGAAGGTTTCAAAGTCACTATTTGACAACTTCAAGTGACTTTAAAATTACGTATCACTTCTTAGTGGTAGTCATAACCAGTTTTCTAGTAAGAGACACCTGTACTTCATCTCAAACTAAATGTCCTTATAGGTCATTCAAATAACATTTGATCCCCTGTTTTACCAGGACCAGCTTTTTATTCAAGGGCAAAGCAGTTCACTGACCATTCGGGTTCAAGGTTATCTACCTCCAGCCATCTCCCATTGAGACCACCTCACAAGATGAAAGTACCTCAATTCTTGGGCTCACTAAGTCACTGTATGTACCCTGCTGATACTGTTAACATGCTTATTAGCATTTTGACCACTGACACAGCATTTTGGGGTAAGCTGGACAGTCCAAGGTATCAATTCCCAATTATATTTAAATACTGTGTGTGTTTATGATTTAGTTTTCTCCAAGATTCCGTTGTCACAAATGACAATGTGTCTCAATGTAGCTCCTCAAATCTAGTTCTGCATTAGTATGGAGTATGATCTTGATATGAATCAAAAGAAGCTGACAGCTCGTACAAATAATCAGTAAAATATTAGGACATCTTCGTCCTTAATGTTGTACACAATACAGGAAAAGATCCATTGTAGCTCAGCATTCTCTCTTCCTATCACAGTGGTAGATACCTTGGACATAAGACTATATTCTGGGAGGAATTTGCTAATTCTTTTCCTGCTTGATTTCTTGCAGTGTGCTGGATCCATATTTTAAAGACAGAGGTTAATAAAAATCACCTTTCTTAGTTTACAATACCAGAACTCCAAAAGCTACCTGCCCTTCCTTGGACCCTTCTGAAAAAGCTGCCTCTGTAAGTCACATTCCCAAAGCCACCTTCCACCATCACCAATATAATAACTGGATCAGTAGAGTTCCACCCACCAGAGCTAACCTCCTGGTAATTTAAAAATTGTTTAGACCAAATTTAAAAAAAAATTTGATTTGAGATAATTAAGATTCCTATCCTGGGATTTTGTAATTAGAACACTAAGCCACTGGTCAGTCATTGGTAGGTACTTGAAGCAGAAAGTCATGTAGTCTTCGATGTTGAGGAAGACATTTGGGGGGGACCAGGTACAAGCTTCAAGAATGCAGAGGAAACCAATTCCCAAAGAAAGAATTGCATATAAGCACAGAGAGAGGTAGAGGAAATGAAGGAGAGATGACCATTCAGGGAAGAGGGCTCAGGTGGTAGAGGAATGGGTTTCTTGGTTTTTTTGGGTTCTAGAAGCTACCTTGATTTCTAACAGCTTTTCAATGAGCTGGACTAGTCTGGGTGGGGCCTGGGCTTGCTTCCTTTCTTCTCCTTGGATTCCAAAAGAACTTTCATTCTATGCAACACGTACACTTTTCAGGTGAGCGAAGTCACATAGTTTTCTGTTCTTCCTAACCAAAAGACTTTGCTAGGACATTTTGGCAGAAATTACCAAATTCTGGCAAAAGAAGGTGCTTAATGGCTGAACATGTGATAAATTATTTGTCCATAGGACTCACACATTGAATTCAACAGAATCAACAAAATGAGGAAATGGGTGGATAAAGCAAGTATAAATCTCAGAAACGCACAGTTAATTCTAGTCACTGATTCTCCCTAAGCACCTATGTAAAAGATCATTTCCTCCAATGGCCAATTGTGGATACTGTGACCCTTTAAACAGCCTACAAACTAGTTAAAAGGGACTAGGGCAAAGGCAGAGTGAAAAGAATGATCATAAAAGTGAATTGTAGATGCATCAAGTTGACTATCAATTCCACATCCAGCACACAAATTAATTCAGGATTATCCTACATAAGAAACAAGTCCTGAGGTCATAAAAGCTGAAAAACTGAATTGTAAAAGTCACGAAGTCACATGGAATTATCAGGGGATGGAGAATTAACACAAGAAGACAGTGGAGAGCTTATGCATGGCTCATCAAGGGATCTTCCCTGCATTAGGTAGGAGAAGGACGGTTGGTGGAGCGTCAGTGCAAGGGGATATCAGGAGAATGGGGGAAACTGCCAAACAGGGTAAACAGTCAGGAGAAGACACTCAATAATGTTGGAAATACAGACAATTTTTTAAAATATTTTGTTTTTACAGTATTACCATAGGAAAGGAATACCAATACACTTTCAAGAAAACCAAGATAGAAATGATAATTTGGGGCCTTTAAGTTATTAAGTACCTAGAAGGTGCCAATGATGTTTATAATATGACTTAATGTTAAAAATGAACACTTTGAGAATTCTAAGAAACAGTGCAGCATCTCTTGTAAAGGCCTTTAGGGTCTTTACAGGATCATGACAAAATCATCCTTGCTGGTGTTGTGTTTCAATTAGCAGTTAAGGCAAAGAAAGAATTTAAATATTTGAGTACCATGAAGGATACATCCACTAAATACGTTTAAATGGGAATGTATAGGAAAAAGCAAGGAAATGATTACAATAAGGTGTTTATTTTGTGATAAATTGCTGAGTTGAATTTCCGTATGTTTTACATTTCACAATAAGAAAAGATTAAAAATACACCCACTGAACAGAGAATGAAATCAATTAAATTAATACAAAGTCAAGGTGTTCCCACTTTTGAGGTAGCCATTACAGCAGGAAGAACAAGGAGTACATATCAATTTCAAGTCCACCCAGTTATCTGAACTTCTCTACAATCCCTATTTAAATGAAATTCCACTTTGTTGGTGGCTAGTCTGTAATCTAACAATTGGGCAGCTGTCCTTGCATTTCTAGCTTCTCTATGGAAGGTTACACAAGCTTCAACTTGCCTCAACTTACACATCATCTCCAATATCACTGAAGTTTAAATATAATACGGAAAACTTCAAAAGCACAAAGCCACGTTGCTGCTGGACCAGAACTGTCTCTAACAGATATATTGTGAGGATTTGTTATCATCTATGAAGTTTAAACATAATATGGAAAACTTCAAAAGCACAAAGCCATGTTGCTACTGGACCAGAATTGTCTCTAATAGATATATCGTGAGGATTAGTTAGCATTTATAAAGCAAACTTTATGAAAACTTTTTCCAGTTTGATTTTGGCCCTCAAAGATAGTAACCTATAATCAAAGTAGGAATGTAAGTCTGGGTTCCTCAAAACACTGAGAAAAAAAATCAAAGAGGGCAACCTGATTCTCACTCAGAAAACACAAAGTACTTCGCAATCTAATATTTACTCTTACTTTGGAAAAGTTATTCTTCTAAAAAGCTGAATTGATTTTTTAAAGTTTCCTTGTTTCTTACATAAGTGTTTGATCTTTTCATACCTAATAATAATAAAGGGGGAGGGGTAGAGGGAAAAGAAGAAGGAAGGAAGTAGTAAACAGAAGATAGAGAAAGAAGAGTTAATGGCCAACATGTCTGAAAGCTTATCTGTGTATTACTATTCCCTTTTGCCCTCAAAATAATCTCTTGATCATAGGTGATGAACCAAAGGAACTTCTGGACAGTGCCTGTAGGGCCTAAGTCTTAAACTATCATTGCTCTGGGGAGGCAGAACAATGCAGAGGGTAGTGCAGGCTCCTGAACCCGGGTGTGCCTGGGTTCAAGTCCTGGCCTTCAGCCACGTCGCTATATGACTTTGAGGAAGTCACTTAACCTCTCTGTGTCTCAGTTTTCCTCATCTGTAAAATCAGAAAAATAATAGCACCTGCTATACATAGTCATGCCTGAAACACAGTTCACCATTATTATTGTTACGGATGGCTTTAACTGAAACACACATTAATATTTATTTCATTTTATATTATTTTCTTTAAAGCTTTCAAATTTCACCCAGCTATTATTTTGGTTGGTAACTTGAACTCTAGAGTCTAGAACAGTGCCTGGCACAAAGCTGTCATTCAATAAATACTTTTGAATGAAAGAATGAATAAATAATTGCAGTAACTAAAATTAGGAAACATGGGCATGAAAGGTAGAAAAGTTCATTAAAGCTTTTCAAATTCAAATCAAAAGGTACTCTATTACAACAAGAGAAAAGAGGTCATTTCTTTTCCTATTAAGTGGTAGACATTTTCAGCAAAATGGAATCTGGAATGACTTTAATGAGTCTGAAACCAACAACAACAAAAAAAATCTAGAGGTTTACACGAAGAAACACACATGTCAAAAGGAGAAATTTCCTTTGAAGATAAAGGCAAAGTTAATTACATTTCCTCCTAAGTATATCAGAAATATTTGACTAATGAGGCTACTGAAGTATTAGAGCATGCTATTAATAACATGAAAATTGAGGTTTACACTGGCACCAAGTGAAATGAGAAGGCTCTTTTAAAGTTTCTCTCAAAAAAAGTAAAGGCATGAGTCAACGTTTGCCATGTATGTGTAGAAAACAAGCCAACAGGAGAGGAGTGACTATGAACACACCACCTGGGGAAAAGCTGTCTGTCCCCAAAGGGCCTCCTTTGGTCTCCCTGCCGCTGACACCTAATTGTCAGGGCGTCAAAAACAGACATCTCTATCTCTGTCTCTGTCTCTCCCTCTCCCTCCTTCTCTCTCCCCCTCTCTCTCCCCTTCTCCCCTACCCTCCCTTCCTCTTCCTCTTCCTTACTCACCCACCCAAGGCATACGGCAAATATCTATATCCCAAGTGCTAACTTATTAATTGATAATGTAGTACAATTAAAACTGTTGATGACACTATTCAAGTCAGCAAAATATCCGCAGTTCCAGCAGAGAGCGAAATCACTGCCACAAGTCTGCTGGGTTAGTATGGACTCGGAACAAAGGGTAGTTAACAAGATTACCCAACTAATTCAAGCACTTGCAAAAAGGGGCCCCCTGCGTCCATCTCCATGGGAGGAAAGGCCTTGCTGCTGGGATGGAAACGCTCAAATCTGCTGCCCAAGCTCCCCTCCTTGCACAGCTCTTGGGGGCACGTGGCCAGTGTTTGCCTCTGTGACTCACTCATCTAAAAGATGTGGGTTTTCCTTATGTTTTCTATTGTATATGCTTTTATATACTTCTATTATATGTTTCCATATACTTTCTATTACATATGAACCCATTAAATCAGATTACAATCAGGACATCTTGATCTAGAAATGATTTTTTAAAGTGACTTTACCCAACTTTTAATCTGTAAGAAATAATTCCAAAATTTAGTTCTCAAAAGATAACCTTATATCTCCCATTTCCAAATTACAATATAAAGCCTTACTTTAACCTACATGTATTGATACGCAATATATTATTCATTAACAACCAGACTGAAAATGGTAGCGTATAATCTCAATTGCATTTTTTAAATGAAATGAAAAAAAGTGACTGTGTAAGCAGCTAGAAGAGAGCCGCCCAACTCAATTTATTTCTGGTGAATTAAAAAGACAGAATATACTGAGCCATACTTATGTACATCTGCTTAATCTTCTCAAAGGTACAGAAAATATCATTCCTCAACAGCACTTACAAAGTTTTATATTTTTGTTTACATCTAACATTGTTTTATAATCAGGTATTAACAGGGCTCTTCCATTCTTAACTCATTCCCAGGCCCTACTTCCCTCCCCCACTCCATCCACTCAAAGATTTCAAGCTCTTTCTGAACAAGAACCGTGTCTGGTCTAGGTTACATCCTTTAGACCTGTCCACGATAGGCACCTTAATGTTAGCAGAATGGATTATGTTAGTGAATACATCCTCACACAACTCAAATAACTTTAGATAAAACTGTCGTTAACAGTTTCCTAAAGCACTTAGGCCATTTTCAATTGAACACCAAAGATACAGAATCAATTCCTATCACTGATTTCTTGGGTTTTTTAGCACAATTTTAAACTTTAAATAGTTCAACACTTAGGGACTTCCCTGGTGGTGCAGTGGATAAGACTCCGTGCTCCCAATGCAGAGGACCCAGGTTCAATCCCTGGTCAGGGAACTAGATCCCACATGCATGCCGCAACTAAGAGTTCACATGCCACAACTGGGGAGCCCGCTTGCCACAACTAAGGATCTGGAGAGCCGCAACTAAGGAGCCTGTGAGCCACAACTAAGGAGCCCACCTGCCGCAACTAAGACCCAGTACAACCAAATAAATAAATAAATAAATAAATAAATATTTCAAAAAATAGTTCAACACTTAGAGTTTGTTTATCCCCATGATTTACTCTGACTTTCAGGGCTCAGTGTCATTAAGAGAGAGCCTCAGCTATAAGTACCTATGTGATTACTTAAGAAGGCACAATGCTAGGCCACAGCAAGTGACCACTTGAGAAGACAATTCACATTAATAGGAACAGAGATGGAGACTAGTATTATTATCCTTCCTGCTTCCATTCAAAAGACCTTCCTCCACCTTAGTTTTCTCTGACTACTAACTGGATACTCAGAGAGTCTGTATGGGAGAGAGAGGAGAGGTTTGCTCAGTATCACAAAGATTCCTTCTACAAGGCATGGTTTGGGCTGACATCTTTTTAATGTACTTTCTTTTTTGGCCTAATATACTTTATTTTTCCTTTTGCAACCATGAAATGTTCTTGTGTGCATAATTATAGAATACAACCAGTGTAAAGAAATAATAAAATAGTAAACACTATAAGCTAATAAAACAAGTACTAAAAAGTGCTGAGTCATGGTATATTTTATCTTAGGCATATTTTACTGCAATAAAAAAAATTTCAGAGTAACCTGTACAGGACAGAACACTAACATTGTGAGACAGTACATATGCTGTCTATTACAACTGCATAATGGGACCCAGGTGAAGGAAGATTCCAACATCCTGACAAAGGCACCAAAGAAATTAAAGCATCAAAAACAAACAAACAAAGTCAGACATTAAAAGGGAGGAATTCTGCATGCCATGGTAAAGCTGCTTCTTTTTACCAAAAAAAAAAAAGGAAAATGTCAAAATCATTTCCATATCCCTTTGAACCACAGTGTCAAATTATTCTTCTTTTAATGTATCCATTACCCATGGTATACAAGAAACCCTCCCTTGAAAATAGGAATGCACCAGAGAAAAGATATTCCAAAAGGCAAGAAAATTACGTAGTAGACAAACACAGCCATCCAATGTGGCATCATAAAGTAAGCACACTTGTCTTAAACGAGAGCTAGGCTGCGGTGATGGTTCAAACTCTCCTTACCTAAAGGAATGTGAAAAGGCTTGCAATCTGCAAGAAGCCAGAGTAAGCATTAAAAAAGAAAGGAAGTTCTGGTAAATCTAAAACAATTAAATAACCTACTTTTTAAAAGTTGTGTAAGGTAATTCTAAAGGGCTACACAATCGAGTCAGCACAGAAAGAAAAGAGAGCACCTAAGAGAAGTATATATAACTGTCAAAAGGGTTTAAGAGAGCTGTGTTGTTTATTACATTGTGTTGAAAATGATAATAGTCCAAATACAATGAGCAAGTCATTTGGTTTTTTTGGTACAAAGTATAATACCAATTAGCCAAACTTATTCAACCAACAAAATTCTGGTTGTAAAATCTACTTTCCCCACAAATGGAAAACACAAAGTCATGCAATCTGAAGGATTTTTTTTTTTTTTTAAACACAAATCTTGCATGCCAACAGAAGCACAGACGATTTAATCCACATTTGTCATTTTCAGCACTATTTTAATCCACATGGTGGGTGGCGCAAGGCATGGGTGGACACAAAAGCACTGTGAAGTGGTTTTACCAAAATGGCCAGGAAAATTCTGCAGACGCACTGAAAATATAAATACAAAATAAAAAGCAACAGCTCAAAACAAGATTTGGGCCTCGGCAGGAACATAAATGGTACAAAGCAATGCTGCACAAACGAGCATGTTGTAAGCACACCATGGGATAAAGATGTACCTCCCAGAAGTGAAGGCAGGACTCGGTGCTCCCGGACTCATCCCCATCAGACACGAGGCTCCGCCCACAACCACAGGTTTGCAAACACATACTTACCCGGTGTGATCAAGAACGACTAAAAGGACAAAATTCACAACCAGAATTTTTCAACAACCTTAAATGTATTCACAAGATGATCAGTTTGAAGGCTATGCCTAAAAGAATTTAGGGAAGCATTTCAGGTCCTGGTTTGAAGGAATGCCCTCCCTCACTCAAACAGAGAGGAATCCAGCATCAGTCAGAACCAGGCAGGAAACAAACGCAACCATGATAACAGATTTTAATTTGCCTCAGCTTAATTAAGCCAGGAAAAATGAGGACGTACTTTACATCTTCCAGCTTTTTGGTGATGACTGATCCAACAGATGAAAAAGCAGCTGAAGCCTTCTGTCCAGCCTGAGATAAGGTTTCAGAGGTCTTCTTGTACCTATATTAATTTATAAAAGGACAAAGCAAAGAAAGTAAGCTAACCTTTCCAGTATCAGTTATTTAGAATTCAGTGACGACCACCTCTTGAGAACTCTCAAAAAAAAAATTTAGAACATCTAAAATTCTTCACGATCACCAGGTCAGCATGATCACATCATCTTTTACTTAACCATCATTTCAGATACAACCTTCTGCAGTGCTCTAGGACAGCCAGAAAGATAGAGGCCTATAAAGGCAGGGCCAAAGAAATCCGGGTAAGGGCTAAAAATAGTCATGGAGCCAAGATCAAAATGAGCCATAGGTTGAATGAGATTATATCTCTTTATTTTTTCCCTTTTCCACTTAAGCCAAATAAAACAAAAATGAAATCAAATTCCTCACATGTCTTTCACAACTTTATCTCCTAAAAAGGGGCCAGAAGCAAGGTAGGACCCATGGGTACTTCTTATTATCCAAATCAATTTTGGGGGCATAAAGATTTTTTTTCAATTTTGCATATCTGTTGAGCTACCAAATAAGGACCAGTGTATTCTCAACGGGGTACGTAAAAGGTACAATACTTCAAATGACTTGAGTGGGATATTTGCTATAGCACAAAGGTATAATTTACCATCTCCCTCCTCCCATCTACACAGGGATTAGTGAAGGGAAAAACTAAAACAAAAACGAGAGAATATGGTACTTGCACCAAAGAGGTTAAGATCCCCACACTGTAGAAAGGAATGCTCAGGCATTTTTACTTACCCCGTCAAGATCAAATACTAAAAAAAAAAAACAACCCAGTTTATGATGATACAGAGAATGGTGTCCTACATGTTTCCCACTGCCTACTTATATGGGTAGAAAGTGGAGGTGGTCACCCTCGTGCTGTCACGTCAGGACGCAGTCAGCCTCACCGCTGCTGGTCACCAGCTCGGCAGATGGGACTGAACAGAGAACACAGTTCAGAGACTGTTACTACAAGCCTGTTCCTCCTTGTGCCGGGAAACAAAACTGCATCATGACAATGTCGTATCAAAACTGTGTGACCAAAAAGACCAAAAGATTAAGGGGTGGTCCTCTGCCACCAGCACACATCACAGACGGTGACCTGAGAGTCTTATGGTATGTATAGAACAGGGTTAAAAAAAAAAAAAGACTGGCTCTGTACTGGGCCAGACGTGAGTTCAAATTCTGCCTCCATACTTTGAGAGGTTTGTGACCTCAAAACTTATCTGATCCTGTTTCCTTATCTAGGGCCATCTCACTACCCACTCTACTAGGTTATTCTGAGGATTAAGCGACTCATGTATATATCTGGTAAGTCAATATATAACATTTTTAGAGCTTAGATTTTATTTCTGCAACTCACGTATGAGGCTGGTTTTCTTTCTATTCCCTAGAACAGTCTGAAAGACTGAAGTTAGAGAAGGGTCAGATACACTTGAGAATGGGGGGACGGGGGGTGGAACGGGCAGTGCCCTGCACAGTACAGAGAAAAGCTGCAGAAACGTCCTTAGTGCCTTTCGATCCCGTCCCCAGAAAAAAGGGCAAAGTGTCCTTTACAGTTTCTAGAACAATGTAGAATCAAGGGAACGTACGCAGACGTGGCTGTCACATCTTGCCACCCTTTGGCAATGTTCTGTTTTAGTTCCTGTAGCGAATTGATCCCGAGTTTCCGCTTGATCTCCGTTAGGTGCTTCTCTTTTGCTGCTAACACTTGAGACAGAGTCTGGATTTCTTCTTCTACCTGTGAGGAACGGGGTTGGGGTAGGTATACAGTCATTCAAAAAGTTCAGATGGTTAGCACAAAACTGTACTCAAATTTCTAGTCATTTTAAAACATTTTTGATTCATTTATCTGCCTCTTTAAAAACAACACATGATATATTGTTACGTAAACCAGTTACATGTTGATCTCTCCTGTAAAGCTGCTTTTCTCTCTTCTCTGTATTTCCATCTTGAGTCGTCCCCAGACTTCTCCCCCTCCTTACTCAGTTACCTCACAGAGGCTGAGGGCTCAAACCTCTACACAGATAATATTCATACTCTAACAGCCACTCTCCCGACTGCTGGGTCTGCATTCCCAGCTGAACACTGCTGCTTGAATGCCCATAAAAACTCACATTTGTGTATTAAGTCAAACTAATCTCCATCCCCACCAAGATACACACAACCATGCCAAATCAAAATCCAACTTTCTTGCGTATTTCATATGAGTTTATATGCTAGTATAAACCGGAGCTCACCCTGTCAGCCTCCGTACCTGCCAAAGTCACAAGCACAAATAAATCACACTGTCTCCCCCAGAGAGTCCTGCAGAGGTGTGGACCCTCTGATGCTGACTGACTAGCCTCAGCTTGGTGGTTAGAAATGCGCTCCCGACCCAAGGTCAGCCAACCCATCAAGTGGCCACCAGCCAGTCTCATTCAGGAATGTAGTTTAAGGGCTTCCCTGGTGGCGCAGTGGTTAAGAATCCGCTTGCCAATGAAGGGGACATGGGGTCAAGACCTGGTGCAGGAAGATCCCACATGCCGCAGAGCAACTAAGCCCGTGCGCCACAACTACTGAGCCTGCGCTCCAGAGCCCGTGAGCCACAACTACTGAAGCCTGCGCACCTAGAGCCCGTGCTCCGCGACAAGAGAAGCCACTGCAATGAGAAGCCCGTGCACTGCAACGAAGAGTAGCCCCCGCTCACCGGAACTAGAGAAAGCCCGCGCGCAGCATCGAAGACCCAATACAGCCAAAAATAAATAAATAAATAAATTTGTATATATTAAAAAAAAAGGAATGTAGTGTGAGAAACCATGATCACGTTGAGAGTAGAAGCTTGGATAAAGAAGCCCTGAAGTACAGGTGGGGCTCAGTGAGATTTTGAGATGTTACAGAAGCTTAAATATACTTGAGGGGCCAAAACTATAAACAGAAGCTATGAAGAAGAAAAAAAAAAAGACTTACAGAGTAAAGGAAAAGCCTAAGCCAGGAAAACAGAGGGAAAAGGCAGACCCACAGAGAGAAACAGACACCAGGTGGAAAAGACTTTTGTCCCAGGAGGTTGAAAAAGTGGGTCCCTAAAATACAGTTGGCCTTCTGTATAAACGGGTTCCACATCCACAGATGCAACTAATTGCAGACTGAAAATATTCGGAAAAAAAAAGTTCCAAAAAAACAAAACCTGAACTTGCCATGTGCCGGCAGCTATCTACATAGCATTTACATTGTACTTACGTAGCATTTACGTTGTATTAGGTATTATAAGTAATCGAGAGATGACTTAAAGCGTATGGAAGGACGTGCATAGGTTATATGCAAATACTGCACCATTTTACATAAGGGACTTGAGCATCTGTGGAATTTGATATCCACAGGGGTCCTGGGATGAACCCCCTGCAGATACCAAGGGACGACCATACATTCATTAATATTCAAGACCCTTAGAAGAATGCTTCTCTTGGCTTGTGGCAAAGCCATATTCTTAGTCTTGATCTACACAACACTTCTATGAGCTCAAAGACAACATGGCCTGTAAAAACAACAGAGTATTGTTAAGCGAACTGACAGTACTCAACAAAAGGAAAGAAGGATAAATCAAATGTGATGTGGCGGCAGCTGCCAAAAAAAAAAAAGAATAGCATACTCTCAGATGGCCTTAATTAGAATACAGGCCCAGAACAAAAATAATCCTCTGTGCTTATGAGATAGGACCGCACATATTGTACCCTTTTGGGAAGTCACAGTTTGAGAAGTATATTGACAAAATGGAATATGAGAAGAAAAGGGCAACAGGGATGAATAAGGTTCAAAATCAAGTAAATTAAATGACTTGCCCTAAGTCACCAAACTAATAATGTAGGAACCAGAATTTTAACTCAGGTTTTCTGACTCCGCTTCTCAGTTTACTGGCTAATTCTCATTGCACATTGTTAGCTTTTTAATATTTCTCTTTACCTGAACTCCAAATTTCAGATACTTCAAAGACTAGACTTAAAGGTTAAGTTTTCTACCCCTTGACCCATCCCTGAAGTATTCACTTGCCCTAATGAAAGTCAGAAGGAAAGACCACTGTAAATCTTTCTGAACAATACATGACCCAGTACATTCCCTGCTTTTGTTGTTGATTGTGCTAACATATCTACCTAGCTCAAGCTCAGAATACCACAGCAACAATTCCTTAATTATGGAATAATGAGTGGAAAAGTTACTACAAAGCTATGGTAATTAAGATTGTGTTGTAGAACTAAGAGTCCAGAAATAAACCTGCACATTTATGGTCAACTGATTTTCAACAAAGGTACGAAGATAAGTCAGTGGAAAAGAGTAGTTTTTTTTCCACAAATGGTGCTGGGACAACTGAATTTCCATATGCAAAAGAATGAGGTTGGATCCCTAAGTCAGACCATATATAAAAATTAAGATAGATCAGAAATCTAAATGAAAAAGCTAAACAATAAAACTCTTAGAAGAAAACACAGAGGTAAATCTTAATAACCTTGGATTAGGCAACATCTCTTAGATATGATACCTCAAGCACAAGCAACCAAAGAAAAAATAGATAAATTGACATCATCAAAATTTAAAACTGATGTGCTTCAAAGGACAGCATCATGAAAGTAAAAAGACAACTAACAGAATGGGGAAAATACTTGCAAATTATATATCTGATAAGGGTCTAGTATGCAAAATACATAAAGAGCACTTACAACTCAATCACAGAAAGGCAAATAATCCAATTAAAATGGACAATGGATTTAAATAGACATTCTGCCAAAGAAGATATACAAATGACCAATAATCATATGAAAAGATGGCCAATACCATTCATTAGTAATTAGAGAAGTGCAAATGAGATACTACTTCACCCCCACTAGGATGGCTGTAATCAAAAAGACAAACAATAACAAGTGCTGACAAGGATGTAGAGAAATTGGAACCCTCATACATTGCTGGTGGGAATGTAAAATTGTGCAGTTTGGCAGCAAAACAGTTTGACAGTTCCTCAATAAGTTAAACATGGAGTTACCATATGACCCAGAAATTCCATTCTTAGGTATATAACAAGAGAACTGAAAGCTTATGTTCAAACAAAAACCTGTACATGAATGTTCACAGTAGCATTATTCATAATAGCCAAAAAGTAGAAACAATCTAAATATCCAACAACTGATGAATGAATAAACAAAATGTGGTATATACCTATACAACAGAATATTACTCAGCCATAAAAAGGAATGAAGCACTGATATGATTACAACATGGATGAACCTTGGAAACATTATACTAAGTGAAAGAAGCCTGTCACAAAAGACCACATGTTGTTTGATTCCATTTATAGGAAATGCCCAGAATAGACAAATCTATAGAAATAGAAAGTAGATTAGTGGTTACCAGGGACTGGGGAGAGGGAGGATTGGGAGTGAATGCTAATGGGAACAGGGTTCCTTTTTGGGGTGATGAAAATGTTTTGGAATTAGGTAGTAGTGATAGTTGTATAACCTTGTGAATATATATAAATCAAGAACTGTACACTTTAAAAGGATGAATTTGATGGTATGTAAATTATATCTCAAAAAGGAGTAAAAAAAACTAATGTTTTTTATCTCCATTTTATTTAATTTCTACAACTATTTCAAGCAGTGACTCTAATGTAAAAACCTGAACATTACCATTTGCTTTAAATGTAAATAATTTTATTATATCTAATTATTATTATTATCATAATTATGATATCATTATGATTATTACGATAATACTGTGATATCACAATGTCATATATGATATGAGGTAAAGTGATAGTATATCTGCCGTATCTCATGGCGTTTTCAGAAAAGTTGGATAAACTTCTGATAAAACATGAATACTATACAAATAAAAGGATAAATGCACATGCATCAGAGTTCATGAAGACCTGGACACAAGACCCAGTGCCGCAGTGCACTACCTTATGACCTTAATCTCCATAATCTTGGATTAGGCAATGGTTTCTGACATGTGACAACTAAAGCACAAGTCACCAAAGGAAAAACAGATAAATTCAACTTCATCAAAATTAGAAACTTCTGTGTGTCAAAGGGTGAAAAGGAAGTGAAAAGGAAAACATACAGAATGGGGGAAAACGTTTACATATCATATGTCTGATAACTTCATTTGTTAAATAACATTACATAATCTATTGGGAGATTCAGACCTATATTAAGTGCTATTACTGTTAAGTTAATATTACTGATAATGACATAATTATACTGAGAGCAGGCAAGGATTTGGAAAAACTACTCTCTCACATACTATGAGAAATCTTCTGGATAGCATTTTGGCCTTGTTGGTGTACCCGGGAATGACTCTGTGACCTTAAAACCCAGTAGACCCAGGGATTCTACTTCTAGGAATTTATTCTAAAGAACTAATTAAAGAGGTGCCTAAAGGATTATATGTAAGTACTTCCATCAAAATACTGTTCATAATAGCAAAAAAGGAAAACAACTAAATGTTTATAAATAATATGTCCTTTAACTAAAAATGAGCTTGAAGCAATTAAAAAATGGGCTATGCAGCAATTTAAAATGATGTTTTAGAAGATTATTTACTGGCACAAAATTTTTTTTGAAATTCAGTTAAGTGAAGAAAAGTTATAGATGTGTATTCTGATGCCTTCATAAAATACTGAAATATGTTATAGCAATACATACATAGCAAAAAGTCTGGAAATCTGGAAACAGATAATCTAAAACTTTTATGCTGTAGGTAATTTTTTTTTTTTTTTTTGCTGTAGGTAATTTTAATTTTCTTTGATTTTTTTTTTTGTTTCTGCACTAAATATAAATAACTTGTGGAAAAAGTATTTTTGTTTTCTCTTTTCAAAATAACAATATTAGGCATGTACCACATACTCAATATTTTTAGTTCTTACTTTCCTCGTAGGGCTTATCACCAATCTGCCTTACCCATCCTATCCCCACCTAGTTTATAAAAGCTGATGTAAAAAAAAGTGGATTGAACAAACAGATAAGTGAAAAGGAAACAGGAAACCTGAACAACACTATAAACCAACTAGAGCTAACAGACATAAATAGAACACCTCACCCCAAAACAGTAAATACACCTTCTTCTCAAATGTACACAGAACATTCTGCAGGACAGAGCATATGTTAGGCAACAAAACAAGTCTCAATAAATTTAAAATCATACCAAATATCTTTATCAACCATAATGGAATGAAACTAGAAATCAAAAACAAAATGAAAATTGGAAAATTCATAAATTTATCAAAATTAAACAACACACTCTTAAACCACCAATGAGTCAAAGAAGAAATCACAAAGGAAATTACAAAATACCTTGAGACAAATGAAAACAAACACACAGCATATTAAAACTTATGAGAAGTAGTAGGAGTAGTGCTCAGAGGGAAATTTATAGCTGCAAATGCCTATATTAATAAAGAGGATCTCAAATCAATAACCTAACTCTACACCCTTACAGATCTAGAAAAAGAAGTGCAAACTAAACCCAAATCTAACAAAAGGAAGAGAATAATAAAGATTAAATATAAGCAAAATAGAGAATAGAAAAACAATAGCAAAAAATCAATGACGTCAAAGGCTGTTCCTTGAAAAGATCAACAAAATTGACAAACCTTTAGCTAGACTGACAGAGCAAAAAAAAAGAGAAGATGCAAGTAACTAAAATCAGAAATAAAAGTGGTGACACTACTACCAACCTTATAGAAATAAAAAGGATTATAAGAAAATATTATGAACAACTGTATGCCAACAAACTAGATAAACTAAATGAAATGGATGCAATCCTAGAAATTCACAAATGGTCAAAACTGACCCAAGAAGAAATAGACAAACTGAACAGATCTATAACATGTAAAGCAATTGCACAAATAATCAAAAATCTTCCCAAAAGAAAAGTCCAAGACCAGAAGGCTTCACTGGTGAATTCTACCAAACAAAGAAGAAATAAGGCCAATTCTTCTCAAATTCTCCCACAAAATAGAAGAGAATGGAAAACTTCCTAACTCATTCCAAGAGGCCAGCCATTACTATGATACAAAAGCCAGGCAAAGATATCACAAGAAAACTTCAAGTCAATCTCTCCCATGAATACAGGTGCAAAAATACTCAGCAAACTACTAGCAAACCAAATCCAGAAGCATATTAAAAGGATTATACACCATGACCTAGAATACATACACCTAGGATAAAGTGGGATTTATCCTAGGAATGCAAGGATGATTCAACATATGAAAATCAATCAATGTAATATACCATATTAACTGAATGAAGGGAAAAAATACATGATCATCTTAATAAGGTGCAGAAAAGCATTTGACAAAACCCAACACCCTTTCATGAAAAAAACACTGAACAAACTAGGACTAGAAGGGAACTTCCTCAACATGAATAAGTGCATTTATAAAGAAATGAAAGCTATCACCATACTGAATGGGGAAATATTGAAAGCATTTCCCCTAAGATTAGGAACAAGACAGGGATGCCCACTGTCACCGCTGCTATTCAACATAGCACTGGAGGTTTCAGCCAGATCAATAGGGAAGAAAAATAAATAAAGGCATCTAAAATGGAAAGGAAGAGTAAAACGACCTTTAATTGCAGATAACATTATCTTATATAGAGAAAATTCTTAAATAATCCACAAAAAATGTATTAGAGCTAATAAGCAAATTCAGCAAAGTTGCAGGATACAAGATTAACATGGAAACTTCAGCTGTATTTCTATACAGTAGCAATGAAAAATCTGAAAAGTAAGAAAATTCCATTTATAATCACATCAAAAAGAATAAAATACTTCAGAATAAGGGTAACTAAGGAAGTATAAGATTTGTACACTGAAGACTATAAAACATTGCTAAAAGGAATTAAAGAAGACCTAAACAAATGAAAAAACACTCCACATTCATGGAGTGTAAGACTTAATATTGTTAAGGTGGCAATACTCCCCCAAATCAATCCTCATATTCAATAAAAGCCCTATCAAAATCCCAATGGCATTTTTTGTGGGTAGAAAAGTAGATTCTAAATTCATATAGAATTGCAAGAGACCTTAAATAACAATTTTGAAAAAGAAGAAAGTCATACTTCTCGATTTCAAAACTTACTACAGATCTATAGTAATCAAAAGAGTGTGGTACACTCAGAAAGACAGACATATAGATGAATATATCAGAATTGAGAGTCCAGAAAGAAACCTTTACATCTATGTGAAATGATTTTTGACAAGAATGCCAAGAGCATTCAGTGAGGATAATCTCTCAACAAATGGTGCTAATAAAACTAAAGTCACATGTGAAAGAATGAAGTTGAACCCTACCACAAACCATACACAAAAATTAACTCAAAATGGATCACAGGCTTAAATATAAGAGAGAAGTTTTAGAAGAAAACATAGTGTAAATCTTCATGATTTGAGTTTTGGAAATGGATCCTTAGATATAATGCCAAAAGGACAAGCAACTAGAGAAAAAATACATTGGACTTCATCAGACTTTAAAACCTTTGTGCATTAAGACACTATGAAGAGGGACCTCCCTGATGGTCCAGTGGCTAAGACTCTGTGCCCCCAATGCAGGGGGCCCAGGTTCGATCCCTGGTCAAGGAACTAGATCCCACATGCTGCAACTAAGAGTTTGCATGATGCAACTAAAGATCCCGCGTGCCGCAACTAAGATCCAGCGCAGCCAAATAAATAAATAAATAAATAAATTTTTTTTTAAAGACACTATGAAGAAAGTAAAAGGACAATGTATGGAATTGGAGAAAATGTTCGCAAATTACATTTCTAATCAGGGTCTAGTATCCAGGATATAGGAAGAGCTCTTACATCTCAACAACAAAAAGACAAATAATGTTTTAAGAACGTGGCAGAGGTTTGAATAGACATTTCTCCAAAGAAGGCATATAAACGACTAATAAGCACATGAAAAGATGCTCAATATCATTCATCATTAGTGAAATACAAATCAAAACCATGATGAGATACCACTTTACACTCACTACGATGGCTATAGTCAAAAAGACAGAAAATAAAAAATGTTGGCAAGGATGTACAGAAGTTGCTGATGGAGATGTGAAACGGTGTCCCTGCTGTGAAAACAGGCTGGCAGGTCTGAAAAAAAAGTTACACATGGAATTACCATGTGATGAGCAATTCCACTTCTGGGTATATCCCAAAGGAATTAGAAATAGGTATTCGAAGAAGCAGTTTTCCACAAATATTCCCTAGCTCAGTATCTACAATAGTCAAAAGGTGGAAACCACCCAAATGTCCATCAACAGATGAACGGATAAACAAAATACGGAAGATAAATACAATGGAATATTATTCAGCCACAAAAAAGCAGTGAAGTACCAATACAAGCTCAACAAGGATGAACCTCAAAAACATTATACTAAAGGATAAAAGCCAGATACCAAAAGTCACATGATATGTGATTCCATTTAAATGAAATATCCAGAATAGAATAGGTAAATCCATAGAGAGAGAAAGCAGATTAATTATCGCCAGGGGCTAAGGAAGGGAAAACTGGGGATGCCAGCTTAGTGAATATGAGGTCTCCTTTGGATGTGCTAAAAATGTTTGGAGCTAGATAGAGATGATAATTGCACAGCATTGTGAATATGCTGAGTGCCACTGAACTGTACACTTTACAATGGTTAATTTTAAGAAAAAAAAAAAAGGGAGGGAGGGAGAGAGGAAGGTATGGAAAGAAGGTTCGAAGTACCTCTATCCACAACACTGCCAAGGGGAGAAAAAAGTCAGTGAAGCGGCCGAAGAGCCAAGCACATCGGGGTTAGTGAGGTCACTTAGAAGATATTCACTAGCAGCCCTCATCCATTTCCCACTTCACACCCTACTTCTCAGATCCACTTTACCCGTACATACCTTCCCTCATATAAAAACCGACTGATCTCACACTCCCTCATCTCCTCTCCCCCTCTCAAGATCTCTAGGAGAGTAAACACATGTTGCTGTCTCTGCCCTGAAACTGACTCTACGATATTACCATGTGCTTTAGAAAAACAAATGACAATATATTAAGTGCAAAACATGAAGTTCCAGAAGAATTGAGCCTTTACCTTTGCAAGTTCTCTTCTTAGCTCTTCTCGCTCCTCCTCTGATAGGGTCTCAGTGGCACTGATAGTGGCAGCAACATCTTCTCCTTCCTCGGGTACTGGGTCTGTTCTCAGTAGACCTTGTTGGAGATTAAAAAAAAAAAAAAAAGTCTGTAAGGTATGAAAGCTAAGTAAAATTCTCCTTTGGGCTCCTCCACTGCCCCAGCCAGAATAAAGCCAATTCAGTTTGAGCCACACCTCATTTTTCTGCACCTTCAAATGATGTGGCTTTCCCAGGAACACACCAAAAAAAAAAAAGTCTGACCTAACCACTAAAAACCACCAAATGACACCCTACCAAAATATGAATTTAAAAAATACAGGCACCCTCTCTGCTTCTGTTCATTTCTCCAGTCACAATATACTTACTGCAAAGCAGAAGAGTTAAGAGGCCAAGAATGGGATCTTCCCAAGACTTTAAATGCTTAACTAGTCAATCAGCATGACTAATAATTCATAGTAACCAAAGCAAGGAGACTGTAAATGTCTTTAGCTTCCTCTACTAATCAGATTCAACTCTTAACAGCCTCAATGAAGAACTATCTAAAGAAATTTTATTCCATTTCATTCCCTTAGTTAGTGGAAGTAGGAGACACCTTCTTGTAGCTTTTTAAAAATATGTATCTCATCCAGATACCCTTTTAAAAATCCTAAATTATATACTCAGAGAAATGACCAACACCCACATAATATTTCTACCAAAACACTATTTATGACCAATCCTGCCACACCCATTGCCCTGGAATAGAGCCAATGTCTACTCATCCATCAGAAAGAACTCGGTATTTTCAGAGAGTAGCCAGGAAGGCACCTGCCTCTCGGCAAGTCTCCCCTCTCTTCTGCCCAACCAACCAAGTACAAGGCTAAGAGCGTGGGCAGTGAGGCCTCTGAACCTTGGGTGTCAAATTTAAGAGGGCACTAAAAAAACTCAATATAAATTATTTTAATATTTTAATGTAATATTTTTAAAAAATCAAAGTTAATTCAAAGAATCCATGGTGAACAAAGTGCCAAATTTTTAAATAGACAGGCTCAGTATGGCTGATTTTTCCTTTTGCCTCAGGCTCCAAAGGTGGCTTTTCACAGCACTGTTACTGATCTTGTCTTTATTTAAAATGTTAGTATGTTGTTCATCATGGATTCCTTCAATTTTAATCTTCTTAGAACACTGCATTAACATAATACTCATCTTGATTGCAGGGCTTTTCGATGCCCCCTTAAATGCTACACCTGAGGCGAGGGCTCGCTCGCCTTACCCTGGTCACCGTCCTGCCATCCATTCCCATGCCCCAGCTGTGGGCGTTCACAGTCTCCTCTGGCAACAGCTTTTTTGCGCAGGGAACCAGGAAAAGGTCTCCTCCTCTTCCTGCTCTTGGCCTCTTTTCTGCCAGTGAGCATTCCAGGGATCACACTGTTCCCCACCAGCCCTCACGTCCACTTCTGGGAAGGGCTGGTTCCACCACAGTGGCAACGTGGCATCCGCCCAAAGCAAGATGCCAGGTGGCAGATGACAGACTTAAGAGGCAGGCAGAGAGGAAGACCGAGAGAGAACAAGCACGCTGTTCGAGAAGCAGCCAGCGCCATGGCAAGCCCAGGAGAAGAATACGTACGTACATTGCGTAAAAGGTACAAAGACACTTGCACATGATCTATTGTATGTTAACTGCATAAGAGTAGTTGATAATTACAATAACGATAATCAGTAGCATAACAGTGCCTACCTGAAAGGTGTTTACAGAATTGTTAAAGGCATAAAAGTAATACAAAATAAAACAATTCAAAAACCACAAACGAGAGTGGCAAATAGGATCTCCTTCAAGTCCTCTCATGCAAAGACAATGCGTGACAGGTACAATCAGTGGATGGAAAGCCTCAATGAATAGCTGCTTCTGCAGGTCTCCTCTAAAATATTTTCAAGCAGATTGCCCAAGTACTGATAGAAATCTCATCATGTCACGCTGCAGCTTAAAATGGTTCCTTTAGTAGCTCCTTGCTGTTTTCAAAGCAAACTTCAACCCCGTAGTTTAGCACACAAGCCTCACTGGCCCCATCCCCTACTATCTGGCACTGGAACCTCTTACTCCAGCTTGAGTCATATCAAACTGTGGACACGGTGCTGTGCCATGTACGGCCAGAAACCACTGAGGAGGGTCCATGTGCGCTTGCAAACGTATGCCCTATACCAGATTATTTGACAAAGGAGCGTGAGACTGAGGATGGGATACAAGCATACAGGCAGCAATCGTATGAGGCAGGAGAATAAGAACCACAACAGAGTTCATTTACAAACATTGTTTTAATTTTAATGTTTTGCTCAGACCCTCTCAAGTTCTCCAGCTAGGACAGGACCCAACAAAGTGCAACAAAACTCAGGTGCTGGGACTTCCCTGGTGGTCCATGGTTAAGGATCCGCCTTCCAATGCAGGGGATGCAGGTTTGATCCCTGGTCAGGGAACTAAGATCCCACATGCCGCGGGGCAACCAAGCCTGTGCACTCTAGAACCTGCGCACCGCAACGGAGAGCCTGGGTGCCGCAACCAAGACCCGATGCAGCCAAATAAACAAACAAACAAACAAAAAACTCAGGTGCTAAACCATGCCTTAAATAGCAAAGCCTCTTTCACGCTTTTTAATAAACACTGTTTTGCAAATCTACTTATGGGGGAAGATGCAATATCTGATTACTAATGATGCTTTATGCGTAACTGCCCAATTCCAGAAAGAATCTAAGAGGATTCTGATATTAATCAAGAATTTAGTTGAGCTACCAGGGAAAATAAGAGTCTCAGAAAAGGGCGTTCTGGGGTTGCCCACAGTTAGCTTTGGGACCTCCAAGATGACCTTGGGATTTTATACTCAGAGTCTAAGAAAGCTAGTAATTACATGTTCTGCTTTTTTCATATTAGCCTGTAGGTGGCAGCAAATTATCAATATTAAAATTTAAAGGCGAGGTTTGTTTTAGGATCATCGACTAGGGAAAAAAATTGGAAAATTAAGGACATGAAGGAAAAACAGAAACACAGATATCGAAATCACCTGCAAAACCTAACAGTCATGACTTAGGAAAATTATTAATAACCATAGCCGCCCCCACAAAGTGCATTCTATTTATATCCAAATCTGAGCTAAGTGGTCCCAATACATTACATCATTTACTTGCAACACTTCTGTGAGACAAGGATCACCATCACCATTTACAGATGAGGTAACTGAAGCTTACAGAGGTTAAGCAACTTGCCCATGGTAACATACCTGAATACATGGTGGAGTTAGGACTCTGAACCTGAATATTTTTATTTGAAAATAAAACTTCAAATCATTCATTGTACAAAGCACAAATAAAGACAAGGGTAAGGGGCTGAACGTCAGACTTGGGAGATACCTAGAGCCAATAATAAATAAGACTGTAAAAACTGGTAGAGTAGATCAAAAGCAGTCTATTAATCATTTCCAACCATATAGTTTCCTCAAACCTTGTTATGTGTTTCTAGGTATTATCCCATATCTTATATGTTCAGTAAGAGTAGAGTATTTATTGCAGAGGTAGAATCTGGCATGCTGGAAAAAAGATATTAATTTCTCATTCATAACATGAAAGTTGGGACACGGAAATGTATATCAGTATAGATTACTGATAACTAATGAGAACCTACTGTATAGCACAGGGAACTCTATCTACTCAGTGCCCTGTGGTGACCTAAATGGGAAGGAAATCCAAAAAAGAGGGGATATATGTATACACATAGCTGATTCACTTTGCTGTGCAGTAGAAATCAACACAACATTGTAAAGCAACTATATTCCAGTAAAAATTTTAAAATATAGATTACTAAAAACTATAAATAATTCAAAATTTCTTATTTGATCATTAATTTTAATGTTCCTCCTCAGAGTCTGACAGAAATCTATTTTTAAAAGACAGAGACGAGGGAGAAAATATGACATATTTATTGAGATCTAATATACCAGCCACCGTGAGGGGAGACACATTTACATATTATCTAAAAAAAAAAAAAAAGCAAGAATCTTACAACCAACACCCCATGAGCGAAGCAGTATTTGTAGTATTTATTTCCATTAAGAAACTGAGGTTCTCTGAGGTTCAGTAATGTGCCCAGAGTCACAGAAATTAAAACGCAGGTCTTTCTGACTCTAAACTCTTGCTCCTTCATGTACACTTTTCGTAGAGAAATTCCAAAGAGCAGGGGGCACAAACAGCAGGTCAGAAGGGAAGCTGGAAGCAGAGGGCTTTTCGTTCCCTGCAAGTGTGAGAACACGCGGGGTGCCTGGCTTGAAAGTCATAGATACCATTATCGAGCCCAAGTGACTGCAAATCAGTGATAATTCGTTCCATCAGGTTACTAACATTTTAGCCCACTTGCTTAATTCTTCTTCTAGTTGTGCAAACAGATTGCCAGCCTGTCTTCAGTTGTAGGCATGGGATCACCCTGAAGAGTTTCATCTGGGGAAGAGAGCCTGGAGCCCACGGACAGGCGAAGGGTTGGTTGCCCAGGTGGGAGACCCACTGCCAAGGGAGCGATGGGGATGAACCAGGAGAACGGTGCCCCTTCAGTCCTGAGACACAATTTTTTCTTCTACATTTTACATCTTTGAACTGGAGATCATTGTACAACCAGCGGCTAAGCAGTCCTTGTGGCATCGCTGTTTGTCACCTGTAACTGTGCCTCAAAGTGTGCAAAACGGGTGTCAGTGGCTTAGAAAAATCGCAGACCTCTCTTTCAAGAAAGGCTGTATCACAGGCATTTTGTGAGAGCAAAATAAATAAAACAGACATGGATTATTTCTAACTGAAAGGGAATTCAGATAAGTCAGGCGATGCACGTGAAGATGTTTCAGGAAAACCTGAACTGAGCTGACTTTCAAAAGTATGCAGAGGAGTGTTACGATCAATGTATATGTCTGAATAAATCTGAAAAAATAAGCATAAAATTTTAAGTGACAATTTTACTTAAAATAAAATTTGTTGTCACTTAAGCTAATTTTAAGTGAAAACAAAGCACTGTTTTTTAGTTTAACTTGCAGCAATTTTTTCCCTTAATGAAACGTAAAATAAAGGTACATCTTAAAATCTGTGGTGTCTTTGCTGTGATGAAACATGATACTTTGGACGTCAGAGAATTTGTTAGTACTTTGAGGAAAATGAAGTTCTTAGTGTTTTGTTTCAGTGGAAACATGTCTGAGGAGTGAGAACGGTGGGGAAGAACGAGGAAGAATGGGGAAAAGACTTCAGTCTTGAACAGTCTCCAATTCTAGAAAACAAGGTCCTGACGTCACACCCTTATCTTTTCACCTCAGGACTCACAGCGCCCAAAATAAAGCAAACGTTCATAAATATTTCATTTGAACTGACTTATTCGCTAAAGATTTGTTCCAACTAAGTTTCTCTCCACCCCCCCCCACTCCCCTCCTCCCACCCCATGCATAGCCATTCATTTGCTACATAGTCCCAAGAATTTCAACCAGGGAAGGAAATAAAGCTTTTTTGCTACATATTTAGAACCTATAATTAAAACTAAGCCACAGTTGAGAGTCTGGTGGGTACCTCCCTGCTCAGGTGCAGTGGGTCAGCCCCTATAGCGGGGCCCTAAACAGTTCTCTCTTCCCTTCAGTTCTTCGTCTTTCACCTTTTTTTTTTTCCAATCAAGGCCAACTATTTCCCTTCAAGACTTTCTATGATTATCAACTAAAAAATTTTTAACCATTTTCATACACTTTTAGATCTGAAAAGAATTTTGGATCATTGAAATCCAAACACTTCACTGCGTAAAGACAGGAAACACAGGGCAGAGATTTTTAAAACTAGATGGTGTTGTGGGTTGACTTGCGTCTCCCCCTCCCCCAAAAAAAGATACAGAAACCAACTCCCAGGACCCATAAATGTGTCCTGGGATTTTATACTCAGAGTCTAAGAAAGCTAGGACCCATAAATGTGTCCAACTCCCAGGACCCATAAATGTGTCTTTATTTGGAAACCGGGTTGTTGCAGATGTAATCAAGATGATATCATACTGGATTTAGGTGGGCTCTGATCCAATGGCTGATGTCCTTATAAGTAAAAGGAAGTCTGAACACTGGGACCCGGAGAGAACATCACGTAAAGATCCAGAGCACACAGAGACACAGGGAGCACGCTGTGTGATGCTGGAGGGCAGAGACTGGAGAGATGCACCTGCCAGCCAAGGCGAGCCAGGGGTTACCAGCGGGAAGCTAGGAAGAGGCAAGGAAGGATTTCCCTGCAGGTGTCAGAGGGAGCATGGCCCCGCTGACACCTTGATTTTGGACTTCCAGCCTCCAAAACCGTAGAGATAATAAATGTCTGTTGTTTTAAGCCACTCAGTCTGGGGCACTTTGTTATGGTAGCCCCAGGGAACTGAGCCCCAGGAAACTGAGCCCCAAACCCCGTTACCTGTTTAAAAAATAAAAAGGCAATAATCCCACCTAGTTCTCTGGGTTTTTATAAGAATATTTTAAAGGACCATGAAATCAAGGGTGGGCACATACCATGAAATCAAGGGTGGGCACTTTAAATATTTTTGTTTAAAAAATAAAAAGGCAATAATCCCACCTAGCTCTCTGGGTTTTTATAAGAATATTTTAAAGGACCATGAAATCAAGGGTGGGCACATACCATGAAATCAAGGGTGGGCACTTTAAATATTTTTGTTTAAAAAATAAAAAGGCAATAATCCCACCGAGCTCTCTGGGTTTTTATAAGAATATTTTAAAGGACCATGAAATCAAGCGTGGGCACATACTCAGTGTTCGGTAAGGATTTGCTGTTTCACTTTCCCGGATCCTACAAGTCATCCTGGCTATTTCCTCTCTCCTCCTCCACGAAGCCTGATTCACAGGCCCACTTCCTCACTTCCCATCACTCTCCAACCCCTCCCTCAGCATCTGCCCCTTCAACTAAGGACAGTCCTCCGTCACGATCTCATTTGACATCTCTAAGTAGCGCAGACTGAACCTCACTCTGAAGTCTCCGGTCCTGATACCTCCCACTGCCCTCCCTGGGTCTTTTCCTTCCTCTCTGACATGTGGCCCCGTCTCCCTCTCCCAGGAGTCCACTTCACGCTCCACCACCAATCCCACTACTCCCGCCTTAGTCCAGGCTCTTCCCATGGTTTGCTTAGATCCTTGCCCCCAAAGCTCCCTGATGGTCTCTGTCCCCTCCAATCCATTCACCGCCCTGCCACCAGAGTGATCTTTCTAAAACATGACTCTGACCACGGCACTCCTTGCCATACATCCTTGTATGGCTGCCCACCTCCTAGTAAAGCTCACTGCTCTTGACAATCTGGAGACCACCTATTCCATCTCCTGCTACTGTCCTCACGCCCACACCCACCCCAGTGCGCTCACCGCATCTTCCAAACTGCAGTTCCTCTGCAAACATGTTATTTGACGGGTTTTTTTTTTTTTTTTAAGGAACGTATTAAAAAGTAAGTTAAAATAAGCTGCCTCCCCTACTTATTTTTCCCATCTGATTTTTTTATTATGGTAAAATATATAACATACCATTTTTGCCATCTTAACCATTTTTAAGCATGAAGGTCAGCGGCATTAATTACATTCACAATGTCATACAACCACCTTCACCCTCTCTTTTCACATCATGCTCTCCTTCTTTCTGTCTTTGCACATGTTATTTTCTCTTCCTGAAACCCTCTCCTTATTCCCAAGTCCCATTCATTTCAATAAACCAGTAGGAAAATCTCCTGCTCTTGGAGGAAATTCTCCGGACCTGGTGACCCGGGCTGCTCTGGGCCTAATACCCTCGTATATTGCCTACTGTACTTAGAACACAGCCGGCTGGGCAGTATTTGACCTTAGCACTGCATTCCGAACACGTAGCTTCGGCCCCGCACAGTATCTGGCGCAGAGTGTCTGGCACACAGGAGATACTCGGCAATACTCTCTGAATAAATGAATTGTAGGAAGGCACCCTGTCTCCCATCCTGGTCTACCTTGCCTCTCTTTTTATTTTATGTATTGCATTCTCACTTCACTGCTTTCACCTAAAAAGGTTTACCTATTTAAAACAGACCTAAAATGTCACTTTTCTGAAGCAGTACAACTCTGTCTCATACATAATCTAATAGATTGTTACCATTTGGAGCAGGGCGCCTACCTTCATGTTACAGAGGAGGTGTGTACAGAGCAAACGCTCCGTGGTTGAATAGGTGGGGCGCTAATGGTATCAGAGCAGGAAGAATATAACATCAGCCACTTCCAAGAACATTCAGTTAGGAGGGAAGAAGGTGCCACAAGAGAAGTGTAAGGTATCGGCTACTGAAGTCTGAATGCTAACACTGTCTACCCAAGAGAGAATTTGTAAGAGGATAATCAAGGCCTAGAAGCTTCTCTGGAAAGTAAAACTGTATACACCTCTCTTACACAGTCTTCAAAGAGGCAACGATGGCTTTAAGACAAGAGGAGGAATAAGAAACTTCGGTCTCTGGGGTTGTTTTCTTTAAGCACATCCAAGAAGAAATATGCGGCCCCTTTTTTTAACCTAGAGATACCAATAAAAAAAAAATATATATATATATATATATATAAAACATATAGTTCAAAATATCTTTAGTGGTCATATCCACGAAGATCACAAGATAAAAATTTTTCCCCTTAAAAGTCTGTGCTTGGGGCTCCAACTTTCTGTGCCTTGTTCTTTGTTTCCGGATGTAACAAAATCCAGAAGAGGGGGAGGAATACTTGGAGGTGCTCACACCAAAGTGGTTATCCTTGAGAGACCCTAAAAGCAAAGGATCCACTTAAGACGGGGCTTCCCAACTGTGACATGACGGACACTGGGAGCAGGACGGTTCTTGGCAGGGGGTAGCCTATGCAGCGTCCCATGGGGCATCCCAGGGATCCACCCACTCGGCGTCTGCACCAACCCCTCCTGCACCCAGTGGTAACAACCAAATCGTCTCGAAATCTCCTCCAGAAGTGGCCAAACGCCCACAGTGGGCCAAAAGTGCCCCACTGACTTCGGGCAAGGGAGCCTCTGACACCTGCTACTTGACTTTGATTATTTTCAGAAGAAAGAGATTCAGGAGCACGGGCCGTGAAACCTTGATACTCCTTAAGGCTGTGATTTTCCCATATTTGCTCATGGTGAGAACAGTAAAACCTTAGGAGAGAAAAATGAGTGGAGTAATTGTCGTGGACACAGCAAGCAACAAGAAAGCTGAGGAAACTCGAGTCACTCCACCCGGGGGACAACCCAGGAACCCAGGAGATGAACTGGGCAGTGACAGGGTCATCAAAGAGGAAATTCCTGCAAGCCGGGGAGGGGAGGCAGACAGCACCGAGGCAAAAGGGGGAAGAGAGCTCTCTGGCCAGACGGGCCACTGTGCTCCTGGGACTCAACTCTGAACATGGGGCCAGACACAGCAGTCAACTTCCTGCCCAAGAAAAAAGGTCACCCTCCCCGAACTTCGCTTCCCAGGAAGAGTGGAGGAGGAAGAAAAGACAGCAAAGGGAGAACATATTCTTATTTTCAAATGTTTCATGCGCCTCTCCAGATTTTTTTTTTTTTGGATCTGCAATATATTGTAAAGATGAATAACTAATTATGGTTAATATAGAAACAGAATTTTAAAGTCCTAATTAACACAAGTGTGTAAGAAACATAATGAAGAACACATTCTTTGTTAATGAGGAAAGAATTTATCTCAAGGCTTTATTTCCCAACACACTTGCTGGAGTTCCAAGATTTAGAACCAATCCCACAGCATGCAGTTTTCACCATACCAAGAATCTCTAAAATTTGTAGCCAGAAT
This sequence comes from Balaenoptera borealis, assembly GCF_965194805.1. Classification (NCBI taxonomy): domain Eukaryota; kingdom Metazoa; phylum Chordata; class Mammalia; order Artiodactyla; family Balaenopteridae; genus Balaenoptera; species Balaenoptera borealis. Next base: position 60,013,384 of record NC_138876.1, on the reverse strand, counting down.
CATATTGATAAAACTGGTTAACCTCTCTCCAGATATTCTTAAACTGACCCTTGAAACTCTTTCATCTTAAAAAAAAAAGAGAGAGGAAAAAAAATCTTTAGGCAATTATTTCAGAGCCATCTGTCCCCACAGCCCCAGTCAAGTGTAAAACTGGTAAAACTGGGGCACTCCATGAAAGGGGGTGAAAGGTCAGCCATGGAGGGATTTGGGGATCCCCAACGGGGAAGTCACTCCATCCTCAAATTTCCTCTGTAGGAATAAGAAGGTTCTACATCTCTTCAATTCTGCTCGGATTTTTATTTTGTAAACCATATATTTGCGATTTAAGACCTTGACAATCCTGAAAAACTTTCAAGTGATAACTCCTTCCCTAAAAAGAAGAGAGAACGGCACAGAGTAGAAATCAAGAAGGGGAATAAAACAGAATGAAAAGGACTCACAGCTAAAGAATTTCAGTTCGAGTTTTTTCCGTGTTTTTAGAGTTTCAAATACGACAGCACGAAACTAAAATGTCAGAGTTTTAAATGGCTCCTATTTCCTGAAACCACTAGAAATAACCAAAGGTTTTTTTTATAAACTAGGGCTGCATCTTTCTGTACGTTAGAAAATCCTTAAGAGAAAGAGTGAGTCTACATAAATAACATTTGGGAAGTTTTCCTTGTAGATGTTCACAGGATGGAAGAGAAAAAGGCAGCCAAGGAAACCAGCTGTGAGACCACTTTGCTGACCGCATGGCAACATGGAAAGTTCAGGTCCAAGCAGCACATGAGGAATCAATAAACTACCCCACTGTAAGACCCTTGACCAAAGGAAAGGTTATGCCTTGAATGATTAACCTGTTGTATGATATCCGTTACCAGACAGGTGGAGATTTCCTGTGATCAAAAAACAAACAAACCAAAGGAAAAAAAAAAACAACAACAACACTGGTTTGAGAACTGAGGGTGAGTGTGAGTCCCGACTTAGGCTAAACTTTGTGATTCGGGGACTTCTCAATACCTCTCTTGGCCTCCATGTTCACATCTGTAAAATGAACTGCAGTGTGATTTACTCTTTGCCAGTTTCGTTTCATTCATTCATTCATTCACTCATTCATTCAACCAACAATATTTGTTGAACCACAGCGGTCAAGCACTGTTCCAGGTGCTGGGGGAAAAGCAGTGAACAAAAGACTGACACCCCTAATGGAGCCTGTATTCCAGAATCTGAAATCAGTGTTTTTCAAACTATGCACTGTGAAATCCATTTAGCAGTACCAAATGAGCATTTTTAAAAGAAGAAATGGGATAATATAAAATATCAGAGTACATCACACATAGTAAGGATAAGTTCTGTTTCACAGGATTCTGCTTCAGCTATTGACATTTGTATCTATGACAGTTGTGGATCAAGAAGTATAAGGCATTTCTGAACGTGGGCTGGCTGTATCAAGAGAGTTTTAAAGTCCCTGATAAAAGACCTCTTTTTGTACCAGGCACTGGCCCTCATCCTGTCCTTCACTCAGATTGCTTCTGAGGAATATTCTGCTTACAGATTAAATCTTGTTACCTTCTCATTTGCCCCATGATGGCATTTTGGATAAATATCAAAGAATAAATATGTTTTTCAGATCAGTGTTCCCAGCCTTTCTGAGTATGATTGCTTTTAACATCAGTCCTTTTTGCGCACTACTTGTCTGCTGATTAGGAAAATGCATAGTGGTCAATAGCCACGTGAGCTTTTAAATGGATTTATAATGTAGGTATCCATCCTAGGCACTCCTATCTAGAAATACAAAGGCTGCACACATACAGAAGACACTACTCATTCCATCTACGCCTCACAGTTGATGTTCAAACAGATTTGCAGGCTTCTTGTGCCCCGAGGAGTCCTGGGCACAGAGACTGGAGATCCCCACTTTGATTTGCTTATTTTAGAATCACCATGTTCTTACTAGGTGACTGCTTATGGTGGTTTCTGTTTGTTTTACTGCTCTCTCCACTGTTCCTTTTTTTAAAAATTATCACAAACTAATAAATCTCATGAGCACTGGTGGGTACATGAGTTTGTTTTCAGTTTTTGTTGTTCACTTGCTTTTTTTTTTTTTTATCATTCTGTGTCTAATCCCATGAGCCCAGACTCTTACAGACTGCTAGTAGGAACTGGGGAGGTAATTGTTCAAAATTTGCCTAGAGACACACTCAACCCTACCCACTGCTTCTGTTTTAACAGAAAACATCCAAAGGCAGCAATTACTACAGCTGGGAAAAGTAAAAGGAGGTGGAACAGAGACATAAAAAGACTGAGAGATACCTCAAACAAGCGGCAGAATCCTCCTGGGAATCTCAAAGCTTTGCACACTGATCACCAAGATCTACCTGAGGTCAGGTCACTATGGTCCCAGCTCCCACGGCCAATGTCACTTAGGCTTTACTCTGTCATTGAGCTCTAACTTCCTACTGTGTGTTGCTCTTGAAGCATTTCCTACATATAGGACTGAGAGTGAGGATGGAGGAGGTCATCCTTTGGGGGCAGGCATAGCGGAGGATGCACTTTCCTGCAGAGGTCCACAGTGGGCCACAGGGCTGGGGAAGGACAGCAAAGGACAGGGCTTCCTGGCAACCCGACTCCCCCAACAGACACCCAGCTGCTGCCTGCCAGTCCCCAACTTCTGGAGACCAGCTCTACCCTGTTACTATCAACATTTTTCCATTCCTGGAAATCCAAACTACACCCCCATAGGTGGCCACGGATTGTGACCAGTGGTGAGAGGCATGCTGCTTTAGCATGTTCCCTAAAATACTTACAACTAGATTTCGTGTTGTAGCCTTTACCATCTTTTTTCTAAATTACCCACTTTTTTTTTTTTTTTTAAACTCCGGGTCTCCAAATCTTGTGTTTTCCCCTATACTCTTTTTTTTTTCTTCTTTAATTATTATTTATTTACTTTTGGCTGTGTTGGGTCTTCGTTTCTGTGCGAGGGCTTTCTCTAGTTGCGGCGAGTGGGGGCCACTCTTCATCGCGGTGCGCGGGCCTCTCACTATCGCAGCCTCTCTTGTTGCAGAGCACAGGCTCCAGTCGCGCAGGCTCAGTAGTTGTGGCCCACAGGCCCAGTTGCTCCGCGGCATGTGGGATCCTCCCAGACCAGGGCTCGAACCCGTGTCCCCTGCATTGGCAGGCAGATTCTCAACCACTGCGCCACCAGGGAAGCCCCAAATTACCCAATTTTTAAGCTTAAGAAGAGCAACATGTGACCTACTCTTCACTAGTAAGGGAAACATTAACTTCTAGGAAAATCTGCTTACTTCTCTGGCAAGTCACGGAGGTCGTTTAACCGTCTCCAAGTGTTAGCTGTAAAATGAGGGGACTGGCTTGGACGTGGCTGAGGCTGCTTCCAGCTTTGTGCTGCCGGTGCCGATAAACTAAGCTCTTCCCTGATGGTGCCTCCTGGCCTGCAGAGCAATCTCATAGCAGCACGTGGGAGGCAATGACTGCTTCCAAAGGTACAGCAGCTTTGAGTTTTTCCCTTAAAATCTCTCACCTGGATATTTCTGCATGTTGCTCACAGTATTCCAGAACAAAATCCAGGTCCTCCCTTAGCAGAACCTTGAATTTAGTCAGTGCTTCAGATGCTTAAGCTTCATTTTCGCAAAGACAAAATTGGGGGGAGTGGGGGATCTTCATAAATTACATAGGTGACCAGAAGCGTTCGGATTCCCCCATTTTTTGTTATTTATCAGCTCAATGAACTTAAGGTGATCAGAAGACCGCTAGTGCCCATACAAATAGTTCTACCTTTAAAATCTACTCAATATTCTGTAATATCCTATATGGGAAAAGAATCCGAGAAAGAATAGATATATGTATATGTATAACTGAATCACTCTGCTGTACACCTGAAACTAACACAACATTGTAAATCAACTACACTCCAATACAAAATTTAAAAATAAATAAAATAAAATCTAAGTTCCCATTTATTTATAGATATTTAAATATATAAACATATATTCTAGATAGTTAATGAGCCATCTAGCTCTCTGCTTGGAATCTGTAGCAGCTTTACGAACTAGTGGCAACAGAGCAAGATCCCGGTACCTTTTTACACTAAGAATTTTAAGGCCCGGCAAATCCCAAGTTGTGTACAGGTTTCATTACAGCAAACTTAACTTTAGAAAACTAGTAGTTACCAAACTTCTGAAGAGTAGGTGATCCTGGTGGGGATGTATTTCCCCTAGGAGACAAGTAGAGATAGTTTCTGTTCACTCCTGTGTTAAAATCAAACGGCGACTGATAGTCCTCGTAAAAATCCATCTCTCTACCGTCCATTCCAGATGAACGCAGAACGCATAGTTCTATCACCGCCTGCTATTCCTCGGTTGAGCGCTGCTCTGCCCGTATTCCTTTGGATCACTGCACTGGGCAACCTCGCGAAAGAAATCAAGCCCAGGTTTCTGAGAGCTTGGCTTCCTGGCCCAGGGGCAGCCGTCACACCCTTGGGACAAGCGGGCTGTTTAATAAATGACTTCTCCCCAGCAACCTGAGGAAAGGCTCTAGTCACCACCTGCTGTTCATTTCAGCCAACAACCAACAACCTGGACAGGAAACAGAGCTTTCTGGAGCTTTCTTCAGTAAACAAAGGAGGACCTGGTGCCGCAACATGGCCCCGATGTACAAACAGTTCAAGCAAATGTCAGACACTGGCAGATTGACAAGAAACTACAATTTATTATTTTTTAAAATCGCTCAGCTGACCACAACTACACCAGGGCAGACTTAATCTTCTAGGACAAGGAAGGATTATCAGCCGGTAATCTCCCACAAATGCCATCTGGGGGCTACTTTTTTTCCACCCTGGATTAGAGTGGAGTCCTGAGAGCCAAGCTTCCTGGTTAAGCAACCAGCTTTCTATGTGTGGCTTGGTAGAGAAATAAAGCTCCATTTCCAAGATGACTTTATCGAAAGCAACGTATGGCTTTAATGTAACAAAAATGTCAGTCTGACTTGTCCTCCTCTCCTTTCTTTTCCTTCCCTTCCCTTCCCTTTTCTGCAAAGATGGTGTTTCCGTTTCATGTACTGAGAAGAGAAGAAAGCCATGCAGGTGAAGCGCCCAGGTCCGTCCTCCTGCCCCTTCCTTGTTAACCAAGGTCAGGCCTGAAAGGGTGGCAATAGCCTGGGTGAAAACACGCCCTGCACAGCAACCATCGGGGTTGGCTTATAAAACAAAACTTCTAAGTCACCAGATCCACTTCCCAGCCTCTTCACAGACCCTTTCTGAGCTAACCCTGGCCTTTGCCAGAGTGACAGCATTTACGGTTCAGGCTGCTTTCACCCACGTGGCTCAGCTCATATTAAAGAGGTGAAAATAAAAGCAACCCCTCCCGTAGGCAGGAGATGGTCTGTTACTGCATAACAAAAAAAAGGCTGTGTTCTACCTTTTCAAATCCACCTGATAAAACGGGAACTCAATATATTGTCCCTGGATTGGAAGCAAATATGAAACAAAATATTTTAAGCATGAAAAAAAAAAATCTGTGGCTAGTGTATAAAATATATATGCACCAAGACAGTCTATATTCATCTTAAGAGTTATCTTCTATTTTTTTTTTCTGTTAGTCTCACGTTGTACTCTATTTTTGGCAAGTCTATCTAAGTTTTTAAAAAGTTTACTTGTAACAACAACAACAAAAAATCAATCTGTATTTTTCTCCTAAGAGATACCAAAATTTGGGCAACTATAAATGCTGTTTATTCTACATTTAGAAATAGAATAAATGGTTTCTTTTTTATTATTGGAAAAAATGAGTTGGCTGGTTTCTTGAAATCCATAGTATCTCTTACCGAGATAGGGCAGGCATCACAGTTATGTTCTTGGACTAGATGTGGTTAATGTGGCCCCCAACCCTTTCAACACTCTACACGTGGTCACCAAATCACTGGTGGAAAAACACATTTCTCCATTCTCATGCTTCCTCCTTGAGCCACAAGTGTTAGAAAGTGTTACAGGCTGATTGTTTGTGTCTCTTCACAATGCATATGTAGAATCCCTAACCCCCAACATGATGGTATTAGAAGATGATTAGGTTTAGATGAGGCCAAGAGGATTGGGCCCTGATGGGATTAGTGTCTTCCCAAGAAAAGAAGGAGAGCTAACTCGAGCTCTCTCTCCACCACATGAGGACGCAAGACGACAGCCATCTGCCAACAGGAAAAGGGCTCTCACCAGGATCAAATCAACCAACCTTGAACTTCCCAGCCTCCACAACTGTGAGAAACAAATGTCTGTTGTTATAAGTCTTCCAATTCTGTGGTAACTTATTACAGCAGCCGGAACTAAGATAAAAGATATTAGCACCGACTCAGGTAACAGAGCAAGCCGCAGCCACCTCTATGCTCCTTAGAACCCTCAAAATTCCCATGTCCTTGATCTTTGGTGTGGGCACCTATGCTACACCCCCTGCCTGAAACGCCGCCTTTTTTCTGCCTGCGAAACTCATTCGTCTTTCAAGACTCAGGCAGAAACGCCATCTCTTCTCGGAAGCCCTGCCTTCTCCAGCTCTCCCTTCCGCCAGCAGCACACAGGATGTGATGTGTCCACCTGTCAGTCCCTCTGGGCCTGGACAGCCTCCCCTCCAGGGCAGGGGCTGCATTCTGGACTGCTGTTCTCGCTCTAATCCACGTGGAGTGAAGAAAGGAAATAACAGCTTATGCAGACACTGCATGCCTTATTTATAAACATGGGGATTCCGAATTTAAATGATGTCTCAAAATTTTTACTCTACTTGCTTAGGTATCATCTTAGGACTGTTATGTAAAATCTGACTCTTTGAACCAGCTGTAGTTCTCCAGTCAGATCGCAGTCAATACATTCTAGCACATGAGGAAAATAAGAACAGCGAACCAGAGGTGGGAAAAGCATGGGATACGTTGATGGAATGGCAAAAAAATTCAGTAGGCTCAAGAGTCACACGCTAAGTAGAAGGGAGCGGTAAGATATAAAAAATGGAAGTGTAGCTTAGGGACAGACCATTAAAGACCTTGAGTGACAACCTTGTATACTTAATATAATGTGCAAAAAAAGCCACAGAAGGTGTTTGAGCCAGGGGGAAACAGGATAAAATGTTTTATAAAGACGACTCTGGAAACAGTGTATAGGATGCACTATAGCTAGAAAGAGGCTAAAAGAGGGGGGACCCAGAGTCTACTGCCACAGTCCAGGCAAGAGGAATCACCTCCACGTATCCCTCCTCTATACTGAAGCGCCACCAAGAGCTCTTCATCCAACGTGTACACATAATATGCCTTTTTCATCCTTTCCCTCTTTTCGTTCGTCACTGACCACACCGACTTCGGACCTACCTGAAGCGTTCCCGTACAGCCCAGCGCCCCACAGTGTGGCAGACGTCTCCTGTTTGTCTCTTTAGCACCCGCTTCTCCTTGAAGAATCACGCCTCACCTGCTCCACAGGGTTCCCAGGGGAGAGCCTTCCATGGTTCCCGCCTCTGCCCCTGGGCACAGGCATGGGCTAGCACTTCAGATCTGGCCCATGCAGACATCCCAACCCCGTGCTCACAGGGACTAGTCTAAGGGTACACATCTGACCCCAAAAGCACCAACTACAGGCCTTCCCTGATGTTTACTCAATGAGTAATGGGAGAAAGTGACTCTTCCTATAACCTGAACTGTTGGATGTCCAGCTGGGGGAGCTGAGAGCTCCTTCTGTCCCCATGCCAACAGGCAAGAGAACCAGTGCAGAAACTGGGAAGGGACAGAGGGAGAATCGGTGACAGCAAAGGGATGGAACAACAGCATCTGAGTCCCTAGATCCAGCTACCCTGGGGTTCCCAGTTATGAAACAAATAAATTTCGATTCTGCTTTACTTACGGGTGGAGTTGGAGCCTATCAGTTCTATAGAAAGAATCCTACAATACTTACTTTCCAACATCTCGCACTATTACCCCACCACATTTCAACCAAACCTGATTTTCCTATTGCTTGAATACATCCTAAACTTGGCCTAGGCAATCTTCTCGAACTAGTCTCTTTTCCCTATATTTTTACCTGTCAAATTCCTATCCACTTATCAAGTTCAACTTAATAAGTCACATATGAATGGTATATATACAAGGAATGTCCACTTTAGTGCTATATAAAATGGAAAAAATAAACAATACAAATGCTTACAAAGTGGATTATTCAAATGCTAAATAGAACATTCACGTAATAGAAAACTATGCAAACATGAACATGATGACGTAGAAATGTATATATTTACAGGGAAAGATATTCTTGATATCAGTAAACAAAGCAGGTTCCAGAACTGTTTGCACTACATGATCCATAATTGTGTGATAACTGGAGAGACCAATCAACCAAAAGAGAAAGTGGGCAGGAGAAATCCCAGAAAAGTGTGTATGCACCGCAGTGCCAGCAGAGGGCACCCATGGGCAGCTCAGAAGTTAATATTCCAGCCAGTAAAGTATACACCACAGAGCAATAACCCACCGGATGACTCCTGTTAGTGCAAATGGAAACGGAGTTAAGTACTAATGACTACAAAGAATATTAAGTTTCTACCTGCCCATTAACACATCATTCAAATATGTCTAGGTAGGCTCTCCCTAATTTTGAAAGAGTTCAAGAGATAGTGTATGGAAAAGCTATGTAACACACAAAAATTTACTTGGAGGGAGCTTGAAGGGCACACAGACAGACGATGCAATTGCCCAACAGGAGTGCCAGGCCACAGATATCAGAGCCTGTGGACGTGTCATAATGACACAGCAGCCAGCTGGCCAAATATAGGACAATTTGATCACCAACATAATTAAGGATAGCAGTGGATTATAAACCATTAAAAATAGGAGTCCAAGAGTCCATATCCGATGGTTAATTGCATGTGTCAATTTGACTGGATCACGAGGTACCCAGATACTTGATTAAACATTATTGTAGTTGCATCCGTGAAGGTGTTTGTGGACAAGATTAACACTTTAATCGGTAAACTGAGTAAAGCAGATGGCCCTCCCCAAAGTGGATGTGCTTCATCCAATCTGCTGAAGGCCTGAATAGAAGAGTCAGTCTCTCTGCCTGACTGTCTTCCAGCTGAGATATCAGTCTTCTGTGTCTGGACTCGGACTTGTAATGAAATTTACACCGTCATCTTTCCCGATTCTCAGGCCTTCAGACTCAAACTAGAAGTACAGGAGTGCCCCCCTTATTAGTAAAGAATACATTGCAAGACCCCCCATAGGGGCAGAAACCATGGGAAATTTTCCTATACATACATACCTATGATAAAGTTTTATTTATAAATTAGGCACGGGAAGAGATTAACAATAATAATAGAATGATTATAAAAATATACTAATATAAGTTATGTGAATGTGGTCTCTCTTTCTCCAAATACCTTATTATACAAATTTAATGCCTTTTCCACCTTAACTAAGGACTTATGCACTGTGGCTGTAACTTTCGCAGTCTGAGATGCTACAGCAAAACTAGCACGAATTTCTTTTTCTTTCTTCACAATTTCACAAATAGAAGATTCATTCTTACCGTAGATCTTGTCATCCTCAGCATACAATATTTTTCTTTCCTTAATTAGTTGAGAACTTTCATCTTTTCACTTAAAGGAAGCACTTAAAGGCTTCTCTTTGGCAGATCCAAATTGCCAGCATCACTACTCTTGTGCTTTGGGGCCTTTATTAAGTAAAACAAGGGTAACCTGAACACAAGCTCTGTGATACCATGACAGTCAATCTGATAACTGAGATGGCTACCAAGTGACTAGCGGGCAGGATACACTGAACAAAAGGCTGATTCACGTCCAAGGTGGGGAGGAGTGAGACAGCACAAGTTTTCACCACACTACTCGGACCTGTGAACAATTTAAAACTTATGAATTGTTTATTTCTGGAATTTTTCATTTAATATTTTATAACTGCAGGTAACTGAAACCGCAGAAAGTGAAACCACAGATAAGGGGGAATTACCGTTTATCATCAACCTTCTTGGGTTTCCAGCTTGTGACTGCTTGGGACTTCTCTGCCTTCATAATTGTGAGGCAATTCTTTACAATAAATCTCTTATTTATAGATATAGATGCAGATATATAGATATAGATATAGATATCCTATTGGTCTATTTCTCTGAAGAACCCAGACTAACATGTCATACAAATAATAAGTAGATCAATAAAGAGGAAGAAGGAAGCCTCTTACAGAAAAACACTGCATCAACCATCACCGTAAAGACTCAGGCAAGAATCAGGAAGAAAGTTTTAAAAGTGGGATATATACACAGTCTTTTGGGGCCTCCCCACAGATTAATTAGGTGTTGGAATGGAAAATACAGTAACAACACGGGGGAGAAACTGAACACTACCTTTACTGGATGATCAACATTGCTATCACCTGAGAGGCAGGTGGACATGAGTCTTCAAATGTGATACCCTGAATACTTATGAGGTATTCATGCTAAGAATGCAGAACCTGAATCTTATTATGAGGAAACATCAGACAAATCCAAAATGAGAAAGGTTCTTTTTTTTTTTAAAAGAGGAAGAGGCTGCATTGTTCAAAAATGTTGATGTCATAAAAAGCTGTGAAAATGATCCACATAAAAGGAGACTAAAAAGACATAACAACTAGAAATCATACCTAATCCTAGACTGGGTCCTGAACCAAAGAGAAAAAAGAAATTCCATAAAGGACATACTGGGTCAGTTTAAAAAACTGGAATACAATGGCAGATGAGATAAAAGTATTGTATCAATATTGAATTTACTGAAGTTACAACTGTACTGTGGTTATGTAAGATAATATCCCTCTCCTTAGAAAGTACAAATGGAAGGATTTGGGGGCAAAGTGCTATGATGTATGCAACTTTCTCTCTAATGGTTCAGAAAATAAAATACTATGCACGTGAGAATGATAAAGCAGACGGGGTACTATGTGAGCAGTGGGTGAATGATCTGGGCAGAGTATGGAGCTGTTGTCTATAGTATTCTTATTCTTGCAAACTTTCTGTAAATTTGAAAAGGTTTTTTTAAAACTGACTGAAAGAACTCCTCTTTACAGGGTTAAGTAGGCTTGAAGGAGCTAGAGCGGCAAGGAGTAGGCCCTCTCTCCCAGCCACAATGGGACGAAGTGTCACAAAGGGACTGTGTTCCGCTTGGGCACAGATTAGACATACAGACCCCTTCTGGTTCCTGGCCACTGCTGAGACCTGAAAGGATTCCCTCCACCTTCCTCTGAAGAAGCAGCTGATTGACCCTCCGCGGGAAAAAGAGTCTCACCATCACATCTTTGCTGGTCACATCTTGCCTGAGGAAAACCAGCAGGACCCTGTTCCATGATCAGGATGAGACAGTACAGAGGCCGAGGGGTTAAGAAACACCACTGTCATTTCCCCCCCAGTACCACTTAAGGAAACCTTGACTCAAAACCAAAACAAAACAACATAGAAAACAAACTTACAGTTACCAAAGGAGATGGTCAGGGGAGATAAATTAGGAGTTTGGGATTAACATATACATACTACTATATATAAAACAGGTAAACAACCAGGACCTACTGTATAGCACAGGGAACTATACTTAATATCTTATAATAACCTAAAATGAAGAAGAATCTGAAAAAGAATATATATACATGTATAAGTAAATCACTTTGCTGTACACCTGAAACCACACAACATTGTAAATTAACAATACCTCAATTTAAAAAAAAGTACCATGAACCAAGCACACAAAAAGGTACTTAGTTTCAAATATGAAATCCAATTTAAAATCACAAGGGTAGAGGCTCCATTATTTACACAATGTCTCAATTAATCCTCGAAAAACCTCTGTGATGTAAGCGCTATGACTGTCCCCATTTTTCAGATGGAAACAAAACAGAGACAGGGTCTGTAAACATCCACGCCCACGAAAAGCTGGGATTTGAAACCAAATTCCAGGAGCTGGAATTTGAAACCAGGTTGTCTGTCTCCAAGGCCTGTCCCCTTTCTGCACCAGGAGAAAGCTGGACTGCAGTTAAGAAGCAGGTGAGGAACCAGGACCTCACATACCGATCACCTGAGGATCTAATTACGGTGCAGCATCTGCATCACTAACAAGCACCAGACGAGGGGAGGCTGCTGGCAGGGGACCACGCGGAGTAACAAAGTGATGGAGGACCTTGAACAGCAGGCTGAGGAGCACGAACGTGATTTTCATAACAACAAAGCAACAATTACTTGTTAGCCTTTACGTCATCCTTACGGCAACGTGGGGTTGGTAAAGTTATCTCCGGTTTCCAGCTTAGTAAGGGTAAGGAACCGAAGGACAGAGCCCAAAAGTCTCGTAGCAGGAACCCTCACACTGCATCTAAGCAAGGGGGAGCTGGGTCAGGCTATTAGAAATGGGAGGGAGATGGTCAGAGCTGTGTTTTAGAACAGGGGTCCCCAACCCCGGGGCCATGGTCTAGTACCGGTCTGTGTCCTGTTAGGAACTGGGCCGCACAGGAGGTGAGCAGCCGGCGAGCACGCAAAGCTTCACCTGCCGCTCCCCATCGCTCGCATTTCCGCCTGAACCATCTCCCCCATCGCTAGCATTACTGCCTGAACCCTCCCCGCCCCCAATCCCGTCCGTGGAAAAACTGTGTTCTATGAAACCAGTCCCTGGTGCCAAAAAGGTTGGGGACCACTGTTTTAGAAAAATCATTCCTGCCTCCATATGAACATGGATCACAGAGGGGAGATAGGAAATCAGTGAAACCATCAGCAGCACCAAGGCTGTTATGGACTGAACTGTGTCCCCCACAAAATTCATAGGTTGAAGCCCTAATCCCCAATGTGACTGTATTTTGGATACAGGGCTCTAAGGAGGTAATTAAGGTTAAATAAGGTCATAGGGTGGGGCCTTAATCCAATAGGAATGGTGTCCTTATAAGAAAAGACAAGACACCAGGGAAGCACATGCACAGAGGAAAGGCCCTGTGAGGACACAATGAGAAGGTGGCTGTCCACAAGCCCAAGAGAGAGTCCTCACCAGAAACCAACCCTGTTGGCACCTTGATTTTGGACTTCCAGCCTCTAGAACTGTAAGAAAATAAACTTCTGTTGTTTAAGCCACCCAATGGCAGCCAGAGCAAACTAATACAAAGAGTGTGTTCCAGGGAGCAATAGTGGAAAGAGAAAGGCCAAGACATATTGCAGGACACCACGGAGGGATCTTCAACAGACCCTGGAGCCCAACTGGATGACTGGGGTGTGGGGGAAATAAAGACCAAGCTCTACCTGTGATTCCCCAGCAGGAGCTGTGGAAGTGTGTGACGGCATCAATGAAGATGAAAGGAGGGAAGAGGAGCAGTGGAATGAGGGAGAGAGGAGACTTTAAAGGACCAGAGAGTGGATTCCATTTGGGCAGGTTGGGTTTAAAATGCTCAGAAAATTATGAATGTAAATGGCCAGCCAGTGGTTAGAAATTAAACTCTGGGGCTCAGGAAAAGGTTAGGGCCAAAGATATCAATGTGGGAAACCCCAAGACTGTCAAGGAAAAGCCCAAAGAGAAGAGAGGTCCCATGAAAGGAAGAAAGAAAAAAGGCAGTGAATACCTGCAAGTAGGAAGCAGGCCAAGGAGCCTGCAAAGAGCAAGAACTGCCCTTTGATGATGATGATGATGGTGGTGGTGATGGTGATTATGGTAGTGGTGGTGGTGGTGATGATGGTGATGGTGGTGGTGGTGGTGGTGACGATGGTGATGATGGTGGTGGTGGTGGTGGGGATGGTGACGATGGTGGTGGTGGTGGTGGTGGTGGTGGTGGTTGTGATGGTGATGGTGGTGGTGGTGGCGGTGGTGGCGATGGTGATGGTGGTGGTGGTGATGGTGGTGGTTGTGATGGTGATGATGGTGGTGCTGGTGGTGGTGGTGGTGATGGTGATGGTGATGATGATGAAGACAATGACAATAATGATAACTCACCCCTAAGGAACCCTTACTATGTACCAGACATTCTCCTATGCACGTTACACCAACCGTGTGGGGTAGGTTTTTTCACTACCCCCATTTTATAGATGAGAAAACTGAAGCACCCAAAAGTTAAATAACTTGCCCCAGACACATAACTAGCAAGTGGTGAAGCTAGGATTCAAACTCGGGCAGTCTGGCTCAAGTGCTCTCAAGAGGCAAAACACATGGACGAAAACTTCAGTGACCAATACCACAGGACTAGTGGGAGGAGAGAAAGTGGACAGGACCAAATGCTACAGAGATTTATAAACAAACCACTGGACTCGGTGTCCCAGTGATCTTGCATAGAAATTGTAGTCAGAGCAACAGTAGAAGACAGATAAGGGGGAGCAGAGGCCAGGGGAGGGACGAGAGGCTAGAAGTGAGTGAACAGGAGGTGGGGTTGGTTGGTCTGTATGTTCCTTTGTAGTGTATGCGATGGATGAGATAAAGGAGGCAGTTCAGGACAACATCCCTGGCTCAGGAGGAGGCTTCAATTCCTACACTGCATACTCCTGACTTTCTTTTTTTTTTTTTTTTTCTGACTTTCTTTTAAAAGTATGTCAGCCCTCAGATTAAAAATTCTATGTTAGAATTGTAGGAAATACTCCCTACGGGAATGCCATTACTTTCTCCCTTTATTTTCTACCCCAAGGGGAAAAAAGTCTATTGTGGTACTGTGTTTTAAGAAAAAACTTTCCCCCTTGGAACCGCCTTCTCCAGAAAAATGCACAAACTAGTGAACATATTCAAATTATTCAGCCCTAAATGCAGATCTTTTAACTGATAAATGAGTTCCAACCAACTCTGTTACTTGACCTATTGACTTGCAAAGAAATTCTCACTTGGCAGGAGCTCTGAACGTTTTGGGTGGAGTGCATTTCTGCCTTCTCAAAATAACTGAAATTGAGCTCCTGTCCAATAAACAGGCCAGAGGCTTTTTTTTCTTTCCTTTAAGAAATGTTTTTGGAGGTATTAAAGAGCAAGAGTCTTAAGAAAAATCTCAAACAACCTAACCTTACACCTAAAGCAATTAGAGATAGAAGAACAAAAAAACTTCCAAAGTTAGCAGAAGGAAAGGAATCATAAAGATCAGAGCAGAAATAAATGAAAAATAAATGAAGGAAACAATAGCAAAGATCAATAAAACTAAAAGCTGGTTCTTTGAGAAGATAAACAAAATTGATACCACTAGCGAGACTCATCAAGAAAAAAAGGGAGAAGACTCAAATCAACAGAATTAGAAATGAAAAAGGAGAAGTAACAACTAACACTGCAGACATATGAAGAATCATGAGAGATTACTACAAGCAACTATATGCCAATAAAATGGACAACCTGGAAGAAATGGAAAAATTCTTAGAAAAGCACAACCTTCCGAGACTGAACCAGGAAGAAACAGAAAGTATAAACGGACCAATCACAAGCACTGAAACTGAAACTGTGATTAAAAATCTTCCAACAAACAAAAGCTCAGGACCAGATGGCTTCACAGGCGAATTCTATCAAACATTTAGAGAAGAGCTAACACCCATCCTTCTCAAACTCTTCCAAAAAACTGCAGAGGAAGGAACACTCCCAAACTCATTCTATGAGTCCACCATCACCCTGATACCAAAACCAGACAAAGATACTACAAAAAAAGAAAATTACAGACCAATATCCCTGATGAATATAGATGCAAAAATCCTCAACAAAATACTAGCAAACAGAATCCAACAACACATTAAAAGGATCACACAGCATGATCAAATGGTATTTATCCCAGGGATGCAAGGATTCTTCAATATACGCAAATCAATGTGATACACCATATTAACAAACTGAAGAAAAAAAACCATATGATCATCTCAATAGATGCAGAAAAAGCTTTTGACAAAATTCAACACCCATTTCTGATAAAAACTCTCCAGAAAGTGGGCATAGAGGGAACCTACCTCAACATAATGAAGGCCATATATGACAAACCCACAGCAAACATCATTCTCAATGGTGAAAAACTGAAAGCATTTCCTCTAAGATCAGGAACAAGACAAGGATGTCCACTCTCACCACTATTATTCAACATAGTTTTGGAAGTCCTAGCCATGGCAATCAGAGAAGAAAAAGAAATAACAAGAATACAAATTGGAAAAGAAGTAAAACTGTCACTGTGTGCAGATGACATGATACTATACATATAGAATCCTAAAGATGCCACCAGAAAACTACTAGAGCTAATCAATGAATTTGGTAAAGTTGCAGGATACAAACTTAATGCACAGAAATCTCTTGCATTCCTATATACTAATGGTGAAAAATCTGAAAGAGAAATTAAGGAAACACTCCCATTTACCACTGCAACAAAAAGAATAAAATACCTAGGAATAAACCTACCTAGGGAGACAAAAGACCTGTATGCAAAAAACTATAAGACACTGATGAAAGAAATGAAAGATGATACAAACAGATGGAGAGATATACCATGTTTCTGGATTGGAAGAATCAACATTGTGAAAATGACTATACTACCCAAAGCAATCTACAGATTCAATGCAATCTCTGTCAAATTACCAATGGCATTTTTTACAGAACTAGAACAAAAAAATCTTAAAATTTGTATGGAAACACAAAAGACCCCAAATAGCCAAAGCGGTCTTGAGGGAAGAAAACGGAGCTGGAGAAATCAGACTCCCTAACTTCAGACTATGCTACTAAGCTACAGTAATCAAGACAATACGGTACTGGCACAAAAACAGAAATATACATCAGTGGAACAGGATAGAAAGCCCAGATAATCTCATGCACCTATGGTCAACTAATCTATGACAAAGGAGGCAAGGATATACAATGAAGAAAAGACAGTCTCTTCAATAAGTGGTGCTGGGAAAACTGGACAGCTACATGTAAAAGGATGAAATTAGAACACTCCCTAACACCATACACAAAAATAAACTCAAAATGGATTAAAGACCTAAATGTAAGGCCAGACACTATAAAACTCTTAGAGGAAAACATAGGAAGAACACTCTTTGACATAAATCACAGCAAGATCCTTTTTGACCCACCTCCTACAGAAATGGAAATAAAAAAACAAATGCAACCTAATGAAACTTCAAAGCTTTTGCACAGCAAAGGAAACTATAAACAAGATGAAAAGACAACACTCAGAATGGGAGAAAGTATTTGCAAATGAAGCAACTGACAAAGGATTAATCTCCAAAATATATAAACAGCTCATGCAGCTCAATATCAAAAAAAACAAACAACCCAATCCAAAAATGGGCAGATCTAAATAGACATTTCTCCAAAGAAGATATACAGATTGACAACAAACACATGAAAGGATGCTCAACATCACTAATCATTGGAGAAATGCAAATCAAAACTACAGTGAGGTATCATCTCACAGCAGTCAGAATGGCCATCATCAAAAAATCTACAAACAATAATTGCTGGAGAGGGTGTGGAGAAAAGGGAACCCTCTTGCAGTGTTGGTGGGAATGTAAATTGATACAGCCACTATGGAGAACAGTAATGGAGGTTCCTTAAAAAACTAAAAATAGAACTACCACATGACCCAGCAATCCCACTAATGGGCATATACCCTGAGAAAACCATAATTCAAGAAGAGTCATGTACCACAATATTCATTGCAGCACTATTACAATAGCCAGGACATGGAAGTAACCTAAGTGTCCATCGACAGATGAATAGATAAAGAAGACGTGAACATATATACAATGGAATATTACTCAGCCATAAAAGGAAAACGAAATTGAGTTATTTGTAGTGAGGTGGATGGACTTAAAATCTGTCATACAGAGTGAAGATAGAAAGAGAAAAACAAATACCATTTGCTAACACATATATATGGAATCTAAAAAATAATAATAATAATTCTGATGAACCTAGGGGCAGGACAGGAATATAGATGCAGATGTAGAGAATGGACTTGAGGACACGGGGAGGGGTAAGGGTAAGCTGGGACGAAGTAAGAGAGTGGCATGGACATATATACACTACCAAATGTAAAACAGATAGCTAGTGGAAAGCAGCTGCATAGCACAGGGAGATCAGCTCGGGGCTTTGTGACCACCTTGAGGGGTGGGACAGGGAGGGTCAGAGGGAGACGCAAGAGGGAGGGTATATGGGGATATATGTATACATATAGCTGATTCATTTCGTTATACAGCAGAAACTAACACAACATTGTAAAGCAATTATACTCTAATATAGATGTTAAAAAAATTAATAAAGATACAGAGGATATAAAAAAAACAAAAGAGCAAGAGGCTTCATTCCCTCCCCTCAACCTACCTCCAAACACTTTTTGGTTGAGCCTTGAACTGGGAGAGCCAAAACCTGTCGAGAAATCTCAAGAATGCCTGAATTCTCTATCTCCAGGGAGCCAGGGACTGGATTCTAAAATTGTGCAAAAAGGTCTCTTTCAGTGAGATCATCTCTTACCCATTCAGGACGTGTTCCTGCCACTACTGTCCTCGGACTGAAGAGGTTTCATTAGCACAGCAGGAAATAATAGAATAGATCGATATTCGCCACGTGCTCAGATAGTTAACTACGATACACAAATTTTTCATTTTGTAAATAGAGTTTGAGTTCAAGTGTTATGATCCCCCCTCACATTGATGAGTGGTTTCAGTAATTCAAGGCTCAGGCTGAAGTTTTCCACCAGTGCTTCTCCAACTTTTACATTCACAAACCACCTGGGACCAAGATAAACTACAGATTCTGACCTAACAGATCTGGGATGGGGCCTGAGTTTCTGCCTTCTGGACAAACTCCAAGGTGAGGCCTGATGCTTGCTTTAGATAACAGCTGCTAATCTGCCTTAGGATGAAAGCTTAAGCAAAATCTAATGCTTGTCATTTTACATGGCCTTAGCGCTTTCAAAATATCTATCTTGGAAAATAAGAGACAGATTTTTTAGCCAAAGGGTGTTTGTTTCTTCAGTGATTGTTTTTGTCCTGTTTGTTTCTTCCCACTATCCTAGCAGTTCACAAAGCAAGCAAGTTTAGACGGGGGACAAAATTGGCTATGTCACAACAGGTGTACACTTGCCTGGCCTTTTCAATGTGATAATTACTTAGAGTTTGGAATTATAGTAATATGAAGAGTCTGGAGCAGTTGCTCAGTAATAAGAGAATGGCAGCAGGCCGTCCCGTCTAAGAGTTTTAACGGTGTATTTAAGAGCACAGTGGTCTCTACGGAGAGATTACTGGAAGATAAAGAGGCTTCACCCAAGCTGAATGTTTCCAAGTTGTTGACTGAGCTTAAAGAGGGCTCTGCCGGGGGGCATAAACACACCTGACTGTCAGAGCTCTGAAAGGAATAAATGAACTGGAGGACCAAATTTTAATTTGGAAAAACTTTCACAGTGCTTACACAGCTATTGTCAGCAACTAGAGGCTCATAGGAAACACTTCTGAAGGGACTGAGAGTTGCTGGAGAACAGTAGGCACCTATTTAAAATCAATATTTGGCCATGAACTTCAATCAGCAGCAAGCTGAGGCCGACCAAACATGCTCAAAATACGCTACCGCCAAGTCACACATATAGGGCAGCCAAGCTTGCTTTTTTTTTTTTTTAATATAAAGGTTTTTTTTTTTTATTTTTTATTTTTGGCTGCATTGGGTCTTCGTTGCTGCGCGTGGGCTTTCTCTAGTTGCGGTGAGCGGGGGCTGATCTTCATTGCAGCGCGTGGGCTTCTCATTGCAGTGGCTTCTCTTGCCGTGGAGTATGGGCTCTAGGCACACAGGCTTCAGTAGTTGTGGCATGCAGGGGGCTCAGTAGTTGTGGCTCGTGGGCTCTAGTGTGTGGGCTCAGTAGTTGAGGCGCACGGGCTTAGGTGCTCCGCGGCATGTGGGATCTTCCCGGACCAGGGCTCGAACCTGTGTCCCCTACATTGGCAGGCGGATTCTTAACCACTGCGGAACCAGGGAAGTCCCAAGCTTGCTTTTTAACTATAATTAGTTAATAAAGTACATCTAGTGGATTGATCACTAAAAAAATACGCAACACAAACATCGCCCATTTCTTCCTAAATTTTATTAAGAAATAGAGTCTCATGCTAAAATGTATAGCATTTCTATCTAAAAACCCACTACTCTGGATAAGAAATGCCATATCCAGATACAAATTTCATGTACTTTTCTTTTTAAAGGCAACAGAATACCAATGTCACAAGTGAAGAGGAGTCCATTATCCTGAAAGTAAATCAACGGCTAGAAGGCTTCAAAATAGCCTCTTTCCTCTGACAAAAGACAGGGGACCTGACAATTTTTAAATATCTGACTTAATAACAACCACATTTATTACTATTAAGGCTTCTTACTGACTTTTCTCAGTTTTAGAGGCCATCATTATCAAACAGGTATTTGTTGGAACAACACATATTTTTCTTTATTCCAATAAGCTCTCTCAGAAGTAAAATGATAGGATAATTCAAGATGCAATGGGGAACAGGACATGAGGTGAAAAGTGCTTTCCTAAAAAGCACCCAGAACTCTGAAATCATGCAAGTACTGTCCTGTTGTCCCTAAAAGATCAAAATCAAGAGCTACTGTATGATTTAATCATTTACTCAATATGGCTAAGACTGCTAACTAATCACAGAACAAATTTCCTCTTATTGTTATGCACACAGCTAGACTCCATTTCCCAGCCTCCCCTGTACTTAGATGTGGCCACGTGACTAAGGTCTGGCCACATGAAAATGATATCTATGTAACATGAGGGACATATAAAGACTGTTGAGAGCCACTGAGATGTTGAGGCCTTTTATGCAGCAAAATTTAGAGGAAGCTGAATGACAAAAATATTTTGCTAAACATAGCTTCAGGTGGATTTTTTTTTTTTGGCTGTGTTGGGTCTTCGTTGCTGCACACAGGCTTTCTCTAGTTGCAGTGAGTGGGAGCTACTCTTCGTTGTGGTGCGCGGGCTTCTCATTGTAATGGATTCTCTTGTTGCGGAGCACAGGCTCTAGGCGTGGGGGCTTCAGTAGTTGCAGCACTTGGGCTCAGTAGTTGTGACTTGCGAGCTCTAGAGCGCAGGCTCAGTAGTTGTGGCACACGGGCTTAGTTGCTCTGCGGCATGTGGGATCTTCCCGGACCAGGGCTCGAACCCATGTCCCCTGAATTGGCAGGCGGATTCTTAACCACTGCGCCAGCAGGGAAGTCCCTCAGATGGATTTTTTAAATTCCTCTTTTATTTTTTTGTCCTCCAGTTTTATTGAGATATAACTGACATACAGCACTTTATAGGTTTAAGGTGTCCAGCATGATTTGATTTACAGACATCATGAAATGATTATCACAACTTTGGGGAAAATCCATCATCTCATACAGATATGAAATTAAAGAAATAAAAAAATATATTTTTCCTTGTGATGAGAACTCAGGATTTACTCTCTTAACAAGCTTCATATATGACATACAGCAGTGTTAATTATATTTATCATGTTAAACATTACATCCTAGTAATTATCTTATAACTGGAAGTTTGTACCTTTTGACTGCCTTCATCCAATTCCCCCTGCCTCTGAAAGCCACAAATCTGATCTCTTTTTCTATGAGCTTGTTTGTTTTTGAAGTGTAATTGACCTACAACACTATGTTTGTTTCTGTTACATAACCTGGTGATTCAGTATTTTTATACATTTCAAAATGATGGCCATGATAAGTCCAGTTATGATCTGTCACCATACAGAGATACTACATAGTTATTGACTATATTGCCCACACTGCACATTTTCATACCTGTGACTTATTTATTTTGCAACTGGAAGTTTGTACCTCTTAATCTCCCTCACCCTTTTCCTTTCTCCTTCCCTCTGGCAACCACCTGTTTGTTCTCTCTATATATAACTCTGTTTCTGTTCTGTTCTGTTTGTTCATTTCCCTTGTTTTTTAGATTCCACATATAAGTGATATCATACAGTATTTTTCTTTCTCTGTCTGACTTATTTCACTTAGCATAATACCCTCTAGGTCCATCCATGTTTTTGCAAATGGCAAGATTTCATTCTTTTTTCATGGCTGAGTAATAGACACACCCACACATGCACACACCCACCCCACATCTTCTTTATCCATTCATCTACTGATGGGCACTTAGGTTACTTCCAGATCTTGGCTATTGTAAATAAAGCTGCAATGAACATAGTGGTTCGTGTTACCTTTTCTAATTAGTGTTTTTGTTTTCTTCAGATAAACACCAGGAGCGGAACTGCTGTATCATATGGCCGTTCTATTGTTAATCTTTAGAGGAATCTCCATCACTCTGCATCTTTTGATTGGAGCATTTAATCCATTTACATTTCAAGTAATTATTGATAGGTATGTAGTCAGAGCCATTTTGTTCATTGTTTTGAGGTTGTTTTTGCAGTTCTTTTTTGTTCCTTTCTTTTTCACTCTTTTCCTTTGTGATTTGATGACTATCTTTAGTGTTATGTTTGGATTCCTCTCTCTTTTGCGTGTGCGTATCTACTATAGATTTTTAGTTTGTGGTTACCATGAGGTTTATATATAGCAATTTATATATATAGCAATATATATGTGACTATTTTAAGTTGCTGATCTCAAGTTGAAACACATTTTAACAATGCTACATTTTTATTCCTCCTCCAACCTTTACTGTTTTTGGCAATGTATTTTACATCATTTTGTTTTGTGTATCTCTTAACTACTTATCGTGGATATAGACGATTTTACTCCTCTTGTCTTTCAATCTTTCTACTAGCTTCGTGTGTGGATTATTTCCCACCTTCACTGTATGTTTGCCTTTACCAATGAGATTTCTTCTGTCACAATTTTCATGTTTCTGGTTGTGGCCTTTTCTTTTCTGCTTAGAGAAATCCCTTTAACATTTCTTGTAAAACAGGTTTGGTGGTGCTGAACTCTTTTATCTCTTGCTTGTCTGTAAAACTTTTGATCTCTCCACCAAATATGAATAAAAGCCTTGCCATGTAGTATATTCTTGGCTGTAGGTTTTTCACTTTCATCACTTTAAATATACTGTGCCACTCCTTCTGGCCTGCAGCAGCTTGGTTACGCTGTCACAGTAGGGAGGTCGTTGTCAGCAAGTGTACAGTCACTGGGGAACAAGAGGGTATCACCAGGCCAATAACCTATTTCAGGTCCTGCAATCATACTCCTAGTTGTTTACCCAAAGGAGCTGAAAACTTACATCTACACAGAAACCTGCACACAGATGTTTATAGCAGCCTTGTTCATAATTGTAAGCAACCAAGATATCCATCAATAGGTGAGTGGATAAACTGTAGTGCATCTAGACAATGGAATATTATTCAGCAATAAAAAGAAATGAGCTATTGAGCCATGAAAAGATATCGAGGAACCTTAAATGTACATTGTTTAGCGAAAGAATCCAGTCTGACAAGGTTACATACTGTATGATTCCAATTGTATCACATTCTGGAAAAGCCAAAACTAGGGCGATAGTAAAAATACCAGTGGTTGCCAAGGGTTCAGCAGGAGGGAGGGATAAAGAGACAGAGCACAGAAGATTTTCAGGGCAGTGAAACTATTCTGCACGATACTGTCCTGGTGGATACATGACATTATGCATTTGTCAAAACCCAGCAAACAGTATGAAATAAAGAGTAAGCCCTAGTATAAACTATGGACTTTGGTTAATAATAATGTGTCAATATTGCTTAATCCATTACAATATATGTTCCACACAAATGCAAGGTGTTAATAATAGGAGAAACGGGAAGGGGAGGAGGAGGAAATAGGGGAACTCTCTGTACTATCTGTTCAATTTTGGTAAACCTACAACTGTTCTAAAAAATAATTTACTAATTAAACAAACAAACAACATACTTCACCTACTCTGCCACTCTGCCTATGGGAAAGCACCCAGGGCACTGAAACTCATCTGCTTGGGCTACTGTGAAGGCTTCATAAGTATCTGAAGGACCAGCACAGAAAGCATGTTTAGAGCAGGTCTGAGTTCATGATAAAAGAAATGATGACTTAATTATCAAGCTCCATTATTAATGCAAACTAGACATTCACCTGAGCAGCTCTAAATTCCTCCCATGTATTTTTAAGAAAACAATTGTAGTGGTTTGAGTACCTGCTTCCTAGCTAAAGATGTTGAAAATTTATGGAAGAACATTATCATCTTCAAAGAATCTTCCACCACAAGTGAGGGTGGCTCACAGAACTGGCTAGTGGGCTAATATCTCTCTAGAAGTAACCAGAAACAGATATCTATCTATTCAACATAGAAGTAGGACACCAAGTTCAACACCTACATTTATCCTTAAAGTCTTTTATTCTTGGCAAAATTCAGTTAAATCTTTTCTGTGGATTTCTAAGAAGACATACATGGCCCCAGCATCTTCAGTAAAGAGTGTTCTAAATATGTAACTGGCATGTTGATCAAAACAGAGAGCAATTCCAAATTTAGATTCTCCATAAGAGGATTTGATTTAGAAAGATAAACCTCTAAAGAAATCTGGCCTCCAAATTTTGAGAACTGGAAATCCAAGGGTGATAACTGCAGAGGGGGAGAATGACACCCAGGAAAAGCTCCCAAAGACCAGAAACCACGGGGATATTTGTCTTAATAGGAAGATTATTGCTTTAAATAAGCTGATCCAAGCCCTAATGATTTTTCTGTCACATTGTCTTACTTTTAAACAAAAACAGAAACACTAACCAAAGTGACTTTTCTTTTTAGAGTTGGCTCTGCTGCTTAAGAACAAGCAGAGGGAGAGAAGCAGGAAGACTAAGGGGTGTCCCCAGCACTTCCATCTAAAAACCCATACAGTTTTAACAACAGACACTAGAATCTTTATCCCTGGGAAACTACCTGGATCAAGGTCCGTTCTGGCTGCTGGTGGAGGCCCGCTTATCACATGGATGAGTAAAGGATCCCAGACAAGGATGAGTCAGTCCACGGCCCTCAGCCACCTGGCCAGCTGACGTTCACTGAGTGCTCTACTGAGTGCTACAGTGACAGACTTGCTAGAAAATAGCACCGGGGACTCAGTCAATAACATACTCAGTGAGGAGAAAGGGAGCAGAGATGATCTAGATAACAAACAAGCCTAACAAAGGAGTAAAGTAGGCAACCAGTGAAATACGCACCTGGGAATAGTGTGGATGACACAGAGGGGCAACAGGATGTCGGGATGAAGGGGTAGAACTCAGAAGTTCATAGTAAAATTGCAAAATGTACTAGTTATCTAAGGCTGTCTAACAAATTACCCCCAAATTCAGTGGCTTAGAACATCAACCATTCATTATCTCACAGTTTCTGAAGGCCAGGTATCAGGAAGCAGCTGAGCCGGGTGGTTCTAACTCAGGGATTCTCATGACGTCGCAGGCAAGGTACCAACTGGGGCCGTAACATCCAAAGGCTTGACTGGGGCTGGAGGGTTGAGCTCTCTCACACAGCAGTTAGCAGGAGGCTTTAGTTCCTCCCCACGTGGGCCTCTCCAAAGAGCTGCTCACAACAGGGCAGCGAACTCCCCCAGAGCAAGAGATCAAGAAAGAGAGACAGACAGACAGACAGACAGAAGCCAGACCCTTAGAACCTCATCTCAGAAGTGACATCACATATCATTTCTGCCATATTCTACACCTGGTACCTTGTTGCAGGAGGTGACTAGACAAAGGTGTGAATACCAGGATCACTGGAAATATCTGGGCATAAAAAGTATCCACTTGCAAGATTAAAAGGCTGAGCAGCTAGAAGCTGATTTCATGGAAGAAGCAAGTGCTCTGGAGTTGGGCAGAGCCGGAGATCCATGACAATTCCACAGCTCACTGGCTGTCTCACCTTTGGCAAGTTTCTTCACCAGCATAAGCCTCAATTTTCTCAACTGTAAAACTGGGTTAATATCTACCTACCCCTTTAGGGTTGCTGCAAACAGCCTGGAACATGCTTAGCATATGCACCCAGTAAACAACAGCATGTGTTACTAAATAAACCACTCTTATCTGGAAAATTGACATTAACTGACCCATATTCTAACAAAAGTCACCAAGCATTATTACTATAGCTTTGCAATTATTAACAATACAGCACATGGGTAAATGAGTCATTCAGGGTATCTATAAAAATGAAGATTAATGGCCTCACCTTCAGACATTATGATTCAGTAAAAACAAAAACAATTGTGTCTGAAATTAAAGGCTTACGATATGACAAGCAGTGTTTAAACACTTCACATGAATTGACATCTGACTCTTGAATAAAGCGGGAGTTAAGGGCGACGGACCCCACACACACAAAAATCTGCCTCAAAAGCAAAGGAAATGAAAATGACTCACCCAAGGCAGGAAGCTGAAACAGTTTAAATAGAATCAGGATTCAAGCCTAGTTCTTTTGATTCCACCTATTGTGATGTCTAATTGAACACAGAATTCTTCCTCCCACCTAGTTAATTTAAACATCTGTAAAATGAAAATACAGGTACTATATTTATTGAAAAACCCACATATAAGTGGACCTGCACAGTTCAAACCTGTGTTGTTCAACAGTCAACTGTATTTAATTCTCACAATGCTATGAAATAGATATTATCCTTACCATGAGCAATATTCCCACTGTACAGATGAGAAAACTGAGGTACAGAAACATTAAATATCTTGCCTAAGACCGCCCAGCCAAGTAAGAGTCAGATTCAGAATTTGAACCCAAATAGACTAACTCAAGCTTGTGTTCTTAACCATTATCCCCTCTACCTTTCAAATTCAGGCCATGGGCAGGGCCCAGGCATGTTTATTTTTAACTGGTATTGCAAGTGATTCTGATATGAGTAGTCAATAAATACACTTAGAGAAACACTGAACTCCTGGCAATAAACAATAACACTAGTTTCAAAATTGTATCTCTCCTAAATTTAAAAAAACAAAGGAGATTTTATCAGGCTAGTTAACTGATGGACTTCTTTGCTAAGGCAAAAAGATACACCAAGTGGAAAAGAAATTCCACCTCCAAACTGATGCATCAAATCAGTTCACACAGGTGATCTTCCTGCCTCCAGACTCTTCGGTCCTTCTCCCCATTCAATGCCATAGGACCTGGATTCCTGGACTCTTCTCTCTAATGTACTAGGTTCTATCATCTGCTGCCTGCTCGCTGAAGCCTACCTTGACCACCTATTTAAAATCACAACTACGCTCTTTCCTAACCCACATACACACATAACCAGTCCCATTATCCTGCTCTATTTAATTTGTCAATAGTATATATTACCTAACATACTATATAATATACTTATTATGCATACTGATTAATGACTCTCTCCCCCACTAGAACATAAGTTATACAAGAGTAATATTTTTTTTCTTTTTTGGTTTATTTTGCACATGGTGCAGTGTCTGACATGAATAAATATTTGTTGAATGAATGTACAAACAAGTGTCACTGCCCAACCCTAAACCTTTCAATAGCTCCCCACTGCTTATCAAATGAAGTCCAAGCATTGTCTCAAAGAGTCTGGACACTAACTGACCTCTCCCCATCTTTAACCTCCCTAACTCAGACTCAGAAACCCAGGGAGTCAGCACTTCCTCTGCTTCCTGCTGCCTCTGTTCAGATATCCCCTCTCCGGGGAATGCCTTGTCCTCTACCACACCTCCATCTATAACCTCACACCTGTTGTCAAAGAGACTCCATTCTCCAAGGCCTCTAAAATGGTGTCTTTTTTCAAAGACTTGCCTGAATTCAGACGCATAACAGGGTCCACTCCAAAGGCTTAGTTTTGCCAAGTGCCCAATTTCCTCTACTCCCCGATAGGATGAGTCATGTCTGAGTCACATCTTCTCCACTGATGTGAGCTCATAGAGGGCACTGATAGCATCTGGGGTTAGGGGTGCACCTGCTTCCTACAGAACAGGTGACTGGCTTGCTACATATTTCACAAGCCAAGTCAAGCAAGGTGCCTGTCACTTATGCTCCCTCTGGTTTTTCAAAATTCCTGTCACATGCACCTTTTCAAGCTTTCAAACTTTTTTAAGCACAGAGCCTGCCCTAGTTTCTCTCACTGGACCCCGCATTTGAAGCCATAGCTGATCGGTTAGGGAGACTGCCCCAAGTGCAAAGAGAGGCCCATCTGCAGATGTAAGACAAGCTTGACAGAAAATCTCCACCCATCTGGGGTGGCTTACAATGAACAGTGTGACCAGACCAACCAGTCTGATCTTTTTTCTGAGCGGGAGGCTAAAATGGAGACAACGAGAGAGTCAGTCATGAGAACAGAGACCACAATGGCATAAAGAAAGATGACAATAAGCAGAGCAATGAGAGCACAGAAGCCAGCAAGCAGAGGAGAAAGATCAAGTCATTTAAGCATCAGAAAAGGTGGAGGGACCATCACTGTGGAACACAGTCTCTAAGGAGACGGTTTCTGGATTTTCTATTCATCTAACCTGCAGAGAACAGACTACAGACTAACTCCTGGACTACTGCTATGTTCCAAAGACACAACCTGATTATGTGGCTGATCCTATTCTTCCTATTCTCTATGAATGTTTATAGTAAAACACATTAACCGAGGTAAACCAAGCATATTGGTTTCTTCAAGCCTAAAAGAGCCTAATTACACGGGAGGCAGCAATGAACAGTGGTTAAGAAAATGAACTTGATACCAAGCCAGAAGGAGAAAGGAAAAGGTGGAAAAGTCTGACCACATAAAAATGTCAAACTTCTATATGGTAAAAATGTCCAACAAAGGTAAAAGAAACTACTAATGGGGGAAAAAATACTTAGAAGACATATGTCAAAGTCTAATTTCCTTAATATAACAAAAAACTCGTTAATAACCCAACAAAAAGGGGAAAAGATATAAAGTTCATTATAGATAAATAAATGTAAATAGCCAATATATGACAAAAAACTTTAACCCCATTAATAAGTATAAATCAAAATAAGATAAAAATGTTCATAAATCATAGGGGCAAATATGAAAAAGTAAGATTATTCTCAGTGCTGGAAAGACTGAAAAGAAAATCTTTCATGTAGACTGGTGAAAATTCTATGAATTTGTTAATATCTACTAATAATGAATATGACAATCCTTTGACCTAGCAAATTCAACTAAGAACACTCAGACACACAATATCACCAAAAATACACCAAAATATATAGAAGGATACTAATTGAGGCATTATTTATAAATGTTAATGGTCATAAATAGGTTATTTATAAAATAGTATGTGGTTGTTAAAAAATTAGTTAGGACTTTATGGAAATTTTTCTAAAATATAAAGCTTTAAAAAGCAAGGCAGGGCTTCCCTGGTGGCGCAGTGGTTGAGAATCTGCCTGCCAATGCAGGGGACACGGGTTCGAGCCCTGGTCTGGGAAGATCCCACATGCCACGGAGCAACTGGGCCCGTGAGCCACAATTACTGAGCCTGCGCGTCTGGAGCCTGTGCTCCACAACAAGAGAGGCCGCGATGGTGAGAGGCCCGCGCACCGCGATGAAGAGTGGGCCCCACTTGCCGCAACTAGAGAAAGCCCTCACACAGAAACGAAGACTCAACACAGTCATAAATAAATAAATTTAAAAAAAAGAACGTGAATTTCTTTAAAAAAAAAAGCAAACTGGGCTATTCATTTCAGTAACACTCAAGTGGTCTTAGTTTGCATTCAATTTCCAATCAGTTTCTCAATCTATTTCATCTGAAGTCTTCACATTACCCACTATAAAAAAAAAAAAGCAAGGCAGAAATAAAACGAGGAATGAAAGAAGGTCATTATTACCAACCATGGAAATACCAATAAAAAGGATTATAAAGAAATACTATGAACTATATTCCAATAAGTTAAATAATTTAGATGAAATGGACAAATACTGGGCTTCCCTGGTGGCGCAGTAGTTAATCAGCCTGCTGATGCAGGGGACACGGGTTTGAGCCCTGGTCCAGGAAGATCCCACATGCCATGGAGCAACTAAGCCCGTGCAGCACAACTACTGAGCCTGAGCTCTAGAGCCCACGAGCCACAACTACTGAAGCCCGCGTGCCACAACTACTGAAGCCCGCATGCCTAGAGCCCATACTCCGCAACAAGAGAAGCCACCACAATGAGAAGCCTGTGCACCACAATTAAGAGTAGCCCCCACTCGCCACAACTACAGAAAACCCGCGCACAGCAACAAAGACCCAATGCAGCCAAAAATAAATAAAAAATAAAATAAATTTTTAAAAAAAAAGAAAGAAAGAAATGGACAAATACCTGGAAAAACACAAAATCCTGAAACTGAAGCAAGAATAAATAGAAAGTGTGAGAAGAACTCTTAAAAAGTATAGGGATTGAATTAGTAATCAAAATACTACTACTACAAGGAAAAGCCTAGGCCCAAATGGCTTCATTGGTGAGTTCTACCAAATATCAAAAAGTTGATAATAACAAGTGTTGGTGAAGATATAGAATCTTCATACACTGCTAGTCAGAATGTAAGACAGTGTAGTCACTGTAGAAGGCAGACTAGCAGTTCCTCAAAAGGTTAAACACAGAGTTATCAGATGACTCAGCAATTGCCCTCATATATACCCAACAGAAATTAAAACATACATTCACACAACTGTACATGAGTATTCAAAATAGCCAAAAAGTGGAAATAGCCCAAATGCTCATTAACTGATGAATGGATAGATAAAATGTGCTATATCCACACAATGGAATGCTTTTGACAATAAAGAAGTGAGTACTGATACATGCTATACCGTGGCTGAATCTTGAAAACATCAGGCTGAGTGAAAGAAGCCACAAAAGAAGTCACAGAAGACCATATATGTATGAATCCATGTATATGGAATGTCCAGAATAGGTAAATATATAGAGACAGAAAGCAGATTAGTGTTGCCTAGGGCTGAAGGCAGGGGGTCGGGGGAGGTGAATAGTAACTGTTAATGGGTAAGGGGTATCTTTTGTGTTGGTATTCTAAAACCGATTGTGATAAACACTGCGTAAGTATAAGAATATACTAAAACCCATTGAATTATACACTACATGGGTGAATTGTATGGTATGAGAATTTTATCTCAATAAAGCCATTACTTTTTTTTTTAATTTTTATTTTCAGTATGTTAAATTGACTCATAAAAACATTCTAAAAATGCACAATTTTTTCCTTTTTAACAAAGTATAATAAAACATAAAAACCCCCAAAACAGAATACTTGACATTTACAATTCAAAATCAAATTAGCAGAATATTAAATATTTATGAAACTGTATCTTTTAAAAATATTTATAAAGTTACATGCAATTTTGTAGAACTGACATAAAAGAATGGCTCAAAAATGGGAGAATTTCCCTTCATTCCAAAAAGAAAATATGTCCAATAGAAGCTGTGATGATTCTTGAGTACACGAGGTCTTTAGTCTCAGTACCAAAGCCTGTCTTTGAGCATCTAAGAACGTTACGCATGTGAGGGGCTTCTTAACACTGGGATGACCTGGCAGGTGCGCCCCTCCCTCCAATAACAGCGTAGTAACATTGACCTTTGGCCTCAACCGGCACAGTAAGTAGTTCGCGAGTGTTGATTAAAGACAACTCACTTTGGTTCAGAACCTCGGAACTTTTCAGTAATTGAGCCTCTTCAGAACCCATGGCTTCAATAAAGCCATCACTTTTTAAAAAGCAAGGTAAAGAATAAAATATAGTATGTATAATACGATCCCATTTGTAAACATTTTTACCCACGGGTAAGTGAATGTACTGCAACATGGATAAACGTTTTCTGGAAAAAAAAAGTGAAAAAATTTAACCGTAATTAACAATGGGAAGGGAGATTATGGTGAATGGGTTAAAGAAAGGAATTTCAATTTTCACTTTATCCCTTGCTGTTCACGTAAAATTTGTCTTACACCATGTAAAAGAAAATGTAACCTTTTTTTTAAAATTTATTTTTGGCTGCATTGGGTCTTAGTTGCAGGGTGCGGGCTCTTCATTGAGGCACGCGGGCTTCTCTCTAGTTGTGGGGCACAGGCTCCAGAGCGCGAGGGCTCTGTAGTTGAGGCACGCGAGGGCTCTGTAGTTGAGGCACGCAAGCTCTCTGGTTGAGACGCGCAGGCTCAATAGTTGTGGCGCATGGGCTTAGCTGCCCCGTGGCATGTGGGACCTTAATTCCCCGACCAAGGATCGAGCCCACATCCCCTGCATTGAAAGGCGGATTGTTAACCACTGAACCACCAGGGAAGTCCCGAACACTTTTCTAAAATTTAAAAACTAGGAGCTTTGTATGGTAATTAAAACCACACAGTACTTCATATATAGAGAGAACAAACCAGTGGTTACCAGTGGGGAGAGGGAGGGTGAGAGGGGCACATTAGAGGAATGGGATTAAGAGTTATGAACTATGAACTACTAGGTATAAAACAGATAAGAAACAAGGGTATATATTGTACAGCACAGGGAATTATAGCTGTTATCGTATGATAACTTTTAACGGCATGTAATCTGTAAAAATACTGAATCATTAGGCTGTGCACCTGAAACTAATATAATATTGTAAATCATGTATAGTTCAAAAAAAAAGTTTATAAACCCGCACATTACTGGCACAAGAATAAACAGATCTTTGCATACAAAGGAATTTAATATATGACAAAGGT
Organism: Balaenoptera borealis; assembly: GCF_965194805.1. Classification (NCBI taxonomy): domain Eukaryota; kingdom Metazoa; phylum Chordata; class Mammalia; order Artiodactyla; family Balaenopteridae; genus Balaenoptera; species Balaenoptera borealis. The sequence goes on along the minus strand of NC_138876.1, from coordinate 59,980,809 downwards.
CAGTATCAGTGGAGAAACGATAAACCATTCCTTAACTCAGGCCAGAAATTCCAGATGGAATAAAAAGCTATTTAAACCATGAAAAAATATACTCAGTAAAAATGTTAGAAAAACTACAGGAGATACCTTCATAATTTGAGTGATGACTTTTCTAAGATATAAAACTCAAAAGTTACTAAAAGACTGACAAATTTGGTTACTACAAATTGAAACTCAGAATAAAACATAAGTTAAAAGACAAGTGATAGCCTGCAAGAAAATTTTGGCAACAGATGGGAATTTACATACTTTGCACCATACATATAATAAGAATTCAACAGATGCATCTTAAACTAACAAAATCAAAATTAAATTAATATTTTTAAATAAAATAATGAATAGATTGAATTACAGGTTGATTCAGTAAAAGATTTTTTTTTTTTTACTTTAAACATTTTTTTTTTCATACAGCAGGTTCTTATTAGTCATCCATTTTATACACATCAGTGTATACATGTCAATGCCTATCTCCCAGTTCGTCACACCACCACCACCGCCCCACCGCTTTCCCCCCTTGGTGTCCCTACGTTTGTTCTCTACATCTGTGTCTCAACTTCTGCCCTGCAAACTGGTTCATCTGTACCATTTTTCTAGGTTCCACATATACGCGTTAATATACAATATTTGTTTTTCTCTTTCTGACTTATTTCACTCTGTATGACACTCTCTAGATCCAGTCATGTCTCTACAAATGACCCAATTTCATTCCTTTTTATGGCTGAGTAATACTCCATTGTATATATGTACCACATCTTCTTTATCCATTTGCCTGTCGATGGGCATTTGCTTCTTTGGAGAAAGAATGTCTTCTTTGGAGAAATGTCTATTTAGGTCTTCTGTCCATTTTTGGATTGGGTTGTTTGTTTTTTTAATATTGAGCTGCATGTGCTGTTTATATATATTGGAGATTAATCCTTTGTCCGTTGCTTCATTTGCAAATATTTTCTCCTATTCTGAGGGTTGTCTTTTCGTCTTATTTATGGTTTCCTTTGCTGTGCAAAAGCTCTGAAGTTTCATTAGGTCCCATTTGTTTATTTTTGTTTTTATTTCCATTACTCTAGGAGGTGATTCAAAAAATATCTTGCTGTGATTTATGTCAAAGAGTGTTCTTCCTAAAAGATACTGATGGAACTTAAACACAACATATATATAGAAGTGAAGAGCAGCTTTAAACTTAAAGATAGTTTGTAGTTTTATTGAAACTGTCATTTGACCTTCTTCAGTGAATACTATAAAACAATGTGTAGATGGTTCAAGATGGCACCAAAGAAAGATCCTGAACTCACCTCCTCCCATGAACCTGCTCCCAAATCTATAACTACAAAGGGAATAATTCCTTCAGAAAGGTACCTGAGAGTGGAGATCAGAGCGTCCACAACAAAGGGTAAGAGGAAAGCACTGAGATGGCTAAGAGATGCAGAAATATAAGCTCAAGTATAAACCCACACCCCAGCAGAAATGATCCACCATCAGGAGGGATCACAAAGGTACAGTGCCCTGAGGAGCAAGGGATTTGAGTTCCACATCAGGCACCCCAACACCCTAGATGTTGCACAAGACAGATGACCCTCCCAAACACCTGGCTTTGAAAACCAATGAGGAGGATTAGGAATGAAGATGGCAGAGTAGAAGGACGTGCTCTCACTCCCTCTTGCGAGAATACCAGGATCACAGCTAGCTGCTGGACAGTCATCGACAGGAAGACACTGGAACTCACCAAAAAAGATACCCCACATCCAAAGACAAAGGAGAAGCCACAATGAGACAGTAGGAGGGGCGCAATCACAGTAAAATCAAATCCCATAACTGGTGGGTGCATGACTCACAGACTGGAGAACACTTATACCACAGAAGTCCACCCACTGGAGTGAAGCTTCTGAGCCCCACGTCAGGCTTCCCAAACTGGGGGTCCGGCAACGGCAGGAGGAATTCCTAGAGAATCAGACTTTGAAGCCTAGTGGGAATTGATTGCAGGACTTCAACAGGACTGGGGGAAACAGAGACTCTACTCTTGGAGGGCACACACAAAGTAGTGTGCACATCGGGACCCAGGGGAAAGAGCAGTGACCCCAGGGGAGACTGAACCAGACCTACCTGCTAGTGTTGGAGGGTCTCCTGCAGAGGTGGGGGGGTGGCTGTGGCTCACCGTGGGAACAAGGACACTGGCAGCAGAAGTTCTGGGAAGTACTCCTTGGTGTGAGCCCTCCCAGAGACTGCCATTAGCCCCACCAAAGAGCCCAGGTAGGCTCCAGTGTTGGGCTGCCTCAGGCCAAACAACCAACAGAGAGGGAACCCAGCCCCACCCATCAGCACTCAAGCAGATTAAAGTTTTACTGAGCTCTGCCCACCAGAGCAACAGTCAGCTCTACCCACCACCAGAGCCTCCCATCAAGCCTCTTAGACAGCCTCATCCACCAGAGGGCAGACAGCAAAAGCAAGAAGAACTACAACCCTGCAGCCTGTGGAACAAAAACCACATTCACAGAAAGATAGACAAGATGAAAAGGCAGAGGGCTATGTACCAGATGAAGGAACAAGATAAAACCCCAGAAAAACAACTAAATGAAGTGGAGATAGGCAACCTTCCAGAAAAAGAATTCAGAATAATGAGAGTGAAGATGATCCAGGACCTCGGAAAAAGAATGGAGGCAAAGATCGAGATGATGCAAGAAATGTTTAACAAAGACCTAGAAGAATTAAAGAACAAACAAATAGAGATGAACAATGCAATAACTGAAATGAAAACTACACTAGAAGGAATCAATAGCAGAATAACTGAGGCAGAAGAACGGATAAGTGACCTGGAAGACACAATGGTGGAATTCACTGCTGCGGAACAGAATAAAGAAGAAAGAATGAAAAGAAATGAAGACAGCCTAAGAGACCTCTGGGACAACATCAAACACAACAACATTTGCATTATAGGGGTCCCAGAAGGAGAAGAGAGAGAGAAAGGACCCGAGAAAATATTTGAAGAGATTATAGTCGAAAACCTCCCTAACATGGGAAAGGAAATAGCCACCCAAGTCCAGGAAGTGCAGAGAGTCCCATACAGGATAAACCCAAGGAGAAACACGCCGAGACACATAGTAATCAAATTGGCAAAAATTAAAGACAAAGAAAAATTATTGAAAGCAGTAGGGGAAAACTGACAAATAACATACAAGGGAACTTCCATAAGGTTAACAGCTGATTTCTCAGCAGAAACACTACAAGCCAGAAGGGAGGGGCATGATATACTTAAAGTGATGAAAGGGAAGAACCTAGAACCAAGATTACTCTACCCGGCAAGGATCTCATTCAGATTCGATGGAGAAATCAAAAGCTTTACAAACAAGCAAAAGCTAAGAGAATTCAGCACCAGCAAAGCAGCTCTACAACAAATGTTAAAGGAACTTCTCTAAGTGGGAAACACAAGAGAAGAAAAGGACCTACAAAAACAAACCCAAAACAATTAAGAAAATGGTAATAGGAACATCCATATCGATAATTACCTTAAACGTGAATGGAGTATATGCTCCAACCAAAAGACACAGTCTCGCTGAATGTATACAAGAACAAGACCCATCTATATGCTGTCTACAAGAGACCCACTTCAGACCCAGGGACACATACAGACTGAAAGCGAGGGGATGGAAAAAGATATTCCATGCAAATGGAAATCAGAAGAAAGCTGGAGTAGCAATACTCATATCAGATAAAATAGACTTTAAAATAAAGAATGTTACAAGAGACAGGAAGGACACTACATAATGATCAAGGGATCAACCCAAGAAGAAGATATAACAATTATAAATATATATGCAACCAACATAGGAGCACCTCAATACATAAGGCAACTGCTAACAGCTATAAAAGAGGAAATTGACAGTAACACAATAACAGTGGGGGACTTTAACACCTCACTGACACCAATGGACAGATCATCCAAAATGAAAATAAATAAGGAAACAGAAGCTTTAAATGACACAACAGACCAGATAGATTTAATTGATATTTATAGGACATTGCATCCAAAAACAGCAGATTACACTTTCTTCTCAAGTGCACACGGAACATTCTCCAGGATAGATCACATCTTGGGTCACAAATCAAGCCTCAGTAAATTTAAGAAAACTGAAATCATATCAAGCATCTTTTCTAACCACAATGCTATGAGATTAGAAATGAATTACAGGGAAAAAAACGTAAAAAAAACACTAACAAATGGAGGCTAAACAATATGTTACTAAATAACCGAGAGATCACTGAAGAAATCAAAGAGGAAATCAAAAAATACCTAGAGACAAATGACAATGAAAATGCGATGATCCAAAACCTATGGGATGCAGTAAAAGCAGTTTTAAGAGGGAAGTTTATAGCTATACAAGCCTACCTCAAGAAACAAGAAAAATCTCAAATAAACAATCTAACCTTACACCTAAAGGAACTAGAGAAAGAAGAACAAACAAAACCCAAGGTTAGCAGAAGGAAAGAAGTCATAAAGATCAGAGCAGAAATAAATGAAATAGAAACAAAAAAAATAGCAAAGATCAATAAAACTAAAAGCTGGTTCTTTGAGAAGATAAACAAAATTGATAAACCATTAGCCAGACTCATCAAGAAAAAGAGGGAGAGGACTCAAATCAATAAAATGAAAAATGAAAAAGGAGAAGTTACAACAGACACCACAGAAATACAAAGCATCCTAAGAGACTACTACAAGCAACTCTGTGCCAATAAAATGGAAAACCTGGAAGAAATGAACAGATTCTTACAAAGGTATAACCTTCCAAGACTGAACCAGGACGAAATAGGAAATATGAACAGACCAATCACAAGTAATGAAATTGAAACTGTGATTAAAAATCTTCCAACAAACAAAAGTCCAGGCCCATATGGCTTCACAGGTGAATTCTATCAAACATTTAGAGAAGAGCTAACACCCATCCTTCTCAAACTCTTCCAAAAAATTGCGGAGGAAGGAACACTCCCAAACTCATTCTATGAGGCCACCATCACCCTGATACCAAAACCAGACAAGGATACTACAGGGCTTCCCTCGTGGCGCAGTGGCTGAGAATCTGCCTGCCAATGCAGGGGACACGGGTTTGAGCCCTGGTCTGGGAAGATCCCACATGCCGCAGAGCAACTAGGCCCATGAGTCAAAACTACTGAGCCTGCGCATCTGGAGCTTGTGCTCCGCAACAAGAAAGGCCGCGACAGTGAGAGGCCCGCACACCGCGATGATAAGTGGCCCCCGCTCGCCGCAACTAGAGAAAGCCCTCGCACAGAAACGAAGACCCAACACAGCCTAAATAAATAAATAAATAAATAAATAGTGATCCCTTTAAAACAACAAAAAAAATGTTACTACAAAAAAAGAAAATTACAGACCAATATCCCTGATGAATATAGATGCAAAAATCCTCAACAAAATACTAGCAAACAGAATCCAACAACACGTTAAAAGGATCATACACCATGATCAAGTGGGATTTTTCCCAGGGATGCAAGGATTCTTCAATATACGCAAATCAATGTGATACACCATATTAACAAACTGAAGAAGAAAAACCATATGATCATCTCAATAGATGCAGAAAAAGCTTTTGACAAAATTCAACACCCATTTCTGACAAAAACTCTCCAGAAAGTGGGCAGAGAGGGAACCTACCTCAACATAATAAAGGCCATATACCACAAACCCACAGCAAACATCATTCTCAATGGTGAAAAACTGAAAGCATTTCCTCTAAGATCAGGAACAAGACAAGGATGTCCATTCTCACCACTATTATTCAACATAGTTTTGGAAGTCCTAGCCATGGCAATCAGAGAAGAAAAAGAAATAACAAGAATACAAATTGGAAAAGAAGAAGTAAAGCTGTCACTGTGTGCAGATGACATGACACTATACATATAGAATCCTAAAGATGTCACCAGAAAACTACTAGAGCTAATCAATGAATTTGGTAAAGTTGTAGGATACAAAATTAATGCACAGAAATCTCTTGCATTCTTATATACTAATGGTGAAAAATCTGAAAGAGAAATTAAGGAAACACTCCCATTTACCACTGCAACAAAAAGAATAAAATACCTAGGAATAAACCTACCTAGGGAGACAAAAGACCTGTATGCAGAAAACTATAAGACACTGATGAAAGAAATGAAAGATAATACCAACAGATGGAGAGATATACAATGTTCTTGGATTGGAAGAATCAATATTGTGAAAATGACTATACTACCCAAAGCAATCTATGGATTCAATGCAATCCCTATCAAATTACCAATGGCATTTTTTACAGAACTAGAACTAAAAATCTTAAAATCTGTATGGAGACACAAAAGACCCCGAATAGCCAAAGCAGTCTTGAGGGAAGAAAACGGAGCTGGAGGAATCAGACTCCCTGACTTCAGACTATACCACAAAGCTACAGTAGTCAAGACAATATGGTACTGGCACAAAAACAGAAACATAGATCAATGGAACAAGATAGAAAGCCCAGAGATAAACCCACGCACCTATGGTCAACTAATCTATGACAAAGGAAGCAGGGATATACAGTGGAGAAAAGACAGTCTCTTCAATAAATGGTGCTGGGAAAACTAGACAGCTACATGTAAAATAATGAAATTAGAACACTCCCTAACACCATACACAAAAATAACTCAAAATGGATTAGAGACCTAAATGTAAGACTGGACACTCTAAAACTCTTAGAGGAAAACATAGGAAGAACACTCTTTGACATAAATCACAGCAAGATCTTTTTTGATTCACCTCCTAGAGTAATGGAAATAAAAACAAAAATAAACAAATGGGACCTAATGAAACTTAAAAGCTTTTGCACAGCAAAGGAAACCATAAACAAGATGAAAAGACAACCCTCAGAATGGGAGAAAGTATTTGCAAACGAAGCAATGGACAAGATTAATCTCCAAAATATATAAACAGCTCATGCAGCTCAATATTAAAAAAACAAACAACCCAATCCAAAAATGGGCAGAAGACCTAAATAGACATTTCTCCAAAGAAGACATACAGATGGCCAAGAAGCATATGAGAAGCTGCTCAACATCACTAATTATTAGAGAAATGCAAATCAAAACTACAACGAGGTATCACCTCACACCAGTTAGAATGTGCATCATCAGAAAATCTACAAACAACAAATGCTGGAGATGGTGTGGAGAAAGGGGAACCCTCTTGCACTGTTGGTGGGAATGTAAATTGATACAGCCACTATGGAGAACAGTATGGAGGTTCCTTAAAAATCTAAAAATAGAATTACCATATGATCCAGCAATCCCACCACTGGGCATATACCCAGAGAAAACCATAATTCAAAAAGACACATGCACCCCAATGTTCATTGTAGCACTATTTACAATAGCCAGGTCATGGAAGCAACCTAAATGCCCATCGACAGATGAATGGATAAAGAAGATGTGGTACATATATTCAATGGAATATTACTCAGCCATAAAAAGGAATGAAATTGGGTCATTTGTTGAGACGTGGATGGATCTAGAGACTGTCATACAGAGTGAAGTAAGTCAGAAAGAGAAAAACAAATATCGTATATTAACGCATATATGTGGAACCTAGAAAAATGGTACAGATGAACCGGTTTGCAGGGCAGAAATTGAGACACAGATGTAGAGAACAAACGTATGGACACCACGGGGGGAAAGCGGTGGGGGGGGGGGGTGGGGGGGGGAGGTGTGATGAATTGGGTGATTGGGACTGACACGTATACACTGATGTGTATAAAATTGATGACTAATAAGATACCTGCTGTATCAAAAAATTTTTTAAATAAGTAAATAAATAAATAATACAAAAAATCTGCACTAAAATAAACATTCAAATTGATTTTTGTTGGTTTTCTCTTCCTCTACCCACACAAATTTGTGAATATACCCAGCCAGGTACAAGATTATTACCAAGATGACTAAAATCAACACTCTACCATTTTCCACTAAGAACAGATAATCAATTTAAAACTAAGGGTTATTTCAGGTGAACAAGGCAAAACTGCCACCCTTTCATGGCCCCAGAAAAGACAAGATGTGACAGGAGCCCCAAATGCACAAGAGGTGACAGAACCCTTCTCTTCTTTGTGCAGCAGAAGAGGCCACATTATTCAATTCAGTTAAAAGATTATGATCACACAGACTGGGGATTTTGACTGGAGGTTTGTATAAGGAGCTCTCAGAAGGTCTCAGGTTTACTCTTACTTAATGCAGTCATCAATCCTCATGAACACCACACTGCAAAACTAACAAATACACTGTATAAAAGTAGCCAAGCCCGAACAGATCAGCCAAAGGAATCCTCTGAGACCTCAGGAGCCACGGAAAATGTAATACAATTATCTCCCCCAGGAACTCTGTACATTTGTTACGAAGAGCTCCTACTAGCATTTCATTCCAGTACAAATGCCTAAAATTAATTCCAAAACAAATCAAGCCAAGACTTCGTCTTGAAGACACTAAACCTGCATTGGTTGATCACTTTGTCTTCTTGAATTCACACAGGCAGCCAGGATTATAGACAGGGCTTCAGTCTGACTCTTTCCTTTTCTTTTTTCATTTGGAAGATTTTTACTGATTTCCAACTGAGTTCCTAGAGCTATGGATAATAAGTCTTTTTCAATTATTAGTAATTAGAATTAATAATAAATAAATTATGTTTATCATTATTATTTCTACTTTACAAATTTCCCTTGTATTTTCAATACACTATCTCACTTAACGCTTCCAAAAAAAAAAAATCCCTGGGCAATTATGTTTTATTACCATTACCATTTTATAGATGAGAAAACTGAAAATCAAATCAATTATTTAATTCGGCTATAATCTCGTGAGAACTAGGAATCAGGTCTCACATCATGACTATGGCTTTCTCTATTACAACCCATTGCGTCTCAAAACAACACAAAAATCAGATTAAACCAAGAATGCACAGAGGGAAAAAGGCAATGAACTGGAAGCAGCATTTGGGCTGAATGAATGGCAACAAAAAAGGTCATGACAGTTCTAAGGACAATAAGTAAACTGGTTGATGAGAAAGTAAGGTTTGGGGAACCTTCAGTGCCAGGCTGAGAATTCTGACTTGTGCCTATAGGCCAGTGAACAGCAGGCCAGGAACAAGCATGGCAAGTATAGTGGTCAGGGGCACCATTAAGGTCCTTTGGGCAGGAGGGTACCAGCTGAGATTCAAGAAAGACAATGAGAGTGGGAATGGGAACGGAAAGTAGAGAGGTAACAGTTCAGATCTGCATCTTAAATGAGTCCTTCTGGTGATTACGGAGCAGCAATTTGAGAGGGAGAAGCCCAGAGGCAGGGAGACCAGTGAGGAGACCCGCAGTATCCAAGTGAGGATGAGGTCCTGAGCTAGGGAGGGGCCTGGTGGTTTGTGATAGAGAAAAAGATTAATGCTGAGAAATATTTAGGGCATAAAATTTACAGCCCTTATAAGATGATGGTATATAAAAGAAAGAAGGATGACTCTCCGACTTCTAACACAGAAGACTGGGTAGATGGTGCTGCCACCAGCTAAGAAAAAGAACATGGGAGGTTAAACAGATTTAGAGAAAAATTAATTCCATTTTGGTCAAGTTCATGGGCTATCCAAGTAGATATGTTGCCTGGGCAGTTGGAAAGAAGATTATGATACTGATGTAATAACCAAGGAAATAGGTTTACATTAGCACACAATGGTAGCTGAAAATGTGAGAATGTATAAACTCTCTGAAAGAGAATATGCAAGGGGGCAGGGAAACGTATCTTTAAGAGATGGACAGAGAATCTAGAGTCTTTAGGTCCTGGTTAAGGAGGTAGGAGGAGCTCTGGGAAAGCTCAACACCTAGAAAGAATAGAAAATAGAGTTTCAAGAAAAGGAATGGGCAGCAAAAAAAAAACCAAAACCAAAACCAAACAAAAAAATGCTTATGAAGAACGTAGGGGCAGGACAGGAATAAAGATGCAGATGTAGAGAATGGACTTGAGGACACGGGGTGGGGGAGGGTAAGCGGGGACGAAGTGAGAGAGTGGCGTGGACGTATATACGCTACCAAATGTAAAATAGATAGCTAGTGGGAAGCAGCCACATAGCACAGGGAGATCAGCTCGGTCCTTTGTGACCACCTAGAGGGGTGGAATAGGGAGGGTGGGAGGGAGATGCAAGAGGGAGGAGATACGGGGATATATATATATATGTATAGCTGATTCACTTTGTTATAAAGCAGAAACTAACACACCATTGTAAAGCAACTGTACTCCAATAAAGATGTTAAAAAAAAAAAAGGAATGGGCAGAGGTGTCTAACGCAACAGAAACACCCAGCAAAATAAGGAAGGAAAAATCAGTAGCAAGCAGGTGGTGACTGGTGATGTCGGCAACAGCACTTCAGGTAAATGATGAAAAGAAGTCTCATTCCATGAGCTGAACAAGACCAAAAGGTGAGGAACTGAAGACTAAGAGAGGGACTTCCCTGCTGGCACAGTGGATAAGACTCCGAGCTCCCAATGCAGAGGGCCGGGGTTCGATCCCTGGTCGGGGAACTAGATCCCACACACATGCCGTGACTAAGAGTTCACATGCCACAACTAAGGAGCCAGTGAGCCATTAACTAAGGAGCCCGCCTGCCACAACTAGGGAGCCCACATGCTGCAACTAAGGAGCAGGCAAGCCGCAACTAAGGAGCCCATGAACCACAACTAAGGAGCCCGCCTGCCGCAACTAAGACCCAGTGCAATCAAATAAATAAATAAATAAATAAATAAATAGACTATGAGAGCTGCCCTCTCTTTGGTAGAACTTTGCAGGAGAAGCGGAGATAAAACATTAGACAAAAACTAGAGAGGGACCTATGGGCAAGGAAGGCGTGCAGGCATGTTTCACATACTGAAACAATGGTTCTCAACCTGGGCCAGACATCAGTCCTTGTTAAAAGGTCCCCTGGTAATTCTAACGTGCAACTGAGTCAAGAACCTCTGGACTCAGCAATATTAGTTTATCAAAAATGGAAGAGTGAAGATTCAAAACAGGGAGAGGCTGAGTAAGGAGCAACAGAGCCTCGGGTAGAGATGAAGATGCAAACCTAGTGCAACCGGAAGGGAGACATGATATGGGTATTTCTTTTTCCAAGCAGTGATTAATAAGCAGGCCAAAAGTTCTGAGAGATTTGAAGTCAACATTTTTCAAAATTAATGTCCTTTTGATTAAAAAAAAAAAGATTTCTGCATTTCACCTAATCTCAGATGCCACTGACTATGGTATGTATCCCAATTTTAGAATCAATAAAATACAGCATTTTAAAAATTGTTCATTTCTGTGATGTCATCCCAATTTTAGTTTAAAGACTGCTGAAATGGTTACAAGTTTAAATATGAAATATGACAATACAGCAAGTTTTAAAGGTAATCTATTAAACATCATCCATCTTGCAATAGGGAAGAACAAATCTGACTCCATATTGGATACATTTCTTTTACTCTATCCTTTGTATTCTACTGCTTTTGCTACAAGTTAATCATGAAAAGGATGTTGCCTATAGCTTCAAGTATACATAATGGCCCCTCTCGGTCTCTGGGAACTCTGCCTCCCATGCCTGAGTGTTAAGCTAAAATACCTTTGTTCAGCTCACAGGAAACATCCTGACCAGGCCCACCTGTGAATGGCTATAAGAAGGAAGAAATTAACACATCCCCTCTGGAGTCTGGCTGGAACCAGGAAATATTTGCAACAACTTATCACTTTTTTACTTTACGTCCTCACCTCCCCGCTCTTTGTTCTATTAAAACAAACAAACAAACAAACAAAAAACACTAGCATCCAAACATGGGCAAGATGGTTCTTTGGGACACTAGTCCACCATCTTCTTCGTCTGCTGGCTTTCCAAATAAAGTCACTATTCCTTGCCCCAACACCTCACCTCTTGATTTATTGGTCTGTCGTGCAGTGAGCAGTACGAACTTGGACTTGTAACAATCTCTAAGGTGATACAGCAAAGTGTCTACGTAAAATCACTGATGGCAGTAGGCTCTATTAGTTCAGTTAAGAAATCCCATCCCACCGAATTCCCTGGCAGTCCAGTGGTTAGGACTCTGCGCTTTCACTGTCGGGGCCTGGGTTCAATCCCTGGTTGGGGAACTAGGATCCCACAAGCCACACAGCATGGCCATAAAAAAGAAACAAATCCCATCCCAGAATCACCACCCCTGGTCCATGTGAGTATGTCAGAAGGAAATGAGCACTCTTCATTGGCTGTCCTGAAGAGTCACACCAAGTAGTATGTATTCACTCTAGGAAATAAAGCCATACATAACTGTGAAGACCACACTAAGTAAACGAAGAGCCAGTATCAATATGGTGACACAAGCACAGATAAGCTGAGTTCTGCACAGTTCTGATAAAATCAAATGCTCACACTCATATTTATAGAATCAAAATTTTCCTACATGTTTGATGTTTGCTTTATTAAACAATTGTATTCTGTTTATTTAGACAATTCTGATACTGCTTCCATTTTGCTCTGATTTCTGAACGCCTGAGCACAAATCTGTATCCATACACAAGAATATAAATTTTATATTATTTTGAGAAAGGGGAAAGTGTGCTATCCAAAATGCCAGAATTCATTACTATTTCAGGTTTTATTCTTCTCTTCCAAAGGGAAAGGGTTTTTCTTTAATTTGTTTTTGTTTTTATTTTGAAACCTTTTGAGATGCTTTTTGCAAACCTTCTCTGTTCTTCCCAAATGGATTTTAAATAGTCATTATTTCTCTCTGACTAAAACAATGAAACAATACTTCTGAAAACAAAAGTTTAAAATTTGCTTTTAAATTCTTCAGAATATTTTCATTCAAGATAGCACATTAAAAGAAATTTTAAATAAAAGAAATTCACGAGTAGAAACCATTGTCAACTAATTGATTCACCAGCCAACTGTAAATTTAAAGAATCTTTTGATACAACCTGAAACATTTTAATACCCTCCAGCTTTTAATTTCAACTTGATGGCTTGAATGTTTTTGATAGATTACATTCTTCCTGCTTTTTGCACTTTCACTTTGTTGACGTATATTTTGATAATTTGATAATCATTTTATAAAGGCATGAATATAACTGTAAAATGAAATCGACTGAATGACAAAAAAATTGACAGAATAGTCACATCTTCACAAAATCTAATTACTTGTAAACTCAGAAGATGTGTATGACAACATGGGTACAGAGCTCGTGTGGTTCTTTTTCTCTAATTAGGCAAGTAAAATTCTCTCCTCACAAAAAATGGAGCCATGCTAGGGCTGGACACACATTTTATTCAAATCAATTTCAATCTGCTGCAAATAAATTCTTCTAAGCCTATATACATTTATTAAAGAAAGTCTCATCAATAACTAAAGATAATTATTTGATTTCATCAGGATAGCTAGCTGCAGAAGCAAAGAAATGACAGTTGAGTCAACAGTTCTGGGAACAACATGGCAGCCATTAGGAAAAATATATATCATAAAGCTTGATTCCCTACCTCAATAATTCCTTACACTCAAAAATATTCCAGGGGCTTCCCTGGTGGCACAGTGGTTGAGAATCTGCCTGCCAATGCAGGGGACACGGGTTCGAGCCCTGGTCTGGGAAGATCCCACGTGCCACAGAGCAACTAGGCCCGTGAGCCACAACTACTGAGACTGCGCGTCTGGAGCCTGTGCTCCGCAACAAGAGAGGCCACGATAGTGAGAGGCCCGTGCACCGCGATGAAGAGTGCCCCCCACTTGCCGCAACTAGAGAAAGCCCTCGCACAGAAACGAAGACCCAACACAGCCAAAACTAAATAAATAAATAAATAAAAATTAAAAAAAAAAAATATTCCAGGATTTCCCTGGTGGCACAGTGGTTAAGAATCCACCTGCCAATGCAGGGGACACGGGTTCTACTCCTGGGCCGGGAAGATCCCATATGCTGCAGAGCAACTAAGCCCGTGTGCTCCAACTACTGAGCCTGCACTCTAGAGCCCATGAGCCACAACTACTGAGCCCTTGTGCCACAACTACTGAAGCCCACACGCCTAGAGCTCGTGCTCCGCAACAAGAGAAACCACCACAATGAGAAGCACGTGCACTGCAATGAAGAGTAGCCCCCACTCACAACTAGAGAAAGCCCACGCGCAGCAACGAAGACTCAATGCAGCCAAAAATAAATAAATAAATAAATTTATTTAAAAAAATATTCTGGATGAAAACAATATTTGATTGTTCATTTCTTCCATTTACAAAAAAAAAAATCACGAGTGAATTTTTTCCAAAATTAATCTTGGATTGGAAAGGACTTTCCAAAATGACAGAAAACTCAGCCATAAAAGAAAAGATGGACAAATGATACCTCATGAGGATTTAAAACTTCTATTTGGAAACGTCTACCATAAACAAAGTCAAAAGTCAAATAACAAACCGAGCAGGTATTTGGACTACGTGACAGGTAAAGAGTTAATTTCCTTAATATTAAGATGTCATTTAAACCAGTAAGAAAAAGAAAACTTCTACGAGGAAAGTTTGATAATACTGGGATGACAGACAACAGGCACTCTGATTCACTACTGAAGACTTACACTAGTGCATATTTTTTGCTGGTATTTGATGATATCTACAAAAATGTTAAAATATAGCCCTTAAAATCCAGCAATTCTACTTCCAGGAGTTTATCCTACTGCTATACTTCCATCATATATGAGGTTATCCTTTATAGCAGGGGTCCCCAATCCACGGACCGCACAGCAGGAGCGGCGAGCGAGCGAGCGAAGCTTCATCTGTGTTTAGAGCCACTCTCCATCGCTCACATTACCGCCTGAGCTCCGCCTCCTGTCATATCAGCGGTGGCATTAGATTCTCATAGGAGTGCAAACCCTACTGTGAAGTGCACATGTGAGGGATCTAGGCTGCGCGCTCCCTATGGGAATCTAATGCCTGATGATCTGAGGTGGAGCTGAGGAGGTGATGGTAGCCCCGGGGAGCGGCTGCAAATACAGATTATCATTAGCGGAGAGGTTTGACTGCACAGAGACCATAGTAAATCAATTGCTTGCAGACTCATATCAAAACCCTATCAGTGAGTGGCAAGTGAAAACAAGCTCAGGGTTCCCGCTGATTCTGCACTATGGTGAGTTGTATAATTATTTCATTATGTATTACGATATAATAATAATAGAAATAAAGTGCACAGTAAATGTAATGCACTTGAATCATCCTGAAACCAGTCCGTGGAAGAACTGTCTTCCACAAAACCGGTCCCTGGTGCCAGAGAGTTTGAGGACTGCTGCTTTACAGAACTGTTGATTATGAAAGGAGGAAAGAGTGTCCATTATGATACTGCTATACAAAAGAAAAGTCTGGCTCCATTTTTAAAGTGAGATTGCTGTAAATGTCAATACGAAAACATGTTTCATTACACTGCTAAAATGAAAAAAGCAAAGTGCTATGGCAGAGACATCTATGTGTTTCCTAAATCACATTTCTTTTTCCTCCAGGCCATATGGCCAGACTACATTTCCCAGCCTTCCCTGTGGTTATGTGGGGCATGTGACTAAGACTGGCCAATAGAAAGTGTGTGAAAGTGATGCCTGCCACCTTCAGGCCTGGCCCGTAAAAACCTCCTTTATGATCTCTGGTGTTCTCTCTTTCATATCCCTACAGCTGGGAGTAAAGCTACCAGCTGGAAGAAGCCTGAGTCCCCGAGATTCTGCTTAATACAAAGCTGCCAAGGAGCTCCACTCAACCAAGACACCACACACTTGACCATTATGTAAGAATTAAAATTTTATTGTGAAACCACTGAAATTTTGAGGTTATTACAGGAGTCATCCTATAACCTATAACCTGACAAACATGGCTCCCATTTGTGATTTCTAAATAAACACACTTGCGTGAGCGCGCATGCACACAAACACACGTATGTTGATATACAATATAAAAATATAAAAGTAAATACTAAACCATTAACAGCTGTTATCTATCAGAAATGGGACTAGGGATCAGCGAAGTAGATAGAGATGCTTTCGCTTTTCACCTTATGCTCCTCTGTGCTGTTTGATTTTTCGGTTGCTGCTGTTTTACATTTACTAAAAAGGAGTTCATGAAAATCAGATACCTGCTGCAAATGTCAAAGGTTACACAAACTGCCAGCTGTCCACAGTTCTACAGACTGTCTTGTATCACTGTATAAACAGAAGAAGCAATTATCTCATAATGTCCTACTATATTTCAGTCTTTATTATTTTACTTGGAATTTGTTCATTTTGTACATATTAGCTTTAGAATTCATAAAATGAATTTTTTTTTACCTTTAGCTTTTATGCTGATTTTTACTTACCTTTATGCCTAGAAGGAAAAGACACGTCATGCCTTATAATGGTAAATTCTGTTCTCAGTAAAATATCTGACTGTGAACTTCAGGTACATTCCATTTATTTTATCTTACATGAATAGATCATTTGTCATTGAATGTTTCACGTTTTCCAGCAAAATTTGCAATAATTTTTAAAACATTCATTTTTTCGCCTCTTTCATGTTTCATAAATTTCTCCAGATCATTTTTCCATCTTGATTTTTCGGGGGAAGGGTGAATAGAATACTATCAGAATGACGTCATCCTCTGTACTATTATATTCCAGTTATAAAAAATATAAATTATTGACTCTTTTAAATCTTTAAATCTTTAAGGTTTGCTTGAATGTCTTGGAACTAGCAGGTAAATTTTGGTTGATATGTTCCTTCACTTATTTTCAAGAATGAAAATGTATAAGATCTCTGTTTGACACGTCCTCATTCTCACCTCCTTATTTATATTGAATATACGTGAGTTTACTACTGATGAAAAGTTCTTGATTATTCCTACTACTCATATCTGCTTGCCTCAGAACATGAACTCTTAAAAAGAAGAACAATTTTTGAATAATTGCTATTATTTAAAAAAAATCACAACCAGATACAAAATACTGACAAATGTTTAATTATGAAATAACTAAAATAATTGAAGCATATCATTTATATTAAAATTAAACATTATTAAATTAAAAGTTAGATAAATAAATAAAAGGTATATAGCCACTAAATCTACATTGAAATTCACACGCCAGCGTTACAGAATCTGCTAAGGCCCAGACAGGAACAAACTCCCCGGCACTGGAAACAGAACGCCAGCCATAGAAATGTCAACACTGGAATCTGTCACTTATACCTAAGTGCTCGTAGCTTTTCTTTGCTCTTGTATTCTATCTTCATGTTTTTGGTGATGTCGTCCTACTTTTCCCTAAAGAACCACAATTCACATTTCAGAGTTTACACAGCTGATTTCACTGACTTTAGCAACTAGAAGGGCTGGAAGTGGCAGCATCCCCCCATCCCTCTCAAACCCCAATTCTCTGGCTGTAATTCTAAATGATTACCCTGGATTAGAGGATGGTTGGCTCACACACTTCATACTCTGAACAGGGCAAATGAATCAGCTTTAAAGGTAAGCAGCTGGGAGCTCACACCTGACTGGCTCAGATACAGGTGAAAGCAGCAAGAGCATCTTCTCAGAGGAAGACAAGGCAGAGGCTGAATATGGGGCTTGGAAAAACTGTACAAGTTTGGAATAGACATGATGATAAGAGTGGGAAGAGTGAGCGAGTGAACTGACACAGAGAAAAGCTCATAAAGTCTGTACTATAGGCTGGATGAAACCACTTTTAAAAACTTCTAACTCATTTTGCAACGCCTGATGGCAAAGGCCAGATCATGTCAATGCACAGCGTAAAACCCCACAAAGGCTCCCCAGTGCCCTTAGGACCCAGTTACATGTGGCACTGAAGACCCTTAGCCCCCTAGTTCCCTCTGGTTTCTGCACACCAACCCCATCACATTCCACAAGCTAACCATTCTGTTCAGTGAGTGAGCAGTTCCACATGCTGTTCCCTCCAAAGCCCTCTTCTTGCCCACAGCAGGGATTTGTACTTACACTCTTAAATTGAGATGGACCATATGAAGTCTAGAAATCACAGGTTAACATACTAGAAAAAATTTTGCAAGCTTGTAGCTTAAAGTAACATTCTGTGCTGTGAGTTAAACATTAAGATGCAGAGCTACCAGCTGGACGGTGCAGAGATATCTGGTTGAACCTTGCCTGCTCTCAAAATCAGCAGTCACCCTTCATCCAACCCACCAGGAATATTTTCTTCCCAACAAGAGTCTTCAACTCACTACAATGTCAACTAAAGGATGGGAAATAAGTATCTGATTTCACGGTTCCATTAAGGAAAAGATGAGCCACTTTGACATGTTTAAACTGTTTTCACCATTCAAAATAAATGATCATTCAATCCAAGTGCAAAAAAAAAAAAAAAAAATTTAAAAGAGAGATCCAGGAAGAAAGTAGTTTACACAGAAGTTCCCCCAGACTTTTTCCCAAGTCTTTAGAGTTATATTTGTTCCCGCTCACATATAGAGTGCCTTCTGGAAATCATTAAAGGGGAAGAAAGGAGTCGCAGTTTTAGGAGTCAGTGACTGAATAGTAATTAAAGCCATGGTCCTGCGGAAGATCACCTAAAGAGAGAGTGTCACTAGAAAGGAGAGGAGGGCCAAGAAGAAAGCTTTGTGTTGCGAGGATGAGGAAGGATCAACAAAGCTGACTCACTGAGATGTCCAAAACGCCTCACTTACCAGAGGGGAAGCAAGTGGCCCAACTGGCCCAGTGATTCCACTCTGCTTGACTGTTACGTTTCTCTTCGGTATTACTAAACTATTATTCTGAGGACAAGAAGTCTACTTTGTTAATCGCAGTATACATAAGTCGCAGGAAAATATCTAGCAAAACGGATGCCCTCAAATACTATCTGGTACACTAAGGAATACAGATGCCCTTTTTTTTTTTTTCTAAATTTACTTATTTTATTTATTTTTGGCTGCGTTGGGTCTTCGTTTCTGTGCAAGGGCTTTCTCTAGTTGTGGCAAGGGGGGGCCACTCTTCATCGCGGTGCGCGGGCCTCTCACTATCGCGGCCTCTCTTGTTGCGGAGCACAGGCTCCAGACGCGCAGGCTCAGTAGCTGTGGCTCACGGACCCAGCTGATCCGCGGCATGTGGGATCTTCCCAGACCAGGGCTCGAACCCGTGTCCACCTGCATTGGCGGGCAGATTCTCAACCACTGCGCCACCAGGGAAGCCCCAGATGCCCTTTTAAGTGCTAATCTGATATTCCCTCATATCCAGGTCGAATCCTCTTCCTCTGTCTTCAGAAGATCTGTATGTCTCCTAAACCCTCTACTCCTACGACTCCTGGGCCAGACTCCAGCTGAATTATAGCCCAGAGTGATAGCCAGCACCGTCAATAAGATGGCTTTTTAACAAGAGTCGTTGGGCCCATGCTAAACAGTTCATTTCTTCCACCCCCACTCAACAGTGTTGAGATTTGGCCACATGCAGTCTTCTTTGGGAAAGGGTACCCTGCAGTGATCCCTATGAGAGGACTTAACTCTAAAAGACAAGGTACTCAGTGGCCAGTCACAGCCATACATCTCCTTACAGCTACTCTAGGTAGCCATCACCTATACCAAACGGCATAAGACAAGCTGGCTCATTTTCCCAGCCAATATCCAACAAATTTTACCTCAATGAACTACCCTACCCTAGACTCTTCACCCTGCCTGTCACTAGGAAGAGCTCTAGTACAGCTCAGATGAAGAGGAAGCCCGAATATAACATTTATGCCCTTGACTGACATTGAGAACCTCTAACTCCTAAGGCATTGACTTTTCAACATTTCTGGTGCTTATATCACAAACACACATACACACGCAATTCACAATTAAAACAATTTTCAGAAAACAATGTTTACCATTACAACACGCAAGGCATTATTATGTTCTACATTTTAACAATAACAACAAAAACAACAAAAACAGCTGGTCAGAATCCACACCCAAGAATGGGTCCCCATACGCAGTGTGAAAAATACATCCTATGACATACTCCTGAACACTTAGCAACTCCCGGAACCCTCTGAGTTAGAGAGAAAGTAAAAAAGGAAAAGTTGAAATAATAAATTTTGCTCAGCACCAATCGCATGTAAGTTCTTAGTTCCACTTGCCCACATTCATAAACTACACAGTAATGCTTGGGCTTCCACCTAATCAAGGACAACCTCAGGCAGTTTTATTCAAATGCAGATAATTACCCAAGCCCTAAAATTCTTCTTCCAGTCCTACAGTTAGTGACTGGAAAATCCACACACGACCCTCATTAAAACTCCCTTATAACCCCTACCAAGTCTGGCTCAAAGGCAAATTTTCAATCTTGTCAAAATTTTTTAAAGGAAGTAGGAAGGCAGCAAAATAAAACATCAGCAAAAAAAACCTAAGTTTGCTTGGACAGAGGACAGTAAACACATTTTCGTACTTCCACAAAATGGACCACTGGTTGCAATTAAAAAGAGTACAATCAATCTATAGAGACAGAAAGTAGATTAGGGGTTGCCTGGGGGTGGGAATGTGGAGGGACTGCAAATAGGCACAGGGCAGATGGAAAGGTTCTAAAATTGGGTTGTGGTGATAGTTACACAACTCTAGTTTACTAAAAGTCATTGAATTGTACAATTAAGATGTGAATTTTAAGGTAAACTATATATTACTTATTGCAAGTTATACCACAATAAAGCTGTTTTTTAAAAAAATCCATGCATGTTAGATAAGGAAAACCATTCAAAAAAAAATACATGTTAGTTAAAATAAAGTCTACACTAATGTGTATGACATGTTCCCATTTGGCTTTTTTAAATGGTTATACACATTACCTGCATGGACATTTCTGGAAGGATATCCAAGGATCTTGATCAAGACAGTCAGTCATCTCTGGGAAATGGGTAGAGGGTGAAAGAGTTTGACTTTAACTGTATATCCCCTTGTACTGCTTGAAATCTTCTGCCTTGAGCAAGTTGGTGAGAAGCCCTCAGAAGCAGGACTCTCACAGGAGTCCTGAGTGAAGTATGATGCTAGTTAATATTGCCCTTTGAGGGAGGGGCTTGTTTCATCCTGCAGAAGTTAAATACTTCTCAGTAGAAGACTATGTTAAACAGGAGACGGTCTTTGACAATAAGATACCAAAAGTAACAAAATCTTTTCTCAATCCTTACTGCATAAAACCCAACAGGAAGAGAATCTAAATACGCTTTGAAGAGGAAAATGTGGTTTCCTAAGATTTAGTAGTCAGTCTCCAGTCCTGCTGGAGCAGAACTCAGAGTGGCTTA
The DNA here is from genome assembly GCF_965194805.1 of Balaenoptera borealis. NCBI lineage: Eukaryota > Metazoa > Chordata > Mammalia > Artiodactyla > Balaenopteridae > Balaenoptera > Balaenoptera borealis. The sequence goes on along the minus strand of NC_138876.1, from coordinate 59,959,499 downwards.
CGCTTTGCAATCGTCAATCTAAAAAGGCATCTGATACCTTCCATATAAGTACAGGACTATACACATCGAGGGAACTGCAAATATATTCCTCATCAAGATGGATGAAAAATGGACTTCCCTGGTGGCGCAGTGGTTGAGAATCCGCCTGCCAATTCAGGGGACACGGGTTCAAGCCCTGGTCTGGGAAGATCCCACGTGCCACGGAGCAACTGGGCCCGTGAGCCACAACTACTGAGCCTGCGTGTCTGGAGCCTGTGCTCCGCAACAAGAGAGGCCACGACAGCGAAAGGCCTGCGCACCGCGATGAAGAGTAGCCCCCACTCGCCGCAACTAGAGAAAGCCCTGGCACAGAAACGAAGACCCAACACACTCAAATAAATAAATAAATAAAAATTACATTAAAAAAAAAGAAAACATGCCTCATTAAAAAAAAAAAAAGATGGATCAAAAATAAGAATACATAAATGGAAAAACTAAAAATGAACCCAAAATGGCCACTGAACACCACAGTCCCAAAGCTTACAACCAGATCTTAGCTGCTGCCTGGATCGAGGCCCAGGTTCTGCCTTCTGGCCTCACCTCACTTCTTGGCTTTTGTTCGTCCGGGGACCTGATCGGGCTCTTCACCTGACTGCTCAAGAACACTCTGTAAATTAAGAACCTGTGGCTCACCACATCTCCCTTTCCCCAACTTCCCAAAACGCAGCCGTCTTCTGGCCTTCAGCCCACTCTATCATCACACGGCTTCCTGAAGGCCAAGGTAACCAGAATCTGGACCATAAAATACCCGCATTCCCAACTCTGAAACACAAGACTCACATGTGACCTGCACCCAAGACCATTTGGGGCCCCTCCCACCCAGATCCTCACCTGTTTGTGGTGTATCTTCCTCCTCCCACGCCACCCTGAGGAATATCCACCATCACTACCACCTCTTGCCACAAAATGCTCCCTCCCTACAAAGCCTGCTTCTGCAACACACCAACCCCTCCCCAGGAGCTCCCCGCACTCCCACCCCCCAGCGCTGCACGGCCCCCTGTTGTTTCACCCCCAGCACTGCAGCCCCTGTTTCCACACTCACCTATCTGTGCTTACTTGGATTATTTCAAATACAGTATTCAACCCTGAGTCACCTGTAGGCACTGAACAGCTGCAACGTCCAAGACACTGGTGCGGAGGGGGCGGTGATGGGATTTTTGCAGATAACATTTAGGACAGCATTTTGTTTTGTTTTGTTTTGTTTTTTAATGGCAGCTTGACTGAGACATAATTCACATAACCAAAAAATCCACCCTTTGAAAGGGTACAATTCAGTAGTTTTTAGTCTACAAAGAGTTGTGAAACTATCACCACAATCTAATTTTAGAACATTTCATCAGCCCGAAAAGAAACCCTGTACTCATTTGCATCTAGGAGAGTGCTTTTATGAAAAAAAAATTTTTTGCAGAGTTTCAGACTTGCAAACTTCAGAACATTTAAAATTATAAAACACTCATGCTATCAAAAAACTGTACGGTATGTGATCTAGATTAAGATGGTTAATAATTATCCCCTGTTGGGCATATGTAACTTAAAGGGCAGAGGTAAAGGCTTCCCTTGGGGGAAAACTTCAGTACGACTATTAAAATAACAAGCAGTAATAGAGAGCAGTTTGTATTTGGATAGTGCCTCATGGCTTTTTTCTATCCTCCCAAGCGTCCAGATAGATATATAGTGCATTTACAAGTGGGGAGCCTGAAGTGCAGGGGTGTACACCTGACCCACACAGTCACCAGGGAGGTCCCCCAGGCCAGCTCTTCTCTGTCTTTTTCCTGGACCCACACTTTCTCCACTATTCTGCCCCAGGAAGAAGTACACGGCCAGCGCCATGAGCAGGCTCTGTGCGACCATTAAGCAATTCCAGTTTTATATCTGCCTGGAAAAAGGAAAAGAAAGGAAGCCTATTTATACTCTCAACACAACAAAACATGCCTTTGTTTTATGCTAAGGCCCTGGAGACTTTGTCAGCCCTGGTCCAGCAGTGGCGCGCACACACACTGGTCCGAAAGCCTCTGCAAATGCTTTCTCCTTGTTTAGCGCTGAGAACGTGAGCCCCCTCCAAAGCCCATGTCCTGGGTTATCCTGAGGTTCCCCCAAAAGTAGGAGTGGAGCTAGCCTGACAAGAGGTACCAGTGCCCTGCCCAAACGGTGGGCCAGATGGGTTGGACATTTTTAATTAAAATGAGGTAAAATTCTAATTACTTAAAATTCTAATTGTCTCCAGAATTACATCATCTCTTACTCACCAAGTGCTTAATATAACCTGAACCACTGGGAACACTGGGGCTCCGGCTGGTTAACGGGAGAAAACAGATTTTCGCTTTTTCCAGGAACATTAACTCTTTTTTCAGACACAACGTAGTATTTAGTGGGTTTACTCATTAGTCACTAAGCCTTTAATGTCCTGAAAGAGATTAACGAATCTCTGGAAAGTAATCCGTTGTAAGTAACCATGGTTATGGCTTCCCCATGGCTACAGAAAACACCCACAGTGTAGGACACCTAAACACTGCCGCCCACTTAGATACACACCACAGACACACACACACCTCCTGCACTTACTCTATTTTTATCTGAATTGGTTACATATGGTAACAAATTCTACACAACCCCACATAAATAAAATCGTTAGCTGCACTGCCTTCTAGGAAATTAAATACTACCACCATCCTCCATGTCTGCACCACTCAAAAACAGAAAAAAGGTGGAGGGGTCAACACCATCACACCACCTAGTGAGGCCACCTCAAATTTAACCTTCAAATCCAGTATTTGTTCTCAATTCTGTCATCCTGGCAGGAAGAATAAACCAAGAGAGGCATTTACAGGGACGACACACGTTATGTCTGTGTGTGTGTAGAGGACCATGGCAGTCCACGGCGTTGTAAGGCACGGATGAACCACACCACCTCAATGTGAGCAACACCTGGACCATTTCCTTCAAACACAAACCCCACCTGCCCTACAAATCTGACTCAGCTCCCCAGCTGGCAGTAACCTCTGAACTCTCACATTTGTGATCTCTGTATGCACGTGGCTTTCCACCTGGGATCACAGTGATGTATAAAATGTTAACTCCCCACAAGACTAAGCTGTCTGAAGGTTAATTCCACATCTCATTCATACCCCCTCGGAGCTCACACAGCATCGACATCAATTTCACCTCCCAGGCATCACTCCCTAGCCCCTAGGATCCAGCGGCAGAGGCTCTGCACCTTTTCCACACACATCACTCCCCAGGCCACCTCTACCGCGAGCCGCAAGGTGGTTTCCCAGTTGGCGGCCAAGGATGGCTGGCAGTCATGCCCTGTGTCGTCCCCTCCCACATGGTACCAGGGATGGTCTGTGTGAACTACAGAACGCAGCTCCCGGGTTCTCTCTAGGATCATTCGCTCTCAGGGAAACAACGCCACTGGCAGCCTTATGGAGAGGCCCCTGGAGTGAGGAACTGACACCTCCTGCCAAAGACTTGTGAATGTGGGATATTATCAAAGTTGACAAGAGTTTTTTGACCCTCTTGAATAATTATAATAGCTTATTTTCTATTAGGACGAACTTATTTCCAAAGTCTGAATCAATCCTTCATATTTCTTCTGCACTGCTGATTTAAAGACAGAATATTTTCACTTTTCTTCTCATTCAAACCCAAAATCAAGCTTTGAGATGACTGAAGCCCCAGCCAACAATTTTACTGCCACCTCATGGGAGGCCCTGAGCCAGACCGTGTATCTAGCCAGTCTCAGATTCCCGACCTTCAGAAACTGTGTGAGAGAACAAATGTTTGGGTTTTTTTTTTTTTTAAGCTGCTAAGTTTTGGGATAATGTCAGGCAGCAATAAATACCAAGGCAATCTCCATACCACCTTTATCTGGAATGTTCTTTCCTAGGCCCAACTACCCAAATTCTCAAAGTTGAGATCCAATGACGGTGGCTTATCTTTTACAAAAGTGCTCTGGACTGTCCCCTCACCAGAATTACTTACTCTTTCTCTCAATCCAAATTGCATGGGTCACTGTTTAACACTGAGGTTACTCTGTCATATGTTGCAGTTAAGGCTCACAAGCCTGCATCCTGTAAGCTCTCTGAGGCACAGATCAGGTCAGGGATTCTCACCCATCCCACACCTGTGTACAGAAAAAACTAGGAAGTAATTCTACCGGACTTTAGTTACGGTTGGGCTGGTTCCCAGTAATAAAGACTTGATTATCCATGCAGAAGCCAGCTCTAGCTGGGACCACAATTTGAAAAATGGGGAGAGTCAGACAAAGAGGCAGGAAAAGCACAATCAGATTGGTCCTGGGCTGAAGTCAACCTTTCCTTCCCTTCCCTACCCCTATACTTTCCCTGGTAACTCCATCAGAGGAGAGTGAGGCAGGATGAATAATTGATAGAAACATCGAGTCTGCACCTTCACAGGGCAAGTCAGGTAGAGCAGGTAGTCTGGAAGGCAACAGAACACCCCCCTCCGAGTCAGCTGCACTGGCTTCTAGCAGCTGATGGGTGCAGTCACACAGCGTGAACTTGGGAATCAGACCCATGTGGGTTTGCATCTTGATCTCACAGTTAGGAACCATAAGACCTAGGAAGAAAGCATCCAGTTCTTGGACCTTCAGATCTCTCACCCGTAAATTATTACAAATTACTAAGGCAACTATAGAAAAGACTAAATGAGATCAACCTACAAGTTTACGTGAAACACCTGGAAGAGTGGGGAATCATCTCATCCACTTCCCTTCCCCTCACTGAAGCCAGACTTCAGGAGAAGCTGTGCCCCAAGTCGGAGGGTCTAAGCTCTAACATGAGGACCCAAAGTCAAGTCATCTCTACTGCCCGTGTTGCTACAAATCCCAAAAGAGGCTCTAGGGTTGGGGAGACAACCCCCAAATTCACTTATATACCTACGTACAGCTCCAATTAAAAAATTTGGTTCCTTCCAAACATACATTTTCTCTTTGACCAGAACTTATTAAAACTTAGCGAAAGGCCACCCATAAGTATATTCTAGGCTTATTACATGTAGTATCACCCCAAAGAACTTATTGTACCTAATTTATATGTTGGCACTCCCCTATAGGCACCTGACTATACCTTCCTAAGGTGCCAGAGCCATGGATTCATTTCTTGTGTGTGTGTGGGTACATATGTGTGTTTTAAGCTTCATAATTAGCACAATGTCCACCTCTTTAAAAGCAACTAATTTGACCAATCAACTAGAAATTATTATTTCTAGAACTTACAGGTATCACGTAACACTACTCTGGGGACTAAAAATGTAGAAACATTAAAAAACCTACTAAGGATTAGACAGTTCAATTTTCAACATAAAGCATGTCTATTAAGATTCTAGTACATTACACTGTATTAAGCACCAAAGCAGACAAAAAGAAGCAAAACACTTTTCAAAAAAATGTTATTTATGGTCTCATAACATTCATGAATTATAAAAATTACATTTTTAGACAATCGCAAAACCCACAATTAATAGTTCATTTGTTGGTTAATCTACAAGGTGAAATCCATGTAAAAGATTCCAAAATTTTAATTATACCTGACAAATTTTGTAATCAGCTTTAAAAAAACGTTCAAGGTATAGTCAGAACCAAACCAGGGCAGTCATGCTTCTTCAAATGAAAAGTAATCCTTGTCAGGCAAGTATATATTGTAATATTTTGTTCTTTCATCTACTATGAAGAATCTCATGATAATATTTCAAACAACTAGTAAGTAAATTACATCTTAATTTACCAACACACAAAACCAGGATTTTGCAACAGGAGGCCAATTCTGACTAAAATAATACAATACTTTTTAAAAAATACTGAACAGTAAAAAATGGTAGACATTTTACAATGTGGGAGACCATAAAGAAATTGATCAACACTCCTCACAATCAGCACGGCTCTTCAAGCTGACTGAGGTTAAATGACCTTTCACTCCTGCTCCCCTTCCTGAAAGGCCCGAGTGTCTTGTCACACAGCTGACACTAGCACCCATCTCTCCAGAGCAACTGCAGCAAGCCCTGCAACGCCAGCAAGGGCATCAGATGTCCCCCCCCTTACATTAAATACTTATTAGGTTTCATAATAGCGGCCTTCTTGGGGAAGTTCATGGGATGCACACATGACTCAGAGCCCACCATTCTTCCTTCAAAGACAATCTTTTTTTTTTTTTTTTTTTTTTTTTTTTGGCCACACCGCGCAGCTTGCAGGATCTTAGTTCCCTGACCAGGGATTGACCCCAGGCCCTCAGCGGTGAAAGCACAGAGTCCTAACCACTGGACCACCAGGCAATTCCCCCAAAACACTCTATCAGATTCACTGGAATAAATCCAGAAAGGGAGTGTCCACAACTGGTTCCTTTTGGGTCAGGCAGGCACTGGCCTATCCGTTTTACATGGTATTCAGTGTCTATTTCTTTAAATGGTATTCAGTGCCCATTTTAATCAAACCTAAGGGTTTTCCCATTTTTTAGGTCATCTCTATCCCCTCAAGTACCTCATCCAATAAGTTGTAACAGAAAAAGATTTAATAAAGCACTGTATCTAAAATCTAATAAGCCTCTTAGATCTTGGCTGTTTGGAAAGAATTAACATTGTAATGAGTTACTCTGTGGGTTAGTTTTTAATTTGTTTCCCCACACCCCATGAGGTTCAAAACGCACAACTGTCTCAAGCTCAGCTGAAGTACTCCTGAAAGAGGCTGCCCTGTATTTGGGAAGCCCTCGTGTTAAAATCAGCACAAATTCTGTTGTCACTCATTAGTGTATCTTCACGTCCCAAAGCAGAAGCGTAAAAGTAGGTAACAGATACTTAGGTATCCTTAATGACAAAAAAGGATTTTCCTTGCATGAAAAGCAGATTCTCCCAAGAAGCTCAAAGATACGATAGTGATCTTGTTTAAGCCCAGCCTGGGGCCAGAAGTGAGCAATGTGAGTAAAGATTTTGAAGGCAAGAGATCTTGGGCAAGCGTGGCAGCTGTCTCCATAAAAGTTTGAACACATCTTCACGGGAAAGCAGTCTGTGTGCTATAGAAGAAGCCAGACTCTCAGGGAGCTGCTGAAATGTAAGAACTCCTTCCTCTGCTTCTTTCTCTCCGGAACCTCGCTCAGCACCTGGCATACAGGACCATCCCACCCGCAGCAGTCCATGGCAGCACCGTGGACAGTCTGACAAACCAGGAAAGCCTAATACAGACATCAAATCTTTGAAAAGACCAGTTTCCTTTACATACTGTAACTCCAGACTAAATCAACATTTTCACTTGTCTGAGACAAAGGAGAAAACAGAAACCATTTTCTCGAAATTGAACTTAAAGGTCATAACCTTTATTCGGTGGTATTCTTTCTGATTTTGGAGGGTGTAGAGGGATGTTAAAAAATCTCATATTTTAATTTTAGAAATGGTGGCTTTTTGTTGGTTGGTTTTAATGACTTGGCAAAACAAGGATTTGAGGACCCAGTGTGAGCTTCCCAGGCCCAATTTTAATTTCACCAATCTATGAAATCCTAAGTATTAGGAATGGTAGTGCTGAGATGTAACAGTCACTTACCCTGCACTTACCTATGACCGCAGCCCCTAGCACCTGCTGACTCACCTAGCACATATCCCTGCCCAGGACAGAACAGAAAAGGAGGAATAACTGGTGTTGAAGGTGGAGGGCATGAGGAATGTTGCATCTGGTTATAAATATAGAGAGTCTGACCCCGGGGAAGAATATCCAAGATTGGAGAAGTCTAACAATGACTTCACATAAAAAGATACATTTGGACCTAAACCCTCTAGAAACTATGTGAGCCATTGTTACTGAGGGCATTTCTTATTCGTCAAGGGTATTAAGGGGGAAAAAAACCAGTTGAATATCACTGTTTTGGGAAGTCCACAAAAAATGAAAATAGACTGGCCAACAGCCCGAAGCTCATTTCAGGTTGAATTTGTAAAGAGCCCAGTCAGCACATTTTTACAATTTTCCTAGCAACTTGGCTTAGTCCCAGATTAGGAGGAGACTAAAACAAATTACCCAGGGCTGGGCATTAATATGGTGAACATCACAGAGAGTCAGGGAGACACCATCATCTATTAGAACAAAAATGAAATAAAAATATACATGCTCAGCAATTTCACTTCTTCATGTTACCCTAGACGAACCTGCTTACATAACACAGGAATTAAAAAAAAAGATGCTCAGTGCAGCATTCGTTTATAATAGTTTTTAAAAAATACTGTAATGAACCAAAATGCCCATTGACAAGTCAAACTAAGGCATATTTACACTCTGGAACACTAATACAGAAGCACGTATGGTATGATAGCGTTTGCTGTTTTAAAAGGCGAGCACACGCACGCACACACACACAAATCAATTCTTTGAGTGTCCACAAAGTGTGGTCCCTGAATCTGGAAACTTGCTCAAAATGCAAACTCTCAGGCCTCCCCCCCAAGAAGGACTGAATCAGCGATCTGGGTCCAGCAATACATGTTTGTGCAAGCCCTCTGATGCAAGCAAAAGCCAGAGGGCTGCTGTCTACACGGGTCTATCTACACATCCCCAAGAAAGGAAGTGACAGGACTCACAGCAACTGAGGTCTCTGAGCAATCACCTTTATCTACAGTCTCCCCCACACTCTTTTTTTAAACAAGGAGATTGTACTCATGCGTTGCTCCATAAGTTAAAAGCAACTTTTTTCAGATACTACAGGTGGAGATTGGGGAAGAGTTAACTACGCAGCTGCGGTGGAGGGAAAGCTGATGGAATGGGAGAGCGGAAGTTCCCTAAGACCTGCTGAAAGGGGAGGTCACAAACAGGAAGAACAAGCCCAGGAGGAATTTTACTCCAGAACTCTCCACAGAGTTCAGCTGGTCCTACTGGTGTGCCTGTGGAGAGAGTGCAGGACAGTCAACTCTAGTAGGAAGGACAGCTAGCTACCAAAGGAGAAAAAAGAACAATGCAGACATTGTTTTGGAAAGCTAGACTTTTATAAAGTCTTTTGTTGTCCTGTTTTGTCGATTCTTCAGCATTACACACTGCAGTTGCCAATGCCATGTGCACCCCAGCTGTCATCCTTGCATCTGCTGGGACTGTTTTGCAGGTGACAAGAAAGGGAGCTTTGAAATCTAAGTCACAGATCCTAGTGCACACATCTAGCCACTATGCCTCTAACCTTGATCATCCTCCTTCAAGGTAGTGGGACCTGGAAACACACATGCACACAAAGACATACACAAGCATTGTACTTTATTTTTTAACTTGACCATCAGAAGAAAATCAACCATTACTGCTAATATTTATAAAGATAAACACACAAGGGTAGTTAGGAATCCTTTTTAAAATAAGGTTTACAGAAATCTATATATTTAAAAATAGGATTAGCTATACTTAATTTTCAGTTGAGAGATGGCAATAAGAGGTGACCTATTAATCTCCATGATATTACTACAAGTCATGCTCTAACCCAGGGATAAAAATAAATGGTATTTTATAAAGATTTATGAATTTTCCACTTCTAAATTTTTTTAAAAGTGAGAGCTTAACTGATTTGATATCAAAAGTGCATGGTGTCACCCTTGACAGATACAACAATTTTAACAGCCAACATCTAAAACAGCCTAGATATTCTTACTGAACTTCGCCACAAAAGATCAAGGAAAAGTTTCGCTCTATATAACAAGTGCTCTTCAAATTTCACTGAAGAGAAAAAGCTGGATAAAAGTACACTCTCACTCTGGGGTTTTGGGGACATCAGCTACTCCCGTTTAAAGCTTTATTCTCTCGCATATTGCGAGGTCATCACAACCCACTTGTTCTTTGACACAAGCAAAACCCCATGCTCGAAGTGATTGCAGAACTACAAAGAAACAGCTGTATGCCATTCGATTTTCTGGGCCATGTTTCTCCATGGTACAGAGAAAAATAATTTCTTTTTTTAGCCTAAAAGGAAGCACAGTTCTCCTTCTCATCTCCCACCATTCGGCCAATTTTTTTTTTCTTCCTTTAACAAGGCCAAATTTTTAGCTATATCCATGTAAGAAGCTTGGGTTCTTTACCCAGAGAAGATGAAGTAAAAAGTGTTGTGATAACCTCATATAATAGAACTATCCAATTAAAGAAAAAGATTTGCCACTACATCAAGAGTATTAAAGACACAGACATAGAGAACAGACCTGTGGTTGCCAAGGGGGAGGTGAGGTGGGGGAGGGAAGGATTGGGAGTTTGGGGTTAGCACGTGCAAACTATTATATATAGAATGGATAAACAACAAGGTCCTACTGTAGAGCACAGAGAACTACAGTCAGTATCCTGTGATAAACCGTAATGGAAAAGAATGTACATATCCATATATGTATAACTGAATCATTTTGCTGTACACCAGAAAATATCACAACATTGTAAATCAACTATACTTCAACAAAATAAAATAAAAAAGAGTATTAAAGAAAAATATACTTTACCTCTAAAGAGAACAGACTTAGGGACTTCCCTGGTGGCGCAGTGGTTAAGAATCCGCCTGCCAATGCAGGGGACACGAGTTCGAGCCCTGGTCCAGGAAGATCCCACATGCCACTGAGCAACTAAGCCCGTGCACCACAACTACTGAGCCTGCGCTCTAGAGCCCGCGAGCCACAACTACTGAGCCCACGTGCTGCGACTACCGAGGCCCATGCGCCTAGAGCCCGTGCTCCGCAACAAGAGAAGCCACCGCAATGAGAAGCCCGCGCACCGCAACGAAGAGTAGCCCCTGCTCACCGCACCTAGAGAAAGCCTGCACGCAGCATCGAAGACCCAACACAACCAAAAATAAATAAAATTAAAAAAAGAATTAAAGAGAACAGACTTAAAACTTGAGAAAGAGAGTATAAAAAGAGTAAGGTGTAAGCTATATTACAAGATCATTTTGCAATATGTCTATTGTAATATATCTGTGCCTAAATGAGTTAGGAAGCAAGTTAATGTAAGAAGCAAGACACAGAACATAACTGCCTTTAGGTCAATATTTGTCAGAGAAAGCCTAAGCATTTACTGATAAGCAGCTTTCAGTATAAACAAGAGCCTGGCACCTCTCTGTTAGTTCAGTAAAAGAGCACTGCAACTCTGGGAAGCTGTGCATTCCTGGGGTGGGCGGGCTTGAAAGGCACCTTCCAGAACAGACATTGCTGAATGCCCAGTAACAGCTGGAGAAAGGAAGAAGGCTAGCCCTGTCTCCACCTCCCTGCCACAGCCCTCCGGCCTCGGGAGCAGGTCAATCCCCAACATCTTTTTCCTCCCCCATCCCGTCTCCATCCTCATCCCCAGCCCCTGCACCCAGAGGTAGAGAGCTGATCCCGAGATGAGGGGCCAGCCGTATCCTCAGGGGAGGCTGGAGGAGCCAGGTCCGCCCACCACAGTAAATGACAGAACCACGTGGGCAGAAATGAGCCGTCTGAGCTCGGATGGGTGACCCAAGACAGCTGCAGCTCCCAGAGGAGGTCCACAACGCTGCTGTGAAAACACCCGTCCTCCTCGACACCCACCCCCACCGAAATGCCCCCTGCATGGAAGACTCAAAACTGTGCCTGGCAAAGCCAGCTTTAAAGCAGATCTCTTACGTGAAAGAAGTCAGGCACAAGCAAGTCTCGGGTTCCCTTTGAACCGAGGAAAACTGACCTCCTGAAGGCCTGCCAAAGAAGCAGCCTGTGTTTCAAGTAAACGCTTATGATTAAGAGCCTGAACCCTGACTCGACAGGGTGTGTGCAGGGCAGGGGGGAGGAGGGCAGAGGGGACAAATATGACTGAATAAAGAAAATAAGGCCTGCACCTTGGTTTGTACTTTCATTAGAACATGTTTGTTTCCATTAGTATATCTGTCCTTTAATTAACATGTATATTCAAAGACAGAATGATGCTTACACACGAACAGATAAACGTGGGAGAGGAGTGCTTAAGATTATAGGGATCACTAGGTTCTTTATTAAAAGCAATGTTTTATTACAGTCTATAATTATGTAATATCTTTGAAAAAGAAATGTTTTATTGCTTTGCTTCTCCACTAAAATTATGTTTAACCTATGCCCCCCAAAATGATAAAGAATTACTGCAAAGCATATAAAAATACTAAATATGTTAAGTGCAGCTGCTTTAACGACACAATGCCCAGTAACTGAAGGAAGTTAACGATGGCCATAGTTGCTCCCAAAAAACAAACAAACAAAAAAAGCCGATGGGACTGCCCCGGGTGGAGGTGGTGGGCTACCCATTGTTTCCCACTGGAATAAGCAGAGGTGTGCTGCCTCAGTAGGAAAAACAAATTCCTCAAAGGGAGCCAAGGTTCCCTGAGGCAGCTGGGCAGGGCTGAGGAGACATTTCCCTCCCAGCTCTTCCACCTCCATCATCGCCTTCGGTCCACAACAGCCATCTCGAGACTGCATTTGATTTGCAGTCCCAAGGATTTTGCCATACTGGCATCAAAACATTTCACTCATCCGTGGTTCCTGCAATGATTCACAGGCAAGATTCCTTACATTTGAGACTTGGTATTATTAAGTAAATCAGCTCCACTGAGGTAAATCTATGTATATAACAAATTCACTTAAAATAAGATCTCTCTACCTGACTGAGAGGCGGTAAAATATTGCAGATAAACTACACGATCTTAGGGAGCTCTTTTAAGCCCCCTACACGTCAAAGCCCTTCATCAGGAAAATGGAAGAGAAAGAGTACATCTGCCCAGAGCCGATGCGAGTGTCAAATAAGGCATTCGCTGCCCACCACTGCTTGGCTGGAGCCAGGACCCAGGATGCACCGAATAAATGTCTTAGCACCATCACCACATAAAATTCCCTTTTTTTGCACACAGTACTGGTTGAAAACAACTAAGAACTTCACATTTTTCCAAAGCTGAAAGACCAAAACCATCCCCATCTTGCCCTCTGCACCCTTTCATTCACCTTTTCCAAACTCTAAAGAAAAGACGAGCAGAATTGCCATGCTCTCTGTGGCAGGACACGCTGAGAAGGACACAACAACATTTTTCTCTTGTTCAGTGTGGAAACTATGGGTGCGATGTACTGGTATTAATGGGAAAATGAACACACATAAAAAATCCCCCCAATGGCATTTCACTGTTAAAAGCAAAAGGGTGAGGGGACTTCCCTGGTGGCCCAGTGGTTAAGAATCCACCTGTCAATGCAGGGGACACGGGTTCGAGCCCTGGTCCGGGAAGATCCCACATGCCGCGGAGCAACTAAGCCCGTGCGCCACAACTACTGAGGCTGCGCTCTAGAGCCCGTGAGCCACAACTACTGAAGCCCACGTGCCACAACTACTGAAGCCCGCAGTGCCTAGAGCCCGTGCTCCACAACAAGAGAAGCCACCACAATGAGAAGCCCGGGCACCACAACGAAGAGTAGCCCCTGGTCACCACAACTAGAGAAAGCCCGCGTGCAGCAACGAAGACCCAACGCAGCCAAAAATAAATTAAATAAATAAATAAATAAATAAATAAATAAAATTGAAAAGCAAAAGGGTGGCTGGGCAGACAGGCATCTTGGTCAGAAGAAGGAGAGTCAGCAGGGGAGATTCCTGACGCTCTCCCCAGGCAAGTGCCGGTGACAGCACCAGGAGCCCAGGTGGAAGGGGCCACCCATCCAGCAACCTCTCCCTCAGCTCAGGAAGCTGGAGCATCTGTTGGTTGCCAACGTGTCCAGAGTCCGAGGTGGAAGTGACAGTATGACAGAGGCCCACCTCCTGGGACAGCACCTAATTAGAACTGCAACTAACCACTTCCCTCAATTCCTTTATTTTTTTAAATTTATTTTATTGAAGTATAGTTGATTTACAATGCTGTGTTATTTTCTACTATACAGCAAAGTTATTCAGTTATACATATATATACATTCTTTTTCATATTCTTTTCCATTATGGTTAATCACAGGATATTGAATATAGTTCCCTGTGCTTATACAACAGGACCTTGTTGTTTATCTATCCTATATATAATAGTTTGCATCTGCTAATCCCAAACTCCTAATTTATCCCTCCCTCACCCCCTTTCCTCTTTGGTAACCATAAGTTTGTCCTCTATGTCTGTGAGTCGGTTTCTGTTTCATGGATAAGTTCATTTGTGTCATATTCTAGATTTCACATATAAGTGATAATCACATGATTTTTGTCTTTCTCTGACTTCACTTAGTATGATAATCTCTAAGTCCATCCATGTTGCTGCAAAGGGCATTATTTCATTCTTTTTTCTGGCTGAGTAATATTCCATTGTGTATATATACCACATCTTCTTTATCCATTCATCTGTCAATGGACATTTAGTTTGTTTCCATGTCTTGGCTATTGTGAAGAGTACTGCTATGAACATAGGGGTGCTAATAAGTTTTAAAAATGATATGGCCTCTAAGTGTCTCTACCTTTGCCCAGGATTCACACAGAGAAACCCAAATAGTTCAACCATTACAGTATAATTTTTGAAAATTCCCAATTAATAACTTGAAATATTTTTTTCTAAGCTTTGAATCATTATACACACACCAAAAAAGGGAGGGGGGGTAGGGAGAGAGAGAGAAGACCTAAATTCGCTTCACAATAGCAATGAAATTAATTAATAATAAATGAACAAACTAGGAAATCTCTTTTCAGGGGGGTTTTTTATTCCTAAAGAAAAAAAAAATTAATACTAATAGGAAACATAAAACATATTGAATAAATCCATGAAATCCCTTAAGTAAAAGCAAAACAAAAAGAACAAAAGCAACAAAACTCCTGAGTTCCATTTTATGTCCCCAAATGAGGAAAGATTAAAAAAGAGAAAGAAGAAAATGGAAATTAGGTGGAGTAAAAAGACGGGAAAAGAGAGAAAGGCTAAGGGAAGGAGAAAGGAAAAGCAAAGATGGAGAACAGAAAACTGAAAGAAACAACCGTGCACAAACCCAAACTGAGGGGAACGGACAGACTGACGTGGGATCTGAGGTTTATGCATCACTTTGGATTTTAGGGAATTATCAAAGTGACCTAGTGCACTTTGTTCCTCTGTTTTTTATATTGAATGAAAGATTCTTTAAATTCTATAGTGTTTTACAACTTTCAAAAGTTTCACACAGGGCTTCCTTGGTGGCGCAGTGGTTGAGAATCTGCCTGCCAATGCAGGGGACACGGGTTCGAGCCCTGGTCTGGGAAGATCCCACATGCCGCGGAGCAACTAGGCCCGTGAGCCACAACTACTGAGCCTGCGCGTCTGGAGCCTGTGCTCCGCAACAAGAGAGGCCGCGATAGTGAGAGGCCCGTGCACCGCGATGAAGAGTGGCCCCCGCTCGCCGCAACTGGAGAAAGCCCTCGCACAGAAACGAAGACCCAACACAGGCAAAAATTAAAAATAAATAAATAAATAAATAAATAAATAAAAAAAAGATTACTATTTTTAAAAAAAAAAAAATTTTCACACACATGATTTCATATAATCCCGTAATAACCTTTTTTTCCCTTATCCCTACATTGCCTCTCTCCTATTCCCTCTCCCCAGTGGTAACCACTAGTTTGTTCTCTATATCTGTGTGAGTCTGCTTCTTTTTTGCTTTACTCACTAGTTTGTTGTATTTTTTAGATTCCACATATAATTGATATCATACATATATCTTTCTCTGTCTGCCTTATTTCACTTAGCATAATGCCCTCCAAGTCCATCCATGTTGCTACAAATGGCAAATTTTCATTCTTTTTTATGGCTGAGTAGCATTCCATTGTATATATACACGTCTTCTTTATCCATTCATCTGCTGATGGACACTTAGGTTGCTTCCATACCTTGCCAACTGCAAGTAACGATTCCATGAACACTGGGGACCTAGTACAACTTTGAAAAGTTGGTTGTTTCACCAGAGGTCACAGCATTTCAAATTTAACAGCTACAGGTGCCATTGTGAAGAGAATAATCAGACTAGGACAATGTCATCAGACCTTCATGGGTAGTGACCACAGCCCCAGCCAGAGGCCACCTGCAGGGCAGCAAGACTCCCAGGACTGGAGTCTCTTCTCAGGGCTAAAAAGAGGAAGGAAGTTCGGGAAGAGATTGTAATTCTGGGAAAAATAAAAGCCCCTAAACCAAGAGAAAGCTGTCATGTTATCTTTACTGTTAGTCAAAATCTTCATTGAATTCCTGAAGCAGTGAAAGGTAGCCACCCACTGAAAAACCACCAGGAGAACCGACTGAAAGGTCAGCCGTGACCCAAGGAGAACAGCTGGCTGACTTTCCAGTGGGGGTACTGCCTCTCTGGAGGGAAAATCATTTCTCGAGAGGCTATTTGACAAATTCAGACGCTGCATAAATCAGCCCCGCAGCCGAGACGTTCCACGATGAAAAGGGCGCGCTCACAACTTCAGGTTTGCCCTGAGAAATCACTGGTTTAAAAAAACATCACAGCTTTACTATGATTTGGCTATAATGTCACCTCAAGGCTAAATTGCTTCTCTGGCTCTCATACCACCCAGAGAATGTATAATGCTTTCATTTTGCAGATATTTAATAAATACCTATTCTCCGCAAGGCTCTTACACATTAAAGTGAATTACTGCTTACAGACTTGAGCGCCTTGAAGGTCAAACTCCAGGACGGGACTATTAAAATACATTTTGCATTAAAAGCATCTTAACTAAAACCAGTGACATATACAGGAATAGCAAATCCAGTTATTCTCCCTTGCCTCGCTTTCTTCTCTCATTTTACAAACATACACAGAGATCAAACGAGCACCCTCTCTGCGTATGAAAACAAAAAGTTACACTCAGTGCAGGCAAGGAAATCACCGATGAAATCCAAATTTCCCTTTAAAACACCACCTTGCTTCTTGAAAGAGCAGTCTCTCAATTTGTGGGGTTTCTTTTTTTTTTTTTTTACCACATTTGACCATTCTCACAGGCCCCAAATCCATGGGTTCTGCCCTCTCCCTTCTCCTCAGCCCCCTCCCAACGCTTGGAGCTTGAATCTCTCAGCATTACCCATGACTGGCCCTCATCACCAAAGCCAATATCTACTGTCCCCCCTCGAACTACCTGGCCTCTCCAGGGCCTTTGAAAGTTAAACTCCCTATTCCTGAACCTTCCTCTCTCCCTGCCCTGAAATCTTCAGATTCCATGTTCTGTTCTACTTTTGTTCCTGGGCCATCTCAGCAACTTAATAGCTTCAAATATCACATGTGCTAATATGTAAGTAATACACTAATAGTTAATAGCTTCAAATGATCACAAGTCTCCCAAACCTTGCTCTCCTGCCCAGTTCCTTCTTTATTTTTAAATTTTTGTTATTAAAGTGTAGTTGATTTACCATGTTGTGGCAATCTCAGCTGTACAGCAAAGTGACTCAGTTATACACACAGAGACATTCTTTTTTTCTATTCTTTTCCGTTATGGTTTATCACAGGATATTGAATATAGTTCCCTGTGCTATACAGTAGGACCCTGCTGTTTATCCTTTCTAAACGTAATACTTTGCACCTACCAGCCACAAACTCCCAGTCTATCCCTCTTCTTCCCTCCCTCCCCCTTGGCAACCACAAGTCTGTTCTCTATGTCCATGATTGTTTCCGTCTCATAGATAGGTTCATTTGTGCCATATTTCAGATTCCACATATAAGTGATATCATATGATATTTGTCTTTCTCTGTCTGACTTACTTCACTCAGTATGAAAATCTCTAGTTGTATCCATGTTGCTGCAAATGGCACTATTTCATTCTTTTTTATGGCTGAGTAGTATTCCACTGTATATATGTACCACATCTTCTTTATCCTTTCCTCTGTCAATGGACATTTAGGTTGTCCCAGCTCCTTCTCTTCAAGATCCACAGTTCACCCATGAAACCATCCACACCAACATCCCACAAGGACCTGGTGGTGGTTTTAAAACATGTGCACACATTTATCGTGCGCACACTCTTCCCACCAAAAATGGAGTCTAATTCCCCTCTCCTTGAATCTCGGCCAGTCTTTGTGACGCATTTCTAACAGAATGAGGAGGAAGTGATGCCACGTGACTTCAAGGCTAGGTCACACAAAGCCACACAGCCTCTGCCTGCCTCTCTCTTAGGACCCGCAGGTTGGGGGCCCTGGGGTAACACATAAGAAGCCCAGGCATACTGAGGCTGTATGCTGCTGGGTCAAGAACATGGTCTCCAACTAAAAACAGTACTCAACACAGGCAAGCAAATCACTGTCCTCAGACAGGTCATGCTGTTTTCACCAGAGACCATGGGGATTGAGTCAGGTGCCCGAGGAGCCCCAGCTGCTGGCATCTCCCCAGTACAGCCGCCTTTGTGTCGTGCAGTGAGTGAGCCTTTGGATGAGCCCAGCCTCATGCTACAAGCCTCCCAGCTGAGCTGAGTGGAGCAGAGACAAGTTGTCCCCACCAAGCCCTGCCCAAATGACAGATCTGTGACCATAAAAAAAATGCTACGGTTTTAAACCACTAGGTTTTGGGGTGGTCTGTTATGCAGCTTTGGATAAACAGAACAGACCTCAGATGTAACACACTCCAAATGGAATTCCCTTTCTTCTGCCTGCCTCTGCTCTCTTTCCTGTTCCATGTGATCTGAAAGCCCTTGTCTGCTCCTTTTTATTTTCAGATCCCCTCCCCTCACATCTGACTTGCTCTACCCAAAGATCCCTCGGGAATCCAGCACCACCACCTCTGGCGTGGAACACAGTGATACCCCCTGCCTGCTTTGCTAGTACCTTCTGTGCAGCTGGCAAAATGCTATTCTAAAACTAAACTCCCACCCACCTACCACCTGCCTATCAGAACAGAGTCCTGATTCCTGATCCCAGTACACAAGAGTGCTCACACACCCCTAGTGACCGCCCAGAACTCCAGCCACAAGGAATTTCTGAGGATCACCAGCACCTTTTTGCCCTTTCATGCCTCTGCACCTCCGCACATGCTGAACCTTCTTCCCAAATTCCCGTCCTCACCCTTCCTTCTCTCACCTACTTCGCCTTCAAGTCCAAGTTCAAAGGTCACCTGCTAGGAGACTCCTCTCCTGATGACCAGCCGGAGCTGCTCACTTTCTCCTCAGCTGGTCATGCAGCCCTTACAACCTCCACTTGACTACAGGGACCAAGTTCTTTGTGTGTTTCTCCAGCCTGGCCTGTGAGCCTGAGGGCAGGCATCATATCATAATTGTCTATAAATAAATGAAATGTTTAATTTGAATGCGGAACCACTGAATTAGCATCTTACAGAAATGCTAACATTCCGTTTCAGAATCAGTATCTATTGAAGTCCAGTGCTAGTCACAGATTTTTACTCAATTTTTGCAAATAGTTGAGGTATTATCAGCCTCAAAGAGGTTGAGTGACTGATCCAATGTCTCATCACCAAAAAGTGATGAAGCCTAATTTTGAACCCAGACGTAACTTCAGGTCCAGCATTCTTTGCCCTGAACGTTTACAATTAGTTCTGGTGCACGAGGACAGACACATGGTCATAGTCTGGTGTAGATACAAGTCCTAGTGTTCCCTTCCCATGGTAGCTACCATAGCATGGCACCCTTTTGATCACCTTTGAAAGGAAAAGGGAGATGATATAGAACTTTTAGGTAGTATAATATGTTGCATAAGGACATGAACTATATGGCCAAATATTTCAGATTTAAAACCCAGCTCTGTCTGCATCAAGCTATGTGCCCTTGGAGAAGTTATTACTTCATTTTTTTTTAATAAATTTATTTATTTATTTATTTATTTATGGCTGTGTTGGGTCTTTGTTGCTGCGGGTGGGCTTTCTCTAATTGCATTGAGCGGGGGCTACTCTTCGC
Organism: Balaenoptera borealis; assembly: GCF_965194805.1. Taxonomy (NCBI): domain Eukaryota; kingdom Metazoa; phylum Chordata; class Mammalia; order Artiodactyla; family Balaenopteridae; genus Balaenoptera; species Balaenoptera borealis. The sequence continues at coordinate 59,939,682 of NC_138876.1, read as the reverse complement.
TTCAGTGCACGGGCTTCTCATTGCGGTGGCTTCTCTTGTTGCAGAGCATGGGCTCTAGGCGCACGGGCTTCAGTAGTTGTGGCTTGTGGGCTCTAGAGTGCTGGCTCAGTAGTTGTGGCGCACGGGCTTAGTTGCTCCGCGGCATGTGGGATCTTCCTGGACCAGGGCTCGAGCCTGTGTCCCCTGCATTGGCAGGCCAATTCTTAACCACTGCACCACCAGGGAAGTCTCATTACTTCATTCTTTCATATTTTGTTTCTTCAGTTGGTAAAGCAAGGATATTATGAGTGTGGCTCACAGGTTTGTTATAAAGATTTTCAAAATGAAAAAAAAAAAAGCATTTAGAACAGACCTGGTATATAGAAAACACCCAGCAGATGTTGTTGCTGGCATTAGTGGTAGTAGTGGTATTACTAAATGTGACCCAGTAAAACCCCAGTTGGAAAACTTAGGTCATTATAATGCAGGGCCTGAAGTGGTGTCCCTTCAGATTCCAATTTTGTTTTAATTAGCTGGAAGGAAACATTTCTAAAAAGTACTTAGTGTCCCCAGTCCTTTAAACTGTTTGCAAATGTAGTTTAAATTGTTCTTGGCCACTAGGTTACTCTCTTAGAGACAACAGGTGTGCGACCAAGTTTTTGTAAAACTCTCCACACCTAGTAGAGTAAGAATGGGAAGTCATGGTCACTCAGCTTGTTTCCTCATGTGTGAAATGAAAATGATACCCGTTCTACCACCCTGCAGCACTGAAAGAGTGAAATGAAATAATATGAAGAAAAATTAGAAAGAGTTCTGCAAAAACCAGATGGAATCATCATCATCATCATCATCACCATTCTGATTACTAATAAAGTGATACACCGGAAGTGATATACTCAGTATGTACCAAAATGGAAAGTTGGTCATCACTTTGCTAAAATGCCCCAGCCAGCCAAAATATTTGCATTTTTCCCTCTTTACGTAATTTTTCTTCTGGTTAACTAGTAGCAAACCCTTTCCACCACTGTCAGCAACCCCGTTACCCTTCTCAACTGCATTCAAAGAAAACTTCTAAAATGTACTGACACCATCCTTGCCTCCTAAGTTCAGGATACATTAGCATCAAATAACTACCCTCAATAAAACAGTATAGAAAACATATTTATGAAAGTATTTACTGAGCACTACATCCGACATCCTTTGGAGAATAAAAATTTAATCAGCACTGTCTCCTCCTCTATCTGCAAATGTATACACACGCACTCTTACATATATACTTGGGAAGTAAAGTACCAATTTGGCTTCTATTTACAGACCAGATTTTCAGTGATTATATATAAAACTATAAGCACATTTGGAACATGTATTCTTGTCTCCCTGCCAAACAATTATCTTTCCTTAATTCTTAACCTCTTCTATCTAATCCCATCTGATTTTATGTATGTTAGAAATCTTTCTAATGAATGTATGTGCAATAGGACAAATATTTATGGAGTACCTACTACACACACACTCAACTGAGAGCTGGGAATACAAACGTTAAGAACATTCTCCTACTGACACTTCACTTCTAGCCAAGTATAGATCCTAGTGGGGTGGATAAACTACTATCTTTATTCCTACAGCCCTACTGATTGCACCATAAGCTCCTTTTCCACACCACAATGCCTCCAACAAAGCTCAAAATACAAAGGGTGACGTTTAACCCTGTTAATTCTCAATCTGAAACTTTATAAGGTCATGTCTTACATCATTTTTAAACTGACATTTACATTTGCATAGCTGTAACATGAAACACATTCACCATGCCTATAAGCCAAGGCATGTAAATTACTAGTCTTGCCTAAAGACACTACTTTTAGTATTGATTACAAAAGCATCAGAAGACACAAAGACACAGAGAAGGAAGTATTGAAAGCAACTCAGAGCCACGCAACTTACTCTATAAACTGTCACCGAGAAAATATCTGCTCTTAATAATGTCTTTTCTTTGTAAAAATAACATAAAAGATCCAACATAACCAAAATAAAAATAAAAATAGAAAAAATAAATACTTGCCACAAAACACAAAGGTTTAATATGAACAGGGGAGTGGGGTGAGGGTGAAAGAAGGCACTAAGATCCCAATTTTAAAATGAAGGAGCAAACAATCTCAAAAGGGGAACACAAATGGCTAATATCATCTACAGCCTTTCTAGCAAGTGGAAGAATTTTAAATGAAAAGAGATGGCATTTTTTTACCTATAAGCTTTATAATTCTTTTTTTTTTTTTTTTTTTTTAAGGGCAATGACATCTTGCAGAAAAGGAAACAACCAAGAGTGAAAAGGCAATTTACAGAATGGGAGAAAAACATCTGCAAACCATATATCTCATTAGGGCTAAGTATCCAGAATACATAAACAACTCCTACAACTTGACAAAAATATTAATAATAATAATAATCCAAACATAAAATGGGCAAAGGACTTGAATAGACATTTCTCCAAAGAAGACATACAAATGGGCAACAAGCACATGAAAAGATGCTCAACATCACTAATCATCAGGAAAATGCAAATCATAACCACAATGAGATATTATCTCAGACCAGTTAGGTAGGCCACTATCAAAACGAGAAAATGAAAAGTGTAGCTGAGGATGTGGAAAAATTAGAACCCATGCAGGCTCCCTCTCTCTTCAGTTTTTTGGCCCCTACAACCTTCCCTCTTCCCTTTAAAATAACTGTTGGTAGGAATGTAAAATGGTACAGCCATTCAGCCACTATGGAAAACAGTACAGAAGTTTGCCAAAAGAAAAAAAAAAAAAACAACCTAGAAATACAACTACCACATATACCAGTAATTTTATTTCTGGGTATTGAAGGGGTTCAGAACAAGTCTCCCTCAAACATACCACTTTGGCATGTGGACTATTTTGAGCTGAAGGCATTCAAGACCCAGCAGATTCAGGAAAAACTTTTACCTCTCCCTTACCTGCCTAAAAGAATTTAGATAGAGGGTCTAGTCCGGGAAGGGAACTATCACAAGAGATAATTACAAAGAGTACAGGTGAGGTGTGGTGAGCTGGGGGCAGCTCAACTGGGCCTAGAGATCAAAGTCCTCCCTGGATCCCACTGTCCTGCGTGGCATGGCAAACATTTGTTTACCAAACCTTTGCTCTTCCCATCTTCCTGTGAATTGTCTTCCTTCTCTTTGAAGACCCAGAACCCTACCCCCTTCTCCGTAACTCAGAATGTCACATAAGTCTCAATTCCCTGAATGCCTGTGGGTCTCATATTCTTGTAAAACCCCCGTACATATGTAACTAAATTTGTTTTTCACCTGTTAATCTGTCCTATGTTAATCTGATTATTAGACCAGCCAAAGAACCCAGAAGGGTAGGGGAAATAAATTTTCCTTTCCTACAGTATATACCCAAAAGAATGGAAAACAGGAGTCAAAGAGTATTTGCACACCCATGCTCACAAAAGCCAAGAGGTGGAAGCAACCTCTGAATGCCCACTGAAGGATGAATAAAGAAAATAAAGTATGATAAAGAAAATGGGGCATACATATATACTGGAAAATTATACAGCCTCTAAAAAGATAGAAACCCCACAATATGCAACAACATGGATGAATCTTGAAAACACTATGCTAAGTGAAATAAGTCAGTCACAAGAAGACAAATACTGCATGATTCCACTTTAATGATGTAGGTGAAGTAATCAAACTCATAGAAACAGAAAAGAAAATGGTGGTTACCAGGGGCTGTGGGGAGAGAGAAATGTGTGTTGCTCAATGGGTCCATGGTTTCAGTCATCAAAGTGAAAAAGTTCTAGAGATTTCTTATACAATAAGGTACATATAGTTAACAATACTTTCCTGTACACTTAAATATAGCTAAGATAATATATTTTATGTCATGCATTTTTTACTACAATAAAAAAAGCAGTAACAATTATGTTTTCCAGAAAGCAATTTAGCAACAGGCATGAAAGGCCTAAACATACTCACATCCTTTGTCCTGTCTCAGGAAGTTTATCTTAAAACAATTTCTCTTTAAAGTATTATAATAGCTAAAATGAAAAGCAATCTATATTCCAGCAAAGAAACAGTTAAATAAACATCAAATGCTGAAAGGGTACAGTCATCAAAAAATATAGTTTGGAGATACTTTTTTAAATGACATGTTAAAATTCTGATTATCTAATAGTATCCAAAATACAATACAAAACTATATATATATTATGTATAGTATGACTATGATGAACATATACTGGGACATTCAATAAAGAAAAAAACCAGGTCTAATAAAAGAAAGAGAAAGGGAAACGGGGGGAGAGAGGGAGAGCAACGGGAGGGAAGAAAGTTATACCGAACGGATTTCTATTGAATCTGCATCCAGACAAGTTGATTCTAATGTTCATTTGGAAATAAAATCTGGCAAGAATAGCTAGGAAAAACTCTAGCAATAAGAAGAAAAACAGAGTGAACAGGAGAGACTAGCCCTTCCAGACATTTTTACATATTATGAAGCTACAATAATTTAAACAGTTTAGTTGCTGGGAATGAACAGACAGATCAAGGGGAAAGAAAATAATACAGGACTTTAGTACTGACAACAGTAGTATTTCAAATTAGTAAAGGAAAGATCCATTAGTCAGTGAATGGTATTGGACAACTGAGTAGCCAGCTGAGGGGCTGGGGGGCGGTTAAGATTCACAACTCACATTTTTTAATCAAAATAATCTCCAGATGGATGAAAGATTTAACTGCAAAAAATAAAAACATAAACTCAAAGTGAGAATAGCATTTCTATGATTCAAGAGCTAGAAGCTATAAATGAAAACCACCATCAATTAGTATTTCTGCTTGGAAAAAATCACCAGAAAGTCAAAAAAGGAATGACAAACTAGGAAAAAATATATTAGCAATTCATGTCATGGACAGAGGGCTACATTCTATAAGTCAAGAAGAAAAAGATAAAACAAAAGAATAATTGGCAAAGTATATGATCAGACATGTCACAGAAAATGCAATATAGATCTCAAACATATCAAAAGAAGTACAACCGCCTTCATATTAAGAAAAATATATAAGAAAACATATACCGAGAAACTCCTTTTCCCCTACAAGATAAGCAAAGATGAAAAAGTGTGACAACACCCTGGGTGCACGATGGAGGGAAGCAGATGCTCACACATTGCTGGTAGAGTATAACTGGCACCACTTCTATGGAGCGGAATTTAGCACATCAAAATTGAACAGTCACATTCTTCTAAGAATTCTTCCTACAGACATACTGGCACATTTATCAAATAACTTGCATACAGATTTATTTGCTGCAGCTTTGCTTTCATAGCAAAATATTAGGGGAAACCTAAATGTCCATCAATAGGGAACAAGTTAAACATTACCTGTTATGGTACATAACATGGTACATCTACAAATAGACATCTACAAATAGCCCTGAAAATGAAACAGCTCTATATAACATTACCTTCAATGATCTCTAAAATATACATTGTATTTAAGTGAAAGAAGTTAGATGCTAAATAATTTGCATGCTACAGCTTATATAATACACACACATACATATATAGTACTTAAATACGTGTGTGTACACCTATATAAGTAGAATCTCTCTGGATGGATGGAGAAGAAACTGTTAATAATGGTGACATCACTACACAAGGGAAATAACCTGGGAGACAGGAGTGGAAGGGAGATTTACATTTTGCAACCTTTTAGTCATTCTGAATGCTGTATCATGTGCATTAATTACCTGGTCACATTAGTCAAAATGATGCTGGAGAAGGGTATTTTAAAAATATATTGAGTTTAAAAAGGGAGGGAGGCAAGATATAAGATGAAATAGTCAATAGGAGATTATTTTGTGATTTGTTTAAAAGGATAGATATATGGATGGATATAAACCAATACGCTAACAGTGATTTTCCAGACTAGGATTATAGGTAATTTTATCTTCTTTTTCTCCATCTGTATTTTCTGACTTTTCTAAAGTGGACAATTACTCTCGGTTACGAAGAAGTATTTTTAATTCAAATGTTTTTTTAACTTCCACTAAACATTAAATCCCTTGATCCCTTGGACACTTTTCTAATAAAAACACACTGCTAAGATTATGGTTTCTGGACAGCTGGTACCCACTCAGTTTAAATAAAACTTGGGAGAGTCTCAGAAGAGAGATTTTTACAACAGTCAACAATTAAAACAGAAATAATTAACTCCACAAGGAAAATAAAATAATGTGAGCCTCCAACAAACGGACCAGCAGCACAGAAGTTCAGGAGATTCGGGTGTTCTTTTTTGTTTGGAAGCGTGAATGTATTTGTTTTTATTGTGTACATAGATTATGCCGTTTTGAGATCTTTCTGAAGGATCACAACCCCTCTTACCACTCAGCTTTTCCCTAGGGACTCAGCAGGCTGCTACATAAAAATAAATGCAGGAAGTGAATGGGAGCTAACAGACATTAGCAGCATATGGAAAGTGAGACTTGCCCAAAGACACCAAGAACCTGGGTGGGTCACACCCACAGATTTGTGAGCAGACCCTCAAAACTGTTATCCATTTATCCCTATGTTTGTGTTACCTATAAATAAGCGACACCTTACCTTTCTGTTATTTCTAAGGCATAATTGCCATGCTGAAATTATAGTAACCTATTATTGTGTCACGGTTTCCTTGCAGCTTTCTCCTCCCCCAGTTGTTTCGGCCCCAGCAGCCTTCCCTCACCCCCTTAAAATATAAAGCTTTGGTGGTGGTAGTGTTTTAATTCAAACACAGATAAAATGCTTAGTGGCTAGGTGACTGTCACTTCAATATAATGGTGCTAAACGACAAGTTATTACTAACATAAGAGAGTCCTCGAGTACAATTATCTATTCAGCCCCATAAAAGGCAGTCAGGAGATTTTTTCCACAATGTATTCTCTAGCTAGCCGGCCGCATTGCACTTTCAAAGTGGGAAATGGCACACACCTTAAGTGTGCTTTGCTGGGCTGAACGCATAGTAACTCCTGAGAGGCAATATGTGGTTTACGGTAGATTTTAAATCATTTGATGTTGACTGCTCTCAATATAAGTAGAGTATTGTATACAAAGTCTGGGTATAATAGAGGACAGGAGAAACAGAATCTCAGGCTGATACTAAAAAGCATTCAGAATACAGGGTTGAAAACAAAGGTAAACTGCTCATTTTAAAACTTCATAGCTCTGTTAAAAATCAGTAGCAAAGGATACATTTTGACAACTTCATAAGAAGGAAGGGATAAGGAGACAATTCAACAGAGACATGTATTTAAGACAAGAGGTAGGGCATTTAATTTTGCATCTAGAGGTTTTTTTTTTTTTTAAGGGACAAACACAACAAACTCCACACATACCAAAAAAGTAAGTTAAACAAATTCTAAAATGTTCTCATTTGGTTTTAGATACTTTGAAAAAAATCACAAATTCAAGAGACAATCACAGGGGTATTTATAAACGTTCTTTCAGCCAACATACTTTGCTGGTGAACCTGCAGGTTTACAAACGCAGGTTCTTCCTTCTCAGTCTCAGCCAGGAGTCTATGGAATCGCTGATGACTGAGCCATCCCCTCTACTATTTCAAAGACCTGACGGGTAAACTTACCCTCTACGCCCAATGCAGCTTTATCAGCAACTTTCTCCACCCAACCAGACTTCTGCTTCTTTAAAACACAGAGGAAAAAAAGTACAGGAGGAAGTGGGAAGCAAATGACCAACTTAGAGGGACATCGGAGGTTACAGGAACCTGAAGGTATTTGCTCTTGGGCAATTTTCCCTTTCATCTGAGGCAGTCAACACACATTTCTGAACACCTACTATGTGCTGTGGGAACATAAAAATGAAAAGGCAAAGGAGACAGGCAGAGGAAGCAAAAGTATAAGGAAAGGCCATGTGGTTCTAAGATAGCAAAGCTGTGCGGTGAGTCAGCTGACCTTGCCCAGGCGTGTGGCTCGTCTTTTGTTTAGAGCCAAGTCTCCAGACTCTCCACTTTAAGAGGATGGATTTCCCTACCCATCCAAGAATGACAATTAAACGCAAGGAATGACATGACTAACAAATATCCTGACCAAAGAAAACATCTGAAAATTAGAGACGGAAAAAGACTCTTCTTATAAACCAAGAGATTTATTAAATATGTCTTAGACACACACACACACAGAAAAAAAAAACTAGTCCTACAAAAACCACACAAAGGGGCTTCCCTTGTGGCGCAGTGGTTAAGAATCCACCTGTCAATGCAGGGGACATGGGTTCGAGCCCTGGTCCGGGAAGATCCCACATGCCGCGGAGCAACTAAGCCAGTGCGCCACAACTACTGAGCCTGCACTCTAGAGCCCGTGAGCCACAACTACTGAGCCCATGTGCCACAACTACTGAAGCCTGCGCGCCTACAGCCTGTGCTCTATAACAAGACAAGCCACTGCAACGAGAAGCCCACGCACCACAACGAAGAGTAGCCCCCGCTCGCCGCAACTAGAGAGCCTGCACCCAACAACAAAGACCCAACTCAGCCAAAAATAAATAAATAAATAAATTTTTTAAAAAAACAAAACACACAAAGTGCACCAGCAAATTGGACTATTACAGAAGTACTAATGGTTGTGACTCTTACCAGCCAAACTAGAATACAAAATCTAAAAAAAATTAGTCACTCCATTCACCTAAGTCAAACACAGCTTTGTCCACTTTGACAAGTACCACATAGAGTTATGTATTCTAAAAACATCATTATGTTAAATATGACAACGTAAGACATACAAATGTTCACATGTTTGACACCCTCATTGCCCCCATTAAAATCCAGATAAAAAAATGCTGGCTTATTTGGTGGCCCCTAGGCCTCCTCCTAACAATACATGTAAGACCTGTGAGGGGCTTTTTGACTCAAACATTTAAATACCTACCATGTGCAAATCACCAGGCTACCCAACCGTGGACAAAGATGAAGTATATGCTTCTAACCTCAAGACGTATAAAATCTAGACAATATGTGTGCAAGTGTATATATAGTGTATTACATATGCACTATATATTACATATTGTATAGCTAGTGGGAAGCAGCTGCATAGCACAGGGAGATCAGCTCATTGCTTTGTGACCACCTAGAGGGGTGGGATAGGGAGGGTGGGAGGGAGATGCAAGAGAGAGGGGATATGGGGATATATGAATGCATATGGCTGATTCACTTTGTTGTGCAGCGGAAACTAGCACAACATTGTGAAGCAATTATACTCCAATAAAGATGTTAAAAAAGAAAAGAACTGACACTAAAAAAATATATATTGTATAAAATGTTTATAATATACACACTCAGATGTCAGGTGTGAGATTAATTTGAGGGGTGGGGAGAAAGGAAGGGTTGGAAGGCTCCAAAGATTCTATCTTACAACTTATCAGAAGTAAAACACAAAAGAGTATATATGGAATATGGTTTTATTTCAACAAAAACTCACATGCATGAAAGTAAATACTGGAGGGTAAAAAAAAAAATTAATGAAAACTGTTGTATTAGAACTCAAAATAGGAATAATTCCTATCCCCCACTTCCTAAAATTTATCTTAGTATCGTTACTCTTTTTCTTTTTCTTTTTTTTTTTTTTTTTTAGCGTCTATGTATCTTTTTAAAAGCGTGCCACGAATCTGTGTTATGGTTAGTGGGTTATTATCAGCAAAGATCTCTAGGATGTGGCAATGCTTAAATCTGAAAACCTTGCCCTACTACTGCCACATCTCTCTTAGACAATGACTCAACTGGAGGCAATTTCACTTGATACACTATTTTCAGAAACATGCATCCAAAGCTAGAGTAATCAGATTAGGGATTTTGTGTTGGGGGGTTTCACCTTGATGGGTAAAAGAGGACCCTTGCTATGAAAAACTACCCGCCTCCAAATAAACCCATAGACACTACTCCACAATTGGGGGATGTTAAATGTTTGCATCCAAAACCATCGCCAGGGGCTCAAACGCCACCCAAAATCCTAACCACGTTAAGGAGAAGAGGGCAGAAAGTCTTCACATGCGGGTGGGGAGGACTTCACGTTCCCATCTTGCGGGGAGAAACAACCCACTGTCCTCTGTCCCTCAGTTTCCACCGGTCACAAGAGCGAGCTGAACAGGACTCCCTGGGTACTGTTTTCTGCCAAAGCGCATCTCGATCTGCAGCCCCGGCTCGGTAAGCCTGGCGCCAGCCCTCCGCCGCCTCCCAGAACCTTCTCTCTTTTTCTTTTTGCTCCGTTTCTCTCTAATACACTCGCACACACGCGCGGCCCCATCCGCCCTCTCCGGCCGCCAGCGCCGCTCCCTGCAGCAGGGCCCCACCAGGACGCCGGATCCGGATCGGTGGATGCAACTCGCGGCGCAGGCACCGAAGGCTCTGCACCTGCTCCGGCGCCAGGCCGCGCGCCGCGCCGGACCCCGACTCGGACCCCAACGCCGCGCCGGACCCCGCGCCCATGCCGGAGGCGCCGTGCCGGTGGCGTCCGCGCCCTCACCTTGCTCGCCGCGATCCATGTCTCCCGCCCGCCGGCAGCGAGTCCCCGCTCGGCCCGCCCGCCCGCCGCGCTCCTCCCGTCCTCCGCCGGCGGCTCCCGGGAAGTCCCCTCCCCCTGGAGGCGTAGAGCGCGGTGGCGCCGCCCGCGTGCGGTCGGGAGCGCTTCGCCGGGGCGTCACCCAATCACCTGACCCCGCCGGCGGGTGTGCTCCGCCGCGTCGGCGCGGGAGGGGGAACGGACCGAAGGACGGAAGGGCGGGCGGGGAGGGCCGGCTGAGCTCAGGCAGGAACTCGCCCCAGAGGAAGAGGGAAGAGGGGGAGGGCGAAGGCTCGGCGTCACCTTGGAGGCTGCGTGGGGACCGCTTGGGGACCGGGATGGCGTTTACGTCCCACCCTCAAGTTATTTATCATATCAGAAGTTTCCTCGGGGGCACTGAAGATTCCCTTTCTTTGCCTCCGCGAGCACCTACTCTTCTGTACTTATTGAGTGGCAAAAACAGGAAGGTTCTTTCGCCATGCCAGTGGCTCTTTTTCCCTTATATTCTTCATGTTCCCCTACTCCCGAAATAATACCCTATGCTATCTGCCAGACTAGGTCCGGAGCAAGCAAGAGGCGAAAATTGCAAAGAATCTCTCGAAAAACCATGTGGTCCTGTCTTTTAATAGAGATTGCAGGGTTTTAGGTGGCAAATTAGGAAGATTTTCATGTAATAAAATCTGTTTTGAGTGCAGGATTAAGGACAACACGCTGAGATGAATTAAATGAAATGTTGGAAATGAATTAAGTTAACCAAAGGGTAGAATTATCAACAGGGATCTTTTGAAAATATAATTGGAGGCTTCATGTCCATTGATCAACGGACAGTTTGAAGTTCCTGTAATAACACTTTTCGTTATTAGCATTAGCACTCTATTTCCAAAGTGTTCTGCAGTTTCTCATCTTCCGTGAAGTCACTTTGATTACCACATAGTTCTAAGGTGGTAACCCAGTTTCCTAAGCTGTCTGCGGCTACGAGTAAGGCAAGCTTCTTTTTGTGCTACGTGGAGACTCTGGCTTGGCCTTCAGCCCGCAGCGTCGCCTACTACTTCACACACGCTAGGCTTTTGTTAGTATGTTTTTTAATTAGCAGTAGTTACCTGAAGCAACTCCATGTTTTCTGTCCATTGCGCTGCAAGTAAGTGTTTCTCTTTCCCACCTGCATTGACAGCGTCTTCTCGTGAGGTTTATTCTGTTTATCTCAATCTATTGAGACCTCTCCTCTTTGATTGCTCCTACTCCCACTGCACTTGGCTTCTCTCCTGAGGCACTCACCCCTGGGACTCATCTCCCAGGCCAGCCTGCTACAGCTATAGGTTTATCTGTTTCACAGCCCTACTAGGTCATAACCTAGCAGCTTATGAGCTTCAGGAGGTCAAGGATCATTTGAGTCATGGTTTCATTGCTTTAATTATGCCATGCATTTAGTCAATATTGTAAGTTTAGCTTTCAGGTTTAAATTTAAAAAGAGGTACATTGTATCTACTAATAATCCAGTGTTTGTAACAAAGAGGTGCAATGATAGCTTTTTTTCTTTTAAATGACCTTTTAAATGTACCAGTAAGGTAAATGTTGGCATTGGCAGGAAGTTCTATAATGTGGTCAAGAATTTTTGACTAGCTGCTGCTCAAATAAATGGCTGGAAAGACAATCTCTCAACCTATGGACTAACTTGTGGACAAAAAAATAGCACTTGAAAATAGTGTTGGTTCAAAATATGATTTATTCTATTCATATCTATTTAACTTGCTATATAGTGATGAACCTGACTGTTGCGTATGTTGGGAGAGAAAAATGACTTGTGTTTTGAAGAATTTATATGCTTGTTCGCATCTGTGGCTAATAGCATACAGATGCTAATAGCATACCTCATACCCAGCTTTACCATTTTTCTTCCTAAGAGAACCCAAATATTATTTGGGATAGCGGTATGTCCAGCTGAAACATGGCCACTTTAACCTCCCTTGCAGCTGGAGGTGGCACTCTAACACATTAATGACCAATGAGATATGAGCAAGAAACCTCCAAGAAATCATTCGGAAAGAAAGACTTGGCTGGACCTAGAGATGATCATACTAAGTGAAGTAAGTCAGCCAGAGAAAGACAAATATTATATGATATCACTTATATGTGGAATCTAAAAAACAATACAAATGAACATATTTACAAAACAGAAACAGACTCACAGATGTAGAAAACAAACTTATGGTTACCAAAGGGGAAAGAGGGGAAGGGATAAATTAGTATGGGATTAACAGATACACACTATTATATATACCATAGATAAACAACAAGGATTTACTGTATAGCACAGGGGACTATATTCAATATCTTGTAATAACCTATAACAGAAAAGAATCTGAAAAAGATATATATGTATGTATAGCTGAATCACTTTGCTGTACAACTGAAATTAACACAATATTGTAAATCAACTATACTTCAATTTTAAAAAAAGAAAGACTTGGAAATATTATTTTTTTCTGTAGCTTCCCCCTTCCATCCTAGAAGGGCAGCAGCCATCTTGAAACATGAGGAAGAAAACCACAGCCAAGTTTGGCAGAGTAGAAAGGCAGAAAGAGCCTGGGTCTTCAGTGGCATCATGGAGCTGCTTCTTATGGGAGAAAAAATAAACGCCTGACTTTTTTAAACCACTGGAGTTGGCTTCCTGTTACACTGAGCCAAAAAAATCCTAACTGATACAACATGCCATTTTAAAATTCCCTTCCTGGCATGTACCAGCATAGGTGTATTCATGCAGCCCTGAACCTTAGACAAATATTAACTTAATTTTCTCTACAAGGCTAAATAAGCACTGTTTATATTATAAACAACCTAGCATGTAATAGTTCCACAAAAGCCTACTTTTCTCTTGTGTCTTCCTTCTACTTAATTTTTTTTCTTGACAAATAGAATCTGTACTTGGTGTACTTACAACCCATGCTGTGTTACGTCTAAAATGAATAGAGCTTATGTTTTAGCACACCGAGGAATCTCTGGAGAATGGCTCGCACTTAAACTGAGCATCGGGGTGCATTTAACCGAACCATCCTTTAAAAGGCTCAGTACAGGAGAGAGACACTAGATTTACTTTGCAGGGTTGTTGTTGTTAATGGTGACATGGATTTTTTTTTTTCTTTTTTAGTTTCTTTTTTCAAATATCCATTCATTGGTGAAATTTCTACAAGAAAATGTACCAAGGGAACTCCCTGGCAGTCCAGTGGTTAGGACTTGGTGCTTTTACTGCTGTGGCCCGGGGTTCAATCCCTGGGTGGGGAACTGACATCCCACAAGCTTCACGGCATGGCCAAAAAAAAAAAAAAAGAAAGAGTGTAGCAAAAAGCAGATGAATTGAAGCAAATGAAAATATTAAAGAGGTTAGAAACAGAAGACATACATTATAAGTGGAAACTATCCACTCTGCCCTCGTTGTACCCATTTTCCATCTGACAGCCAGCAGAAAGCACACAAAATGTGTATATGGCCAGAGGCTCGCTGCAGGCCCACCCCTCACATTTGTGGGACCCAGGGTGAGGGTACAAACAAAGGCCCTGGCCCTTTCTTCTGGCTTGGTCTTTTTACCTAGGACTCTGTCCTACAGTCATGCTGGCCTGGCATGCTCCTGTGCCCAGGCACCTCAGCCAGAAATCCCATCTCGATCCACCCTTTCCCATCAGCTACCCCTTGGTCACACCTGTAGTTGTAGACTAGGGTTGCAGACACCCAGGGCATGGTGTATAAGAGGGTGCAGGAATGGATGGGTATGTCCATTTGGTGCCAAGGATTCCTTACCCTGAGGAAAAGCACTGGTGGGTGATCTCTAAAGCCCAGGGCCCCATACGGGGGTCCCCAGTAGCCTGGGTCTAGGATTGCCAGATAAGATACAGGACACCCAGTTCAATCTGAATTTCAGATAAACAACAAATAATTCTTTAGTATAAGTTTATCCCCTGCAACATTTGTGACATACTTATACTAAAAAAAAATTTATTCATTGTTTATCTGAAATTCTTAATGGGGTCCTGTGTTTTTATTTGCTAGCTCTGTCAACCCAAACTGTTTCTAAGGGCAGTTCTGGCTCTCTGATCAGTCAAGCCACTAAAGGCCTATGATACCACAATTTTGAAAAAGTGATCATATTCCAGCAGAAAGACAGACTCTTGATAGTTGAGCTATGGAAGCAAATGAGGTATATATACTAGGTGAAAGTTAGGAAGGCCAAGAAATCAAGGACAAGTTTTGGAGAAATATTGATTTAATAACAGGTAATTAACACTTAATTGCTTTAGAAAATATTACAACCATCTTGTATTCTCTCAGCTATGTAAAAAACTGACTGTGAATATGATATAAACAACTTTAAAATGCATAAAAATGGATATTGGCAGGAAAGAGTACTTAATACTAATGGAAGTTAGACATGTAAATCCCTAAATGTTAACAGGAAGAGATCTCAAGTTATTGATTTTGGCTATGTTAAGAAAAGCCATAGACCACTTAATGTTCCTTGTATTTTTTTAGCCACTTTGAGTTCTGTGTGTTTATCCAATTACATCATGGCAGCTGGGTGGGGAGGGGAGTGCAGGGAGAGCCACGGTCCCTTTTCTCCTGGAGCCTCAAACATCACTGTTCTCAGTATTTTCATGTATCTTTAAAACTACTGTCTGATATAAATTGCACTAATTATGTATAGATTCAATAATTACGTGATTAACAGTATTTGTGCTTTTTTTAAAAAATTGTTTTATTTTATTTATTTATTTTTGGCTGTGTTGGGTCTTCGTTGCTATGCATGGGCTTTCTCTAGTTGCAGCAAGCGGGGGCTGCTCTTCATTGTGGTGCATGAGCTTCTCATTGTGGTGGCTTCTCTTGTTGCGGAGCACGGGCCGTAGGCGCGGGGGCTTCAGTAGTTGTGGCACGTGGGCTCTGGAGCGCAGGCTCAGTAGTTGTGGCACATGGCTTAGTTGCTCCATGGCATGTGGGATCTTCCCGGACCGGGGCTCGAACCCGTGTCCCCTGCATTGGCAGACAGATTCTTAACCACTGCGCCACCAGGGAAGCCCATGTGCATTTTTAAACTAGCATTCGACTCAATGACATGCAGGTCATTTCATCCCTGCAGAGATATTTAGTTTTCCAGAGCACCAATGTTCCTCTTCTAGAAATGGTGCAGGCTAGAATGGCAAGGGCCCAGGGTCACGGCTTGAGGAGCCAAAGTCTATGCCACTGCCCCAAAATGCAACTCTGCAAGGCCAGATACAACTCAGAAAACTTGAGTGGATTTAGTTGAACAGTAGCTTAAAAGTTGACTTAAGGGACTTTCCTGGTGGCGCAGTGGTTAAGAATTCGCCTGCCAGTGCAGGGGACACGGGTTTGAGCCCTGGTCTGGGAAGATTCCCACATGTCACGGAGCAACTAAGCCCGTGCGCCACAACTGCTGAGCCTGCTCTCTAGAGCCCGCGAACCACAACTACTGAGCCTGTGAGCCACAACTACTGAAGCCCGTGCACCTAGAGCCTGTGCTCCGCAACAAGAGAAGCCACCGCAACATAGACCCCGCTCACCGCAATTAGAGAAAGCCCGCGCACAGCAACAGAGACCCAACACAGACAAAAATACATTAATTAATTAATTATTTTTTTAAAAAAAGTTGACTTAAGTGAGCTTTGAGATCATTTAAAAACCATCACAATCCTGGGCTTCTCATTTAAGCTTCTCTGGCTCACTGTCCTCTAAAATTAGGAGGCGTATGTTGGGATAAGAATGGCATATCACACACATTCATTCATTTTTAAAATTTATTTTATTGAGATATAATTCACATACTATAAAATTCACCCTTTTAAAGTATACAATTCAGTAGTCTGAATGAACATTCATTCATTCTTACTTCCTCCCAATGCTACTAAAATTACAGAAAAGGGGAAAACCCATGAGGACAAAGAGAATGCAAGAGGCTGCGTAATCATAACTGACCTGGCAGATCTGAGAAAGCTGACTGCTAAGCTGGCAGTGGGGAAAGCCAAGAAGAACCTAATTTATAATGCAGAACATCTAAAAACCTCGGGACTTAACACCAGGTATCTGCGGATACAGAGAGAAAGTGAGGCTCAAAACAGGAGGATTGGTTGAAAGGCTACTTAAGGAGTTAGGCTGTAATTCCCTCCCCAGCTCTGCTCAGAAGACTGAAGTGATTTCTCTGGAGAAGGAAACTGGCCAATCTCTTGACTAGAGCACAATAAGTACATTTGAGAGTGATTTCCTACCACAAGCAGAGAAGTTCATTAGCCATTCACATCATGAATGCTGAGATCCCCAACTTCCCTTGGTTCTCAGAGTGCAGATAGCCAGTCCTATGAAAGTTGGACTACCCTGAAAGTAGGAGATAGAAAGATCCACCTCTCAGGAATTTGACCAAACCAAGAGAAAACAACCCCTAAAATGGTGATCTTGTGTAAGCCAGATCACCTTACCCTCAAGCCCATGGTCCACGAGTCTTGCCCGGGCACCAGCGAGACCAGTCAGCTGCTTAAGGTCCAGGACAGGCAGCCATGAACCGACAGAGTGTTCCACAATGGAAGACAGAGACCAAAATAACCACAACAGAAAGGCAACTTACAGGAAACAAACTATACAGGGAGAAGAAAACAGATTTTTCTGCTACAACTTTTGATATAATAACTATCATTATTATATTCAGAGAGAAGTAAAGATATCCCAAACATGAAACAAGTATTTGCTATACAAAAAAAAAGAACATTCAGAGAATAAAGAGTTCTCGGAAGTTAAATATATTATAGTAGACATTAAGACACTATAATATAGTGGTAGGCAGAATAAGGATCCCTAAAGATGTCTACATCCTAAGCCCTGAAACCTATGGCAAAATGGACTTTACAGATATGATTAAGGTTAGGGATCTTGAAATGAGGAGATCACCCTGGATTATCAAGTGGGCCCAATCTAGTTAAATGAGCCCTTGAAAGCTGAGAACTTTTCTGGCCAGAGGCTGAGAGATGCCACAGTAGAAGGAGAGGAGAGATTAGACGCATGAGAGGGACACCACTCACTGTTGCTGGATTTGAAGATGAAGGAAGGGGACCAGGAGCCAAGCAAGGTGGGTGCCGCTGGAAGCTGGAAGAGCCCCTAGCTGACGGCCATCAAGAAAATGCAGACTGCAGTCCTACAATCATATGAAACTGAATTCTGCCAACAACCTGAATAGGCAAAGAAAGATTCTTCCCAAGAGTCTCTGAAAAGGAACATAGCCCTTCAGACTCCTTGACTCTAATCCGTAAGAGTCACATTAGACTTCTAACCTCAGAACTGTAAGATGATACATTTGTGTTTTTTAAGTCACTTTATGGAATAGAAAGTCAAGTAAATTTCCTAGAAAGTAGAACAAAACAGAAGGACCTGACAAATAGAGGAGAAAATAGAAGAAAATTATAAGGCTGATCCCAGAGATCCAATATCCAAAAAAAGAGCTCAAGAGAGATGGAGAAAACAGACAGAAGAAAATCATCAATGAAATAACTCCCCAAATGGAAGAACATGATTTCCAGATTGAAAGGGCTCACTAAGGGCTGAGAGCATAGCATGTATTTATGAAATTCAGAACACTGAGGATAAAGATCCAGAGATGAAAAAAAAAGGTCACTTTCAAAGTACAAGGGTAAAAATGATTTTTAACTTTTGAACCAGACTAGAGGACAATGGAGCTCTAGCCTTAATTTACTAAAGTGATTTCCCCCTTATTTTCTCCTTGTACTGGGGGGACAGAATGGGAGTGAATGGGAAAGGAAGTTAAGAACAGGTGACAGTGAGGTGTGAATAGAAGGCATAATGCCTCATCTGTCATAGTGGAAAGTTGGTGGATAATGCCAAAAACTGAACAAGTACCCACATATGCATGTTATTTAAAGATAGGAAAGTTTTTTTAAAAATGATTTTAAAGTGATTGCCTTCAGGGACACATGCAAAGGGTGCAGGGGGGACTTCTGGAGTTCTTTGCAACAACTCTTGTTTTCCACTGTAAAATATGTGCATGTATAAACTTAATAAAAACTAAAACCTGGGAAGTGAAAATAAACCACAGAAGACAAAAATCAATGACTAAAATGAAAAGTTTAATAAGTAAAGTGGCATGAACACATTTAGTAGTCCAAAGTTTTTTTAAAGAGAGCTGTTTTGTATTTCCCTTGAATTGTATTAGACTTAAAATAGCCAGTGAAACGTCTGTATTTGTTCTGTGCAGAGAGCTCTCAAGCCCTTCACATTTCCAGAAGGATATAAGGGCCCTAATGACTCTATTTCCAATCTCCCTTTCAGCTCTAAAGATCTGTGGTGCCTAAGGAGATGAACAAAATATATTGTGGGAGATCCAAATATATCGCAAGGCAGATTGCAATCACATTTTTGGAAAAGTGTATTTGAGTATTGGATCGTATGCGTAGCAAGATACCTAGGAAGATATTGACCAAGCATTAATAACGTTTTTTTTTTATGGTAGGCTCAAATTGTTTGTATTATCCTCTGTTGTTTCTTGTTATTTTTTTAACACTAAGCTTGTGAAAAGCAACAAAGGTATTTTTGTTAAGGAAAAAAATCTAAGGAGTCAACGACCAGAATATTTTGTATTAACTCTTTCTATCCCACAGGCGTCTTAGAACTTGCAATCTTAGAAATACTAATCTTCGAACACCCAACTTCCCAGCACTTTTTTAGTCACTTTGTTTTTACCTTTAGCAATCGCTATTCGCACAACGCCAAGTTCTTTGGAATCTTCTGGTATTTCTGCCTGCTCTCCTTTCCCCAAACTCAACTTTTTAGAATGAAGAGGAACAAAAACTACAGTATCAGGTCAAGAGTTATCCATGTTGTTTAATAGATACAGAGTTTCAGTTTGGGATGAAGTTCTGGAGATGGATTGTGGAGATGGTTGCACAACAGTGTTAATGGTTAAAATGGTAACTTTTATGTACTGTATATTTTTCCACAATTAAAGAATTATCCAGTACTTGCCCTTTATTCACTTCTAATCATCATTATAAATAATAGTTGACTATTTAGGAGGGACAGAAAAAATGTGGAATAAGTTTGAGAAAGATGCTAAGTGCTGTAAAATTTCTTAACCAATCCATGTTTTCTGAAGGCAGTCCTTGATGTGAACTTCAAAGTTTCTATTGTGAAATGTTTTTTGTTGTTCTTCCATTAGGGAAATTAAGAGACGTTTGATTCTGAAGAGGGGGAATGAGAAAAGGAGAGTAATATGTTTCCTTTATGCAAAATGTTTTGGTCATTGTTACAGATTCCCCAAGAAACAGATTGTTGAGATGGAGATTTGTGTGCAGGAAGCTTATTGGTGAGTCCTCCGGGGGCCTAACCTGTGGGGCAGAGAAGCAAGCAAGATAAGGCTGAGAAGAGGGAACTTTGAGACAGTCACAACAAAGGCCTCATCCCATCCCTCTGGGAGCTCTGGAGCTGGGATGCTCCTTCAGTATTGTCCCAAATTGAAGCAAGGAGCCCTGCTTTAATACCCCTATGTTGACCCATCCTAGGAAGTGGGCTGCCCTCAGGAAATAATCTTGGGCAAGGTGGCTTTCTCCTGCTGAGGGCAATTCTCCCAGAGAAACTAAGCTGAAAGCCACCAGCTGCTAACACTGTCAGTCCTGAAGGGAGGGTCTGGGTAGTACCACTCATCATCCTCTCAATTATATTCTACAAACTTCTTGGGCATCTCTACCCACTTTATAAATTAGTAATATAAATCAGAACAGAAGTAAGAAGTGTCAAACAAAGAAAGAAGAACTAAACTTACCTTCTAATGACATGGGAATTTAAGAAAAATGTCCCGCTGCCCAAGTGATAGGTGCTTGACCAGAACCTTCCCCTTCCTCAAAGGGCCAAAATGTACTCCTGATGACCTTATAATGATGTACTATGACATTATCAGTAAAATGTTTTCAAAAAGCTCCAGAGAAAGCTTCACTCATGGTGCATTTTGAGCCCAGTTCTCATAGTCAAGGGAAAGAAAGAAAGAAAGAAAGAAAGGAAAGAAAGGAAAGAGGGAAGGAAGGAAGAAAGAAGGGACAAAGGAAAGAAGGAAAGGAAGGAAGGAAAGGAGAAAGGGAGGAAAGAAAAGATTAGAAAAGAAAAAAAGGAAGAATTTTAAGCCATTTCGTGAACTCAGTCCTAAAGCCCAAGATACACAGTAGGATAAGCGCCCTTCCTCCACAAACATTCCAAAATTAAAATGATGAATCGCTAAAGAGAATCTCTCTTTCCCTCACTTATCTTCTCTCTTGCTTCCTCCCCAGGGAAAATGCCAAAGAAGCATGAGACTTCTAAAGTAAACCATTAGATGCAGATGTGAAATTACTTACCAGAGAGCTACTACTTCTGACACAGGAAAGAAAAATATTCTCTCTTCAATCTCCACTAAAAAACCACCTGAGGGTTCCCATTAGTTAAGTGGTTTATGGAATCCCACTTGCTGGCTTATGAATGAACTGTCTGAAAAGTATTTCCCATGGTTCTCAATGTTTTTTAAGTTTTAAACTCTGCATTGAAAAACAAATTGAGCTATTTTTTCCAATTCCCTTTTCATTATATTCAATTCTGAAATTTTAATGGAACCAAAAATCAATGTGAGGTCACATACTAATACTCTTATTTTCCCAACAACACTGAGGTGAGAGAATGACATCTTGCAGATGAGGACACTGAGACACAAAGATGTTAAGAAACTTATTCAAAATCTCACACCTCCTAAATGTCAGAGCTATAACTCCCTAGAGATCTCCCTTTGGGTTTAGAGAACTTCCCACTACACCATGACAGCAAAACAGCTCTGAGGATGAATTAATGCACTGACACAGCTTCATTCAGGGAAGAAACACACACACACACAAGTGAACATTTCCTATTTGACCCACCAGCCTGGTGCCATCCCAGTGGAGAGAACTAGGATCAAATAAAAATGATAGAATAATCACGTGACTCTGGGCTGGAAACTACTTCAAGTGAACATCTGGTTTGGTCCTTTGCCTTCAGGGAAATAAAACCTTATCATTATGTCCATTTTAGTTGAGTTACAGAGAGGATGAGTACACACCCCAGATGTATAGTTATTAATGAAGGGACAGACAGAACCCAGGTTTTCTCTACTTTCCCAGGTGAACTAGACCTGCAGGTTGAGTTCTCACAACCACTTTGTGGACAGGCAACAGTCAGACTATTTTAAACTGACATTGGTCATGTTTGGGGCAGCCAGTCTCCCTAGAGCTGGAGTGGACATCTGTCTACACAATATAATTTAAGGTGTCTCTGATTACTACTGAGAGACTGAATATACAAACAGACAATGGCCAGACCAGATATGACAATAGAACTCTCACCCACAACCTGCAGAAAGCAGTCCAGGAAGCCAAACCACAACCTCTGCAGTGATAAACCCAGAACAGGCAGGATTTGGTCACTGACTGCCAGCCTTCCTATTCTGGGCCCACCTTTTCAACTCAGGGTCAACCAGAGAAAGCCAAATATGTTCCCCAAACCAATCACATAAGATTCTCACTGCTAATCGGCCTACCTGCAGCTTCCTCATGCCAACAACCTCCAGTCAGAACATACCTGAAGCCTCCCCTTTTTTTCCACTATGATCATCCCTCAGTATCCACGGCAGGGGTTGGGGAGAGGTTTGGTTCCAGGACCAAGACCCAAAATCCAAGGATGCTCAAGTCCCTTGTATAAAATAGTATAGTATTTGCATATAACCTACATAATTATCTAGTTTAATTTATCTCTAGATTACTTATAATACCTAATACAATATAAATACTATGCAGATAGTTGCCAGTGCACAGCAAATTCAAGTTTTGACTTTGGAACTTTCTGTAATTTTTTTTCAAATATTTTTGACCCCCAGTTGGTTGAATTTGTGGATGTAGAACCCACGGATATGGAAGGCTGACCGTATAAATCTTCCCACTCTCCTGTCTGCTACAACTAGAGAAAGGCCGTGTGCAGCAATGAAGACCCAACGCAGACAAAAATAAAATATAAATTAATTAAATAATTTTTTAAAAAAAAGAAGAAAAAGCTGACTGGTCTGACCCAGAAAGGGATCTAGAGGATTCCTCTTTCCACAGTAAATCTGAGAGTCAAAAAATGGCCCCAAAAGTAGGGCAAATCCCCCTAAGAGCCAAACCTGAAATAATTCTTATTAAATCAATTGGATCATAACTCAAACATGCAAACAAACAAACAAAAATAAAATTATAGGTGATTCGGGGATAATCTAGAAAATAACTTTCAGCAACATTTGTAAATTTAAGATTACATAACAGTGGCATGAGTAATCTAGACAAACCCTTAGAGTTTTAACTCAACTTCACAAGAACAATTATCACCCATTGCTTATTAGAGCTGCATCTCTGACCTGGTTGTAAAGGCTTATCCCCCTTACTTTAGGGCAGTAGCTTCCAGGGAAAACTGTCAGTGCTTCTGCTGAAACAGTTCTAGGTTCCCTACTTGGCCTTGTATTTCCTCATGCAATCCAGACATTACTACCTAATGAGAAGAGACAACTCTTTCACCCAGCCAATTAACCCACTCTCTCCCTCTCACATCACTATTCACCATTGCAACACCCTGATTCCAGCCACTCCCTGACTCTAGCAAAAGAAGGGGAACCCCATGGTTGACTTACCTCAGTTAGGGAACTCTCCTTACCTTACTCAAATGTATTAGAAACTCCTGTTGAGAACCCTGACCTAATATTACTTGTAAACAGATTATACCTCATAATCGAAACTGGAGTGCAAGCAGGATATTTACCTACTAATTTAAGCTTTTCTTTAGAAGATATTCCTCTACCTGAGGTAAAATCAGCCCTGATGACAGAAATTTTACACTTAGTAGAGTTTGCCAATTATCCAAAGACCAGAAAGTCAACGTATACACAGAGAACAGGTATGCTTTTGGAGTAGGACATTTTTTGACATGCTATGGAAACAAAGGGGGCTTCTCACCTCTGCTGGAAACTCCATCCAACATGGACAAAAAGTTAAGGAACTTTTAGATGCCCTCCTACTTCTTGGAGAGATGGCTCTCACAAAGGTTGAGGCCAAGCAAGAAGACAAAATATGGAAGCTGAAGAAACGTTCTAGCAGCACTTCCAAACCAAAAGACCTAACCAAGGTTATGATCCTAGCTATGCCCCCTAAAGATAAATCTCTGGAGAGATTCAATGAGGCCATTACAGAATATCAGTCTGTGGTCCCTGGTTTTGAAAGGGAAGGATGGCGAAGATCTGGCTGCGCCCTTCACATAGATAATCTCTGATGCCCCCAAGAGAGCTGCTTTGTGGCACCGGATGATTTCAAAGGGATATTAGCTAAATTTTCCCATGAAACTACTCATGATGGTGCAGAAAATTTGGTTACCAGCTTAAACCAACATTCCTGGGGATTTCTCAGGGTATATGCCCAGTAGTGGGATTGCTGGGTCGTATGGTAGTTCTATTTTTTGTTTTTTAAGGAACCTCCATAGAAAACCATAATTCAAAAAGAGTCATGTAGTTTCATGCCTGTCTTGGTGCAGCTTGTGAGGAAGGGAAATGTGAACTTCCCAAAGCAGAAAGATCCGGTAATGTTTTCAGACTGCTGGCTACAGAGCCTCATCACGGTGAACTCCTTCTTGGCCACTTGCTGAAAAAAAAAAAAAGAGTCATGTACCACAATGTTCATTGCAGCTCTATTTACAATAGCCAGGACATGGAAGCAACCTAAGTGTCCATCGACAGGTGAATGAATAAAGAAGATGTGGCACATATATACAATGGAATATTACTCAGCCATAAAAAGAAACGAAATGGAGTTATTTGTAGTGAGGTGGATGGACCTAGAGTCTGTCATACAGAGTAAAGTAAGTCAGAAAGAGAAAATCAAATACCGCATGCTAACACATATATATATGGAATCATAAAAAAAAAAAAAAAAGGTTCTGAAAAACATAGGGTCAGGACAGGAATAAAGATGCAGACATAGAGAATGGTCTTGAGGACACAGGGAGGGGCAAGGGTAAGCTGGGACGAAGTGAGAGAGTGGCATGGACATATATACACTACCAAATGTAAAATAGATAGCTAGTGGGAAGCAGCCACATAGCACAGGGAGATCAGCTCGGTGCTTTGTGACCACCTAGAGGGGTGGGATAGGGAGGGTGGGAGGGAGACGCAAGAGGGAGGGGATATGGGGATATATGTATATGTATAGCTGGTTCACTTTGTTATAAAGCAGAAACTAACACACCATTGTAAAGCAATTATACTCCAAAAAAGATGTTAAAAAAAAATTACTGGGGAAACTTTTAAAAGACAGCTGGGGTTATTGTCAGGTGTGTGGTTTGTCAACAACTAATCCTGAGAAAACTGTAAATGTGGGGGATAGCCAGGATCAGATGACTCACAGGCCCTTTGAATACCTTTAGGTGGATTTTTTTTTCCTGCATTTATTTCATTCTCCCCAAGGGAGTTGAATTTGTTTTAGTTATTGGACGTCTATTTTCGAGAGGAGTTGAAGTATTTCCTTGCTGAAAAGCTACAGTTCTTAGAGTTGCTAAAGAGCTACTTGATTTTGTGTTTCCAACCTGGGGTACACCAAGTTTTATATCACATAACTGAGTCCCACACTTTAGGGGAACTATTATAAAAGAACTGTGTAAGGCATTACCCCTTACCCAAAAATAACATACCCTTTACCACCCACAATCTTCTGGAAAAGTTGAAAGCAAAATTTTCAGAAACCCTTGAGCTCCCTTGGCCAAAAGTGTTCCCATTAGCCTGAGGGCCCATGCATTTACAGATTTCACTTCTACCACCAGCTTGGCCTTGCTGCAGCAGATATTGCAAAACATTGCAACAGACTCATGTACTACATTAAGTCCTATTACCAACGGATTAAGATCACCTTCCCACATCTTCTGAAACAGCCTCTTCTTCATCCTCAACCAAGAGATCTGTTTATTGGGAGGAACATCAGAGTAAACTGCTCTTAAACTTCATCAGAAGAAATCTTATCAGGTACTGTTAGCATCAAATAGAGCAGTCCAGAACTCCACACTAAAAAAGCAATCCAGAATTTCACACACAATCAGCAAGTTACCCAATAGGGAAACTCAAAGTGAGGATTGTCAGGGATCCACTGAAAGCAGTAGATCTTGTGGAAGTAGGCAGCTGAAACAAGACCTCTGGAACAAGCTGATAACCTCAGAGAGTGGACAGCTTCCATCCAAGATGTTGAGCCAAGATCCCTGTCTAATTCCTGTTTTGTTTTTTATCTGCTTGTTTATGACCATTCTTCTTCTCATTTTCTACAGACCTCTGGCTGTCATCTACCCATAAAGGCCCTTTTTTCTTTTATTTCCTCTTTATTATAATTGTTAGGTCAGAGGGCAGACAGCAGAAGCAAGAAGAACTACAATCCTGAAGCCTGTGGAACAAAAACCACATTCACAGAAAGATAGACAAGATGAAAAGGCAGAGGGCTATGTACCAGCTGAAGGAACAAGATAAAACCCCAGAAAAACAACTAAATGAAGTGGAGATAGGCAACCTTCCAGAAAAAGAATTCAGAATAATGGGAGTGAAGATGATCCAGGACCTCAGAAAAAGAATGAAGCAAAGATTGAGAAGATGCAAGAAATGTTTAACAAAGACCTAGAAGAATTAAAGAACAAACAAACAGAGATGAACAATACAATAACTGAAATGAAAAATACACTAGAAGGAATCAATAGCAGAATAACTGTGGCAGAAGAACAGATAAGTGACCTGGAAGACAGAATGATGGAATTCACTGCTGTGGAACAGAACAAAGAAAAAAGAAAGAAGAGAATTGAAGACAGCCTAAGAGACCTCTGAGACAACATTAAACGCAACAACGTTCGCATTATAGGGGTCTCAGAAGGAGAAGAGAGAGAGAAAGGACCCGAGAAAATACTTGAAGAGATTATAGTCAAAAACTTCCCTAACATGGGAAAGGAAATAGCCACCCAAGTCCAGGAAGTGCAGAGAGTCCCATACAGGATAAACCCAAGGAGAAACACGCTGAGACACATAGTAATCAAAATAGCAAAAATTAAAGACAAAGAAAAATTATTGAAAGCAGCAAGGGAAAAACAACAAATAACATACAAGGGAACTCCCATAAGGTTAACAGCTGATTTCTCAGCAGAAACTCTACAAGCCAGAAGGGAGTGGCATGATATACTTAAAGTGATGAAAGGAAAGAACCTACAACCAAGATTACTCTACCCGGCAAGGATCTCATTCAGATTCAATGGAGAAATCAAAAGCTTTACAGACAAGCAAAAGCTAAGAGAATTCAGCACCACCAAACCAGCTCTACAACAAATGCTAAAGGAACTTCTCTAAGTGGGAAACACAAGAGAAGAAAAGGACCTACAAAAACAAACCCAAAACAATTAAGAAAATGGTAATAGGAACATCCATATCGATAATTACCTTAAACGTGAATGGAGTAAATGCTCCAACCAAAAGACACAGGTTTGCTGAATGGATACAAAAACAAGACCCATCTATATGCTGTCTACAAGAGACCCACTTCAGACCTAGGGACACATACAGACTGAAAGTGAGATTTTTACAGAAAAATTCAAAAAAAAAAAATTGTTAGGTCAGAGCACACTCATTCTAATGCCATTCTTAGATTATTCTGAACAGGAGCCACTGGCCTGAATCTCACTGACTCCTGAATAAGCCATCCATCACTGAACCCCCATGATAAAAACCTCTGGACAATTGTAGTCTCATGAAATAAAACCACAGGGAATTACAGCCAATGGCATCTCCACTTGCACCTACATGGTAAAAGAACCTTAAACAAGTCAACCTGTGACTTTGTTAGGTCCCTTTCACCCAAAACAAATAAACAAACAAACCCACAAAAAAACAATTATTACAATCTGTCGATCAGACCCTCTAAATTTGAATTCTACAAACTTCATGTAATAGGGAAGAAACTTTTGTATTCTACTACAAGTTAATCACTAAAGGAATGTTGCCTATAAGCTTAAATTATACATAATGACCCATCTCTGGGAACCCTGCTTCCCAGGTAATGAGCATTAAGCTAAAATACCTTTGTTTAGCTCACAGGAAACACCCTGACCAGGCCCACCTGTGAATAGCTGCAGGAAGGAAGAAATTAACACATCCCCTCTGGAGGCTGATGGGAACCAGGAAGTGTTCGACTTTACTCCCTCCCCTTTTAGTATAAAAGGAGCTTGAATTCTAACTCAGGCAAGATGGTTCTTTGGGACACAAGTCCACCATCGTCTCAGTTTGTCAGCTTTCCGAATAAAGTCACTATTCCTTGCCCCAACACCTCGTCTCTCTATTATTGGCCTGCAGTACGAGCTTAGACTTGGTAACATTCATAGAGCAATAAACCAAATCTTTGCTGCCTGGAAGAGACTAACAGAAATCCAAATTCCAATCTTGTGAGCAATTCTTTTTTCCTAGATCTCCATGTGCCAATCCCAGATACTATTTCCTCTGTGGGAAAGATGCCTGATCCTGTTTCCCTCAGAGTAGCACCTCATGCACTTCACAGATAATGTTCCAAGGCTTGTCTGGAGCAGAGACCCTAATCCTACTAATCACCAAAGCTGGAAACTCTAACTCAGACCTGAACTCAAAACATGGCACACTTGATTACTGAGGCACTATATCTTGAGGAATTACTGACTCACTCCTTATATAAACAATCAGAACAATATTTCCAACAGTAGGAATCATACCAATAAAAAAGACTGTAGGAAGCATATCACTAACTCTGGCAGAAGTTATTAACAAGACAACTCTTTGGCACAAGTAGAAACAGACGATAGCGTAGCTCCGGATTCCCTGTTGGCTGGTCATGGGAGCATTTGTATCCTTGCTAGTACTTCTTGCTGTGCTTAGATCAATGAAGCAGGCAAGATAAACAAACTATGTACCTTATGAAGAAATAAAGCTACTTGGCTTCCTAAGCTTGGTCCTCAAGGTCAATGGGTTTGTTCTCTGGTCCTGGGTTGGGCAGTTGGGGTTCCTGGTTTTGAAGCATCTTACAGGTAATATTAATTGTTCTTGTTTTTGTCAGAGTGGTCGTGATGATTCTGGTGCACTGTATTCTCACTCTAGAGTTTTCATTGCGTCTGCTTAGTCACCCTGTTACCAGATGATCACCATGATGAAAAAACAAAAAGTCAAGATCTCTCAATACACGTGGCTATGGAAACAAGTAGACAATCCCCAAGAGGTAAAGATCTGAAACTCAAGCATTCCCTGAGTTGGTCAACTTCTCAGAACTGACAGAATGACCAAAAGAGGGGCCTGAGAGACTAACTATAGAAATGGATAATAGTCAGATCATATATGGCAATAGAACTCTGAATCATAGCCAGTTCAGGAAGCCAAATCGCAACCTCTGCAGTAAACAGTCCTGAACAGTCAGGACTTGGTCACTGACTGCCAGCTTCTCTATTTTTCATCCCTGCTTCCAACTCAGGACCAACCAGAGAAAGCCAAATATGCTGACCATATCACTCATGTGATTAAAATACTTCACTTGTGACCACACGTGACTTTCAAGGTTTAAACCATACTTCTTAGCATATCTGGTAAGTTTCTACTATATTCATCAGCACTCTTTTGACTGCAAAGGATAGAAACCCAACTCAAGGTAGCTTAAGTAAAAAAGAGAATTACTGGCTCACATAACTGGAAATAACAGGAGTGAAGTAGAATTCAGGCATAATTGGGTTTAGACTAAGCTAATGGGATTCAGGCATGGAAAAGAAGCTAAAGTGATCTTCTGGGTGGGACCCTTTGGGCCATTCAAAGTATTGTTGTTGTGCTTTCCACTGATGATATGTAACTGGGATTGATGTTTCTTATGCTTACACCATGAATGATCATAAAGTTCAGAGAGGATTATCTTCATGGAGAAGATCCAGAAGTGCGAGTTCCCTTGGAGCTTCACAACCCTAATAACAACTTTGAGCTTTAAGTCTCTTTGACTGATTGTTTTGCAAGTTGGAGCCTTTGACAAAGGAAGGTAGCCTCTGTGTGGAGTCAACCTTTGAGCTTTCGGAATTGTCACCTCCGAAAAGTAGCAGCTAGAAGCAAATACTGGGCTCCTATAGAAACTGAATTCCTGACCTAGCTAGGCCTTGTGACTCTTCTTCCTGATATTCCCATTTTGAAGGACTGCCAACATGAACTCAAGGACTAACAATATAGAAAGGGCCCAAGAAGCCTCACTGGTCAAACGCAAATGGTGTATTTTAGCATGCAACCAGCCTGGCCTCAGAGGTACCTTGACTGTACATGAAAAACTGGCAGCTATCCCTTTGGGTATACATGACCTAGATCATAAAGATAATGACCACTTGTTTGAGAACACTGCCCATTGAGTCCCCCTACGTTAGAGAGGTGGGCCAGAGTAGGAGACATACTGGGTCTCGGTCAGCTTTGTAAAACTGTGCGTGTAATGGGGGAGGCTGTATACGTGTGAGGGTAGGAGGCACGTGGGAAATCTCTATACATTTCTCTCAATTTTGCTGCAAACTTAAAACTGCTCTTAAAAAAAATGTTCTAAAAGAAATATTCAACAGGGCTTCCATGGTGGCGCAGTGGTTAAGAATCCACCTGCCAATGCAGGGGACATAGGTTCGAGCCCTGGTCTGGGAAGATCCCACATGCTGTGGAGCAACTAAACCCGTGTGCCATAACTACTGAACCTGTGCTCTAGAGCCCACAAGCCACAGCTGCTGAGCCCGCGTGCCACAACTACTGAAGCTCTCGCACCCTAGAGCCCGTGCTCCGCAACGAGAAGCCACCGCAATGAGAAGCCCGCGCACCGCAATGAAGAGTAGCCCCTGCTCGCCGCAGCTAGAGAAAGTCCACACGCAGCAATGAAGACCCAATGCAGACAAAAATAAATAAATAAAATAAATAAATTTTTAAAAAGAAAAAAAAGAAATATTCGATAAATAAATATTTCCTAAAAAAAAAAAAGTTCTTATCCCTCTTGCAACCTGACTGTCTTGGACAAAAGGTCTACATGCAGAGGATGATTGGAAAAAAAGGTGAAGTTATGGCAGTGGAGGGAACACCTTAAGATCCAAAAGGCATGGGAGAGGGAGAGGAAAGGACATTAATGGTCTTCATCTTTTATTCAGCTATTTATTTATTTATTTATTTTTGGCCGTGCCGTGCAGCATGTGGGATCCTAGTTCCCTGACCAGGTATCGAACCGTGCTCCCTTCAGTGGAAGTGCAGAGTCTTAACCACTGGACCGCCAGGGAAGTCCCAGTCTTTATCTTTTACAACTGCGCTTGGAGCTACTTCACAAAACCGCTCCCAAACTATTGCAAATGCCTTAAATTTAATTGACTGTTGGATGGGAGGGATAGATTAGGAGTTTGGGGTTAACAGATACTCACTACCATATATAAAATAGATAAACAACAAGGATCTACTGTATAGCATAGGGAACTATATTCATTATCTTATAACTTATGATGGAAAAGAATCTGAAAAAGCATATATAACTGAATCACTTTGCTGTACACCTGAAACTAACACAACATTGTAAATCAGCTGTACCTCAGTTAAAAAAAAATTTGACTGTTGAGTCTAACATTCTCCATCTCTATTTGATTACCATTCCCTTCAATGCTGTCAAGAAGTCTATTGGGGCTTCCCTGGTGGCGCAGTGGTTGAGAATCTGCCTGCCAATGCAGGGGACACGGGTTCGAGCCCTGGTCTGGGAAGATCCCACATGCCGCGGAGAAACTAGGCCCGTGAGCCACAACTACTGAGC
This sequence comes from Balaenoptera borealis, assembly GCF_965194805.1. Classification (NCBI taxonomy): domain Eukaryota; kingdom Metazoa; phylum Chordata; class Mammalia; order Artiodactyla; family Balaenopteridae; genus Balaenoptera; species Balaenoptera borealis. The sequence continues at coordinate 59,908,244 of NC_138876.1, read as the reverse complement.
CTGTGTGTCTGGAACCTGTGCTCCGCAACAAGAGAGGCCGCAACAGTGAGAGGCCCGCACACCGCAATGAAGAGTGGCCCCCGCTCGCTGCAGCTAGAGAAAGCCCTTGCACAGAAACGAAGACCCAGCACAGCCAAAAATAAATAAATAAATAATTAAAAAAAAAAAAAAGAAGTCTATTGGAAATAGCAGGGAATGGCCTTAGCTTCTGTACCTCCCAGGCAAGAAACAACTGTCAACTCCACTGGATGTCTTCTCCCCCCTCCCATTCTGTAGTCATCACTCCGTCACTCAGTGGGGCAGATGAATGCCACTTGGCTGGTTGTATGGATAGATTAGACAGGCTGGACTGACTGCCCTTAGGCCATCCCTCCAAAATATAAGGTCTAGACTCAATTATTCAAACTGACCTGGGAACCCCAAAACCCACCCACCAGTCAGGAGACTACACTGGATACACTGTCAGACTGTGCTCTCTGACTGATGTCAGTCCCACTTGGGGGCCTCAGCAACTGTAAAGAACACTTTCTTTCTGGGGGCACCATGCATACTTCCCGTGTGGAAACTGGGCATTAACTTGCCTCTCTCCCCAAAACATGTTGCCTTAACACATTAGAGGTGGCCATAAGGACCTTCAAGTATTTAAGAAAACACCACAAGTAGATCATGTAGCCCTTAGACAAGAACAGAGATCTCTCCCAAATGAGGCTTTGCTACTTTGGGAAGCTTTCCAGTGGGATAACTGATGTGCACCCTGTAGACAGTTTTCCCTAATGGTGCAACTCATCCAATTAGAAAAGATGATTTATCTTGTACAGCAAACCCTGACTTGTCTTTTTAACCCCCAAAATATGCCTTCAGTAGCTATTGAATCTGCCACTATCACAATGAGTTACTTGCATTTATTCCAAATAATCTCGTTTACTCTCAAATGTATGAGAATAGTATAAGGTTTCTTATGCCCAAGCTTGAAAAATGATTTCCCAGTAGACGGGGTGGCTGGCCGTCCTAAAATCATGGTATTTATTTACATGGAGGGATCTTACCAGAACCCTCTGCTTGACTCCGTTCTAACACCCTGGCAACTGCGAGCGAGGCAGAGACCGCCAAGTGGAGCGGAGACCTGGTGAGGGCATCGTCAGTGGGGTTTTGCCCTTGATTTACTGGGTTGGGGCCGGGCGCTGCTGGCCCTCTTTCTAAATGCAAAAGGGACAGTGTCTATATGCAGCATTTTTTTGGTGGTTGTTGTTTTAATTTTTTTTGCTTATGTTTTTCTTCGCAGTTATTAAATCTGTATGTATGGAATTTAAAACCTCTGCCATAGGTATATCCACCGATGGGCCTTATTACCATGTCATGTAGAGGGTTGGTTGTGTCATGCAACACTCAGAATGCTGTGTTTAGCTTTGTTATTCCAGAGTTGTGTTTTTTCAGTCATTTCTTCAAGGGAAAGTAAATGATTTAGTTGGAGCAAAAAAAAAGACAAAGATGATTTAAAATTTGTCCCTGACTTTAGCTGATGTGATCAATGATACCACCTTGGCCCTAGAAGGTGTTCAGATCATCTTCAATTCACTGGTCAGGGTTGTTGATAGAATTGCCCGGACGTCTTCTACGTAGACCAAGGCAGAGTCTGTGCAATCTCTAATCCATCCCTCTATAACTGTATTAATACCTCAGGCCAAGAAGAAAAGTCAATACAGAAGCTAAAGGAGAAAGGCATCTGGCTAGCTAAGAGAGACTCTGTTGGCTCTTGGAATTTGTTCAGCAAAGTATGTTCAGGATCCTGGGCGGGCGGGCTGGACGGTGGGGTATGGCTGTGGTCAGTACTCCAGGTTGGCCTCATCCTGCTGCGCTTGGAGTGCTGTTGATAGTAGCCTTAATGAAATGTTGTATGAGATAGATGAAACGGATTCAGTCCCAGCCTCTGTAAGTCAGATTAATTAGAGTGGCCAACAGTGGCATACTCATGGGAAATTTCTTCATAGGTTTCACACGTTTGTTTACATCTTGGGAGCAGGGCCACTGATAGTCTTTATTCCAGATTGTCTTTTCCAGGATGAACGCTCTTGACAGATAGAGATAGTGTTTCCTCTGGATCAAAGGGCAGGTTTGTTTATAGCCTTGTAAGATAAATAGTGTTTCCCTCCTAGGCAAAAGTCAGGCAGGGTTACTTCCCATTATAAAATATTCAGCTGCCCTAAACTCAGGTTCCCTCTCCTGTAACGCCACCCACTGTACATGCAGGCTCTACACATCATCTGGTGGGAATTGGAACTCAGGCTACTGCTGCAAGAAAGTGTCAATACTATGGCTACTGCTTTTGCTGTGAGTAATAAAGCCCTCTGTCTCTGATCCAGGAATACTGTGACAGGAAATCCAGTATTGGGACACAGATCCATGAAACTGTAGCAGGCTTACTTGTTAGCTTGCAGATAGGATAAAGTCTTAACCATTATTCCTTCTCCTGCATTCAGTAACGATTCTCATGGAGATTGTCAGTGGTAAGGAAGGTATTATTTATCTATTGAATTGGGTGTCCACATGGAGATGACCAAAAGAGACTGGGTTATTGTGGTGTTTGGCTTACAAATAGTGTTAAAGACATGGACTAGGAAAAGGTTCCTGGGAAGAACAACATAAATGGTACACTGAAGTCAGCTCACACCTGCTCACAAGAGCCAATTTTGTGCATATTTTCCCAATTCTATGTTCAGTGACTTCATGTTAGTAGCTAAGTGGGCCATACTGAGAGTATTTACACCATGGAAGTGAGCAACTGCTACACATCAAAGCTTCCCCCCACTGCTGGGAGAGCTAGCTGTTATCAGCATGCCCCAGACTATGGTGTAGCTCGTAAGAAATGAGGGCAGCTTCCTTAATCTATTTTCTTCTTCTGTGAAATGTGGAGAATATGTGTATCAAGGGATTGCTTAGAGGATTAAATTGGAGAATTCATAAAACATATAGAATAGTGTTGGTACATATTGCATTAGTTGAATCTAACATGCTCCCAAATTGAAGATACAGCCTAATTTTACATCATATTGCCAAGAAAAAAAAAACACTTGTAATTAAACTATGATTTATTACCACATTGATTGTAAGACACATCTCAATCTCAGAGATGGTAAAATGTAAAATATGCCTGTCTTAGAATGAATGAAGTACAGTAGCATGCTTATAATATACTTCACTAATAGTATATATCACTGTGACTAGCTAAAATGTGTGTATGTGTGATAAAAAATTATTTGTCTTGTTCTACTGTTTTAATTATCAATTTATTTAAATTTCTAACAAGAATGTTGACAAAGATAGCTTGTAATAATGAATGCACAGCATATAAATAGGAGAGGATGACTATTTTTTCATAATAAAACCAAACACAAAATTCAATGAGTTTTGAATTTCAAAACAGTATTTTATAAAAAAAAAAAAAAGATTTAAACATACAAGAAACATCTGTGGGACCATAAAATAACACTTGCAATCATAAACAAGTGAATGCAAAATTAGGAGTTCTCTGAACAATTCATGCACATTTTAGAAAAACATGTAAACTTACATGAAACGTGAGGGGAGTACTAAGTATATTTATGTCCTCAGAAAAGGATTGGGAACTGGAGAATAATTACAAAGGAAGGGATTTGTCTAAGGTGTAATTATCTCAAGGCTGTGGGAATGAATTTATATTGTATAAAGTAAAATTCCTGGAAACAAGTGAATACAGGCTACCAAACTTGGAGAGAGAAGAGAAACTACTATGTTTGTACAAAAGAGCTTCAAAGAGAAATACGGTTTATTTTCTTTTTTACACCATTGCAACTAAAAATAAAATATAAGAGCCAACCATAACCATGTGAAGAGTTTACAGCTATTACACAGAATACAGAGTTGGAGCAGGCTATAAAACACAATGACCTTCAGTAAAACTTGACTCCAAGCCCCTTAGAAGCAATCTCTAATTCCCTCCGTGGAAGTCTAATGGGCAGCATACGAAGAGCTGGCTTTTGACCTCAAAATAACTCCAGGGCTCAGCACACTGTTTCCGGACTCATCTGCCTAAATGCATACTTGCCAGCTGACCACAACTTAGGTGCTCTGCTGGAAGTCATTTGCAAATCACTTTTCCGACCATGATGGGAAGGACAGTCCCAAAGATCAATGTAATAGAAATTTTGAATCAGGAGACTCATTTCTGGCATGTCATTTAGACATGTGCCTTAGGCAAAGCAGCTTGTGATCCTCGAGTTCTTATCAGCAGAAGGGAATCGTAAAACTTGCCTTCCAGGGGTCATTAGACTCCCCTGCCCCCATGCCCCACCCCAGTATAAGGACCCAGTGATTACGTTGCACCCACCAAGAGTCATGAGGCTCCTGGAAGAACCAAAACATATATTTAAAAAGTGTTTATATATCTTTAAGCTGTAAAAGTGCTTTACAAATGTAATAAATGAATTATTAATTAGTGCTGCCATTATCACTCTTATTACTACACTACTGCAGAGCTGGCAAAGTGGCAGTCACCATATCACTGTATTACGAACTTGGGACAGAATTCTGTACAAAATGATAACTTGATAATGAAGATATATTAAGATGTCTTCTTAAAAAACTAAAGTGTTTCAAGATAGATATTTCACTACACTTTCTATTATAAAATCTGAAGGAAGGCCAGAACTTTTAATTCAGACAGACAGGGATTTGGATCTGGATTTAATATCTTACTAGCTGTGTGATGGTGGGCAGGTTACTTAACCTCTCTGAGTTTAGGAAGCCCCACTTCCCAAGTTTGTTGTGAGCATTCCATCATGGGAAGTGCCTAGCTCAATAAATTCTAGCTTCCTCCTTCTGCTCTTAAATACTTTATCTTTTTTTTTTTTTTTCTTTACATGTTGTAGGGAGCTTTGGAAGAGCTCAAGGGGATTATAGGTGATGCTTTATAGATCAATAACAGCATCTATTCCACGCTTTCTATGTATCAGGCACCATGTTAAACCTTTACATAACAGTTTCCATTTAATCCTTACATAACCCTGTATTAGTTTCTTATTGTTACTGTAACAAACACCCATCAATTTAGTGGCTTAAAGCAACACAAACCTATTCTCTCATGGTTCTGGAAATCAGAAATCTAAAATGGGGGACTTCCCTGGTGGCGCAGTGGATAGGACTCCGAACTCCCAATGCAGGGGGTCTGGGTTCTATCCCTGGTCAGGGAACTAGATCCCACATGCATGCCGCAACTAAGAGTTCGCATGCCACAATAAGGAGCCCACATGCAGCAACTAAGGAGCCCATGAGCTGCAACTAAGGAGACCGCCTGCTGCAACTAAGACCTGGCTCAACCAGATAAATAAATAAATATTTTTTAAAAAAGAAAGAAATTTAAAATAGGTCTGCAGGGCTGCATTCCTTCTGGAGACTCTAGGGGGTATCCATTTCCTTGCCTTTTCCAGCTTCTAGAGAACACTCACCTTCCTTGGCTCATGGCATCATTCTGACCTCTGCCTCTGTTGTCACATCACCTCTCACTTTCCCGCCTCCCTCTTTCCTGGATAAGGACCTTTGTGATTACATTGCACCCACCTGGATAATCCAGGATAAACTCGCCATCTCAAGATCATTAATCACAACTGAAAAATCCTGTTTGCCATGCAAGGGAACATATTGACAATTTTCAGGGACTAGGACGTGGGCATCTTCCAGGAGTCATCGTTCTGCATCCGCGCATGCCTAGTTAACACATGAGGGAGTTGAGGCTTCTCAGGTGATGCACTTTGTGAACCAGAACCCAAGTTCTGAGTCTCGATGGCAACCTCCACCCTCTATTGCGTACCCAGAAGCAATGCTGCCATTTGATATGAACTGATGTGTTTCATTGTGGGCGTGGTTATTACATGGATTGTGGTGACGACACGATCAGTAAGGATCAGACAGGAATTTATTTTGTGCGTTGTCTTGCGTCCAGCAGCCGTATTTACTATCTACCATCAAACTGATCATCTAAAAGATAAATTTAGTATCTAGTTGGCGTTGCATCAGTTGTTACACAGAATTCAACAAAGACCCAATTCAGTGTCCCTGAGGGAGTTTCCAAGACAAACAGCATAAAAGTACAAAAGTACATGTGTCAAACTGAAGACCAGTGGGGATTGCTGCACAAACTGGGAAGCACAATTAGCACATTCATTAATTTGGAATTGTCTTATGGGTCTTTTGTAATCGAGTTCGTGACTTACCTCAGTTACTCTCTTTTTTTTTTTAAATCTTACCCAGTTTAGTGAAATGTTCCATTCCTTTTTATTTGTTTATTTATTTATTTATGGCTGAGTTGGGTCTTTGTTGCTGCACATGGGCTTTCTCTAGTTGCGGCGAGCGGGGGCTGCTCTTCCTTACCGTGCGCGGGCTTCTCATTGCGGTGGCTTCTCTCGTTGTGGAGCACAGCCTCTAGGCGTGCGGGCTTCAGTAGTTGTGGCTCGCAGGCTCTAGGTGTGCAGGCTTCAGTAGTTGTGGCGCGCGGGCTTAGTTGCTCCGTGGCTCGAACCTGGGTCCCCTGCATTAGCAGGCGGATTCTCAACCACTGCGCCACCAGGGAAGCCCCGCTGCCCCATTTTTGCTCTCGCACTACTTTGGGGGGATTTGAAAAACACTCTGTCTCAGAGGTGGGAGGGGTCAGGGAAAGCCATATGTGAAAAAGAAGTACTCAATCTGTGTTCAGTACAAATAATGAGGTCATTATTTGTTCATCTGGTAGCATTTGAAGCTTCACTCTCTCTGTGGCTTTCCTTCTCCAGTTCGTCCACGTCTGTGGTTTTGAAAAGAACTAATGTCCTGATTCCAACTCCACCACGAGCCTTCTGTTTATCTACATTCCACACTGCAATTCTATATGCACAATTCAATTAAGGTATTTATGTCTGGTAAATTTTTTTCTCAGCTCTTCATAGAATTCAGTAGTAAAATATTGTCTACCTAAAAATAGAGAAGTGAGATAACAAGCAGTTTTACTTTGGATGATTACCTCCTGTATCTTGCCAGATCTTAAATGTCTATCATCTTTCAGTCTCTTCTCTATATGAGTAGGATGAAGTGTTCTAGGAGCATTAGCTAATGGACCACCAGCTTCACTTAATTTCCTTTGAGAAGATTTATCTTTATTTATGTCAGTACCAGCAACCCGGCAGCAGCACACTTATGGCTTGTAAAGCACCCTTCTCTTTAGTCCCATAAACACAATGAGTGAAGAACAAAACATTATCATTTTTCTCGCATGCATCACTGCCCAAAATGAAATATATGTTAGGTATTTTCTGAATTTTTTTTTTTTATGGACAAAAATCATAAGCTATGGAAATTTAATAATGAATAAAGTTTTTGCAGGAGAAGTTTTTTATGGTTTTTGGGGGTGGGGGATTTTTAGCCATGCCGCGTGGCTTGTGGGATCTTAGTCCCCCAACCAGGGATTGAACCCGTGCCCCCTGCAATGGAAGTGCAGAGTCCTAACCACTGGACTGCCAGGGAAGTCCCCGAAGGAGAAATTTTTGAAAAAACATTTTTGCTATTAGGTTTGTTGACATTTAGTCAGGAGCGAGAGCTTTTCAATCTAACTGTTGATCTGGTCCTCTGAGCTGACTCACAAACAGGTTAGCCACTAGGAGGAATCTTCCAAGGGCTGGTGAGGGGCATGGGGGCTTGTCTCCTCCTCTGTGGCAGAGAAAGAACCTTCAGCATGACTCTTTTCCATCATTTTGTCTCCTCAGGAAGTTTTCTAGAAGTAAAATCGTAAGGTAACCACCATTTTGAGGTCTACAGTGGGCCAAACTGCCCTAGACCCTGTACATAAGTTTTCGATCCATTCTTTATATCAACTTTCTGAGGTGAAAAATATCCCAGTTTTACTTGTAAGTGATACATTCAGGCCTCACCAGTCTTTGATTATAAATAGGGTTGTGGTTTTATTTATTTATTTATTTATTTTATTTTTGGCTGTGTTGGGTCTTCGTTTCTGTGCAAGGGCTTCCTCTAGTTGCGGCAAGCGGGGGCCACTCTTCATCGCAGTGCGCGGGCCTCTCACTATCGCGGCCTCTCTTGTTGCGGAGCACAGGCTTCAGACGTGCAGGCTCAGTAGTTGTGGCTCAGGGGCCCAGTTTCTCCGCGTCATGTGGGATCTTCCCAGACCAGGGCTCGAACCTGTGTCCCCTGCATTGGCAGGCAGATTCTGAACCACTGCGCCACCAGGGAAGCCCAGAGTTGTGGTTTTAAATGGTCAAGTTAGGACACTTTGAAGTCCCTCTGACTGAGGACAAGAAATGACCTGTCCCAGTAACTGGCGAGCATCTTAGGTGAGCGTCTTGGCCCTGGAGCAGCTCCTGCTCCTCCACTTCAGCTCCTTGTAAAGTCGCCAACCCAGGCCCCTGCTGCCGCCGCCTGGGCCCCAGAGGAGCCTGAGTGGGGAGAAGACAGGAGAAGAAGAAAGGAAAGAAACGGTCCCCTTCACTGAATTTTCATGTGTGTCAGGTGACATGCCATATGCTCTGCTCACATTACCCATTTGTCCTCACAACAACCCTCTGAAATAAATCCTATTATTATCTCCATTTTATGGGGTGAAGGAAGAAAGGGGATCGCTGAGAGGCTAGGGACCACGTTCGGCTAGCAGGTGGCAGGCAGCTGTCACACGTGTAGGTTTGTCTCCTCCCATGAACTCTAACTGCTGGGCTAGAGCTAGAATTATGAGATTGCCACTAGATTATAGTAATAGATTTACTGCCAAGTTCGTGCTCTTAAAAGTAAATACATGTTTTATTTAATTCTTCCACAGAATAGAAAAGCCCATACAAATCCTATTCAGCATGACTGTCTTAGGCTCCTCTGGCTACTGAAACAAAGTATTACAGACTGAGTGGCTTAAAGTACAGACTTTTATTTCTCACAGTTCTGGAGGCTGGGAAGTCCAAGATCAAGGTGCTGGCCCATTTGGTTCCTCATGAAGGCCTACTTCCTGATTCATAGATGGCTGTCTTCTCTCTGTGTCCCCTATGGCAGAGACAGAAAGAGAGAGAGAGAGGTGGTGGGGAGCTCTCTTTTTCTTTTCTTATAAGGACACTAATCCCATCGTAAGGGCTTCACCCTCATGACCTAATGACCTCCCAAAGGCCCCACTTCCAAGTACCAATGCATTGGAGGGGGGTGGTGGTTAGGGGTTCAACATATAAATTTTTGGAGGACACATTCAGTCTGTAACAACAATGAATATAGAAAACTATTTAATAAGAGATGTGTGTGTCTTCTTTCACATCAGAACTATCTGTCCTATATGTTCTTACATATGGGTATGCTATTACATGCCTCAAATATTACAGAAATGAATTTGTTCTAGGGTGATCACATGCCATGGTCTCCCCAGTACAGTCTGGGTTTACGCCTGTTGCCCTGGTGGAGTTATTATAACACCTCCTTTTACTGTCAAAAATGTCCTAGTCTGGGTAATAAATTACATGATCACCACTCTTAGTACCAATATTTCAAAAACATATTTGTAGCTTGGAAAGTTTTGTTAATTTTTGAAGCTGCATGATAGGTGTGTAGGGGTTTAACTTCCATAATAAAAAATCTGAAATATACATATTTATAGTTAAGTGTTTTTCTAGTTATGGTTTAAACAAATATGGAGTAATAACTTATTTGTGTTCGAGTGATTATCTCTCTCTCAAATATGAAAACATTATCACTGGGGCAATAACTTAGAGTTCTCTTTTCATGAATAGAAGTGTGTTCTTGAAGATTTGTTGTAACTGAAAAGCATGCAAACTGAACTAGTATAATTGAAAGGTTTTGAATGACCTAGGAGTATTTGTTACATTAAAAGACTAGAGGGAATCCTGTCACTCAAAAGAATCTTTTTGTAAAAGGATCATTAATGTCCTTATTTTCCTTCTGCAAACAAATATATTTCATATAGCCCAAGGGGGAACATGGTTTACATAGTTTTCTCAGCTGTAAAACAAGAAAAATACTACTACTTACCTAGAAAGTTGTTGTGAGGGTGAATTCTTAAATTTCATGTGAAGAATACAGCTCCCTGCCTGGCACAGAGTAAGAACTCGATAGATGTTACTATTTATATCAGCTATTGCCAACATTTTTCTTTATAGAGAGGTGATGTATTGTATCAAGTAAAGTGTTAAATGACAGCAGCAACAAAACACTCTTGGAACTCCTTACTGTTTATTACCCTACTGATTTTTTGTAATTGAAAACAGAGAGTGAACATATTTAATGTGCCCCAGTGGGCAATGTTGGAGTAAAAATTATATCAAAAAGATAGGTGACTTCCCTGGTGGCGCAGTGGTTAAGAATCCGCCCGCCAATGCAGGAGACACGGGTTCGAGCCCTGGTCCGGGAAGATCCCACATGCCACGGAGCAACTAAGCCCATGCGCCACAACTACTGAGCCCACGCACCTAGAGCCCGTGCTCTGCAACAAGAGAAGCAACCGCAATGAGAAGCCCGCGCACCGCAACGAAGAGTAGCCCCCGCTCAACGCAATTAGAGAAAGCCTGCGTGTAGCAACAAAGACCCAACGCAGCCAAAAGTAAAAATTAATAAATTAATTTTAAAAAAAGATAGTTAAACGAATTTTACAGTCTCCCATTAATCCATGCAGCCAGCCAGCTAGTCATGAACTATTTACTGGATGTCCAGCATGTGCAAGCCAGGACCTGCGCCACTGGGCGTGGCAAAGCGTGTGACCTGCAGGCAGGTGACGCTGGAGCACCGAACAGTCATGATGTTAGTTTGTTTAGTTTGGTGGAATTAAGAAATCCTGGTTCAATTGTAAATCTTCTCAGTAATCAATACTATACCTTTCCACCCTGGCCAGAGAGTTATTTTCCACAGGCTTTAGCAAGGAGCAAAGATGTCTCTGATGTGCTTTTCCCTTGTACATTTTCTATGCCTGGAGGCTTAATACAGTCTATGAAAAATCGTTCTTTCATTCTTCTCATTCTCTCTCAAAGCTTCAAGCCTCAGGGCCTTTGAAATAAATCAATACTGAATTCATTGACTTGGGCATTCCAACAGAACAAAGGGAACTTCAGAGACTAGGCAAAGCATTAAAAACATTTGGAATTTTTTTTTCCCCAAAGTGCCCACTTTTTTCTGATTGGAATAGCAACAGTTAACAGTATTCTCGCAGCAGGATTGCCATTGCTTTGCTTGCAAACAAACTAAAAACCTTGTCAATCTTCCCCTTCCCAAATTCATTTTCTAAATAACAAAGTTAGCGTGTCACCATTTAAACAATAACAACTCATTTTAAAAAGAGTATAATGATAAAATGCATAATTTTATATAACCTGCCTTCACCCTACTTTATGAATAGTTTTCAAACAATATATGTACTCAAGTATACTTCAAGTTAAATAACGTCTTTGTAATTAAAATACTTAATAAGTTTTCCTGAGTATGCAAAACAAGCACTTTCATCTATTTCTGGAAAGCTTACAGCATTGCAGAAAGCAAAATCAGGAGACAATAAGCATACAACGGTGGTATTATAGATTCAATAGCTTTGGGCTGCTAAATATTCTCTTTGGGTTTCTAGATCAATAAAGAGCAGGAAGCTCTGGCTTCTATTAGCATGTTTCCAGTTGTAAGACAGAGAGACCAGTTCAAACCAGTTAACAATAACTAGAACTGGTTAACAATAACAATAGCTAACTTAAAGATAGGGCAGCCTGAATTTAGCAGCTCTGTGATATCAGAAGAACCCAGTTAGGGAGAAGACCAAAATGTCACACTTTTTCCTTTACATACTAATTTCTTTTCTAGAATCTTACTGTCATAATATATACAATCCCGCCGTGATACATCTGGCTAGTACTGAGGCTACCAATAGATAGTATGATTCCAACAAACCTTCAAACACTGTAGCCTCAAAAATCTCACTAACCTACCATTCTTTAGAATAATACTGACTTCACAATACCTTGTTTAAAGATATTCTGCATAGGGGCTTCCCTGGTGGCGCAGTGGTTGAGAATCTGCCTGCCAATGCAGGGGACACGGGCTCAAGCCCTGGTCTGGGAAGATCCCACATGCCGTGGAGCAACTGGGCCCGTGAGCCACAATTACTGAGCCTGCGCATCTGGAGCCTGTGCTCCGCAACGGGAGAGGCCGCGATAGTGAGAGGCCCGCGCACCGCGATGAAGAGTGGCCCCCGCTTGCCGCAACTAGAGAAAGACCTCGCACAGAAACGAAGACCCAACACAGCCATACATACATACATAAAAAGAATGTAAGCAGACAAGAATCTCATTAAAATATTAAAAAAAACCACCTAATTAAAAAAAAAAAAAGATATTCTGCATAGTAATGGGAGCCAAGAATTTGTTATCAGAGGATTACTGCTACTACCCTGCATAATTATGAGACTTACAGCAAGCTATTAATCCTGATGATTTTCAGTTTCCTAATCTGTAAAATGGAGCTTACAAATAATGTGCTCCTAGACTTTATGGAGAGACTCTAACAAAACCCCACAGCAAACGTGTTACTGAACGATAATGCCTTAGGAGCCTTCCTTCAATGTCTGCAGCGAGCCATTCATTTACCTCTTGCCTGTGGCTGCTTTGGTGCTACTTTGGCAGGGTAGCTGCGACAGAGAGGATAGACCTCTCGAACCTAAAATATTTAATCATATGATACTGCTTATATGTGGAATCTGAAAAAAAAAAGATATAAATGAACTTACAAAACAGAAATAGACCCACAGACATAGAAAACAAACCAACGGGGAAAGCGGGGGGAGGGATAAATTAGGAGGATGGGATTAACATATACACACTACTATATATAAAACAGATAACCAACAAGGACTTACCGTATAGCACAGGGAACTATACTCAATATTTTGTAATAACCTATAAGGGGAAAGAATCTGAAAAATAATAGATATATATGTATGTATAACTGAATCACTGTGCTGTACACCTGAAATTACCATGACATTGTAAATCAACTATGCTTCAATTTTTTTAAAAAAAAGCCTAAAATATTTACTATCTGCCCTTTATGGAAAAAGTTTGCCAAGCCCCGAGATGGAGAAGGAAGGCTTTAATACCAGAGATGTAACTTCACAAGGAGTCTTGTTTTTCTGGATGATTTCTGGATCATGGGAAATAGGAAGAACAATTTAGGAACATGCATATTTTTATCCAAAAAGTGTCTGCCAGAGTCCCAACAAGAAACCGATGGCCTCAGGTAACTTGAGGAGGGTTTATTTACAAAGGTGTGAATTTAGGAGCTGGGGCTCACCACTGGAAAGGGTAAGGAGAGGGAATATCTGCCAGGATCACAGAGAATAGGACTCTGTACAGTTAGTGGCCCCAAGAAAAATGGGGATTTCTTGTTGAGGGTTACAGCCAACTCAATGAGACCTCTTGGGGAGGGAGGAAGGGGGATAAATACCCTGACTTAGTTTGCTTTCCTCTTCCTTCATTTTTCTTACTGGGACTCCTCACTGGCTGAACCCAACCAGAGTGACAGAGGACTTTAGAACAGATCATTGAATCCATACCATACAGGCTCCTGGCAGAGAGCAGAGTGGAGACATGAACTTTAACGAAACTTTTTACCCATGCATTTTAATTTCATCATTTCATATAATCATATAAAACTATACAATCATAATTTTATATCACTTAACGTCCACATTTCAACCTTTTATCTAATTGGCTTTCGGCATCATTGTCATTCTAAATGTTTCAACTTTACTTGATTTTATTTTTAATATAAATTTTTTTTCAGATTAAAAAATTTGTGGTTAATATAAAAATAAAAATTTTACTGAAATATATAATGTAGAAAGCCATCATCCCCAAATCCCCTCAGCAGGGATAATCACTGTGAATAACTGATGTATATTCATCTAGATTTGGGTGCATATATACATATACATAAAAGATATTTTATTGATATTAGTAGTAAGATAAATGGTACTTGACTTTATACACCATTTTTAAACTTTCCCCTTTATTCAGTTAATAAGTCCTGGGAAATAAAACAGGATATCAAAAAGATATCTGGGAGTTCCCTGGTGGCCTAGTGGTTAGGATTCCAGGCTTTCACTGCCATGGCCCGGGTTTAATCCCTGGTCGGGGAACTGAGACCCCACAAGCTGCACAGCTTGGCTAAAGAAGAAAAAAAAAAGATATCTGCACTTCCATGTTTATTGCAGTATTATTCACAATAGCCAAGACATGGAAACAACCTAAATGTCCCTCAGTGGATGAATGGATAACAGTACCATGATATATTTATTGGAATGGAATACTATTCAGCCATGAAAAAGGAGGAAATCCTGCCATTTGCAACAACATGGACAGACCTTGAAGGTATTATGCTAAGTGAAATAAGTCAGAGAGAGAAAGACAAACACTGTATAATCTCACTTATATGTGAGAACCTAAAAAAGCTGAACTTGTAGAAACAGAGTAGAATGGTAGATACCAGGATCTGGGGGTAGAGGAATTGGAGAGATGTTGGTCAAAGGTTATAAACTCACAATTAAAAGATGAGTAAGTTCTGGAGATCTAATGCCCAGCCTTGTGATTATAGTCAACAATACTGCGTATATACTTCAAAGTTGCTAAGAGACTAGACCTTAAATGTTCTCACTATGAAAAAGAAGTGATGTGACATGGTAGAGGTGTTAGCTAAAGCTATGGTGGTAATCATATTGCAATACATAAAAGTATCAAATCAACAAATCGTATACCTTAAACTAGCACAATGTTATATGTCACTTATACCTCAATAACAAATATATTTTGAAAAATTTTCATGCATTCATTCAAATATTATATATAATATGAATACAAATGTATACTAAGATATTTGTATTAATATTAATGGGGCTTGACTGTACATATTATTTTTTTAATTTTTATTTTATATTGGAGTATAGTTGATTAACAGTGTTGTGTTAGTTTCAGGTATACAGCAAAGTGATTCAGTTATACATATACATGTATCTTCTTTTTCAAATTCTTTTCCCATTCAAGTTATTACAGAGTATTGAGCAGAGCTCCCTGTGCTATACAGTAGATCCTTGTTGGTTATCTATTTTAAATATAGCAGTGTTGTGCATATCATTTTGAAGCTTGCTTTTTCTTTCAGTTAAATATGTATCTTAAGAAAATTTCCAGCATTTGTTCATTCATTCATCCAAAAAATTTTAACATCTATTATGTGGCAGGCTTTGTTCTAGGTGCTAAAGAGGCAGCAGTGAAATAGATGATGTCCCTAACCTCAATGTAAGTGAGTAGACGGGGAAAAAAGAGAGCAAACAATTAAATAAATAAGTTGTAAGTAAAGAGGTACCTGGAAAGGGGGTAGAGGTAACAAGAGAAGTTTTATTCTTGGTTGGTCATGAGGGAATCTCCTCAAGAAGATGAACTAGAGCAGATAACTAAAGAATAAGAAGGTCAGACCACATGATGATCTGGAGAAGTGCTTTCCAGGTAGAGGGAAGAGCAGGTGCTCAGTTCCAGGGATGGGAGCAAACTTGGCTTGTTCAAGGAACCCAGAGAAGACCAGTTGGGGTTGGGATGGAGCTAGCAGGAAGGGAGAGTGGTGGCTGGTATGAGAGGTCCTTAGTGTCCTGGTAAGAGGTTTGCAATTTATTCTAAGTGCAACAGAAAGCCATGAAAGATTTAAGCAGGGATGTGATATGAATTTATCTAAGATTTTACAAGATCAATCTAGCTGCTAAATAGCTAATGGACTGTTTGGAGGGCAAGAACAAAAGCAGAGTGACCAGGTAGGAATCCATTTCTGAGAAAAGCTGTGACTCACTGAGGTTCTAGGAATATAGTGAGGAGTGCTCAGATTCAGGGTGTATATTGAATAGAGAATTCATGGGATATGCTGATGGATTGAATGGGGCAGAAGGGCGATGGTGAGGGAGACAAAAATCAAGAACAACTCTAGGCTTTTGGCAGGAGTCATCCCTATCATTTGTACATTTATCTTTATACATTTATGTGACTTACGGAAGGATAAATTCTGAGAAGTATTTTTCTTGGTCAAAAGTTATGACTAGTTTAAATTTTATTAGATATTGGAACATTCCCTCTCCAAATATTTTTCTTTTTTTTTTTAGCTGCACCGTGTGGCATGTGGGATCTTAGTTCCCTGACCAGGGATCAAAACCATGCCCCCCTGCAGTGGAAGTGTGGATTCTTAACCACTGGACCGCCAGGCAAGTCCTAATATTTCATTTTTTTTAATTCCTAAAGTCGGAAATCTTAGCTCTAACCATCTAACCTCCTGTCTTTTTAGTCCCTTATAGGCCCTGTTTTAGACATTATCGATTTTATCTATTTAATTTCTTTCCCCTCTTTTATACTGCTTCATTCCCCTTTTGTTTTTCCTATATTCCTTTATGATGAGTCATCCTTGTACTGTCTGGCCAGAATCTGGGCCTGGAGGAGCGTGAACCATGGAGGGTTTACATTGTAAACAGGAAACTCTCTCCCAGCTGCTCAGGCACCTGCTCCCTTGGCCTCCTGTGAAAGCAAATTCCCAGGGCAGTTAGCAAGTCTCTCTCCAAAGAATTTGTTCTGAGGGGACTTTGCAAACTCCAGGGTTAAGTCTCTCCAGGGCCATAAATTCCACAGTGAGAATAACACGGTTGATGTGCTTAAAAAGTGTTACTTATCAACAAGTTACGCGATTTGGTGTTTACATTTAAAAAATCTCTTAGGGCTTCCCTGGTGGCGCAGTGGTTGAGAATCTGCCTGCCAATGCAGGGGACACGGGTTCGAGCCCTGGTCTGGGAAGATCCCACATGCCGCGGAGCAACTAGGCCCATGAGCCACAACTACTGAGCCTGCGCGTCTGGAGTCTGTGCTCCGCAACAGGAGAGGCTGTGACAGTGAGAGGCCCGCGCACCGCGATGAAGAGTGGCCCCCGCTTGCCGCAACTGGAGAAAGCCCTCGCACAGAAACGAAGACCCAACACAGCCAAAAAAATAAATAAAATAAAAATTAAAAAAAAAAAAAAATCTCTTAAGGGGGAATTCCCTGGTGGTCCAGTTGTTAGGACTCAGTGCTTTCGCTGCCATGGCCCGGGTTCAGTCCCTGGTTGGGGAACTAAGATCCCACAAGACACTTGGCAAGGCCAAAAAAATGTCTCTGTGGTAAAACCCATGGACTCCAGTTGTATTTTAGGCCA
Source organism: Balaenoptera borealis (assembly GCF_965194805.1). Classification (NCBI taxonomy): domain Eukaryota; kingdom Metazoa; phylum Chordata; class Mammalia; order Artiodactyla; family Balaenopteridae; genus Balaenoptera; species Balaenoptera borealis. The sequence continues at coordinate 59,891,000 of NC_138876.1, read as the reverse complement.
ACTGTCAATATTAAACCACAAGACAGAAGGTGGTGATGGCATGGGGGAGGGACGTTCAGGTAGTGGCCTGGGTTTGGTCAGGAAGTAGGTGGTGGTAAACCTGAGAGACTCTGAAAGGAGGTGGCACAGAAGTTTAGCAGCCAAGTTATTGGTACCACTTCTAAACCCGCTGTTTAGCGGGAGGTGGTTCAGACCTCTTGTCCTGCTCTGGTTGCTGCTGATGGTATTTATGCTAATTCCCTTGCAGACCACAGTGGTCCCTTTCCTCCACGTCAACCTCTGTGAAAGATCCTCCACACTGGCCTGAGCTCTGCCACCACCCTGACGCCCCACACCACTGTCTACTTCCCTGTTCCAGGGTGTGCCAAGGCCACACACGTGCTGCGGGCTGACCAGGGCCAGAGCTGGAAGGAGGAGGTGGTGACCAAGGAGACCCAGCTGCAGTGCCCACTCAAGGCCTCCTAACTGTACGGGCAGCTCCCCAAGTTCCAGAATGGAGACTTCCCCCGTACCAGTCCAATGCCATCCTGCTCCCTGAGGCTGTGTGGGAAGGACCAAAGGGAGGCAGCCCTGGTGGACGCGGGCAACTACAGTGTGGAGGCCTTCCACTGCCAGTACGCCACCCTGATTTACACCAGCCCCAAGGTAGGCAAGGAGGACGATGGGAAGGCACTGCCCGGGCACATGAAGCCTTTTGAGCCCTGCTGTCCCAGGACCAGAGAAGCCCGACCGCATTATGGGCAAGCAGATCTCCTTCACAGGCTACAAGCTGCTGGACTGGCTGCGGACTCACCAGGTCCTGGCCCCGCCACGCTGCCTTCCCACCACGCACAGCAAGTACACCACCCCATTCAACAGGAAGCAGTGAGGGCTTGTGGCACTCTCTGCAGAGGAAGAAAGGGAGCTGCCTGCTTCCCTTTCCCCAGGACCAATCAAACTTCCAAGAGGTTCTCCACACTGAAACCACCTTTCAGATGCACTTGAAGAATCTTTTCCTTAGGGCTCAAGCTGGCCACCAGGTCATCCCAAACCAAGTTTGTTCCACATGTGGCCCCTCTCAGACCCAGAACCAATAACAAGTCCCTTTTCCCCCTCCGGACTATGGTACAGAAGACAGCGCACCTGTCCTGCCTCCTCCTATCCTAATGGTAAGTTATCCCTCCAGGATTTTATTATCCTTTTCCAGCTCTCTGCCTAGCCTGGTCTAGATTTCTTTTCAAAACTTTGGCCCTCAAAGATAAAGTGTGTGTGGGTGTATGTGTGTGTGTGTGTGTGTGTTTATAAGGGCGCAGCAGGACTTTCTCAAATGTGGGTCTTTGATCACAAATATTGTTATACTATTTGCCATCACCTGGGGAATAGATATTATTGGATTATTTGAGATTTGAGTTTTCTTGGCCTGGGCGTTTGACTTTGGGTTTCACAGCATGTGCTCCAGTTAGAGAACCATTAGTTGATTCTTATGTGGAACTGGAACTACACTATGATTGTGAGATTTGGGATCAAAGAAGGGAGCTTCTTGAGGAGGTCCTAAGACTTCCCAATGAGTTAATGAAGAAATGTGTTTTCTCCCTCCTTCCCTTTCTCCTAATTCCTTATTTTTTAAGCCAGTTGTGAATAGACTGATAGGAGTTTTAGATGAGTTGGTGGCCTGCCTCTAAAGAGACCAGAAAGACTGGTGTCCTTTTATTACAAATACTACCTTGAAGTAGGAGTACCCTGAACAGATAACTGGCCTACCGGGTAATTGTGCCCAGAGAGGAGCACTTGTTCTTGCTCTCCGTTGTCTCAATTTTTATTGCTTCACTTTTAACTGGTTTATAAATACAGTAACAATTTCTTTCTTTCTTTCTCTCTTTCTTTCTTTCTTTCTTTCTTTCTTTCTGGCTGTGTTGGGTCTTCATTTCTGTGCCAGGGCTTTCTGCAGTTGCAGCGAACGGGGGCCACTCTTCATTGCGGTGCGCGGGCCCCTCACTATCGCGGCCTCTCCTGTCGCGGAGCACAGGCTCCAGACGCGCAGGCTCAGTAATTGTGGCGCACGGGACCAGCCGCTCCGCGGCATGTGGGATCTTCCCAGACCAGGGCTCGAACCCGTGTCGCCTGCACTGGCAGGCAGATTCTCAACCACTGTGCCACCAGGGAAGCCCAGTAACAATTTCTTGTAACAAGTTTCCTCATTTATCTATCTTGGAGTCCATTTTGTAGGGAGTTGATGGTGAAAGAAATGTCAGCAAGTACCATTACTCAGTGCAGGGTATTGGATGAATAGGCTTACTGGAAACGATTTGTTTTTGCTGTTGACAAGGAGGTTTGGATACAGCGGCTTTAAAAATTGCCCAGGCTAAAAATATGGGGTAGAATTCTGGGGACTGGCTGCTTATTCTTTTGTGCAATGGATGTGGTTTGGCCTCGTAAGACCTGATTCCCTAGTCAGCCTTCACAAAGGGACATAACTCTATCTTCAGACTATCTCCTGGCAAAATCAAGTCTCAGTAGAGCAGATACTTGCCGGTATCTGTAGGGCAGGCACCAGCTCATTATCTCCCAGTGGCTGAGAGCATCAGTATTCTCGTTATGGGTACTTGAAGGAAATACAGTCCCTTCACTCTTATCAGAGTCTAAAATCTATGCCCGGGACTTCCCTGGTGGCCCAGTGGTTAAGAATCCGTCTGCCAATGCAGGGGACACGGGTTCGAGCCCTGGTCCGGGAAGATCTCACATGCCGTGGAGCAACTAAGCCCGTGCGCCACAACTACTGAGCCTGCGCTCTAGAGACCATGAGCCACAACTACTGAAGCCCACATGCCTAGAGCCCGTGCTCTGCAACAAGAAGCCACCGCAGTGAGAAGCCCGCACACCACAACGAGGAGTAGCTCCCGCTCACCACAACTAGAGAAAGCCCGCGTGCAGCAACGGAGACCCAACACAGCCATAAATAAATAAATAAATAAATTTATTAAAAACAAATAACATAAAATAAAGTCTATGCCTGGACCAAGCCAGACCAAAAGAGAGCGAAGCCCCAGCAGGTCCACTGACCTAGGGCATTCGAGGCTGCTACACAGGAGATCCCGAACCCAGATTTGATGTCAGTGGGGCTTTCCAGAGAAAGTGATGTGTAACGCAAGACCTGGAAGATAAGTAGGCATAGTAGCAGGCAAAGAAAGCTGATGTAAAAGAGAGCCAAGAGATGAGAGAGAGAGCACAGCACGTTGAAGGAACTGAGAGCACCAGTTCAGTGTGCCTGGCGCACAGAGCATAAGGGAGGACGTGGCAAAAGGTCAGCCAGGCTGGCAGGAGCCAGATTATGCAGAAACGTGAAAACTGTTAAAAGGTCTGAACTTTGTCCTCACAGCAACAGGAAGCCACTGAAAAGTTTTATGCAAAGGAGGTGACAAGCTGAGATGTGCCTTTGTGAGAAATCACTCTGGTTGCACTGCAGTGATGGAGGGCATGACTGGAAACAGGAAGCTGGGGGGCCACTTGGGGAACGGTCCTGGTAGGAGACGTCAGCAGATGGGGAGAAGCCGTTCTGTCTATCACCAGGCATGCCACCTGGGTGTCACGAAACTCCTACAGTCACACCCTCTCTCTTGGTTTTCATATTCCCCGGTTGCACCTGCTTTTTTTTTTTTTAAAGGATCACTCAGAGTGGCCTTAAAAAAAAACAACAAAGCACAGTACTCAGAGACCACACAAGTTACAGGCAACTTAATTTTTTTGTTGGGAGATTTTCGAGAAATAAAACATTCTCCTCTCTCATTTTATTTTATTTTATTTTTTTTTTTTAATTTTATTTATTTATTTTTTATTTTTGGCTGCGTTGGGCCCTCGTTGCTGCATGCGGGCTTTCTCTAGTTGTGGCGAGCGGGGGCTACTCTTCAATGCAGTGCGCGTGCTTCTCATTGCGGTGGCTTCTCTTGTTGCGGAGCATAGGCTCTAGGCACGGCGGGCTTCAGTAGTTGTGGCACACGGCTTAGTTGCTCTGTGGCATGTGGGATCTTCCCGGACCAGGGATTGAACCCGTGTCCCCCTGCATTGGCAGGCAGATTCTTAACTGCTGCGCCACGAGGGAAGCCCCTCATTTTATTTTTTTTTTAAATTGGCTCACCTTTATTCAATATCTGCAACATACTCAAAATATAGACAAGTTCCATATTATGAGAAATTAGGAGCCATCTTTGATTCCTGTCTCTCTTTTATCCCTCATATCTAAAGAATCACCAGGTCCTATTAGACTCTGCTTTGGAAGTTTCTCACAGTCATTCCAATTTTTTTTTTTTTTTTTTTTGGCCACCATCGTCACCTTTCATTTCAAAAGCCCCCTAACTGGTTTTCCTTTCTTTGGTGTTGCACCCACCTATCCACTGCCTACTCTACAGCCAGAGGGATTCTTGTGCGTGTAAAATGATTATGCCTCCAAGGCTCCCGTCATTCTTTCAGTGCCCGCAATGACTCCTCATTGTCTTTGAGACAAAAAGCAGGCCTGATCTTGCCTTTTTACTCTACTCAAATTTTACCTCTCTCTTCTTGCACTCTCTACTAAAGCTTTTCTGAACTTTGTTCTGTCTTTTTACAGCCATGCCTTGACCCCAGGATTCACAAAAGCTATTCCTTGGAATGGCTTAGAATGCGGTATATTCTCTCTTCTTCTGGTTATCTCTTATTCCTTCCCCCAGCGTTCAGTCTGACCCTTGTTTCCTCAGTCAGTCTTGCACAATTACCAGATTTGGCTAAGACTCCCTGTTATGTTTTTGTAAGTATCTATAATTCTCCTACCTTAATCTCCACCATACATTGTTGTGTTGTGGTCGTTGTTGTTGTTTTTGGGCCGCACTGCGAGGCATGCAGGATCTTAGTTCCCTGACCGGGGATCGAACCCAGGCCCCGGCAGTGAAAGCTCCGAGTCCTAACCACTGAACCACCAGGGAATTCTCCATCATATATTGTTAATTCTTCTTTAAACACATCTCTCTCCTGGCTGAGCATTCTTGTCTTGTTCCCTTCACATATTCCCTGGTATACAGAAGATAAAAAACATGCTTCAAATTAAAATGAATTATGAAACCATCCTGAAAAAGAATTAAGTTGGAGAGCCCACACTTCCCAATTCCAAAACTTACTACAAAGTAATGATAATTAAGACTGTGTGGTAGTGACATAGGGATAGACATACAGTTCAAAGGGATACAATTGAGGGTCCAGAAATAAACCCATCAATCGATTTTTTTGACAAGGGTGCTAGACTATTCAATGGGCAAAAATAGTCTTTTCAACAAATGGGGTTAACACAAGAAGATATCCACACACAAAAGAATGAATTTAAAACTTCTGCCTCACATTGTAAATAAAAATTCACTAAAATAGATCAAAGATCTAAATACAAGAGCTAAAACTATAACACTCTTAGAAGAAAATATAAGAGTAAATCCTTATGACCTTGGATTTGGCAATGGTTTCTTATATGACACCACAGGCAAGCAACAAAAGAAAAAATAATAATTAGGACTTCTTAAAAACTAAACACTTTTTGCTTCAAAAGACACTATCAAGAAAGTAAAAAGATGACCCACAAAATGGGAGAAGATTTTTCCAAATTGTATTTCTGATAAGAAATTTGTATCTAGAATATATATATTTTAAAACTTCTTATAACTCTATACTAAAAAAGACAACCCAGTTGAAAACTGGGCAAAGTATCTGAAAACACATTTCCCCAAAGAAGATATGAAAATGGTTAATCAGCACATGGAAAGATGCTCACTGTCATTAGTGTCAGAGAAATGCAAATCAAAACCATAATGAAATACCATTTCACACCCACTAGGATGGCTATAATTAAAAAGACAGATAAGTGCTGGTGAGGATGTGGAGAAATCAACACCCTCATACACTGCTGGCGGGAATGTAAAGTTGTGGAGACACTTTGCAAAACAGCCTGACAGTTCCTCAAAAAAGTTTAACATAGAGTTATCATATGATCCAGCAATTCCACTCCAATAGAAATGAAAATATACAACCTCACAAAAACTTGTGCATGAATGTTCATAACAGCATTATTCCTAATAGCCAAGACACAACACAAATATCCATTAACTGATAAACATAAACAAAATTGGTATATCCATATAATGAAATATTATTTGGCCATAAAAAGAAATGAAGCTCTGATTAATACCACAATGTAAATGAGCCTTGAAAACATTACACAAAGTGCTAAGTGAAAGAAGCCAGTCACAAAAGACCACATATTATACGATCCCATTTACACGAAATTTCCATAATATGCAAATCTGTAGAAACAGAAATTAGATTAGTGTTTGCCTGGGGCTGGGAGAAATGGGCGGATCAGAGAGCAATGGCTAAAGGGCAGAGAGTTTCTTTGGGGATGGTAAAAATATTCTAAAGTTGGTTGCAGTGATGGTTGCACAACTTCATGAATATAGTAAAAACCATTGAAACGTTCACTTTAAATGTGTGAATTGTGTAGTATGTGAATTATATCTCAATAAAGCTGGTACAAAATATGAATTATAAGTGGGAAAACAAAAATAACTTACGGAAAGGAGGTTGAAAGAGGTCAGAGGGAAAAGGGGAAAAGACAGGAAAAAATGAGAAAGAGGAAGAAAAGTGCAAGAAATGAAAAGTCAGGAGTGAAAGAAAACTAACACCAAGAGGCAAGCTGGAAAAAAGAGAACAGGAAAGTACTTGGAAGAAAATAATTGAACAGAAGGGAGAGAAATTAATTTAGCTTTTAAAGCCCTGATGGGGAGTTCCCTGGTGGTGCAGTGGTTAAGAATCTGCCTGCCAATGCAGAGGACACGGGTTTGAGCCCTGGTCTGGGAAGATCCCACATACTGCAGAGCAACTAAGCCCGTGCGCCACAACTACTGAGCCTTAGCTCTAGAGCCCGCATGACACAACTACTGAAGCCCGTGTGCCTAGAGCCCATGCTCCGCAACAAGAGAAGCCACCGCAATGAGAAGCCCGTGCACCGCAACAAAGAGTAGCCCCCGCTCGCTGCAACTAGAGAAAGCCAGTGCGCAGCAATGAAGACCCAACGCAGACAAAAATAAATGAATAAAATAAATAAATCTTTAAAAAAATTATATAAAAAAAAGAAATGTAAATGAATACATTTACAGATAAACCCAAACTGATACAGTTTATTGTCAGCAGATCTGCACTAAAAAAATGCTGAAAGAAGTTCTTTAGCCCAAAGGGAATTGACATCAAACATAAACTCCACCTACAGGGAAAAAAGAATGAAGAATATGGGAAAGTGTTAGTGGGTGGGTAAATGTGCCCTCCTGTTTACTCTTTCCTGCCCATTCACCAACCCTTTGATATATGCACACACACATATACACATATACCCATATACAAACATATTCCTCTCTTAATTTCTATAGAAGACATGAATGAATATTCTACAGCATTTTTATAATTTACCCTGTTGATGAACAGTTTGATTATTTAAAGTTTGGGGCCATTATGAAAAAAACTATTAACATTCTTATACAAGTCTTTGTGAAGACTCTTTTTTTCAATTTCTCCTGGATAAATACATAAGAGCAAGGTGTTGGGTTGTGTAAGTGTATGTTGAACTTTATTAGAAACTGCCAAAGTGTTTTCCAATATGTCTGTACTATTTGCAAAGCATGAGAGCTCCAGGCACTCCGCATCCTCTGCCAAACTTGGTATCATCAACCTTTTTAGCTACACTAGTGTGTGTGTGCAGTGGCATTTCATTTCGGTTTTAATTTGCATTTCCCAAACATGCAAATACTAAGTACGCTAAACACCTTTTCATATGCTTGTTGACTTACTTGTTATCCATATATTGCCTTTGGTGGAGTGTCTATTCAAATCTGCCAATTTATTATCAAGGTTTTTTGTTTGTTTTTATTGAGCTCTAAGCACTCTTTATATTCTGCGTTCAAATTCTCTATTATACATATGTTTTGCAAAGATTTTCTCCCAGCTTTGGCTTACCTTTTAATTTTTCATCAGTGACTTTTGAAGAGCAAAAGTTTTTATTTTGATGAAATTCAAATTATCAACTTTTTCTTTTTGCTTTATGCTTTTCTTATTTAAGAAATTCTTGCCTTACCCAATGTTGCTGAGATTTTCTCTTATACTTTTATCTAAAAAGTCTTAGAATTTTTGCTTTACATGGAGGTCTATGACCCATTTCAGGTTAGTTTTTAGCACATGGTATGAAATAAAGATTGAGGTTCATTTTTTTTTTAATTAATTAATTTATTTTTGGCTGTGTTGGGTCTTCGTTGAGGTGCACAGGCTTCTCACTGCAGTGGCTTCTCTTGTTGCAGAGCATGGGCTCTAGGGACGTGGGCTTCAGTAGTTGTGGCACATAGGCTCAGTAGTTGTGGTGCATGGGCTTAGTTGCTCTGCAGCATGTGGGATCTTCCCGGACCAGGGCTCGAACCCATGTCCCCTGCACTGGCACACGGATTCTTAACCACTGCACCACCAGGGAAGTCCCACATGACTAAAATTTTAATTTCGTTTTAAAACATGAAAATAATGATGTGTCTCTTTCTGAACCACTGGAGTTGAAATTTTATACATGGATGAGTTCCACTGACTTCACATGCTTAATTGCTCATTAAGATGGTTACCCTAGCAACTGCTACATCAAATAATAGCTTTTACAATTTTGACATGCAGAGAACCTTCTTAAAGTAACTCAATATCATTAAGTAAAAAGTGATACATTTATAAGCTATTAAGATGTTTATATATCAAATAAAAACTGCCTATCAAGTATGAAATTCTCAAAACTGTAGACATGAAATGCACAACATATAATTATCCTTTATTACAGCTGAGTGGGCTTCGCTTATGAATTGTGGTACAATATCCAGATTTTTTATCTGACCTTTTCTGAACAACAGGCAAAAGGATTCTGGTGACATAAATGTCCAAATTAAACTTCTATAGCTATGCTCTCAATGCAACAAATCCATTTCAATAAACATTTATTTTACCAATACACTGCTAGAATTTTGAGATATAAAACTGAGTAAAACATCATCCAGCACCTTGAGAAGTTTGCAGTCAGGTAGGAACGAGTCACTTATTCATTTGTTCATTCATTCATTCACTCAACAAATATTATAAAGCACCTGTATTGTGCCAGGTAATTTTCTAACAGATGGGGGTAGGGAGGGATGCACAATGAATGAAACAAACAAAAATCTCTGTCCTGATGGAAATTTGCACTATAATGGAAAAAACAGGTTATAAAAAGGGCTACTGAGAAAAACAAAGCAGAGGAGAGGAATAGAGGTGTTGGGGGTGGGGAGTAAGGCACAGCTATAATTTTTTTCTTGGATCACAGGAAACCTTAATTAATATATTTAAAACAGATGTGCTGGACTCCATTTAAATGATCCCAGTTTCGTTGACCACATTTAAAGCATGATGGTAGGTCTAGTCTAAGGTATGTCTTCTTCCTTCCTCAATGTGTTGACCTTGGCCATATCAGAGTAGCAGAGCTTCTTCACAGCTCGCTGGATCTGCCCTTGACAACCACAGTGAGCACATGTGTTGTTGTTCTCCATTTCTCTGTGACCCACTCGGAAACCAGGGGGAACCTAAGGGTGGCCCAGTGGTCAAGCTTATTCTTCCTGGATGCACTCTTCTGAAGGTACATGCCCTGCCTTCAGAGTTTCAGTGTCCTGAGCCACAGGAAGACGGGAGATGTATGGATCTTTTTCTTCTTTAATATGTTGACCTCTTTCTGCGTGGCCTTCTTTGCTTGTAAACCTTCTCTTTTGCTTCAGTTTTGGGATAGGCTTCTTCTTTCCTTTCTGAATCACCTTAGAAAGGGACAGTTGTGAGAATTCCCTGGTGGTCCAGTGGTTAAGACTCCACGCTCCCAATGCAGGGGGCCGGGGTTTGATCCCTGATCGGGGAACTAGATGCCGTATGCCGCAACTAAGACCCAGCACAGTCAAATAAATAAATAAATAAATATTTTTAAAAAAAGGACAGTTGTAATTTCTAGTAAGGTAGTCAAGGAAGGCTTCTAGAGAATGTACTATTTAAACAAAGAGTTGAGGAAGTGAGAGAGCTAAGCATGCAAATATATGGGGCAAGTGCAAAGGCCCTGGGGTAGGAGTGTGCCTGGTGTGTTAAAGGCAGGTGAGGCAGACGTAAAAACACACTGCTGTAAACAGTACTTGTGGTTAAAAAGTACTCCCAAGAAAGGAATGCTTAAATTTTACTTTGTATAACTAACCCATAAAAAGTACTTTTACTTTAAGGATCTCAAATAGATTTGTAAACAGTGACTACTTAACCAAGATGATAATAAGTAGACATGTTTATTATGTCTGCTTCATCCATCTGGGTGAGAGAAGATAAAGAAGAAAAGTTTGGCGATATGAATAAGAGGATGAACGTGGAAACTATTTTGCCTGAGTTAAAAATCCCAACTTTGCTCTGGGCAAGGTCCTTAACTTCTCTTCCCACAGTTTCCTACTTTAAGATGGAGATAATAATATACCTCTGTTACAGGATGGTTACAGAGATTAAATAAGGTAATACATAGACTCTACTACGTGCCTCTGAAACTTTAAATTGCAGCTTCTGAGTCAGTAGGTCTGGGGTGCCCCTGAGATTGTGCATGTCTAACAAGCTCCTGGTGCTGTTGCTGGTTCACAGACCACGCTATTATATCAAGGTTGTAAAGCATTTAGAACAGTGCCTGGCACACAGAATGCACTGAATAAATTTAGCTCTTATTACGCTTTCACACAGTTGACTTGGCAGGGAGACTAGATTAAAAAGCCAACAATTTTCCTCCTTCTCTATCAGATGTTTCCTGACAATACTGCATCTTTGAATAGAATTCGATTGCATTATGAGTTCACATGATGAATGTGCATACAGATAATATGGTTTTCATTTTTAAAATCCATCCACAGCAGCGCTCGGCAATCTCTTTGGATTTATGGTTTTAGGCTATATCAAAATTCTCAATACCTTGTGCATAGTAGGCATTCAATAAATACTTATTCGATGAAATCAAGGTCCAGACTGTCTAAATAAATCATTCCTCTAAGAATTAACAGTGCTCTTGGGGTTTGGTTTTATTTCAATACAGTGGCACGTGTGCCAAATCATTGTTTCAAGAATGTGGCAATTGTGTTCCAAAAACCGAAGTATGTTTTTCTAGTCTGATTGCATTAGATTCTAATGCAGTGCAGACTCTAACCGAACTACTTCCTTCTTCCTTTGCCCTTCAGCAATGCAATCTCTAACCCAAACTTTACATGCTCACAGCGCCCTCTACTGTTCAGGAACAAGTCTGTGCCCCCAATTCCAATCCCTAGAACTCAAAATCAGACTACTGTATTCACTTAACACAGGAAGGTAGTTTGCATCTGCCTTTAAAGAAGAGAGGGTGGCCGTCTAGTAGCTGAACATGCCAGGAGGAGCTGGTCTCTAGGGGGGCTGCTGGGTCGCTCCCACGTGAAACCGACCAGGATCTCCGGAGAGAAGAGAAAAGCTGGTTACGGTTTGTTGCCCCTACCTTCCCTCAAGAGCACTAACTTGCTCTACTAACCTCCTTTTTTCCACGCTAACCTGACCGTCACCCTTCATCCTCCTCCTCCTTAGGGTTAATTGCGTTGTCAGTCCTTTCCACCTGCCCCTTATTCCATCTGCCCAACCTTGGTTCTCCTTTGGAGAAATCTGGGAAAACAAGTCCTTGGGTTAAAGCCCCTCGCCCTCTAAGCTCGAGCAACTCTCCCTTCACTGTGATTAGATCCTCTCCTTTGTAGCATCATGTTAACTTTTTTTGCAATGCTTTTTAGAATATTCACAGAGTTGTGCAACCATCACCATAATCTAATTTCAGAACATTTTCATCACCTCAAAAAGAAATTCCATACCCATTAGCAATCACTCCCATTTCTCCCACCCCACTTCAGCCCTAGGCAACCATCAATCTACTTGCTGTCTATAAATTCGACTATTCTAGACATTTCATAGAAATGGAATCATACAATTTGTGGTCCCTTATGAATGACTTGTCTCACTAACATGTTTTCAAGTTGTAGCATATATCAGTACTTAATTCCTTTTCATTGCTGGATTATATTCCATTGCATGGATATACTGTATTTTACTTGTCCATTCACCAGTTTATGGACATTTGAGTTGCTTCCACTTTTTAGCTATAATAATGCCGCTATGCATATACAAATTTTTGTGTGGACATATATTTTCATTTCTCCTGGGTAGATACCTAGGAATGGAATTACTGGGTCTTATGGTAATTCTATGCTTAACATCTTGAGGGACTGCCAGCCTGTTCACATCCCTTTACCTTTAGTGGGAACTTCATGACCCACCCCCACCTAAGAATGAAGAAAGATTAATAAGGAGGAAAATATTGTTATTCTGATGACCGCTGAATAGAATATTACCAGAATTATGATCAGGAGGTTTCTAACATGCAAATGAGTCAGACTTGATTCTTCAAGAGCAAACGCCCAGGGCTTCCCTGGTGGCGCAGTGGTTGAGAATCTGCCTGCCAATGCAGGGGACACGGGTTCGAGCCCTGGTCTGGGAAGATCCCACATGCCGTGGAGCAACTGGGCCCGTGAGCCACAACTACTGAGCCTGCGCGTCTGGAGCCTGTGCTCCGCAATAAGAGAGGCCGCGACAGTGAGAGGCTTGCGCACCGCGATGAAGAGTGGCCCCCACTCGCCGCAACTAGAGAAAGCCCTCGCACAGAAACGAAGACCCAACACAGCCATAAATAAATAAATAAATAAAGTAGGTGACTTTAAAAAAAAAAAAAAAAGCAAACGCCCAGGTCTTGACCCAGAGAATTATTCCTTTATACTATTAACCTTTTGAGACTCTCTGACCTTTTCTTTCTTGACAGTTCTAAATGTGACCACCAGCAGAAATGTTTTCACATTCCTCTGAAGCACAGGTTTCTGACCTACGTCTTAGAGTTAGTCCCACTCCGACTTTTATGATTTCTGAGGCTTCTTAGAAGCTGGCAGAGCAGTCATCCCTCTCAGATGATTTGTGAAGTTTAGTTTTTTAAGGCCATAATATTCAATTACTCAAACTATTAAGTATCTCTTGAGCATTTACTCCTCAGGCGGGAAAGCGAGGACAACAGAAGAGAAATGACAGAGTTCCTCTCCTGGACGAGTTTATAGTCCAGTTGGGGAAGCAAATAAAATTACAACTCAAAATATCACACACGTGTCCAAATATCTTTAGCAACTCATGCCTATAGAGCAGTGACAGCCAAGCATTTCCAAGTCATGGCAAATACGGATTATGATAATATCTCCATGGACAGTGGGATAAACAAAGGAGCCTGCTGAGTAGAAGCCCCTGGCCTGGGACCTCCAGCACCTCCCGCCCCCCCAGCCTCCCTGAAGTGGGTCAATACCTCCACTCACTTCTAACCCATTGGCTTACACCAGTGTGACCGCATACTTGTGGGAAACTCTTGCCCACAGGATCAATTGCAACATTTTTTATGCTTGGTCTTCAAGGCCCTCAGCAAACTGGTCTTAATTTACCTTTCCAACTATTTCTCCTATGAGCCCTCAATATCTAACAGTGTGGTTAGCTTACGGTCCTCAGCGTACCCTGGGGACACTCCCTATAATGCGTTCCTCTCCAAAATGAGGTAGATATTGATTGACTGATTCTCACCCCTACATAATGCATGCCAACCACTCAGGAGTTCCTCATCCCTTCAAGTCCCCACCAGTTCCCCTGTCCTTTAAGAGATCTTCCTCGACGCCTCCAGCCCACAGGGGTTGCTTCTTTCTGTGCTCGCCCATGTCTCTTAGTATTTGACCTACATGTTTGACTTGTAGACTTGTGACAATACACTGCTTCAAAGTTATTACATTGTCAAGCATATAGCTGTGCTTGGCCCAGCTGGGGCCTAGACGGGCTCCTTCGGGGTGGATGAGCTGCTCCCAACTGGGTATATATAGTACCCTCGGGAACCCTGGTTTGGAAAAGCATGAATGAAGTAAAGCCGGCCCAGAAGGGGGCTTACGCCGTGCTACCACATTGTCATACAATCTGCTTTCCATCTATTACCTAGTGCTTTAGTACTTAGATATTTCTAGGCCTCTCAGAATCCTTAAGCAAAAACAAAAACACGACCTTGAAGGAACAGTATAAATTGAGACTACTTTGGACTGAACCAGGGCATAAGGTGACCCTTTAAATCCATTGAAGGGGCAGACCACAGATTAACGGGCCCTTCCACCAGCTCTGCAGAGCCTGACACAAAGAGGACGAAGGGGAGGGAGGAGGAGGAAAGGGAGGAAGAGGAGAAGGCGGAAGTGTACAGTGCAATCAGCCTAAGACGCATCCCTGAGTTCACAGGCCTCATTCCTCTTCTTCGGAGCTCGGTTTCTGCGCGGGACACTAAAATATCCCTGCGGATGTAATGAGAAAATGGAAACCATATTTGCCAGAACTGCTTTCAGAGAGCGCCCTGGGGGTGTTGGAAGGAATTCCTTCATAAACTGCTTGGGGAGGGGCGGGGTGGGAGTGAGGCCCTCATAGGACAAGCTTAAGAAACGACAAATTATCACCAAGCTGCCTTCGAAAAATATCCCCAGACTGCAAGGCTTTGTTTTCCCGGGAGGCGTAGGGAAGCTTGCCCTCCAAGGAGGGTGCGGTCACGGCCCCCAGAAAGGCTCCTTCTCGGTCCTTCCTAACACCCAGCATCAAATCTATAAGTTTCCGGGTGCCTAAAGATTAACCTGCCCTGTGCCCAGGTCGCCGTTCGGCGAACGGGATCGTTGTCGTCTGTATCCGACCTCCTGCTTCCAGTCCTCGCCCCGGGCTCTGCTTAATGCCCTGGAGGCGCTCCTGGGTTCCAGGCACCGAGGAGCGAGTGTGGGGTGACGCGGTGGCACCGCAGCGCCCCCGCGCGGCACTCAGCGGAAGGCCCGGCCGCGCAGCCGCGGAAGCCTCTCCCGCTCCGGGCCCAGCTCGCCCGCCGCCTGGGGTCTCCGCCGGCTCGTCCCACCTGCCGCAGGCGGCCCGGCTCTTCTGCTCCATCCCGCTCTGTGCGGGGTTCTGCCCAGGCTGCGGCGTGCGGTCAGGTAATGCCGGAGATTCTCCAGCATCACTCCTTGCAGAGACCTACCGTAGTGAGCTCTGGTCTCAGATGCCTTCTGGATCACTTCCCTCTTTGTTCCATCAAGGTTTTTAGGTGGGAATGAGTCTTAAAGACACTACTGTGTCCAGTCAAAGGAAGCTTCAGCTAAGGATGAGGAGAAAATAAAGCAAAAACACAGACAGGAAAAAAAATATATATCTGGCATTAAAAATCAACATTAGGGCTTCCCTGGTGGCTCAGTGGTTAAGAATCCGCCTGCCAATGCAGGAGACACGGGTTCCAGCCCTGGTCCCGGAAGATTCCCACATGCTGCGAAGCAACTAAGCCTGCAAGCCACAACTACTGAGCCCGCGTGCCACACTAAAGCCCGTGCGCCAGAGGACATGCTCTGCAACAAGAGAAGCCACCACAATGAGAAGCCCACGCACCGCAATGAAGAGTAGCCCCCGCTCGCTGCAACTAGAGAAAGCCTGCGCGCAGCAACGAAGACCCAATGCAGACAAAAACAAAAAACAAACAAACAAAAAACAACATTAGGGCTTCCCTGGTGGCGCAGTGGTTGAGAGTCTGCCTGCCAATGCAGAGGACGCGGGTTCGCGCCCTGGTCTGGGACGATCCCATATGCCGCGGAGCAACTAGGCCCGTGAGCCACAACTACTGAGCCTGCGCATCTGGAGCCTGTGCTCCGCAACAAGAGAGGCCGCGACGGTGAAAGGCCCGCGCACCGCGATGAAGAGTGGCCCCCGCTTGCCGCAACTAGAGAAAGCCCTCGCACAGAAATGAAGACCCAACACAGCCAAAAATAAATAAATAAATAAAATGCTGGCTTAAAAAAAAAAAAAAAACAACATTAAACAGCAACTCATCCTTCATAAGATGACAGGATTCCTTCCAAGGCTCACGTTTGTCAGTAAGGCCAGGGAATGTAGTGGAGTTGGACAGACAGAGGAAATCAAAGAGAGAGACTACGTGTCCATTAAATACCAATTCTTTGTATATAGGATTGTTTTATATCTGTACATCCATTCCAATAAACCTTAAAACACCTGAATGGGCTTAGATTTGATTTCTGAAAATCGTACTTTATATTTGAATATGGATGTATAAAAATTACTATCCTCTCATGATCATCTTTTCCCCAAGACTTTTTCCCTTCTTCAATTACAGATTTTTTTCCTCGTTTTCTATTTTTTGTGTGTGTGCCTGCTACAATTTACTATGTCCTTGTTAAAGGATACCCCTTTCTTCTAGAACCCAGAGGTCTTCAAATTATATTTTGATTTCTTTCAGTTCCTCCTTCACTTAAGTTGCTATCTACATCTTTGGATTTGGTACCTCTCATCTTTATTTGCAAATCAGTACCGCAAACTCTTTGTCAGCTTTGCACATTCCTGAATTTCCACCAAAGTGTTGGTCATAATTAGATACTCTCATTGAAGAGAAAGTAAAGTGTGTGATCTAAATTGTCTTTGCTGCGTTTTTGACTCTTAAAGCCTGGAAACCAAGATGTTTGTATTCCACTTAAAAACGTTTGACTCTCTCCCTGGCTCTCTTGGGTCATACAGATCTGACTTCACCTCTGTCCATGTCACCTCATAATTTATGATAATCAGAAAAAGGACCCGTAGAAGTGTCCCTATTCCTAATGAGCTGGGGAACACGCTTTGCCTGAGCTGAAATTAACATCACTTCAGTAGAAAATCAGAGTGAAATGCAAAGGGAAGACAGGATTTTAAAAATATGCCTTTGCTGTCGAAATTCAGACAGTAATGTATCGACAGATGGAGAGCCACGGGCGTCAGTGAGAGGAGAATTAGTCAAAATCACTGCTGTGCAAGGGGCTGGAACATAAACTGCAACCTTTCACATTGGGGATTTAAACAATGAACAATCTTTACAGACTGGTGTATTTTGTTTTCTCTAATTAACATCTAATTAAATGTCTATTCCATTGCACATCTAATTTTTCAATTTTCTCAGAATTTCCCAAAAACCATATAGCTGCTTATACCAAATAAATCTAAGCATTGATTCAGGTTATACATATATATTCCTATGCTTTACATATTCCACTATTTAGGATGCAAGGATGATTTTGAAAAGGAGCTTGTAAGCAAAGTGTATAAACTGAAAATGTACAGTTAATGAATACATGGATATATGGAGGCTGTAGAAGAGGCACCAATTATAACATAAATCTTCTGATGTGCCACAATCACATTCTTGCTAATGACAGAGCATATTATTTTTATTTTTCAATTTTATTTTTTATTTTTGGTTGTGTTGGGTCTTCATTGTTGCACTCGGGCTTTCTTTAGTTGCGGCAAGCAGAGGCTACTCTTAGTTGTGGTGCGTGGGCTTCTCATTGCGGTGGCTTCTCTTGTTGTGGTGCGCAGGCTTAGTTGCTCCGTGGCATGTGGGATCTTCCCAGACCAGGGCTCGAACCTGTGTCCCCTGCATTGGCAGGCAGATTCTTAACCACTGTGCCACCAGGGAAGTCCAACAGGGCATATTATTTTAAAACCCAAAGTGAAGAATAAAAAGTAAAGCTAATTTTTGGATTGGGTTGTTTGTTTTTTTGTTAATGAGCTGCATGAGCTTCTTGTAAATCTTGGAGATTAATCCTTTGTCAGTTGTAAAATGGGCAGAAGACCTAAACAGACATTTCTCCAAAGAAGATATACAGACTGCCAACAAACACATGAAAGAATGCTCAACATCACTAATCATTAGAGAAACGCAAATCAAAACTACAATGAGGTATCACCTCACACCAGTCAGAATGGCCATCATCAGAAAATCTGCAAACAATAAATGCTGGAGAGGATGTGGAGAAAAGGGAACACTCTTGCACTGTTGGTGGGAATGTAAATTGATACAGCCACTATGCAGAACAGTATGGAGGTTCCTTAAAAAACTAAAAATAGAATTACCATATGATCCAGCAATCCCACTACTGGGCATATACCCTGAGAAAACCATAATTCAAAAAGAGTCATGTACCAAAATGTTCATTGCAGCTCTATTTACAAGAGCCAGGACATGGAAGCAAACTAAGTGTCCATCATTGGATGAGTAGATAAAGAAGATGTGGCACATATATACAATGGAATATTACTCAGCCATAAAAAGAAACGAAAATGAGTTATTTGTAGTGAGGTGGATGGAGTTAGAGTCTGTCATACAGAGTGAAGTAAGTCAGAAAGAGAAAAACAAATACAGTATGCTAACACATATATATGGAATCTAAGGAAAAAAAAAAAAGGTCATGAAGAACCTAGTGGTAAGATGGTAATAAAGACACAGACCTACTAGAGAATGGACTTGAGGATATGGGGGGGAAAGGTAAGCTGTGACAAAGTGAGAGAGTGGCATGGACATATATACACTACCAAACGTAAAATAGATAGCTAGTGGGAAGCAACCGAATAGCACAGGGAGATTAGCTTGGTGCTTTGTGACCACCTAGAGGGGTGGGATAGGGAGGGTGGGAGGGAGGGAGATGCAAGAGGGAAGAGATATGGGAACATATGTATATGTATAACTGATTCACTTGGTTATAAAGCAGAAACTAACACCATTGTAAAGCAATTATACTCCAATAAAGATGTTAAAAAAAAAAAAAGTAAATCTAATTATAATAAATAAGGGGGCTTCCCTGGTGGCGCAGTTGTTAAGAATCCGCCTGCCAACTCAGGGGACACGGGTTCGAGCCCTGATCTGGGAAGATCCCACATGCCGCGGAGCAACTAGGCCCATGAGCCACAATTACTGAGCCTGCGCGTCTGGAGCCTGTGCTCCGCAACAAGAGAGGCCGCGATAATGAGAGGCCTGCGCACCGCGATGAAGAGTGGCCCCCACTTGCCACAACTAGAGAAAGCCCTCGCACAGAAACGAAGACCCAACACAGCCAAAAATAAAAATATAAAAAAAAAAAAAAAATTAAAAAAAAAATTACTATTAAAAAAAAAAAAAAAAAAAGACCCATGATGATAAAATGACAGAGAAACTAAAAGCTGTAGTCATTTGGAAACACTGTAAATGTGAAGACAGCTGGAGGACCTTACGAGGAAGGGGAAAGAAAGTGCCATTTCCAAGGGGTTATGTTCATGAACATCCTGGGCTGCTTGCTATATCTAATGCAAAACCCAGTGATAAAGAAATTATTTAAAAACAGGAGGGAACTCTCAGTCCTGGGGTTGAGGATTCATACAGTGAAGGGGGTGGAAATCGTGCAAAAGCACAATCCACCAAGCTTTGCACAGGAAAGATCTTATCAGGGGAGCCCCATGTGAGGTCAGGCTGTAACTCGGTTTTGCCTCAGTAACATTTTATGGACCAGTTTCCTCAAGGATAACAGCAGGACGCAAACAGATAACCCTGAAGGATGCAGGGAAGGCTGGTAAAGTGAAGTGTTGGCATTATCGGCTCATGTCATTTTTAAAAAGCACTTTAGAGTCTGCTCTGGTTATTTTATGTTTCCTGATGGGTTATTTTTTCAAAATGCTTGTAGCCATTTTCAAATTCAATAAAAGCCCATTAATAGCATCATGCTTTGGGGAAGGAAAGCAGCCAGCAGGGATAATGAGTGGGAGGCTGGGAGGACAGAGGCAATGGCCGCATCTGTGCTGGTCATTGTTGTCCATAATGACACCGCTGCTCCCAGGGCCCGTGTATTAACAACGCGGTTCCTACTTGTTATCTGTGAGCCCGAGAAGAGCAAGGTTTTAAAGTCAGCTGGCAGCTGGGCTTGTCAAACCAAGCAACTCCTTTCTGCTGAAGCCCAATTGTAGGATGTACAGTCATCTTCGGTGGTCGGAAACTACCATAAATTCTTCACAACGTAATTTGAATTGAAGTGGTTTCAGCCACTCCGCTCACTAGCAGCCCACAAACCTGCGCCCGCCCTTGGAGGAGGAAAGCAGTAGGAGTGAGGAAACACATGTCTTTTCCGGCTTCCGAGGGGAGTGAGGAAGCAACAAGCTGTCCGAGAGGGGCTCTGACAATGTGAAGACCCTGCTGTGGACATTCAGAGGAGATGGCAACATCCTTCCGACCTCAGTCACAAAGGGCAGCCTCTTCCTCTAGGGAGGTAACCCAATATTCCCTGTCCTACGGATGACTTGGCAAGACCCACACCACAGAACTCTCTCCCTAGCTTCTCTTCCCGTCTTCTTGGAAATGACGGTTTACTGTGAAAGGACAAGGAAGACCACACATCCTCTAACGTGATGAGATTCGTATAATAAAAAAAACTAAAAAAGAATTCTTGAATGTACAAGATCAGTTTAAGCCTTGTGGACAAATACACTGCCTCACATGGCAAGAACTGAAGGGTCTTTGCTTGCTTTTTCCCTCTTCAGTGTGTTCTGAAAAATCAAGGACCGGGACGTCCCTGGTGGCGCAGAGGATAAGACTCCATGCTCCCAATGCAGGAGGCCTGGGTTTGATCCCTAGATCCCACATGCATTCCACAACTAAGAGTTCACATGTCACAACTAAGGAGCTGGCGAGCCGCAACTAAGGAGCCTGTGAGCCGCAACTAAGACCCGGTGCAATCAAATAAATAAATAAATATTAAGAAAAAAAAAAGATCAAGGACCATCAGATTCTGAGAATCCACGTGAATACCCATGCTTGCGCCCTGCTAGAGACACTTGGGTATTGTAAACAACTCTTACAGTGAAATATATTGATTGACATAACATACCAACTAGGACATCCTGAGCTGATTGTCCATCTTGCCTCTTTTCCTGGGCAGCCTCGTGAGTGATGAGAGACAGGCTTTGGATTCAGAAAGGCAGAGAATTAAATCCTAGCCAGCTTGATTTCTCACTCCCTCCCTGAGGACTGAATTCAACAGACTTCGGGCTAAGTACTTAACCTCTCAGAGCCCGTAGAATGGGAGTGATAACATTATCTCACAAGATGATTGGTAGTTTTAAATGATGTGATCACTCTTTCCCCAGTTTCTGGTTTTATTTTCTTGACATCGATTCTCACTGTCTGAAATTACCGGAGTACTTGTTTATTTTCTATCCATCGCTCCTCCTCCCCCAGGCAAGCTTCTGAAGAGCAAGAACCGGGACCATTGCCTTTGTTCAGTGTTGTTTTCCCATTGTCTGGGAGCAGTGCTCGGCACATAGTAACTGCTCAGCAAATATTTACTGAATGAATGAAGGTGAAATGAATGCATTGGTGAAGCACAAAATAGAGACTCAATAACTGTTAGTTTTATTTCTCCCTTAAGAGTATGAGTTTACCTCTGCGTTCATTGTTGCCATATGTAGTGTGGAAATGAGCTAAACTACAGGCCATGGAATTCAGCAAAGTCCTCATTGTTCAGGCCAAGCAGATCTTTTCTAGATTCTTTTTTTTTAACTTTATTCTATAAATTTATTTATTTATTTATGGCTGCGTTGGGTCTTCATTGCTGTGCACAGGCTTTCTCTAGTTGTGGTGAATGGAGGCTACTTTTCGCTGCAGTGCATGGGCTACAGTAGTTGTGGCACACAGGCTCAGTAGTTGTGGCACACGGGCTTAGTTGCTCCACGGCATGTGGGATCTTCCCAGACCACGGCTCGAACTCATGTCCCCTGCATTGGCAGGCGGATTCTTGACCACTGCACCACCAGGGAAGTCCCTCTAGATTCTTTAACTTCTTACGTAGAAGACTTTCTGAGCTATTACCATCTGCATGGTCTGGAGAAGAACTTAGCTTTAGGTTCAAGATCATTTGTTGGTAAATTGACTTTCTCATTGTAGGTCCCTTTCTGAAGCCGTTTTGTCCCCTCTCCTGCTGTCTTGGCTGTCCTGGAGGAAATTCTCGGGTTATGGTGATGGTCACTCAGTAGGTGGCGCTCTCTCCCAGAACACCGTCCTTCTTCACAGCCCAGACGACTTTACCGATAAACCATTAGACTACAGTTAGATGAATAGCAGAGTCACAACTACAAAATAGTCATGCTGATTATTTTGCAACTTTTCTTTCTTTTCCATACACCACATCCCACTCCCTGTTCTTGTCTTCTCAGTTCCTTTAGTACTTCACTAATGTTCTCTGACCTTGAACTTAGGGAAGCCATGTGGGCCTTTTCCTAAGAGGAGTAGGGGACAAAAAAAAGACATCCATGCTAACTTCCGGGCTTGAAGTTCAGTTTGGATTATTTTTTTAATTCATTCACTCACTCATTCATTTATTCACCAGACTTTTACTGTGGACCAAAGTCAGGTGAATAAATGAAAGAAGAACAGACTCTGAGAGCAATGACCATGGTTTGTAGCTTGCATCTGCTACGTAATGACTTTGGGAAAATTTCTTAACCTCTCAATGCCTCAGTTTCCTGATCTACAGAATGGGGATGACTATAGTACTTATCTCATAGAGTTGTTCCAAGGATTAAATTAATTATTATTTATGAAGGCCTAAGGACAGTGCCTGGAACACAGTAACATTAAATAAGGGTTTGTTAAATAAATACTAGCTACTACTTCGCTAATGACTTGCTTAACTTCCAAATGGACATGGCAGTGCCTTTCTATGTTAGATATATTGCATATTTTCCCCCATTTAAAAATCTCTGAGGGGCTTCCCTGGTGGCGCAGTGGTTGAGAATCTGCCTGCCAGCGCAGGGGACACGGGTTCGAGCCCTGGTCTGGGAAGATCCCACATGCCGTGGAGCAACTAGGCCCGTGAGCCACAATTGCTGAGCCTGCGCATCTGGAGCCTGTGCTCCCCAACAAGAGAGGCCGCGATAGTGAGAGGCCCGCGCACCGCGATGAAGAGTGGACCCCACTTGCCACAACTAGAGGAAGCCCTCGCACAGAAACGAAGACCCAACACAACCATAAATTAATTAATTTAATTAATTTTAAAAAAAAAATAAAAATAAAAATAAAAATAAAAATCTCTGAAATCAGGATAGGATGTCATAATTTGTAAACTAAGAATGGTGATATCCAAAATATTTAATTCATTTTTAAATTGATAGCATATTGTGTTTGATGAAATATGGCAATTATAAATAACATCTTTCTCCTTTTTTGCTGGCCCCTTTCTCTTAGGTTGCAGGTGTGCTAAAACTTTCCCAATTAAAAAAGAAAGAAAAAGAGAGAGAAAAAAGAGTTCCTGACTCTGCCTCTTTTCTCAAAGCATCACTGGCATCCAGTGCAGAGCACAGCCTGGAATGGAATAAGGGGAGAAGGACCCCGTAGAGGGTCTGAGTGGAACTTGGAGGCCTCAGGAGAGTGGGTCTCTGTCTGCATTCCCGTCTCACCCAGAAATGGCACACACTCCCCCAGTGAGAGAGCCTCACCAATGAGGACACACAGGGAAGGAAGGGGCCCTCTAAAATGAAGCTTGGGGACTTCCCTGGTGGCGCAGTGGTTAAGAATCTGCCTGCCAATGCAGGGGACACAGGTTCGAGCCCTGGTCCGGGAAGGTCGCAAATGCTGCAGAGCAACTAAGCCCGTGTGTCACAACTACTAAGCCTGCGCTCTAGAGCCTGTGAGCCACAACTACTGAGCCCACGTGCCGCAACTACTGAAGCCCGCGCGCCTAGAGCCCGAGCTCCGAAACAAGAGAAGCTACCGCAATAAGAAGCCCGTGCACCACAACGAAGAGAAGCCTCCGTTTGTCACAACTAGAGAAAGCCCGAGCGCAGAAACAAAGACCCAACAACAAAGACGGAAAACAGCCCAAAATAAATAAATAAATACATTTATTAAAAATAAATAAATAAATAAAATGAAGCTTGGGCTTCATCCTGTGACTGTGTTCTGGAAAAGCCTGGGCTTGGATTGAGAGTTGGGTGGGCTTTCAGGAAGTGTCTTCTCAAGCCCTGGGCTGAGAGTCACAATCAGAAGACTGGGCCTGGTACCCACAGAACTGGTCAAATTTACCACCTGGATAAAGTCTCTGAGCAAACAGAATTCTTGAGTTCCGTGTGGTCATCAGCTCACAGGGAGTGCTGGGTGGATGCTACGTTTCAGTATATTTTGTGCTTTTTTTTTATGCCTTCAACTTAGATTCTTTCTTCTGTGTAATCTATCCACTTTATACCAACCCACCCCTTCTCCCCTAGAGTTCCACTGATACTTCCCTTCACTTGGTGACTGTATTCGCAGATGCTTTCGGGACACTTCAAGGCACTCAGCTGATCCCTCTTCTTTGGATTCCAGTACTCCTAAGACACCCCATGTGTGCCTGTGGTACTTCTAACACCCTTCCATCCATTCATTTAAGCACCTCCTCCAAGTCTACTCCATTTACCCTGAAATTTTCTCCCAATGTTCTGCCCACCCAGAATCTGCGAGTAGCAATTCACCATCCTTTAGTTATTCCTCCAGTGAGTGTATTGTCCTAAAAAATAAAACAGCCAGTTACTTTATCAGTATAATGGATTGATTTGAGAATAGCAGAGGAATTGCAATTTGGGACAAGCAAGTTACAGCAAAAATATAGGTGAGCCCAACAGCAAAGGAACATTACTTTATAGAGAAAAAGGGGGAAGTTGGGAGGGGTTGTTTTGAATGAAAGGCCATTGGAGGAAAACAAGAGTTCGGGATGGCAGGTGTTTCCCATTGGCTGGGTTTGTTGCTGGGCGCCAAGAATTCTTCCTGTTGGGGCCTGTAATTGACAGTTTTCCTGTTGGAGTCTGTAACTGACTTACTTCTATTGGGGTTTGTAACTGACCTCAAGCAGTAGTGCCTGAGGACTCCCCCTTCTGGCCTCCTGACTCCATTTCTTTTTTTTTTTAACATCTTTATTGGAGTATAATTGCTTTACAATGGTGTGTTAGTTTCTGCTTTATAGCAAAGTGAATCAGCTATACATATACATATATCCCCATATCTCCTCCCTCTTGCGTCTCCCTCCCACCCTCCCTATCCCACTCCTCTAGGTGGTCCTGACTCCATTTTAAATGAGGTTTCCTTTATTGTGTTTCACAAGTGCTTATGAAGTCCCTCTGTACAATGCTGGGCACACAAAGAGAAGAATACCAGTCCCTACTCTGGGGATGTCAAGTTACAGTCTCCTGAGAGACCTTCACACACATTGTTTGATCTAAGCCTTTAAATAGCCATTGATATGGGCACCTCCTTTTCATATTTCACAGATGTAGAACAGAGGAGAGAAGGGGTTAAGTAACTTCTTCCAGGGCAACGGCCAAGCCAGGATATCCATTGATTGACAAGGGATAAATTAGATGGTGATGCCTGCTCTCCGGGAGCCTGCCCTCAGTTCCCAGGCACCTCCTTCTCATCCTATCCTTATTCTCTGAAGTTTCAGTCCAACATAAAGTAGTGTTATGGGTCCTGACCTACCCCAAACTGCAGGAGCCTTCAGCAAACTTTAAAATCCTCACTTGCACATAGCAGAGAAGCCCTTAGCCCTCCACAGCAGACTCGAAGGCTTGCGCCATCTCCCTACACTTCTTTGCCTGAGGTGTGTCCGGGCAGGGTTTGGGTCAGTCAGTCAGTAAATAACTTGCTGAACAGCAAGCACCACCCTAGGCTCTGGGAATTCACCTTGAATTCACCTTGCAGTAGACTTGGAAGGATGTTAACACCAAAAATTCTTTGAGCAAGAAATTGTAATAGAGACTCTATATAGTGTGCTCATGTTTTTACGAGCAAGACAGTAGTATTTATATTTGTTTTTCTACTTTTAATTGTTATATTTTTATCATGAGGATTCTGTCCAAGCCTGAGGTCTGGGTGGAAGTGCCTTTGGAGCTGGGAAAGGACACAAGGCCACAGCTGAGCCTCAGCCCACTGCTCCGGGCGGAGGGGACTTGGGACCTCATACTAACCCCTGGCCACACTGCGGTGCTCTCCACACCCCCAGATGCCTGCTGAGTCATGACCCACCCTCCACATGGGGGCGGCGTGGAGACGTACAGTAACTGTTGCACTGGCAAAAACTGCAAATTCTAAAGGTCCCAGAAGAGGTCTGTTTCTTAGGCAGCTGGTTCTAAGTAGATTAAAGGGTCGGGGAGGGGGGTCTTGATCAGAAAATCGATTATCTTTACTTTAGTTGATTTTCCTTACTTAGTTTTCAAATCTTTTTTTTTTTAATTGAAGTATGGTTGATTTACAATGTTGTGTTTGTTTCAGGTGTACAGCAAAGTGATTCATTTATACATATATATTTATCTCTATTCTTTTTTTTTTGAAAATAAAGTAATTACATCCTCTTTTTAAAAAATTTTTATTGGAGTATAGTTCCTTTACAATGTCGTGTTAGTTTCTACTGTACGGTAATTTATCCCTATTCTTTTCCAGATTCTTTTCCATTATAGGTTATTACAAGATATTGAATATAATTCGCTGTGCTGTACAGTAGGTCCTTGCTGTTTATCTATTTTACATATAGTAGTGTGTATCTGTTAATCCCAAACTCCTAATTTATCCCTCCCCCCCCTTTTCCCCTTCGGCTGAGTAATATTCCATTTATATATGTACCACATCTTCTTTATCCATTCATCTGTCAATTGACATTTAGGTTGTTTCCATGTCTTGGCCATTGTAAATAGTGCTGCTGTGAACATTGGGGTGCATGTATCTTTTTGAATTAGAGTTTTCCTCTTTTCTGGGTATAGGCCCAGTAGTGGGATTGCTGGGTCGTATGGTAGTTATATTTTTAGTTTTTTAAGGAACCTCCATACTGTTCTCCATAGTGGCTGCACCAAGTTACATTCCCACCAATGGTGTAGGAGGGCTCCCTTCTTCACACCCTCTAGTTTTCAAATCTTGGGAGGAAGGAAGCTGCAGAGTAGGAGACGCTGGGCATCACTATATGGTACATTTGGGGTGGCGCTTTCTCCTCTTGCAGGTTGGAGTAAGCGGGAATGGTTTACCTGCTGGCCCGCTGTCTCCAAAAGGAGTGAGTTCTGACCTCTCCCTTCATCTCCTTCCTTAATATTTGTTCCCCACTGTTTACGTCCGGTGATAAACAGATGAGCAATCTCAGGTACATATTCTAACTCTACAAGGCCTTGCTTTCCTCATCTATAAGATGTGGAGGGGCTTCCCTAGTGAGGCAGTGGTTGAGAATCTGCTTGTCAATGCAGGGGACAGGGGTTCAAGCCCTGGTCTGGGAAGATCCCACATGCCGCGGAGCAACTGGGCCCGTGAGCCACAAGTACTGAGCCTGCGCGTCTGGAGCCTGTGCTCCGCAACAGGAGAGGCCGTGATAGTGAGAGGCCCGCGCATCGCGATGAAGAGTGGCCCCAGCTCGCCGCAACTAGAGAAAGCCCTCGCACAGAAACAAAGACCCAACGCAGCCATAAATAAATAAATAAATAAATAAAATTAAAAAAAAAAAAAAAAAGATGTGGAGACTGCCCAACTCAAAGGGCTGTGCCGAGGGGAGAATGAAGTAATACACGTCTTGGTAAATTGCAAGATTCTACGCAGACGTTCATTGTTTTTACTCTACATATTTATTCCTTATGGTGTAATTTGAAGGCATCTGCTTCAAAACATTCTCCAAGCGTTGTGTTTGAAAGCACACAGTGCCCAGCCCATAGTAGGCCTAATAAATTAAGACTGTGATTCCTACTGGGGCCAAAGTATGAACGGGATACCTTGGTGATGCTGGTTATTTATCATCTTCTCTAGTGGGAGAACACTGGACACCAGCAGAGAAAAGAAAATGGCCTCCAAAGAGGGACGGGTAAGGATGGGGAGGAGTCCTCCCTTTTCCAAATGTTTTTCCTGCCCTACGCACCTCACCCATAGTGCTCCCTCATTCTCAGCCTCCCAGACTCTTCCCCGCTCCACCCTGACTCCCTGCTCTCTGATCACAAACTCTCAATTCTCAAGATAACATACTGTGAAAGCACATGAGATGAAAATGGTTGATATGGCTGAGAGCTGTAAAAGGAGAGCTGGATCCAACCTTGGAGGAGACATCCAGTGTGACACTTGCGTTTTGCAGAGAGGCACCCGGGGTCATGCTTTGCCTCTACCAGTGTTTTACATTTTAACAGACAACAAAGAATTAGATAAGAGTAGAGTTAGGATTTTGGTGTTCTAGTCTGGAAAGAGTGGGTGGAGGTGGGGTGGGAGTCCCCCCTGCTCCCCACCTCCCCAAGGAGCTGAGATCTCATCCACCCCAGGAGAGGGTGCTGAGGCTCTATGGAAGTGGAATACATCAGGGCTTTAGTCTCAGTCCTTCCATCCCCCTAAAAAACAGAAGGAATTGCTTTCAAGTTTAAACAATAGGATAATTCAGTTAAAAGAGAGCTATGATTCTTCTCCTGCCCACCTGCCCCCAAAGAAAAACAACTAAACAGATTTCCTAGACTTTGCTCACATAGGACTCTTTGGAGCCTTTCTCCCCTGTTTTGGGCTGATGTGGTGGCCTGACAGACAACCCTCACAGCTCCTGTGCCCGCTTCCACACTTACCTGAGTGCCTCCCCTTCGGGACTCTTTGTAGACAGGCCATGGCTTCTAGGTATCTGAGGCTCATTATTGTATGAATACTGTTGTGGATGAGTGAACGAAGGAGGTAGAGTAGCAACAATTAGCAACCCCGAGTTCCATTGCATGTGGAAAGCCCTTTAGAAACTGAAATATGCGACATAAGTATTTCCTCACCTTGATTTGGAAGAAAAACACCATCTCCAACTACCAGAAGCAAAAATGTTTCCTTCCCATAGATCCAACTAATTCCCTTAGTAAATATTTCAGGGGTGCCTACCTGGTACAGGGATTAGGCTTCCATTAGCAAGTCACCTTCAAGACCATCTCTCCCCTCCTTCTTGGTCACTCTTAGACCTTCTTCTCTTTTCTCTTCTATCTCATTTATTATCTTAGGGACAGCATCTCATTTATTACCTTAGGGGCTAGTCAATGGAAAACTATACTCTCTACCTTTTTAGAAAGACTTGGGAAACTACAGTCTCTTCCTGTCCTGCTTGGAGATCTGGGGTCTGAAGTTTGCCTGTGTGTTTGGGAGAGAAACACAGAGACAGTTAGGATGCAGAGGAGAGAATCGCTTAGTCCCCAGGTCTAGCTGCTCAGTGGCCTCTGGCCCAGGGTACTGCTGCCCGGCCAGCCACATGCTCTGTGGCTCCATTTGCTGACCTGTGCCCCCAGCCCCCTCAAGTGTTGCAAACCGATTTACTTAAGGGTGCCCAAAGTGGAAAGACTGTAGCCAAATGCCAAAAAAAATCCCTTCCCCTAGCATTACCTGATTCTGGTGAGGCCAGGTAGAGATTTAGGTAGCACGGGAAGGCCCCTGCTCAAAAATCAATTCCACATGAGTGCCTGCACTGTTGGTGATTAATACATCCCTTTATTCACTGAGCAAATATCTACCTGATACTCCGCAGACAACCCCTCCCCCATGCAAACAGAAATGGTGTCTGTCCTCGAGATGATCAAGAAGTAGCAGAACATTCTGACACAAATATACTTTACCCAGTGCCTGGTGAGGCTCCTAGATTTGCAGGAAGGGCCTTGTTTTGGAGCACAGGTTGTTGACTTTAACGTCTCACCTTCCAAATCTAGCTGTTGACCCGGGACAAGTTACTCAACCTGTTAGAACCTGTTTTCTCGTAGGTCTAACTAACAACGGTGATGGTAGTAATAGCTTACCCCTTGTTGTGTGTGAATTCTGTGAAACGCTCCCCAGGAAAAGTAGTAAGAGCTTCTAGTAAGAACCGAACGCAGTATTCTGAGAGCGCGAAGGAAGTCACAAGTGTATCTGCCTGGAGGCATTGAGGAAGGTTTCACGGGGATGTGGCATCTGATCTGGGTCTGGAAGGACAGGTAGGAATTGGCCAGGCAGAAAAGACAGGCGGTGGATATCAGGCAAAGGGAACAGTGTATACAAACTAGTGAAGCAAGACATCGCATAATGTCTTCTTAAAACTTTAGAGGTTCAGTCTTGAAGGACAGGGAACATTGGAGGGCTGGGAGGCGGGGTGGTTCATCCACTCGCTGCCCGCTTTTCCCTACAGAGCCTCGTGGCTCACCCTTCGCCTTCTTTAAGTCTTTGCTCAAATGACACCCCGACCTTCCCAGGTCAAAGGGCACCAGTCCCTCCCCCCTGCTCTGCTGGTCTCCTTTCCTGCTAGGTTCATCTCCAAAGTATTTATTGTCAAAGATAATATAACATCAGTTTACTAATTTTATTAAGACCCTTACCCCTCTCCCCTCCCCACCACAAACATAGACTGGATGCTGCCTGAGGAGAGGGATTTGGGTGTTCTCTTCACACATCCCCCAGGTCTCCCACAGAGCCCGGCACAGACGAGACAGGAGAAGTTCTGTGTGCTGAGTGGCCTCTGGGCTCTGATGCGGAACAAGATGGCACCTCCACACTCCAGCAGTAGTTGGTATGGAAGTGTTCGGAGCTTCTGGGTCGTTCTGTGCCTGCTTTTGAGAAACCCCACTGAGGAGTTTTGACTGTTTCATTTGTCTGTCTTTGCCACTCTCTAAAGACTTTCAACATGGAAACACTTCTAGGGTAGAGTCCACATTTAGTTGGTCTCTTACTTTTGCGTGACTCTGTGTGTGAGGTGCTGGGAGGGGTGACTTTGGGAATCCAAGGAGACTGCCAGGTGCCTGGGGGAAGGAGAAGATGTTGAAAGGACAGGGTCGGGGGTTCAGGAATGGAGGCGCCCAGAGACACGTAGCTCTTTCACAATTTGGCCTGGGGCTGTTCCTGTGATTGGGTGTCTCAGCCAAGAATGTCCCCAGAATTCCAAGTCATTTTGAGATGCAGTTTTCTTATCCTGTGTTCAATAGCCTTCCATAAAATACTTTTAAGATTGGGAAAAGAAGGGGGTTGTGTACTTAGCTCTTTTAGGGCTTGAGATGAGGGGAATGGAGGCCCAAATTTTCTTTGGTGTTTGTTTTTACTTTGGTTTTAAAAAATATCACAAAATATAGAAAAGAAAAACTATAACTAATAGCCTAGCACTCATGTGCCAGTTAAATATGCATTTACCCTAGTTTTTTTTTAAGGCTAACATTAGGTTTTATTTGCCTTTTTAAACTTTTGAAACAATAAGTACTCACACAACTCATAAACAACAAAGAACACCAAGAAAAAAGTTAAAAGACAGCCATAAACTGTAAAGGTATTTGCATGCATGGTATTTGCATGCATGCTTATAATTACTATTATAATTATAAGAATTACTCTTCAGAATATGTAAACAGCTCTACAAATCAATGAGAAGAAGATAAGCCATTCTGGTTGTTTTGTGGCAACTGCAGATCTGGATGAAGCTCCCTGAGTTTTCCCCCTCCCTGGTCCTCTCCTCACTTCTTATCCCCTCTCTACCACTCACAACAGAAGTTCACGTGCTCAGAGCAGAGGGGTCTTAAAGAGAAACAACCCCAGTTCCTTTCCCCTTGCCCTGCACCCCATCCTCCTCGAAACAGGACTCAAACAAGATGAGACAAGTTGCTGTGGAGATATTACATGCCTTTTCTTTGTACTCCTCTCCTCCCTTTTTTCTAACTGGAAAAAAGAATGCTAGTTTGTCCCTATGTCTCCATGTGAAAGAGAAAGGGCCTTAATATTTATTGCAAGAATCTTTAACTTCTCAACAACTTCGAGAGGTAGGTGTCAGTATTTCCACTTTACCAGTGAAAAACCCAAACCCAGAAGGATCAAATAACTTTCAAATGTCACAGGTGGCAAATACAGAAATAGCATTTGAACCAAGGATTGTATGATTCCAAAGCTCAAGCTTTTCCTCCTAAACCACACGTGTAAGAACAACATGACTGCCTCTTGACTTCAAGAAGTGAATGCGGGGACTTCCCGGGCGGTCCGGTGGTTAAGATGCTGCGTTTCCAACGCAGGGGGCGCGGGTGTGAACCTTGTTTGGGGAACTAAAATCCCACATGCCGCATGGCCAAAAAAAAAAAAAAAAAGTGAATGCATCTGACAACTCTACATCATTATTAACAAACGTGACATTGTGACAAGGTTCTGTGCCAGGTGGTAGAGGTGAGGACAAGCCTGGATTCGGGAGGGAAACCCCAGTTCTTCTTCCTGTGAGCTTGCCGCATGTAACGATGGAAAAGGAGCTGGTAAAGGGCAAGGGCGTTACTGGATGCTGGGAAGTTACAGTTCTAACCGGAGTGCAGAGGTAGAAGTTTTTTCCTGCTGTTGGGCACGTCATAACCCTCCTACGTTGTGGGCATGTGAGACGGATTAGGAGCCTGCTCTGGAGTTTCGCAGACTGGGGTTCAAATCCCTGCTCTGCTTCGTGGCGTTGTGTGATCTTAGGCAGCTCACCTGTGTCTGGGTTTCCTCTTATTCGCAAAGTGAGACAGATACCTTGTTCACGGGGGTTGTTAAAACGTTAAATGAAGTGTATGTAAGGCGCTTAGCCCAGGGCCTGGCATGTAGTCAGCCCTCAATAAAGAGTAGCCATATTTGGGCTTCCCTGGTGGCGCAGTGGTTAAGAATCCGCCTGCCAATGCAAGGGACATGGGTTCGAGCCCTGGTCTGGGAAGATCCCACATGCTGCGAAGCCCGTGCGCCACAACTACTGAGCCTGCGCGTCTGGAGCCTGTGCTTCGCAACGGGAGAGGCCGCAACAGTGAGAGGCCCGCGCACCGCGATGAAGAGGGGCCCCTGCTCGCCGCAACTGGAGAAAGCCCTCGCACAGAAACGAAGACCCAACACAGCCAAAAATAAATAAATAAATAAATTAAAAAAAAAAAAAAAAGAGTAGCCATATTTGTTTTATCTTTAAGATCATCATTTGGCAGATAGGGATTATGAAATGCAGAAATTCATTCAGTCACCACCTAGTTATTGAACACCAGGTATGTCACAGGCACTGAATAGTGCAGACTGAGATGCCTGCTTTCCTGGAGCTGTGTTCTGGAGTGCGAAGACAGACAGTAAGCAACACCAATAAGTAAATTACCTGATATACTGAAATGTGATATATGTTCTGGGAAGAATATAAATAGAGGTTTATACATTTAATGTGGACACTCATCTAATCATTGTGAACCATCATTGCTAACAGTGGTAGTCCATTGGTTGGAAACTAATGCTGGTCTTGGAGCTTAATTTCTTTTTTCTTTTTTTTAATGGTAATAGTATATTGTGCTTTCTCTAATCATCTCAGTGTCCCAGATAAAGCAATCTCCTCACCTACTGATAGTTAACAACTCCCTTGCAATTTCTAGATGCTGTTTCCAATAAATGGTTTATTTTCAATTGTTGTTTTTTTTAAAACAAGAGTAACATCCAGTGGCCAGGTTGCTAACTGCATTGTTAAAAAACAAAAACAAAAATTCGAAACTATAGGTATACCTGACGGTATTGTTCTATTGATTGTCGAGGAGAAAAGCATCTCATAACTTGAAAAACATTCTGGAAAAAAAAAAAATCAACCATAGAAACTCCAGGCTGGAAGGGACCTTTAAGCTTATTCTGAAATTCCCCTGGTGTGGTTCAGACATGACTGGTTTGACTTGATCTGTGTTGGACTTGAGCTCCATTTCCTGGGAATTATAGGTTGATACTCAGAAAAGGGAAGATGTGGTTCTCAATAGATTTTTCTTGAGAGCACTCGCTAAGAGGGAACAGAGATTTTCCTTCCCCAAGATGCTAATAAGAAGATTCTTGGTGAGGCATAGTTTTTATTTTTTTCTGTTAAATACTTCAAGGCAGGCAGATGCTGGGAGAGATGCTGCTAGGACCAGAACTAGCCAGCCTACAGGGCTGCTGTCTGTCTCAATCTTTTTGTTGTGTTTGACTATAAAAATTGTCAAACACACAGAGAAGTACATAGAGTGATGTTACAAAATATTCACCCCAACCCAAACAACAGATTTCAACAATTTTAATATAGATAGATATTAGATAGATTTAGATGTAATTGATGACCCCTTGATACTATTCCCTAGCCTTCTCTCCCCAGAAGAGGAGTATATGCACATCCTGAAGTTAGTGTATATATTTCCTGTCTATACATTTATACTTTGATTCTACAATCAAAATACAGCATTGTATGTATGTTTTTAAACTTTGCATAAATGGTATTATATGGCATGTATTTTACCTTAGTTTTCACGATCTCTTTGAGGTCTGTTGATATTATTAGCTATAGATGTAGTTAATTATGACTCTTCTCAAAAGAATGACCAGTTGGATCTCTGACCCCTGTACACATTTGGAAGAATAGCAAGATGTATTATTCCAGAGGTGTCTCTCTGACAGATTCTTCATCTTATTCATCAAACTGTCAACTTCCTGAGACCAAAATACCAGCACAGGAGGTAAAACCTGCTGACACAGGGAACAAGAGCTACTTAAAGAAACTAAATAGGAAATTAAGCCATTTAAGTGTAAGCTAAAGAAAGAGAGAAGCAGTGAGCTTCTTCCTATAATTTTTGACCTCAGTCACCTGGAGTGTTTTTCCTCCTCCCCATCCCTGCCAAAGCAATCAATATTTCAAATATTTCCAACTTTGGTTAAATTTGCCTGTTCTAGAACCTCATAAAAATAGAATCACATGCTGTGTACTATTTTGTGTTATGCTTTTTTCACTCAGCATAATGTTTTGGAGATGCACTCACATTGTTGCATGGTCATAGTTTATCCTTTTTTATTGCTGTGTAATGTTTTGTTTTATGAATATACCACAGTTTGTTTATCCGTTGTCCTATTTATAGACACCTGACTTGTTTCTAGTTTTTGGTTATTATGAATAATGCTGTATGATTGCTTGGTCACACGTTAAATGTATATTTAACTTTATAAGATGCTACCATACTATTTTACAAAGTGGCTGTACTCTTTGCATTCCAACTAGCCATGTATGAGTTCCAATGGCTTTATATTCTTGTCAACATTTGTTATTGTCAGTCTTTTTAATTTTTAGCCATTCTTGTGGGTGTGTATTTCATTGATTTTTTTTCACTAAAAACTTAGTTAAAACTAATTTTGAAAACGCAAACAAGATTATATACAGCTGGGACTTCCCTGGTGGCACAGTGGTTAAGAATCCGCCTACCAATGCAGGGACATGGGTTTGAGCCCTGGTCGGGGAAGATCCCACATGCCACAGAGCAACTAAGCCTGTGTGCCACAACTACTTGAGCCTGCGCTCTAGAGCTCACGAGCCACAACTACTGAGCCCGTGTGCCACAACTACTGAAGCCCACGCGCCTAGAGCCTGTGCTCTGCAACAAGAGAAGCCACCCAACGAGAAGCCCGCAAACCGCAATGAAGAGTAGCCCCCGCTTGCCGCAACTAGAGAAAAGCCTGCGTACAGCAACAAAGACCCAAGGCAGCCAAAAATAAAAATAAATAAATTAAAAAAAAATCTCATTATGGTTCTTAATTTGTTTTTCTCTGATGACTAGATGTCGAACATTTTAAAATGTATTTATTTGTTATTCATACAACTTTTTTTGTGAAGCATTTGTAAAATTTTTTGCCCATTTTTTTTATTGTGTCGTTCATCTTATTATTAAGTTATATTTTATATAAATTGGGCCAGATATATGTTTTGCAAAACTGTATGCAATCTTGTGGCTTATCTTTAAGAGCAGTAATTTTTAATCTTGATGAAGCCCGTTTATCATTTTAAAAGTTTACAGTTTGTGCTCTTGTGTCCTGCTTAAGTAGTCTTTGCCTAATCTAACATCACAATGATTTTCTTGTTTTCTTCTAAAAGTTTAATTAGTTTTAGCTCTTACAGTTAGGTCTACAATCCATTTTGAGTTAATCTTTGTATGTTGTGAAGTGTGGGTCAAGGTTAATTTGTTTCCGTATAGAATATCCATTACCTATTATTGACTATCTTTTCTCTATTAAATTATCTAACTTGGCACCTCTGTTGAAAATTAATTGACCATATAGTGTGGGTCTATTTTTGGAAACTGTATTCTGTTCCAAATAAAAGCTCCTTTTCTTGCCAGCATTTTGAAATTATACAATTAAAGAGCTATCTATTCATATATATATTTTTTATTTGGTTGTGCCGCATCTTAGTTGCAGCTTGCCGGCTCCTTAGTTGAGGCATGTGAGCTCCTTAGTTGCGGCATGCAAACTCTTGGTTGCAGCATGCATGTGGGATCTAGTTCCCTAACCAGGGATCGAACCCAGGCCCCCTTCATTAGGAGTGAAGAGTCTTAACCACTGTGCCACCAGGGAAGTCCCTATCTGTTTATATTTCTTCTTGCATCTCTGGTAACTATTTCCTTATTCTGGTCACTATCTATGACAATGGGAAGGGTCAGGCATTTGGTTTTCTTTCCTATCTCTTTCTGTCTTTCTCCTGCTCTCTGTCAACATTTCAGACATCCATGTCAACTTCCATGACCTTAAAGAAATTAAAACATTGACTTACCCAAGGACCTCCCTGGTGGCTCAGTGGTTTAGAATCCACCTGCCAATACAGGGGACACGGGTTCGATCCCTGGTCCAGGAAGATCCCACATGCCTCGGAGCAACTAAGCCCGTGTGCCACAACTAATGAAGCCCGCATGCCTAGAGCCCGTGCTCTGCAACAAGAGAAACCACCGCAATGAGAAGCCCGTGCACCGCAATGAAGAGTAGCTCTCGCTAGCTGCAACTAGAGAAAGCCCGCAGGCAGCGAAAGTTAACATCACCAATAATAGGGCAAATTGACATCATGTGTCCCTTAATATGAATCCACAGACAACATAACATCTGCATATTCCAGACAAAACTGCATCACCTGAAAACAATCATGAGGAAACATCAGACAAACTCAAACTGAGAAACATTCTACAAAATAAATGGCCTCTTCTCAAAAAAAAAAAAAAAGGACTTACCCAAGGTTCTCACTCTTGTATTTTTCTAATGAAAAGTCCACAGGCTCCAATGTTAGTAACAATAGCTAATACTTCTATCATATATGTTGTCACTAATCTAAGCACTTTAGAGGTTATTTAATTGTCTCAACTACCTTATGAAGTAGGAATTATTATCCCTATTTACAGAAGAGGAATCTGAGGCCCTGAGGGGCTATGTAGTTTGTCCAGGTTTGTTCACACACACAGTAAGTAGCTGAGCTAGGATACACACCCAATCTGTCTCCAGACCCTGCATGCTTTACCAAAATGCTAAACTGCTGAATCACCCACAAAATGACTTTATTTGTAGATTGCACGCCATCTATATTATTTTTAAGTTAATATTTTTCTATTAAGTGGAGCTGTAAGGGATCTTAGAAAGTATTCTTCAGATGAGGAAACCGAAGTCCAAAGAGAGCTAAGCTGGAAGCAGAGCCAGGCCCTAGCCTTGGAGGCCTGTGGGCTTTCCCTTCACCCACGCTGCCTTCCTGGACTTGGGGACTTCCTCTTTTTTGGACTCACCACCCTTTGGCATCTCCAGATCATGGGGTCCCCGGGATGTAGCACTCTGTGCTTCCAGAGAATTGCATCCCATTCTTTCGCATCTCTGTACCGCTCACCAGATCCTCCGATAAGGCCTACTCTCAACCACCTGTCATGGCAGGAGGGTTACATAATAAACTCATCCACTGGTCTCCTCCAGGCAATACTCAAACGGACATTTACTGAGACCTACTATGGAAAACATCTTATTAAACTCTATGAGAACATACATATAAGATACATTAGCATGCCCTCCAAGGGCTTATAAATACTATCATCAACTAATATTATTAAAGTTCTAAAAAGTTTCTGTACAGAACAAATTTTATACACATTAACTGACCCAGTGCTCCCTTTGCCCTTCCTTCTATTAACTTTTGTTTCTTCTTCATTTAGTTAATAAATGTATTGGGTGGTTTCTTTGTCCAACATTATTGTATTTTACAGTATAGAGAAATGAACATTTATTTGGAATCAGAGATCTTGATTTCCAGGTCCTCTCTGTCCCTTATCAGCTGGGTGACCTTCAGCAAATTATTTGACCTCTCTGAGCCTCTTGCCTAATCTGTAAAGGAGGATGATAATAGTACCCAGTTTCACTTGGTTGGAGTCAAAGGAGATAACAAAGCGCTTTGAAAATGCTAATCTTTTTGAGAGCTGTAGAAGAAAGAACTTGGACTTCAGAGTCAAAGAGGTGGATTCCTAGCATCACTGAATACATGACACAGTCTGTGATAGCAAAGCCACGTTGAGGAGGTGAGTGGTTGGAAAGGCTAACCCAGGAGCTAAGAGACTGGATCCTGACACTGGCCTGGCCCTGTACCTCATTCACATTCTTTCTTCAGGAAATCACAAGTTACCACAAGTCATGACCCTTCTTGAATAATCAAACCAAAATTGTCCACGATCAGATTTCAGAGATTTAAATAGAGGAGGCCTTGATTGACAGGAAAAGAGCATTCTTAAAGACGGATACAGTAATTCAGCTGTCTCATTCATTCATCCCTCAATCAACTTTCACTGACTGTCTACGGTGTTAGCTGTGAGGCATTATTTTAGATGCTGGAGGTTTAAAAACGAAGAAGGTTAATGGTGCTTCTAAAACTTCTTGAGGGGAGAAGGGTATTGTGAGGGAGTCAGGGCTCGAGGGTGATAACCTGGTTGGCAAAACCTGAGTGAAGGAGTGGAGGCAGCTTGTCTTGGGGAGGGCTGATCGAGTTGGGGAGCAGGGCTAAAGTGCCCCCAAGCCCCCAGCTGAAAGACACAAATCTCATCATTAAAGCGCTTACCATCAAAAAAAAAAACAAAACGAAAGAGTTTACTATCTAGTGGGAGAGACAGAAATAGAATCCCAGAATGATAATACGTGATAGTTGTGTGAAGGAGAGATGCACATAGTGATATGAAAACACACACACGTACGTACACACACACACACACAGAACATCAATCCACATTGAGAAAAGCATTGCAGCCTGAGGGCAGACAAGATTTATGATTTGCTCGACTAGTGGTCTATGCATTTAGGGCTCCTCTCTTTGCTTTCAACAGCACCTCACTTTCCATGACACTTTTACAGTTAAAAAAGTACTTTCACATTCTGAGTTTCATTTGATTTCATGAAAATAGGAATGGAAAATGGGATCATTTCTATTCTACGGATGAGGAAATAGGCAGAGAGGTGACCAAGTCACAAGTTTGTAAATGCAGAGTGGGAATTACAATGCAGTTTTTCTGATGCTTAGTTAAAGGTACTTTTCTAGTATGAAAAAGTGACTTTAATATCAATCTGATAACATTTTCTGATTGTTTTGAACCTTCATCGATCTAATTTCACCTTTTCTTTCCTGTTGTGTATTTTTTTGTTCTAGAACATAGTGTTTGGAGTCCTGTGCCACTGCGATTCAAACAAGCAAGAACATGAATTATATTCTGGGACCCAAAGGCCTCATATTTTCAAAGTCACTGTAATTATAGTCCAGCCACGTTCTACCCTTAGGAAAGAAACTTGCAGGTTTTTTTGCAACTGTCAAATGAAGGGCTTAGGCTACAATCGCTCAGTGCTAACATTCTATGATTCGTTTTTATAACCATCAGTGTAATTTTAAAGTATTCATTAAAAGGACACACACACATACACATACTGAAAAAAAAGTATGGACAATTACAAACTAAAATGTTAATAATCACTATCTTTGGGTAGTTGAATTGTATTTTTTTTTCTTCTTTTTGCTTAAGTATATACCTTCCTCTACTTGTTTCTTTTTATAGTAAGCATGGATAACTTACATAATTTAGGTAATAAATATATAATTCCACTTAGTACTGAAACTGTGCCAAAAATGTTATCAGCACTTGGCAAAATCTAGCATACTTACAGCACAATGGAATCTTTTCAACAAGTCTGTGTTTGAACTTTCAAATTCATTAATGAGACTAAATAGTACCAATTTTTGACAAATGTATGTTAATTCAATAAGTTTTGCCATATAGCCAAAGGGAATTGCTTAAAAGAGAGTGTTGGCTGATGATCACTAGAAGAGACACTGATTTCTAAGTTATTCCCAGTCTTTATGACATATGACCACACCAAGGTGTAAAAGACCTGATTTAAGGGCTTATAATTTAGTGGAGTTTAATTTTATGGGGGTGGTAGTGCTTAGGCTTTGAAGGTAAAAATTGTGCCAAGTCACAATAGCCCCTGAAAGTACCTCAGTCATCTTCCAAATATAGTGTGTACCCTATAATTGCATTTATGATAGAGTAAGATTTTACTAACTTTATATTGGTCTTCTTTATATTAATTCTTCAACTTGGAGATGCCACCACTACCCACTTTCCTGGCTCTATAATTCTTTTTCTTTTTTTTTATACATTTATTTATTTATTTTTGGCTGTGTTGGGTCTTCGTTTCTGTGTGAGGGCTTTCTCTAGCTGAGGCAAGCGGGGGCCACTCTTCATCGCGGTGCGCGGGCCTCTCACTGTTGTGGCCTCTCTTGTGCGGGCCTCTCACTGTTGTGGCCTCTCTTGTTGCGGAGCACAGGCTCCAGACGCGCAGGCTCAGTAATTGTGGCTCACGGGCCTAGTTGCTCCGCGGCACGTGGGATCTTCCCAGACCAGGGCTCGAACCCGTGTCCCCTGCATTGGCAGGCAGATTCTCAACAACTGCGCCACCAAGGAAGCCCCTGGCTCTGTAATTCTTAAAGCCACTCATCAACATTCAGACCCTCCTCTGGGGTGACTTGATTTCTTCACTGTTTGGGAGCATCACTGCTCATTACCTTGTTATTTTTCTTTCATTCTTTCTCTCCTTCTTCTTATTTGGTCCTTATAATCCATATAAGTTCACATTGAGCATATGTGGTGCCATTTTAAGAGAATAATATTTATTCACAAATAACCATTGAACAAGACCAAATGAGTTGTGTTAAAAGAGACTAGCAGCTGAGGTAGGTTGGGAAGAATGGAAAAGATTAAGAAAAGGTGATATGTCAACTGGGCTTGTATTTGCTGAAAAGTGTTTTTAAATTGTGTGTGTGTGTGTGTGTGTGTTAGGCTGTGTGCTGGCTGGAGGCTGGGGACACACATGACCCACAAGGACATTGTGCCTACATGGAATTTCTAGTCTAGTGTGGGAGATGGCCATTCATCAGAATTACACAAATAAATGTAAAATGATAAGAAGCAAAGAAAGGAAATGCAGGAGGTGTGGGGCTGGGACGCTGAGCACAGCTACGGACTTCAGCAAACGGACAACCTCAGGAAAGAGCTCAGTAAATCTAAGAATAAGTAATCCAATCTGAAGCTAATATATGTTCTTTAGGCAGAAGTAGAAATCACATTTTCTGAGAGCTCACCATGTAGCAGGCTGTCTGATGAGAGGGTCTTGGCTTGTTATTACATGCAATCCTTAAAATACATTTGCGAGGTTGACACCAGGAACCACAGTTGTTTTTTTTAAATATTTGGCTGTGTTGGGTCTTCATTGCTGCACGGGCTTTCTGTAGTTGTGGTGAGCGGGGACTACTCTTTGTTGTGGTGAGCGGGCTTCTCATTGCGGTGGCTTCTCTTGTTGCAGAACATGGGTTCTAAGTGCACGGGCTTCAGTAGTTGCAGCATGTGGGCTCAGTAGTTGTGGCTCGCTGGCTCTAGAGCGTAGGCTCAGTAGTTGTGGCGCACAGGCTTAGTTGCTCCGCGGCATGTGGGATCTTCCCGGACCAGGGCTCGAACCCGCGTCCTCTGCGTTGGCAGGCAGAGTCTTAACCACTGCGCCACCAGGGAGGTCTGGTACCACGGTTTTTAAATGAATCATGGAGGCTTAGAGAGGTTAAGTAATTTGCACCAACCAACCTAGAGAAGCTGGAGGGTCCGGAAAGAGACCCTCAGTGCCAGGCTTCAGAATTTGGGTTTTATTTGGTTGTCAGTGAGCGAGTTGCTGAAGGCTTCTGGGTTGGGGCATGGCTTGATGGGAAGTATGCTCCAGGAGGGTTTTTCTGAGGTAGGAAAGGAAACTTTTGGTGAAATCAGTGAGGAAGCTATTGCCCTAGTGTAGATCAGAGGCGAAGAACACTGCACCTGCGTGAGAGGGAAAGCCCTGGGAGAGAGAAGGGGATTAGAGGGAGAGGGCGTTCTAGATGGAAAGTTAACTGACCAGGTATGGAAAGGGGTAGGGAGGGGGTGACAAGAATTCATATTTTATTTTTTAAAAACTCCCCATGCACAGAATAATGTAACAAAGGAACATGTATCTGCCCTGAGGCTTAATTTATGCTGCTGAGTTTTGTAGCTTATAAAATAAAAACGTTTAATATTCTACTACCAAAGACAGAATTCAAATCAAATATGGATAAAAACGTAGACCAGTTAAGGGGATAAGGCAGGCGAAAGTCATTGTATTTTACTTGTGAGACATAGTTAATCCAATTGATTATATAAGGCATAATGAATTCTTACATCTTATAAATGACGGTCTTTATTTTCAATTCAGTCTTTTTTCTTTTCTTTTCTTTTTTTTAAGGCCCTGCCACGTGTGGAACCAGAGATCAAACCCGTGCCCGGTGCAGTGGAAGGAAGCGGGAGTCTTAACCACTGGACCACCAGGGAACTCCTGGTGGTTCAGTCTTTAAATTCAACTTTGGGCTGGCTCACTCGGTGATGCCCCTGTACTGTGTCTTTCCTACACCAGCGGTCATCGGATGATTTTGAGAGATCACTGGAGGGCAATCCTGGCTCCCAGCTGCTGCTCCTGGGGAAAGAGCTAGCTAGGCCTCAGGTGTGCGGGGAGGAAGGAGTGGGAGGGTGGGACTGACCTCCCACCCCCCGACCCCTCCCATTGCCCTGCCTCCAGCCCCGGTGCTGGGGGAGGGGGGGGAAGCAGCGTCTCCACCTACAATGGGGCTCCTTAGAGCCCTCAGTCCCTGGTTGTGTGGGCACCGCGTGTTCCTGATGCCGCGGAAGGAATTTCAGAGCCGTTCGCCAGGCCCTCCTCCTGGCCTCAGGGTTTAAAGATTCTGAGACGGTCTTCTAACTACGTGTAAGCTAGGCCCGCGTCAGGCCTCCGGTGGGATGATCTTATCTAGTTTCCCAGTGTGTTCAGAGAGTTGATGGTGAAATTGTTTAATGTTTGGGCCAGGCTCCCAGCTGAAAAGCACGAAGCGAGGCTCTCTGCGCTTCGGCACACGTTCTGCCTTTGGTTTTTTTCGCCAAGCCCAGGAAAAGCCTCGCTGCCGCCAGGTGATCAGCTTTGGGCTTGGCGATTCTTCGCGTCGTCCACCTCCAGTTAGAAAGACGGGCAATCGGCCCCGCCCCAGACCTTCTGAGTCAGAATCTGCATTTGAAACAATACCCCCAGGTGATTGTGTGCACATTGAAGTTTGAGGAGCCCAGGGCTAGCCCACTGCGGATGGGAGCGTCCATCCCGGGTCTCAGAGCCGAAGTTATGCTGGAGAACCATGAATACTGATTAATTGCTGTAGGGTTCATCGGAATTTCAAAGGAGAGAGATAGCAGGCTCCTAGAAAGCCCAAAGTAGGACAAAGAAGGGTTTACAGGCTTAAGAACATTTAATTGATGGTATTTAAAACAAAACAAAACGCTCCCGGAGGAGCACGTGCCCCTGCCGCAGGCGAGCGGGCCTCAGAACCCCTCTGCCTCGCAGACAAACCTATTGAAAGAATGTGCGAAGGATTTTTAACAGTTTAAGGGACTCTGGGGCAAAGAAGTACTTTCTGAGAATTTGAATGACTCTTGTTGGAGACAAGAGAAAAAAAGGGAGGGAATGTTTTTTTCCTTCTTCTATATTTAAAGACATCATTTAGTATCTGGTCCTTCAGCCTCCTCTGAGGCCTGGGATGTAAGAGAACTGGGAATCAGAAGGCCGCACTGCAAACCCTGACACCGTCAGGCTAGTCACCCTGGGCCAGCTATTATACTTGATGGGTTTAGGCCTCAGTTTCTTATCCAGAATGGATACTAATAATACCGACTTCCCACGGTTGCTGTTAGGATCAGATATGCGGTTGAGTACAAAGTAGTTAGACAAGTGCCTGGTACAGAGTGAGCTTTATATTTTCTCTACAAAACGATGAACTGAAAGTGTCCAGCTTTGCTCACTCCGTCCAAAGTCGTTGACACTAGGATCAACTCTGTGCCTGTTGTGCCTACCAGGCCCGCGTGATCTGACACGTCCCATCTGCGACCTCATCCCTGCCCATTTCCATTCTCCCTGGCACCCGGCCTCCAGCCGCACTAGCCTAGCTTCTGACCCGCAAGCCCGCCCAATTCATTCCCAACTTCTGGCCTCATCCCAGCCTGTTTTTTTCAGCCTGATCTTTGCACAGGAGACTTTCCTGTCATTCAGGCTCAGTCCCACGTGCCCTCCTTAGAAAGGTCCTCCTTTCTGAGGAAATGGTCCACCATTACTTCAGAAGCGCTCTAGCTCCTGCCCTTTTACATCTTCTTCTCAGCACGCATCCCTCTGTGAACTTATTTTATGTTCGCTTGTTCACATATTCAGTTTCTGACTCCTCCACGAAGGGAATGTCACCCCCAATAGGGCACAGTCTTTTTTTAAAATTTATTTATTTTAATTAATTTATTTTTGGCTGCGTTGGGTCTTCGTTGCTGCATGCGGGC
The DNA here is from genome assembly GCF_965194805.1 of Balaenoptera borealis. Taxonomy (NCBI): domain Eukaryota; kingdom Metazoa; phylum Chordata; class Mammalia; order Artiodactyla; family Balaenopteridae; genus Balaenoptera; species Balaenoptera borealis. The sequence continues at coordinate 59,846,348 of NC_138876.1, read as the reverse complement.
TTTCTCTAGTTGCAGCGAGCGGGGGCTACTCTTCATTGCATGGGCTTTTTATTGGGGTGGCTTCTCTTGCTGTGGAGCACAGGCTCTAGGCACACAAGCTTCTGTAGTTGTGGCACGTGGGCTCAGTAGTTGTGGCGCACAGGCTTAGTTGCTTCACGGCATGTGGGATCTTCCCGGACCAGGGCTCGAACCCGCGTCCTCTGCGTTGGCAGGCAGAGTCTTAACCACTGCACCACCAGGGAAGCCCTCAACTTTATCTTGAAAGGGGGTATGGAAATGCAACGTAAGGTAGACTTTGGCATTTGGTGGCCCGGAGTGGAGGGCATTTAGGGGATAGGGAGGAACTGGCGGGGGGGATGGGAAGGGGAACACCAGCAAGCAAAGTCCAAGACTGGAGAAGGTGTGCTTGCTGCTTGTTGCAAGGCGACTGGATACAGAGAGGCAGGTGCGCAGTGAGGGACACCTGGGCTTTCCAGGAAGGAGCCCTGCTCAGGTCCTCGGACTGGAGTGTAGGGTAACCGGCTCAGCGGGGGTCTCGTGCTGGGTGCTGGGGGCGGGGGTGGGAGGGGTGGCGACTGGAGGAGGGCCAGGATATCTGCGGGGAGCCGGGCCTCTGAAGTACTTTTACATAGATAAATGAGGGTGGGGAGAGAGGGAGAAGGAACAACGCCCCCAGGGAGAACAGAGGGAGGTTCTGCAAAACCAGCACTCAGGTGACCCCTAAGAATTCAAAAGTCTTTCATTAAACCCCACCTGAAGGCCAATTGTTCTGCAATCTACCAGGTGGTTTTGGCTCTAGGCTTATCTAAATCCAGTCTTGGGGGGAAGGGTGTGGGGAAGGGTTTTTTTTTTTTCCTTTAAAATGGGAGGACAAACGGACAGCTCCCATAACAAAAGCTTTTTTTTTTTTTTTAATGACTGGAATTTGAACACTTCAAAAATAAACTACCTGGTTTGAAAAATGTCTTTCCCCTACCCCCATCCGTAGTAGTACACAAATGGATTTCCTTTATTGTTTTTTGTTGTTGTTGTTATATTCATTTGTTCGTTTTATTTTTTAGATTCCACACAGGAGTGATAACATACAGTATTTGTCTTGCTCTGTCTGACTTATTTCACTAAGCATAATACCCTCCAGGTCCATCCATTTTGCAAATGGCAAAATTTCATTCTTTATGGTGGCTAAGTAGTATTCCATTGTATATCTAGACCACAACTTCTCAAATGGGTCTCCTGTAAAACCCTGTATGTGAGCACAAACTAGGACTCTGCTTTTGTATCCTGACTTCTGTTGGGAGTGGGGATTTTAACGACAACATTTTTGGATACTTTTTTCCAAACGAGCATGCTGTATGCCAGAGAGATACACAGACTTGGACAGCAGGATTAGGGAGGTTCAGGTGACAGCTAAATTAAGACTAAAAATAAGACCAATGGTCGACCCTAAGGAATACAGCGTGTTCCACATCAAAGGCTGTCTTCGGAAAAGTTACTTAACCTCTCTATGCCTCAGTTTCCTCATTTGGAAAGTGGAGATGGTAATAGTTCCTAACTCATTTCACTTATGAGGATTAAATGAGGTATGATGTATGGAAAGCGTTTGGGAGAGTACTTGGCCCATTGTTCGTACACATTAGTTTTGGGGTATCATGAGTGCTGTATTACTGCAAAACGGTCAAATTCATTTCCGTTCCACAGATATCACATTAGTCTTTGGGACATAAGAAGGAAGAAAATGTCCCCGGCTTTGGGGAACTTGGTCTAGAGGTGAAGACAGACATAAAAGCAGATATTTATAATCCTGTATGTTACACAATAAACCAAGTGTGCACCGAGGGCTGTGGGAACCGGCTAGGGGCGTCTCTTTGACCATTGCAATATTGAAGTAACATTGTGAAACTGAATGGGGGGAAGAAATCTAAGGTGGATTAGAAAAAGCAGATCCAACCCAGTGGTGTATACACAACATTATTCCGGAGGTGCCAATTGTGTGCAAGATGCTGGGCTGGGCCGTGGGCAAAAGAAGAAGAAACACAGCTGACAGCCTAGAGGAGAACAAGAGTAAGAGCGATCTTACCACAAGGTAGATGCAGGCAGAGGGCACAGAGCCCAAGACAGGGCGGTGAAACTGAGCGGCCGCATGTCAGGCTGAGTACAGAGAGGACTTGGAAAGGTGGGCCTGGGCCAGGCTGAGGAGCTAGACTTTGTAGGTGTGTGATTCTCCAAGTGTGTGAGGGGAGACGGCAGCTGCTGTCATAGTAGAATCATCTCAGAGCTTTGTGAGGCTTTCTTTCATTTCCTCACCAACCTCATAGGGCCTGCTTTTCTCTACTCTTCCCTGGTTAGAGTGGAGATGAGGGGCTCCCGCCCAGGAGCCAGGGTGCCTATCCCAGTCCCAGGAACTCTGTGTCCTTTGACAAGTTAGTTAACTTTCCCGTGCCTCAGTTTCCCCAACTGTGACACGTACGATTATTGTGAGAATGAGTTAATTCATGCAAAGGGCTGAGGGCAGAGCCCAGCATGTAGTAAGTGCTGGTTACACTCTAGCTGTGAACCTGTCACCCTGATGGCATGTCATTGTCCTGGAAGGGAGCCCGGTTAACAGTGAGAGCTGCGACTACACTCAGAAGCCTTGGTGTGTTTAGAGACCTTATGTGGTCACGTTTGCATGTTAGAGACAAATGGATTTAAAGGAGGAAGCAAAGGGACTTCCCTGGCTGTCCAGTGGGTAAGACTCCGCGCTCCCGAAGCAGGGGTCCTGGGTTCAATCCCCGGTCAGGGAACTAGATCCCGCAGGCCACAACTAAACAAGCCCTCGTGCCACAGCTAAAGATCCCACACGCGGCCACGAAGATCTTGCACGCCGCAACTAAGACCCGGCGCAGCCAAATTAATAAATAAATATTAAATAAATAAAGGAGGCGGACGAGGCTTGAGGAGGCCAGGAGTCAGTGAGGTAGCGTCTACATGAGCCCCAGGAAATCCTGAACCCAAGAGGTGAGAGTGAGAGGCAGAAAGAATCGGAGGTAGAGTTGGCAAGGTTTAGTGAGTGGTTGGACGTAGGTAGCAAAGATGGACTCCCCGGGTTCTGGATTAGTGACTGGCAGGCTGGTGGAACCAGAGCTGAGGTGAAGCGTGCAGAAGGAGAGGCGGGCTTGGAAGGGCGATGGTCATGACTTCTGTGTTTCCTGTAAGAACATCCTGCTCGTACTGATTCTCTGCTCAAAACTTGTCCGTGAACCCCCATTGCTACTGGATAAATGAGGACTCTAGGACTACTTACCTCCTAGGATTATTGTAAGGATTAGTCAGTGCAAATCTAACACTTAAAATACAGTAAGTGCACATAGTGAGTGCCCCGTGTTTGCTATTATAATTAATTATGATTCTATAAATAACTAATATAACTGTCAAAGCCCTCTGTCTGTCCTCAGTTCATTTCCCAGACTCCCTATCCCCATTCCTCTTGCATTAAAGTTTCTCCAGTTCATTGAAAATCCTGGCCTTCTCTCCCTTCCAGACTTGAGAACTCTGTGCCCTCCCCCCTCTTTCCCCCCCACCCCCACCCCCCATTTCACCTTTGTTCCTCCTTCTTGTCTCAGCTAAAATGTCACTCCCTCTAGGAAGTTTTCCTTAACTCCTCCAGCCTGGGTTGGGTGAAGGGGCCTCTCTTCTGTTTTCTCATGGCCTTTATCACACTGGTATGTGTCTGTAAATGTCTGTGTTGGGAGCTCCTAGAAGGCAGGGCCAGACTATCTTGGGGAACATTGTCTTCCAAACATAGTGCCAGCTCACAGAAGGACTGTTTATACATTTTGTTTAGATGGATAAATAAATGAGTTGGAATTTGGAGGAGAGATCTGGATGAGAGGTGTAGATTAGGGGGTCATCAGCATGTGGATGATGTTTAAATCAGGGGAGAGATGAGATTATCAGAGGTGAGCCTTCTTCATACTTGATCTCTTACCTTTTGACTACTTATTTTTCTTCTGGAAACTGTTCTCCATGGCTCCAAGGATACCATTCTACTTCTTTTGCTATTTTGGCAAAGGATCCTCTCTGATCTCTTTTGTTGTTGTTGTTGTTTTTTACCCTCTGCCCCCCTTGGACATCTATCTTTTCCCCATAAATTCAACTATCCCTTATTGATTGTTATCTCCCCATCCAACTTCAGCTTTGCTCCTGAACTCCTGACCTATATTTCCAACTGCTCATAAATACTCCAACTGGATCTTTCACAGCTAGCCAGGTGGAACGGGTTATTATTTCTACCCTCATTCCCAGGCCTCAAACTGGACTCTCCTCCACTCTTCCCTACCTTGGATGATAGGGTTCCCATGCACACAGACACCTAAACTAAGTCTTAGGAGTTTCAATTCTTCCGCCCTCTTTCCCCACATCCTTCCACTTCTGTATCTTGCTATTTCTGATTCTGGAAGTCTTGAATTTGACTTCTCATTTCATTTTCACTGTCACAATCCAGCTCTGCCTAGACTACTATAATAGCTTCTTTTTTTAAAAAAATATTTATTTATTTATTTTGGCTGCGCTGGGTCTTATTTGCGGCACGCAGGACCTTTGTTGTGGCATGCGGGCTTCTTAGTTGCGGCATGCAAACTCTTAGTTGCGGCATGCATGTGGGATCTAGTTCCCCGACCAGGGATCGAACCCGGGCCTCCTGCATTGGGAGTACAGAGTCTTACCCACTGGACCACCAGGGAAGTCCCTATAATAGCTTCTTAATTGGCCTGTCTGTCTCCAGGTAACTTTCTAAAATACAAGTCTGATCCTGTCACTTTTTCACTCAAAGATTTTCCAAGGCCACACAGTGTACAAAGTGAATTCCAAACCCCTGACCATGGCATTCAATGTCTTCACAATCTGGCTCCAACATACTTTTCCAGCCTCATCTCTCATCAGCCCCTGCTCCAAAAGCCCTCCATGTATATCTCTACATTATGTTAGAATTAGATGTTTCTCTCTCTGTACTCCCAACTCTTTGGTGTCAGGACTGGCCCTTGTTAATCTCTGTATCTTAAGAACCTAGGAGAGTGCCTAGGAAATGAGTGTTTTTTGAATAATTGACTATTGTCACTTCCAAAGGGAACATCTCACCTAATCCTCCTAATGGGACATCTAGCTCAGTTTCCTACACACAGAATGCATTCAATAAAGATCTGAGGGAATTGTTGGCTTATTTTGAAATGCAAGTCCCCTGAGAGCAGGAACTTCATTTATTTTTAATTGAAATATAGTTGACATATAATATAAACTTAAGGTGTATCAATGTGTTTATCTGATACATTTATATATTGTTATGTGATTGCCATTGTAGTGATAATTAGAGGCAGGAACTTTATTCACTTCAGTATATCCCTTGTCTAATAGTACCTGCCACATAATAGATATTGAATAAATATATGTTGAATGAAGGCATGAATGAATGAATAAATGAAACTACCTCCTTGAACCCCCCTTTCCTATGACATTTACTATCTCAGACTTTATTTCTAGTAATGTGCAGGTAGTTGGTACTATAATGTGTGTCACATCTGTGCTTTTGCTTGCTAAACTTCTGAATCTTCTGAATCAGTCAGAGAAAATTACTCTTGAGGCTAACTTGAATTTCATTTAATTAATGTAAGTTTCTTCCAGTGTTAGTCAGGTCCTTGGACAACAAAAGATAAAATCTTGTCTCCCATGCGACAAGGTCAATATTAGAAATACAAAAGAGAAATTGGATGTCAAATAAACTTACATTAAGCATTTTGTTTTGGGGGGGTTTCACTTATTTATAAAACAAGATGTACCCGTGTTTCTCAAAGTGACTGTACGTCAAATTCAAGGACATTGTGGGAACTGTGCACTTCTAGGCCTCACCTCAAATGAACTGAATCTGAATTTCTGTGGGTGTGGCCTAGGGACCTGCATTTTCAGCACTTTGGCCCCCTTAACTGGAAATTCCTCTCCATGGCTTCAAGGGTGCCGCTCTGTTTTATTTCTTCTCCTTCTTTGGTTGTTACAGATCCTTTCTAATCTCTCTTTTACTGATTGCTTTGTACTTAATCATTTTGGAGCCCCTGCCCCCCGCCATGATTTCAACTATTACTTATAAGTGGTGGTCTACCTACTCTCCTCAACTCAAGTACTTCCAATGATTACACTGAGTCCTCTGCATGACCACCAAAGGCTCTGGGTGATTCTTCTGTTCTCTGAAGTTCAAGAGCAGATTAATTAATACTTTTTAAAACCCCCCTTCTTTCCATCCAAATCCTGATTGATTCAGAAGGAAAACTGAGTGAGTGTAGAGAAAGGGACACACATATCAGTATGTATCATGCATGGAAGTCAGTTTAGAGGCTGGCGTTATTTCAATGGCTGCAGACAATGGGTATGAAGCCTGCTCATTAAAACACCATTAATAAATATGAAGCATACTGCTGTTCAGTGATAGATATCCTCTGGGTTTTGATATATGTTTCTCACGGATTATCTCGTCTCTCACAGCATAGATCCCAGCTGAGGCTCAGGTAGGGCCTGAGTAGTGCCTTGAGGTGGGTTAGGCTGAGGGCAACAGGTAAAAAGGAACTAAATGAAACCAAAACCAAAACCCGTCAGATTCTTTCATCAAGTCATCGAACTGAGTGGTTGGCCAGTAATGCTCCATTTTGGCTACATAGCGGAATTATTGGGGGAGATTTTAATTGGCCTTGCCCCAGACCACGTAAAGCAGAGACTCAGAGAGTTTGTGAATCACTAACCTAGGCTGGAATACGGACTCACGGGAGCACAGTTGCAGCCATTTAGATGGCGGACCTATAGCTTTATTTGTGAGCAGGAAGTTGCTGTTAAGGCTAATAATCCAGTTCAGACGTATCTTGAAATCCTATTGCTTTATTATAGTTGAGCACTTACTATGTATAAGGCATGATATAGACACTGACATAAAGAGATGAAAAGTGGTAAAACAAACTAATGCTCTTTTTTTAAATATAAATTTATTTATTTATTTATTTTTGGCTGTGTTGTGTCTTTGTTGCTGTGTGCAGGCTTTCTCTAGTTGCGGTGAGCAGGGGCTACCCTTCGTTGCAGTGCGTGGACTTCTCATTGAGGTGGCTTCTCTTGTTGCGGAGCACAGGCTCTAGGTGCACAGGCTTCAGTAGTTGTGGTACGCGGGCTCAGTAGTTGTGGCTTGCAGGCTCTAGAGCGCAGGCTCAGTAGTTGTGGCTCACGGGCTTAGTTGCTCTGTAGCATGTGGGATCTTCCTGGACCAAGGCTTGAACCCGTGTCCCCTGCATTTGCAGGCAGATTCCTAACCACTGCGCCAGAAGGGAAGTCCCCAAACTACTGCTTTTTTAAGACTGTTTCTTGAATATAAGCTGTTCAAGGCACTTTAATCATTTATCAGTAATTCTCATTAAAGGCTAACGACAGTCATACTTAGCATCCCCATTTTACAGGTGAGAAAAAAGGCTCAGAGAGGTTGAGTAACTTCCTCAAGGTAAGTCAGTTAGTAAGTAGCAAGAGTCAAGATTCAAACTCATACCTGCTGGCTCTAAAACCCATATTCTTTCCACTATATTTAGTTGCCTATTATGTCAAAAGAGGAGGAAAGTATTTTGCCTGCCCTTCTGGAGTTTCAGGCTGTTTCGGAAGAAGGGGTATAGCTATAACAATGAAAGATCATGCTAAGTGTTTGAGAGGTTTAAGGGTGTTGCTAAAAGAATGAAGGGCGAGGGGCAAGATAGAGGTAGAGGATTAAGAGGTATAAACTACGCTGTATAAAATAAATAAGCTACAAGGGTATATTGTACAACACAGGGAATATAGCCAATATTTTACAATAACTATGAATGGAATATAACCTTTAAAAACTGTGAAAAAAATTTTAAGTCAAATGAGAAATTTTTTTTCGGGGCTTTCTAAACATACAATGTTTCTTGGAGAATTTATTTTAGAAGTGACACTTTAAAGTCTGAATAAATATAGTATTGAAATGGATTTTTTAAAAATGAAGAGAATGAAGGGGAGGTTGGAAATCATTCCTTGCTGAAGGTGGGCTCCTCTGGAATGCTTCCTGAGGAAGGATGTTCAGAGCAGCTAAAAGCAGGCTGATGGAGAAGTTTGGCAGAAGCGGGCAGATGGAGAAGTTTGGCAGAGCCTATGCCTAATAGGGAAGGCAAAGACAGGGTGTAGGGATGCACAGGGACTTTTTCAGGATAGGGTATGGGGTCTGCTTTGATTGGAGTAAAAAGTGCTCTAGTGCATTCATGTGAGGCATCTCTGGAACAACACAGTGTGTCCAGAGCCCGGAAGTTATTGGATGACAGGCTCAGGAGTTCACCTGCTCCTCAGGCAAAAGCGCCTCATGGAGATCCGAAGGCCAGAAGTGAAATGATATGTCTTGGGGACTGAAGCCAGGAGAGAGTGGAGGCCAGATGATTAGTTAGGAAGCAACTGTAGTTAAGATGAAATGAAGAGGAAGGATGGGCAGAGGGAAGGATGAGAGATATTTCAGGGGTAAGATCCTCAGGACTTGAGTTGATGGTGGTGGCATGGAGGAGAGGAAGGGTGGGATCATGCAGATTGTTTAGAATTTGGGAAGGACCCCAAACATGGGGATGGGTGTATTTACCTAGGGCAAGAAGAGTTGAGGATATGGGGGTTTGGGTGTGTGAGCTCAAGGTGATGGGAAGAGATGGAAAGGGTTCATGAGGCAGATGACAACTCAGAAGTTGCTGAGAGGGGCTCCGAGGTCCTGACCCCCAGGTCAGACTTAGCAGCTATCCGCTTGGGCATGATGGCCAGAGCATCTGGCTCCTGTAGAAGTGTTCTACTTGAGTGGATTCCTATTAAATGTTAACCACATGAACACCATTGATTTAAAAAAAAGTGGTATCAGAAAACACTGGGTAAAAAGAATTTGGGAATCATATCCAGTTAAATAAAGCATAAAGATTGCTAGTTAGTTAAGTAACTAAAAAGCTACTTAAACATTACTAAAAAGTTACTTAAAAGTTAATTAAATCAATTTTGAAATACCAACTTTGAGATTTTTTTCCTATAGACTGGAAAGATTGTAATTAAGCTAATTACAGTCATGCTAGATTTCCTCCCTGATGTTTATTTTTCTTCTGGTTACATTTCAGACAATTAATAGTATCTAATGACTCAAGGTTTCATGTAATTACCACCAATGATTAGAATCTCTCTCTTATGGAATGTTCTTTTCACACAGGCACTCTGGGAGTGAAGGAAATTTATGATTATTCACGAAGTCTCTCTACAGGCTGTAAAAAATTATCAGACTTTAAAATAAATTTATTATTCATTTATATCTTTATTTGCAGCTAGAAAAAATGATAAAAATAATTTAGTACCCCTTAAAAAGTTCCAATAGTTCCCTGTCACGCAGAGCCTTTCTTTCCTCCAATTTTAGAATGTTTGAGAGAAATGAAAATTAAAATGGGAGAGACAGATTTTTGTTTTTAATTCCTTTGAATGCTTGGTTTCTAGGCTTCCTTTCCCCCCACTAAGTGTGAAAGTATTTTAGTGAAAGTTTCATCGCAACTTTGTCAATAATTAATCCTCTCTTTCTTCAGAAAGTCTGACAATGTTACAGTAACAATAACAGGTCATAAAACACTCCCCCTAATTGTGCAAGAACTCATTCTTCCCTGACAGAGTTCAGGTTGACTGGAATGTGCTGAAGTCACATTCCAGCACCTTCCCTGACCAGGAGAACCACACAGGACTCTGGAAAGAATGGATGAGAATCTTTATATCTGCTCCTAGAAAGGAGAGCTGGAAGTACTGGAAGAGGCTGGGAGGCACAGTAGAAAATGAAATGGGGCTGGAAAACAAAGGGCAAATTAACTAGGGGAAGAGAGTGGGTCAGTGTGTAGAAGGATGGGCAAATAGAACAGAGACAATTGCCAAGGGTGTGGTCCATTAACGTAAGTTAGGGAGGATGATAGAAAAGCAGATCAGAGATCCATCAGTAAGGCCAAATGCTAGGAATCACAGGCAGGGAAAAAAGGAGCACACTTCAGAAGGTGAACATTGTTCATTCAGTGGGGATCTCTTCCCTTCCCTCTCTTCCAAGAAAATATAGTTGGAAATCCAAATGGAAGATTTCTCCATTTATCGGGATTGTGGATGATTAAATGGAATCTTAAAAACTAAATCTTGAAATTCTTCCTGGGATTTACTTAGGAAATTCTTTAAGGGATTTAATTTGCTCTTGAGTGACGGGGTTGGTTTTGAGAGAGTGAACTCACTGTGATAGCTTGTCCAAAATTCCCAAATCTTTCTTCTTAATATCTTTCAACACACTATGACATTCACCAGTTTTAAAAATACAATTCAGTTATCTTTTATTAATTTATTTGGTTTTTCAACCATCACCATAATCTGGTTTTAGAACTTGGCCATCACCCTGGTAAGATCTCACATGCTCATTTGCAGTTAATTTCCATTTCTATCCCAGGCCCCAGGCAACCACTGAACTACTTCCTGTTTCTATAAATTTTGACTATTCTGGACATTTCATATAAATGGAATTACACAATGTATGGTCTTTTGTGACTGGCTTCTTTACTTTGCAATGTTTTTGAGGTTCATCCATGTTGTTGCAAGCATGTCTTTTCAGTCTTTTATTGTTGAATAGTATTTTATTGTATGGTAATACCACATTTTGTTCACCTATTCATGGGCATTGTATTGTTTCCACTTTTTTTTTTTTAATAAGGAAACACAAGCTTTATTTTATTTATTTATTTATTTTAAAATTTATTTATTTATTTTTAGCTGTGTTGGGTCTTCGTTTCTGTGTGAGGGCTTTCTCTAGTTGCGGAGAGCAGGGGCCACTCTTCATCGCTGTGCGCAGGTCTCTCACTATCGCGGCCTCTCATGTTGCAGAGCACAGGCTCCAGACGCGCAGGCTCAGTAGTTGTGGTTCACGGGCCCAGTTGCTCCGCGGCATGTGGGGTCTTCCCAGACCAGGGCTCGAACCTGTGTCCCCTGCATTGGCAGGCAGATTCTCAACCACTGCGCCACCAGGGAAGCCCTGTTTCCACTTTTTGGTTATTATGAATAATGCTGTTGAGAACATTCCCATGCAAGTCTTTGTGTGATCATATGTTTTTTGAAAAATGTTATATTCTATTTATAGTTATTAAAAATATTGGCTGTATTCCCTGTGTTGTACAATATATCCTTGTATCTATTTTACGCATAATAGTTTGTACCTCTTAATTCGCTACACTTATCTTACCCCTTTGCCCTTTTGTCTCCCCATTGATAAGCACAATTTGTTCTCTGTATTTGTGAATCTGTTTCTTTTTTGTTACATTCACTAGCTTGTTTTATTTTTTGGATCCCACATATAAGTGATTTCATACAGCATTTGTCTTTTTCTTACTTATTCACTTAGCATAATTCCCTCCAAGTCCATCCATGTTGTTGCAAATAGCAAATTTTCATTTTTTTATGGCTGAGTAGTATTCCATTGTGTGTGTGTGTGTGTGTGTGTGTGTGTGTGTGTGTGTGTATACCACATCTTCTTTCTCCATTCATCTGTCCATGGACACTTAGGTTGCTTCAGTATCTTGGCAATTGAAAATAGTGCTGCTATGAACATGTGATCATATGCTTTTATTTCTCTTGGTTAGATACCTAAGAATAAAATTATTGGATCATATGGTAAAGTTATGTTTAACATTTTAAGAAACTGCCGTGATTTTCAAACTAGCTGCACTATTTTACATTCTCAGCATCATGATATGAAGGCATAACCATGTATGTGCCTGTCTCCATATCCTTGTCAACTTATGTTATTGTCTTTTATTTTTATATTTTTGTAAATTAAGTTTCAGCTTTACTGAGGTATAATTGACATATGAAATTGTAAGATATTTAAAGTGTGCATCATGGTGATTTGGTATATGTATACATTGTGAAAGGATTCCCCCCATCTAGTTAATTAGCACATCCATCACCTCCTACATCTTTTTTTTTTGGTGAAACTTTTAAGTTCTATTCTCTTCGCAAACTTCAATTATACAACAGAGTATTATCAATATAGTCACCATGGTTTACCTTAGATCATCAGACCTTATTTATCTTATAGTTGAAAGTGTGTACCCTTTTACCTACCTCTCCCTATATCCCCACCCTCTAGTCCCTAGCAATTCCTTTTCTACTCTGTTTCTGTGAGTTGGCCTTTTTTTAAAATTTAAATTCTACATATAAGTGATTCTATGTAGTATTTGTCTCTCTCTGATTTCCTTTCACTTAGCCCTCAAGGTCCATCCATTTGTTGCAAATGGCAGTATTTCCTTCTTTCACATGGCTGAATAATATTCCTCTTTGTGTGTGAAATTTTCTTTATCCATTCATCTGTTGAGAATACTTAGGTTGTTTTCATATCTTGGCTATTGTGAATGAAGATGTGATGAATGTAAGCGTGTAGATATCTCTTCTATCACCTGTTTTCATTTCCTTTGGATATATACCCAGGAATGGGATTGCTGGATCATACGGTTGTTGTATTTTTTATTTTTTGAGGTATTTTCATACTGTTTTCTGTAGTAGCTGCATCAATCTTCATTCTCACAACAGTGCACAAGTCTCCTTTCAGCACATCTTCACCAATATTTGTTTCTTGCCTTTTTGATGATAGTCATTCTAACAGGTGTGTGAGGTGATATCCTATTGTGGTTTTGATTTGCATTTCCCTGATGATTAGTGATTTGAGCACATTTTCATTTACCTGTTGGCCATTGTATATCTTCTATGGAAAAACGTCTATTCAATTTCTCTGCCCACTTCTTATTCAGATTTTTGTTTTTTGTTTTTTTTTTTGCTATTGAGTTGTATGAGTTCTTTATATATTTTGGATATTAACCTCTCACAGATATATGACTTGAAAATATTTTCTCCCATTCCATGGGTTACCTTTCTACTTTTTTGATGGTTTTCTTTGCTGTGTAAAAACTTTTTAGTTTAATGTAGTCCCACTTGTTTATTTTTGCTTTTGTTGTCTTTGCTTTTGGTGTGTCAAATCCAAAACATCATTGCCAATGTCAAGACCAATGTCAAGGAGCTTACTGCCTATGTTTTCTTCTAGGAGTTTTATGGTTTCAAGTCATGTTCAAGTCTTTAATCCATTTCGAGTTGATTTTTGTGTATGGTGTTGTTTTGTGTTGCTCTCAGCCCGTTGTTAGTGATGTTATTGGCTAGGGATGCCTGGGGTACTCCTTTGGGCCCATCTACTTGTGGCAAGCACACACAGACATTTCCCTGACTGGAGCCAATGTTGTGACTGGATCAACTCTTGTGGTTCTTATGACTGCAAGACACATCTCGACAACAACCATAAGGGAACTTTAAAAAAAAACAAGATTTATTACTCACAGGACTGGGGTTTACATGGCACACCCAAGGGCCACACAGTGAGGTTGAAAGTAGAGAAAGAGAGAGAGTACAGACCTGGGATTCTACCTTTATTAGGGTCTGAGGGTGGGGTGCCTAGGGTTTTGTGGATTTATTCTTGGCAAATTTTAAACATAAGAGCAGGAATTAGGGTGTGGGAAGGGAAAAGTGGGGTCACTGAAGTGGCAGTTATCTAGATTACCCAGGGGTTTCTAAAAGGGAAACTTTATGGGTGGGGAAGCTTGGTTTCTTATTTATTTGTTTAGTAACTGTGTATACAGCTGGCAGTATGTTTAGAAATACAACTAACCTTTGTATATTGATTTTGTATACTGAAATTTTACTACATTAGTTGATTAGATCTAACAGTTTTTTAGTAGAGTCTTTAGGATTTTCTCTACATAATATCCTGTCATCTGCAAATAGAGACGCTTTTACCTCTTCCTTTCTGATCTTTTTCTTCTCTAATTACTCTGGCTAGGACTTCCAGTACTATGTCGAGTAAAAGTGGTAAGAGTAGATATTCTTGTCTTCTTCCTGATCTTAGAGGAAAGTCTTTCAGCTTTTCTCTGTTGAGTATGATGTTAGATTTGGACTTGTCATATACGGCCTTTATTATGTTGAGGTACCTTCCCTCTATACCCAGTTTGTTGAGAGTTTTTATCATGAATGGATGCTGAATTTTGTCTAAAGCTTTTTCTGCATCTATTTAGATGATCATATAATTTTTATCCTTCATTTTGTTAATGTGTTATATCACATTGATTAATTTGTGGATGTTGAAACATCCTTGCATTCCTGGAATAAATCCCACTTGATCATAGTGTATGATTATTTTAATGTATTGTAGAATTTGGTTTGCTAATATTTTGTTTAGGATTTTTATATCTATGTTCATCAGCGATGTTGGCCTTTAATTTTATGCAATGCTTTTGTCTGGTTTGGTATCAAGGTAATGCCAACCTTGTAAAATTAGTTGGGAAGTCTTCTTTCCTCTTCAATTTTTGTGTAAGAGTTTGAGAAGGATTGGTATTAATTCTTCTTTAAGTGTTTGGTGGAATTCACCAATGAAGCCCTCTGTTGCTGCACATTTGTTTTTTGGGAGGTTTTTGATTCCCCTGATTCAATCTCCTTACTAGTAATTTGTCTGTTCAGATTTTCTACTCATGATACAGTCTTGGTAGGTTTATGTTTCTAGGAAACATTTCTTTGAGGTTGTCTAATTTGTTGGTGTATAATTGTTCATGGTAGTCTCTTTTAATCCTTTGTATTTGTGTGGTATCAGTTGTGATGCCCCCTTTTTCATTTAAAAAAAATTCATTTGTGTCCTCTCTCTTTTTTTCTTGATAAGTTTAGCTAAGGGTTTGTCTAAACTAGTTCTTAGTTTAATTGATCTTTTCTGTTGTCTTTTTAGTCTCTATTTCATTTATTTCCTTTCTTCTATTAACTTTGGGCTTAGTTTGTTCTTTTTCTATTCCTTGAAGTGTAAAATTAGGTTTTTATTTGAGATCTTTCTTTTTTAAATTAATGTAGACATTTGTTGCTAAGAATATCCCTCTTAGAAGTGCTTTTGTTGCATCCCATAATTTTGTATATTGTATTTCCATTTTCACTTGTCTCGGTTTTTTTTTTGTTTCTCTTTTTATTTCTTTATTGACCCATTGATTGTTCAGTAACATGCTGTTTAATCCCCCAATATTTGTGAATTTTCCAGTTTACTTCTTGTAATTGATTTCTAGTTTCATATCACTGTGGTCAGAAAATATGCTTGACATAATTTCAATCTTATTAAATTTATTAAGACTTGTTCTGTGGCCTAAAATATGATCTCTCCTGGAGAATGTTCCATGTGCACTTGAGAAGAATATGTATTCTGCTGCTGATAGATGGAATGTTCTGTAAATGTCCGGTAAGTCCATCTGGCCTGACATGTAGTTTAAGCTCAATGGTTCCTTATTAATTTTCTATCTGTATGACCTATTCATTGCTGAAAGTGGGACATTGAAGTTCCCTACTATTGTTATGTTGCTGTCTCTTTCTCCCTTTAGGCTTGTTAACATTTGCTTTATATATTTAGGTCTTTCTATGTTGGGTGCATAAATATTTACAAATATTATATCCTCTTGTTGGATTGATCTTTATTGATCTTTATGATCTTTCTCTTTCATTACAGTCTTTGCCTTAAAATCTATCTTGCCTGATATAAGTATAGCTACCTCTATTTCTTTTGGTTTCCATTTGCATTTAATATTTTTTCCATCCCTTCACTTTCAGTCTGTGTTTGTCCTTAGAGTTGATGTGAGTCTCTTGTAGGCAATATATAGTTGGGTCTTTTTTTTTTTTTTTTAAATCCATTTAGCCTCTCTAAGTCTTTTGATTGGAGAATTATTTCATTTACATTTAAAGTAATGATTGATAAGCATGGAATTACTATTGGCATTTTGTTTATTGTTTTTTGACTGTCTTGTAATTTCTTCATTCCTGTCTTCTTCTCTTGTGCTCTTCCTTTGGTTTGATAATTTTCTGTAGTGCTATGCTTAGATTTCTTTCTCTTTCTCTTTTGTGTATCTATGATAGATTTTTGTTTTGTTGTTACCATGAGGCTTACATAAAACACCTTATATTTATAACAGTCTATTTTAGGCTGATAACAACTTAACTTCGAACACATACTAAAGCTATACATTTTTATAACCCCCCCTACATCTAATGTTTTTGATATCACAAGTTCTTTTTACCTTGTGTATCCGTCGACAAATTATTTTAATGGTTTTTTTTTTTTTAATTATTTATTTATTTTATTTATGGCTGTGTTAGGTCTTCGTTTCTGTGCGAGGGCTTTCTCTAGTTGTGGCAAGCGGGGGCCACTCTTCATCGCGGTGCGCGGGCCTCTCTTGTTGCGGAGCACAGGCTCCAGACGCGCAGGCTCAGCAGTTGTGGCTCACGGGCCCAGTTGCTCCGCGGCATGTGGGATCTTCCCAGACCAGGGCTCGAACCCGTGTCCCCTGCCTTGGCAGGCAGATTCTCAACCACTGCGCCACCAGGGAAGCCCTTTAATGGTTATTTTTAATGCTTTATTATTTAACCTTCATACTGGATTTATAAGTGATTTACCCAACACCATTACGACAGGAGAATATTCTGAATTTAACTACATATTTGCCTTTACTGGTGAGATTTATACTTTCATATGTTTTCCTGTTACTTATTAGCATCCCTTTTTTTCAGCTTGAAGAAGTCCCTTTAATGTTTCTTACAAGGCCAGTCTAGTGGTGCTGAACTCCTTCAACTTTTGCTTGTCTGGAAAATTCTTTATCTCACCTTCAACTCTGCAGGAAAACTTCGTTGGGTAAGTATTCTTGGTTGGCAGTGTTCTTCCTTCAGCATTTTGAATATGTCATGCTCACTCGCTTCTTGCCCGCAAAGTTTTTCTGAAAAATCTGCTGATAGTTTTATGGGTGTTCCCTTGTATGTAATGTTGCTTTTCTCTTGCTGCTTTTAAGATTCTTTCCTTGTCTATAATTAAATTTTCAAAAGTTAAAATGTGTCTCAGTGTGACTATCTTTTAAATTACAGCCTTTCCAGTGGGTGTGAAGTGGTATTTCATGTGGTTTGTTTTTTCTTATTTGGTTGCATTGGGTCTTAGTTGCAACAGGCAGGTTCCTTAGTTGCAGCTCACGGGCTCCTTAGTTGTGACTCACTGGCTTCTTAGTTGTGGCATGGGGGCTGTTATGGTATGCGTGTGGGATCTAGTTCCCAGACCAGGGATTGAACCTGGGCCCCCTGCATTGGGAGCGTGGAGTCTTAACCACTGCGCCACCAGGGAAGTCCTTCATGTGGTTTTAATTTACATTTCCTTAATGATAAATGATATTAAGCATCTTTTCATGAACTTATTAGCTAGTCATATATATTTTTCAGTAAAACATATATGCAAATATTTTGCCCATTTTAAAATTGGATTCTCTTCTTACTATTGAACCATAAGAGATCTTTATATTTTCTTTTTTAAAAAAAATTTATTTTATTTATTTATTTTTTATACAGCAAGTTCTTATTAGTTATGTATTTTATACATATTAGTGTGTATATGTCAATCCCAATATCTCAATTCATCCCACCACCACCCCCCCACCTTTATATGTTCTTGATACAAGTTCTTTATCAAATATATGATTGCAAATATTTTCTCACTTATCTTTCCATTTTTTTAATAGTGTGTTTTAAAGCACAAAAGTTTTAAATTTTGATGAATTCCAATTTTTTAGTGTTTTCTTCAATGTATTGTGCTTTGGTGTTGTTGTAACTAGGAAATCTTTGCCCATGTTCACAGTGATATTTTCCCATGTTTTCCTCTAAAATTTGTATAGTTTCCACACTTACATTTAGGTCTCTGATCCCTATTTGTTAATTTTTTTGGTTATGGTGTGAGGTAAGGGCCTAAATTCAACTTTTTGCATCCAATAACTTTTAAAGAAAGGAATTTAGAAAAATAAACATTACATTTTTTTTTTCAAAATATAATTGTGATTTGTGACAACATGTTTTTTCTTTAGCATACTTAAGAGTACCTGATATTTTCTCATTTATTTATTTTTTATATTTCTTTTGTCTATCTCCTCCTTTAGGAAAATTACCAGAGGCAAAAGTGGCCTTATCTCTGTTTTCCATTGTTGTATCCTCAATGCCTTGCTAGTGGTAGGTACTCACTAAATATTTGATGAGTGAGTGAGTGAATGAATGAATGCATGAATGAAATGCTAGGGTAGTAAATCAGTCAGAAAAAACAAAAATGTCTTTTATTGCCTCAGTAGGTGGGGGAGGAGTATAGAGTGAAGGTTCTAGAGCAGGAACCAGCAGGCAGTGAGTACAGCACTAGGAGGTGAGGACTTACCTTAGGTTTGGGGTTTCCTTCAGTGCCACTCTGATCCAGAACTTGTGCCCACACCTGTGAATGTGCTGACAAAGTGCCTTTTGGCCACCCCAAGTTGGTTTTTGAGGGGAATTTAATGTTGTAGTTAAGGACATAAGCTTTATATTAGATATTATTCATTTATTCAACAAGTATGTTTGTGTCCCTGGCCACATACCAGGCACTTTGCTAGGATTTGGAAATTCTGTGGTAGAGAAGACAGGTGCTACCCTGCTCTTATGAAGTGGTCATCTCCCAAGCACTTACTAACTAGCCGTGTGACCTTGTGAATATTATGTAAACTCTCTGAGCTTGTTTCCTCATTTATAAACTGAGGATTGTAAAGTAGCTACTTCATTTGATTTTGACAAGTATTAAGTCATTATATAAAGAAATGACAACTCCTATGACACATCGCAAGTGTTCAAAATGGTATTATTATAAGTTGTTCAACCTGTCAGTTAAGACAGAATTGTTCTGTATTATTGAGTCTCAATTTCCATTTAGTATGTTATTAATGGTTCTTATTACCATGGGGCAATGAATCATCAAAGAACCAAAAATTAATATTTCTTTCTGAAAACCTTTAAACTTGTTTATTATAAAGGCAATGCATGCACTAGAGGAAAAAAACAAATTCAAACAATATAGAAGCATGTACAATAAAAAGTAGAACCTCCCCTTCCACACACACACAACCTACTCCTCAGAGGTAATCACTGTAAACAATTCTTTGTTTCCTCTTCCAGAAAAATTTCACACATGTAAAAGCATACATATGCACATTCTTAGACAGCAAACGCAAATGGAATCAGATACTACTAACTGGTTATCACTAAGCATTCTCACTTCAGAGTATGTACTGGAGAGCCTTCTAAGAGCAGCACATATTGTTCTTATTCAGAGTATTTCTTTCTGTTTTTATTGAAGTATAGTTGATTTACAATGTTGTGTTGGTTTCTGGTATACAGCTGATTCAGTTTTTTATATATATGTATATATATTCTTATATATATAAGAATATGATATAAGAATTCTTATATTCTTATAATATATACATATATTTTTATATATATATCCTTTTTCAGATTCTTTCCCATTATCAGTTATTACAAGATATTGAATATAGTTGAATATAGCTTCCTGTGCTATATAGTAGGACTTTGTTGTTTACCTACAGAATGAGTATGTTTTAATATTCTCAACAAAATTAAAAAAAAAAAAAAAAAAGAACTCTCTTAAGCTTTTTGAGAAAGCCTGCGGGTTACACTTTTCTTCTCTCTCCACCCCCACACTCCCCAGTCTCAGCCCCTGTAGCTTCTAGCAGTCAGAGACTGGCACCTGCCCACCCACGCTTTCTTGGCCTGTGGCCAGCTGTGGTCAAACCGGCAGCGGGGGGGGGGGGGAGCGGGGGTGTGGGTAGTAAAGAAGGAAGAGAAAACATATTTTCCATGAGTAATCGAGAAAGAGCAACAAGAGTAAAATCAAATCGACCTAAGGCACTAGCACCCAAAAGTGTTTAATTACATGTATTTAAATAAAAGGTATCAGGAAGAATGTTCTAGAAGGATTAAAAGGCAATGGGTGGATGAGGGACCAGGATCTTAAAGTAGTAGCAACAGCTGCACAAGCTGTGATGTGGGTGGTGAGAAAGAACTGGGGGTCCCTGTGGACAAACCTGTTCTCTAGAAGTGTAGGAGAGAGAGAGAGAGACAGAGAGAGACAGAGAGAGAGAGAGAGGCAGATTGAGATCCCATCAGAGAAGTGAAATGGCAAGACAACAAGATTGGGCCCAGCGCCAGGGGAAGGACAGGGGATGCTCCATCCTTCCTCACTGAAAACTCAACTCCTCTTCTTCCACTTTCCACCTGCTTGTTTCTTCTCCCACCTCTCTGCTCTTAGCCCCATTGCTTCACTTCACGCCTGTGAGGGGCTTTGCTAGACCTCAACCCCCAGTCAAGGCTCTAGATGATAGATGTCTCCCCCGACCACACGTTTCTCAGTGGTTAGATGCTTAAAGCAAGTAAAATCTGAAATAGAGATTCTGATACTCTTGGAGGATGTAGAAATAGATCTCTGCTTGTTGCCTCTTTCTTTTTGCTTACTCATTTAATCTTGGTTCTCTGAATTGTTTCTACCTCCCCCTTGGCCAGAAAAGAAGGCTATAGAATGGTTTAGAGCTTCTAAATTAAGCTGTTAGAGGGGCCAGTGCCTCAGCCTACAGGCCTGGCTTGGAGCCCACACCCAAGAATGCAAAATCTCTCTTTCGATGGGGCTTGCCTAGACATAAAGCTTTTACCATGCCTGTAAGCAGGGGAAGCTTGGGCCAAGATTATATTGGGCAGGTAATAAAATTAAGGGCAATAAAACCAGATAAGCCACCTATTTGGCAGCAATTTACCAGTGAAGCCATTTCAACAAGAAGAGGTAAGATGGAGGACTCCATGGGCCTGCTCTCAAGTTCTTTCAAGTAGTTTCCTCTACAAAGAAAACATTTTTTTCAGGGGTCTTGGCTTGACTGAAATGGCATAAGTGCATTTGTTGAGCACTCGGTGAGAGTAAGTAGCAGCTCAGAAGGGAGTCTCTGGAATTTGTATCCCTCACTCTGATGCTATGAATGATCACCAATGGGCTTCTCAAACCTCTCAGAACCTTTCATCAGCCATGGAATGAAGAGAGTAGAGGTCCATACCTTCACTCCAATGTTCACTGCGGCATTAGTTAACGATAGCCAAGGTATGGAAGCAAGTGTCCATTGATAGATGAAAGGATAAAGAAGATGTGGTACATATATAAAATGGAATATTACACAACCATAAAGATAAATGAAATCTTGTCATTTTTGACAACATGGATGGATCCTAGAGGGTATTATGCTGAGTGAAATAAGTCAGATGGAAAAAGGCAAATACCATATGATCTCACTTATATATAGAATCTAAAAAACAAACAAACAAAAAATGAAAATAGACATATAGATATAGAGGACAAACAGAGGGGAGAGAGGTGGGAGTGGGAGGGACAAAATAGGTGAAGGGGATTTAGAGATACAAATCTTCAATCATAAAATAAATAAACTATGGGGATATAATATACAGCATAAGGAACATGGTTAATAATATTGTAATAACTTTGTATGGGGACAGATGGTTACTAGACTTACCATGGTGATCATTTCATAATATATACAAATGTCAAATCACTGTGTAGTACATCTGAAACTAACATAATATTGTATGTCAACTATATTTCAATTAAAAATTAAATTAAAAAAAGAGAGTGGAGGTCTAGTACCAATCTGTCTAGACTCAATTAATTGTTGATTGATTTGCACATTAAAAATCAAACATTCTGTAAAGATAGAATCATTTTCTTAACCACACACATCATAGTGATGTTATATTGCTTTTAAGGGATTAATTAAGAAGGAAAAACATGAAAGATCAGATTCTCAAAACTGCCTGACATTCACACCCTTACACATATACACACACCTACATATATATACACACCTACATATATACACACATCTACACATACGTACACACCTACACACAGGTAAAATAACTTAATTAAGGTATACCTCTAAATAGCTCTTTTTAAGCATTAGCATAATTTTTCTATCAATAAATACTTTCTCTTTTCAATATTATTTCTGCATAGTACAAACTTCTCTAAATCTCACTTGGTGATTGGGTTTCTAAATATTAAATAAAATATCTTCCTAATGCTTGTAAACTGTATGTTTTAGTTAAGGAGAGGCACAAATGATTCAGTGACTGCATTATTCTTTGGGATCTGAGTTGTGGTTATGTGGGCACCCAGCCCTTTAGGACACAACAGGCTGGTGAACCATTGGTTCATGAAACACTGCCAGGAATGGCCTTCATCCAGATCCCAGGGCAAGTTCAGCCAGCAGCAGGGAATCACCCAGGCCAGGAAAGACTAGTCAAAAGTACAAATTTCTGCCTTTGTCAGAATCCTGGAAACCTGGGAATTATTCTCAATACCTCCCATTTCCCTCTGTCCTATATCCAATCAATTACCAACATCTCTCAACTGCTTTCACCTCCGAAATGCCTCTCCAATCTGTCTACTCTTCTTTAACTCCACTGTCTCTTTCCTAGGTCCAAAGAGCTGGATTATTACAAAACCTTTCCAAGTGGGCTACACCCATCCACTTTTGTCCCCTTCCAATCAAGTCCCTATACTATGACCAGATGGATTAAAAAAACCAAGCATGCACCTAAGCAGTCCTTCTTCTCCTTAACAGTTTCCACTGGATTCCCTTTTGCTCTTAGATTGAAGATCAAAATCCACACCATGGCCTAGAGGCCATGAACCAGCTGCCCCTGCGCCACCCTCCAGTCTCCTCCTATACTTCACATCACTGTTTCTCCAACCTCTCCACTGCCCTGGCTCCTCAAAGCTCAGGAGATTTGGAGACAGAGAAGATCCAGGTACCTGAATTTTTCCCAAAGCTCTTTAGGTGATTCTGAACCACTACTATAGTTGAAAGCAACTAGACTAAAGATGGAGCCATTGAAAACTTGCATTATGGTAAGTTTGTACCTGTTAGCATGAGGGTTTGCCTTGGGCCAACCCTACAAAGCAGGCCAGAAAAATTCCCAAATCGGCAAGTCACTAGGCAAACTTTCTAGAAGAGGAGGTCACTGTTGCTACCCAAAAAGGGTTTAAAGAGTGACTTGCAGGGGCTTCCCTGATGGCGCAGTGGTTGAGAATCTGCCTGCCAATGCAGGGGACACGGGTTCGAGTCCTGGTCTGGGAAGATCCCACATGCCACGGAGCAACTGGGCCCGTGAGCCACAATTACTGAGCCTGCGCGTCTGGAGCCTGTGCTCCGCAACAAGAGAGGCCGCGATGGTGAGAGGCCCGCGCACCGCGAGGAAGAGTGGCCCCCGCTTGCCGCAACTAGAGAAAGCCCTCGCACAGAAACGAAGACCCAACACAGCCAAAAATAAATAAATAAATAAATATTTAAAAAAAAACAAAGAGTGAGTTGCATACAACCCACTTGGTATATGCTTTTTGACTTTCTAGAAAACCTAAACCTAGCTAAAATATGCAATTCTGAGGCTGAGGATGCATTCACAAAAGCTCTGAAATGTTACCTTAGATGAAGCAGATGGTTCCTACGTAACCACAAACTCAGCTGGGAATGTCTTTTTCTGACTTTCATGTTTGTAGATTCCATTCAATCCTGTTATAACAGAGCTTGTTAAGTGGATCTGGATGTGCTTTGAGTCCAGTTGTGTTCCAGAAACTAGACAACTAGTAAAGGCAAAGCCTGATCAAACTGGGTATTTCTCCTCTCTTCCAAATTCATTATAGAAAGAGTCCAATGTAGTGTCAAGTTCACTTTTCTGCAGATCTCTCATGAATTGCATTTGGAAAGCAGGATTGAATTTGTTTGTCCCTGCTATTTATAGCACCCACTGAGTCCTCAGCCAGCTGTGGGAGGATGTGACTGCGTTTAGATTCCCATCCAAGTTGTATGTGACAGTATCTGGCACCCATTCAACAGCTGCAGTCATTACTTGGAGAGTAAGCACAAAGGGAAATAAATCAACTTTTAATGTCAGGATGTCACACCCTTTCTAACGTTTTTTGGATATGAATGAGGCACTAACTATATAATTAATCTTGATCTTGTCTCTCTATAGTCAGATGACTACTTTACCAAAAGGTGCTATCTATAACACCAACAAAATTTTTTTTTTAAATTTATTTATTTATTTATGGCTGTGTTGGGTCTTCGTTTCTGTGCGAGGGCTTTCTCTAGTTGTGACAAGCGGGGGCCACTCTTCATCGCGGTGCGCGGGCCTCTCACTATCGCAGCCTCTCGTTGCGGAGCACAGGCTCCAGACGCGCAGGCTCAGTAATTGTGGCTCACGGGCCCAGCTACTCCGCGGCATGTGGGATCTTACCAGACCACGGCTCGAACCCGTGTCCCCTGCATTAGCAGGCAGGTTCTCAACCACTGTGCCACCAGGGAAGCCCTCCAAATTTTTTTTAACATCTTTATTGGAGTATAATTGCTTTACAATGGTGTGTTAATTTCTGCTTTATAACGAAGTGAACCAGCTATACATATACACATATCCCATATCTCTTCCTTCTTGCGTCTCCCTCTCTCCCACCCTCCCTATCCCACCCCTCTAGGTGGTCACAAAGTACCGAGCTGATCTCCCTGTGCTATGCGGCTGCTTCCAACTAGCTATCGATTTTACATTTGGTAGTGTATATATATGTCCATGCCACTCTCTCACTTAGTCCCAGTTTACCCTTCCCCCTCCCTGTGTCCTCAAGTCCATTCTCTAGTAGGTCTGAATCTTTATTCCTGTCCTGCCCCTAGGTTCTTCAGAACCTTTTTTTTTTTTTTTTTTTAGATTTAATACATATGTGTTAGCATATGGTATTTGTTTTTCTCTTTCTGACTTACTTCATTCCGTATGACAGTCTCTAGGTCCATCCACCTCACTACAAATAACTCAATTTTGTTTCCTTTTATGGCTGAGTAATATTCCATTGTATATTTGTGT
Source organism: Balaenoptera borealis (assembly GCF_965194805.1). Taxonomy (NCBI): domain Eukaryota; kingdom Metazoa; phylum Chordata; class Mammalia; order Artiodactyla; family Balaenopteridae; genus Balaenoptera; species Balaenoptera borealis. Next base: position 59,821,439 of record NC_138876.1, on the reverse strand, counting down.
CACATCTTCTTTATCCATTCATCTGTCAAAGGACACTTAGGTTGCTTCCATGTCCTGGCTATTGTAAATAGAGCTGCAATGAACATTGTGGTACATGCGTCTTTTTGAATTATGGTTTTCTCAGGGTATATGCCCAGTAGTGGGATTGCTGGGTCGTATGGTAGTTCTATTTTTAGTTTTTTAAGGAACCTCCATACTGTTCTCCACAGTGGCTGTATCAGTTTATATTCCCACCAACAGTGCAAGAGGGTTCCCTTTTCTCCACACCCTCTCCAGCATTTATTGTGTGTAGATTTTTTGATGATGGCCATTCTGACTGGTATGAGGTGATACCTCATTGTAGTTTTGATTTGCATTTCTCTAATGATTAGTGATGTTGAGCATCCTTTCATGTGTTTGTTGGCAATCTGTATATCTTCTCTGGAGAAATGTCTGTTTAGGTCTTCTGCCCATTTTTGGATTGGGTTGTTTGTTTTTTTAATATTGAGCTGCATGAGCTGCTTGTAAATTTTGGAGATTAATCCTTTGTCAGTTGCTTCATTTGCAAATATTTTCTCCCACTCTGAGGGTTGTCTTTTCGTCTTGTTTATGATTTCCTTTGCTGTGCTAAAGCTTTGAAGTTTCATTAGGTCCCATTTGTTTATTTTTGTTTTTATTTCCATTTTTCTAGGAGGTGGGTCAAAAAGGGTCTTGCCGTGATTTATGTCATAGAGTGTTCTGCCTATGTTTTCCTCTAACAAATTTTATTTAATTAAAAAAAAAGAAGCTTGGGGCTTCCCTAGTGGCGCAGTGGTTGAGAATCTGCCTGCCAATGCAGAGGACATGGGTTCGGGCCCTGGTCTGGGAAGATCCCACATGCCGCGGAGCAACTAGGCCCGTGAGCCACAATTACTGAGCCTGCGCGTCTGGAGCCTGTGCTCTGCAACAAGAGAGGCCGCGATAATGAGAGGCCCGCGCACCGCGATGAAGAGTGGCCCCCACTTGCCGCAACTAGAGAAAGCCCTCACACAGAAACGAAGACCCAACACAGCCATAAATAAATAAATAAATAAATAAATAAATATTGTATAACTTTAAAAAAAAAAAAAAAAAAAAACTTTTTGGACCTAGAGAGTGTCATACAGAGTGAAATGAGTCAGAAAGAGAAAAGCAAATATCGTATAATAACGCATATATGTGGAATTTAGAAAAATGGTATGGATGATCTTATTTGCAAAGCAGAAATAGAGACACAGATGTAGAGAACAAATGTTTGGATACCAAGGGGGAAAGGAGTGGGGTGGGAGGAATTGGGAGCCTGGGACTGACACATATGCATTATTGATACTATGTATAAAATAGACAACTGATGGGAACATACTGTATAGTACAGGGAACTCTACCTGATGCACTGTGGTAACCTAAATGGGAGGGAAGTCCAAAAGGGAGGGGATATCTGTATGTGTATGGCTGATTCATTTTGTTGTGCAGTAGAGGCTAACACAACATTGTAAAGCAACCATACTCCAATAAAAATTAATAAGAAAAAAAAGCTTTCCAGCCTAGACAAAAATGTCTTCTTAAAAAATAATGACTTTATGAAGGTAATATGTATGAAAGTTCCCAAAGTCAAAATGTTCAAAAGAACGTACAATGAAAAATATATCAACTCCCACACCTGTCCTTCAGCCATCCAATTCCTTAGGTAAACACAGTAACCAGGTTTTTATTTATCTGTCCAGAAATATCTTATGTATTTACAAACACACACACATGCACAGACACACACACACAATGCTGAACATCTTGCTTTTTCCCTATATTTATTTATTTTTTTCTTTTTCTTTTTCTTTTTGGCCATGTGGCTTGTGGGATCTTAGTTCCCTGACCAGGGATTGAACCCACGCTCTCAGCAGTGAAAGCATGGAATCCTAACCACTGGACCGCCAGGGAATTCCCTCCTTTTTTAAATAGTATGTGCTAATTGTGCCACATCAAATACATAGAGATGGGCCTAATTTCATTGCTAATGGGTGTGTTTCATGCAATAATTTCTTGACTGCCCAGTAACCCTTTTCCTCCATGAAGACCTTTGTGGCTTCTCAGCTCTCAGGTATGACACAGAAAGGTCTCCACAACCATCTCTCGGCAACTATTCTTTAACCTGTTTTCTCTCCTCCAATTAAACTGACCTACTGTGGCTCTTGAATGGAGCTCTAATCCCTGCTCTTTCATTAACTCACTGTCTGGCTGCAGACAAGTGATCTCACTCTTCTGGCCCTTGGTCTTCTCATCCCTGAATTAGGGGTGGTATAAGGAGGGGGAAAGGGGTGGACCCATTTCTAAGGTCCTTTTCAGCTCTCACGTTCTGTGAATCTGTGACTAGATGAGGTCAAAGGGCCTTTCCAAGTCTACACTTTGATCAGCAACTTAAATTTTTATGGGTTTGGTTCTGTTTTCTCAATTGTCTGTAAGATCTTTAAAGATGAGACTGTCTCTTTATACAGTATCCCCCAGAATGTCCTGCTAGAATCGTTGCTGCAGAAATGTTTGTTGATTTTCTGGGTTATCACTTAAAGTGCTATGCATTTATAATTGCTCCAACCCTATTGCTGGAAATAGGTCAGTTAACGCAGTTTCTTTCTTTGAGGACAAGTGATAAGAATTACAATGCTTGTGCTCTATCAGAACAATTGAGAACAAGTCTTGATTTGAGCAGTAGGTCTCAACAATACATCTGACTTAGGCAATCTATGCCTTCCTGGCATGATATATATAAATATTTTTAGCAATTTGAAGGGTAAAAGAGTAGAGTTTTAGAAATAAAAAGGACATTGGGGATGACAAAATTCAAACTTTTTATTTTATAGATGTAGAAAACCAAGGCCTAGAATTTAAGAGATTTGTCTAAGGATTATGACTCATTTAGAGATAGAACCAGGGTTAGGATCTGGGTCTCCTGACTCTTGTTCTAGAGAAAAAAAAAAAAAGGCGAAAGAGAACCTTTACAGAGTGTCTGTTATATGCTGTCATTAATTGGAACTTACTGTTCCATGAAACTATGTGCACGTACTACATAGGATATTATGGTTTGTATCTTACTACACTTCCTCATCTGAAAAATTAGATTAATAAACCTATTTACCTTACAAGGTGGTAAAAGGATTACATGAGATGCCTATAGGGTCCAAGGAAAGCCCCAGGTACATAAATGTTACCAATGTTACCTATAATTATTATTTAAAGATCTTCGCAATGAAAAGTCATTTGTAATATAATTTCCTTTTCACTTGATTTTTTTAGGGGAGAGGGAGTTGGATTTAAATATCAGGTTTTGTTAAAGGAAGGCACACCTCTCTACTACTCTAATGAATATCATAGACACTCATTGACTTAACCTTCATCTTAAAATGGGAGAATTATTCCTTGTTTTCACCCATCTTTAAGTGACTACGAAGATTATGAAAATTTCATTCATTTAGCACATCTTCATGACTTTTGCCAAATCTGCAAAACATCTCTATTATTATTTACTTATGTTTTTATTTAAATAGACCAACTTTTAATTTAAATAATTTATGTATAGTTATATTACAATGTAGAACTTTTTAAATAAAAAGGTTTTTTCCTATGCCACTTAGGAAACACTGATATAGTGAAATGCAATGAGTTGAAGGATTAGAAGACTTGGGTTCAAATCCCACCTTTGCTCTTTTCTAGTCATGTAATTTTGAGCAAATTGTCTCAGTTTCTTTATCTATAGAATGATGAGCACAATATATAATTCACAGTGTTTTTACGGTAATAAATAGGATCAGGTATATGATAGCACTTTTTGAAAAATTTAAGACTCAGTGTACATTATTAGTTATTGTTCAATTGAGGGAAAATTAGCATGTTGGGAGAAGAAAGTGGTACCATTTAATAGTGGACAGTTTATTCAGAAGGTGGGAGGGTGTGGAAAACATCAACATCTTAAGGAATGGATATAGATCAATGCACCATGAGATGGGTTGAAAATGGCAAAAAAGTTAACAAAAATACTGCAAAAGGAGAGGGCATAATCCATTTACATTCAGTTTGATGAAAAGAACTTGCCCAACATGAAATTGTGGCAAGTTTATGTAAAGCTTTAAAAATAGAGCTTCAAGGGGCTTCCCTGGTGGCGCAGTGGTTGAGAATCTGCCTGCCAATGCAGGGGACGCGGGTTCGAGCCCTGGTCTGGGAAGATCCCACATGCCGCGGAGCAACTCGGCCCGTGAGCCACAATTACTGAGCCTGCGCGTCTGGAGCCTGTGCTCGGCAACGAGAGGCCGCGATAGTGAGAGGCCCGCGCACCGCGATGAAGAGTGGCCCCCGCTTGCCACAACTAGAGAAAGCCCTCGCACAGAAACGAAGACCCAACACAGCCATACCATACATACATACATACATAAATAAAAAGAATGTAAGCAGACAAGAATAGCATTAAAAAAAAATAAAAAATAATTAAAAAAAAATAGAGCTTCAAGTGTTAACACTTAATCATATATATAATGAATAAAAGGTATCTTAACAGTAATTAATGTTTTCTGTATTCTTTTGGAATCATTCATTTTCTAAGACTAATATAATTTTTTTACTTCATCTTTAGAGTATAACGTAAACCATGTCAATGCTCCCGTATACTTATGACTTAATTGCAAGGTGTAGGAATAGTCAAGACTACAAGCTCCCCAGACTCAAACCATGCTTACTTTAATAAAAATCTCTTTGGAATGTATTCCAACCCTTTTCCAGTCTCTTTACTTCCTTGATTACCTGCTGTGCCCTCCTATTCTCGCTGGTGACCTTGTCTGCAATCTCATGAAGAAACTAGAGGGAGCCCACTGGACTGCTGTCAATTTCCTGTCTCCAAACCTCCATGGCAACACTGTCTTCCCCTTCTCCCTGGACCTCCTCTCTGGATCTGAAGCATCCTACTTCTTATTGAACTTTGCACTCTCCGTGCCTTCTGCTCTGCTCTCCCTGTGGCTCTAACCTCGCCCCCACTGCAGCTTTTTCCCATCAGCATTAAAGACTTTCACCCTTCCCCCTAGCAGGTTCCCACCTCCACAGGTTCCCACCTAGCACTGCTTTGACTCTCTAGCCCTTACATCAAACGTGTCCAACAAACTCTCTTCCTAATGCCCTATTTTGTCCTCTTCTGCATTCCTCACCTCTTAAGTTAGCCTTCATATTCCCTTTTCCTCCAAGAATATGATTTTTTCCTCCAAAATTGAATCCATAGGAATGTTTATATACTATTACACAAGTAGTAAAAGAATAAATATATAAAATTTGGCTGTAGTGCCACAAAAATTGTCCACGTGCTCCCATTTCCCCTTATGTGACTTTTTTTTTTTTTTTTTGGCATGTGAGTAGGTTTCTTGTAGTTATAGCAGCCACACTGACTTTTCTATCCACTCTAGGAATAAAGCATAGCCTGTTACAAAAACAACTGGTCTACCTGAGAGATTGTTGCCTTCGTTTATCTGAGTACTTTCTTATGAAGATCGACAAAGACTTCCATCCCACTAAATCCACTGTAATCTTAAATCTAGACTTGAAGCTCAACTTCCTAGTAGTGTTTGATGCAGCTGATCACCCCTTGGTGACAACTTCTCCTTCCCTGGTTTTGTGATGGTAAAGCTTCCTGGCAACCCATCTACCTTGGCTATTCCTTCTCAGTTTTCCTGATGGCTCTTTCCCCTCTACTGTCATTCCACACTGAAGTTCCTAAGGGCTCCACGCTGAGTTCCTCTGCTCTTGTCACTCTACCAACTGTCCTTAGGGAGTCTCACTTACTTTTTTTAAAAAATAAATTTATTTATTTATTTATGGCTGTGTTGGGTCTTCGTTGCTGTGTGCAGGCTGTTCTCTACTTGCGACGAGCAGGGGTTACTCTTCGTGCGTTGCGCGGGCTTCTCATTGCGGTGGCTTCTCTTGTTGCAGAGCGTGGGTTCTAGGCTCGCGGGCTCAGCAGTTGTGTCACATGGGCTCAGTTGCTCTGTGGCATGTGGGATCTTTCCAGACCAGGGCTCGAGCCCATGTCCCCTACATTAGCAGGCGGATTCCTAACCACTTTGCCACCAGGGAAGTCCCAGTCTCACTTACTCTTCAGACTCTCATTACCATCTTCATGCTGGTGATCCTCAAATTCATTTCTCCAGCAAAGACCTTCCCCAGAACTTCATATCTGTCTTTATTGTGGTCAACTAGATATGTCCATGGAATGTTTCATAATAGGCAGCCAAATCTCAATATTTTCTAAAACAGAACTCACCTTCCTACTCCCAAATTTTTATCTTCTCAAGTGTTCTCTAATTTAGTAAAGACCACCACCATCCACTCAGTTGCTTAAGCCTGAAACTTAGGAGTCATCGTTGATTTATCCTTTACTTACCTCTTCCTAACCATGGCACCCTCTTCCCATTAATTAATCACCAAGTCTTTTCCATTCTATCTCTTATACACTTCTTTAATCCATTTACCTCCCTAAATTGTCACTATCATCACACCAAGTGCAAGGTACCATCATCTTTCAACTGGATTCTGTGACAATCTCTTACTCTCCCACTAAAGCTCATGTGATTGTGCCACTCTCTCTTTACACTCTTTAATGGTTTCCCATTGCCTTTAGGATAAAGATTCGAACCCTTAAGGCCTCCCAGGCTCTGTGTGATTTTATTTCTGCCTAGTTGTAGAGGTTCAACGTGTGTCATTCGGTTCCTCACCTTTTCCATTCCAGAAATTGGCCTCTGGGTTCTTTACAATGAGAAGCCACCTTTCTTCTTACCTTGGGACTTTGCCTGGAATACATTAGCTTAATTTTCAAGCCCCCTACTGCTCTCCCTCCTCAATTCTCCAGACCTCCCCCGACCACAGCTTTAACATAATTATTGTATTCTTTAGGTGTTAACACAAAAATTCCATCCTCAAAAAAGTCTTTGTGAACCCTCTAAACCCTTACATAACAGCTTGTACTCTTTCTCAGCATTGTCATAATTATATTATTTGCGTAATTTTTCTATGTCTTTCCAGCTACTAATCTGTGAGCTCCCTGAAGGCAGTGAACTTGCATTGTGCCTGACACATAGTAGGGTATAGAATAAATATTTGATGAAGGAATAATTTATTTTTGAGAAATCCTTTACTTCTGCCTATTAACATTTTTAAGATTTATTTATAGCAATAGATTTGAGTAACTCCTTTCACTTTTTTTTTTTAAATTTATTTTATTTATTTATTTTTGGCTGCGTTGGGTCTTTGTTGCTGTGTGCGGGCTTTCTCTAGTTGCAGCGAGCGGGGGGCGAGCGGGGGGCGAGGGGGGGCTACTCTTCCGTTGCGGTGCGCGGGCTTCTCATTGTGGTGGTTTCTCTTGTTGCAGAGCACGGGCTCTAGGCTCCAGGGCTTCAGGAGTTGTGGCTCACGGGCTCTGGAGCACAGGCTCAGTAGTTGTGGCACTGGCTTAGTTGCTCCGCGGCATGTGGGATCTTCCCGGACCAGGGCTGGAACCCGTGTCCCCTGCACTGGCAGGCAGATTCTTAACCACTGTGCCACCAGGGAAGCCCCCTTTCACTCTTTAGACTGCAATAATTGGAAGTATGAAGATTTAAGAAAACCTTTCGAAAAAATAATGTGTAAGTAAATTGAAGGCTTAAGAAAAAAAAAAATCATTTCCCCCCCAAGACTTTATATCTCTCTGTGGAGGGGGTTTCACCCATGAAGAAGAAAAAAAGATTTCCAAAATGAGAAATCGATAATACCAATAGCTGTCATTGATCAGGCATTTGCTATTTTTCAAGGATAGTCCTCAGTGCAAAGAGTGTACTAATTAATTTAAAACAACTCTATGAGGTGGTTACTATTTCCACCCTTGTGTTGGAGTGTGATTGCCATCACTTTGTTTACCACTCCGAGGGAAGCATGAGGGCACACTCTCCATCTGTTGCTGACACACCTCTTAATTAGGTCATATTTTACAGTTACACTAGATTCTGTTAATGACCGGGATTCTTTCCTGGCTGCCTAGAAAGATCTCGGGCCACGCTGCCAGAGGGCTGTCTCCCATCATGTGTTGCCTCTTGCATCACAGATTCTTCCCGGGTGGACTTGGCTCCATCCTATCTCATTCCTGCCAGAGGAATTTATCTAGTCATGCATTGCCCTTGAGGCCACAGTAGCCAGTCCTTGTGATTTTTTTTTTTAAACACTGCGGTTCCTAAACAGTGTTCAGAACAGAGGATTCTTCAGGATGCCCATGCTGGCTCCTATCCAAGGAGGCCTCTGGAAGCATAAGGATAGGAAGCAGTGGGTGTGTGAGGAGGAGCTGGAGAGTAACATACCTCACTTCATTCATTCATTCATTCATCCATCCATTTATTAATTAAATTTATTCCATAAATATTTATTGCTTATCTGCCGTGTGCCAAGTTGCATATTAGCTGTTGGGGACATAACACTGAAGGAGAAATTCCTGTCCTCAAGGAGCTTATAGTCTAGTTGCAGTTGCAGGTAAGTAAATATAGCACATGCTGTTGAAGGAGCATAAGAGAGGAGTGTTGTAAAGTTAGTCCTCATGGTGACAAGAGTCATAAACCCAACTGAAAAATTGAGTAAGCGTAACTGTGAATATTTATTGGCTTAAGGAAAAGCAATTGGAATAATGAAACTCTGAGAAGGGCTGTGGCAAAGGACTCAGTACCAACTAGATCCAGGCACTTGGATGTCCCCAGGAGCCTTGCTGTTCTTGGTCCAAGTGTAGGCGCTTTCCTCTCTTACTGCAGAACAGCTCTCCTCACAGGTCAAGAAGCAAGGCCTCCATCAACTCAGGGTCTGACTCAGAGAGGACTGGTTCCTCTTTTTCAATTCTAATCAAAAAACCCCAGGGAAGAACTCAAATCAACTCAGTTGGGTCATATCCCGTCTCTAGATCGGTGATTCTCAACTGTAGGTGGTTTTGCCCCTCAAGGGATATTTGGCAATGTCTGAAGGTGTGTTCTCTTTTTTTAAAAATTTTATTTATTTATTTTTTGTCTGTGTCGGGTCTTTGTTGCTGCACACGGGCTTTCTCTAGTTGCGGCGAGCAGGGGCTACTCTTCGTTGCAGTGCTTGGGCTTCTCATTGCGGTGGCTTCTCTTGCTGTGGAGCACAGGCTCTAGGCACATGGGCTTCAGTAGTTGTGGCTCACAGGCTTAGTTGTTCCGCGGCATGTGGGATCTTCCCTGACCAGGGCTTGAACCCGTGTCCCCTACATTGGCAGGCGGATTCTTAACCACTGCGCCACCAGGGAAGTCCTGAAGATGTGTTCTGTTGTCATGACTAGTAGGGTGGAGAGGTCGTTACTGGTATCTAGTGAACGGAGGCCAGGGATGCTGCTGAACATCCTACAATGTACAGGACAGCCCCCCACAACAAAGAACTACCCGGCACAAAATGTCAATAGTGCTAATGTTGAGAAACTCTATTGTAGACCAATGAATTGTGGTCAAGGGGAGGGTCAAGAGGGGCATCGGTGTTTTCTAAAAGACACTTAAAGGATGAGTAGGAGCTGTCCAGGTAAAGAGGGGCCAGGGAAGGCTGATCCATGGAGGGAGGTATGTGAGCAAAGAGCCAGGACTGCTCAGAACAGGTTCCCATAAATAGCAGTAGTCACTCCGCCTCCCGTTACTACCTGATGAAATATCGTGAATCTATGGAAGGCTCACGTGGAGCAGAGTGTCTTGTGCTTCAATACTATCATTATCCTGCAAGGCAATTTATCAAGCACAAATCATAGGTTATATACATTTCCTCTACTGTACTAAGCTTTTTGTCAAAGGCTAGTGTTTCATCTGAGATTCATTTATACTTATCAGGAGATTGTTTTAGTCAGGTATTAAAACACATCAATGGACAAGACCTAGTAGTTAGGAGCATTGGCTCTGGAATCAAATGGACTTGGCTTTGAATTCAGGCCCTATGTCTGCCTACGGGTGTCCACAGCCACCACAAGTAGACAGGCCAGTGCTAGGGAAATGCAGAAAGGAGGCCACGTAAGGGAGGGAGGAGGACCCTAGACTTTTTAAGATGAGAAAAAATTGGGTAAATAGAAGGGAGGAAGGTATTTTAGGTGGAGAAAGCAGCACCTGCTAAGGCTTGGAGTTGTGTGTGTGGGAAATGAGAGATTAGAAGATGAAGCTGACTTGAGGAACAACGAGGAGTGTAATTTTGGACACACAACAAGCATTTCCTGTGGAAGCTCTAAGTAGGGATGTTCAGAGAACAGTCAGAGTTACAGGCAGGATTCAAATTCAGGTGAGGGGTAAAGAGCTGGAGATTTATATATGCGAGAAAGAACTCTTCCTTAATGCAAAGAGCTTCGAGAGAAGGAGAAAAGAGGAAAGGAATGTTTGTTGAAAGAAAGGAAGGAAGGAAAAAAGAAGGCAGGGAAAAGGGGTAGAGAAAAAGAACACAGATGAGTGTGTGAAGAAAGAGAGAAAGGAATAACATCATGACAATGTGGTGTCATGGATGCCCAGGGAGGAGAGAATCTGAAGAAAGGAAGAGTTGTGAGTCGTGTCAAATACTGCAGAGGCCAAAGATTACTAGAGCTGTTACAGAGATCACTGGACACATACAGTGCAATTTAAGACGTGAATTTCTAGGTGGAGGGTAGAGGTAGGTATCCAATAAAGGGAGTCCCAGAGTAAATGCAGGTAAGCATTTGGAGACAGCTAGAATATAATAGCCTTTTACAAATTTGGATACAAGACAAAGATGCCCATTATTATTGCTATTATTTCACATTGATTTGAAACTTCCAACCCAATATACAAGTGCAAGAGAAAGAAAGAGGAATAACAATTGAAAATAAGTTAGCAAAACACATTCACTATTTATAAATTATATTACCTTCTACCTGTGGTGCCTCAAAGATGCAAAAAAAAAAAAAAAAAAAAAAAAAACGACTAAACTAAACTAAACTAAAAAAAACCTATTAAGGCTAACACAATAGCTCAAAAGTCGACTAATTACAAAGTAAATATATATGGCCATCAGTTAATTAAAAAGCAATCCAGTTTGCAATGGGAACTCAGAGTGACTAAAAAGAGGGACTGAATCAGTAGAAAGACCTAAGATGTTCAATATTGTATATGTATCAATTATCCTCAAATTAAATGCTTAGTATAACTCCAATCAAAACCCCAGTGCACTCTTGGGGTCACTTGATAAATCAAGTCAAAATACCATTAAGGGTAGAAGGCTGAATCCCGCAGAGAGAGGTGGTCAGTAAGAAATTCTTCTTTGTGGGGTAACAAAAGATTTCAGAAAAGGGATATTAATATTCACTTTCATCTCATATATTCAATATAACCGCCTTCTATTTTCCCAGACATTCAGTAAAATCTGCTAAATATAGAAATGTCTTTTATGGCAGTTTCAGGGGAGAAAATCTGAACAAAAGAGATGGAGTTCCACCTTTAACTTAGTGGGGAACAGAGAAAAAGAACAGCTTGAGAAGGTGAATTTATGGTTAAATCCAGTGGAATCAGCACTAGGAGCCAGAAATGATTATGTAAACCCCTGGGAATTTGAAGCAATCTTAAAGAATGAATTGCAACCTCATTGAGATTTAGGAGGAACCTTGAGCCAACTTATTCTATTATCTCAAAGTTCAGAGTAATTTCAGTTGACATCTCACTTACGAATGTGAAATCTTAATCTTTTTTAAAGAAATTCCTAGAAAAAAGACAAAATATTACTAGTGCTTATCTCTGCAGTATTAAATTATAAATGATTTTAAGTTTTTATACTTTTGAGTTTTCTGAATTTTCTATGATGAGCATAAGTTCTTTTTCTTTCTTTTCTTTTTTTTTTTTGGCTGCACCGTGTGGCTTGCAGGATCTTAGTTCCCTGACCAGGGATTGAACCCGGGCCCCAGCAGTGAAAGTGCTGTGTCCTAACCACTGGACTATTAGGGAATTCCCATAAGTTATTTTTCTAAGAAAAGTTTGTCAGTGAAAAAAAGAGAAGTAGGAAGAATGCTTGGGTGGAAATAAGGGTCAAGTAAAGCTTTTCAAGTTCATTTGCTTGGTGGTTTCTAGAAAGGTCATGGTAAATGATTCTCTGTATCTCATCTTCAACCATAATTATTGTGGTTCTCATTTTACGTGTTTTACTGTAATTTTGGAACTAAGCACCAAGGGGTCAGCAACACATTTCTATCCATTGATACCTCTCTCTTCTGACTTTCCACACAGACTACACCAATTATACACTTTGCTGAGTTGTTGTCTAGTTGTTTCATGTGCTTACCTATTATCTTGCTAACTAGGTTATAAACTTGTCTATAAACTTGTCATGTCTTATATTTCTGATGATTCTCCTGTGGTATCTAATAGATAAAACTGGTTTTGTGTTTAATTAAAAAATTTTTTAAATTACCTCATAACAGGAATAGAGGTGAATATTCAGTGATTTTCAAGAAAAACTGAACTCGTAATAACTCTTTAAGATCACATAGATGATATAGCAATAGTATAAGTTTCCAATTTTTCATGAGATTTTCCTATGAGGCAGCCTGGGAAGATGCCTACCATACTTAAGCAAGTTATGCTTGATGAACTGAGGGTAGGTTGATTCTAATTCCTTATTGCTGTAGAGCTATAGAATTGTACTTTATATTTATATCTGTATTTAGAGCTGTAGAGCTTTATTTTATCAAATCAGTGCCTTCCTGTGTAAGTTCCTCAAAGACACCCACGTTTGTATTCTGCCCCCATTGTAATGTTTGGCACATAGCAAAAACTCAATAAATGTTTGGAGGAAGTGACCTCATTTGGCTTCCAAACAACTCAGTGAGAGAATCAAATAAAGATAGTAAGGACAAAAACAAAATAACAAGAATTACTAATGTTTATTGAGTACATCCTATGTGTCAGGCATTATGTTAAACATCTTGCATAGAGTATATCATTTACTCCTTAGAATAACTCCAAGAGATAGGTGCTATGAATATTTCAGTTTATGGATGGGGATGGAACCTGAGAAAGGTTAAATGGTTTGGCTAGTGTCTATCTAAGAAGTTGCAGAGCTGAGAGAAAAACTGAGGTCGTCTAATGATAAAATCAGGGTTCTTTCCATTTTCTTCTTCCGCCTTTCATAAAACCAAATTTTGTCTCAATATTTGGAATCCTCTTCTCGCTTTTTGGAAAAAAAAAACCTGAGCTCCTGAAAATAAAATCTAAGGAGTCCTAAAGTATGTAATAATACCAATCTGCATAGTACAAAAGGATGAAATATTTAGTACCAAGGTCAGCAACCCAACAGCACAAAGAAAGATTTTAGGACAATAGGAGACTGACTTTTTATTTTTTTATTATTATTTTAAAAAATATTTTTAAAATTTATTTATCTATTTATTTATTTGGTTGCACCGGGTCTTAGTTGCGGCATGCATGTGGGATCTAGTTCCCTGACCAGGGATCTAACCTTTGCCCCCTGCATTGGGAGTGCAGACTCTTATCCACTGTGCCACCAGGGAAGTCCTGGGACTGACTTTTTAGATCATTAAATTTAGGGGAAAAAAGGGCTTGATTTCAGTTTGAACTGGTTCACAGGAGAAAACATTTGCCCTACCTACCCCAACACCCCATCTTTATAAAATGTTATCAAATTTATCTCTGTATTTAAAGTGGTGAAGGCCATATTAATTATTAAATTTGTCAGATATGAAGCAGATTGGGGTAACTCCAAACCACATCAAGTGCATTATTTCTTTATTCCGTAGACTTTCCAAACTAGCTCTTTAGATCACTTCTTATTACTCTTTGAGCAGAAATTCAGGGTGAGAGTGGAAACAGGTATGTATCTTTGTTTAAAAACCCTTGATGGGCAGGACTCTGGTCTTGCCGGTGCACCCCCTACCGTTGCCACCATTCTGCCACCCCCATCTCTGGGCCTTCCAGCTTGTTGGCTCACACAAGGAAAACACCCAGGGCAGGTATCATCCCCTTGTCCTGCCCCACTCTCCCTCCTTACAGTTCTCAAAGGTGAGCATGGTGCAAGGACAGGTTTGCTGGACAATCAGCTAAGTGTTGCTTGGCAGGCGGCTGTGTGCATTTGGGGTACAGTGGATCAGAGCACTGCTTGGCTGGGGTGGCAGAAGAAGACAGACTCCTTTTACACCCATCGCCCTGAAATATACATGAGGCAGGTTAGCGATCTGAATTGCCTGTGGTCTAAAGACTGCAGGATGGATGGGAGACAGTGGGCATGAGAGGGCAGGGAGAATTGGGGGTGGATTTGGCAGTACCTCGCTTAATTGCTTGAAGCCCTAGGGTGACGGGGGACAGCTGAGTGAGTCCCTTTCACTGCACACATCCTCCCACCTCCCATCATGGGCCCTGGGAACCTGGGAAGATTCTTACCTGGTCAGAACCATTCAGCTACTGAAAGTGGCAGCAAAAGTGGGAACTATAATTGAGAAATTTTATAATATATTTTATTCCTCTGGGATCCACAGGCACCATATAACACGTGTATTAATTTGCTATTGCTACTATAACATATTACTACATATGTAACAGCTTCAACATGACAAATATATTAGCTTACATTTCTGTAGGTCAGAAGTCTAACATGGGTCTGCTGGACTGCGTTCCTTCTAGAGGCTCTAGGGGAGAATCGGTTTCCTTGCCTTTTCCAGCTTTTAGAGGCCCCTTCCTCCATCTTCAAAGGTAGAATACGGTGTCTCCTCTTCTTCTGATATCTTGCCTCTTTCTCATAAGGACCCTTGTGATTACAGTGGGTCCACCTAAGTAATCCAGAATAATCTCTCCAGCTCAAGATCCTTAATTTAATCATAGCTGCAAAATTCCTTAAGCCATGTAAGGTAACATATTTGCAAGTTCTGGGAATTAGGATGTGGATGTCCTTGGGGGCCACTATTCAGTTTCACAGCATGTGAACCTCATTTTCCATTTTCACAATCTGATCTTCGAACACATTTACAGAAATGTACAGACATGTATTGTGTATTAAAGTAGAGGGCTACCTGCAGTGAGGTAGAAATATATTTCATTAGAAAATAAAATATGGCCTGCACTCTGCTCCTATCATATTAAGAGATACTACTTGTTTTTTTTAAGATAAATTTATTTATTTATTTTTGGCTTCATTGGGTCTTTGTTGCTGCGTGCAGGCTTTCTCTAGTTGCCGTGGGGCAGGGGCTACTCTTCATTGTCGTGTGCGGGCTTCTCATTGCGGTGGCTTCTCTTGTTGAGGAGCATGGGCTCTAGGCGCGCGGGCTTCAGTAGTTGTGGCTCATGGGTTCTAGAGCACAGGCTCAGTTAGTTGCGGCACACGGGTTTAGTTGCTCCGCGGCATGTGGGATCTTCCCGGACCAGGGCTCGAACTCGTGTTCCCTGCATTGGCAGGAAGATTCTTAACCACTGTGCCACTAGGGAAGTCCCGATACTACTTGGTTTTATTTTCTTTTTGTTTTATTTTAAAATATATTTATTCATTTATTTAATTTTTGGCTGCATCGGGTCTTTGCTGCTGCACGCGAGTTTTCTCTAGTTGCTCCGCGGCATGTGGGATCTTCCCACACCAGGGCTCAAACCCATGTGCCCTGCATTGGCAGGCGGATTCATAACCCCTGAGCCACTAGGGAAGCCCTGGTTTTGTTTTATTTTGTTTTGTTTTGAAATCTCTCCTTCTCTTTTTAAATAGGATGGGTAGTCAGAAAACTGGAAAAGCAGAGGAGACACTGGGAAAGGAAAAGTTACTACCAGGTATTCTAAGAACAAAGAGAGCATTAGTAAGGCTACTTCTTGTCTTTTGATTAAGTGTAAACAGGTGGCAAATTGTCTTACAAAAATGGTAAATAAAGGCAAGGGATTTTTAATTAAGTTGCCTCTGAGGTTTATGTATTTTTTCTTTCTTTCTTTCTTTCTTTTTTTTTTGCAGAAGATTTTTGTTTCTTTTTTGAAATTGAAAAGGTTTGTACTCAGGGTAAAATTTGAATCTTCGACCCTAAAATAAAATGTTATATATGATTATCAAATATTTCCTTTTTCTCACTTAAGGAAGCTGTTGTAGGACTATTTTCCGGACTACTTAGTATTATTGAATATTTATAAAAATAAAATAGCTGACCCTTTTTTATCTAAAGGTAAAGATTTCTGATGAGCAGAAAGAAGTGTTCTCCTTAAGCCAGAAATCAAACCAAATTAAATCAAATTGGAGTTGAGAATGTGGTTTTTCTATATTTATTTAAACATACGGCTTTACCAATATTACTTAATATTTATACGTGGCTGCTTTACTCGATAGTTACACCATTTATTGAAGAAGAAAAAATATATATAACTAAGTGAGAAAGAGAACTAACTTCTCTGTCAGTAATCCCAGCTATGATATTACTTCTTTCGGGAGGCCATCCTAAGGCATTATCTGGGGACAATGTAGCCTGCGTCTAGGTAAAATTCACAGGAATAGAGAAAAGTCCCTGTAAACTTGAATTGATAAAGTAATTGTAAATGTCAGATTTCATCCTGCAGATAGGAATGCAAAGGATTTCTAAATACCCTTTTGGAACACGTTGAATTTACTGAACCCTCAAGATAATATATTTAGGGGAAAATCTTTAAAGGGAACCATGGTCATATACAAATCCTCCTCCTTTCTGCCTTCACCATCTCTTCCCTATACCTCGATCTATTGATCTAAATAATAACAATATTTATATTTGTGCAGCATTTATTCCGTGCCAGACACTGCTCTGAGCGTTTTACACATAGTATTTCATTTGATCCTCAATAACCCTGTATAATGGATACTATTATTATCCTCATTTTATAGATGAGGAAACCAAATTTAAGTAATTTTCCCAAGGTCACACAGTAAACAAGTGACAGAAGCAGCTGGAGTGTGAATGTTTGACTCCAAATTCCACACCATGAACCACTGCGTTTAGATTTCACATTTTTGCCAGGACACAATTTCTAAATTCCAAGTGGAATTTATTTATTTATTTAGTTAGTTAGTATTTTTGGCTGCATTGGGTCTTCGTTGCTGCACGCGGGCTTTCTCTAGTTGTGCCGAGCGGGGGCTACTCTTCGTTGCAGTGAGAGGGCTTCTCATTCCGGTGGCTCCTCTTGTTGCGGAGCACGGACACATGCGCAAGGGCTTAGTTGCTCCGAAGCGTGTGGGATCTTCCCTTACCAGGGCTGGAACCCGTGTCCCCTGTATTGGAAGGCGGATTCTTAACCACTGAGCCACAAGGGAAGTGCCCAGGTGGAATTTTTGCATCCTAGATACTAGTAAGGACTATAAGTGTCATGGAATTCTCGGTTTAGCTGTTTTTATTTCCCCCTGCCTAGTTGTGGGACAAGAGGCCGCCCCTCCTGGATCTGGACCACGCTCCTTCCTCTTCACCATCTGTGAATAGGAGCCTTCAGGGCGCTGAATCACTCTGTGGTTTTCCTTCCCTGCTTTGGACCCACAGAGCGCCGTGTCACACTCAGTGAATTCTGTATCTATCCGCTAGCTTGTAAGCAGTGTGACTGTCACTAAAGAAATGAAGTAATTTTACACTCTCTTTCAAAAGCAAACAAACCTGGACGTCCCCATGAACCTCGCAGGGAGTCCCCACGCTGTGAAAGTGGACGTTGTGGGGAGGAAAGGCAGTGTTGCTTTTGGAAGTTCACAGGGACATGCTAAGCTAACTTTGATCCTTTTTTTCTGGCACCCTGGCTCCCGAAACCACCCTCTGCTACCCAATGAAATGATGAAACCCTCTGGCAATTTGATATGCTTGATTTGAGGTGCCAGGGACGCCTAGATGGCATGCGTGACGCAGGACTGTCACATGGGGTTGGGCTATGGGCTGACCCACCCAGGAGAGCTCAGTCTGTACCCCCTAAATTTTTTGTATAAATAAAATCAGGTTAAAGTGAATCTGCAGAGCCTTCGGATGGCAGCATGTGAAGGCAAAAAAGGGACCAACCATAGCTCCTGTGCTAAGAGTAAAAAATATTAAAGAATGATTGTGCTGATGGGAACTTCAGGTCCTATTTGGCACTGGCTAAACCAGCCCTTCTCCCTCTGCTGCCCCCTTAAGACACTCCCCAGATACCTGGGTTCAAAGTTTGGGGGCCTAGGAAAATTTTCAGAATTCAGTACAGGTAACAGTGTACAGACCCAGATTTGAAAGCATGAGAAAACGAGAGAAAAACCCTAGGTCCAAAGGCCAAAGGCTCTCTCATTCTCCCTGAGGACCATCAACTAATCTTCCTTTACCTCTTCTTCTTTTTCTTTTCTTTTTCTTTCTTTCTTTTTTTTTTAACTCTCCATTCAGGAGCAGAACAGTGACTTAACGGGTGACATAGAAAAAGAACAGCATCAGACAACAACAGTTCTCAGTACTACGATTAGTAGTTGCTGCTGCTTGTCATAAAAACATCAGAAAAACAGCCACCCATCTGTTCCAAATTGATACAGCAAAGGCTCCGCAAGAAGTGTTTATCCAGATTCTATGGGAAAGTGTCTGCATTTTACGGCATATTGACATGTGTGCCCGTGCAGCTAAAAGATGTCAGATGCCAGCTTTCTATCTAGCCGTGTATCATGTAACATCTGTCACCACAATAGCTAAGAGTTTTGACAAGTGGGCTGTTTTAGCGTGAAAATGTCCGAGTGGGAGGAAGAATCTCCTTTGCTGAAAGTGAAATGCCACTT
This sequence comes from Balaenoptera borealis, assembly GCF_965194805.1. Classification (NCBI taxonomy): domain Eukaryota; kingdom Metazoa; phylum Chordata; class Mammalia; order Artiodactyla; family Balaenopteridae; genus Balaenoptera; species Balaenoptera borealis. Next base: position 59,802,713 of record NC_138876.1, on the reverse strand, counting down.
CAAATCTCCAACACCACTGAGACTAGTCTGAACTGAGGATATAATAGGAAATGGAATCAAACCACCTCTCCAACCCACAAAACAAATTGCTCTAACACTCTGTGTTGGCGTCTCCCAGGCACCTCTCACTGGTGGTAATTAGCAGCACATAAATGCTAATGACTAATTAGCTTAGCCTGTTTGATTCAGGAGAATCAAAGTAAACTATTGTCCAAAAGCCTGACTTAACAGATATATAGACAGTAAAACTGCAAGTGTTTTTTGGTTTTGTTTTGGCTGCGTTGGGTCTTCAATGCTGCGTGTAGGCTTTCTCTAGTTGTGCCGAGCGGGGGCTACTCTTCGTTGCGGTGCGCGGGTTTCTCATTGCAGTGGCTTCTCTTGTTGCGGAGCATGGGCTGTAGGCACCCGGGCTTCAATAGTTGCAGCTTGTGGGCTCAGTAGTTGCAGTGCGTGGGCTTAGTTGCTCCATGGCATGTGGCATCTTCCCCGACCAGGAATCAAACCCGTGGCCCTTGCATTGGCAGGCGGATTCTTAACCACCGCGCCACCAGGCAAGTCCCAAAACTGTAAGTTTTAATAGCTTTCAATAACCCCTGGGTTGGGGCAGTGGTAGGCAAGGGGAGAGCTGGGTGGATGGGAGGGAGGGTAAGTGAATAAATTAATGTTATTTATGTGTTAGGAGGTAGAACTGGGTAATTCTCAGCCTCTGTTTGCCAAGGTCTCAGAAAATAAATTTAATTCACAGAGACATATGAATTCTCTGTGTACATTGCCTTGAAGGTCTGTTTTTCCTCTGTTGTCAGAGGGTGTGATACCTAAAACTTACTGCAGGAACATCTGGTATCCTTAATAAAACATGTCAGATAAATGGGTGGCTTCTGCACAGCATATGTGGATATAAGTGGAAATAAATAATTCACTTTTCTGGAAAAATATCAAGGTCAAAGAGAAGACTCTTTACAACAAGTTGTTAATGAGGTGTCACAAGAACAGAGGGCTCTGACTACTAAAGCCCCCTTACTGTGTCCTTGAGTGAGTGAAGATTCCAGAACCTCTATAAAGAATGGTTTAGGGACAGCAGTGAGTTACCAGAATGGACTGGAGAGCTTGTCTTGAAGCTGCGTTGGCTAAACAAGCATAGTTTTTACTTGTAGGTTTGTTTGGTTTTGGTAAATCTCTTTGGAGAAGGGGAAGTTATAGGGAATTAAAGTCCCCCCCCCCACTTCCCTGCCCACAGGGTACCCCCTGGAACTGCCACTGGAGGGGAGAAGATTGATTTTTTGGAACACTTTTATTCCCTACTGGATTTCTTCACCTACCTGATGTAATTGATCTTTCTTAGAGAAACCAGAAGGAGGGCTTGAATTTATATTAGCTTATCTTACATTTAAGTGCTTGTATTCAAACCTTGTTGATGTGTTTTATGTAACTGAAATGCTTATCTTTTCTGTTGAGAAATTGGAGTAAAGTTTAGCTTTGCTTTTATATTATTTTCAGTCCTCTAAAGGGGTTACAGTGGTTCTTCGGGTATGAACTCTCATATGTGTTGCCTTTCTCAATTCAGTACAAACACCAGGAAACTGAATAGCACACATCTTACTCACATGGGCTCCTCTCATTTTATTTTGACTACATTGTAAGAAGAGGATCTAGGATAATAAAATGCATATTCTAATTCCAATTTCTCAACACCAGACTCATCATAAAATGCATTTTTATAATAAAGCCTCACAAAAATTAGTGTGAATTTTGTTCTTCTTTTGGAAGCTAGTATGTTTGTATACCCCATATACTCCCGTTGTACTATAACATGTAAACACTATAATGCTAAGAGATCCAAAATCATTTAAGAGTTCTGGTTATTGAAAATGTGACTTGGGAATTCCGTGGCGGTCCAGTGGTTAGGACTGTGCTTCCACTGCAGGGGGCCTGAGTTTAATCCCTGGTCGGGGAACTGAGATCCTGCAAGCTGAGCGGTGAGGCAAAAAAAAAAAAAAAAGAAAATGCGACTTTATTCTAATCAATTGACAGTTCTAATTGTCAACCAAACAATTTGTCACTTCTGAGATCCTGGTTACAGTAAAACTAAGGAGGTAAGTTAATATTCTTAGGCTCCTGAAAGTCAGAGATTACTTCAAAACCCTAACATAGTTTGGAAAAATAACCTTCAACGTCACTGCATAATCTCATCACACACACCTCACAAACACCAGGGCCAAGCTGAGAGAGGATAACAGCTTAGCACCCTTTCAAAAGAAACTCTGTAAATATATATTTACCCAAGAAGGGGTGATTTACTCTACTGAGGGCTAGCGGAGTAGTTTATTGTTTAGACAGACAGATTTGGGAGAAGTTCCTGTAACAATAATGCCAGTTGGAACTTCATTTTCATGGGCAAGAGTTTTTCTTGGAATAGTCAAGTTCTACTAATGCAGACATTTGAATGGTCGTGTCATGTTAATGTAGACAGAAGGCAATATGAGTATAGATGGTTTGGGTCTCATTATGAAAATACAAAAACGTACAATAAGATGCTGCGAGATCATCATCCTCTCCTCACCCCAAACTCATTCTTTTTCTTGTATTTTTCTGTTTCACGTAATGACATTTCTACCCACCCTGATCCCCAGGCTAAAAACCAGAGGCTCTGCCTTGACTCATGGCTAACGTTTAACCAATTCTACCTCTTTAAAGGGCTAAATATTTCCTGAATCCTTTGGCTCCTCTTCACTCCTGATTCAAACCCTCCTCCTCCCTCACCAGGGTACTGCAATACCCTCCTAACTGGTTTCCTTTCTCAAGTCAGGTAAGTGTCAATTTTATACATACTCTTTTACTTGGAAACATTGCTTTTTGGAGAGGTTTGACTCCATTTTAAAAGAACCATTGTTCTTGATTGTCAGTTAACGTGTGCTCTACTTATCCTCCTCCCCTATCCCTGATTATCACCTTGTCCTTTATCCCTTTAGTTAGCCCAAGGGTGGAAATGATGTCACCACTTACTCAGAAGTGAAATGGCAGTCAGAGATGGGGTAAGATTTAGGAATGGGGTAGGAGTTAGAGCTATCTATTGAATATGTTACTAATTGTAAATTGTTGCAGCCACTATGGAGAACAGTATGAAGGTTCCTTAAAAAACTAAAAATAGAGTTACCATATGACCCAGCAATCCCACTCCTGGGCATATACCCTGAGAAAACCATACTTCAAAAATATACATACACTCCCAATGTTCCTTGCAGCACTGTTTACAATAGCCAAGACATGGAAGCAGCCTAGATGTCCATCGACAGATGAATGGATAAAGAAGATGTGGTACATATATACAAAGGACTATTACTCAGCCATGAAAAAGAATGAAATAATGCCATTTGCAGCAACATGGATGAACCTAGAGATTATCATACTAAGTGAAATAAGTCAGAGAAAGGCAAATATCATATGATATGACTTAGATGTGGAATCTGAAAAAATGATACAAATGAACCTATTTACAAAACAGAAACAGACTCAGAGACATAGAAAGAAAACTTATGGTTACTAAAAGGGAAAGGTGGGGGGAGGGATAAATTGGGAGTTTGGGATTAGCAGATACACACTACTATATATAAAAGAGATAATCAACAAGGACCTACTGTATAGAACAAGGAACTCTACTCAGTATTCTGTAATAATCTAGATGGGAAAAGAATCTGAAGAAGAATATATTATGTACATGTATAAGTGAATCACTTTGCTGTACACCTGAAACTAACACAACATTGTAAATCAACTATATACCAATACAAAATAAAAATTTTTAAAAAATGAATTAAAAAAAGTAGTAAAAAAATACCAGTAAAAAAAAAATAGTAAAAAGAAACAAAAAGTTCTACTTTACTCCAGTTTTTCCCCTGTGGACACTGTTGGTACCCTGCTCAAATTGCTTTCATCCCTTTCACCACCTCTGTTTGTCCACCCCCAGGCTGTGCATGCTTTTCTGGAACTGTAATGGAAAGAGGACTGTCCTTTGGCAATGGAGCTGCCTAGCTCACAGGGAAAACAGGAACTGCCCAAGAGTCTTCATTTCCCCCAGAGTGGCCAGTAGGTGACAACTAAATGGTGTGGGAGTACAAAACCCCAGCTACTTGCCTTAAGGTGGGGCAAACTCTGAGGTGTATTTTTTTTTTTTTTTTACTGAAGTACAGTTGATTTACAATGTTGTGTTAGTTTAAGGTGTACAGCACAGTGATTCAGTTATATATTTATAACTGAATATATATATGTATAATTGAATACATATATATATTCTTTTTCAGATTATTTTCCCTTTTAGGTAATTACAAAATATTGAGTATTCAGAATTTCCTGGTGGTCCAGTGGTTAGGACTCTGTGCTTTCACTGCTGAGGGCCTGGGTTCAATCCTGTTTGGGGAACTAAGATCCCACAAGCCGCGTGGTGTGGTCAAAAAAAAAAATTTTTTTTTGTATAGTTCCCTGTGCTATACAGTACATCCTTGTTGGTTATCTTTTTTATATATAGTAGTGTGTATATGTTAATCCCAAACTGCTAATTTATACCTCCCAACTCCCCTTCCCCCTTTGGTAACCATAAGTTTTCTCTCTTCATCTGTGAGTCTATTTCTGTTTTGTAAATAAGTTCATTTGTATCTTTTTTTTTTATTAGATTCCACACATAAGTGATATCATACGATATTTGTCTTTGGCTTACCTCACTCAGTATGATCATCACTAGGTCCATCAATGTTGCTGCGAATGGCATTATTTCATTCTTTTTTTGTGGTTGAGTGATATTCCATTGTATATATGTAGCACATCTTCATTGTCTATTCATCTGTTGATGGACATTTAGGTTGCTTCCATGTCCTGGCTATTGTGAATAGTGCTGCAGTGAACTGAGGTGTACTTTATACTCCAGAGCTCCACACAGGATCAGGCTGAGTCTAGGACTGAACTTGAAACTGCTCCTGTGCTTGGCTTCTTACCTTCCTCTATCCTGTTTCTCCTACTTACTTACTAGTTTCTTCTGGAATAATTTCCTTAAAAATATCACTTGCGGGCTTCCCTGGTGGCGCAGTGGTTGAAAGTCTGCCTGCCAGTGCAGGGGACACGGGTTCGAGCCCTGGTCTGGGAAGATCCCACATGCCGCGGAGCAACTAGGCCCGTGAGCCACAACTACTGAGCCTGCGCGTCTGGAGCCTGTGCTCCGCAACAGGAAAGGCCGCGATAGTGAGAGGCCTGCGCACCGTGATGAAGAGTGGCCCCCGCTTGCCGCAACTAGAGAAAGCCCTCGCACAGAAACGAAGACCCAACACAGCCATAAATAAATAAATAAATAAATTAATTAATTAATTAAAAAAAAATATCACTTGCGCTCAAATCCTTGGTTCAGGGTCTGCTTCTGGGAGGACCCCACTTACACTTGCCTGTAAAATTCCTTCACCAGAAATCTATCTAAAATAAAGATCCGACCATGTCACTCTCCTGCTAAAGCCTTCAGTAGGTGGTTGTTACCTACGTGACGCCTTCATGGGACATTCAAGGCTGGCCGCTGTTGGCCTTTGCCTACCAAGTCTACCCTATCCCAGTATCCTAACCTATGGGGCAGTAGGGTTGAACAGCTTTGGTTCCCCATTCAACTCCTTGTCATCTGCTTGGTTTCTGGTGTTCCCATTACCTGTGAAATTTCCAGAAGCCCCTTAGCTTCCACACCTCCCCCAGATGAGTTAAGGCTCCTCTTTTGTACTCTTCTAATAACCTAGTCAATCACTTTTAAATGTGTTCCATTTACTACGTCATACTGCAGTTCTCTTGTTTGTCTCCCCAGCTAGACAGCCATATCCTCAAAAGCAGGGAGCATGCCGTCATCATTTTAAAATCCCCACTGCCTAGCACAATGCCTAACACATAGAAGGCTGTCATTAAAGTTTTTGAGTGAATTCACATAACCATTTTTTCATGCCGAGTTAACCAGAGATAGGAGGTAATTATAGCAGTATGCGCTCCAATTCTATCACATGGAAACTAGAAACACACTCTTAGAATAATAAAAATGGCAAAGACTTTCAAAATATTTATGCTTCTGGCAGTCAAGGCATAACTACAGTGGTTAAACTGATTAGGCATATGTATTAGGGCTTCATCCTACAATATATACCTTGGGCTTTTTTGCTTAAAATTCTTTTACTCCATCTTGTATTATATAACTGGATGGTTAGAGCCTTTATGTAACCATTGTTGTTTTTTTAGTGGCTTTGTTTACAAAATATTTTTTTTTAACTTTGTGGTTTTTGTGGACTCCACAGGACTGCTCCCTGACCTACCTCCTGAATTGGGAACACAGCCTACTAGTTCCACGGTAGCCACTCAGCACCATGCCTCATTCCTTAGCTGGGTTGGCATAAGTGAAAATGCCACAGGAAAAACAAGAGAGAGCACTAAAATAAGCTCACTTGGTTTCATCCTGCCAAAAACTATTTGGGAAAATAATTCAACACCCATCAAATGTGAAAATGTCAAAATTAGGCAAAAAAGAAATGTATTTGCTACTTTTACGGAAAAGTCACATCCCATTAATTGGAGAAGAAGGTTTGCAACATTCAGAAACTTGGCAATAAAATCTGTGGCATGAAGAGCCAGGCTCGCAGTGGGGTGAGAGGTCAGAGCAAACATGGTCCACAGACATTCAGCTGGGCAAGGGGAGGTTTTTCTTTATCTACAAATGGTCCACATCTGGAAGATATAGAGCATTGGGGGCACCCAGAGAATCACAACACATGTGTCATGGAAAGTCTGATTGAGGGTCATTTTCTGTCTTAACGTTTCTCAGATTATGGTCTACCTGCCACTCACTCCCATCCCCTCTTGCCTACTCAAGGACATTGTTATGCCTTCTCTTCACCACATCATCAGTTTTTCCTTTCCACTGGACCATTCCCATCAACATCAACCCAGTTATTTCTTCTTTGTCTCCCAAATCCTTTCTTTATCCTCCCTTTTCCCAAAGGCTCCTGTGCCATTTCACTTCTCCCACGAGACGCAAGAGGGAAGAGATATGGGGATATATGTATATGTATAACTGATTCACTTTGTCATAAAGCAGAAACTAACACACCATTGTAAGGCAATTATACTCCAATAAAGATGTTAAAAACAAACAAACAAAATTTCTTTTAAAACTTTTCTCTATTACTGTCTCCAGTTATTTCCTCACGTTCTCAGTTTAACCCTCTCCAGTGAGGTTTTGCTCTCTTCCTCCACCAAACCTACTCTTGTCAAGGTTACCATTGACCATCACATTGCTAAAGCCAATGGTCAGTTCTCAGTCCTCAACTTACTTGATCCATCAGCAGCATTTAGCACAGTTGTTCACGCCCTCTTTAAAAACACTTCTCTCCCCCCACCTGCCCCTACCAGGGCTTCCAGGAAAAGGCACACTCCTGGTTTTCCTCCTAGCCCACTGGTCCCTCCTTCTCAGTCTCTACGCTGATTCCTCTTCAGCTATTTGACTTCTTGACACTGAAGTGCTATATACTCAGTCCTTTGAGCTCTTTTCTTTTCTCTCTACTTTCTTAATGAGTTCATCCAGTCTTGTGCTTTAAACACCATTTCCATGCTAATGACTTCTAAAGCTATATTTTCAGTCTAGAATTCTCCCCCAAACTCTAGATTCATCTCTGCTTGGATTCCTAACATGCATCTCAAACTTAACATGTCTCCAAATGAATTCCTGATCTTTCCCTGAAAACCTCTTCATGAACATTTCCCCCATTTCAGTGCTATCAGAGAGTTGCTCAGGTTTAAGTTCTAGGACTCATGCTTGACTCCCCTCTTTTATTCAAACCCCAAATACAAGTCATGAGCAAGTCCTGTTGGCTCTACCTTCAAGATCTATCCAAATCTGACCACTTCTCACTGTCTGCATTTTTGTCATTATGGTCTAACTCACCATCGTCTGTCTCGCCTGGATTATGACAATGACCTCCTAATTGGTCTCCCTGCTTCTACCTATTTAAAAATGACACCAACACTACATTCCTTGCTTTGTTTTCCTCTATACCATTTACTAACATATATATATATATACAATACATATATATGATACAATTTAAAATACCCATTATTTTAAGTGTGCATTTCAATGAGTTTGAAAAATTTAATACACCTGTAACTACTACCACAATCAAGATATAGAACATTTCCATCATGTTAAAAAATTTCCTTTTGCCCCTTTCTTTGCAGTACATTTATTTCCCCAATCCTGGCTCCAGGCAACAACTGATGTGCTTCTTAATGACAGGGGTGGAAGTGAGAGAAAGGACAGCATGTTTTATTCCAATGGGAAAGATCCAGCAGAGAAGAAAAATAGATGATACAGATCACTATAGAATGTATTTGCCCTTTCTAGAATTTTACATAAATGGAATTGTTACAGTATGTACTCTCTTGTGTCTGATGTCTTTTATCAGCATAATTTTTTTTTTTTGAGATTCATTCATGTTGTTGCATCTATCAGTAGTTCATTCCTTTTTATTTTGGGATAATCTTTGATTTTAAGGAATACACCACAACTTGTTTATTAATTCACTAGTTGATGGCCATTTGGATTATTTCCAAGTTGAAACTCTTATGAGTAAAGTTGAATAAATGCTAATAAAACATTTGTGTACAAAACTTTACATGGATATGTTTTCAGTTTTCTTGGGTAAATACTTAGAATTTCTAGGTCATATGGTAAGAATATATTTAACTTTATAAGAAACTGCCAAATTGTTTTCCAAAGCTATTGTTCCATTTTACCTTCTCACCAGCAGTTGCTCTACATCCTTGGTGACACTTGATATTTTCAGTCTTTTTACTCTCAGCTATTCCGGTGGGTGTGTAGTGGTATCTCCTTTTGGTTTTAATTTGCATTTGCATTTCTCTCTGACTGATAATGCTAAGTGTCTTTTCATTTGCTGATTAACCATCCAGAAATCTTCTTTGGTAAAGTATCTGTTCATATCACTTGCCCATGTTTTTAACTGGGTTATTGTTTCCTGATTGAGTTGTAAGGGTTCTCTATAGTTTCTGGACACGGGTCCTTTGTCAGCTATTTGCACTACATGTATTTCCCCCCAGTACACAGAGTGCTTTTCTTTTTCTTAATGGTGTCTTCTGAAGAGAAGATACAATATTTTAAAATTTTTGATGAAGTCTAACTTATGAATTTTTTCTTATTATTTCAGCTGTTTGTGTCCAAAAAAACTTTGCTTGCATCAAAGTTGTGAAGATTTTCTCTTATAACATAAAGTATATTTTGTTTATTTTATTTTGTCCCCCACAAAATAAAAAAAAATGCTACTAATGGTACAAAGTGCTAGAGAATATTTGAATATTTGACATAACTGTGTATGTCTACACTTTCCAATTGATAGTGTAACTAGACTATACTGTCTTACTTTGCTGATGAGTTTCTATAGGCAGACACTATAGCATAGTGGTTAAAAGTAAAGACATGCAAAATAGATCTGGAACTGAAATCTGCTGTCTATGCACAGTGGCCTTGATTGGGCAAGTCACTTAACTTCTCAGAGCCTCTTTCGTCATAGGCAAAATGGAAAGAATGATGATTTTATGAGATAATACACACAATCCTGGGCACATGGATAGGGTTGAGTGAATTTTAGATGTCATCATCATCATTATTAAATATTTATTTATTTATTTGGTTGTGCTGGGTCTTAGTTGCGGCAGGCAGGCTCCTTAGTTGCAGCATGCGAACTCTTAGTTGTAGCATGCATGTGGGATCTAGTTCCCAGACCAGGGATCGAACCCAGGCCCCCTGCGTTGGGAGCACGGAGTCTTAACCACTGAACCACCAGGGAAGTTCCTCATCATTATTATTAAAGTAAATTTGAAGCCTCCAGTGCGAACTTAGCCAACAGGCTACGGTAAATAGTATTTATAAAATATTCAGAAGTTTAAAGTATTGCTATGATTATTATTAAATTATTATCCAACCATTTCCCAAATAGTAATAAGCCACACGTTTCACAGTTGGCAGTATATTTTCCTAACAAAAATTTGGGGGTGTTTGTAATTTGTTAGAGCCATATGTCAACAGATTCCTTCCAAACTTCTAAGAATAGAATAACCTCAAATTATTTCTTACCACAAAAGGACCATCTAAAAGTGTCTTGGGGACTTCCCTGGTGGCCCAGTGGTTAAGAATCTGCCTGGCAATACAGGGGACACGGGTTCAAGCCTTGGTCTGGGAAGATCCCACATGCCACTGAGCAACTAAGCCCGTGGGCCACAACTACTGAGCCTGCGCTCTAGAGCCCATGCACCGCAACTACTGAAGCCTGGCCCATGCTCTGTAACAAGAGAAGCCACCGCAATGAGAAGCCCATGCACCCTGTGCACCGCGATGAAGAGTAGTCCCCGCTTGCTGCAACTAGAGAAAGCCCGCGCGCAGCAACAAAGACCCAACACGGCCAAAAAAAAAAAAAAAAAAAAAAGTGTCCTGGCTGGTGCTGCTTCTGTTTCATAAAGTCAGGTTGGAAAAAGTTTTTGTAAGTTTAATGTATTTGTAGCAATTGCTTGTTTGTTCTCTTTTCGTCCTTTACCGTGGCAACCATTCATAAGTCATATGCTAGGTCTTAGGACAGAATATCATTTATTTGCTATATTTCTTTCCCATTCACCTTCTTTAATAACACATTTACAGAAATGTGATTCAGAGAGCTTTCAGGTCCCCCTCATTATTTGTATGTCATTTATAATTAAGTTGGCTTGTTACATTTAGAATCTTGGACTGAATATTTAATAAGCAATCTGCGCTCAAACACTGGTTGCATTTTAATAAATATTTTAAACCAGCCCCTCAAAAAGGATGACTTTTGGGTTTCTTCTGATAACTGCTAAGCCATATGCACAAAAGTCTCATTATTTGTTCTGCTATGACTTTCCCGGAGGATGTAAACACAGTAAAAACTAGTTGTGATGTAAATAGGCTGTGATGACCCAGGGGCTTTTGCTGTTTGGATTGCTTTAAGCCTGCATTGCTTGGGTAGCAGTGCCCATTCTCCAGTGAAACATCCTGAAAGAACAAAATGACTCATACTCTCACTGATCTATCCGCTTCAATTCAAACCACATGAGATACATACAGTTTGGTTTTGACTGTCTGTCGTATAGTTAAGTAGGATTTAGCTAAATGTTTATTTGCTTCCTTACTCTTGGATTATATTCTAACTCCCCATGTTTGCTCAGGGCATAATATTCCTTTTTCAGGGATAGGAAAGCTCGTTCTTGTCATAACAGAATTATTCTGCTTTCTGATCACTTTTCAAGTCACATAGAAGTCTCTGGGTGTCAACGTGTTTTTTTTCTGTTTCTCCACTTCTTTTAGGTTTTGCAGGAGGCTGCTCCTGGGGGGGACCAACCAAGACACAGTCCTGTCAAGTGAAGCCCAGGGAGTTATGACCAGCAGGGCAAAGGAAGCAGGCTTCTTCTGGCCAAATAGATGTCACGTTTCCTAAGCATGGGAGGAGTGGAGGAGTGACACTGGGACCCTGCCAGAGCCCATCACCCTTGATGAATTGAAGTTTAATTCCCTTGGCTTTATTCTACCATATAAACAAGACTCATTACGTGTTCTGTCAATGCCCCTAAGAGAGCAGTACTTTTAGATGATCATTATGTGTTTGAATGTAAAAGGGTTCCTGATCATTTCTTGTGAAATGATGTCTGGAGAGGAGATACAGGAAGGAGGCAGAACCAGTTAGAACGTAAGAGTGCTGGGTATGTGAGGAGGGATGGAGGGCCATTGAAGGATAGGAAAGCAAAAGGATGCCAGATCCCAAATCTTCATACTTTACAGTTTGTCTGAGTAAAGGAATTGGAGCACAGAAGCCTCTGTGGTGATCAGACAGACAGCCTAAAGCAGTGGTTCTCCTTTACTTTAACATCACCTGGAAGGCTCTAAAACTACCTAAGCTTGGGCCTCACCCCTCACCTCCCGCCAGACTGATTTAACTGACCTGGGGTGGGCCCCAGACATCAGTATTTCATTCCCTCTGTCAGTGTTTTTCAAATGCAGCTGGAGTCAAGAACCTCAGCCTAAAGGAAGCTTCAGGAGTCCCCAGGAGTGGGGATCCCCACTTTGGTATCTTCTCTTAAGGAGCCTGGGGAAGTCCTAAAGACTGTTCAGCAATGGAAGAAATCCCCACTTCTATTTTGTGGGAAGATGAGGAGGAGACGGTCTGTCATCACCCCTGGAAACTCCCTAGGCCCTTATGACTCTTCCTGGTCTCTCCACACAGATACTCACCACACAATGCCTTCCGAAAGAAGTGTGGCCTGCTGCCCATGTCCAGTTTTTCACATTCTTTTGGAACCAAATTCCTTTGGAGATATTTACAATTAACCTTTTCTCAAGTTAGATTTCAGACAAGTTGGTATGGTTATAACATGATTTTCCAGTTTGGTGTGGATGGAGACCGAGTTCTCCAGTAGTAGGAAAACCTGTGGGGTTATATGGCATGTTTCTTAAACACAGTCATAATGCAGTTTAAAACGACAACAGGTGTGGGAAAAATATGTAGTAATAGAATCCAGTTTAAAATCAGATGAATGATTCTGAGCTCTGAGATCGGAACAAATTAAAAAAAAAGAACTGTATCAGTTTTCTCATCTGAAAAATGGGATTGCAAAGACCTGTCTTTCCTGTCAAAGATTTGTTTATGAATATTAAATTAGAAAATTTAGGTGAGTTTGGTTAAAAACTGTATATTACTTTTCAGAGGTGAGATGCTGGATAGTCCAGTTAAAGTCTATTTTCAATTTAGATTTGATTGCATTGAAAAAACGCAACTTATTTAGCCAATTTCCAGTTTGAAGAGGGTATGGAAGATAAAAATGCCTATATTAGCTCAGATATGTGTATCAAGGTTTGTTAAAAATATCTTGCATTGGTAAAGATTTAAAATTTTTTTTTTTAACTTTTCAGAGGTTTTGGTCATTTTATCTTTACAATCACTTAGTAGAAAATAAACTCTGAACCTAAGCAATTTTCAGCATATGGGCTGTCTTATTTTTTTCTAGATTCAAACCACTCCCATCCTCTCTAGCCCCCCAGAAATGAATCCCAGATTTTTTTAAACAATTTTGTTCATAAGTACTTCAATATTTAAAATGCTTTTGAGATAAATGGCAGTGTTTTTTTTTTAAGTGTTTTTTCTTTTTTGATGTGGACCATTTTTAAAGTCTTCATTGAATTTGTTACAATATTGCTTCTGTTTTATGTTTTGGTTTTTTGGCAGTGAGGCATGTGGGATCTTAGCTCCCTGACCAGGGATCAAACCCACACCCCTTCATTGGAAAGCAAAGTCTTAACCATTGGACTGCCAGGGGAGTCCCAATGGTAGTGGTTTTAATGCTGACAACTGTGGAAACTTTTGGCACCCTGGCATCTAGCCAAAGGTCACATGACTTATCAGTAGAACTAAGACTTGAAACAAGCTTTTTAATGTTATTAGAAAGAAGTAAACCCCCCCCTTTTTTTTAGCTCATTAAAAAAAATGTATCACATCTCATGGGTAAATATATATATATTTGATATTGTTTTTAACCAATTGGGATTGGTTCTCATGGATCAGGGAATAAATAAGTTGTAGAAAAGAGTTGTAGAGTTAAAGATCTAGATGGGACTTGATTATCTTTTTTAAAATTAATTAATTAATTAATTAATTTTGTTTTTGGCTGTGTTGGGTCTTCGTTGCTGTGTGCAGGCTTTCTCTAGTTGCGGCGAGCGGGGGCTACTCTTCTTTGCGGTGCACGGGCTTCTCACTGCGGTGGCTTCTCTTGTTGCAGAGCATGGACTTTAGGCTCACAGGCTTCAGTAGTTGCAGCACTCAGGCTCAGGAGTTGTGGCTCGTGGGCTCTAGAGCGCAGGCTCAGTAGTCGTGGCGCACGGGCTTAGTTGCTCCGTGGCATGCGGGATCTTCCTGGACCAGGGCTCGAAGGCATGTCTCCTGCATTAGCAGGAGGATTCTTAACCACTGCGCCACCAGGGAAGTCACTTGATTATCTTTTTTAAAGCCTGTATTCACTGTCTGGAACTTTATAAAGAGAATTAGTTGACATTTTACAAAAATGAGGCAAAAGATTTCAATGGGTAAGATAATTAAGAATTTGCTTTAAAAGAGTTGACAATTGAAATGAGTTCTACAAAGATTTTAGTTTATACTTTCTCAATATTGTGTCTCAGTGACACTAATATTGGTGATTTTAAAGGTTAGATAGTGATGACAATGGCTACGTGTCCAGACAGGTTAGATTCATTTTGGAGCCAGTAAAGTAGAAGAAAGATCTTCATGGAGCAATGACTCTGGGCTGAACAAACATGACAAAATATGATTATATTCAGAGCACATCAGGTCTAAAAGATTGTAGAAAGAAAAATTTGTTTTTGGGAAAAAAACAAACCCAACAGCATTTGATTCAATAGTTTCCTCTGAAACCCAGGTAGAAGGGTGTGTGTGTGCATTTGCAACCAGCCATAGACAGTGACAAGCAGACTAGCATAAGTTACAGCTGTAGAACTGTAGTCTCAGGTCACATAGGCTAGTGTCCTACACGGATGTAATAGCAAGAGTTATGGTACCAGGGCAAGCAAATTGGATGGGGTTCTAAGGAGAGCTTCCAGGGAGTTGGCACTCTGCCAGTATTCTTCTGAACACTGGAGGTTTTTAGATGCAATATCAGTGCAGTTAACTATGTTGATTCTACCTGTTCCTTGAAAGATTTTGATTGATTACATTGGTGGCTTTTGACCATGGGGTGTTAAAAAAAACAAAACTAAAACAAAAAACAACACTGATGTGTGGGCCAAACTCCCAGAGATTCTTTTTTTTTTTTTTTTTTGACATCTTTATTGGAGTATAATTGCTTTACAATGGTGTGTTAGTTTCTGCTGTATAATCAGATGAATCAGCTATACATATACATACAACCCCATATCTCCTCCCTCTTGCATCTCCCTCCCACCCTCTATCCCACCCCTCTAGGTGGACACAAAGCACCGGGCTGATCTCCCTGTGCTATGCGGCTGCTTCCCGCTAGCTAGCTATTTTACATTTGGTAGTGTATATAAGTCTATGCCACTCTCTCACTTTGTCTCAGCTTACCCTTCTCCCTCCCCGTGTCCTCAAGTCCATTCTCTACATCTGTGTCTTTATTCCTGTCCTGCCCCTAGGTGCTTCAGAACCATTTTTTTTTTTTTAGATTCCACATATATGTGTTAGCATACGGTATTTGTTTTTCTCTTTCTGGCTTACTTCACTCTGTATGACAGTTTCTAGGTCCATTCACCTCACTACAAATAACTCAATTTTGTTTCTTTTTATGGCTGAGTAATATTCCATTGTATATATGTGCCACATCTTTATCCATTCATCTGTTGATGGACACTTAGGTTGCTTCCATGTCCTGGCTACTGTAAATAGAGCTGCAATGAACATTGTGGTACATGATTCTTTTTGAATTATGGTTTTCTCAGGGTATATGCCCAGTAGTGGGATTGCTGGGTCGTATGGTAGTTCTATTTGTAGTTTTTTAAGGAAACTCCATACTGTTCTCCATAGTGGCTGTATCAATTTACATTCCCACCAACAGTACAAGAGGGTTCCCTTTTCTCCACATCCTCTCCAGCATTTATTGTTGGTAGATTTTTTGATGATGGCCATTCTGACTGGTGTGAAGTGATACCTCATTGTAGTTTTAACTTGCATTTCTCTAATGATTAGTGACATTGAGCATCCTTTCATGTGTTTCTTGGCAATCTGTATATCTTCTTTGGAGAAATGTCTGTTTAGATCTTCTGCCCATTTTTGGATTGGGTTGTTTGCTTTTTGATGTTGAGCTGCATGAGCTGCTTGTATATTTTGGAGATTAATCCTTTGTCAGTTGCTTCATTTGCAAATATTTTCTCCCATTCTGAGGGTTGTCTTTTCATCTTGTTTATGGTTTCCTTTGCTGTGCTAAAGCTTTTAAGTTTCATTAGGTCCCATTTGTTTATTTTTGTTTTTACTTCCATTTCTCTAGGAGGTGGGTCAAAAAGGATCTTGCTGTGATTTATGTCATAGAGTGTTCTGCCTATGTTTTCCTCTAAGAGTTTGATAGTGTCTGGCCTTACATTCAGGTCTTTAATCCATTTTGAGTTTATTTTTGTGTATGGTGTTAGGGAGTGTTCTAATTTCATTCTTTTACATGGAGCTGTCCAGTTTTCCCGGCACCGCTTACTGAAGAGACTGTCTTTTCTCCATTGTATATTCTTGCCTCCTTTATCAAAGATAAGGTGACCATAGGCATGTGGGTTTATCTCTGGGCTTTCTATCCTGTTCCATTGATCTATATTTCCATTTTTTATGCCAGTACCATACTGTCTTGATTACTGTAGCTTTGTAGTATAGTCTGAAGTCTGGGAGCCTGATTCCTCTGGCTCCATTTTTCTTTCTCAAGATCACTTTGGCTATTCGGGGTCTTTTGTGTCTCCATAAAAATTTTAAGATTTTTTGTTCTAGTTCTGTGAAAAATGCCACTGATAGTTTGATAGGGATTGCATAGAACCTGTAGATTGCTTTGGGCAGCATAGTCATTTTCACAATGTTGATTCTTCCACTCCAGGAACATGGTATAACTCTCCATCTGTTTGTATCATCTTTCATTTCTTTCACCAGTGTCTTATAGTTTTCTGCATACAGGTTTTTGGTCTACTTATGTAGGTTTATTCCTAGGTATTTTATTCTTTTTGTTGCAGGGGTAAATGGGAGTGTTTTCTTAATTTCACTTTCAGATATTTCATCATTAGTGTATAGGAATGCAAGAGATTTCTGTGCATTAATTTTGTATCCTGTTACTTTACCGAATTCATTGATTAGCTCTAGTAGTTTTCTGGTAGCATCTTTAAGATTCTCTATGTATAGTATCATGTCATCTGCATGCAGTGACAGTTTTACTTCTTCTTTTCTGATTTGGATTCCTTTTATTTCTTTTTCTTCTCTGATTGCTGTGGCTAAAACTTCCAAAACTATGTTGAATAATAGTGGTGAGAGTGGTCAACCTTGTCTTGTTCCTGATCTTAGTGGAAATGGTTTCAGTTTTTCACAATTGAGAACAATGTTGGCTGTGGCTTTGTCATATATGGCCTTTATTATCTTGAGGTAAGTTCCCTCTATGCCTACTTTCTGGAGGGTTTTTATCATAAATGGGTGTTGAATTTTGTCAAAAGCTTTTTCTGCATCTATTGAGATAATTGTATGGTTTTCCTCCTTCAATTTGTTAATATGATTTATAACATTGACTGATTTGCGTATACTGAAGAATCTTTGCATTCCTGGGGTAAACCCCACTTGATCATGGTGTATGATCCTTTTAATGTGCTGTTGGATTCTGTTTGCTAGTATTTTGTTGAGGATTTTTACATCTATGTTCATCAGTGACATTGGCCTGTAGTTTTCTTTTTTTGTGGCATCTTTGGTTTTGGTATCAGGGTGATGGTGGCCTCGTAGAATGACTTTGGGAGTGTTCCTCCCTCTGCTATATTTTGGAAGAGTTTGAGAAGGATAGGTGTTAGCTCTTCTCTAAATGTTTGATAGAATTCGCCTGTGAAGCCATCTGGTCCTGGGCTTTTGTTTGTTGGAAGATTTTTAATCACCGTTTCAATTTCAGTGCTTGTGATTTGTCTGTTCATATTTTCTATTTCTTCCTGGTTCAGTCTAGGAAGGTTGTGCATTTCTAAGAATTTGTTCATTTCTTCCAGGTTGTCCATTTTATTGGCATATAGTTGCTTGAAGTAATCTCTCATGATCCTTTGTATTTCTGCAGTGTCAGTGGTTACTTCTCCTTTTTCATTTCTAATTCTATTGATTTGAGTCTTCTCCCTTTTTTTCTTGATAAGTCTGGCTAATGGTTTATCAATTTTGTTTATCTTCTCAAAGAACCAGGTTTTAGTTTTATTGATCTTTGCTATCATTTCCTTCATTTCTTTTTCATTTATTTCTGACCTGATCTTTATGATTTCTTTCCGTCTGGTAACTTTGGGCTTTTTTCCTTCTTCTTTCTCTAATTGCTTTAGGTGTAAGGTTAGGTTGTTTATTTGAGATGTGTCTTGTTTCTTGAGGTAGGATTGTATTGCTATAAACTTCCCTCTTATAACTGCTTTTGCTGCATGCCATAGGTTTTGGGTCATCGTGTCTTCATTGTCATTTGTTTCTAGGTATTTTTTGATTTCCTCTTTGATTTCTTCATTGATCTCTTGGTTATTTAGTAGTGTGTTGTTTAGCCTCCATGTGTTTGTATTTTTTACAGATTTTTTCCTGTCATTGATATCTAGTCTCATAACGTTGTGGTCAGAAAAGATACCTGATATGATTTCAATTTTCTTAAATTTACCAAGGCTTGATTTGTGACCCAAGATATGATCTATCCTGGAGAACGTTCCATCAGCACTTGAGAAGAAAGTGTATTCTGTTGTTTCTGGATGGAATGTCCTATAAATATCAATTAAGTCCATCTTGTTTAATGTATCATTTAAAGCTTGTGTTTCCTTATTTATTTTCATTTTGGATGATCTGTCCATTGGTGAGAGTGGGGTGTTAAAGTCCCCTACTATGATTGTGTTACTGTCGATTTCCCCTTTTATAGCTGTTAGCATTTGCCTTATGTATTGAGGTGTTCGTATGTTGGGTGCATAAATATTTACACTTGTTGTATCTTCTTCTTGGATTGATCCCTTGATCATTAGGTAGTGTCTTTCCTTGTCTCTTGTAATAGTCTTTATTTTAAAGTCTATTTTGTCTGATATGAGAATTGCTACTCCAGCTTTCTTTTGATTTCCATTTGCATGGAATATCTTTTTCCATCCCCTCACTTTCAGTCTGTATGCATCCCTAGGTCTGAAGTGGGTCTCTTGTAGACAGCATATATATGGGTCTTGTTTTTGTATCTATTCAGCCAGTCTATGTCTTTTGTTTGGAGCATTTAATCCATTTACATTTAAGGTAGTTATCAATAGGTATGTTCCTATTATCATTTTCTTAATTGTTTTCAGCTTTTTATTGTAAGTCTTTTGCTTCTCTTGTGTTTCCTGCCTAGAGAAGTGCCTTTAGCATTTGTTGTAGAGCTGGTTTGGTGATGCTGAATTCTCTCAGCTTTTGCTTGTCTGTAAAGGTTTTAATTTCTTCATCGAATCTGAATGAGATCCTTGCTGGGTAGAGTAATCTTGGTTGTAGGTTTTTCTCTTTCATCACTTTAAATATGTCCTGCCACTCCCTTCTGGCTTACAGAGTTTCTGCTGACAGATCAGCTGTTAACCTTATGGGTATTCCCTTGTATGTTAATTGTTGCTTTTCCCTTGCTGCTTTTAATATTTTTTCTTTGTATTTAATTTTTGATAGTTTGATTAATATGTGTCTTGGTGTGTTTCTCCTTGGATTTATCCTGTATGGGACTCTCTGCACTTCCTGGATTTGATTGACTATTTCCTTACTCATATTAGGGAAGTTTTCGACTATAATCTCTTCAAATATTTTCTCAGTCCCTTTTTTTCCCTCTTCTTCTGAGACCCCTATAATTCAAATGTTGGTGGATTTTATGTTGCCCCAGAGGTCTCTGAGATTGCCCTCAATTCTTTTCATTCTTTTTTCTTTATTCTGCTCTGCGTAGTTATTTCCACTATTTTATATTCCAGGTCACTTATCTGTTCTTCTGCCTCAGTTATTCTGCTATTGATTCCTTCTAGAGAATTTTTAATTTCATTTATTGTGTTGTTCATCATTGTTTTTTTGCTCTTTATTTCTTCTAGGTCGTTATTAAAAGTTTCTTGTATTTTCTCCATTCTATTTCCAAGATTTTGGATCATCTTTACTATCATTACTCTGAATTATTTTTCAGGTAGACTGCCTATTTCCTCTTCATTTGTTTGGTCTGGTGGGTTTTTACCTTGCTCCTTCACCTGCTGTGTATTTCTCTGCCTTCTCATTTTGCTTAACTTACTGTGTTTGAGGTCTCCATTTCACAGGCTGCAGGTTCGTAGTTCCTGTTGTTTTTGGTGTCTGCTCCCAGTGGGTAAGGTTGGTTCAGTGGGTTGTGTAGGCTTCCTGATGGAAGGGAGTGGTACCTGTGTTCTGGTGGATGAGGCTGGATCTTATCTTTCTGGTGGGCAGGACCACGTCCAATGGTGTGTTTTGGGGTGTCTGTGAACTTATTATGATTTTAGGCAGTGTCTCTGCTAATGGGTGGGTTTGTGTTCCTGTCTTGCTAGTTGTTTGACATAGGGTGTCCAGCACTGTAGCTTGCTGGTCGTTGAGTGGAGCTGGGTCTTAGCGTTGAGATGGACATCTCTGAGAGAGCTTTCACCATGTGATATTACGTGGGGCCAGGAGGTCTCTGGTGGACCAATGTCCTGAACTTGGCTCTCCCACCTTGGAGGCTCAGGCTTGACACCCAGCCGGAGCACCAAGACCCTGTCAGCCACATGGCTCAGAAGAAAAGGGAGAAAAAGAAAGAAAGAAAGAAAACATAAATAAATAAAATAAAATAAAGGTATTAAAATAGAAAAAAATATTAAACACAAAACAATTAAAAAGTAATAAAAAAGAGAGAGAGAAAGAAAGAAGAGAGCAACCAAACCAAAAAATAAATCTGCCAATGATAAGAGCACTAAAAACTATAGTAAAAAAAAAAAAAACCCCAAAACAAACAAACAAACAAACAAAAAACAGACAGCCAGAACCCTAGGACAAATGGCAAAAGCAAAGCTATATAGACAACATCACCCAAAGAAGCATACACATACACACTCACAAAAAGAGAAAAAGGAAATATATATATATATATATATATAAAATTTAAAAAGGGAAGAGAGCGACCAAATCAATAAACAAATCTACCAATGATAATAAGCTCTAAATACTAAACTAAGATAAACATAAAACCAGAAACAAATTAATGCAGAAAGCAAACCCCAAGTCTACAGTTGCTCACAAAGTCCACCGCCTCAATTTTGGGATGATTTGTTGTCTATTCAGGTATTCCACAGATGCAAGGTACATCAAGTTGACTGTGGAGATTTAATCCTCTGCTCCTGAGGCTGCTGGGAGAAATTTCCCTTTCTCTTCTTTGTTCCCACAGCTCCTGGGGTTCAGCTTTGGATTGGCCCCGCCTCTGCATGTAGGTCACCTGAGGACGTCTTTTGGGAAGTCTGAGGTTTTCTGCCAGCGTTCAGGATGTGTTCTGTAGGAGTTGTTACACATGTACATGTAGTTTTGATGTATTTGTGGGGAGGAAGGTGATCTCCATGTCTTACTTCTCCGCCATCTTGAAGGTGCCCCTCCTGTATTCTTGAAAAGACACCATAGAGACTTGAGGTGTAGGTCTGTCTCCTCAGTTCTTCATGGCTGGCCAGTTAGCTGTGGCTTTCCTGTTCTCAGTTTGTCAAGTCAGAGAGTCCGGGTAAGATGGTAAATGCACAAAATAATCCACGTTGCTAACTCTGAAGGGTTGCTAAACCTTCAGGAAGTGCTGGGGGGACCTCCAGGATCCCAGAGATTCTTGATTTAATCGAAATGAGTGATACCTAGACAGTGGTATGTTTTTACATGCTTCTCAAGTGATTCTGAACTGTGCCTGGGTTGAGACCTGATAACTTAGGTGCCGAGGAGCCCTTCCTGACTGGAACTCTTCTGGGGGATGCGGGTATGCCTTCCTATAGTCAGGAGCCCTCCACATCACTGCCATATTCTCTGGGAGGATGTAGGGCCAGTTGGAATGGGGGCTAATAATGTGCTATCCATGTCCTCTCATTAAGTTGGCTCCCCTTAGCTGAGTTGTCAAGTTCAACTGTGAAGACCCCTATATGTCATCAGATTTCTTATCATTGGAGACCAGGACAGCTTCTGAAATCAGAAGAGAAAAATATTTTTAGGTCAGATCTTAACAGAAGACTTCTCAGGACAAATTTCTATTCTGTGTCTGGCCTAGATGTAACTATCAGGAATTGCTTGTCAGATCAGGTCAAAGCAGTTCTGTGCTGCCTGTGAAGAAATGAGTATTATATGCCAGGAAGTCACTGACTGAAACCAGCCTGTCTTCTCAGGGCACATAGCCTTATTCTATGGCTCTTTGTGGCTGGACTTATACAGAAAGCACTATTTCCACTTTAGAATGAGAACTGAGAATGCAGATGGATTCCCTGAATTTGAGTGAATGAAGCAATGCCCGCCCCCCTTTCACCCAAAAGCAGGAAATGACTTCCTTTTTTATTTCCTATAACAAGATGTGTTTCTTATCAGGACAACGACATCAACTTTGTTACTGTAGGCAACTCATATTAACCAATTATTTTTCCCTTTAATAAATGAGTTTAAATATTTTTCTTTTTGTTATTTATTTTTGCATTAAAAAAGTACTACATACTTCATCAAGAAATCTTAATAATTTGGAAAAGAAAAATGAAAAAGAGAAAGAAAGGGTAATCTTACTATTCAGAATGTCACATTTACCATTTTGGTTTATGTCTTTTCAGATCTTGTTTTTGTTTTTTAATTTTAGGAAAAACACAACTGACAAGAACAGGGCAGGACCCAATCCTAATAAGGAACTAAAATAGTTAAAAGAGTCTAAGAAAAGATCAAGACAGAAGCTCAGTTATAAGAAGTAAGAAGCCCAGTAATCAAACTTGGACACCACAAGAAATAGACATTGAATCACGGAGTGTTGGTCTAAAGGCTAAGAAGTGTTTGATTTCTCAGTATAGGATAGGTTCTGGAAACTAGGATCAGGTGGAGATTTAAATGGCCCCATCTTTGGGGAAGTGGAGGGCTACAGAGTTCAGGAAATAAGCTGGGTCAAACAAGTATCTTTCTTATTACATCATGGCCATTTTTTTCCTTTGAAATATCCTTTAAAACAATCCCTCCTCTCTACTCACGTAAAGCAAATGCAGCCTGGTTGTCTTCTCTGACTGAGAATCTTCCTTTCCCCAGATGACCCTACATACTGCTGCCAGATGAGTCTCCTTAAACTGCTATTTTAACATTATCTTTCTCCTCCTTAGAGATAAAAAACGGCTCTAATTCTTGAATTGGATTAGTTCCAAACTTCTCACCCTGGCTTTCACGGTTCTCTATAACGTAGCACTAACCCATTTATTCAGCTTTGTTTTTTATGTCATACTTTCATTCTCTCTCACTCCAATCAGGCTGAATGACTAATTGCCCTAAAAGTGCGTCATTCTCCTTACCATTGTCCCTACCCTCATCCCCATATTACTGTCTTGTCTGGCATGTCCTACCTTCTTACCTCTGTCTATTGTCAATCCTTCAAGGCTTGGATCTAGTAGCAGCTCCTTCACAATATGTCCCTCAATAAATCCACACTGATTTATGTTTTCTTAGACCTACCACACCAGTCATAATTTATCACTACTTACTTACTACTTTGTATTAGTCACCGTTTTATTTTTGTTATCTGTTCCTTTTCAACTTGATTGCAAGCTCACTGAAAATAAAATCTATAGCTGGGTCATTTCTCATCTAGTATATAGGGTCAACTTTGTATAAATACATAAATACTCAGCGTATTAGATAGAATAGAGATTTTACATAGAAAAATTTAATATTCAAATTCTATTACAGTGGATTTTCCTAGGATTTTAAAAGAAATTATGTTTTGCTTTCTCCACTCACTGAAATAGTTTTCCTATTTATGCAACATAATTCAGCATATGCAACACAATACATAAACATCATACAACAAATGCATCAATAATAAAGCTTAGGAAAGACTAACTTACAGGTATAATAATCAAACTCAAATATTTTTTCCTCTCTTTTCATATTCATCAATGGCATTAAAGCAGATTCACTCAAAGTACTCCAGGGTAGATATGAGTTTATCATCCTCATGATGACTTTATGTGCTCAAGGATAAGAAGTTATATTCTTTTTTTTAAATTTTATTTTATTTTATTTTTGGCTGTGTTGGGTCTTCACTGCTGCATGCGGTCTTTCTCTAGTTGGGGCAAAAGGGGGCTACTCTTCGTTGAGGTGCTCGGGCCTCTCACTGTGGTGGCTTCTCTTGTTGCAGAGCATGGGCTCTAGACTCGCAGGCTCAGTAGTTGTGATGCACTGGCTTAGTTGCTCCACATGGCATGTGGGATCTTCCTGGACCAGGGCTTGAATCCATGTCCCCTGCATTGGCAGGCAGATTCTTAACCACTGCGCCACCAGGGAAGCCCCAGAAATTATATTCTTTTTTTTTTTTTTAAGTTATATTCTTTATCTAAGTTCATTTAACTACTATTTTATCTATGTTTGCCTTCCACAGTTATACTGGAATTATATATTTAGAAAAAATAGAATCTTGGAGGACCCATATTTAAAGAACATGTAAAATGGTAATGATTATAAAATTAAATAAATTATAAAATAACAAACCCAGCCATGAGAAAGTACCAGCACAGATAAGAACTGTCATCTGGGTACCGTTTCCTCTTGGAAGACAGAACCATGCATGTAGAGGGCCGACTGTAAGTTATACTCGGATTTTTGACTCTGTGTTGGGCGCTTGGCACCCTAACATCCACTTTGTTCAAGGTTCAACTGTATATCCTTTCAGTGCTTTTTAATGTAGTTTGGTTCATAACATATATCAAGTTATGTAACATTTATCAGGGACATTTTCCCATGAAATATATGCAAATACACATTTTTATAGGCTCATAGTCTTCCATTGGATTTAACCAATCTCTATCAATAGACATTAGTTTGAGTCACAATATTCCATTGTCTCTAACCCTTTTAACCATTTAGTTTGCTTGTTTATTTTGTCTTTGTGCTAGTATAAACACTGCACAAAAAACATATATATTCTTGTACCTACATCTGTGTGCTCTTGACAGATTAAGAAACATGATTTAAAATTTTTTCTTCTGCTTATGTATTCATTGAAAACAATCACAGAAATAAGCAAAATCTCAAAGAAAAATCACCCATAAGCTTGACATTCAGAGATAATCACTCATAACATAAGGATCTCTGTCCTTCCAAATTCTCTGTTTATCTGTATGGTTCATTTTATTTTATTTTTTTTATTGAAGTATAGTTGATTTACAATATTATATTAGTTTCAGATTACACCATAGTAATTCAATATTTTTATAGATTATACCCCAAAGTTACTATAAAATAATTATCTATATGGTTTAAAAGGATAACAATATTCATTTGTTTCTCAGTAGAATCAAAATTCAAAAATTCCTTTGTTCCCATTGCATCCAATGATGTGATTATAAGCTCTCATCAGAAAAAAAAAAAAAAAAAGTTTTCCTTGGAATATATACCTGGAACTAAATATCTTAGAAAATATATGTGCAGTTGTGAATGTTGCTTTTTCTGTTCCTTTAAAACCCTTGGAGTCCAGCTATTTTTCAGTAATGAAAACATCTACAATTCTGGAGGCTGAGCCATGCCAGGTGTTGGTGAAGACAAGATTGGGTAGAAGAGCAGGGCAGCCAAAATGTGCCTGCACTCACCTGCAAATACCTTTGGAGAGAGACCAGGTTACTATCTTATCACCTTCTCTGGGGAGGTGGGAGTTGGGTGTCTCTGTCCTAAGGAGGAGGGGAAAGGGCAATACCGTGATTTCCAGTTCTAAATTTCAGCTTTTTCCTTCCCTTGGAAAGATGGTTTGGGACGAACTCAAACTTCCATTTAAAGTACACACAGCACTTTGAAATGATAAGTTGTCATTTGGGATACGTCACTTGCTCTTAACTTACTTTCTGTGTACGAAATTTCTAGTTTATCAAGAAGTTTCATCCTCTGTAAAGTGAGGAACGTGGACCAGGTGATTTATACAGTTTTTCTCAGCTGCGAGCTACAGAATTCCAGGATTCTAACTCTAATCCTTAAATATTGAAGGGATACCATCACACATTGCCCAGCACAAAACAGGCTCTTGGTAAACATCTGTTGAGTTAAATTAAACAGGGACAGAAAAGATTAAAGCTAACTAGATTAATTACTCTATAAAAAAATAGAGACTCTGTATAAATGAAAAAAGCAAATTCCACTGTGGCAGGATGTCCGGTAATTATTTTGCTCTTAATTAGTCTTAAGCTGATGATTGCCAAAACTTTGACTGGTAATAGAAGTAGAGCCTCAGATATAATATAACCAGATTGAGGAAATAAATATTAAAGTTTGAATTCATTCTGACTGGACACTTAATTAAAGTATGGCAAATCAGAGAAGAATCCATTGCAGATATTCAAGAAAGATGGAAGGCACCTAGTGGATAAAAAAGAATGACCCCTATGTTTATACTTCATCTCACCCTCCTTTGTCATCAGAGTAGAACTAGTAGGAATTCTCTTCCATCTCACATACTCACCTCTTGTTCTGCATGCGGCCCTTTGATGACTTCTTGTCCTCAAGATTGTTCACTTAAACAAGTTTCCCCTCTCTAAATACATTGGAGGTGGGCCTGGGGGTAACCCAGACGTACCATGGAACTTGTCCCAGGTCACCCCCTCTTCAAGAGAAATGGGAAAGACTTGAAGGCACTGGTGCTGAAATCTGGAGTGAACTCATGGGAGGCTGAGCCACATGGACACCCAGGTTGGTTAAAATGTGAGTATCCTCAATGATCTATTCTCATACTCTTAGATTGTGTCTTTAAAGAGAAAGTGTCAAGAGGAAAAATTAGGTAGTTATGGGATCTGAAAAACTGAAGTCTCCAAACACTTTAACTCAATATAAAGTCAAACAATTTTTTAAAATTTAAATGAAATTGGAGGATTGTCTCAATGCTTTACTTTGAAACTGCATGTCTGGTTTCAGCCAATCTGACTCAGTATCTCAAACACCCATGGGACATACATGACTTTCAGAACATGAATGCCAACCACTGTTATCAAGTCAACACTGAGTTTAAGACACACTTCACTTTACCAAGCACTTACAGGTGTGAGGTAGCCCAAGTGCATTTAGTCTTTGAAAAGATTTATGGTTATCTGCAGGGGGTATATACGTGTGTGAGTATTCTCACAAATGAATATATGAGATTTGCATCTTTAGAAAATGTGCATATCTTGTTTTTGTTGTCATGCCATAACAAACTAGTACAGTTATTGCAAGAATGCCCAGGAAATTTCCTCATGACAAAAAATCAACCACGTTTTTCCTGTCACCATGGAGTATTCTGCCTGCCTATGATAGACTACTTGAAAAACAGAACTGAAATGATACTCAAGTAGACCTTGTCTACCAATGTGATAATGTAAGTCCAATTAGTACAATGTGTACCTGCATTACGTAGTGTGACGTCGGTCACTAAGGCAATTCCTGTAAGTCATATTTACTTTAACTTGTAGACCATTCCATTTATTTGCTTCCGTTTATAATCCTTTAGGATTTCCAGATTGTGCCAAATGGGTCATCTGAATCCATGTGCAGAGTGTACAGAGAATTTGAGGTGCTCTCACATTGTTG
Organism: Balaenoptera borealis; assembly: GCF_965194805.1. NCBI lineage: Eukaryota > Metazoa > Chordata > Mammalia > Artiodactyla > Balaenopteridae > Balaenoptera > Balaenoptera borealis. Next base: position 59,775,174 of record NC_138876.1, on the reverse strand, counting down.
ACTCCCTGTGGGGAGCCTTTTTTGGAATGTAAAATTGTGTTCACACCCTAGGAGGTCCTTTGCAGCCAAGGTCATACGGGGTCTGTCTCTCCTACCAGATCATCAGCAATGCGAGTTCGGGGACTATAGTCTCAGCGTGTTTGCCTCAACTTAATAAATATTAGTTGAATAAACAACTATATCCGCAAACAGGAATAATTAGCAAAATTGTTAAAGCTCATTTATTCTTTTCCTCTCAAGTTTGAATTAATATGTTCTGCTACTAATAAGGGCATTCGTGCTTGAGATGGAGGCTATTTTTTTCTAAAGATAAATGAGTAAAAGTTATCCTTCCTTAGGGTTACCGTTTGGTACAGTGCCTGACTCATCTTGGGTTCAGTAAATTGTTCTTGACTTAAATGGACTTAGCCACCCTATATATTACGAAGATCCATTCAGATGATAATAATTTTACCCTGCTGAGTACTTTCAAACTGAAATTACATAGGAAAATAATTTTTAAGTAATATAAATAATATCTAAAGTGCCTAGAAAAATACTTGGCATCTAGTAAGTACTCAGTACATATTAATTCTTTCCCTCACACATTTTTTTTTATCATTATTATTATTGTATTTTTATTTTTGGCTGCATTGGGTCTTCGTTGCTGTGCACGGGCTTTCTCTAGTTGCGGTGAGCGGGGGCTACTCTTCGTTGCGGTGCATGGCTTCTCATTGCTGCGGCTTCTCTTGTTGTGGAGCATGGGCTCTAGGCACGCGGGCTTCAGTAGTTGTGGCACGTGGGCTCAGTAGTTGTAGCTCATGCGCTGTAGAGCACATGCTCAGTAGTTGTGGTGCACGGGCTTAGTTGTTCTGCGGCATGTGGGATCTTCCCGGACCAGGGCTCGAACCCATGTCCCCTGCATTGGCAGGAGGATTCTTAACCACTGTGCCACCAGGGAAGTTCCCCTCACACATATTTTAAAAGCATAATGAAAACCCTAACTCTAAAGCTTGGTGGAAATACATAAAATTAATGTAAGTAGAGGGCAAATGGCAAAAAGAAAAGCTCAGAATTATCTTTTGACCCAGCAAAGAGGTTTAACTATCTCATCAGAATTTCCATATGTTACCCTGCCCTTCACATGTTTTTTGGCATCATAGTGAAAATGCATCTAAATTAAGGTTGCCAGATAAAATACACAGCACTTAGTTAAATTTGAATTTCAGACAAACAATAAATACATTTTTAGCATAAATATGTCCCATGTAATATTTGGGACATACTTATGCTAAAGAATTACTAGTTGTTTATTTGATATTCAAATTTAACTGGGCACCCTGTTCAATTTTTTTTAATTTTAATTTTTAGCTTATAAACAGTATAAATTTATTTCTCATAGTTATGGAGGCTGGGAAGTCCAAGATCAAAGCACTAGCAGATTTGGTGTCTATTGAGGACCCACTTCCTGGTTCATAGATATCTTTCTTCTTGCTGTAACCTCACATGGCAGGAGGGGTGGCACTGTATTTTTATTTGCTAAATCCGGCAACCCTAATCTAATAGCAATGAGTACCGGCAGTATGAAAACCAGTAATACTTTGGTGAGCTCTTTTTTTCTTTTTCTTAAAGAATGTTTGATTGGCAGTTGACCAATTTCTTTAAAGTTTTTAAGCTAATTTTTTCCTCATCCTACACCTATGGTTAGTTTGCAGGGTGATTTCACCTTCCTTTAAAAAAAAATGCTCTAGAATCAAAATGTCTATTTTGACTCTGCATGGTCACCAGAATGTGGCTTACAAGAAGGGAACAGTTGTTAGTCCTGGCTAAAAGCCAGACATTTGGTGCAGAATTATCAGTTGCTTATTCTACTAGAAGTTTCAGTGGAAGCTTGTAAAGCAGGTTTTCCTTATTGGTTTGGATCGAGTAGCCAGGAGACCATTTACATTGCTGTTTATTTTCATTGCATAGTGAAGAGCCCCAAGCATTCACACTGAAGAAGACAGGGCAAAGCTCGATAAGCAGTGTGGCTACGGGCTAATGACCAGCTTGTGACCTCACCAGTAAGCTCTGGGGCACAGAGCAGAGCAGCAGTGAGCCAAGTTTGGATGGACACCACCAGCAAAGAAAGAAAAACCAGAAGTTTTACTAAATTGGTCATTTTGTGGACACTTTTTTCCTCATTACTCACCACTCTCAAGAAGCCATATAAATCATCTCATGCCTGAAATCTAAAATTCCAAAGAGCTGGGTAGGTGAGCAGCTGTGAGAGGCTGAGGCCTCTTGCCAACATAAAACCCGAAGAACATTCCGGGTCTTTAGCCAGCTCCACCAAAGCCCTCTTCCCTTCCTACTCAGAGCCCTGGGGATTGGCCAGCCTGTTTCCTTTCCACTGTTACCACCTGTTATTTCCAACTGCGTTTCTCTCCTCCCTTGGTACAGAAGACAGCCCCACAGCTTCTGGCCTACCTTGTTCATACCATTTATTGACCGCTCACCGTGCATCAGGCTCTCTACTATGTACTTTTTTTTTTTTTTAAGTTTAATTTTATTTATTTATTTATTTATGGGTGTGTTGGGTCTTCGTTTCTGTGCAAGGGCTTTCTCTAGTTGCGGCAAGTGGGGGCCACTCTTCATCGTGGTGCGCGGGCCTCTCACTATCGCGGCCTCTCTTGTTGTGGAGCACAGGCTCCAGACGCGCAGGCTCAGTAATTGTGGCTCACGGGCCTAGTTGCTCCGCGGCATGTGGGATCTTCCCAGACCAGGGCTCGAACCCGTGTCCCCTGAATTGGCAGGCAGATTCTCAACCACTGCGCCACCAGGGAAGCCCTCTACTGTGTACTTTATACCATAATATTGTTTAATCTTTATTGTAGTCTTGAGATAGGCATTGCTGCCTCCCATCTTACTGAGGAGGAACAGAAATTCTGGGAGGTCAAAGAACCTACCAAGAGCTTAAGTAATGAAGATGCACTTCAAATACAGTTATTTTACCTCAGCTCAGTTCCTGAGTCAAGCGACATCACTTGTCTAGGTGACACTGCCAGTAAAACCATAAGAAATGGGCTTTCCCTAATTTAGCACCAGATCGTCTCACAGGAGAATACAGAGACCACAGACGTGGTAATAATGGATCTTTGAGGCTTAATGAGACTTTCTGAGGTGAGATGAGGAGATAGATAAGCAATCTGGTAAAGAAGTGGTTTTCAAACTTTGATGTATACGACATGGCTCCAGTTATTAAAGAGTTAAGTGGTAGAGTGTGGCTTCCTTCAGCACTGGGAGGCAGAATTGTAAAAAAGGAAATGCAAAGAAAGACAGTCAATGTTTTGAAAGTAGTTTGCTCAGGCCACATATATGATAATGGTGGAGGCACAGAGGCCCGAGTCAGTAACATCTGGCAGGGAGATGGGTGAGGTGAGGGCAGGGAAGGTTTTAGAAGAGAAGTACCACTTGATTTAATTTCACCTTATTACTTTATTTTTTCATTTTTATTTTTTTATAAATTTATTTATTTATTTATTTTTGGCTGCATTGGGTCTTCGTTGTTGAATCTTAGTTGCTGCGCGGGGGCTTTCTCTAGTTGCAGCGAGTGGGGGCTACTTTTCGTTGCGGTGGCTTCTCTTGTTGCAGAGCTTGGGCTCTAGGCACGTGGGCTTCAGTAGTTGTGGTGCATGGGCTCAGTAGTTGTGGCTCGCGGGCTCTAGAGCGCAGGCGCAATAGTTGTAGTGCACAGGCTTAGCTGCTCCACGGCATGTGGGATCTTCCCGGACCAGAGCTTGAACCCGTGTCGCCTGCATTGGCAGGCAGATTCTCAACCACTGCGCCACCAGGAGAGTCCCCACCATATTACTTTAGCTAGAACTCAATCTAGTCCCCTTTTCTGGGGATTTTTTTTTTTAAACCTCTTTTTTTTTTTTGGCCAAAAGAACGCTGCTTCCTCATATGGAGTCTATGAGATTCTTTCTGCTCTCTTTGGCATAAGAATAATCTTGGTCCTCTTAATTTCCTGGTTCTTCACTCTGCAGTGTGAGAGATACAAGGTCTGCTGATAGTTCAAGAACTAGCTTCTTCCAATACAGCAAAACTTTAACAATGATTCCTTGCAAACATTTGCAGGTACTTATATTTTACAGTTTGCCGCAAGCCTGTGATAAAATTGATTTACAGCATAAATAGGTTCTTAAAGGAAATGTTCCTCTTTTCTTCCTAAATATTTTGAAAGCATTCCAATAAAGCTAAATAATTTTGAAAAATAGATATTATTCACAGAAATAGAAATGGGATCACAGGGGAATCTAATAGTAGGTAATAAGGATGATACTGGCATAAGAAAATCTGTGCGGATTTAGTGCACAGCAGCTGAATTTTGTGTGTGGTCGCGAGCATACATCAAATATCTCCAGAGGAGGAAAGAGAGAAAGAACTGAGTTTTATTACCAGCCTTCTCTATGCTTAGAATGTTCATTCTCCATCTTATTTAATCCTCATAACAATCTTTAGCTGCAAATGATATTTTTCTGCACGTTCTTACCGATCCTACAATCCTTATACTTCCTCTCAGGACAACTTCTAGTTAATTATTTAACACAAAACAAAATGAAACAACACGTTGCTTTAATGTGATTTAGGGAAGAGTGAAGTAACAGATTCTCACTCTTTGATACGTTCTTTCTATACTTAGCAGTGCAACAGTAAAATCACACAGAAAGTAGTGTTATTGAATCATATAAAAAATACAGTAGGTAACAATTTATCAGTGTCTTGGAAAATGACATCAGGAAGATGTAGAGAGGAGGAGGATTCCAGTGAGAGAGACTCAGTATGTAGAAGGCAGGGAGGTATGAAATAATGGGGAAAAAAATGAGAAGGAAGACTGTAAATGATTCAGGATTGCTACAGAGCAAGGGTTGGCAAACTATGACCATAGGCCAAAGATGGCCAGTCATCCAGTTTTATATGGCTTGTGAGCTAAAAATGGTTTTTACAACACTTTAAAATGTTTGGAAAACAATCACAAGAAGGATATTTTATGATACATGAAAATTATATGAAATTCAATTTGTGTCCATAAATATAGTCTTATTGGAATGCAGATACACTCACTTGTTTACATAATATATATAGTTGCTTTCACGCAGCAACTGCAGAGTTGAGTAATTGAAACAGAGGATGCATGAAGCGCTCCCATTGCTTCCCACTGTGCATCATAGTGATGTCCTCATAACTCTACAGCATTTTGAGTATGACACATATCAGTACACCAGAACATTTACATTTATTACCAGTGCACACCTATCAGGTCAAAACAAGAAAAGTAGAGGTTTTTTTTCAAAATTAATTAATTAATTAATTTTTGGCTGCATTGGGTCTTTGTTGCTGCGCGAGGGCTTTCCCTATTTGCGGCGAGTGCTGGCTACTCTTCGTTGCAGTGTGCGGGCTTCTCATTGAGGTGGCTTCTCTTGTTGTGGAGCACAAGCTCTAGGCCCGCGGGCTGGCTCGCAGGCTCAGTAGTTGTGGCTCGCAGGGTCTAGAGCGCAGGCTCAGTAGTTGTGGAGCACAGGCTTAGTTGCTCAGTGCTATGTGGGAATCTTCCTGGACCAGGGCTCGAACCCATGTCCCCTGCATTGGCAGGCGGATTTTTAACCACTGTGCCACCAGGGAAGTCACGAGAAAAATAGGTTTTGAATGTCACGTTTTAAGGCAAAGTGGAGTGTGGATTATTTTGTTATTATATGGCAAAGGATTGTGTTTATTATGCAAAGACATGATAGCTGTGCTAAAAGAATACAATATACATTGGCATTACCAGACTAAGCCCTCATCACAATATTCCAACTCACAGGAAAGTCACAGTCAGAAGAAATAGACAGTTTTAACTTAACACAGAATATCTCATCACAGCAAAATTTCTGCACAAAAATAAAAAATGAAAATGGGGCTGCAATCAAAGGAGGTTTCGGAGTGATTTGTTATTCAAGCAGAAAGCCATTTACCAATACGAGTTAATTAAATTGTGCTTGATTCCAACAGCTGAAGAAATCTGTACATAAAAATAAACATGTTTAAGACTGTTAGCCTCTTAGTGAGAACAGTTGCTTGCAGAGTTGAGGACCTGCGGAGCAAAGTCAACAGTTAATTTAAAAACAAGGCAAATGATTTTGCATTGTGTTCCTTGGCTCTGGATGAGTTGACAGATGTTACTGAGCCTCCTCAATGGTTGGTTATTCAAGGAGTCCAGGTGGAGTTTGAAGTGACTGAAGAATTAGCCTCTGTGAAAAGTATGCCTGGAAAAAGCATAGGCGAGATAGAAGTTGAGAAACATGAATTCAGCACAACCTGAAGCGGAATCTGCTATGGCGTGTGACAACTGATGATGGGAAAAATATGTGTGCAACAGAAAAAGGCTCAGTTGGACAAACTTACAAAGCTTGTGAAAAAGGAAGGTTTTTCACTATTTGTTCATCAGGAGCTAGTTTGCAGAAAATACGTGACTTTATCGTTTTCTTGAAATCTACTGTGTGTTATTGCAGTTTCAGGGGTGAACTTCATTGCTGTCGAGGACTTAACAATCGTTAGTTCCAAGAATTCTTATCAGAAATTGAAGCTGAGGATTTCCCCGGTGGCACGGTGGTTAAGAATCCGCCTGCCAGTGCAGGGGACACGGGTTCGAGCCCTGGTTCGGGAAAATCCCACATGCCGTGGAGCAACTAAGCCAGCGCACCACAAAGAAGAGTAGCCCCCACTCACCACAACTAGAGAAAGCCTGCGCTCAGCAACAAAGACCCAACGCAGCCAAAAATAAATAAATAAATATATATATATGTAAAAGAAATAGAAGCTGAATGTCTTGACCTGCCTAATTACAGAGCAGTTCAATGGCTTAGTGGTAACGTTTTATTGTGATTTTTTAAAGTTTAGGGCTGAAACTGATTTTTTTTTTTTTTCCTGAATGAGAAGAACCACTCTCAAGTATTATTACGCAACACTGAATGGCTTAGTAATAGCTTTTGCTTCAAATCAGGTAATGTTTCTTAATGAATTCAACTTAAATTACTAGTTAAAACAGTTCTTGTATGTGCAAATTATACCGTGGTAAAGTCATTTTGAAGACAATGTTGTTTAAATTACAAATAATGTCAAGTTACTTTATATACTCCCATGTTGTGAAAAGTGAAAACAAGAAGTAACATCTCCATTTCCACAGAAATTTACAAACGATATATTTTCTAAGCTCTAACTACAGTACTAGCAGAGTTTTTGGATCTCAGTGCAAGATCCAAAGGAAATTTCCATGTTTCAAAATCCATTTAACTATGTCATTGAGGAGCTTCCACCTAAGTTTCAATTAGAAGTGATTAATCTGCAACGTAATGATATGCTGAAAAGCAAATATTGAGAAGAATCGAATTCTATAAATTCATTGCCTTCCCAGCAATGAATATGTTCAATGAAAATTCTATGCTAATGGATTGGTATCAGTATTTGACAATACCTGTCTCTGTAAAAAGACATTTTCAAAGATAAATACATAAAATCTCATTCTAGATTAGTATCAACAGATAATTGCAATACATTTTGATAATAGGAAACACTAATATTGAACCCTAATTAAGTAAAATGTTATTTCCACAAATTCCGTTCTTCTCATTAGACTTGTATTACGAATAATTGTACTCAATTACTATTACTATATTTTAAATTTAATCAATAAAACTTTGTGGAAATTTGTTTTCTATTTTATTTTTTTTATTATTATTTTTTTACAAACAACTTTGACAATGAAGTTTATGTCCCCTCTGCACACCAACTAATCACTATATTCACCCACATTGACCCAAACCTTTTTATCCCCCTAGGTCTACACTACCAGCCTTCTGTAGTGATCACCATAATGTACTCCAATGGCAAAAGGTAAACCACTTGTTCTATTGATAAAAATGTAAATCTGGAATAAGTAAATAGAAAAGGCATTTTTTAAATGAAGGGGTTTTTTTGTACAGTCAGGTGCTCATTCTTGTTTTTTTTTTTTTTTGACTAACTGGATGTTTATTTAAGCAGCTCCCTACCATTGATCATTAAGCTTATTTCCAACATTTTATATTATAAACAGCATTTTCATGACTATCCACGAAACTAGAGTTGTCTTTCTTTCCCATAGCATATTAGTTTTCTCAAAACTGCATTTTTTTGAATTTTATTTTACTTATTTTTTTATACAGCAGGTTCTTATTAGGTATCCATTTAATACATATTAGTGTATATATGTCAATCTCAATCTCCCAATTCATCACAGTGCCTCCACCTGCCCACCCCGTGGTTTTCCCCCCTTGGTGTCCATACATTTGTTCTCTACATCTGTGTCTCAATTTCTGCCCTGCAAACCGGTTCATCTGTACCATTTTTCTAGGTTCCACATATATGTGTTAATATACGATATTTGTTTTTCTCTTTCTGACTTACTTCACTCTGTATGACAGTCTCTAGATTCATCCACGTCTCTACAAATGACCCAATATCGTTCCTTTTTATGGCTGAGTAATATTCCATTGTATATAAGTACCACATCTTTATCCATTCGTCTGTTGATGGGCATTTAGGTGGTTTCCATGACCTGGCTATTGTAAATAATGCTGCAGTGAACATTGGGGTGCATGTGTGAAATTTGTTTTCTCTCTATTTTATTTTTATTTATTTTTATTATTTATTTATTTATTATTATTTTTTTTTTAATTAATTTTATTTTATTTTTGGCTGCATTGGGTCTTCGTTGCTGTGCGCAGGCTTTCTCTAGTTGCGGTGAGCAGGGGCTACTCTTCATTGCGGTGCACAGATTTCTCATTGTGGTGGCTTCTCTTGCTGCAGAGCACGGGCTCTAGGGTGCACGGGCTTCAGTAGTTGTGGCACGTGGGCTCAGTAGTTGTGGCTTGCGGGCTCTAGAGCGCAGGCTCAGTAGTTGTGGCACACGGGCTTAGTTGCTCCATGGCATGGGGGATCTTCCCAGACCAGGGTTTGAACCCATGTCCCCTGCATTGGCAGGTGAATTCTTAACCACTGTGCCACCAGGGAAGCCCTCTATTTTATTTTTAATTTTTATTTTTTTATTGAAGTATAGTTGATTTACACTGTTGTGCTAATTTCTACTGTACAGCAAAGTGACTCAGTTATACATGTATATACATTCTTTTTTATATCCTTTTCCATTATATTGGGTATTGTTCCCTGTGCTATACAGTAGGATATTGTCGTTTATCCATTCTAAATGTAATAGTTTGCATCTACTAACCCCAAACTCCCAGTCCATCCCTCTCCCTGTTGGCAACCACAAGTCTGTTCTCTATGTCTGTGAGTCTGTTTCTGTTTTGTAGATATGTTCATTTGTGCCATACTTTAGATTAGATTTAGATTCCACATATAAGTAATATCATATGGTATTTGTCTTTCTCTTTCTGACTTACTTCACTTAGTATGATAATCTCTAGGTCCCTCCATGTTGCTGCAAATGACATTATTTCATTCTTTTTTATGCCTGAGTAGTATTCCATTGTATATGTGAACCACATCTTCTTTATATAAATATCTACACAATATCTTCAATTTTGTCTTTTTGGCTATGAAGCCTATTAATCTGCCCTTTACAGAAAAATTTGCTGACCCCTACTCTAGAGTAAAAAGTGAGGGGTTAATTCTGGTTCCACTAATGGCAGCAGCTTGTATTAAACTAACCCTCCCACAGATAACATTTATAAAGTCTTTAAAAAAAAAAAAAAAAAGGAGTTCCCTGGCAGTCCAGTGGTTAGGACTTCATGCTTTCACTGCTGTGGCCCGAGTTTAATCTCTGGTCGGGGAACTAGATCCTGCAAGCCACATGGCATGGCCAATATAAAAAAAAAAAAAAGAGAGAGAGAAAAGAAAAGAAATCCAAGAGAGTTTCAAATATGCGGAAATTAAACAGCACACTTCTAAATAACACCTGGATAGGGAGGGTGGGAGGGAGACGCAAGAGGGAGGGGTTATGGGGATATACATATGCATATAGCTGATTCACTTTGTTATACAGCAGAAACTAACACAACACCATAAAGCAATTATACTCCAATAAAGACGTTAAAAAAAAAAAAACACATGGGTCAAAAAAGGAAACAGGAATATTAAAACTATTCCAAACTGAATGATGAAAATATAAACTAATAAAATTTGTGTTATTTGTTAAAGCAGTGTTCAAAACAAAATTGGTAGCTTGAAGATACAAAAGATATCTTTTGTTATAAGATATCAAAAGTATTGAATCAGTGATCTAAGTTTCCACATTAAGAAACAAGGAAGAAACTTCCCTGGTGGTCCAGTGGTTAAGAATCTGCCTTCCAGTGCAGGGGACACTGGTTTGATCCCTGGTCAGGGAACTAAGATCCCACATGCCACGGGGCAACTAAGCCCGTGTACCACAACTAGAGAGCCCACATGCTGCAACTACAGAGCCTATGTGCTCTGGACCCCACGCGTCACAACTAGAGAGAAGGCTGTGTGCCACAACGAAGAGCCCGCGTACTGCAACAAAAGATTCCACATGCCACAACTAAGACTCAAATCAGCCAAAAATAAATAAATAAAAATATTTTTAAAATGCTGAAAAAGTGTTTTACAAAATTCAGCATTTGTTCACGATAAAAATTCTTAGCAAATAACAAATTCCCTGAATCTGATAAAGAGCATCCTTAGCTAATCATATTTAATACTGAAAAACTGAATTTTTTCCTCCTAAGATCAAGAACAAGGCAAGAAAGGGTGTTCAGTCTCACCACTTCTATACAACATTGTATAAGATGGAATAATAGTAGAAAAAGAAACAAAATACATATAGATTGGAAAGAAAGAAATAAAACTGTCTTCATTCATAGATTATATGATCATGCACATAGGAAATCCTAAGTAGTTTACCGAAAGCTATTAAAACTAATAAATAATTTAGCAAGGTTGTAGGATACATGGTCAATATACAAAAATCAAATGTGTTTCTATGCACTAACTTGGACAACTGGCAATTGAAAGTATTTTAAATGTTATTTACAATAGCATTATATAATAGCATCAAAGTATATTAAATACTTAGGAGAAGACTTGTATACCAAGAACTATAAAACATTGCTAACAGAAATTAAAGATCTAAATAAATGGAAAGATAAACTCTGTTGTTGAATTGAATTACTCAATATGGTTAAAAATGTCAATTCCTCAAACTCATCTATAGAATCTGTGCATTTCCAGTCACAATCCCAATAGGTTATATTGCAAAATTGACAAATTTGCTGTAAAGTTTAAATGGAAATGCAAAAGATCTAAAATAGCCAAAATAATCTTGAAAATAAAGTCCAATGTGGGAAAAAAAAAAAAAAAGAGTCCAGTGTTGGAGGGCTCACACAATTGTGTTTCAAGACTTAATATAAGGCTACAATAATCAAGACAGCGTGGTATTGGCATAGACAAGGATACTTACACAGCTCAGTGAAACAGAATAGAGTCCAGAAATAGACCCACACTTATTTGGTCAATTGATTTTTATAAATTTACCTTTTCAATGGGAAAAGAAAATCTTTTCAACAAATGGTGTTGGAATAACTGAACAAATACATGAAAAAATTGGACTACATTCCCTACAGCACACTATATACTGAAATTAATTCAAAATAAATTCTACATCTAAGTGTAAAAGCTAAAACTACAGACTTTCCAGAAGAAAATATAGGACAATATTTTTGCAAACATGAATAGGCAGATTTCTTAGGAAAAGTACAAAAAAAGCACTAAACATTAAATAAAGATTAAATTTATCAAAAATTTAAATTTTGAAATTTTGCTCATCAAAAATGTCATTAGTAGGTCTTCCCTGGTGGCGCAGTGGTTAAGAATCCACCTGCCATTGCAGGGGACACGGGTTAGAGCCCTGGTCCAAGAAGATCCCACATGCCGTGGAGCAACTAAGCCCATGCGCCACAACTACTTAGCCTGTGCTCTAGAGCCCTCAAGCCACAACTGCTGAGCCTGCGTGCTACAACTACTGAAGCCCGTGCACTCTAGGGCCCGCATGCTGCAACTACTGAAGCCGGCACGCCTAGAGCCTGTGCTCCACAGCAAGAGAAGCCACCACAACAAGAAGCCCACGCACCACAATGAAGAGTAGCCCCCGCTTGACGCAACTAGAAAAAGCCCACGTGCAGCAACAAAGACCCAATGCAGCCAAAAATAAATAAAAATTTTTTTAAAAGTCATTAGTAAATGAAAAGGCAACCAACTAAAGACTAACAAAAGTCATGTATCTAGAACACACAGAAAGAACTACAAGTCACTAATAAAAAGAAAACCCAATAAACAAATGGGCAAGACTTAAACAGGCACTTTACAAAAGATTACAAATGATCAATAAGTACATGAAAAGATGTTGAACATTAGTAGTCATCAAAGAAATGCAAAATAAAACCACAATGGGATTCCATTTCAGACCCATAGAGTAACTAAAATGTTAAAAACTGACAACACCAAGTGCTGGTGAGCATGTGGGATAACTGAAACACTTCTACATTGCTGATGGGCAAATAAATTGCTACAAACACTTTGAAAAACTGTTTTGAAATTCCTTACAAAAGAAATCCAGGAATTCTCCCCCTAAGTGTTTGTTTATCCAGGGAAAATAAAAGCAAATGACCAATGAAAGACTTGCCTAAGAATGTTCCTAGTAGCTTTATCCATAATAGCCAAAGTATGGAAACAACAAATGTCCATCAGAAGAATGGATAAGCAAATTGTGATATATTTATACAATATGAAACTCCTCAGCAATTAAACAAGTGAACTATTGATATACAGGAGAACATGGAAGTCAGGCACAAAGATGTACACAGAGTATGGGGATATATGTATATGTATAGCTGATTCACTTTGTTATAAAGCAGAAACTGACACACCATTGTAAAGCAATTATACTCCAATAAAGATGTTAAAATAAATAAATAAATAAAGCTAATATTATGGCCAATAAAAAAAGAAAAAAAAGAAGTATACAGAGTATGATTCCTCTTATATGAAGTTCAGGAACAGGCAAAACTAATCTATACAGATGGAAATTAGAGTATGTGGGGCAGGTATTAACTAATCAGCTAGAAGGGGACACAAGGGAAACTTGTGGGGTGATGAAATGTTCCATATCTTCACAGGGAAGTTGGTTACACAGGTGTATACATTTTTCAAAACTCCTTGAATTGTACACTTAAGTTCTTTGCATTTCATTACATATAAGTATTAGCTCAATTAAATACTGAGTGCAATTAAGTAAGAGAGGCTGGGAAGATGAGGCAGGCCCAGTAATGCTTATCCATGAAGGGCCTTGTACACCTTTGTATGTGCTAAGGAGGTTGGATTTGGCTCTGTAAGCAATGGGGAGCTATTGATGGGTAACAAGTAGGGTAGTGCCATCAGGTATGCATTTTAGAAGGTTACTGAGGTGCTTCATGTGAAGAAAGAAGTTAACTTTCCTAATACCCTTTTTTTATATCAATATTGTCAATGGAAATGCCCTTGTCAGTTGCATTATTGCCAAATATTTTCTCCTATTCTGTAGGTTGTCTTTTCATTTTGTTCATGGTTTTCTTTGCTGTTCAAAAGTTTTTAAGTTTGATTAGGTCCCATTTGTTTACTTTTCTTTTATTTCTTTTGCCTTGGGAGACTGAGCTAAGAAAATGTTGCTAAAATTTATGTCAGAGGATGTTTTGCCTATGTTCTCTTCTAGGAGTTTTATGGTATTATGTCTTATATTTGGGTCTTTGAACCATTTTGAGTTTATTTTTTACATGGTGTGAAGGAGAATTCTAATTTTATTGATTTACATTTATTAGAGAAAATCCCACTGTTGGTGGGAATGTGAATTGGTGCAGCCACTATGGAAAACAGTATGGTGGTTCCTTAAAAAACTAAAAATAGAGTTACCATATGACCCAGCAATCCCACACCTGGGTATATATCCAGAAAAACTGAAAACTCTAATGTGAAAAGATACATGCACACACCAATGTTCATAGCAGCACTATTTACAATAGCCAAGGCATGGTAACCACCCAAGTGCCCACCAACAGATGACTGACTTAAGAAGATATATATAAAATAGTGGAATATTACTCAGCTATAAAAAAGAATGAAAGATTGCCATTTGCAGCAACATGGCTGGACCTAGAGAATATTATACCTAATGAAGTAAGTCAGCCAAAGACAATTACTATATAATACCATTTATATGTGGAATCTAAAAAATAATACAAATAAATCTATATACAAAACAGAAACACACTCACAGACATTGAAAACAAATGTATGGTTACCAAAGGAGAGTGAGGATAGGAGGGAGAAATTAGTAGTATGGGATTAACAGATTCAAACCACTATACATAAAATAGATAAGTAACAAGGATTTACTATATAGCACAAGTATTATATTCAAAATCTTGTAATAACCTATAATAATAATATAATCTGAAAAAAAAACTGAATCACTTTGCTGTACACCTGAAACTAACACAATATTGTAAATCAACTATACTTCAATTAAAAAAATATGGAATCAAACTGGATTTCTGTAGTCAATGTGTTCTTCTTCCAGAATTTTCTGGAATTACCCATCCATCTTCTCTGATAATTCTGCAGAAGCCAAGTCCAGCAGACGACTGGTCCTCAATGAAGTGGCTGTTTCCATGAGATTAAGCAAAATTTCTGGTTAAAATACAATCCTTACGTCTGCTCACTCAGCTGTATCACTTCAAAGAGAAAAACAAATAAAACGCAGCTTCCTGTCATCTCCCAGCATTAAAGGATGACAAACTACAGTTGCTTTCCATTTTGACTAGAAGCAAAACTGCAGATAAATAACATAACAGATCAAGAAGCCAAACAAACTGAAGTAAACTCTTCATCAGCAAAAGCCAGCCAGTTAAAGACAGGGTGAAAAACTCCCACACTGACACCCTCTCCACCTCCAATGGAGGAAAGAAAAAGAAAGGAAAGGAAGAGAAGCTCTTTTCGGAACAAGCCAATTATAACGTAATACTGTACCTAAATTACTGAAATCTATACGTTATTTTCAGCTACTTATAGGGAATTAAAAAGAAACTACTAAAAGAATAGAATTGTACTCACTTACCATGGAAGCTTTTCCTTTTCTAGAGATGAATCCCAACACGACATTGCAAATCAACTATACTTCAATTAAAAAAAGTTATTAAAAATGTATGCGAAGATCCCACATGCCACAAGGCGCGCCCAAAAATAAATAAAGATATTTTTAAAAAGAGTATAAAAATGAATCCCTCCTCTTGCTACCTGACAGAAAACTTTGACTATTAGAGACCAGGATGGGGACTTTTGGGGTACCCAGAGACGGTCCTCACACTGTCTGAACCTTTTCTCTCCTGTCTTCAGAGAGAACTCATTGTCTCATTCATTCATTCATTCATTCAGTGTCTACTCCCTCTCCATAAATATCGTTAGAGGACCCCATGAAAACATTATATATACCTTTATGGTTGTTGCTTTTTGATGATGACAACATTTGATGAATTTACTTTGTAAAGCAATGGCATATACCTTCTTCCACAAATTTTCAACCTTACCCCCATCCCCTTAGGGTAAAGGTAGTAGCTTTTCATAAGAAGGCAACCACATTCTGATCCCTGTTTTTTAAAAATGTAAGCAGAGGGATGTCGAGAATAGCTGTAGAAACACTTCGATGACAATTACATCAATTAGATCACCAAAGATCATGGGCAAGTCACGCCTTTTACTCTCAGCAACCTTACTATAGAAAGAAAAGTTTAGAGTAAGATTTTTCAATGTGCTTTCTGTGGGTTCAGGATTATGTGAGGTGCTTTTAAAAAATGTATATTCCTAGGCTCTAACCCAGAGTTACTGAATCAGAATCTCTGGGACTGAAGTCCCTAAATCTTCTTTTAGAACAGGCACCCAAGGAGAGTCTTATATGCTATAAAGTTGACAAGCACTGAACTAATGATCTCCAAGGTCCCTTCCAGTTCTAAAGGTCATG
This sequence comes from Balaenoptera borealis, assembly GCF_965194805.1. Taxonomy (NCBI): domain Eukaryota; kingdom Metazoa; phylum Chordata; class Mammalia; order Artiodactyla; family Balaenopteridae; genus Balaenoptera; species Balaenoptera borealis. The sequence goes on along the minus strand of NC_138876.1, from coordinate 59,759,114 downwards.
ACCGCTGTGTAGCAGAGATAGTGTCATTGAGAGGATTTTTTTTTTTTTTTTCATTTGTCCATGCCATGCGGCTTGCAGTGATCTTCGTTTCCTAACCAGGGATTGAACCTGCGTCCTCAGCAGTGAAAGCGTGAAGTCCTAACCACTGGACTGCCAGGGAATTCCCCGAGAGGATGAGATTTTTTTGACTGAGGTTGGGGGATGTTGCAGTAGGGGGATAATTTTGGGAAACAGAGAACTTTAGAAATTATACAATCGAGTATACATAAAAAAAATTATATAGAAACAAGGATGATGACATTTACCCCTCGAAAGAGTAAAATCAATGTTATTTTGAAATGAATACTTCTGGCATGTTTTGTAATGGAGAAGCCTACTAGGAATAACCATCTTAAAAATGTGTGGTTGATAAATTAAGCTATAATTAGAAAGAGAATAAGAGAATAAATTCCAGATGCCTCTATTTCATGTAGCAGCACAGTGACACTTAAGCAAAAGCTGTTCAACTTAAGTTAGAGATGACAAATGTTTGCCACAGAATGGAGTAAATATTTTTGGTAGAATGCCTTTAATCATCATTCTCGTGGTAGATTATACTTTATTGGTGATAGAAAGAAAACAAACTGAAGAATCTTAGCGTAACTGAGGAAGCATAACATTTTGACTTACAGTTAACGGTGATTGTTTGGAAACTGTCATTTATTCAGCTGTTTTGAGAGAGCCACTGAAATAAAAAGCATATTTCTAGGTCAGAAGAATCACAGAAAGGAAAACATTTTAAAATCCAATAAATCCTCTCACTAAGTGAACCGAATTCTCTAGGCTGGAAGTAGCCATACACCCCGGAATATTCAGTCTCTCCTAGGAATACAGTTAATTATTGAAGTAGCCACTAAATGGGTTAGATGATGTCCTCAAAACAGACACAGTGAATTCTTGCCCTATCAACACTTTGGGCCACACTTACTATCTTTTCCTCTGACATCAAAATTAATTTTGAAAATACATGTTGCCCTTACAAGTTTCTGCGGGAGGGCCCTCTGGAGGCGTCTAACCTTATTAAATTCGCAAACTTGTGAGTCTTCTAGGGCTCCAAGTCCATCTCGACAAATGTAGAGTTTATAAAATTATTGTCTGCTTATAGCTCCGTGAGCGCTGCATCCTCTATGGCAGTATAACAACTATTAATTTGTGGAATGTGTTGCATGGTACTTTTGAAAATAATGCTACGCATCCCAATCCATGTACAATTATGATGTCCAGAAAAGTCACACGTGGCCCAGATTTCAGTTATCTTGTCTCACTGTCTGCTTAAGAGCATTGTCTGCTTGTTAGGCACCATTAAAAATAAAAAAGAATATGGGTCTCATTTCAGTCTTTTTAAACTTATCTTTAGACAACTCCCTCTTCAGCTCCCTTTTGTGTGGGACATTCCACATTTCAGCTGCTTCCTCCAACCCTGCCTTCCTTGGACCAGTAGCTATCTTCAACCATCTCTATGAAGAAAAAAAAAGTGTGACCATTTTATAAAACTTCTTGTCTACCTTTCCTCTTCTTGCCTACAAATGTACGTGCAGACCCAGTGTCCAATCCTTTGTTCTCAGAGCAACAGGTATTCCTCCTACTATGTAAGAGCTTTGGAAATAATTTTTACACAGTAGTATTACACACTCATTGTAGAAAAATAAGAAAATCAGATAGTATAGGTACTCAAAAATGACTTTTATCTTCTCACTACTCTGACTCTAATCAATCCTACCCTTTCACTTATTAATCATCACTTACTGCTGTTGACTCCCAAATCCTCATCTTCAGCCCAGACTTCTCTTCTGAGTCCAGACCAACATATCCCCCTGACTATCAGACTGTCCACATTTGGATGTTTAACAGACACCTTAATTCAATCCTCTTACCAGTCGTCTCTATCTTTTCTCCAACATCTACTCTTCCTTCCATAGTTATCTCTTCACTGGGGTCATGATCAGAGTTGTCCCTGATCCCTCCTGCTCGTCATCTCTTCATCTAATCAGTTCTCAAGACCTGCCAATTTTACATCAATATTCTTGAATACTACCCTCAGGCCTTCATTTCTCCAACTCCTTACTCCATCATTATATCCTACCTGGATGATGGCACTAATCTCCCAACTGGTCTTCTTGCATCCAGTCTGGCCCACCCTGCAATCCATCTTTGTTACATTCCCAGACATGCAATTATGTTCACACCCATCACCATAAATGTGAGCTACAGTTCCAAAGTGTGTTGGCCTCCTTGTCATCTTTGGGTACTTATACATTCCTCATATCTGTCGGAAATGCCCTCACTTCCCTTTGCTCTGCCGCTGAACATACTCTCGTCCTTCAGCTCTAGTTTTCTTCCTTCTGGGCATCGTTCCATGCATTCATGGACATGGTTAAGTGCATCTTCCTCTGTGCTCCCATAATACCTATATCTAATCCCCTTTTCATATTCTCTGTCCAGCCACATCAGACTTTTGTCATTTCCTCATATGTGTCAAACTCTGTATTATCCCTGAGCCTTCCCACATGCTTTTACCTCTACCTGGAACTTTCTCTCCCACATGACTCTTTTTCTATCTGTCCTTCAGTTCTCAGCCTAAACATCACTTCCTTTAGGAGGCCTTCTTGACCATACACTAGATTAAGTTCCTTTTTTATTTTATTTTTTTAAGATCACTCATAGATCTCCATACTTCCCCTGTCACAACCCTTTATTGTTACTACTTGGGTAACTGTCTGCCTTCTCCACTATACTAAATACTTGATGGGGTCAGGGGCTGGGTCTTCTTTCCTGTTGTACCCAAGACACGCACCATGCCTACCACCCAGTAGGAACTCAATAAATACTTCTTAAATAAATAAATGAATTAAACTACTTATCACATTGTTGTAATAATCTGTTTAATATGTCCCTCTTGGCAAGGATTGTTCTGTTTATAGTTGCATGATTAACACCTAGTACAATGCCTGTACATGGCAGGCAGTTAATAAATGCAAGTTGAATGAATGATCTGCAATCAGCAAATCAGAACAGCTGGATTTTTACCGAGCTGGTGTGGGCATCTTTTACTCATTCACTTTACAGCCCTCAGTTTATCTGACTATGAGCTTAGACCCACAGGTTATATAAATATGGTATTGTCAACATATTTCTCCCATCAGAAATATAAGCTAGAACCTAGATCACTTCAAATTTGGTTTCCTCTCTTATTTTTCAAACATTATGAGAGTGATATTAAATTATAAGTCAATTTCTGTCCAGAAAGGGGTGGGCAGAGAATATTCTATACTATGAGCCTAACTCTACCATAATAGCTCTGTGAGGCAGTATGCGTATGGTCTTTCTCACAGATGAGAACAATAATGCTCAATTAATTGAGAAACATATGAAGATAGGTGGATCACTAAATCCTACACTTTCCCCATTGTATCATACTACCTAGGCACAAAAGATGCCTTGCTTGGGGGCTTCCCTGGTGGCACAGTGGTTGAGAATCTGCCTGCCAATGCAGGGGACACGGGTTCAAGCCCTGGTCCGGGAAGATCTCACATGCTGCGGAGCAACTAGGCCCGTAAGCCACAATTACTGAGCCTGCGCGTCTGGACCCTGTGCTCCGCAACAAGAGAGGCCGCGATAGTGAGAGGCCCGCGCACTGCGATGAAGAGTGGCCCCCGCTTGCCACAACTAGAGAAAGCCCTCACACAGAAACAAAGACCCAACACAGCCATAAATAAAAAAAAAAAAAGATGCCTTGCTTATTTACCTCTAATGTCTCTATTGTGTTGTATTTCTTATGCTTAAAATTATTCATTGTTTAAACAAGTTAGCTCACATTTATTTGAACCCTACTATAAGCCAGGGACTAAAGTTAGATACTCTAGATATATTAAACTTCAGAAAGTTGTATGAACTTCTTGTCATATCATAGATGTCGAAACTGAGTCTTAGAGTGACTTGGAATATAGTTTGTAAGCAGTAAGCAACAGAACAGGAATTCAGACTCTGACTTGTGTGACTGTAAAAACTCTGGTCTTTCTGCTATACTATGGTGAACACTATATTTCTGTTGGGCTAAATAAGGATGATACTTCAGATAATCCAACCAAATATCTTTGGATCTTGCCTCTGCCTTGGAAGGGAAGGAAAGGTTCTTATAGGGGGAAAACATTTCAGTCCATCAGCTGACACCTTTGACCTCTTCAATGTACAAAGCAGGTCAGAGTAATAAGCCTCAGCCCTTAAGGGCAGGGAAAGGATGAACGGAATGGAGAAATTTTGTGCAAGTCAGTTTACATAGACCAAATAAGAGAGTTAAGTTGTCAGGTGTTAGACAAATGATGATGCAAATTACTTAATGACAAGCAAATATTAGTGTTGGACAGTAATTAAAAAACACAATGAATAATCCTTAAAAATGATGTCCACAAACAACTTCATTTGCAAAACATACAATAAAATATTGACTGTATGCAGAATGTACCTCTAGTAAGCACTTAAGTCTTTAGCAAGTTTCATATAAATAAGGAAGGAGCATCTCTGTATGCTAAACTGCTTCTTTTCAAGATTAGTATAAAAGCATTTTGGAATTGATGGAATTTTTCAGTTTTCCATGACTTCCATTCCCAGAGAAGTCATCTGAAGGTTCTAATCCAAATCAATTTTCAGCAATGTAAGAACTTCACATTAAAATGGTCATAAAAAAAAATCTTACCCTTGGGCTTCCCTGGTGGCTCAGTGATTGGGAGTCTGCCTGCCAATGCAGGGGACATGGGTTCAAGCCCTGGTCCCGGAAGATCCCACATGCCACAGAACAACTAAGCCCGTGAGCCACAACTACTGAGCCTGCCTGCCACAACTATTGAAGCCCGTGTACCTAGGCCCCATGCTCCGCAACAAGAAAAGCCACCGCAATGAGAAGCCCACGCACCACAGTGAAGAGTAACCCCCACTCACCGCAACTAGAGAAAGGCCGCACGCAGCAACGAAGACCCAATGCAGCCAAAAATAAATAAACAAAATAAAGTAGAAAAAAATTTTTGACCCTTTCTAGTTTAAAGGTAATTTTTTCCAGGTCATCTTTTGGCCATTAGTATCAAGTGTAGTCTAAATATCATATTGTTCCTGATTAGCAACGTTGTTTCATGTACATTCTAGAACTTCTTTAACAGTTTCTTTCAGATTCTAGGAAACAGGAACAGGAACTGAGTTAAACTAAAACGCTGCTTTTTAGATGTCCTTCAGAAATATTTCAGTGTGTCTGTATGTTGTGCTCATGAAATTGGCAATCATAAAATCCCAGCGTATTTATAACATTGCAGTACTATGAAAATTGTTCAAGTAATCATCAATCTATGCCAAGGCTGTTCAGGTGGCTTTCCCAAAATTTGTAAGAAAGGAATTGACTTTTCCTGAGTTAATTTTTTAAAATCCATGTATTATTATTTTTAAAATAAACTTATTTTTGGCTGCGTTGGGTCTTCGTTGTTGCGCGCGGGCTTTCTCTAGTTGCGGCGAGCAGGGGCTGCTCTTCGTTGCGGTGCGCGGGCTTCTCATTGCGGTGGCTTCTCTTGTTGCAGAGCACGGGCTCTAGGCACGCGGGCTTTAGCAGTTGTGGCTCATGGGCTCTAGGGCGCAGGCTCAGTAGCTGTGGCACGGGCTTAGTTGCTCTGTAGCATGTGGGATCTTCCCGGAACACGGCTCGAACCCGTGTTTCCTGCATTAGCAGGCGGATTCTTAACCACTGAGCCACCAGGGAAGTCCTTCATGTATTATTTTTAAGGATACTTTCTTTGATTCTGGAAAATATTAATTAACATATAACTAAGAACAGCAGTGGACCTTTAAAGAACATATTTTTCAAACCTGAATGCATGGTCTGATAAGCAGGAGTATAATGAAAGGAAAACAAAGTAGAATCTTTGAAATTGGGACTGTCCCAGGAAATCTTAGACATATGGTGACCATGACAATCATATAGCAGTTTTCGATTTTCATTATCCTTTAAACAAGTAGTCTGCAATTCCTAGCTGGCAATGCAGTGTTATGAATTTACACTGATGATAGTAAATCATCAGAATCTGTTCTTTGTGTCTGAAAAAGAATTAAGTCATGCAGAAAATTCCTTATGGTATCTTTTGTGTGCTCACGCATCAGTACACTTTATTGCCCTGAAAAAATTCTTGGAGAAGAGGAAGTGACAGATTCATATTCACTTCTTTGGAGAGTCATAATGTTCATGGTCTACTTTCAAGTTCATTTCCATTTGCTCAATCATTGATTCTGCTTGATTTGTAAGAATCTGAGAGTTAGGAAATCAGAAAAGATGAATGTATAAGCTGTTTGCTTCCACTTCCTGGGTAACCAATTGTCTTGCCTAAACAAATGGAGAAGAATTTTTAACTGCTTCCTGGTTGTCATACACATGAACCTTCAAATGTCTCAAAAGGTCAGAAAAATGTTAGGGACATAATTGATAAAAAAATTCCTTCCCAAATCAGTTAGACGTCTTCTTAATAAAACATATACTCCCTCTTGCTATTTACTTTATTTTATTTTTATTTCCTGCCCAGGAGAAAGAATGTATAGTTTATATCTAAAACAGAATTTCTTGGGGATTCCCTGGTGGTCCAGTGGTTAGGGCTCTGCACTTTCACTGCTGAGGGCCCAGGTTCAATCTCTTTTCCGGGAACTAAGATCCCACAAGCCGCATGGCACGGGCAAAAACAAACAAACAAAACCCCAGAATTTCTGGGGATAAAAAAGAGGAAGGGTTAGAATATCACACATAAGAGTAATTAGAGACTAAGAAGAACATCAGCAGTTAATTATAACTTGGAGTGTTCCAATAGCATAAAGCTACAAAATGGAACACTTTTCTCAGAATGAGTGGCATCTGTTGCCTCCACAAATGTCTGTACAGTTTATTTGCTTTGTGTCAAATATTCCAATTGGGTAGGCTCTAGGAACCACTACTGCATGTCATCGCCCCAGATTCCTGTAGTATCACACATCCATTAGAAAGAAGCCTTTGAACCCGGTCACAGTCAACAGGTGTCTAATCTTTCTAATACTACATTTTTTGCCCTTGATTCTGCCTCAGCTGTTACTGAAGTTTGCATACTTAAAGCTAGGGACATCAGCTCTTCCAAAGAGCCGCTTTACTTGGGGAGTGATTTTGGCTTGTGAAATTATTTTTGCGAGTTTGGCTTGTGTGTTAGCGTTTTGTGGACATCTGTGTAAATGTAGTCAGAATGCCTATAGTTCTAATCCCAAATAAAATTTGATCAAAAAATATTATCAGAAAAATATATAATTGAATTACATTAACCCTATCTGATGTAATCTTATATCTCTGAGCTGGAATCAGCTTTAAAGGCAATTAAGCTTTAATAATCCTTAAATAATGGGGTGGGCTAGCAGTTTCTTTCTCTCAAATAAAGTACAGGAAGATACTTTTGAAGGTGAAGGGCGACGGTGACAGTGATGATAATTATCACTATGGAGCACTTTGCATGTGCTAAGTACCTTGTATATATCATTACAGTAACGCTGCACAACAACCCGACTAGGTAAAAGTGTTTCATTTTACAGATAAGGAAACTGATACTCCAAAAGGCAGAGCAACCTGTCATAGGATGTACAGTTAAGCAATGCAGAGCTGGGACTCTCAGTGACTTTGACAACAGGGCACATCTCTTAACCGCCGCGCCCTCCTGCATCCCTGATTAACCTAGATAAATGAAGTATTAAAATCCTTGGCACATGTAATGCCACTTTTGTCTACCATTTGCTGATACTACAATTAATAAAAAATATTATTAGTTTATATTCTTTTTAAGATAAGTATAGGGCTTCCCTGGTGGCACAGTGGTTGAGAGTCTGCCTGCCAATGCAGGGAACACGGGTTCGAGCCCTGGTCTGGGAAGATCCCACATGCCGCAGAGCAACTAGGCCTGTGAGCCACAACTACTGAGCCTGCGCGTCTGGAGCCTGTGCTCCGCAACGAGAGGCCGTGACAGTGAGAGGCCCGCGCACCGCGATGAAGAGTGGCCCCCGCTTGCCGCAACTAGAGAAAGCCCTCGCACAGAAACGAAGACCCAACACAGCCATAAATAAATAAATAAATAAATAAATAAATAAATAAATAAATAAATAAATAAAAACAAATGCTACATCTCTTTTAAGAAAAAAAAAAAAAGATAAGTATAGGATAAGTATCTGCATCTCTAAGCCAGATCTATTTTGGGGGATACTGCTTCTCAACATGTCACCTCCACTCTCACGATCCTCAAACTCAACAAATCCCAAGCAGGCTTTGCACTGACCCTCAAAGGTGGTTCTCATCCTGTGTACCCATGGCAGCAAAGGCAACTTCATCCATCCACTCAGTTGCCTAAGCCAGAAACCTGGGTATCATCTACATTTCTCCTCCTCTCTCTCTCCCCACGTAAAATCACGGTCTGTTGACGCAATCTCCTACATATCTCTTAAATCCATTTACCTCTTTCCACCTGCAATGCTCAATGCCTCATTCATACCATCAGCACACATAGCTTAGGCCACTCCAGCAGTCTCCTGATGGGGCTCCCTCTCTTGTCACTCTCCAAACTGTTCTTCACTATTCAAATTGTACTGCTGCAGAGCTATTGCAAGTATAATTCCATTCTTCCCTCTCCCTTCCTTAAACTTTTCACATTTCTCCTGGGGTCAAGTCCCTTCTCATCATGACCTTCACATGATCTGGGTCCTGCTTACCTCTCTAGTAGGAGAGACAGATGACAATGCACAACAAGCCAAGAAACAAGTGCAGGGGTTTACAAGTTGCCCTAAATGGTGTGAAGGAAATAAACAAGGACCTGAGATAGAGAGAAGCAGTGTTGTGGGCTGTGGCCTTTGGGGTTCCTTCAAGTAAACGTAAACTGAGTAGAGAACAATTTAAAGGGACATCCCTGGTGGTGCAGTGGTTAAGAATCCGCCTGCCAATGCAGGGGACACAGGTTCGAGCCCTGGTCCGGGAAGATCCCACATGCTGCGGAGCAACTAAGCCCATGTGCTGCAACTACTGACCTTGTGCTCTAGAGCCCATGAGCCACAACTACTGGGCCCATGTGCCACAACTACTGAAGCCCATGCACCTAAAGCCCGTGCTCCACAACAAGAGAAGCCACCACAATGACAAGCCCGCGCACTGCAACGAAGAGTAGCCCCCGCTTGGTGCAACTAGAGAAAGCCCGCGTGCAGCAACGAAAACCTAACGCAGCCAAAAATAAATAAATAAATTTATTAAAAAAAAAGAACAATTTAAAGACCCTTAGTTGGGGGAGAGAAAGGCACGATCAAGGACTTGTAAAAGGTCTGCGCGTCTGGGACAAGATGAACAGAGGGAAAGTGGCATGAAATGAGCTTCACAGCCCTGCCCTCTGGGGTGGTGTACGGATTTTATCCTAAGAGAAATGAAAATCCTTTGTCATTTAAATAAATATCTCTGGCTGCTTCCTGGAGGGTGGGGCATTGAGAACAGAAGCAAAGAAGCCAGTAAAGAAGAGATTGCAGAGGTCTAACAAGGAGAGATGTCGCCAGACTAGAGTGGTGACAGAGGAGGGGAACACTGCTGAAGAGACCTGGGGTGAGTTTTACAGCTAGGATTGACATGATCTGCCAACGATTTGGATGCAGATGTCCTGGCAAGGGAGGGATAAAGGTAGACTCCAGGTTCCTGACCAAAAGTGCTAAATGGGCCATTTTCTGAGAAGGGAAACTTGGGAGAAGAGCAGGCCTAAAATCAAAACTCTTTTTAAACCAGTCATCTGTTGATGGGCACTTGGGTTGTTTCCAGTTCTTGGCTATTGTAAATAATACTGCTATGAACATTGGGGTGCCTGTATCTTTTTGAATTAGTGTTTTTGTTTTTTCCAAATATATACCCAGGAGTGGGATTGCTGGATCATATGGTAGTTCTCTTTTTAGTATTTAAAGGAACTTCCAACACACAATTGGTTAAAGAAGATTTATATACACAAACACATACATACACACACAATGGAATATGACTCCAGCCATAAAAAAGAGTTAAATATTCCCATTTGCAGCAGCACAGATGGACCTAGAGACTATCATACTAAGTGAAGTAGTCAGACAGATAAAGAGAAATATTATATGATACCACTAATTTGTGGAATCTAAAAGAATGATACAAATGAATTTATTTACAAAACAGAAACAGACTCACAGACATTGAAAACAAACTTATGGTTACCAAAGGGAAAAGGTGGGGAGAGGGGGTTAATTAAAAGTTTAGGATTAACAAATACAAACTACAATACCTAAAATAGATAAGCAACAAGGATTTACCATATAGCACAGGGAACTACATCCAATACTTTGTAATAACCTATAATGGAAAATAATCTGAAAAAAATAGAGAGAGAGAACTGAATCACTTTGTTGTGCACCTGAAACTAACACAATATTGTAAATCAACTATACTTCAATTTTTAAAAAATAGACTCTTTTTAGACATTTGAGATGCTCGTGAGACATCCAAGTGGAACTGTCAAGGAGGCAATTGCTTTGGGGTTTGGAATTAGAGAATAGATCTGGGTCATAAATTAACAGTGGGCATTTGTGCACACATGGGTAGCACATGTGAACATCTCCAGGAAGCTTCTCCTGACTTCCAGTCTGGTTTCAGGCCCTTTTGTGTCTGGCATTGCACCCTGGACTGCTTCCTTCTCCGTAAGGATGACTCATCCTTCACTGTGCTGAGACCCTCCTACGACTGACATGTGTCCCCCATCCGTGAGCTCCAGGAGGCCAGTGGTCAGTCGCTATGCACTGCTCTTCCCCCAATCCAGTCCTATGAATGTTATCCACCCAAAAAGAGAGAAAGTGGGCTCCCAATGGCAAATCTCACCAGTTTCACAATAGTGGTCAGTGTACTTGTACTGGGGGCACACGAGCCCAGGAAGTACATTGATCTGGTCCTCTCCAGAATATGCCTGGAGGACGGCCTTTACCTGCTGCCCCTGTGTAGTCGAGTCTACGTGCCACCTTCTTCTCTTCGTTCTGGCTGAGCTGTGTGTGAGCTAGTGGTCGGGAGGGACTCCTGTGGGTGCAGCACAAAAGGATGGAGTCCTGACCCCTGGGACCAACCAGGCTAAAGTGCCAGATGGCAAGCACGTATTTTATTTAAGAAAATTAAATTTTATTCTGCTTTACAAAGTGAGAATTTTGGAGCAATTTTTAATTTTTAAAAAATTTTTTATATTTATTTATTTTGACTATGCTGGGTCTTAGCTGCGGCAGGTGGGATCTTCGTTGTGGCATGTTTTAGCTGTGGCATGTGGGATCCTTAGTTGCAGCATGCGAACTCGTAGTTTTGGCATGCATGTGGCATCTAGTTCCCCAACCAGGGATTGATCCCGGGCCCCCTGAATTGGGAGTGTGGATTCTTACCCACTGGACCACCAGGGAAGTCCCTGGAGCAATTTTTTTAATTTATTTTTTTATTTATGTATTTGTTCTTTTTTAAAAAAAAATTTTATTGAAACATAGTCGATTTACTATGCTGTATTAGTTTCAGGTGTACAGCAGAGTGATTCAGTTATACATATATACGTATATATTCTTTTTTAGATTCTTTTTCATTATAGGTTATTATAAGATATTGAGTATAGCTCCCTGTGCTATACAGTAGGTCCTTGTTGGTTATCGATTTTATATATAGTAGAATGTATATTTTAATCCCACACTCCTAATTTATCCCTCCTCCCACCCTGGAGTAATATTTGGAGACTCTTGTGTACCTCAAAACTTTCCTGATGTCCCCCATCCATGGAGAAGAGAAATGACTTCCCCTTAGGTTGGAACATTTCCTAGTTGTCAGGTTTTCCCACCTGTCATCCTCATGCAGTTTGGCCTGCATGATGGTTTTCTATGATATTTTTATTAAAAGGTAATGGAACAATATCAGCCTGAAAATCCAGAGAGTTAAGTTCTAGTGTTGGCTCTGTCAACGACAAGCAGTGTGGTCTTAGGCAGATCAAATCAGCTCTGGGCTTCCCCTTTTATAACAGGTAACTCAGGCTCCTTCTGGTTCTAAAATTCTGTCACTCTAGAAACTGATTCATTACAAAGCTTCAAGGTATTACTGCAACAGATAGAGTTGTCAGTATTAGCAGGTTTTTTTTTTTTTTTTTAATATCTTTTTGCCGCTCCTCCCATTCCCCACCCCAGTCATGTATGTTTTTATTTTCTTTCTGGTTCAGATGAAATTTTCTTCTTTACTTGGTGTATTGGTTGCCTATTGCTGTGTAACAAATTGCCCTAAAACTTAACAATTTAAAACAACAAACATCAATTATCTCACAAAGAGGCGGGAATCCTGGAAGAACTTAACTAGGTGTCTCTGGCTTAGGACATCTCAAGTTATCACGCAGCTTTTGGCAGGAAGCTTTAGTTCCTAATCATGTGGGTCTCTCAGTAGGACTGCTTGTGACATGGTTTCCCCCAGAGTGAATGATCTTTGAGAGACAGACAGAGTCAGCAAGCAAGTACACAGTCATGCCACAGTTTTTGTTTTTGTTTTTTTTAAAATAAATTTATTTATTTATTTTTGGCTACATCGGGTCTTCGTTGCTGTGCATGGGCTTTCTCTAGTTGCGGCAAGCGGGGGCTACTCTTTGTTGTGGTGCGCGGGCTTCTCATTGCGGTGGCTTCTCTTGTTGCGGAGCATGGGCTCTAGGCGTGCGGGCTTCAGTAGTTGTGGCACATGGGCTCAGTAGTTGTGGCTTGTGGGCTCTAGAGCTCAGGCTCAGTAGTTGTGGTGCATGGGCTTATTTGCTCCAAGGCATGTGGGATCTTCCTGGACCAGGGACCAGGGCTTGAACCCATGTCCCCTGCATTGGCAGGCAGATTTTTTTTTTTAATTAATTAATTAATTTATTTATTTATTTATTTTTGGCTGTGTTGGGTCTTCGTTTCTGTGCGAGGGCTTTCTCTAGTTGCGGCAAGCGGGGGCCACTCTTCATCACGGTGCGTGGGCCTCTCACTGTCGTGGCCTCTCTTGTTGCGGAGCACAGGCTCCAGACGCGCAGGCTCAGTAATTGTGGCTCACGGGCACAGTTGCTCCGCGGCATATGGGATCTTCCCAGACCAGGGCTCGAACCCGTGTCCCCTGCATTGGCAGGCAGATTCTCAACCACTGCGCCACCAGGGAAGTCCTGCCATAGTCTTTTTACAACCTAATCCCTAAGGTGACAACTCAAGGCTTCTGTCAAATTCCTTTCTCTACTAGCAGCTCATTGAGTCCAGCCCACACTCAGGGGGCGAGCAATGAGCTCCATCTCTAGAGGAATGAGCTCCACATTCTTGAAAATGTCTTTAAAACCACCAGACTTGACTAAATATTCTTAGCCTTCTATTTGTTTGTTTGTTTTGAGTTTATGAAAGCAATTTCTGCATGAGTTGAAATATGAAATTTCATTTTTACTAGAAAAATGTTGAGATTGTGAACCAAATTTTGGTCATGAACCAAATTCTCACTCTTCTCAAATTTGACCACAGGGTTATCCTTGCTTTGAGACAAACTTGGAATTACCAAAAACTTTGTAACTAACAGAATTGTTCTTACTTTGAAACGAATATACATGAAAGAGCACTCGAGACTGATTAATTTCATTATCGCTTTACACTGATAGAATATACCAGACTTCTGGGACAAGAAAAAAACTACTACTTAAAAGAGAATGTGGGCTTCCCTGGTGGCGCAGTGGTTGAGAATCTGCCTGCCAGTGCAGGGGACACGGGTTCGAGCCCTGGTCTGGGAGGATCCCACATGCCGCAGAGCAACTAGGCTCGTGAGCCACAATTACTGAACCTGCGCGTCTGGAGCCTGTGCTCCGCAACGAGAGGCCACGATAGTGAGAGGCCCGCGCACCGTGATGAAGAGTGGCCCCCGCTTGCCGCAACTAGAGAAAGCCCTCGCACAGAAACGAAGACCCAACACAGCCATAAATAAATAAATAAATCCAAAAGTTTAAAAAAAAAAAGAGAATGCTTGCCAACCTAACAATGAATAATTCTGGGTTTTAATGTTAATTTACTTTTGTTAATTTACAGTGGGTAGTAAAATGGTTAATTGCTACTCTTATCAATATCTGTTCTTTCAAGAAGGTTTACTGAGAAGTGGAAATATTACTGCTGGTCATGAGGTTTTTGTTTGCTCTGGGATTAGTAAGGTAAAGAGAACCAAAGGCCAGTTGTAGAATCTGTGTGATATTATATGTTATCCTGACATGTTATTAGATGAAGGCTTTGCTAAATCTTTTTAAAAGAAGCTGGTAGGGCTTCCCTGGTGGCGCAGTGGTTGAGAATCTGCCTGCCAATGCAGGGGACACGGGTTCCAGCCCTGGTCTGGGAAGATCCCACATGCCGCGGAGCAACTGGGCCCGTGAGCCACAACTACTGAGCCTGCGCGTCTGGAGCCTGTGCTCCGCAGCAAGAGAGGCCGCGATGGTGAGAGGCCCGCGCACCGCGATGAAGAGTGGTCCCCACTTGCCGCAACTAGAGAAAGCCCTCGCACAAAAACGAAGACTCAACACAGTCATAAATAAATAAATAAATAAAAGAACGTGAATTTCTTAAAAAAAAAAAAAAAGAAGCTGGTAGAAGTCCCTTGTTTAGCTTTCCTTTTAAAAAACTATTTTCCAGTGTCATAAAATAAATCTATTATATTTTTTATCAAGGCGACAATGGAGATACAAGATTGTCATTTAGATGTTATAAATCTGAGAGGTTGTTAACTTCTTGGTTTCTTCTGAAATTATTGTGATTTTTAACTTTTTTTGTTCTACATTTTCTCTGCCATCACTGTATTTTCTTATACTAAACTGCTATTAGTATTTCCCACTATTTAAGACCTGACCTGAGCTTTACTCTTCAATAAAGTGCCAGATTACAGAATATTTTCACATAGATATATTTTCACTGTTTAAAAAATGGTGCTCTGACCAGGCAAAGAAAACAAACTTATGCTTACCAAAGGAGAAAGGGCAGTGGGAGTGGGGGGAGATAAATTAGAAGTTTGGGATTAACAGATACACACTACTATATATAAAATAGACAAAACAGCAAGGACCTACTGTATAGCACATGTAACTATATTTGATATCAAGTAATACTCTATAAAGGAAAAGACTCTGAAAAAGAGTAAAAAGAGTATATATATATATATATATATATATATATATATATATATATATATATACAAAACTGAATCACTTTGTTGTACACCTGAAATTAACACAACGTTGTAAATCAACTATACTTCAATTAAAAAAAAAATCCAGGGACTTCCCTGGTGGCACAGTGGATAAGACTCTGCTCTCCCATTGCAGGGGGCCCAGCTTCGATCCCTGGTTAGAGAACTAGATCCCAAATGCATGCCACAACTAAGAGTTCACATGCCGCAACTAAGAGTTCACATGCCACAACTAAGGAGCCAGCCTGCCACAACTAAGACCCTGTGCAACCAAATAAATAAATAGATATTTTTTTTAATTTTAGAAAAAAAAAATGGTGCTCTGTGAGGGCAGCAAAAAAGAGTAATTCCAGACCCTCATTTGCTTTTGCATTGGTGGGTCCATGGTCCTCTTCCCATTGAGGTGATCACTTACTTTCTGCAGAGGTGGGCGCTCAGTACCTCAGAAGTCAGCCAGTTCCATTTTTGGATGCCTATCATTGTTTTCTACAGAAAATTCACCTTTAAATAGACTCCTATCTACCTCCCTGCTCTTTTAACTGACTGCTACTATTCTGCCCTCTGGAGCTACACTGCATGGTCTCATTCCTCTTCTCTGTGACTTCAGTTGCTTCAAATATTCTTTTCTTTTCCTTGTGGAACAGTGTTTGTCACCTCCCTAAGCCTGAACACCAGAATACATCAATGTAGTTTAAATTCACACTCACTTCCCTTTTCCTTGTTGAACAGTTTTTGTTCTTGCAGTGGTTCCTCATGTGTTAGGTTTTCTAGAGCCTCTTCGTATTCATCAGGCTCCCAGTTTTCAATAGTGAACTTTCAGGAACCCCGTTCCTAACAAACAGTTTGGTCAGACAGACCCGAGTCTGCCCCTGGCCTGACCACACACCAGTCCAACCTCTCGGAGTGATAATGTCTTATCGACAAATGGGAGGCACTAACAGGACACGACCCAAAGCTTGTTGCGTGGAATAAGTGGGATCATGTGAAGCATTTAGCTCGTTACCTGGTATGTATTAAGCATGTAGTTAATGTCAGCCACATATGTAATTTAAACATACAATCCTACGTTTATCAGTATAGGGTGAGAAAAAATTGTCACCTCCCTAAGCCTGAATACCAGAATACTATCACAGAAGTTTAAGTTCGTATTAACTTTTTCAGCACCCTCATCATACACGGCTGATTCACACTGAGATCATCAAAAGTCTTAAATCTTTTTTACATGTGCTTCTAGTCGACCACATCTTTCTCATCTGTACTCGTGGAGTTTTTGTTTGTTTTATTGTTGTTATTCTTAATGTGGTTTTTATTATTTATCCTTATTCAGTTCTAACCTTTTAAGCGCTACTGATCATCCCAGCCTATGGAGATCATTTTGGATTCTGCGTTCACTCTACTTCCCAGCTGCACGGAGCTATTGGAAAGCCCAGTTGCTGTTTGCCTCCCCGCCTCTGAGACTTTGCAAGATACAGTATATTCTTTGCCAAAAAGAACAGCCTCATTCCTCACACCTCCATGCCGGGGAGCAGCTGCAAGCTCCTAGTGAGCTGCAGGCTTGCCATGGTGCTCGGAGCTTCCGGGAATCCTCGGATCGGTCCACTTTCTTGTGAATGCCAAGGGCAGCTGCCATGTGTTCCGTGGTGGTCACTTTTCACACAGAGTCTGCCCAGTAAAACTGTGGCTTATGTCTCATTTCAGGCTCGTAAGTCCTCTTATCCATCCTCCACAGTGCTGCCCAAATGATCAGTCAAAAATATAAATCTGGTCATGAGGCTCTCTGACCCATCAAAGCTCCATCCGAGCATTGGCACACCAAGACCACACAGTCCAGAGCCTGCCAACCTGCGGCCTCCTGCCCTGCTGTTCCGCTGGCTTCCCGGTGCTCCCCTCCCCCTCTCCTTCACGTCCCCTCCTGGTCAATATCACTGCCTCTTTCAAGACTCGGCCCAAGTGTTGCTTCATTTAGAGAATCTTCTTCAAGACCCCATCCCCTCCCTCCCCTCCGCATTCTAAGGAGGTGCTCCAAGAGCATCTTGGGTCCTTATCACAAAGTTTTACGATTGTGCGTTAGTCGTTTTTCCATATGCATCTGCCTTCACTGGGCTGGAATGTTCTCAAGTGCAGGAATGATATCTTTGATGGCAGTGCAGTAAGAATTCTTGTGAGCAAGACACATAAACTCAATTTTGCTGCCTAGATTTTTTTTTCCCCGCTATGGCACAAAATTTTATTGAAATCTCTCCTTTCCTCTTTAAATCCTTGAGACAAAATATATAAACCAAAGATAGCCTGGACAGTAAGAGTTCATCTAAAATGAATTCTGTCCAAAGCAGTTACGATCCCAAATAAAACTTTAATCTTCTTAAAATTCCTCAGAAAATATTGTACACTGAGGGAAAGTTTTCTTAAAATGCCCTCATTAATTAGTTTCCTTAGCAAATATTTACTGAGACCGCACTGTTTGCTGAGCCCTGAAATAAGCACTGGGTGCCAGGGTGAGAGGTGAAACCAAGTCTTTGTCCTCATGGGATTCAGAGTCTTGTGAGAGACCAGATGCTAAACAAGCAAAAACAATAACGAAATGCTAGAATACGAAGTGCCAGTTATTTGACAAATGCTGGGTATTGCTGTAGAAACTACCCGTGGAACCTGTGTAGATAATGCAGTCTGAGTTGGCCTCACAAACATAGTAACATATAAACTGAGTCCAAATGTGTAAGAAGAAACCAGCCACACAAAGAGTGTTCCTAGTAGAGCAAAGGGCATGCATGAGGTCCCAAGGTAGAAGAAACTTGGAGAAATAGAAAGAAAGCCTGTGCGGCTGCCACCTAGACAGTGCCGGTGAAGCTGTGGGAGCGGAGCTTGAGACGCGATCCAATTTATATATATATATATATTTTTTTTAAATTTTTATTTATTTATTTATTTATTTATGGCTGTGTTGGGTCTTCGTTTCTGTGCGAGGGCTTTCTCCAGCTGTGGCAAGTGGGGACCACTCTTCATCGCGGTGCGCGGGCCTCTCACTATCGCGGCCGCCCCGGTTGGGGAGCACAGGCTCCAGACGCGCAGGCTCAGTAGTTGTGGCTCACGGGCCCAGCTGCTCCGCGGCACGTGGGATCCTCCCAGACCAGGGCTCCAACCCGTGTCCCCTGCACTGGCAGGCAGACTCTCAACCACTGCGCCACCAGGGAAGCCCCCAATTTATATTTTTAAAGATGTGTGAAGAATAGGAGGAAATCTTTGGGGTCTACGGTTAAGGGAAGAATTCTTAGACGGGACACTAAAAGCATAATCCATAATAGGAAAAATTGATAAATCGGACTTTAACAAAATGAAAAACTTTCATTCTGCAAAGGCCCTGTGACAAGGATGAGAAGACAAGCTACAAACAAGGAGAAAGTATTTGCAAATCACATATCAGACAAAGGATTGGTATCTAGAATATATAAAGAGCTCTCAAAACTCAACAGTAAAAAAACCCAAACAAGCCGATTTAGAAAATGAGCAAAATATGTGAACAGACATTTTGCTGAAGAGGATATATACATATGGCAGATAAGCACATTTCAAAAAGATGCTCAAAATCATTAACCATCAGGGAAATGCAAATTAAAACCACAATGAAGGGGACTTCCCTGGTGGCGCAGTGGTTAAGAATCCGCCTGCCAATGCAGGGGACACGGGTTTGAGCCCTGGTCCGGGAAGATCCCACATGCCACGGAGCAACTAAGCCCGTGCACCACAACTACTGAGCCCGTGTGCCTAGAGCCAGTGCTCGGCAAGAAAGAGAAGCCACCGCAATGAGAAGCCCGCACACCTCAGTGAAGAGTAGCCCCCGCTCGCCGCAACTAGAGAAAGCCTGTGCACAGCACTGAAGACCCAATGCAGCCAAAAATAAATAAATAAATTTATTTTAAAAAACCCCAAAAACATAGTGACAACAGCAAATGCTGACAAGAATGTGGAGAAACTGGATCACTCATACATTGCTAATGGGTCTGTAAAATGGTGCAGCCACTCTGGCAAACAGTTTGGCAGTTTCTTAAAAAACTAAACCTGCAACAATCATATGACTCAGCAATTTTACTCTTGGTCATTTATCCCAGAAAAATGAAAACTTATGCTCACACAACAACCTATAGATGAATGTTCATGGCAGCTTTATCTGTAATAGCCCCAAACTGGAAACAACCCAGATGTCTTTCAGTGGGTGAATGGTTAAACAAACCAGAGTACATACATACCATGGATACTACTCAACAGTGAAGGGGAATAAACTTCATACAAAAACTTGAACGAATCTCCAGGGAATTATGATGAGCAAAAAAGAAGCCAAAAGTTTATATACTGTATGATTCCATTTATGTAATATTCTCGAAATGAAAAAAATTTAGGAATAAAGAGCAGATTAGTGGTTGCCCAGAGTTAAGGAAAGAGAACAGAGGGAAGGAGGAAGGTGGGTGTGGTTATGAAAGGGCAACCAGAGGGATCCTTGTGATGGACTGTGGTGGTAGATACACATAAGATAAAACTGTATAGAATGAAATACACACACACACACACACACACACACACACACACACACACACGAGTACAAGTAACTCTGAGGAAATCTGAATAAAGCTGGTGGATCATATCAATGTCAATATCCTGGTTGTGATGTTGTATTATAATTTTGTAAGATGTTACCATTGAGTGAAACTGAGTAAAGGTACACAGCATCTCTCTGTAGTATTTCTTACAAACTGCATATGAATCTACAATTATCTCAATAAAAATGTCAATGAAAAAAACAATCTCAGGAATTCCCTGGTGGTCCAGGGGTGCTTTCACTGCCAAGGGGTGGGTTCAATCCCTGGTCAGGTAACTAAGATCCCGCAAGCCTTGCAGGGGCGGGGCAGGGTGCAGGGTGGAGTGGGGACTCTCTGGTGAGACTGGATTGGATGGAGTTGAGTGAGGGCGGGAGCAGTTAGAGTGGCAGCCGGGAGATGTGTTAAGAGGCACCTGCAGTGGAGATGATGACTTAGAGCGTGTGGGCTGGTCGGGGAGTGGCAGTGGAGAGGAAGAAAACTGGGTTTGCTGTGAACTCTGTAGAGTCTAGCCCTCTGACATTTGAATGTAATTTTCCTAGAGAGCTTCCCAAATCTCCAAATTTTCAAGAACCATAACATAATAAGGATGTCAATATCAATTATGTATGCTTAAAAATTCATTGATATCCCTTAGTCTCTTGGGCCACGATACAAAAACAAGAACAAAGCCCAATGATGAGCAGAGACTGGGCTCCGGGGACCCCTGTAGAGTCTCACGTTCCTACACCCCCAACTCCTTGTAAATGGACTCTGGCATCAGGCTTCACTACCGGCCCCACCTCACCAGCCCAATCAGCTCCAAACCCAGCTCTGTGCTCAGGACCCCGCCCCTCTCCATCTTGACCTTGGATGACAAGGGGATAAGGAAGATGGCAAGGGCGGGGCTTACTTCCCATTTCCCAAGTCCCCCCAACCACGTCATCTCATACACACACCACACCCTCTTCTCATTCCTTGTGTCTTCTTCCCACCCCATCCCTGTGCCTGAGATTAAATACCATACCTTCAAAATCACACACTTTCTACACAAGACCTCTGAAGCACTTTTACAAGAAACATTATATTTCTGAATACGAAAGGCCTATTTGACTACTGTTTCCCTGTGGTGTGATAAAATGTCTTTTCCCCAGAAGGGCCTTCAGAGCCATGAGTAATAATTTAAGATCTAAACAAGGTCCTAGTTTCAAAAGATAGGAGATAATTCAAAGGAAGTGAAGTACAATTCTAAAGCAAATGTTAAAAAAAAAAAAGTAAATGATAAATAAGGAAGATACAACATTTATCTATATTTATTGTATTAAAAACACTAAAAATGAGGAGCACCAAGTGGTGTAGCTGTGAAATATCACGGATTGTGACTGTTTTCTCATCATTGGTTCATAGCGAGTTGAATTTTGAGGGATGCTCTAGACATCTGGCCCTTGGTAACTTCCATTGTGGCTTTCAAATCAGGCCAGAAGGAAGGAGGGAGGTGATGAGGTCCTGAATGTTCCTGATGAGACTGAAAAGGACAGTTCATTTGGAGGGTCCAAATGGCCCCTTCTCCACAGCATCCCCACGTGATCAGGCACAGAAGACATCAGCTCTAGGAGAGCTGAGTACTTAGGAATCACTGGCAAAGTTTGACAGATATTAAAAATTCAATATCAACAGGCTGACAGCTGACTTACAATTTTGGGAGATTTAAAGCTGAAAAGAAGGTTCAGAAGTGAATCAGATATCCAGATTCTTCAGAGTGGGAAGGAATATCACATTTGAAATGGAGTGGGAGGTGATAGAACCACCAGGAATGAGAATCCTGAGGGAGAATGATTAGAGGTAAAAAAAGAAAAAGAAAACACAAAATCGTATTAGGTACTGAAAACACAAGATAAAGCTTAAAAAAAAACCCCACATCTATTTGTTTCATGATAATTCACTATTTTACCTACTTCTTTATTCTTGAAAAATGTACTTTGAAAAAGATTTGCTCTGGAGCATAATGTAGGTGAAGATATGGACACAATTTTTTCACCTGTTAGGTATTTTACTTAAAGCTGCTGTTTCAGGAGTTCCCTGGTGGCCTAGTGGCTAGGACTCACTACTGTGTCAACTACTGTGGTCTGGGTTCAATCCCTGGTAGAGCAACTGAGATGACACAGGTTTCATGGTGTGGCCAAAGTATACTAAAGGTGCTGTTTCTTCCTATTCTTCTGTCTTTTTGTCCACATACAAAAAATGTCATTTAAATATCACTTAAAGTTTTAAACCCTAGGTAAAATTTTAAGTAGCCTTATTCTTTAACTCCAAGCTGACACGCCCTTTCTTTGTGAAGTCTTCCTAAGAGAACGTGTCTTCTCCTTGGTGCCCCACTTCTTCATTAGACAGTAAATATTTGCTTCCTCATCTGACCCCTTCTTTTGTCACAGTGGGAACTGTGAGGGCCTTTTCCACCTTCCACTATTTCTGAGATAAGTCCAGGCCCTGTAACGTAGTAGGACTCAAGAAAAGTCTGTTGAATAAAAGAGAAGCTAGAAAAGTACCCAGTGGGACAGATATTAAAATCATTAGGTCTTCTGGTCACATGGTTTGCAAAGCCCGTGACAAAGTTCCAGAAGAAGAAGGTCTCATTGGTCTCATTTATCGTTTTATCATTTGCATGCCAGCTTCTAGAAAATACTGAAGAATGACTTTTAGCTAAGGCTGCAGTACTGAGCCTCTGTATGACTGCCGGGTAATGACCTGACAACCACATCCATCCTATCGAGCTTCCTGAGCAGTTTGTATATTGTCATTAAGCAGAAAAACAAGCTCTTCTCATTGCAGCATGGCAAAAGTATTCACCTCACCCAGGGTCACTGCTTTAAGCTATAAGCTGATAGGTCCCACTAAAATCTGCTCTGGGGGAACTTGTCTGGACATGGATATTCAAAACACGAAACACACAAAAGCTGTAAAATACGTAAATAAATATACATATAAACAATCTTAAACTTAAGGAAAATTTGCAAGTACAGCACAAGAAACATTTTTTCCTTACCCATTTGAGAATAAATGGCTGACACTATGCCCCACTACTCTCCCATACTTTAGTGTGTATTTCCTACAAATGAAGACATTCTCCTACATAACTACAATATAACAGTAAAATCAGGAAATTAGTATTGGTACTTTAATAAAATTCTCAGGCTCCATTCAAGTTCCTCCAATGGTCCCAATCATGTACTTGGTAAGAAAAGGTGCAGTCTTAAATCCAGATCTTGCAAAACAGACACCGAATTTAGTTATCATGTCTCCTTAGTTTCCTTCCATCTGAACAGTTCTTAACCTTTCCTTGACTGTCATAACCATGACACTTTTGATGTTTACGGGCCGTTTATTTTGTAGAATGTTCTTCTGTTTGGGTTTGTTGGATATTTCTTCATGATTAGGTGCCTGTTATATATCTTGGGCAGGAGTATCACAGAAGTGATGATGTGTTCTCATTTTATCCTATTCAATCGACACATGATGTGTGTTTGTACCATTATTGGTGATGTTAACTTTGATCACTTAAGTTCTTGCCTGCTTGGCTTCTGCAGGGTGAAATTGCTTTTTTTTCCCCATTGTAATTAATAAATATTTTGTAAGGAGGTTTTTGAGATTATGTAAATATCATTCCTCATCAATTTATTATTACTATTAATTTATTCACTATTTTTTGTTTCTTATAATGATGCAATTACATAATTGTTTTAATAGGTTAAGTGATCTGCCTAATCTTTTATCTGTTTTTTGCATCAGCTTTATCTTTTTTTTAACATCTTTATTGAAGTATAATTGTTTTACAATGGTGTGTTAGTTTCTGCTTTATAACAAAGTGAATCAGCTATACATATACATATATCCTCATATCTCCTCCCTCTTGCGTCTCCCTCCCATTCTCCCTATCTCACCCCCCTAGGTGGTCACACAGCACCGAGCTGATCTCCCTGTGCTATGCAGCTGCTTCCCACTAGCTATCTATTTTACATTTGGTAGTGTATTTATGTCCATGCCACTCTCTCACTTCGTACCAGCTTACCCTTCCCCCTCCCTGTGTCCTCAAGTCCATTCTCTATGTCTGCGTCTTTATTCCTGTCCTGCCCCTAGGTTCTTCAGAACCTTTTTTTTTTAGATTCCATATATATGTGTTAGCACATGGTATTCGTTTTTCTCTTTCTGACTTACTTCAGTCTGTATGACAGACTCTAGGTCCATCCACCTTAGTACAAATAACTCAATTTTGTTTCTTTTTATGGCTGAGTAATATTCCATTGTATATATGTGCCACATCTTCTTTATCCATTCATCTGTTGATGGACACTTAGGTTGCTTCTATGTTCTGGCTATTGTAAATAGAGCTGCAATGAACATTGTGGTACATGACTCTTTTTGAATTATGGTTTTCTCAGGGTATATGCCCAGTAGTGGCATTGCTGGGTTGTATGGTAGTTCTATTTTTAGTTTTTTAAGGAACCTCCATACTGTTCTCCATAGTGGCTGTATCAATTTACATTCCCACCAACATTGCAAGAGGGTTCCCTTTTCTCCACACCCTCTCCAGCATTTATTGTGTGTAGATTTTTTGATGATGGCCATTTTGACTGGTGTCAGGTGATACCTCATTGTAGTTTTGATTTGCATTTCTCTAATGATTAGTGATGTTGAGCATCCTTTCATGTGTTTGTTGGCAATCTGTATATCTTCTTTGGAGAAATGTCTATTTGGGTCTTCTGCCTATTCACTAATGTTTTTGATATCTGTATGAACTCACAGCTTCCTATGTTATTCAATGCATTATAGTCTGCTACTATCATTATTTATTTTGTTGCTGAAATTGCCCCAGATTTGGGGAGCCCCTGCAAGGTGGCCTCTGTGGCACCATCATTCTTTGAGCACTTCTTTATTTCAGCCTCAACAGGAGGTTCCAGGCTCATCTTGTACTTTCCCCACCCCAATACCAAAGTTAACCACTTCTCCAAGGGCCTCTGAAGAATGGTACTTAGAAACCAAGATCTGAATGCTACATGTACTCAATTCTATTGGGGTATAACTGCTTCCAGATCCTCTCAGTGGACAAAACTAGGAATATACGTATTTGAATCTCTCTCTCTCTTTCTCCCTCTCTCTCTCAGTCTACTAAAAACTGTGAGTTCACACCCCATATCTCCAATTCTAGCCCAATATCATTATCCTTAATAATTTCTTACTTGATCAGTCCCTCTGTAGGTAAGGATTCTCCTAAAGCTAACACAACCACATTCATCCTGGGTGGATACCCTCTTTGACACCCCTATGCAAGGCAGTCTCTTCACGTGGATACCCTTCTCACCTTGCTTAGGCTCTGACACCCCACCTACACCACTGCGAATCTACTCTTGCACCCACACACTATGCACAGTCTTGTTCAGTCCCACCTAGTAACTTTCGGACTAAGCTGAGTATGGCTCGATTCCTCATCTCTGTGCTGTGTCTGTGACCCACCCCCCCCCCTTTTTTTTTTTGGCCTCACCACGTAGCAGGCAGGATCTTGATTCCCTGAACAGGGATCCAACTCACGTCCCCCGCAGTGGAAGAGCGGAGTCTTAACCACTTGACCTCCAGGGAAGTCCCTGTCTGTGACCTCTTGCTTTCTAGGTATGCATCTTAATATAAACTATGGCTCCGGGCTACAACTTTTGTCAGCGTCCTCTCAGGAACAATGGAACCCCATTCCAGTCCAGGGCTTTAAGCTGTGGATCTCACACTCTTCCACTGCCTGAAATGAGGCATCTTTATTCCCTGTTGCCCCACAAGGATCACACTTGTGGCCTGGCCTGCTTCCTTGCAGACCCAGAGCATGTCAAGCCACAGCTCCATCATGACCACTGCTCTAAGTTTTCTCTTCTTTCTGGCCCCTAAACATTGAACTCTTGTTGTGGGTACAGTCATATCTTTACAGTTTTTGTGCTTTACCTAACATTGCTATGTAATTTGAATACAGAAAACTAGACAGGATCTGGGAAGAGTTAAGAAATGGGAGAGATTTTTTGTAGCTTTAAACAGGATGATAATATAAGTATAGAAAGGATCATAAAAAGTTAAAGTGCCAAAATCCTTTTAAGAAGGATTTAAGAAGCAGCATGTAATTTGACTCCTTTGTTGCATTTACGTTTTTAAGATTAGAGTGCTATGTGAGAGAGTGAGAGGGCCACTGGTAAGGGGCTTCCAGAGTCTGGCCCTCAGCTTTGCAGGATGGGACTGTGCACCCAGAGCTGATAGGCTCTCAGACCTACACCAACCCAACTTCATTGGCTTTGTCATGATAATGACAAAGGTAAAACTTCGGGCCCACTCGCTTGCACTCATCCCTTCCAATGCCCTGGAAGCAATTTTATGTTTGCCATTTTGTATTCTTTTTCTCAAAGAGAGACCTCCCTAATTGTTAAAAAAAAAAAAAAAGATTCAGGTCTCATAAATTCTGCATCTGTAGCTGCAAGGGACTAATGGTTAAATCAGAATGCAAATTTCCAGTGAAAGGAGGTCATTTTCTAAGAGAGCATTCCGCTTACCAGTAGATAGAGGTGCTAGGAGGCTGAATTCATCTTCAGAAAGTAGCCTAGGTTGCTTAGAGAGTGAAGAGAGATGCGTGATCTTGGGGGTTAGCTTATGCAGGCCATGTAAATTTCAAAGCTATTCTCACCCACCTACAGAGTGTGTCTATAATTCCTGTATGGCCTGTTCAGTACATATGCCTATCTCTTTCCAAGAACATATTTGATTAACTCTGCCCCAAATCTTACTTACTGGCTTTTTCTTTTTTTAAGATTCCATATATATCACCTTCTGCCAGTTTTAATATATTCTTTCCTTGTTAGGATATAATATAGTTGATTAGGTAAACAGCTTTCAAGACTCATCCACCCTGGTTGCCACTTGATAAAATCTGATTGTTCCTTAATCCCCTCAACTTTATATTCACAGGTCATCTCTTAGGGTGGGTTAATTTTATCCCCTACTCTACAGATTTGCTGCTCCCAGGTTAGTTCTCTGAAGGTCACCTTGTTTCCAGATGATGGGATCACCTCTCTATTGTCCCCACCCATTGACTTGTATAGTCAGAGCCAGCATGACATTAAGTCTTGCAACTCTAAGCACAATTTGAAATTAATAATAGTTACATAATTTAACAATTAAAACAAATCTTATAGAAAGTAGACACATTGAAAAGCTTCTCCCTTTATTACCTTACTGGGAAAGCTTCTAGAAATCTTCAGGCAATTAAGTTATATAGGCACAAGCAGAAGAAATAGTTTGCATTTTCTTTAAGTGCAACTTCAAGTGATAGGGATTAATGTTACTGTAGACAACCACTGCTTTAGATAACAAGGCACAGAGAGCAGTGTACATAAAGCAGTAACAGTAGAAGACTTGCCTTCCAGGAGCTTAAATCTAACTCAAGAAGAAAAACATACAAATGAAACATGATTTTGAAGTTATTTTTAAATTACAAATAATTATAAATGATTATTGGAGATAAGCCAAGGAAGTGAAACCTGGAAGAAATTAATATAAAAACAATGATGACAGTGGCTGCCACTTATTGAAGGCCTGCTGTGTGATACCCCCGAGGTGGTACTCATAGTATCTACATTTTATGGATGAAGAGATCAAGGCTCTGAGAGGTCTATTCAAGATCACATGGCTAGTAAAAAGGAGAGTTATGGTTCAAATCATTACTCCACAGGGGCTGGGCAAGGGTTTGGAGAAAAGCAATCTAGTGAACAAAGGCACCCTAGGATGACCAGGCTGATTTAGCTGGAGGGCAGAATTCAAGTGGAAAGCAAGGAGGCCCAGGAAAGGAAAGAGAAGGGGTGGGCTGGCAGCAGAGAGTAGGAGGAGGCTGAGAGATTCCCATAAATTTAGCCCTTTGGAGCTGAGGTGATAAGCATGCAAGAATGACCAGGGAGTGGTCCTATTCTCTTACAGGGTTTTGCAGACCTGGAATCTAAAGACCTGGTGGTAAATGGAACAGTCTTTGCAACAAGTAGTCTACATGAATATTTACCCATAATCTAAGTGGTGCCTAGAGAAATAGTAAACAAAGATAGTAAAGCAAGATAGTAACATTGTGGCATGAGAGCTATGAATGCAACAAACAGGGTGACAATAGAGTAACTGCTCAGGGAATCAACTTTAGACAGGGAGATATTGGTCCCACAGGCGATCTTTTAGCCACACCTATTCACTTACGTAAACAGCAAATACTAATGAATTTCGGTAACTTTTTCTGAAATGCATAGAGTGAAGTATTTATATATACATATGTATATATATATATACACAGTGTATATAAATGTACTTCTAAATATACTTCATGAAACGACAAAAGTGTCTCCTACTTTTACAAGTGTTTCCTCTTATAAAACTAGTTATAAGAAATATGCCTTGAAGAGTATCAAAAAGAATATAAACTGAATTCAAAGTCTATGATTTCGTAGGGAAGTTTCCAATTAGAACAGAAATATTTGAAACACATTCTGAAAGACTTAGAGAATGGTGGTGTTATAAGGCAATGTTTTCATTTAAAAATATAAACACTGAGTTTGAAAACTGCTGGCTTCACTAGATTTGTAAGTGAGGGTTGTGCCATCAGAGAATGATCCCAGGGGTATCTGAAATTCCTACAAACTCCAGGAAACTCAAATGCCTCCACAGCATGTATCCTGAAGGAAGTTATCTTCCTAAAAGCAGAACACCCTCAGGTGTAGATATTCAGATCCCATGCTCAGAGAGCACAGCATGAAAGGTCACAGTTATGAAAAAGGTCACATTCTTTTTTTCATTAAAGTAACACTGACCACTACCGCAACAACAGAAAAGAGATGATTGACAGCAGAGGTGGTTATACCAAGTGGTTAAAGCAGCTTAAGTTTCCGGACCCACCCCCAACCCCTACATTCGCACGGCCCCCCTTCCAAGGCCCTACAAGGGGCCCCTAGCAATGTATCCTCAAGGTCATATATTTTTGAAAACTTAGAGGAAGAGAGAGATTCAAATTCTCTTTCTTAAAGAGGGGCCCCTATACTGTATAAACTTCAGGTTCCAAACCCTGGATCCTCCTGATGCCCACCTTGTACCACACACTACACTCAGTGTTGGAGATAAAAAGATGAACAAGACACACTCTCTCTTGGGGAGCAGCTCCGTGTAAAAGCAAGACAAGGAAACCAATTACAGTGGGACACCTGCTTGGTTGTGGATTGTGCAATGAGAACAAAGGCCCAAGGGATGCTCTTTTATTGTTGTTATTAGTCTTTTCACTAAAATTGTTAACTTATTCGCTTTCTTTTACTAAGTGACGAGTGCCCATTAAAGTCCAATGATAAAGAAATGTAGAAACAAACAGTTAATAACCTCTATAGAGATCTTTATTACCCTTCAGGCCCGATGAAATGCCTCATGTCATGAAGCTATTCACCCCAGGCTCTTTTGGATGCTTATGACTTTGTAGCACTCACATGACACTTAAAGTAACATAGGAACGTGGGACTGGTCAGGAGAACTGAAAACAGGAGAACTGAAAACTGAAAAGGTATTCAGGTCTTGGCAATTAATCCTTAAGGTTCACAGGTAAGAACATTAGGAGATAAGAATGGAGAAAGAGGCAGGACTGTGGGCCTGGAGTTCCAGATGGGGAATTCTAGACTCAACTCCAGATGGTTTCTCTGCAGGGCATCAGTGTAAATAAGCACTGCTTTAGAATAGCAGTTGTGGAACTTCCCTGGTGCTGCAGTGGTTAAGAATCCGCCTGCCAATTCAGGGGACACGGGTTCAAGCCCTGGTCCGGAAAGATCCCACATGCCGTGGAGCAACTAAGCCCGTGCGTCACAACTACTGAGCCTGTGCTCTAGAGCCCGAGAGCCACAACTACTGAGCCCGCACACCACAACTACTGAAGCCCGTGCAACTAGAGCCTGTACTCTGCAGCAAGAGAAGCCACTTCAGTGAGAAGCCCGCGCACCACAATGAAGAGTAGCCCCTGCTCACTACAACACGAGAAAGCCCGTGCACAGCAGTGAAGACCCAACACAGCCAAAAATAAAATAAAATAAATAAAATGGCAGTTGTGCCTAGAGTTGGATTTGGTGGTGTGGACACGGGCAGGGCAGGAAGGGCAGAGAGGAATGGGAGGCCTCTGAGTCCAGAGAGTAGCAGTGAAGTGAAAAGTAAGAGATGGGTATGAGAGACATCAGAAGACGTTCAAAATTGATTTGGATGTGATAGTGGGAGGGATAAGAAGGAAACTCATATTACTCTGTGGTTGGGTGGAGAATTCATAGTGGCAAAAATTAATAAGAACTCAAGCAGAAGACTGTCTGGTTTTGGGAGGAAGACAGTAAATTTGAGCTTGGTTTTGTTGCCTCTGAGATACCAGTAGGTCAAAAAAGTGGAAATGCCTAGTCCTTTGCTACCCAGAGTCAAGTGTGGTCCACAGAGCAGCAACATTGGGATGACCTAGGAAGTTATAAAAAATGCAGTGCTCTGAGTTGCAGACCTGCTGAATCCAAGCTGCATCGTAAACCTCTACCTGTAAAGCCCTGTGTTCTGACTTGGTTCCAAACTGCTGTGGAATTCACCAAACTTCCTCTACTCTGAAGGTTAAAACTTCTAGGATTTAGGGCCTGTTGTATAGATGTGGTTAGTGCAAAGGAGTTGCAGAAAAGATAGATCTGTAAAGTTGTGTGGGACCCTTTAAAAACTTCTGCTTCTGAAGTACACTGAAGCCAAACTGAACACCTGTGGACCATGTGTAGGGCTGTCAGGGCGGCTGACTCATCTGCCCATCCCTCAGCTGCATCACACATTTTCCTCTGTATTTAAGAGCAGTGATAATAACATCAAAGAGAACACAACTTACAGGGGTTTTAATGAACTTGTCAAATTGTAAGAGTTTGGGCATGGACAATAAGTGAGAATTTGAGTACACCACCATTATTATAAAATCAGGATCTCATTCTTCAAAACTCTCCATGTTTATAAATACTGCTGTTTCCTTGTTAATTACATAAGTCAGTTCCTCAAGTTCACCACAAGACAGACATCTGTGCGTAAGAAATCATCTCCTGATCTTACTGTAAAAAATCATAACATGACATTTTCTAATATCCAGTTTATACAAATGCATAGAAAATCCTTTTCCTTTCCTTTGTTTTCAACTTCTCTGTTAACTGTTAGAAGAGTGTTTATATAACAATGCAATGCTACCCTTTAAATACTTGCAATATTATTTGACATGTCAGTTGAATGTGTTGGGAATGGGTTTTTAGGTAATTTGACTCTAAACAAAGGGAAATAATGCATTTAAAGAATATGTAACTGGTAAAGACCATATGACAATATTGCCACTATTATAAGATACATTCACACCGATGACTTTTGTGCTGAGACATAATCACTCAATTCTGATTGCCTACTATGTACCCAGAATTTGGTTAGGAATGTTGCACATATAAATCCTTTATAAACACCTTAGAAGCTCAATTTCACAGATTTCTTGGATGTTCGTATTTACCTGAAATCCTCAACAAGAGGGAAAAAAAAGTCAGAAATGACATGAAGATGTGTAGAATGTGCAAAAGTAATATGTTTACCAGTGTAGCGAACTTTAAAAGAAGCTGTAAATGAAATGCCGCTGCTCCGTGAGCAGCTTCAATCTGTATCAGAATTATTAGGATGAATCAAATGAAATTGCTGTCCAATATCAAACTGGCATCTGACCATCAATTATTGGCCAAATATTGGCATTTTCACATAGTTCAGCCTGTACTGTAATTAGGCAATTTCTTCTGGGCCAACCTATGCTATAAGTAGACAACAAAGTAGACAGAAGACAAAGGGTGTACATGTAAGATTTTTTTCTTTCATGTGGTTAGTTTTCAGGGTAGAGCTGTCTAATACTATTGCTACACAGACTCTTAAAGACAACTCGGAAACTTGACTGCCAAGAAAGAGCCTAAATTTCGTGGTGAGCCATTGGTTACAGTGTCCAGGTCTGATCATTGCTCCAATCACCAGAGAGAAGCTGACAGTGTGACAGGGTGCAAATCAGCCCCACAGGAAAAACGTTTGTTGTTTCTTTAGCTGACTAGAAATGCACATGTGATGTTTCAGCTTATTGATTGTACCTTCTTTGAAAGGAAACTCTAAAACCCTAAACTGCAAAGACCTAAGGGTAAATGGCTATCTCGTTGTTTAAAATCTGTTGCCAAGAAAGCTGACCTGACACAAATCAGAAGCTAACTCTGTTTATTTTCAAGATATCTTATTTCATGTAATCAAATTTTGAATGCATGGCCAATTCATGCCTCTGACCTCAGGGCTAATTTTGTATCACAGCAGGATAATGAGATGAATAAGTTCTCAAACAGTTACAGTTAAGTCCCCTACATACGAACCTTCAAGTTGTGAACTTCCAAAGATGCAAACGTATTATAAACCTATTACAGCACAGTACTATACAGCCGATTGTGTTAGTTGGGTACCTAGGCTAACTTTGTTGGGTTTATGAACAAATTGGACTTACGAATGCACTCTTGGAACGGAACTCGTTCATATGTAGGGGACTTACTGTACAGGGAAAAAAATTGTTATCTGGGAGTTTTTAAAGAGATAATATATATATATATATCACATTTTAAATGATTTTATGAAACCTTAAATGGTCAGACAAGGGCCAGCAGAGTCAGGTAAAGTTTATTTAGCTACAAAAAACTTCAAGTGAATTATTTCCAAGTTAAAAAAAAAAGAAACCCAAAACCTGAAAGAATAAACAGGAATTTAAAATGGGTGACATATGGGACTTCCCTGGTGGCGCAGTGGATAAGAATACACTTGCCAATGCAGGGGACATGGGTTAGACCCCTGGACCGGAAAGATCCCACATGCCAGGGAGCAACAAAGCCTGTGTGTCACAGCTACTGAGCCTGTGCTCTACAGCCCTCAAGCCACAACTACTGAAGCCCGCGCACCTAGAGCCTGGGCTCCACAACGAAGAGTAGCCCCGGCTCACCGCAACTAGAGAAAGGCTGTGTGCAACAATGAAGACCCAACACAGCCAAATAAATAAATAAATAAGTAAAATGGGTGACATAGATTAGTGGCTATATTAGTACAATACTAGAAAAATAACTCAGTGCTGAACATAATAAACATTCAAAAATTTTAACTATTGCTAACATCAGCATTACTATTACCATTATTATTGAATACGTAGAATTGCCTTTGAAATAAGTTTTTTATTTTATTTTTATAAATGTTGGTAAGGTGTTGATTTGGTTGCAGATTCCTTTATTCGGGTCTAGAGAATGAAGATGCTTTTTTTTCCTGCAATAAATTATAAAATTAATTATGCATGCAACACATTACCTTATACTTATAATGGTGCTATAGTCAACTCTCACAGCAGAATGTGTACAAAATTGGAATCTAAAAACCTGGATTTGAGTGTGGGCTCTGTTACTAATGTTAACCAAGGAGGAGCCGCGGAGAGTCACGAGCTTTAGTTTCATTGTCTGTAAAACGGGGCTAAGCCTGTAGCAGTAATGATAGCTAACGTTTAGAGTGTCATGCTTCCTGTATGTCAGGGACTTTCCTAAGAATTTCATCCACATTGACTCAGTTACCAATACATCTAATGTCTAGCATTAATGTAGTAAAAGGGGGATTGTGTTGATCAATTTCCATTTGCCCTGCTCTGCTAGGAAGCTGACCCCTGCAGATGAGTCCCTGGGGCTCCCTGACACCTGACTTTCGGTTGGGTTCAGACAAATGGAAGCATCAGCAAAAGATCAGAGGGTAGGGCTTCCCTGATGGTGCAGTGGTTGAGAATCTGCCTGCTAATGCAGGAGACACGGGTTCAAGCCCTGGTCTGGGAAGATCCCACATGCCGCGGAGCAACTGGGCCAGTGAGCCACAACTACTGAGCCTGCGCGTCTGGAGCCTGTGCTCCACAACAAGAGAGGCCGCGATAGTGAGAGGCCTGCGCACCGCGATGAAGAGTGGCCCCCGCTCGCCACAACTAGAGAAAGCCCTCGCACAGAAACGAAGACCCAACACAGCCAAAAAATAAATAAATAAATTTATAAAAAAAAAAAGATCAGAGGGTAGGAGGAGAGAGAGGCTGGGGTATTTCCTCCCCAGTTCCTCCTTGATTTAGCAACCCTATTCGAATTTGTATATTTGGGAGGGAGGTGTTCGCCAAGACTAAATCACCTGCCCGATAGCCTCTTTTCCATCTTTCCTCTTCTCATTGGGCTCACTAAACACTCTGTCCTTCTTTAGCCTCTTCAGGCCCTGGGTGGTACTGACCTCCTGCCATGGCTAGTCTTCTGTACCCTCGCATCCCTCTCTCGTCCCCTTAACTCCCTCCCCACAGCTCTGTGAAGAGTTCCTTCATTAAAGTGGCTTGATTTGAACCCTATGAGTGGAATACTCTTTCTTGCTGGGACCCAGATTCTTACAAGGATTTACTATTTTAGCATTGCAGTCAACTACTTGTTACTTAGTATAAGGGTATCTTAAACAGAGTTTTGCTTTGAATGAATTGGAATGTTAGGAAATACGATCTTGCCATTTTTTTAAAAATTGAAAGGTTTTTTAACTTGAACTAGTTCACTATTTTTTTTTTTTTAAATAAACAAACAAGAAAACCCTCATTCATTTGGTTTACACTTCAGGGAAAGGATACTTGGGATTTGACTTAGTTTGGGAGTTCAACAAATTAGCTTGATATATCCCAGTTAAATTGTTCATGGTTTGATTTGGTTCAGGTTCAAGCATAAAACCCTAAAATAGGGCTTCCCTGGTAGCGCAGTGGTTAAGAATCCGCCTGCCAATGCAGGGGACACGGGCTCGAGCCCTGGTCCAGGAAGATCCCACATGCCGCGGAGCAACTAAGCCCGTGCGCCACAACTACTGAGCCTGCGCTCTAGAACCCCTGAGCCACAACTACTGAAGCCGCTGCGCCTAGAGCCCGTGCTCCGCAACAAGAGAAGCCACCACAATGGGAAGCCCATGCACCGCAACCAGAGAAAGCCCGTGCGCAGCAACAAAGACCCAACACAGACAAAAATAAAGAAATAAAATAAATAAATTAAAAATAAAAATAAAAAAAAAACCCTAAAATACTGGAAAAGGTGAGTTGGCGTAAACTGGTTTCTCTGAGTGGGACTAATGCGCGCTCTAATTATGGGGATACATTCCTAGAATGGCAGAAACTCAAGGTCATCTTAGTAATAAAACAAAATGAGTGATTTTCACTGAAATGAATGGCTTATCAGCCACTGGATTTCCCAGTGTATATAGCTTCCTAAACAAAATCATGACAAACTGTGTACGTGTGTTTTCTAAGCACTGTTATATCTCTCTTCTCTTTTTTCTAAATGAATTCCCTTTCCAATGAGATCAGTATTTCTCAAAGTATGAGCCCTACACCATCACTTGGAATTTGTCAGAAATGCAAATTTTTGACCCCCCCCCCCGCAACAGATCTACTAAATTAGAAATTTCTATGGGTGGGCCCAGCAATCTGTGGCTTAACAAGCCCTCCAGGTGATTCTAATGTACAATAAATCTTGAGAACCACTGACTTAGATTTTACGTTTTTTGAAGTCAAGTCCTATCTAGTATTTCTGCATTGGGATTGGGATCTACTCAAAGATCACGCTGATATAATGAATTTCATGTGTGTGTCAGTGACAAGCTAACAGGGGCAACTGATGGAGTGACCAAAGACATAAGTGACAGAGGTAGTGTTTGAACTTGGACAACATAACTCCAGAGTTTAGCTTCCTAACCATGAAGCTAGAATGCCTCTCTAATGGCCACACAGAGGGGAGACACAAAAGCATATGAAACCCTGAGCAAAACTTGAGAAATAATATTCACATAAACTTCTTAACCTTCAAACATGTTTAATACAAGAAGTATCTATTTAGAATAATACGCATTTGTTTCATTATTTTACCCAGTAGAAAAAGTCAAGACGGAATTTTGCTAATACACATCTAAATTTTCAAGCACAAGGTTCTGGTTATCCTGTAACTAAATAAGTTTTCACGTTTTTGTTCTTGAAAGCCAATTCTTTGTTTAATGAGAAGCAGGCAGAGCTGCACACAGAGTACAGCTACAGTCTGTGATAAAGCCACGTACACCTAGTTCTAAGCGTTCCAAATATGTTTAATTATATATTCTGGCTTTTGTATTTCTTTCTCTAGGACAATAGATCTGTTTTATTATATATGTATGTATTTTTGCCTGGAACCACAGCTTCCTGAGAAAGCACCAAATGGACAGGAGAAGCAGGAATGGGGGTGGCTTGGGGTTTCTAATCTAGGGATTCCCTTAGTCGGAAACTAATGATGTTTCACAATGCAGGCACATCTTTAATCTCTCAATGAATAATGTATAATGGTTTAGAGAAAGATATAATAAAAGATCCCTATGTTCCAAAGCCAGTAATTTGGTAGTTATGCTAGTTCCTCCCTCTCTCGCCCCTAAACACAATCTGTCACCAAGCCCTACCAATTCTAGCTGCCAAACTAGTCTCTTTCCTTTGCAGTCTCATTACAACTGCCTTAATTTAGGACCTAGACTCAGTTGGTCTTCCTTTCCCCTGCTCACTTTTGCCTCACTGTCATGACAGCTATACTTTTCTTAATATATTGTTTCTCTATTTTAAGTGTCACCACCGGGACCTCCCTGGTGGCGCAGTGGTTAAGAATTGACCTGCCAGTGCAGGGGAC
This sequence comes from Balaenoptera borealis, assembly GCF_965194805.1. Classification (NCBI taxonomy): domain Eukaryota; kingdom Metazoa; phylum Chordata; class Mammalia; order Artiodactyla; family Balaenopteridae; genus Balaenoptera; species Balaenoptera borealis. The sequence continues at coordinate 59,722,458 of NC_138876.1, read as the reverse complement.
ATGGGTTCGAGCCCTGGTCCGGGAAGATCCCACATGCCGCGGAGCAACTAAGCCCGTGCACCACAACTGCTGAGCCTGCGCTCTAGAGCCCATGAGCCACAACTACTGAGCCCGTGTGCCACAACTACTGAAGCCTGTGTGCCTAGAGCCCGTGCTCTGCAACAAGAGAAGCCACCGCAATGAGAAGCCCACACACCACAACGAAGAGTAGCCCCCGCTCGCCGAAACTAGAGGAAGCCCATGTGCAGCAACAAAGACCCAATGCAGCCAAAAACTAAATAAATAAATGAATTTTTAAAAACCCCAAAAAACAGTAACATTTTAAATGTCACCATCAACCTCTCCCATTCCACACCTGATTAAGTCCTCAGCAAGCTTACATCCTATCTCCCCATTGCTCGAACTATATTCCAGTAATTTGCTGTACAAGCCAATCTGCTTCATACCTTCTAGGCTTTGCTTCTTACCCATTTCCTCTGCCTGGAATTCCCTTTTTCCTCCTAGACAAAGAGGGCAAACTGTTGTATTTCTCTCAAAACCTAGTTCAAAGGGAGTCTTTCTAGCCCCACATGCAGGGATTTCTCTGTGTATTACCATTATTGTCTTATATGTGATCTCACAATCTATCTCTGATTATTTTAGTTTTTTATTTGTATGCCTTGTTCAGTTTGGATTTCCAGACATTGCACAAAATGCCTGACACAAAATAGGTGCACATAAGTTAAGGAATGATTGCATTCATCACACTGTATAATGGTCTGTAGCTATGATAAACGCTTTTAGGTGTGGATAAAACTTGAAAATGTTTTATCTCCCATAAAATGTTTTCAAAAGCCAGATGCTTGGAGTTGAAATAACTTTATCGTCTCTGTCTCCTGTAGCATTTGTTCACTCTTTGTCTTTTTTTTTAAACTAATTTATTTATTTATTTACTTTTGGCTGCACTGGGTCTTTGTTGCTGCGCATGGGCTTTTTCTAGTTGCGGAGAGCAGGGGCTACTCTTCATTGTGGTGCACAGGCTTCTCATTGCGGTGCTTTCTCGTTGTCGAGCACAGGCTCTAGGTGTGCTGGCTTCAGTAGTTGCAGCACACAGGCTCAGTAGTTGCAGCATGCAGGCTTCAGTAACTGTGGCTCGTTGGCTCAGTAGCTGAGCACGGGCTTTGTTGCTCCGTGGCATGTGGGATCTTCCCGGACCAGGGCTCGAACCCGTGTCCCCTGCATTGGCAGGCGGATTCTTAACCACTGCGCCACCAGGGAAGTCCCTCACTCTTTGTCTTGAGTCATGGAGTAAGTGCAAAAATTATTTCATCTACCACAAGTCTTCCTGTTGTTGAAGATATGTCGATAGGGTGTAATGGAATCAGAGAAAAACTAGCTTACCAATTTATTTGCCTTATTCTGCTCTCGTCCCGTGTTTCAGTTGTCTAGTCCAGATAAGCCTAGGTGTGTCCAAGAAATTTGATTTTGAAAATGAACTTGAACTGCCTAGATTATTAGGCAGAACTGTTAACCTCAACAGTCAAATTACAAACGTTTGAGATATAAAACAAAATGCAAATGTATTAATTAACAGTGCAAGATATAGACATGTTCAAAGGCCTTGCTATTTCTATCCACTCCTGCCTTCAACAGGAAGTAAAATTAGAAATCAGAGGGCTGTTTGTTGAGTGTGAACTTGGAACAAGGGGAAACTGCCAGTCTCCTGAGATATTTCTTCCAGACCAGAAAAAAGCCAGATGAACTATCCCTGCCTTCACTGTAACACAAAACACTTATCTTCCGGGACCTGGACATACTGTGTCTGGCAGAGTAAATGATTTTCTCCTGGACAATGCAAGAGAAATACGACCAACTTTCTGTTTTGGGGGATGGGTTTGGTCACTCTCATTGCCTAGATTCTTGCCTTCTGCTAACAATTTTGTTTTGTTTTGTTTAAACAAGATGTAATAAGCAGTGACCTCAGAACGCACCCCCTCTCACTCTTGACTTTCTCAACCACTTTGCTACTTGACACTTTGTCCTGATCTGACCTTGTTATCCTAGTTATGATTTTCACTTTCTCTTGATCACCTTACAGGTAGACCAGGGAATAAAAATAAGCAGTCACCCTGATAAGATTTGGATGGTCGCAGTTTTCTCAGGCATCTAATTATGATCTGTCTTCTCTAAAGAAGACGGGTCTCATCCTCCATGTTTTTAACTTACTGATTTTATTCTTAGAGAATAACATTCTGGATGTACCTAACAGTAGTTCCCTAGATACTGACTATACTTGACACATGATGGTCTTGACAACTACTGCCCCAAAATAATTTTTTGAAAAGGAAGAGGCAAATTTAAACATGAAGAGCTGAATCTTTCTCATAATTATCCTTCAAAACACTTCTCTTTCTGCCCCACTTAAAAACAGAAGATGGGAGGTGACCTTCATAAAGTTATATTGGGGGGGGGCTTCCCTGGTGGCACAGTGGTTGAGAATCCACCTGCCAAGGCAGGGGACACAGGTTCGAGCCCTGGTCTGGGAAGATCCCACATGCCGCGGAGCAACTAAGCCTGTGCGCCACAGCTACTGAGCCTGAGTTCTAGAGCCCGAGAGCCACAACTACTGGGCCCATGCACCACAACTACTGAAGCCCACACACCTAGAGCCCATGCTCTGCAACAAGAGAAGCCACCGCAATGAGAAGCCTGCACACCGCCGCAATGAAGAGTACCCCCCGCTCACCACAACTGGAGAAAACCCATGTGCAGCAACAAAGACCCAATGCAGCCAAAAATAAATAAATTTATTTTTTTTAAAAAGTTATATTGGATAGAATTACTCACTGCCAAAGGTTAGCAAGAGAGGCTTTCTGTTCACATCGCCTCCCGCAGTGGTTTTCTGTGGTTACAGAGGCTCAGAAGAGAGTGTGTGTGCGGGTATTCTCTGTGTGGCTCCAGAGTTGACTTCATTTTTTTTTTTTTTTTTTAATTCCACTCTTCAGATGCCTGACTTCTTGGTTGGCCACAATTATTCATGGCCTTGAAGGGCATAACTTGTTCATTATCTGCATTATCTTTCACATCTGTACAATAGGAATCAATATACTTGGTCTTGATCTACTATACAGATATAAACTAAGGTCAGCTCCTAAGAAGAAAGAAATTATTCAGTGTATTCTTTTTCTTCAGGTTTTAATCCTGGTTTCTGAATTTGGGGCACTTTTCTGAAATGTGATTCTAATTTTTCATATAATACACATACACAAAAAAACTAAGCCTCTTTCAGTACGTGACTCACAACATTTTTCTACCCACATGCAACTTTTAAAAATACCTTTATACAAGCATATTTTGGTGTTTAACCATACTATAGCTGGAGACTTAGAAATATTAAATAGGGAGTTCCCTGGTGGCCTAGTGGTTAGAATTCCAGGCTTTCACTGCCATGGCCTGGGTTCAGTCCTTTGTCGGGGAACTGAGATCCCACCAGCTGCGCGGCCAAAATAAATAAATAAATAAAACTCTCGGCTGTTCCTGGGAGGATCACTTGTTTCGGGGACCCTTTTCAATAGATTGACTACCCTCCTACCCAGCCTAGATTTCTGATGCTTCCTCCTCCTCATCACAAAATAGTTATACATCTGTGCTAGGGACCATACAGAGAACACTAAAGGAAATCAGCTTTATCTTTAAGAAGTTTACATTTTTACAGAATACACTGATATGTAAAATATGAAGAGCAAAAGAAGTAGAGTAAGTCATTATACAATTAGTAAAATAGACTTAGAATGTCTGTATGAGGGATAATTGTATTTAGGGTTCATAAAAATAGATGAGGCCGATGTTACTGACTTACACGTATAGAATGGGTAGCAGTATAACCCTGTGATGAATAGATGAGGATTGCAGCGAGATAGACCTGGGCTCATAGCCCAGCTCCACCACTTACTCGCCATGTGACTAGTTATGTGACAGCATCCTTTGGACCTTTGACATTTAACTGATCTAAGCCTTCATTTCCTCTTCTGTAAAATGGGGTTAATGAAAACTTCTTGTTTGTTTCTTAAGTAATATAAATCATATAAAGCACTGAGCACAGTGCCTGGACATAGTGAGAGCTCAACAAATAGTTGTGTTTTAGAATTACAATGCTTTGTATTTATTCAAAGAGTTTTCAGATACATCATCTCACTTGATCTGGACACCAATTTTGTAGAGAAGATGAGATAGGTATTATATACCCCTCACAACCCCCTACACTCACATCCACCTTCCAATTAGATGAGGAAACAGAGACACGGAAAATTGGAATGACTCGCTCAAGTTAGTGACAGAGCCAGTACAAACACTGGTCTAGAACTCTTTCCACTCCATGTCACCAAATAGGAGGCCCAGCCACAGGCGTTCTCAGGTCTAGACAGAGTGACTTCATGTAAACAATTACTGCTCTCTGACTAGCCTAGGAAAACATGAAAGCTTTCAAGGACTATCTGAATGGCGAGAAAAAGGTAACTTTTGGATGAGGTGAGGGATTGGTACCTAGCTCTGCTCAGGAAAAAGCTTACCAGAGGTGTATTCTAAGGGGACAAATCCTAATCCTAAAGAAAATTTTATCAAATGTGCCTTAGGAGAGTAGAGATGTATCAATTTTTTCTATACACCGAGGATATTACCCACTCACAGAACTGTAATAAAGATTAACTTGGGTAAAATGCATAAAAGAATTTGTACATGGAGCTGTTAGAGAAGCTAAGGCGCTGGAAATAAAGAAAATAGAAAAATTTGGCTCCTCTATTCTTTTTCCTTTCATATATCCTACCCTACATCATGTAAAACACTTTTACTTTGTTAGAGTGGCTGAATTTACATTAATTAGGGATTCACTTGGGCTAATAGGCAACCATTTTTTTTTTAACAGTATGAGGGCTTTTTTTTTTTTAATAAAGTTATTTATTTATTTATTTTTGGCTGTGTTGGGTCTTCGTTGCTGCATGGGGGCTCTCTCTAGTTGCGGCGAGTGGGGGCTACTCTTCTTTGCTGTGTGTGAGCTTCTCTCATTGCGGTGGCTTCTCTTGTTGCTGAACACGGGCTCTAGGTGTGCGGGCTTCAGTAGTTGTGGCTCTTGGGCTCTAGAGTACAGGCTCAGTAGTTGTGGTGCACAGGCTTAGTTGCTCTGCAGCATGTGGGATCTTCCTGGACCAGGGATTGAACCCGTGTCCCCTGTATTGGCAGGCAGATTCTTAACCACTGTGCCACCAGGGAAGTCCCAATGGGCAACGATTTTTAAAAAAAATACTTACTTGTTTGACTGCTCCTGGCCTTAATTGTGGCACTCGGGATCTTCGTCGCAGCATGTGGGCTCTTAGTTGTGGCATTCTGGATCTAGTTCCCTGACCAGGGATCGAACCCAGGCCCCCTGCATTGGGAGTGCGGAGTCTTAACCAGGGCACCACCAGGGAAATCCCAATAGGCAATCATTTTTAAGGTACACATGGTTTTGAAGTTTACTTACTTACCAGCCATTTATAGATTAATATATTGTTTAATCAGATTGCTTTCCTAATTTTTAAATGACACCGAAGAAAACAGAAGAATTTTGGTAAGGAGAGGAAGCAGGCAATTTAAGGATAAAGAGTAATTTTGGGAGTATGCAATATTGGGGTCAATCAACTAGTAGGTACTCAAGTAATCTGAGAACAGAGGACTCTCAGAGCAGAGAGTTGCAGAGAAGGAGATGGTAGAGTCCCAAAATTATTGTATGGCAAAATAATTTTCCAGAGTTATGCCTGTATCCAGAGAAAGTATGGAAGTATTTTTCTTCTTCACATTCCTCTTGCATAAGGGGGCCCTTATGCATCCTATAATTTTAACTTAAGGTACCACTCACTGATATTTGACTACATAATGGCTAAACAGATATTTGTGGGCTGGCCTGGCAGGTTATATTGTTTCTACAGGAAAATGATTCCTGAGTTTTAAATAAGCAGACTAAAAATCGCATTTTTTTTTAACTTAGGAAATACCTATGTTTATATTATACATATTGATATGGCGTGCTGATGTCTTTAAACAAGAAACAGGCAGCTATAACAGCATTTATTCCTTAGATCTCTCAAAATAGAGTACACGTCTTGATTTCTACTGTTATTCGCCAGTGTATTTTTCTGTATTACTTTTATTTTTTTTTAATATTTCTTCCTTCCTTTCTTTCTCCCTCCCCCGCCCCCGTTTCTTTCTTTCTTTCTTTTGCTGGTGCCAGGTCTTAGTTGTGGCATGTGGACTCTTAGTTGTCCCAAGCATGCTGGATCTAGTTCCCCCTCTAGGGATCGAACCTAAGCCCCCTGCATTGGGAGCACAGAGTCTTACCCACTGGACCACCTGGGAAGTCCCTGTATTACTTTTAAAATGTAACAAAAAAGCAGTGGAAACTGATATATTTTGTATTTTTTAAGGATAGTTCTGGTTGTTTATTTGCATCAAATTGGTTTAGAGAAATTGTTCAAAATAAGGAGGCCATCCTCTGAAAATATCTAGTCTAATGCTTCACAAATAGAATGTTGAATAAATTTAGGTATTTTTTAATAGAACTGGACAGCAATATCTACTGGAACTCTTTGCCAGTCATCAAGCTATCCCAAAGATACTTGATTTCTTTTTCTGAATACACTTTCTTCCTAACTTATTTGTAACTATGATTGTAAATCCCAAATATGCATGGCACCATATTCAGTACAAAAATTTCAGAGCAAATGACATTTATTTGGCATTACCCTTATCCTAGCTGATCTCCTTCATTTTTCATTGAATTTAAGTCAAGTTTACCAAATTGTGAGTTAATCTGAGGCAGCTTCTAAAGTATCACATTAACACTGAAGACATTTAAATACAAGAATTTAGGCCAGTACATCACCACTCACATGGTTTTTGCCTCTCCCTCTCCATCTTAGTCCAAGTTACCACTGTCCCTGAACTGGCTTTTACAATAGCCTCTGGAATTGCTTTCTTTGCTTTCAATCTGCCATCTGCAATCAAGTCTCAATACAATGGCCAACGTGATTTTTTTTTTTTTAATTAGGCTGTGTCATTTTCCAGCTTAAATCCTGCCAAGCGCTGGCAATTGTGCTTAAGATAAAATCCAAGTTTCTTACCATGACCTATGAGGATCCCTTTTCTTGTCCTTACCCAGTTTACCCCCTTTTTTGTCCTTCTTCCATTCATTTCTAGAGTCCAACCCCCTTGGCTCCTCTGTGTTTCTCAAGGAAGTTTAGCCTGTTCCTTACCCCGGTCTTTGCACTGTAACTTCCATCAGATGCCTGACTCCTGGATTTCACAAATCTGGATTCTTCTCTTTCTTCAGATCTCAGTCATTCCCTGATCATCTCTGTAACGTGGCCCCCAGACCACCTAGTTTCTCTCTAGAATATGATCCTGTCTTATTTCCTTCATGGGACTTGCACTGAGTACAGTTATTTTAATGCTGATTATCTTTTTTAAAAATATTTATTTATTTATTTTTGGCTGTGTCGGGTCTTAGTTGCCACATGCAGGATCTTTTGTTGTAGCGCCAGGGCTTCTCTCTAGCTGTGGTGTGTGGGCTCCAGAGTGCTCAGGCTCAGTAGTTGCACACATGGACTCTCTACTTGTGGTGCTCAGGCTCAGCAGTTGCACACATGGACTCTCTACTTGTGGCGCACAGGCTCCAGAGGGCCTGGACTATAGTTGTGGGCCTAGTTGCCCCGCGGCATGTATGATCATAATTCCCCAACCAGGGATCGAACCCACGTCCCACACATTGGAAAGCGGACTCCTAACCACTGGACCATCCGGGAAGTCCCCGAGTACAGTTATTTTATTTACAGCTATCACTCTGTCTTTTCCTTCCCACCAGAATTTAAGCTCTATGGTAGCAGGGATCCTGCCTTGTTCTTAAACACTGTCACTGAGAATTGTTCTGGTGCATATGGTAGTTAAACTGACGATATTTTAAACTCTTATAACCTATATTTTAGAATAGGAGGCTTTAAGTACTATAAAGTATAACCTTTTCATGTTATAGATGATAAAAATTAAAGCATAGAGAGATTAAAAAACATATTCGGTAAGTTGTAAGACCAGTACTAGAATCCAGTTTTCCCAACTCCACAACTTCACATGACCTCTTGATTATAGCTGGCTGCCCTGATTTCTCCCCAGGTCTTCAGCTAGCTTGATCATATTTCTCCTCTTCCTTCCTTATACACTTTTTTCTAAGCTACTGTTTTCTTCGTTCATTGCTGCTAACATAATTTATTTATTTCTGAAGCTTGCTACCTTTATTATTAACTCTATGATGCACTTTGTGATGCTAGTTATGAAGACTATCTTATGAAAATAAATGGTAACATGTGAAAAAAGCCACAGTGTACAGCAGTACCGCACACAGTGAATATAACAAAGGCTCAGTTGTGCTGTTTCAGGGAAGAGTCAATAATTAGTAACACATTTCTAAAGGTCTCTCTTGCATAATTTTTGTGTCCAGATGTCTATGACATTTGGGTTCTAAAACAGAGTTCCAAATACCACACATTCATGCACATTTTCCAAGAATAATTGGATGATTTTTGAATCTTTCTATTTAATAAACATCAGGACTAAAGATGGGCTACTTCACAATATCAAATTTATTCGTTTTAAACATCCATTTCGATGTGGAAAGTGTTTGGAACAAACACAATTAAAAGAGTGCCAGATTGTAAATCCTTTGAAGTTTTTGTTTATGATATGTCTCTTCCAACTGCTAGTAGCGTAAAAATGGAAAGTAATTTACATAAAATTTTTCAATTCACATGTTCTTGGAGATGAACTTTTTCTTTTTTTGTTTGAGTTTAACTATTAACGATTCCCTCAAAACCCTTTGTTGGATCCCCACGGCCTGGAGTATAAAGTCCAAGCACCCTAATAAGGTACAACCTCCTTTTCCTGCATCTGGCCCTGCCTACCTCTCCAGCTTCAATAGTTTCCACTCCTCCAAGGTTTATGCTCCAGGAACACTAAACTGCTTGTGATTCCTGGAACACAGTGGAATGCTTCTTTTTTCAATGTCTCTGTCCATGCTGTGCCCTTTCCCTCCACGTCTCCCAGCTTAGTCCTATGCACCTTTAAGTTCCGGTTCATGCACCACTTCCTGTAGGAAACCATCTCAAGTTGGGTGATGTGGTTCTTGGGAGCACAACTCCTCCGCTGGATGACACTGAATTGTAACTAACTGTTTATTCATGTGTCCTGTTGGGCCGTGGACTACTAAAGGGGGCTCACCTTTGTCTCCATGCCATTTAGTAAGATTTAAATAAAAGAAAAATGAATAAATAAGGGATTTTTTGCATAGAAAAATTAAATTACAGAAAAGCAAAGGTTAGACTTCAGTGATTGCTAGGTGCAAGAAAACCTCAATTAATTAGAACCAGCTAACTGCCTGGATTTACTGGAATTTTTGAAGAGAGAAGATTTACACTGTTGATGCTTAAAAAAATCTTAGGAAACAAATGGTTTTACCAAGGATCTCTTACAAATGAATGAAAGAGTGAAAAAACAGTTTCTAGGGTATGTCATAGCATAAGCAAGATTTAGCACAAACTTCTCAAACTTCTATGTCTATTTCAGTGGCTGCCAATCCTTCGAGAACTGGGGTTCCTCAAAATAATTTAAAATGATCTTTAATCTACTACTGCAACCTGAGTATCTATGTATACATAATATAATAATGATGCTATATGAATATTTTAAAATGTATGTTGATATTTGAGATTAATAAGATATAAAACCATTTAAAGCAATACTTGATTCACAGAACCAACGTCATTATATATTTTCTCAATCCTTGTATTCAGACATTCATTTGACAAATATATATTGGGAGCCTCTTGTGTGCCAGGCCCTGTGTAGGTCCTGGGGATTCAACAGGGAACAAGTTAGTTGTGGCTTCTGCCCTCAAGATATTTACAGTCTAGTAGGAAAGAGATAAACAAATAACACATTGAATGAGCCCTAGGAGAAAAAAAATGGGAGCTATGGTAGAAACCAATAGGAGAGAAGAAAACATATTCAAAGAAGGCTTTTCCAGGGAAGTGATTTTAGATTGAAATCTAATGATTAAGAAGCAGCCAACAGGGAAAGAGTTGAGGGAATAGCATTCCAGATAGAGGGATCAGCATGTGCAAAGAAAGGTCCAGTCAAGAAAGAACCTCAAATGTTTTGAGGGACAGAAATAAGTCCATTGTATTGATATATAGCACACTAGGCAAGGAGTGAGGTAGAGCTGGGGACAAAACCAGCTCATTCAGTTTGGGGCATCGTAAGGATCAGATTTCCCTCTAAATCACAGTGGGAAAAAAGTGGAAAGGGGTAGGCTACTCACTGTCTATCTAAATTACTTAATACAGTACTAACTTGTGCTGCGTGTAAATAAGCACTTAATTGTGTTTCCCAGATACCCAAGTATTATTTATGAAAGTCTTTATCTTTCAGAATACAGAAAGAACACTGGAATACTGAACATTTCCCCAAAATGTGAATAATTTATTCTAACAGATCTAATCAAGTGTGTATTGATAGAAGCTTGGACTTAACACGACACCCTTCTCAAGCAACCGTAAATGAATATCCACAGCAAAGAAAGGGCAATTTTTTTCTTTTTCTTTAACTCTGGGCACATTGGTTCCAAATGGCACATTTTGTCCAATTGTTTTTGTCCTGGCCATGAAATTTCAAGGGTTGTGACTTGAGATAGAGCTCATGACAGAAGCAGATGCATTTAGCCAGGGATGGATACCGTCTTCATACTTGAATTCCAGAGGATCACTATACTGTTTGCTCTAAATTCATTCTCATTGTTTATTCTCACATAAGCTGAATTTTTGTGCCCCCGAGGTATTTTTCCAAATGAGGAGGAGGATATGTTTCCACATCCTTTTGTGTTTGAAACACAGTCTGAAACTTAAAATAAGAATATGGTGATCATAAACATACCTTAATGAATGTCTACATAGTATTTTATGATTTTTAAACACCTTCATCCATTTGTGACTGCATGGATCCCATAACTGGAGGCATTTGCCCTCTACAGTACTCTGAGGAGACTGAGAAATCAGCTGTCAGTGATTTCCCTGGGGTCTCTGGAGCTTTGGTGATGTAAGCACTTTTCTTCATCATGTTAAAATTAGGAGGAAAGAAAAATCTGCTGAGTTTGTGTTTTTTATGGCAATAAGCCAATTTTCCTTTCCATATGTTGCTTGCCCTTGGGCACTCAGAAGGTACATGGGATTCATTTCCACTGAAGGAGAAGACTTAGAACATGGGGGAAAATTGAATGAGACAGGATAGTATGATTAGCTATTACTATGATCTGCAAGAGAATATGGAAATTAGGACTGGAGGCTGGGGATTAGGAAAGGGCACAGTCAGGCTGGCATTCAGGAGAGCATGTAGATTTTCTTGATTTGTTGTGCAAAACAGGAAAGTTGGAACTGCAGGCTCTCACTGAGATCACACTCCAGTAGATTTCAGGCTAAGAAGTGAACCATCGTTGGGTTAAGTGCTCTGATGAGGGAAGTGGAGATTACTGGGATGGTAGCGCATGTGAAGGACGTGGGGCCTGTGAGGAGGTAGGCTTTCTGGAGGAAGTCCTTTCTAAGCTGAGATCTAAATAATAAAAATGGAATTCCAGGCACAGGAATGGGATGGGGTGAGCTAGAATGTGGAGCCTGGAGGAGGAAGCGCTTCTGCAAAACAGAGTTAAATGGGAGGTGCATTCCAGGAACTAAACGTAATTCAGTGTGCTGAAGCATAGCGTGCAAAGGGGGCGGGCAAGGGGTGATTAAGAGAGGAGGTTGGAGCTATGTATCCATTTATTTGTTGTTGTTGTTTTTAAATTTATTTATTTATTTATTTTTGGCTGCATTGGGTCTTCATCGCTGCACGCGGGCTTTCTCTAGTTGCGGTGAGCGGGGGCTACTCTTCGTCATGGTGCGTGAGCTTCTCATTGCGGTGGCTTCTCTTGTTGCGGAGCACAGGCTCTAGGCGTGCGGGCTTCAGTAGTTGTGACACGTGGGCTCAGTAGTTGTGACTAGCGGGCTCTAGAGCACAGGCTCAGTAGTTGTGGTGCACAGGCATGCACAGTTAGTTGCTCCGCAGCATGTGGGATCTTCCCGGACCAGGGATCGAACCCATGTCCCCTGCATTGGCAGGCAGATTCGTAAACACCGTGCCACCAGGGAAATCCCTATGTATCCATTTATGAAGGGCCTTCCAGGACAAGCTAAAGACTGATCTGAGGACAATGGGGACCCAATATGGATTTTAAGATGGAGAATGATCTTCTGAGAAAGATCAATTATGCATCCTTGTAAAGAATGGATTGGAGGGCTCAGGTGGTAAATAGAAGCCAATAGAAAGCTGTTGCAATGATGCAGATGATAATGATGACCCGAACTAAGGCAGTCATAGTGGAGTGGGTAAAAGTGGATGGAGTTAGGAAGCGAAAATAATGAGAATTGATAATTGGTTGGAAGAAAGAGGTGGAAGAAAGGAGGCCTACGTTTGCCTAGTTTTCTGGTTTAAAGAGCTAGTAGAGGATGTATCTTTTCTCTAGGAGGAAACCCAAGGCAGTTGGGTCAGTGTTCTTTGCACTAAGTCCTCTGTCTCAGATCACACTGGGTTGAGAGGGAAATCTGGGCAGCCAAAATGCAGCTATGAATCAGGTACCATAGTTGTGATGTCCCAAGAAAATACTGTTTTATGCCTATTTTCCTGATATTTCACCTGGTTTAGCATTTTTCTAGAGAAGAGTGTCCTGGTTTGGACCATAAATTATGTTCGCCCTACTTATGGGTAACTGCCCGTAGCAGGAAAAGTAAGTTAGTTCTTTTCTTGAACACACATTTTACCATTTTACCGGGGTTGCAGTCTTAAACTAGTGTGTAAAAAGGATGAGTTGGCTGGAATAATTTAGTAAAGAATCATTTTCATTTTTCATATCATTTATCTGAGTAAAATTACTGTAGAAGGAATTCTAAGTTATATCTATCCTGATTGAAAAAAGTTCAAGTATTTGATGAACTTTGTTATTTCACCTCAACTTGCCATTTTATTTTTTCAATTGTGAGTATAAGTGATTCTAAATTCTCCAAAGGGGTTTAGTAAACCACGTGGACATGGCTACAGTATTATAAATGTTTTGCACAGCCTTTTTTTCATATAGATGTGATTTATGGTAGATGAGATTGTTTTTAGGATAGGAAGCCCCATTATAGCCTAAAGTGAATAGTTGATTTCAGGGCTATGGAAAAAGAAGATATTCAGGATGTCTGAACTTGGTGAAACCATTCTAGAACTCCGTCTTTAAAAAATCTCAAAATCTACCTAAATATTTTAATATAAACCCTTCATTTATACATTTACAGCCCATCTTCTCCTTCCAAAAAGTATATAAGATAGCTCCAAAAGATTCAGCCCCCATTAGAAACCAGTTTTTCACAGAAGTGGATATGTTTCTAACTGCAACTGTTTTTTGAAAGATGACTTTATACAGGCCACCCGGCTATTTCACTTTCAAACAGATTGCATTCCAAAAATGCGTTTGAGGGTTGGCTCTTTGAAAGTTGGAATTCATTTTTCTTTCAGAAACACTGTGATGGTTGAGTTCCCAGGCGAGTGCACAAAAACCTGGTCAACCTTGGATGTATACCGCTTGCTTGAATTCTGGGTCCTAAAAGTATTACTGAGGAGAGTGGAATGAAGAGAGCTTTCTCCCATTTTCTCCATAAAGAGGAAAATTCTAGAAAATGTGAAGGCTGTCTTGTTATCTCCATCTTTCCCTCTGTTCTCTCTCCTGCTGGTGTTTCTCCAGGCTGTCCCAAGTCCTGACTGCTTCCCCCCACTTGGGCCTGTTCCAACTCCTTAAAAATGTCTTATTTTCTAATGATTGCTTCTTTCTTCCCTAGTAAAACTCCCAGGCATTCAAGTGGAGTTATCTTAATTTTCTATTAAAACCTTCTAACTGAACACCATATGTGAATGACTAATGGATTCTGAATATTTGCAGAGCTCTTTTTTAAAAAGACAAGGAATATATTATTACTTCAAACATGTGTATTTTGGAGAGGAAGAATGTAATGCAATTTAATAGGGGAAATTCAGGTTAAGACAAGGTATTTTTGGACAAAGTTTCCAAAATTTGATTCTTTAAGTTCCCACTTTTATTTATTTTTAAATTTTATTTATTTATTTATTTAGGCTGATCGAACTGGGGCCCCAGCAGTGCAAGCACAGAGTCCTAACCACTGGACCACCAGGGAATTCCCATAATTTCCTACTTTTGTTTATTTGTTTATTTATAATTTCCGCCTTTACTTTTAAGTGACAGCAACAATTAGCATTTGTATATCACCTTATAATAAAATTTGATATACATTTGAACCTGTAAGGTATTTATTCCTGTTTGACAGAAAGGAAACCGAAGCTCAGAAAAGCTAAGTCTTGCTTAGGATTTCCAGCTCAGACTGGAAAGAATCCAGTTCCTGAGACTAAGCTTCCAGGAGTTCTGCTGTATTCGGCTGCCTCTCCATTTTCCAAAGTTCTCAATATCTCCACGCTGACAGCGAAGTTTCTGGCAACAGAGGTGAGGGGAAGGGCATGGAAAGTCAGGAATTTAGTTCAGGACTGCCATCCCTAGAAAACCATTTAGATGTGTCTCCTCTTACAAGAAGTGGTTGCTCTGCTAATAGCTGATATAAACTTGATACCCGGTCAGAAGGGGTGGAGGAAGGGAGTCAGGAATAAATGGAAACATTGCATATTCAGGGGATGCATCTATATACTATATAGATATAGGTGTGTATGTATAATAATGGTTTTACATTGCACATCAGAGAACACAGATCAATATCTACCATATTGTTTTTCAGTTTTCCATTATTGATGAGACAAATTATGTAGCCTATAAATGTCACTGTTTAGGAAACTTTTGGAGAGAGAGAACATACACTTGACCAAATAGTAAAGGAAAGAAAAAATAAAAGAAAAAAAGGAGGTACAATTCAAGAAGCCATAATTTTCATAATTGTAATCAGAATTAAAACAAAACCTGTCCAAATGAAATAAAAAAAAGAGCCTGTATCTTTGGAAGAAGAAAAGTGCCATGGTGGCAAGTTCTGATCATGGCAGACAAACTCTCTTCCTGTTCCTAAATGACACGTGGATCTGTTAAGAAGAACTTTCTCTTTGGGAGCCAATCCAGCTAATCAGCAGTGACAAAGTTTACACAGGAAAACACAGATGTTCAGAAGTCCTAGTCAGGGCTTTGGACATGAAACACCAAGGGGACCAATGAGGCACCCACCCCCTTGGGTGCTTAGAACCATGAACCCTTGAAAATCTTGCTTTGGTCTGCCTAGTACTAGAAGTGCCCTGAAAATGCAATAGGGAAGGGGACATCTCTTAACTCTTTCCATATTAAAGAGACATCTGGACTTAAAAATAATAGTAGGCAAACATTTATCAAAAGTTTGTCGAGGAAACAACAAACATTGCAACTGTGCAATAAAAGGAAGGTACTAGACTATTGCCTGCATTCAAAAAAAATGAGTCATATGACCTTTTGTGGAGAAAAAAGGGGGTTTTGGGGAGTGGGGAGGAGTGAGGAGAAAGACCTAAAGAGTCCTGTGATAGTGGGTCCTTTTTTTTAATTGCTGATAACCTATCAAAGCTAGATTGGAGAAAATCCCAACAATGAAAATGTTAATCCACTTACTCTAAACAAAGGCTAGGACTTGAAGTAGACAGGCTAGAGTTTGTCATTATTTGGGAGTGATTGGATTTATTTGAAATTCAGAAGCTCCTCAAAGAATGTTAAGGTTAAACTGGAGCAAAAGAAGCATTTTTCATTTTGTTTTGGTGGATATGGGGACTTCTAGTTTGTATAGCAGCATGTTTGGGTTTACTAAAGTATAGGAGAAGTCACTAAGATTAACTTACTATACTATATTTTATTAATAAAGGAAAGATTCTAAAATCAAAGACATATTTCTATGCAATGGTTGTTCTTAATATTCTTTACTCTAATTTGTCATTATTTATTTAGATGTAACCTTAAATTCCATTGCAAATTATGATTCCATTCTGTTATTTTCCATCAACATACTTTGCTCATACTTTGCTTATGCTAGCACATAATTCTCATAGTTTGATAAAGGAGCTTCTTTTGTATGTAAAGAGACGTTTACAGAGCAAGTATACAGTCAGCCCTCCTATTCTCGGGTTCTGCATTCGCAGATTTGACCAACCACGGATGGAAAGTATTTTGGAAAAAATAATTCCAGGAAGTTCCAAAAAGCAAAACTTGAATTTGCCATGCACCAGCAACTATTTACATAGAACTTATTTTGTATTTACAACTATTTACGTAGCATTTACGCTGCATTAGGTATTATAAGCAATCTAGAGGTGATATAAAGTATACAGGAGGATGTGAGTAGGTTATTATATGATGCAAACACTATGCCATTTTATGTAAGGGACTTGAGCACTCATGGATTTTGGTATGGGTGGTGATGGAGGTTGTCTTAGAACCAATCCCTGGTAGATCTTGAGAGATGACTGTAATCTTTGAATGAAAATAATATATAAACTACCTTCTGGATCAACTTATAGTCAAATCTGCTTCCTATATAGATTTATGAGAGCACAATATTTTTTGTTTAATGAATATTTCTTTTTTTTGGCCATGCCGCGTGGCAGGCATGCGGGATCTTAGTTCCCCAAACAGGGACCAGGGATCAAACCCATGCTCCCTGCAGTGGAAGTGCAGAGTCCTAACCACTGGACCACCAGGGAATTTCCAAATATTTCTTGAATAAATGAATTTTATATTGAGAATCTAAGAACAAGGTAAATTTTTTTAAAAGCAGATTTCATTGGCTAAGGTGGGTGATGCAGTACAGATATAAAGAGCATATACAATGAAGCCCCATTGGTAGCAGAATAACTCAATGCCATCCTCTCTGTTCAACAAGGCTCAGAGGGGTGATAATAAAACTCAAAGCATACCCGGTATTTTGTACTTTACTAAATTTGTTCAATTCATTATTTCATAAGGTCTTCATAATTTCTACCTCCAAAATATGTCTTAAGTATGTCTACTTCTCTCTCTGTCTACAGTGCCACTCCTTAGTCCAGGCTTTCACCATTGCTGCCTTGGGTTACAGTTGATGGCTTTTACTTTATTCCATTCTCCAAGCAACTGATAGAACCATTTAAATCAGATTATGCCACTCCCTGGTTTAAAACCCTCCTGCTATCCCTTAATCCTTAGAATAATATGTCTTATTACAGGCCAAAGGCCCTCCAGATCTGGTCCCTGCTTACCTCCAACATAATCTCATGCCATTCTCATCTCTCATCCACTGCACTCTTAGCAAGAGTCTTCTTTCAATTCCTCCAACATTAGAAAGACTTTCCCATCTTAAGGTCTCTGTACATGCTGTTCTACTTAAAAAAACTCATTCCCTACCATTAGCTAAGTTAGTTCCTTTCATTTTTTGGCTAAAATATTATCATACTCATCCTTTTCTGAAGTTTTTCTTTCTTGCTCTCTTCTTTATTTTCTTCATAGCATTTGTCACAATTTGTAACTGCTTCGTTTATTTTTGTTTTACTTTGTGTTTTTATCTTTTCCTTCTTGGATCCCTGAGCGTGGAGACTGTGCCCATCTTGTTCCGATGAATGCCCGGTACCTAAGGGCAGAGCCTGGTAGGTAGTAAATATACAATAAAAACTCATGAAGAAAGGAACAGTAACCCTGTGAAGGGCACGGGCTTTTCAACCAGCCCCAAATCATTTACTCACGATCACATACCAGTTAAATGGTGAACCAAATAGAGGTTAAGCCTTTGTGATGGATAGTTTAGGGTTCCGTCCTGTTCACGGATTGATTGTCTCCATTCTGCCACACACCTCTGTTTGAGAAAATAACTTAATAATAGGAGAAAAGCTGAGAGTAGTCATGGAACAGGAAGGGCACAAACAGATAAATTTGTTATTTTCTATACATGAACAATGAATGAACAGACCAAATATAATAATTGAGAAGTATGTGAAAACCAGACTGGAGAAGGCCTTGAATGTTCTTCATTTGGGAGGTAACGAACAGCCTTTGAAGGTTTCAGACTAGAGAAATGGTATGTACAAAATGGAACTTTTTTTTGCATTTAAAAAAAAGTTTATTTTATTGAAGTATAGTTGATTTACAATGTTGTGTTAATTTCTCCTGTACAGCAAAGTGATTCAGTTATACATATATATATATATATTCTTTTTCATATTCTTTTCCATTATGGTTTATTACAGGATATTGAATGTGCTATACAGTAGGACCTTGTTGTTTATCCATTCTATATAGAATAGTTTGCATCTGCTAATCCCAAATTCCCAATCCATCCCTCCCCCACTCATCCTCCCCCTTGGCAACCACAAGTCTGTTCTCTATGTCTATGAATCTGTTTCTGTTTCGTAGATAAGTTCATTTGTGTCGTATTTTAGATTCCTCATGTAAGTGATATCATATGGTATTTGTCTTTCTTTTTCTGACTTATTTCACTTAGTATGATAATTTCTAGGTCCATCCATGTTTCTGCAAGTGGAATTATTTCATTCTTTTTTATGGCTGAGTAGTATTCCATTGTATATATGTATCACATCTTCTTTATCCATTCATCATCTGTCAATGGACAACAAAATGGAACTTTTGAATGAAGAATGTGAGGATGTATGTCAGAGGGAAATGGCAGGGATGTCCACAAAGGAAGTTACTGCTATTTGATTATGTGGTTAGCAAAATCACATTTTTCTTGTACATGGTTTTAAAATGATAAAATGAGAGGAGTCCAGAACTGAAAGCAAGTGATCCCTCTTCTAGTCCTGCACTGACTACCTAAGGTTATCTTATAACCTCTCTGGGTTTTCCTAACCACTGAAATAAATAGCTTGTATTAGATGAAACTCTAAGCCTCTAATTCTAGCACTGAGGAAAGCTTTAAGCACTAAACAAATACTCATTTGTTAAACAAATTAACAAGTAAATGAAATCTATGACTATATGATACATTTTTCACATTTTAAGATTTATAGTTCCTTATAGAAACCTTGAAATTTCAGAAAAGTATGAAGAAGGAAACAAAAATCACACATAACCCCACCAATCTGAGACAACTCTGGTTAACATTCTCATGTACCACCTTTCTGTCTCTTTTTTCCCCCTAATTATTTTTTTCACTTTGTTTCTTCCACTCTACCTTTGTAAATATTTTTGTTATTAATGGGGTGGGGGGGAGCCTGATTAATATATTCTCTATGTGAAACATTTAGAAACTCCAAAAGAAGAAAATAAATCATTAGACTCCAACCCTGTATGTAATTTTGTATCCTACTTTTAAACTTTTTTATAAAAAATTAATTAATTAAGTTATTTTGGCTGCATTGGGTCTTCGTTGCTGTGTGCAGGCTTTCTCTAGTTGCAGCGAGCGGGGGCTACTCTTCATTGCGGTGCACGGGCTTCTCATTGCGGTGGCTTCTCTTGTTGCAGAGCATGGGCTCTAGGCACACGGGCTTCAGTAGTTGTGGCATGTGGGCTCTAGAGTGCAGGCTCAGTAGTTGTGGCGCACGGGCTTAGCTGCTCCGCGGCATGTGGGATCTTCCCGGACCAGGGCTTGAACACGTGTCCCCTGCATTAGCAGGTGGATTCTTAACCACTGCACCACCAGGGAAGTCCCTTGTATCCTACCTTTAAAAAACTGTTGTAGCACAAACATTTTCTCATATTACTAAAAATGCTTCAGGGCTTCCCTGGTGGCGTAGTGGTTGAGAATCTGCCTGCCAATGCAGGGGACACGGGTTCGAGCCCTGGTCTGGGAAGATCCCACATGCCGTGGAGCAACTGGGCCCGTGAGCCACAACTACTGAGCCTGCGCGTCTGGAGCCTGTGCTCCGCAACAAGAGAGGCCGCGATAGTGAGAGGCCCGCGCACCGCGATGAGGAGTGGCCCCCACTCGCCGCAACTGGAGAAAGCCCTCGCGCAGAAACGAAGACCCAACACAGCCAAAAAATAAATAAATAAATTTAAAAAAATTAAAAAAAAAAAAAAAGCTTCAGAAACATGGTTTCTAATATCAACAAAATAGACAATAATATGGATACCGTCTTTTTAAAATAACCAGTACCTGGCTTCATGTCCATCAATCATCTTCCAATGATTTGTTGAGCATAGATTGTGTATTATACATGAATGAAACTACCAAGCTCAGGGTTTTCCCCCCAATCTTATTTTCCTAGAATTTAGTACTCATCTTTTCATACTGGGAACACATCCTGGACTTCTACAACTTCAGCTGAATTACTTATTCCCTCCTCTGTGTTCCCATGACACTATATTTATCATTCTATTAACATAGCTCCTATTTTCTATCATAATTAGTTGTCTATTTCCTCCTGTTAATTAAGGGCTCCCTAAGGGCAACAGCTGCTGTTTATCCTTATGTCCTTAGGGCCTAGGATAGGATCTAGAACTAAATTGGGGTTTTGTTTTGTTTTGCTTAAAATCTCAAAATCAAAATGAATCTTATGGTATAAATAGCCATCCATCAGAAATTTTCACCTTTAGGGATTTACTGTCATTTCAACTCAACATATACAAAACTATTAAAACTCATATTTCCTCCTACAAGAAAACAAACAAAATAAAACAAAACTTTTTACTCCTCTGCAAGAGGTACCTTGTCCTTGATACTTTATTTCTTGGTCAAGCTTTAAACCTTGAAATTATTTTGGCTTTATCTCGTTGGTCCCCATTTTCCCGTAACTATTTATTCCACAAATAAATACCAAGTGTTACTTTACACCAGGCATTGTTCTGGGTGCTAGGTGTATAGTAATAGTAAATAGGGCAGACAAGGTTCCTTATCTTTTTGAGCTTATGTTCTAGTGGAGGGCGACAGTCAATAAGCAAAGAAGAAAAATGTCAGATAATGGTTAGTGCTTCATAGAGGATTAGAACAAGATATAGAGAGTAGCTACTTCAGGGTAATCATCAGAAAAGGCCTCCCTTTAGGATGCTTCTCCTCTGTCTCCCCTCCTCTTTAGTCCTCTGGCCAATAGGCCCTCATCACCTCGTGCCTGTGTTAGTCTAACAGCTTAATGGATGGGCTTCCTGACTCCAGAATCAACTCCATATCTTGCTGCTAAACTAATCTTCTATTTGATGGTTGTGGGAAAGAGAGAACATCCATGGAAAATTGTAATTTTCTCCTTTGCTAAGCACACAGATAAGAGCCTAAATTACAGAACTCAGATCCAATTTTTACTCACCAAACCAAAAACTTAATTACTCATTAAGTGAATAAGGGATTAAAATTGGAGAGATCTCTTTGAATTTCAGCTCAGAGACCTTTCTGATTAGTGCTGAGGGAGAAGGGATTCAGAATTACACCCTGGAGTGAGCAAGGAGTCCTTCTTCTTTAACCACTGAGGCCAGACAGAAAAGAACATTCATGGAGCTCCTACTAGGTGCTATGAACTCTACTGATTGCTTTATTCACCTTCTGTCACTGAGACCTCATAATAACCCTCTACAATAGAGATAATTAATTAACTTGCCTCAAATCCCCACAATTAGTCAGTGGTAGTACAGTGACTAGAACTCAAATTTGGGTAGAAACCTTAAATTTTATATATTGTTTGGTTATAAATGATATTCTGAGAAACGTAAACAAGAACTACAAATCAGTTGAAAGAGAGTGGTACCTAAAACAATTCTTTTTATTTTTTTAAATGCTGTCTATTCTACTCTGTTCTTTTTTTTAATAAATTTATTTATTTGTTTGTTTTTATTTTTGGCTGTGTTGGGTCTCTGTTGCTGCGCACGGGCTTTCTCTAGCTGTGGTGAGCGGGGGCTACTCTTCTTTGTGGTGTGTGGGCTTCTCATTGCTGTGGTTTCTCTTGTTGCAGAGCATGGGCTCTAAGTGTGCGGGCTTCAGTAGTTGTGGCACTCGGGCTCAGCAGTTGTGGCTTGTGGGCTCTAGAGCACAGGCTCAGTAGTTGTGGTGCACGGACTTAGTTGGTCCGCGGCACGTGGGATCTTCCTGGACCAGGGATTGAACCTGTGTCCCCTGCATTGGCAGGCGGATTCTTAACCACTGTGCCACCAGGGAGGCCCTAGAACAATTCTTTGTAGAACAAATGAATAAACAAATGAGAATAATTAGGAACATTTATACCTAAAGTAGTCATTTAGGAAAATGAGTTGAGGTAGGAATTAACCACAGTTAATTGTCCATTCATTAATGCAACAAATCATTAGTACTTTATGGCAGATGTTGTGCTTGGTATTTGGGATATTGTTCTTGCTCTCAAGGACCTTATAGGGTAGTGGGGCAGGAAGATATTAATATATATGTGTTTTGAAAGAGAAACACAGGCTACTTTGAGAGTTGGGGACCCTGAGCTACTCTGGAAGTTTATTTCCTAGGTTGGAACCTAAAAGGTACATAGGAGTTTTTCAGGCAAGTAAGTAGGTATGAGCATTCAAAGCTCAGTGAGCATTTCATTCAGCATTACACCATTACATCTCAAGGTAGAAAGCAGCATGGTAAAGAGAGTTGGGAAGTGGAGTGAAGGAGATCATGTAGGGACTTAAAGACTTGGGGTTTTATCCAAAGACATTAAAAGATTTTGAACCAGAAAGGGACAAGACTAGATGTGGGTTTTAAAGAGATGACTGTGTCTGCTTGGGAGAGAACAGATTGGAGGGAAATCAACTTGAATGCAGAAAACCTACTTAGGAGGGTTATCACAATAGTACAAGCGAGACTTGATAATGCCTCTCACTGGATAGAGAGAACTGGATGGATTCAAGAAATACCTAAGAGGTAGAATGGATAGGATTTGGTGATTGATTCCCTTAGAGTATGAGGCATGGGACTGTTTCTGGAATGACTGGCCATATTTCTAAAGTAAGTAAGAAGGTGGTGTTAATTAATGGCATTGGGACCCCAGATGAAATGAGAAGAGTATGGAGAGTGAATATCATTAAATTAAATCGGAAGAGGTAAGCAGTGAGAAGAATGAGTCCTAGGCTGGGCTGTATCAGCCAGTTGTGATAAAGGAGGGTTTGAAATTCATTGGCTAAGGACAGTGATCCCTAAGCTTTTTTTTTTTTTCTTTCTTTTTTAGGAGAAGAGACCCTGGAGCTATGGCAGGGTCCCTCCCCTCCAGGGGAGAGTGGGGTGAGGGCTAGATTGCTCCTGGGTATGGATCCCCAGTCTAAACTTTTTAATGTCCTATGCCTATGGGTCAAAATAATTTTTTTTAGTAAGCAGCTCCATAAATTGTATTTATTTATAAATCTTAAAATATTGTCAATCTCTATATTAAATATTAGTAATTATATTACTGTATAGATAAAATAATAGAAATACAAACAGTATCAATATCTTCATGTAACCTAATAGATCATGAAACTTCAGAGGTATCTGGTCTAGAGAATTTTGAAAAACAAAGTATTGTTGTTTCAGACATACAACTTCTAAAAGTACCAAAGCCACCTTTAAGTCTTTTAATTTAGATGAAATGAAGCAGTCAAGTTAAGCTTTTTAAGGTTAACGATCAATCAATCAATCATCAAATAAACAATAATACAAAGGAAGGCTCCTCAATTCTAAGCTAAACATCAAATTTCTTATCCAAACTCAGAGGCTGGCCAACCTGGGGCCAAGTGGGAACTCCAGAAAAGTACTCTAAGACTGGCTGCTCCCAGAACACACACAAAACTTCACATCTCATAGGATGTTAGATTGAAAGTATGTGTTTATCTATAACTTGTTAAACTAAACTGTTTTAGTTCTGAGTGACAGAGACACAATTTGAACCTACTTAAGCAAAAAAGGGGAATTGATTAGGAGGACTCTGGAGTGTTTTATGGGACCTAAAGAGGGTAATATGAGTATTGGGGAACTGGACCCAGAGACTTCAGTCACATCAGTCCCACAGTCTCAAGTCTTTCTTCCTTACACATCTACTTCCTTCCTTTCTTTTATATTAATTTAATTTTTGTAACCTATGAAGTTGATACAACTGTTGTTTCCATTTTATGGATGAGGAAACTGAGACACAGTAACTTGTTCAGGGTCATAAGGTTAAAATGTGGCAGAGCCAGGATTCAAACCCAAGCAGCCTATTGACAGGGCCCACACTCATTAACTTTTCATTATCGAATATTTTAAAGATACACAGAAGTAGACAGACTCATATAATTAATCCCACTTATGGACTAATCTTCTAGCAGTAACAATCATCAACTTATGTTGACTTCGGTTTCATACATACCCCCACCAATTACTTCCCATTGACACTGGTTTATTTTGAAACAAATCCCGTACATAATTTCATTTCATCCATAAATATTTCAGTGCATATCTCTAAAAAAGAATTTTTAACAATGGCAACACTATTATTAGACCTAACAATTAACAATAACTTCTTAATATCATCAAATACCCAGTGTTAAAATTTCTAGTTGTTTCACAACTTTTTTTCCCTACAGGTGATTATTTGCATTGGGATCCAAATGATACCCAAATATTACATTTGATGGCCATATCTGTTAAGTCTCTCTCTCTCTCTTTTTTAAGAGACTATACTTTATTAGGATAGGTAAGACCTAAATAGTTATATTTGAAGTAGAAATTGATAGGTAGCAAAAGACACAGAAAACGAAAGTAGAATGGGAATTCAAAAATAACTTTCAGTGACAGTCTCCAAGAATAATATTATTGTTCTGAAAAAAACAAAACAAAACAAAACAAAAACAGTGGAATAGTACATGATACCTATTACACCCCTTGGAAAAGACCTAGGATTCTTCTACTTCTAAGCACTCAAATACTTTCCTGTCTAGGAAATCCAATGTACAAATATACACAGGAGATGAAAATACATTTATTCCTAACTAGTTTACAGATTCCTAAAGACTTTATTATGGCAAATTTTAAACACACAAAAGTAGACATAATACCCTGGATAAGCTTCAACAATAATCATGGCTAATCTTGTTTCATAGATAACCCCACTCACTTATTCTCTCCTGTATTCCTTTGAAGCAAATCCCAGACATCATATCATCTTATCTGTAAATATTTCAGCATTTATCTCTAAAAAATAAGGATTTTAAAAAACATAACAAAAATGTCACTATCATCGCACCTAAACTATTAACAATGATCCCTTAGTATCATCAAATATCCAATCAGTATTCAAATTTCCAGTTTTCTCATAAATTTCGTAAAGGGGTTTCTTTCATACAGAATGTTTGTTTGAATGAAGATCTAAGTAAGGTCTACAAATTATAGTTGGTTGATAGTTTCTTAAGTTTCTTTTACTGTGTAGCTGTGTAGGTTCTCCCTCCATTTCTCTCTCTTTTTTTTAAATTGAAGTATAGTTGATTTACAATGTTGTGTTAATTTCTGCTGTACAGCAAAGTGACTCCGTTTATATATATATAAATTATTTATATATATATATATATATAAATTATTTTATATTCTTTTCCATTATGGGTTTTTCTTTTTTTTCGTCAGCTGCATTGGGTCTTCATTGCTGCGTGCAGGCTTTCTCTAATTGCAGCGAGTGGGGGCTACTTTTCGTTGTAGTGCATGGGTTTCTCATTGCGGTGGCTTCTCTTGTTGTGGGGCATGGGCTCTAGGCGCATGGGCTTCAGTAGTTGTGGCACTCAGGCTCAGTAATTGTGGCTCGCGGGCTCTAGAGCGCAGGCTCAGTAGTTGTGGCGCACAGGCTTACTTGCTCCAAGGCATGTGGGATCTTCCCAGACCATGGATCAAACCCATGTCCCCTGCATTGGCAGGTGGATTCTTAACCACTGTGCCACCAGGGAAGTCCTCCATTATGGTTTATCCCAGGACACTGAGTATAGTTCCCTGTGCTGTACAGTAGGACCTTGTCCATACATTCTATATGTAATAGTTCGCATCTACTAACCCCAAACTCCTAGTCCATCCCTTCCCCACCCCCCGTCCTCTTGGCAACCACAGGTCTGTCCTCTATGCCTGTGAGTCTGTTTCTGCTTCGTAGATAGGTTCATTTGTGTCATAGTCTAGATTCCACATATAAGTGATATCTTATGGTATTTATCCTCCCTCCATTTCTCTTTTTCCTCCCTGCAGTGTATTTGTTGAAGAAACTGGGTCCCATGATATATCCCGCAGCCTGGATTTTGAAGGCTGTACCCCTATGATGTCATTTAACATGTTCCTCTGTCTCCCGTATTTCCTGTTAACCTAGTAATTTATCCTAGAGGATTGACCTTGTACAGTTTTGGTTCTTTAAAAGACTGTTTCGGGAATTCCCTGGCGGTCCAGTGGTTAGGACTAGGAGCTTTCACTGCCAGGCCCAGGTTCAATCCCTGGTCAGGGAATTAAGATTCCACAAACTACACAGTGTGGCCACATACAAAAAAAAAAAAAAAAAAAGAGAGAGAGAGACTGCTTCACAGGTGGTGTCATGTACTTCCATCAGGAGTCACACAATATCTGGTTGTCTAGCTACCTGATATGTTGGCAGTTAGTGATGATCACTGTCTACAGCAGCACTGCCCAAGAGAAATAGAATATGAGCCACATATGTAATTTTAAGTGTTCTAGTGCCCCTATTTTTTTAAAAAATAAAAATAATTTTTTTTTTTTTTTTTGGCCATGCCATGCAGCTTGTGGGGTCTTAGTTCCCCTACCAAGGATTGAACCCAGGCCACGGCAGTGAAAACACCAAGTCCTAACAACGACTGGACTGCCAGGGAACTCCTTTTTAAAAATAATTTTAATAATATATTTTATTTAACTCAGTATATCCAAAATATTACCATTTCAACGTTTATTTAAAATGTTTAATGAAATCTTTTATTTTTTTATTTTTATTTTTTATTTTTTCTGATCCTTTTTTTTTATTATTATTATTTTTTCACACACACACACTGTATTTTATTTTTACAAGAGATAAATAGACTGACACCAATCATTGTAAATGGATGACCACAACAAAAGCAACAATGATTGCAATGAAATGAAATCTTTTATATTCTTATTTTCATACTAAGTCTTCAAAGTCTTGTGTATTTTTTCCACTCATAGCCGGTGGGTGCCTGTTCACACTAGCCTATGAGAGCCAGCTGTGAGCATCTCATCCCAACTCTATGCTCATGACATTCCTTCGGTTGTTCGAAATTCACTATGGTGGTAATAGTCACTCCACAGCAAACACCAAAAAGAGGTTTTTTTCCATCTCAGAGAGCCAGTTATTAAACATTTATCAGCACACCATTGCTTATATCACATCTCATTTTGGACCAGCCACATTTCAAATGCTCAATAACCATGTATGGCTAGTAGATATCGTATTGCATAGCCCACTAGGCGTTTGCAAATGAGTGTAACCTAGTCTATCATTCCTTCTTCTTTTATTAGCTGGCACAGATCTATAAATTCTTCTTTAACTATTTCGCTACCCTAATGTACAGTAAATTCAAGGAAGGCAGGATAAATCCTTGATCATTTTCCTTTATTAACTAGTGTTCAAAATAATGAGTTGGTTCTCCAGTAAAAGTGACCAATCAATGTTTTCTGGTATCACTATGGACTCATGGATTCTAACATTTAACTGTTTCAATCCATTGCATTTGTTGTTTTTATTGATGTTTAAATTGTCCCGTCTTTGGCCAGTGGAAGCCCCTTCGAGTTGAGAGCCTACGCTTTAGACCACTGTGCTACCACAGCACAATCCAGACTTTACATTTTATTTTCTAGATCAAAAGTTCAAAAAAATGTGGGATTCATTGGCCCAGCTTGTTTCAATCGCTCACCACTGTGAGTGGCAGTGTCACGTGGGAACTTGGCAGCTCTGATAGGAATTGAGGAAAGGGCTGTCTCAGAAGACTGATTGTTTGGTAGACAAAACAATAGATGTCCAACCATAACATATTTAAAATATTACACAGAAAATTTTAAAGCACATGATCCTTCTCATGTCATTGATGGGTTGCTTTGTTTATTCATTCAATACATACCTATTAAGGATGTATGATACTCACTCATGGAAATATTATTCTGACTGTAAAAGTTAATTAAAAGAAACATGAACCTATGTGAAATTCTTGAATCCCTAAGGATTTTTGACTTTATCAAACTGAAAGAGAGTGAGTGCTAAAAAAAATTTACATACATTAGAAAGTAGCACAGAAAGCATAGCTGCACGTATTTAAGAAGACAGAGAGCTTCTTTTTGTTTCATGTGAATTCAGGGAAGAGGCACCTTTTACTCAGACTGTCCTTCAGATATGAAAAGTAAATTTCACATTAAACAGTCTCATTTTAAATTCATCTATGGTAAATTAAATGGAACAAGAAAGAGTTCTAACCGAGCAACAATGGTCTCTCTGACTTAGCATCTTCTCACTGAAATCTCTGAGGGCACTAACATTGATCCAAAAATCCTACTAATCAACTAAAGATTGGCAGATAGGTATTTATGTCATGCCCATATGCTTGCATAATTTTCAGTAAGCAAAATATGAAGAACCTGTTTTCTAGTAAAAAGAGAGTGTACAATAACCAAAATATTCAAAGAATGTGTTGTTAAGATTCATCAGGTACTCCAAAATAAGCAAAGAAGTATTTCTATGATTTTCTTTTTAAAGACGAAAATATCAATAAAGCTTTCAAACCTGATGTTTAATTTTCTAGTTGTCTTGTAATATTTGAGGTTTTCAATAAAATCCTTGTGCAAGTCAACCATAAAACATGTTAGTGGGGAAAATAAGTAATTAACCTGGGGGATAATTAGGGAAACTTACTAGGCAAAGAAAGGCAGAGATTCTGAGAGCCACAAATGAGAAATTGTTATCTTGTTCATTTTATATTAGAATCTTGGTTATCAATTTTGGGGGGGAGTTTGGGGGGTTAGGGGGAGGCTTAGGAGATAATTTAGAAAAATAACAATGTTATGGATATAGACTGTATTTAAAATTTTTTCATATAATATGGAAATAGTACTACGGGGAGAAAATATGTACACTTTTAAAATTCAAATGATCTATTTTATTGAAGGGAAAAATGGGGCATAACTAGCCATTCTTTCTATTCTTTTTTTTTTTTAAAGCCACTATTTTTTTTTTTTTTAACTTTGGGTTTATTTATTTATTTATTTATGGCTGTGTTGGGTCTTCGTTTCTGTGCAAGGGCTTTCTCTAGTTGCGGAGAGTGGGGGCCACTCTTCATCGCGGTGTGCGGGCCTCTCATTATCGCGGCCTCTCTTGTTGCGGAGCACAGGCTCCAGACGCGCAGGCTCAGTAATTGTGGCTCACGGGCCTAGTTGCTCCGCGGCATGTGGGATCTTCCCAGACCAGGGCTCAAACCCGTGTCCCCTGCATTGGCAGGCAGATTCTCAACCACTGCGCCACCAGGGAAGCCCTCTTTCTATTCTTATAGTACTGATGATTCTAGTAGTCTTGTGCTTTCAAAAACAGTAATACATTTTTATGGATTTTCCTTCTAAGAGGGGCTTGTACTTCTCCAAAAAAAAAAAAAAAAAAGTTCTTTTGGTCTAAATATTTTCCTTTAGAAGTGTGTTACTTAACAATCCTGATTTGGTTAGCAACCTTTAAATATATTACTTAGTCATTTATGAGAGTTTGGCACTAAAGTTAAATAATTATACTTATTCATGTTTGTTATATTCATTTTAGCATTACAGGCTTCAATGACTTCTAGGGGACTTGAAGTACATCAGGAGTTGTTGTCCTTGCTTAGTCACTGTATTTTGTATTATCCGTTTTAGTTAATCTGTTGCAAATTCAAGCTGATGATATTATTGCTTCTACTTGTGTTCTATTGCATGCACCAATAATGATACACTCTGTCATTTTTTTTTCAGTCAACATCCATAGAAAGATTACCAGTGCAAGGCACTATGCTAGTGTGTTATGGATACAAAGGTAAATATGACATGATGTCTCTTTAGAGCGTTCATAGCATGGTGGTGCTGACAAATCCATGCACAGGCATGTTAATATAATGTGCTAAGGGCAATGGTAGACATGGATCCTGGGTATCATAAAGGCACAAAGGTGTGTGTGTGTGTGTGTGTGTGTGTGTGTGTGTGTAGGTAGGTAGGTAGAAAAAGACTTTCTAGGAAGAGATGGTAACTGAGGTTGGTTTTATTAAAGAATAATTAGGAATTAACCAAAGGATGAGGAAGAGGGTTGAAAGGGGGAAGGTGTTCCATATAGAGACAGAGAAGAAAAAAAACAGCACCATTGCTAGAGAGGAAAGTGAAAGACAAGATGTATAAGGAGATGATGAGGGATTAAAATAGAAAGTTAGATGGGGGCCAGATCACAAAATTCTTGAATTCCAGGTTAAGGAGCTTGAACTTTATCTTACAAGCAATGAAGAGTTGCCGAAATTTTAAAATAAGGGGTCGAAATGGTAAGATATGGTCAGGGCCAGAACAGAGATTGGAAGATTATTTAAGTGGCTGTTGCAGTATTCAGGATATGAGAGAACTAGGACAGTGATAGCAGAGGCGGAGAGTAAGAAAAGCATTCAAGAACTAGCTAGAAGGTGGACTGGAGAGACTTGGTGATAGATTGAATGTGGGAAATACAGAAAATGGAGGCGTTAAAGACAACTGTGGAGCATAGCATCAATACCAAACACAATAGAGATTACAGGACAAGAAGGAAGTTTGACAGGAAGGGATGACTTTAATAATTTGAGACTTGTTGAGGCTGAGGTGTACCCAGAGGGTTCATGTAGCAGGCAGCAGCTCGGGGAAAGTTTTGGGGTGTAGCTGTAGACTTAGTGTCATTACCAAATGATACTTAAAATCATGTCAACGGTTCAGGTAACTCAGAAAGAATGTAGAGTGACAATGTTTCTCAACTCACTGCGAAGTTATACTTTTAGAGCACTCATCTCCACCATTAACCGTAGACTTTAGATGCAGTACCTATCATGAGTGGATCAACCAACTTGACTTATCATTAACTTATATATCTTTGGGGTTATTCTCCAAAGCCTAGACATGGAGGCTCATGTTAAGTGAAGAAGCACAGAACAATACCACCAAAACAAAGAAGCAAACAAACAAAAGTATTAAAAGTTGAATGTACTGACAGTTCTTCAGGACTATTTATTACATTCCAGGGACTGGACAATAGCCCCAACATACTAATTCTTTTTTTTTTTTTTAATTTATGTATTTATTTATTTATTTGGTTTCACCAGGTCTCAGTTGCGGCAGGCGGGCTCCTTAGTTGCGGCTCGCCGGCTTCCTTAGTTGCACCATACATGTGGGATCTAGTTCCCTGACCAGGGATTGAACCCAGGCCCCCTGCATTGGGAGCGTGGAGTCTTAACCACTGCACCACCAGGGAAGTCCCCCAACATACTAATTCTTCAGTTTGTTCTACCTTAGTTCAGCTTTTACACCAAACTCTACCCATCTGGCAAAGACGTCACTAAAGTTTCAGTGATCGAGTTCTTTGTCTAGTACTACATCTTTTGATAATATGCTGTCAAAGTAACAATTAGCAATAACACCATAAGATTATTTGTGGAACTTTTAAAATGGCAGTGGAATTTTGATTAACTTCAAAAAGACCAAAACAAAACACCCTCTATTATTTTCGTTGACTTTTAAGTTAAATCAAAACTATTTTCTGAGCAGCTTCCAGGAGAGAACTGTGAACAAAACTCTTGTAATGACATTTCAGAACCGTGTGTGGCAACCTGCAGATTAGCACTAACACAATTTCCAAGAGCTACTAAAAATAGGCCTTGTGCAATTGGGCAAAATGAGTGGGTGGATAAATTTTTTTTTAAAATAGGGCCATGACCTCTGGGACTTTCTGTTGTTTTTGCTATGATCCATAAACGGAACAAAGTGCTGTTTTCTTTCTTATAGGAGTAGTCCATGACTAGTCTGGGACCAAGACATTGTATAGAAATGAAGGCATAGTCCTGTATTGCTTTTAGTGGCAAATATGGGCTACCCATGCCTCGTCTCCTATGTCCCATGTCCACGGTAAACAGTTTGCTAGAGCAATTCAGAATTCTAAGTCCCAGCAGTTCCAACTGGCCACAGCAGGTTTTGATGATCCAGGACTCTGCTTCAGAGTCCTTCTAATCACATTGCTCAGGAATAAGTAAATTACTACCAATCAATTGGAAATGACAAGCAAGATGGAAGTCAAATGCCATTGCTGGTCAAGACCTTCCTTTTCTACACTGGATTTAAGGTAGGCATCAAATGTGATTTTCCTTGAGATAAAAAGTGGGCTAAGGGGGCTTCCCTGGTGGCGCAGTGGTTGAGAGTCTGCCTGCCAATGCAAGGGACACGGGTTCTAGCCCTGGTCTGGGAAGATCCCACATGCCGCGGAGCAACTAAGCCCGTGAGCCACAGCTACTGAGCCTGCGCTTCTGGAGCCTGTGCTCCGCAACAAGAGAGGCCACGACAGTGAGAGGCCTGCGCATCGCAATGAAGAGTGGCCCCCACTTGCCGCAACTAGAGAAAGCCCTCGCACAGAAACGAAGACCCAACACAGCCATACATAAATAAATAAAAATATTTAAAAAAAAAAAAAAAAAAGTGGGCTAAGGGACTTCCCTGGTGGTCAAGTGGTTAAGACTCCGTGCTTCCACTGCAGGGGGCATGAGTTCAATCCCTGGTTGGGGAACTAAGATCCCACATGCCATGTGGTGCAGCACCGCCTGCCCACAACAACAACAAAAAAAGTGGGCTGAGAATATAAAGATAACCAGAATTGTGCTCCTCCTTCAAGGAGCTCTCAGTGGAGTAAGGGAGACAAACATGTGAGATAAGAGAAATAAGGGAGGTTCCTTCACATTTAGAGTTTAATCTGATTTCACAGTGTAAACGAGAAAGGAGAGATGAAAAACAACATGCTCTTAATCTATGTCATCCTTTGCAAGTACATGGAGTACAAAGCTTTTACCTCCTGCCCAAACTGATATCCATGAGACCAGGGACAGATAACTTATTTCATTTGGTCACAGCAGGGTATTGAGAATTATGTCTTTGAAACATCACAATCAAAAGGGACTTAGTGTTAATAATAAATACAAGCTAGTTAGACATAAATAGCCAAAATAAACTGGTTTACGAGAAATCCTGTATTTCACATGGAACAGATCCAAGCATAACATTGGGATACATAAAGTTACCATATAAGAAATTTAAGAAAGTTCTTCCATAATTCTCAGAGTGAATCTCGAAAGTACAATGCCCAGCCAAGGCTTCTGCAAGTTAAAGATGTTTGTGGAGAAAGTGGAAGGGATTCAACAGAGTCACAGAGATGATTAAAGGGTTGGAAAAATAGGAGCTAGAAATTATTTAGCCTGAGTTAGAGATGACTACCAGGTTTCTTAATAACAGTATTCAAGCAAAGGAAGGGTTGTTATACACAAGATGATGAACAGCTGCTTTCTATCTCAGCTGGAGAGCGGACAGAAGAAATAGACATTGATTACAGCAGGACAGATCTAAGTTAGATACAAAGAAGAACTTTTGAGAATGAGCATTATTGGATGAGAGACCTTCTCAGGATCCTCTTCTTGCACCTGTTCCTTAAATGATGCCATTTCACTGGGTTCTTTTTAAATTCTATATCTCTTCTCACTTTACATGTTCTCCTTAGTTTATTTCATTTATTCTGACTTTAATTACCCATTATAAGCTGATAATTACCAAATATATATCTCTAAATGCTTCCAGTCCAGACTACCTTCTAAGCACCTCCTGGAAGTCAGGCTTTTATCTTTCACCTGCACTATCGCAATAGCATCATAACTGATACCTCTGTATCTCCAATTTCATTCTCTGGTGTGTATGATGGTCTGAACATTTCTATCTAAAAGCAAGTCTAATATATCATTTCTTTACCTACAATCTTTTTCTTTTAAATTAATTAATTCATTTATTTTTGGCTGCATTGGGTCTTCATTGCTGCACGCAGGCTTTCTCTAGTTGCGGTGAGCAAGGGCTACTCTTCGTTGTGGTGCGCGGCCTTCTCATTGCAGTGGCTTCTCTTGTTGTGGAGCACGGGCTCTAGGCACACGGGCTTCAGTAGTTGTGGCTTGCGGGCTCAGTAGTTGTGGCGCATGGGCTTAGTTACTCTGCGGCATGTGGGATCTTCCCGGACAAGGGCTCGAACCCATGTCTCCTGCATTGGCGGGCAGATTCTTAACCACTGCACCACCAGGGAAGTCCCTGACTACAGTCTTTTAATGAGTCCCATTACTCACTTGCTTTCCATCATTTGGTCCCTTTACCTAGCCAATATCATCTCCTGTCACTCCCCAAACGTTATTAATTCCAAGATAATTTCACTTCCTTCATCCCACTGTGCTTTTATGTACCTGTGCTTTTTTTTTTTTAAGTTATTTATTTGTTTGTTTTTGGCTGTCTTGGGTCTTCGTTTCTGTGCGAGGGCTTTCTCTAGTCGCGACGAGTGGGGGCCACTCTTCATCGCGGTGCGTGGGCCTCTCACTGTCGCGGCCTCTCTTGTTGCGGAGCACAGGCTCCAGACGCGCAGGCTCAGTAGTTGTGGCTCATGGGCCTAGTTGCTCCGCGGCATGTGGGATCTTCCCAGACCAGGGCTGGAACCCGTGTCCCCTGCATTGGCAGGCAGATTCTCAACCACTGCGCCACCAGGGAAGCCCTACCTGTGCTTTTTAAAGTCTCTGTACTCTTCACTCCTCCTAGAGGATACCTTCTCACTTCTTTTTATGGTCAACTTCTACACTTCAGTTCCGGGGATTTTTCTCTGACCTTACCACGTTGGACTCATGACCCTCAATAAACGTTCATGAATTTCCATGAAAACTTCCTCTGAATACTTTAGTGTTGAAGTTATTATTAATAAGAGCCTTCCAGGCTTCAGATTCAATAACTGCTTATTTAGAAAACATCTGAGTTAAGTAGCCCACTAACAGATCTTGTGACCTTCAGACGTGGTATATATCAGACTATTCTCATCACACTGGATACAGGATGCTGCTCGTCTGACACTCCCTGTAGGATCTTCTCAGGCATTTCCATATTACTCTTCCGCTACTGGACCCCGTACCGTTCCCTTACTCTCTGTTAGCCTAGCACAGTCATTCACATATGCTTAGGTACTTTATGTTCATCATACAACATTCCTATGAAGCAGGTGTAGTAGTCCCACTTTACAGGGGAAAATGTCACCACCTATAGGCAGATGACATGTGTAGTGCACGCGCGTGTGTGTACACGTTATACTTGTTTATGATACGTATATATCCTCTGTGCTCTAGCCATGAATATCCAAAAAAACCCTCAAAATCAAATTTCCAAAAAATGAGTTCATAATTTTACCCCCAAACTTTGTTCTTCTGACATTAACTGCCTCAGGGAATGGTGGCCGAAGCCTAACAGTGATCCTCAACACTTTGCTCCTTTTTAATCCCTATATCCAATCCATCACCAACTCCTATAAATTATCCCTCCTAAATATCTCTCAAATGTGTCCAGTTCTCTCCACCTTTACCATGATCAGTCCAAGCTTTCATCATCTTTTAAAATTTTGCCCATGCCATGCAGCTTGTGGGATCTTAGTTCCTCAACCAGGGACTGAACCCATACCCCCTGCAGTGGAAGTGCAGTGTCCTAACCACTGGACTGCCGGGGAATTCCCTCATCATCTCTTATAATAGCCTCTATTTCCTCTGGTCCTATTCCTATACATATTCTACAGCCAAGATGATCTCAAAATCCAAACCTGATCATGCTGCCCTTTCCTCCCACCTCATTCAAAAGCCGTTCAGCAGCTTCTCATTGTTATCAAAAAGACAAACTTACAGCTGCTACACAATGGATCCCGCCCACTTCATCTCAAACCCACCTTGTCTCACATCCTGCTCCCCCCACCCCCTCAACTTCTCCAGCCACTCAGGCTTGCTTTCCAACCTTCAAACCTGTGATGGCCCATTCCTCTGCAGGCCTCGACACAGGCTGGAAAGCCATCTTTCTTCTCCATATCACTGAATTAACTCTTCATCAACCTGCAGGTAGCAGCTCAAGAGACACTTTCCCAGAGAAATCTGCTCCAATCACCCTCTGGAGTCGAGTCAAATTTTTCTATTATAAGCTCCAAAAGCACCATGTTCTTCCACTTCTTGCCCCCTCTCTTCTTTTTACTTTTTTTTTTTATGATTAGTTGATTGCCAACCTCCTCCATTCCATTAGACTGTAAGCTTCATGAGAGCAAGAACTGTGTCTATTCTTGTTCGCCATTTTACCTCCAGTACTGAGTATAGCACCTGGCACATAGTAAGTATTTGAAAAGTTGAGTAAATTAATTTGTTGGTTGATATTTACCCCACACTGAGCTAAGTGCTTTACATATATTATCTCATTACGTTTTTAAAACAGAGTTATGAGGTTACTACCATTCTATTATTAGCTCCATTTTACAAATGAGTAAAACAGGATCTAGAGATATTAGGTGATTTTCCCAAGTTTCACAATATGAACACTGAAGTCCTCGGCAGTAAAACTACATGTGTGACTGTTACCCATCATTTGTGGATATCTTTGTAGATGTAAACATATTAACTAAAGTACCATTATTGAGCGTATGAAAAGGAAGGAATCTCTGAATCACAAATTGATCATTTATGTCTCTTGAGCAAACTTGAAAATCCTGACATATTTAAGAGTCAACAACAGAATCCCGCGGTTGTTAGGTCAGGTTACTTAAACAGAAGAAAAAAGTAGGCTGTACCTGGATTGTACTTGTTCAATGAGCCTAATTGTTTCACTGACCAGTGAGGCATAATAACTTTGCACAGTACAACACTAACTATGACTAGCCTGGGAAACACATCTCAAAGCGGTGAAAAAACACATCAAGCCACAATTAATGACTTGATTCTCATCGCACCGACAGGAAAACAACTTACCTCACTTATGCTGACTGTCTTTATACATGCCCATGACACTACTGAGCCACTGTTAAGTAGCGCTACTACTTTGAGCAGTCTAGGCAAAGGTACTTAGGAATTTTTCCTTCTCCCCCCACACCATCTGGTCCACGCAGATGAGAATAGAGGTATGACAGCACGGCTATTCTTAATGGCTCTTGTTGCAAGAGCAATAACTCAAAGTTTGAGGCAAATTTTATGTTAGTTGATCACATATGTTTAGAAGAATTTCATCTTCATTTCTGGAAGTTGTGTTAAGGATTTTTAAAGTATCACACCATCTTTTATGAAATTATTGCCATTGTGACTGTGGAATTCTCAGTATACCTGAGAGGTGGGAGGCTGATAGGTATGGAGTCTTCAGGGTACTATACAGGATGTCGTTAGAAGTCTTATTAGCTTCTCAGGCAGGACTTCAAGAGGTGGCAATAACTAGATCTCAATAATACCACCTCAGATCTCCAACTCAGGTATGGGCATCCCCAAACTGGGCTTGATCGCTATATTTAAAATCTATGAGATTTTGGACACTACCTCAAACCAATCAAATTTAGAAGAGACTGCCAATTCACTGTTTTTCAATGGAACATTTATCTGGCAGGATAACCCACTTCATTTACTAAGGGAATTTCTTCCTAGTGGATGACTACATAGAAGGCCCAATTAAAGATCAGATTTTTGGATGAGTGACAATTAGGAATTAAATATTATTAAGAAGTATCCAATTTAGTCATTTCCTTGCTTAAAAATCTTTCATTCTCCCCATCGCTTTCAGGAAAAAATACAAACTCTTTATTGATCTTTCCCCCTCCTTTCTTTTCAAATCTCACTTCAAGCATTTTTATAGTCCACACACACTGAACTACTAAAAATTTCCTTACTTTTATGATAAATTTCCTTTTATTTTGGCCACATTCATATCTATATCTCAAAACCCTGCTCAAGGATCTATATTCCTTAGCAATTCAATTTTTCAAACATTCTATCCTCCATGTTTTCATAGCATTTTGTACATATCCCTATCAATACTTAACTGTTATAATTGTTAATTTGCATATTAATCTCCCTCACTGAAATGTGAGTTTCTTGGGGGTTGGGACAATCTTATTTATCTATTAAATTCTAGTGTTTGGCATGCAGTAGGGAAAAAAAAAAGACTTTAAAATGCTTGTTGCTATGTCCATTAAACTAGGTGGTAAATTGGCTGTCTCAATTCCTCAACAATTCCAGAATATTCTATTTTATAAAATATTCCCCTTTACATTCTGTTAGACCAGTGGTTCTCTCAGGGTTCTGAATTTTGTGAGTTAGTAAAAATTTTTTTTTAAATATTTTGGGGAGCAATAAAGAGCATTAAAAAAAGCTACCATCTGTTAACATCTTAGTTTCAAAATATATATCTTAAGCTTAAAACATCAGAAAGGATATAATTTCAGAATAATCAACAGTCTTAAAATGAACAAATTTAACTTTATGAAAAGTTCTGTAGATTGTATTTATTTTTCATTTCACCACCAACTGGTGAAAAATAGCATTTGGGAAATGCTGAAATAGATCAGTGTCCTCCCCAAAATAATTTTGAAAAATTAAGTACCCTTTTATGCATTCTTTTTTTTTTTAATTTTTATTTTT
The DNA here is from genome assembly GCF_965194805.1 of Balaenoptera borealis. Taxonomy (NCBI): domain Eukaryota; kingdom Metazoa; phylum Chordata; class Mammalia; order Artiodactyla; family Balaenopteridae; genus Balaenoptera; species Balaenoptera borealis. The sequence continues at coordinate 59,683,733 of NC_138876.1, read as the reverse complement.
TATTTATTTTATTTATTTATTTTTGGCTGTGTTGGGTCTTCGCTGCTGCAGGCGGGCTTTCTCTAGTTGCGGCGAGTGGGGGCTGCTCTTTGTTGGGGTGTGTGGGCTTCTCATTGTGGTGGCTTCTCTTGTTGCGGAGCTCGGGTTCTAGGCGCACGGGCTTCAGTAGTTGTGGTGCGAGGGCTCAGTAGTTGTGGCGCAAGGGCTTAGTTGCTCCGCAGCATGTGGGATCTTCCTGGACCAGGGCTCAAATCCATGTCCCCTGCATTGGCAGGCGGATACTTAACCACTGCACCACCAGGGAAGCCCCGCTTTTATGCATTCTTAAGGTAGCATCTGAGATATTTTCCTTGTAAGTTCAAATTGTTGTAATGAATGTCATTTCTGGCATGTTGTAAATATTGACACTAAAAACTAAAATTGTATCTTCTTAGAAAATCCAATCAATGGAATCTTTATACCATATTTATTTGATACCCATAATCATTCACTTAAAAATATCCATACTGGGGACTTCCCTGGTGGCACAGTGGTTGAGAATCTGCCTGCCAATGCAGGGGACACGGGTTCCAGCCCTGGTCTGGGAAGATCCCACATGCCGCGGAGCAACTAGGCCCGTGAGCCACAACTACTGAGCCTGCGCGTCTGGAGCCTGTGCTCCGCAACAAGAGAGGCCGCGATAGTGAGAGGCCCGCGCACTGCGATGAAGAGTGGCCCCCGCTTGCCGCAACTAGAGAAAGCCCTAGCGCAGAAACGAAGACCCAACACAGCCATAAATAAATAAATAATTCCCATTTAAAAAAAAAATACATGAACAGATGGAAAATCTACATTATTCCTTTATTTCCATTCCACTTCCCCACAGAGTTTTATAATATTTATACTGAGAAGTCTATTATCAATTTAAATTTAATTTAAAAAATTTCTATGACCCTAAATGTTATAAAATATCCTGAAATGAGTTACCATTATAATTATTAGTGCACATTTGGTCAAAGGAACATAAATATATTGATATTAAATATGACAAACATTTATTGGAAATACATTCCTTAATTAGCTGAGTTTTTCAACTAATTAATGTGCCAAGAATTTGTTTTCTAGGGAATTCACTGGCGGTCCAGTGGTTAGCACTCGGTGCTTCCACTGCAGGGAGCACGGGTTTGATCCCTGGTCAGGGAAATAAGATCCCCACAAGCCGAGCAGTGCAGCCAAGAAAACATTGTTTTCTAGAGTGAAAATGTTCTTCTTTTTTTGAATACGTGCTGAGGACATTTGTTCACAAAAAATTATGGATGATGGGAATAGAAAGGGTTTTGTTTCAACTACATCACAAAATTCTTTACACTCCTTCCAAGATATGTGCAAAAAACCCCTAGTGATCTATCGTTGAAAATTATTTTTAATGATCAACTGACACTTCAATTAGGGCCTTCTTGAGTTTTGATGAAAGTAAAAGCTGGAATCTATTAGAGCTGCAAAAGCGTAGCTACCAAATAATTATGACATTTACTTTCTCAATTTGTCTCTGTGCTCTTTTTCCATCCTAGGGCAATGTAAAACAGGAATATCAGTGATGAGTGGACCGCTTGCCTCTTTTGGTGAAGTGGAAGAAAGGTGATTGTGAAAAGGGAGGTGGGAAAGGAAAACCAGCTTGAGAGGAACATTCTCCAGCAGTCCAGTTTTGGAAAACGAATGCGTACGGAAGTTGAAAGCCTGACAGCTTATTATCTTAAAAAACCTTCTATGTGCTCACATATCCCTTGGAAATTCTGTGTATACCTCCAGGGCTAAGCATACCCCAGTATGAAGGGCACTGGACTAGACCTGAAAGTATCAAGTGTTTTCTTTGAAGCAGTTACATTCCAATCCTGGGATGTACCCTCAATCTTGAACACATGGGAGATACCCTAATCACAGCTTTGGGATGGTATGTTTCTTTTGTAAAGACCGATCTCATGATTGACATTGATTCTCTCAGCTTTAGTTTCAAAGTGTGGTATTTTCTGACCTTGACATGACCTTCAAATTCTGGGAGAAAGGAGTTACCCTATTCAGAATGTAAGCCTCCTATGAAGTTATTGCCTGAAGTTATGTAAAAAGTCCTGCTTTAGGGTATTTCTTCATGACACTGTACCATTACAGCCTGGCCATCTTTCTGTCTTCCGTGTTTTCTCACCTGGTCCTTCTGAAGGTAATTGGTTTGCATTTGCAAATTTATGAAAAAGGTGGGTTAGTGTGGACTCTGTGGCTACTGAACAGAGCCTAGTTAATCAGCCTAGCAGGAACATGAATCTGTGAATCAAACAGTATCTGTAAACTAAATATTTGGGATGGAACTCCTACAAAAGTCAGTAATCTATTAGTGGTTTTAATAATTCAGTTTTCAATAAAAATAAATATTGACCTCCTTCCCTACTCCATAGTTCTCATCCTTTGAAGCCTATATAAAAATTCATATTGTAAAAATAATCTATTTTTGTGCAACTCATATATACAAAGGAGGCATTTTACTTTTTACTTCCTCTCTCTGAGAATAGACTGAACTAACTCATATTTGTGATTAACTAGAATATAGACACTGCAATCACAAAAGGGTTAGCTATCATTAAATTTAGAATTTAAAAGCATAACTTCAGGGGCTTCTCTGGTGGCACAGTGGTTAAGAATCCGCCTGCCAATGCAGGGGACACAGGTTCAAGCCCTGGCCTGGGAAGATCTCACATGCTGCGGAGCAACTAAGCCTGTGAGCCACAACTACTGAGCCTGTGCTCTACAGCCCGTGAGCCACAACTACTGAGCCCGTGTGCCACAACTACTGAGCCTGCGCTCTACAGCCTGTGCTCCACAACAAGAGAAGCCACCGCAATGAGAAGCCCGTGCATCGCAATGAACAGCAGCCGCCGCTCTCCGCAACTAGAGAAAGCCCACGCACAGCAACGAAGACCCCATGCAGCCAAAAATTAAAAAAAATTTTTTTAAATGCATAACTTCACAGATAAAGCGGTTTTGTGTAAATTTTTAATGACCTAGTAGTTGAAATTGGAATTTTTATTCACTAGGTTTAATTTTAAAAAATTTCAAAACCTTTCTACAACTATGTATTTTATGGAAATGCCTTACGTTGTATAACATGCAAATATTATCAACACTTAAAACCTACCATAACATATTTCTGTTCTACTAGTTTATTCAGTAAAAATCTGTTTTAGTCTTTTGTTGAAAACTCAAGGTTGTGTGTACCTAGTGCCTGCCAATCTGCACATTCATATATTGATTCATTTAACAAATCCTTCCTGATTGCATGCTATGTCATAGTCACTGTTTCTAGATGCTGGAAATACAATATTGAGCGAACCCAGAAATGGTCCTTGCTTGCATGGAGCTGTCAGTCTGTTGGCGGAGTATGCAATAATCAATTAAAGACTGCAATTTTGGACTTCCCTGGCAGTCCAGTGGTTAAGACTCTGTACTCCCAATGCAGGGGGCACGGGTTTGATCCCTGGCTGGGGAACTAAGACACCGCAAGCCGCAGGGTGTGGCAAAAAAAAAAAAATATATATATATATATATATATATACATATATATATATATATACACAAAAATAAAAACTGCAATTTTGACAACATGTTTAAAAACTGCTGTTGCAACAAGTGCTGTGAAGGAGAGGAAAAAGTGCTGGGAGAATCTGCAACAGGATATTTGAATGTTGGGGAGTGTGGGTGGTCAGGGAAAGCTGCCCTGAGGAAGTGATGTAAGAATGAATGTGGGGGGACTTCCCTGGTGGCGCAGTGGTTTAAGAATCCACCTGCCAATGCAGGGGACACGGGTTCCAGCCCTGGTCCGGGAAAATCCCACATGCCACGGAGCAACTAAGTCCGTGTGCCACAACTACTGAGCCTGCGCTCTAGAGCCCGCGAGCCACAACTACTGAGCCCGCGTGTTGCAACTACTGAAGCCCGCGCGCCTAGAGCCCGTGCTCCGCAACGAGAAGCCACAGCAATAAGAAGCCCACACACTGCAACGAAGAGTAGCCCCCGCTCGCTGCAACTAGAGTAAGCCCACATGCAGCAACAAAGACCCAATGCAGCCAAAAAAATCAATCAATCAATAACTTTATAAAAAAAAAAAAGAATGAATGTGGGTTCATTAGAAGAAGGGAAGGAAGAGTGTTACAGACAGGGAACAGTGCAAAGGCCAGACAGGGATCAAAGCAAACCTGAAGGACAGAAGGAGGCTAGCTTCTGGAGGAGAGGGTTAGAGGAAGAAGGAGAGGCTGGAGAGGTGGAAGGCAGCCAGACTTGCTGGGCTCTGCAGGGCTTTAAGGTGTTTTGATACGTAGACCAACAGAAAATAATTAAAACTTTTGTAGGGTTTTAATGTGGGTGGGGTGATAAAATCAGATTGGCATTTTAAAAAGATTACTGGCTTCACAGTAAGAATGGATTAGAGGGCAGGGCTAGAATGTATGGTTTAGTGAGATAGATGCTACCCTGAACATATGCATGTAAACACAAGCTTTTGAAATATAAATCATGTTTTAAAGGGATTTAGAATTTTCTAAGAAAAGAATCACTGGTTTTTATCTTTTAAATCTTTGTGTTTATTTTTGGGGGGCAGGGCAAAGTTGGTTCACGATACATGGAGAAAAAGAAGAAAGGACAGTATTTTCCAGAAGCCCTGGGGAAAAACATATCATCAAAGTTAACTTTTTCCCCAAAACCAAAAACAGCTTTATTTTTTGTATTATATACTCAATATAAATTATAATATCAGTATAAGACAGTATGGAAAGTACATCCTTTTAAACTACTTTTTATGCTTGTACTCACATACAAACTTATATATACGCTCTTGGGAGCATGCCTTTTTCGTTCAGTAACGAATGTATGCCCAGTACTTAACAAAAGTAGGTGCTCAGTAGCTATTAATTGCATTAATTATTCCTGTTATATCTGTTAATATACATATTGCTTTTTTCACTCAGTAATAAGCCCTGGACTTACATAATACCACATCAACCTTTTTAATGGCTCAATAATTCATTATAGGCATGTGCCATAATGTATGTAAATAACCCCACACTGATGGAAGCTCAAAAGTTTTAGGCTTATAAACACATCCTTGTGATTCAATGAACATCCTTGCACAGACATTTTAATACTTTTCTAGGATAAATTCCTAGAACTGAAGGTGCTGGGTAAAAAGATATATACACATTTTATATTTTGATACCTATAGCCAAATAGCCTACAAGAAAAGTTGTTCCTATCCCCATTCTCAATTATATTCATTTTCCTATACCTCTGATGGGTTAAAAAATTTCATCTCCTGGTGTTTTTTGTTTTTTGTTTTTTTTAATAAATTTATTTATTTATTTATTTATTTTTGGCTGTGTTGGGTCTTCGTTTCTGTGCGAGGGCTTTCTCTAGTTGCGGCAAGCGGGGGCCATTCTTCATCGCGGTGCGCGGGCCTCTCACTATCGCGGCCTCTCTTGTTGCGGAGCACAGGCTCCAGATGCGCAGGCTCAGTAGTTGTGGCTCACGGACCCAGTTGCTCCGCAGCATGTGGGATCTTCCCAGACCAGGGCTCGAACCCGTGTCCCCTGCATTGGCAGGCAGATTCTCAACCACTGCGCCACCAGGGAAGCCCTCTCCTGGTGTTTTTAATGCACATTTCTCTGATTATTGGCCAGGTCTGCACATCTTTTCATAAGTTTACTAGTCACTTGTATTTTCTCTTCTGTGATTTTCTAATACATGTCCTTTGCACATTTCTTTTTCTTCTACTAGATATGTGTTTATCTTATGGATTTATGAGAGCCCTTTGGATATTAGTGATATTAAGCCTCTTTCTGTCATATATATCCCTATTTCTTTTTCCTAGTTCACTCTAAGAAATCTTTATTACGTTTTTGGAAAACAAAAGTTTTATAATTTATATAGTCAGTTCTGACAATCTTTTCCTTTAAAGTTTCTGGACATTGTATTCCGCTTAGAACTAGGTCTTTCACTCCCCAGCATTATAAAAATACCTCCCTAATAACATTTTCTTTTGGTACTTTTTACACCTTTGAGAACATTTCTGGAGGGCAATCAGGTGATATTAATACAACTTTATAAAATGTTCATTCCCTTTGCCAGCAATTCCCCTTTTAGAATTTATCCTAAAGGAATAAGATACAAAGTTTTAGTTTCAAGGATACTCACTAAAGAGTTATTTATAATGGCAAAACCCCCAAAACTGTAAACAATGAAATGTTCAACAATGGAAGACTGGTTAAATCAATTATCGTATATCTATATCCATTAAAATACAAAAAATATTTAATCATATTAAAACATATTAAAAACTAAAAGCAAAAATATGCTAAGTCCAATTCATAAACACCAAAAAAATTTTTTGGCTAGGCACAAAAAAGAAGACTGTATTTGCACAATAGTGGTTAGTTCTGGGCACTAATGATCTTTTTTCTTTTTCTTTTCTTCTATGAGAGTATTTGAACAATAAAAATATTTAAAATTAAGTGTAGCCTACAATTATGCAGATACAACATTGTTAAGTGTATTATTTGTGTTTTAGTAGCTAAGGGTGCCTTAGACTAGAGAGCATTATCCTTGTCTTCAACTTGCAAAGGTAAATTTTGCCTCATCCAATAACTTTAAGCAAGTCAATTAACCTTTTCGTACTTGGGTATCCTCATCTGTTGAATGAAGATAATAATACCTGCCCAGATTTAACTCACAAGGAAGTTGTGTAAATTATGATTCACTGTAAGCAACACAGAAAATGGTGCTAATGTTATTTATATTCAACTCCATGATTATCATTGTTTTTGCTTAAGCCTCTTTATTGAGGTATGATTGACATATGAAAAGCAGTACATATTTAATGTACACAATTTGATGAGTCTGGAGATAAGTATACACTTATGAAACCATTACCACTACCTATGCCATAAACGTATCCATCATCTCCCAAATAGACTACTGCCCAGTCTGTTTACTGATTTTTTTTGTGATAAGGACACTTAAGATCTATCCTCTTCCCAAAATTTTAAGTGTATGGTACAGTATGGTTAACTATAGGCACTATGCTATACAGTAGATCTCTAAGACTATTCATCTTGTATAACTGAAACTGTACCCTTTGACTGATACCTCTTATTTCCCTCTCCTCCCAGCCCTGGCAACCACCATTCCACCTTCTGCTTCTATGAGTTTGACTAGATTCCTCACATAGGTGGCATCATGTAGTATTTTTCCCTTTGTGTCTGGCTTATTTCACTTAGCATAATGTCCTCAAGGTCCATCCATGTTCTTGCAAATGGCAGGATTTCCTTCTTTTTAAGGGCTGAATAATATTCCATTGTGTATTATATGATTATTATTGCTTTTAATGTAAATGCAATGGAAACAGTAGGTCTATATCTTTGAAAAGAGTATTTTTAATTATCTAAGGGAAAGAAGAAGAAACAAAAGAAAAAAGTGGCCTACCAAAACAGATTGCAAGGAAAGATGATTATCCAATAAACATTTATTAATTGCCTACTTTGTGCTGGGGTGGTGCTGGGGAAGGGGAGAATAAGAGTGAATAATACAGAGTTTCTATTCTCAGTTACTTTATTCTGGTGGATGACTCATGTCAGTGCCACAGATGGAATCACAGACCATTGTCCCTAGAACCTAAAGAGGCAAAGCGCTGACAGAGGCAAAGTGCCTCTACCAAGGCAATAAAGGACAGTCAAGTTTGACTGTCAGAAATCAGCTGAACCAGGTCTAGGAGCTCAGCCTCATCACAGAGTTACAGTGGAAGAGTTATCAAGGTAACCTGCAGCAGTTCCACATAGCCTAAAGTGAAATTAGGGGACAAATTGGTTGGGGGTGCCCCATTCTGGAGGGGTTCCCCTGGTAAGCATAAGGGGGAATCCCCTTAAATATGGTAGAACCCCAACTGTAAATATAGGGGCTAGAGGGGAGAACAGATCCTGGCTTGCTGCTAGGAGGCTGGAAGGGGTGGGGGAATTCTTAAAAACTCCATTTACAGAACAGGAGATCCCCTTCTGTTAACTCAAAGTTCCCTTGTACAGGGTATTCTGAGCCATTTGTGGATTACTGTCCTCTTGAACTTTGTTTCTGATTCGATCTTCCTTCAGGGTTTAGAAGACACCTGAGTATATATTTATACATATAAAATGATAAAAATATAAATACATACACACACATACACCACACACTCCCACTGTTTGGCTGTTAGGTGGTCAGTGGCCCTAGAATTTAAGTCATTTATTTGTACCACTTGAATCTAGTGTTGTTCATTCCTCATCAGTGCACGTTTAAACATAATTCCAGACAGAAGATGATGTGAATTTTACAAAATATAAGGTAAGATATATGTCTGAGAAAAATACAGTTCGGACACAATTAACAACTTTATGGATTCAAGCATTTCTGGTGATTCTGGTGCTATCGGAATCAGCAAAAATAATAATACTAGCATAAACTTATATATTGCCTACTATGTACTAGGCATATAAGATGAAAAGAAGCAAAGATATGAATTTAACAGTATGGGAATGAAAATAATCTTTAAAGTTGAAATTAAAAAATTCTTAGGTACATTTTACTTCCCATCACCTTAACCCTAGATAAGCAATTAACTCCAGTAACTGTTCCCTCCTTTTATGGAGGAGGCAGTGGTGGTTAAAATTGAATAAATAATGTATATATATTTATTTGCAAAGTGCCTGGAATTTTAAAAAATGCATTAAGGACAAAGCACAGTATTATTATAACATTCTTCCATATATTACATGGAAGCACATAATACATACAGCCAAGCAGGCAGAATCCTCTCATTTCTCCAATGTACAAATTAGGTCACCATAGATTCCACTGTCCTAAACTTTCCAACTAAAACAAAGCAGGACAAAGTTTTTTAAAAACCCACGAACTGTACCAACCTGAGGACCTATATTGGAATTTCAAGCTGTTGATCACTGGTGGCCAGGTGACAATATGGACAGGTGGCAATATGATCATCACTGAAAAAAAACTCAAAGCCAAAATCTTTTTGTGGCAAGTTAGTACCATCATTCTTTACATTAAAATTACATTTCATCTATAAGGTAGAACTCATATTTTTTGTTTGATAAACAACACTGCTCATTTATACAGATACTAAAATTACAGTGAATCAAGTGAAAGCTGTTTTGACTAAATCTATATAATCAATAATATATGAGTCTGGCTGTGCATGCATGTGCTTAGTCCATTTAAAAATATTAAGACAAATGGTATTTTATAATAAATCTGTTTTTTTAAAAGTTAATCTTGAAAAACATAGCATATTCCATATTCCTCATGGTATACTCAAAGCTTTAAATATTATTTTAAAAGTAGAAATTTCTGAATCACAAGACTAGAGAACCTAAAAATTGTAACACATGCTCTTTATTAAACATACATAATTTTCATTAATATATAATGTAGAAGATTAAAACCTCTAACACAAGATAATCTACAACTGTAGAGTTTGTATTTTTTCCCCCATGCACATCCTGACATATATTAATGTAAGAAGTAACATATTTTTTCCCACTCAATAATTATCTTGAACATATTTTATATTAGTTTGTGATTAAACCTTTAATATATATTTTTTAATTTTTAATTTACTGAGTTATTTTATTTTTAAGGTTACATACATTGTTTCATTTAGTCCTCTTATTATATTTCTTAAAAGAGTAAAAAGCTCCTCCATAGTTTGAGAATCTTTTTAACCTGAAATAGGTTTGAATAAAAATAATTTAAGATTTCACACTTCTTGTTTTTTTTGCTTTTCCTTTCATTTTTTCTTCTTGTGTTTTTACAAGTTTGTTTCACATTTCAAAATAGTAAAATGAATCTAAACACTTTAGATTTTGCTAAATTCAGCATATTAAAAAATTTTAAATAGGAGTATAAGGGCTCTAAGCTGGAAAATCTTCTGAAAAACTTGACTACGATTATTATTGTAAGAGTTTCATTTCCAGCTCCATCTGTTCTTCTAATCATTCTAAATTCCAAATGCAGTGTAAACAGTTAAAAAAAACAAGTCCTACAAATCAATTCTTGCCTTTACACACACGATCTTCGGAGTCGCACGCAGCGTCTGTATAAGCAGACTCCTCCCCACTCTTGGGGAAAACCCTGCCTAATATTTATAACGTTATGACATACTGTAATACTCACAAGGTGGTTGTAGAAGTATAAACACGACTGGAGTTATCTGATTGGCTGCTGGTGATGTAACACCCATGTCAATACTTCCCACTGAACGCACGTGTTCGACCTTTTATTTAAATTTCCATTTCATCACAGCAATAAGACACTCGGGGCGGTGCATTTTCTGTGAAATGATTATTGCCTTGGGCCTGAAGTGCTGCCTCGCACACACAATGCCTCAGACGAGGAGGTGTCCGTGGTTGCAACCTCCTCGCGTGAAAGGCACAGCCTGGTCCAGTCTTTGTGAAGGAACAAAATAAGTTCACTTCCTTGGGCACCGCCACCCACCCTCAGCAAATGACAAGGCTGGAGCGCAGCTCCCACCGCACAGTTATTTCCAAAGTCCCAGGTGAACTCGTGGCGAGAGAAGGAAAATGTGCTTCCCGGGCGCGGGTAGGTGCGTGCGGGTAGCGGGGAGGCGGCCAGACCCTGACACTCGCCAGCTGTTTGTCCTCCGCGGAGCCCGGCCCCGGCCGCACACGCCCGCCCCCTCCCCGAGACCCCCAGCCCGCCGCCCGGCCTTTTGTCCCCCGCTCCTCGGCCGACTTCCTTCCCCGCGGCCGCACCCCCGCCCCCAGGCCGGAGGCGCGGCCCAGCCCCTTTCCCGGTCCCCTGGCGCCCCCACCCCACCCCACCCCAGCCCAGCCCCAAGCCCAGCCCCCCTCCCCCAGCCCGGCCCCCACCCTTTCCCCCTCCAGCGGTTACTGCTACCCCGGTGCATTGTGGGCGCACGGTCCGTTGTTCATTTGCCATTCGACCTCCGCCGGGGCCTGGTCGGACGGAAACGCTCCGCCGGCTTTATTGTCGGTTCGTTATGTGGCGGAGCCCGGCAGTTTAACGTGCTTCTCGCCCTCAGCGCCTCGGAAGCCGGCAGCGGGTTGGGACTCCTCGGCGCGCCGGAGGAAGGATATCTGTTTGGAGGATCGGTGTGTGCGCGCGGCTTTAAAGAGGGGGCAGCGGAGGGTCTCCCCGCACTCCGCCTCTCAACTTCGAAGGCCCCACGCGCCCCGGCTCGCTGCTCACCTCTCCGCCGCCCGCCCCCTTCTCCGCGCGGGACGCTGCCCGGAGCGCAGCGGGGCGGGGGTGGAGGATTAGGAGGCGGCCGGAGGCGGCGGCCCGGCGGGCGGCGGCGGCGGCGGCGGCAGCGGACGCGTGAGGCAGCCCCGGGGAGCGAGCGCGAGCCGGGCGGGAGGGCGAGGCCGAGCCCCGCGAGACCGGAACGCCCGGGGTGGGGGCGGGGGCGAAGCGGAGGGGGAGCGCGCGGGACGCGGCCCGAGGCCGGGCGCGAGCCGGGGCACCGGGCGGCGGCGGCGGCGGCGCGCGCCATGTCGTTCAGTGAAATGAACCGCAGGACGCTGGCGTTCCGAGGAGGCGGGTTGGTCACCGCCAGCGGCGGCGGCGGCGGCTCCGCGAACAATAACGTTGGCGGGGAGGCCTCGGCTTGGCCCCAGCACCCCCAGCCAAGACAGCCCCAGCCGCCAGCGCCGCAGCAGCTCAATGGGCGGGGGGCCGACGAGGAAGTGGAATTGGAGGGCCTGGAGCCCCAAGACCTGGAGGCCTCTGCCGGGGTGGCCGCCGCCGCCGAGGAAACCAAGGAGTTGCTGCTCCCCCAAGACGCGGGCGGCCCCACCTCGCTGGGCGGCGGTGGCGCAGGGGGCCCCCTGCTAGCGGAAAGGAACCGTCGGACTCTGGCCTTCCGAGGCGGCGGCGGCGGCGGCGGTGGGGGGCTCGGCAACAATGGCAGTAGCCGCGGCCGCCCCGAGACCTCGGCGTGGCCCCTGAGGCATTTCAATGGGCGAGGGCCCGCGGCCGTGGAGTTGGAGCTGGACGCGTTGGAGGGGAAGGAGTTGATGCCGGACGGCGCGTCCCTGAGCGACAGCACCGAGGACGAAGAGGAGGGGGCGAGCCTGGGCGACGGCAGCGGGGCGGAAGGCGGCAGCTGCAGCAGCAGCAGGCGGTCGGGCGGCGATGGCGGGGACGAAGCGGAGGGCAGCGGAGTGGGAGCTGGCGAAGGGGAGACTGTCCAGCACTTCCCGCTCGCGCGGCCCAAGTCCCTAATGCAGAAGCTCCAGTGCTCCTTTCAGACCTCCTGGCTCAAAGATTTTCCCTGGCTGCGCTATTCCAAGGATACTGGCCTTATGTCTTGCGGCTGGTGCCAAAAGACCCCCGAGGACGGGATAAGCGGGGACCTGCCTCCAGTGGGGCACGACGAGCTTTCGCGAGGGACCCGCAACTACAAGAAAACCCTCCTTCTGAGGCACCACGTCTCTACCGAGCACAAACTCCACGAAGCCAACGCCCAGGTACGGTGTATTCTGTTTCTACTTCGGGGGAAAGGTTTATCAGCTGAAAACCCCGTTTTCCTGGGTGAAGACATCTTTCCTGTTGGGAGAGAGGTGTCGGGAGCTTACGCGTGGGGGGGTTAGAAAACCTGGGAACAAGTTTTCAAAAGTTACCGGGGGAGGGGGGAGGGGGGGAATAACAATTTTCTAATCGTAACGCTGAATTTGTTTTAATTTTTTCGTGACGCAGATTTCTTTGCCCATCAGGTTGAATCAAAAGGAAAGTTTAATACGCGAGGTGGAAGGGTTTAACCCTGTAAGGTTGGCTTTGTGGGGTCAAAATGTTATTAGCTGTGGTTTTAGGAAAGCTGCTTTATGTTGGTAGTCTTTCAGCTTGCTGGTGGAAGTGAAATCTGGTAACTCTTTGAAGAATGAATTAAACAATTTCCTTAATCTTTGACGCTACCCCTTTTAGGAGAACATCCAACGGAGAAAAATATTTTTTATCATATCAGGATAATGTGAAATATGAGAGCAGTATGTAAATGTAGAGGAAGCTATTTGGATAAGACTCATTTTTCGTGGGTTATTTTACTAAATTCATCTCCGTTAAACTTGTTGAACTTCTCTTTCCAAAGGCATACTTTTGGTAAATTGTGGTAGTTTTTGTTTCCTTCTACCCAGATTTTTGTGCTGAGATTTTCTGTAACCCCCCTTTTCAAAAAGTTTCTTGTAAGTGCAGTTTACTTTAAACTTAGCATATTTGAAATGTTTAATGTAAAGTTACTTATACCAAGTAGTTGATTTGGACTGGTAGAGAATGTATTTACCAAACTCCTTAAAATCATAAGTTCTTAGTTATAAAACAAATAAAGTTATATTTTAGTTGTTCTTAGCTCTTGTTTTAATATTTCTAGTCTAAAAATAATAGTCTTACCATTTTGATAATCCTTTTTCAAGCCAAACAGATGTTGATAAGTGCTTCGAAGACTTTTAGACAACCTGTGGTGGTGGATGGAATTTATTCTTTTGTATTGCTAGCCATTGATTTTAGAAAGTCACCTTTCGGATATTAGTCCCTTTGTGTGTTTATTGGAATGATCTTGCTGTTCAGAACACTTATAGTGGAGTTAGTTAGGCACTATCCAATAACCCCGTAGCCCAGAAGTTTCTCAGAAGTTGAGGCTTTAACGTTAAAGCATAGGGTTGTTTTTCTCAGGGGGCAATGGCAACAGTTTTTGCACAAGTTTTAGTTGCCTAAGCCCTAGAAGGAAGGTCACTTAAAGATATAAGGCCCAGAAAGGTTAAGTAAATTGTCCCAAGTCTTACAGTTCTTGTGATAAATGAGACTGAAGTCTATAAGGAATGTTGCAATGGAAAAAAAAAGTTTTGGAGTAAATCTAGGTTCAGATCTCAGCTTTCTGCAATTACTAGCTTTGTGAGCTTGGGCACTGGAGTGCCAAACTTGTCTTCTGTATGCTGAATACAGATGTCCCTTACTCTGGCAAGTAATTATTCTGTTCCCATTTTACAGAAGAGGAATCTAGAGGCTTTAAAGAGTTATATATTCTTGAAGTTATTTAGTAGTATGATGGAGGTGGAAGGCTTGTGAAAATGAAAGTGTGCTTTTCTAAATGGTAAGTTGGTTATTTAGAAGCATTTAAAAAGACAATCAGAATGAATTTTCCTAATCCAGTGGACCAGTTACTCTTATCTTCTTCAGCGTAGTCTACGTGTAGGCAGATCTGAATGGGAGTACAAATTATAATTAGCTGCTTAGTGAACCTGAAATCAGAGGAAGGGGAATTAGTTGGATAACCTTATGATAGACTTAGTGTGGTGTATCCTTCTCCCCTAGGCATATGTCTGGATTAGGGAATTCATTCCTAGGTAAACCCTTTTCTAAACTTAATCCCTGCGTTATCCCTCCCTTACCCTTTGCCCCCTTAAACTCCCTTTTTACAGATATAATCTGTAGACCACCTTTTTTCTCTTAGGACATTATTTCATTAGACAGAGAATAATAAAGTTTAGTAGTCATGTTTGCCTAAGGCTATTTATTGGTTCTCTGGATTGGATTTTGGATGTTATTTCTGTTTTCATTCTAACTAACCTTAGTTTGGGGTGTTACCTTGTGATTGACCCCAGGTACCACCTATAGAATCCTTTTGTCTTGTTATTACATGAGTGTCAGGTTCAAGAACTGACTTATTTCTTCCTATGGGCAGAGTTAATCACTTTTTTTCCGTTGCCATGTAGCCTTTGATTACCTGTAGGAGGCAGTATAACACAATGTGTAAGAACATTCTTGACTTTAAAGAAGGGGGACCTGAGTCCTAATCCTCTTTCTTGGCAGGAAAATGAGTTAACTTCTAGTTTCCTCATGTGTGCAAAGTATATATGCCAGCATGTAATCACTCAGTAAATGATAACGGTTATTACCATCATTACTTATTTTCATTGTAGATAACTATAACAACGTTTTTTGGGGGGACTTGGTACCTCATGTCTCAGTGTTACCAGTTTTCTCAGTTTGGAAGCCACTTTATCTCATGGAATCACTCTTGATTCTAGAGAGCAAACCAATTCTCTTCTTCATACTTTTAGAGACTTTGGCCATTCAATTCTTTGAAGATTGAGACTTTCTCATCATACATGCAATTTTTCTCACCTTCGTAAGAAATATCTTGCATTAGCTTTGTCCTGTCTTAAAAATGCTGAAATAAGAGTTCCTCTGGAGTTCTCCGGCAAGAATTAAGTTTGAGGCTAGGGTGTAATTCACTCCCTTTATCTTCCCCTCCCTTTTTTTTTTTAAAACCCAGAAAACTAGCAAGATAAGTTTTATTATTATGAAAATAGTATGTGCTCATTTTCAAAAATTGGAAAAGTATACAGAAGGATAAATAATAGCAGATGAGTCTCCCTCTTACCTAGTTCCCCCTCACCTCCCAATAACAGTTTTCTTCTATCTACTTCCAGTCTTTGCATATACATGCATCTGTGTGTTTATCCTCTCTTATTTAAATGTAATCAGGAGCACATGGAGGCCTGTTTGTTTTGAGAAGAGTTTGGCCAAATCTTAGTATGTGAATAAGGGTTACTTTACTTTTTGTTTCTTATGCCTTCTGTAAGAGAAAAGTTATTTTCCATTAATTCCTTGGTGGTGGCCAAAAAACTGTGGCACATCCTTTTTTGTTGTTTTTTTTTTTTTTTTTTTTTTTTTGGCTGTACCTCATGCCTTGTGGGATCCCTAACCAGGGATCGAACCTGTGCCCCCTACATTGGAAGTGTGGAGTCCTAACCATTGAACCGCCAGGGAATTCCCTGTGGCACATTCTTAAAACCTTTGATATTCTTCTGTTATTTGGATGTTGGTTGTTAAGGATTGCTCATGTGAGAGTCCATAAAATATGCTTTCAGAATCTGTTCTGGAGCCTTGTATTTCAGAAATACCCTTGTATTTATAAGGATGTAAGGGACAACATGTAGTTTCTATTTTGAGTAACAACTGCCTATATCTGAAGAGTCAGGTTCAGTGATTAGCTCATATAGGATTTGACCATTTGGCCCAGAGGACTTTAAAATTGCTTTAATAACAGTGATTACCACTGTATCTTGGTTCAGATCACTTTCTACCCAGTTGTGAAATTTTCGTAGCCTAAATCACACATTCTGTCAACTCTTTCCAGTTTAGTAAGCCTAAAACATGCACTCAAACGTGTTATTGTTACAAATTTAGTTAACCTTTCCAGAAAGTAAATATTTAATTCAGATCAGTGATCTAATTAAAATTACAAATTGGAATATGTTGGTGAGCAACAAAAGCAAAGGTGAGACAGATCTACCAGCCTTCTTTGCATTTGGCAAAAATAAGTTGTTTTGTTTTGTTTTAAAGATTTTGGAAGAAAGACTGAAAAAACCTTTCACTAGGAAGGAGAAATAGGTATTACAGATGACTACAGAGCCTATGGCCCATTAAGTAATCAGTTTGTATAATACTTACATAGATTCTAACAGTCATTCATTGTTTTTGATTTGGTAAAAGCTGGTTCCTTTCCCTTGTGGTTTTTACTATATGTTACAGTGTATCTAAGATTGGCTTGTTTCTCCCTCTTAAGTTTACATACACATATTAGGTAGATACAAGGCACTGAAGATAAACCTATATAAATAAGACATTTTTCTGCCCTCAAGAAACTTGTACTCTAGTAAGGAGAGACAGACATAAAATGATAGCTACCATGTTAGAAGTATATTCAAGTTACAGTTAAGACACTAAGAAAGTCATCAGTTCTATTTGTGAAGGTTGGGAGAAGCTTGTAGAATTGACTCCTAACTTAATTGTGTTAAGTGAGTAAGTGTTGAAGAGGGGAGGGCATTCCAGGCATTGCAGTTGGAAGCAGCTTGAGCATAGTAGAAATTGATGTCTTGATGTGTCTGAGAAGTAGATGATTTGGTTGTTGAGCAAGATGAAGAATCAAGTTTGAATGGGTAGACAGACTCCAGGTTATGGACGATCTTTTTATGTTGAAATGATTGTACTGACATTTTATTCTGCTAACAATGGGCAAACTATTTAGCAGTTTTAAGCAGGGGAGAACCATGATGAAATATGTGTAAGTTGCTGTTTAGAAGCACCTGTGTAGTGTGTATGTGTGGGTTTTGAGGAGAGCTCATAATAAAGCATATTTTTGGCATCTGAAATTGGTTGGAAGTTGTAATCACCTGAAGGCTAATACCCCAGGCCTATAGATTTAGAATTTCTGGGGATAGTACTTAAATTGCAAGAAAAGATGCCATCACTCAAGGAGATCAGAGAAGTGATAGAAGATTGCAAAGGACATCTTCCTTTTTTTCTCTACTGACTGTTACATAATTTGTCAGTACTACTAGCAGGCATCTATTTGGCATCATGTTTGCTGTGGCCTTGTTTGTCCTCATTACTAGAAATCGAATTTGGGTTTGTAAGTGGACATTGATGTTTTAAATCTTTCAGTATACTGTTCCAGTGGGTTGCTGCATCAAAAGTAGTAAAGATTTTTGGTTTTAATTCTTTTAGCTTACACTTTGATGTTTGTGTTGGAAATTGTTTTTTCTACTAATCCATTTATCAAAAGAGGACTATAATTCTGGGTAGGGAGGTAAATACTAATTACTTGATTTTTTTAGCCAAATAGCACTTTTTTAATTTATGGATTGACTACAGGTGAGCTCACTGCAGCTGAAGTTCTCTCTCCCATTGTACCCCTCAGAAGGGTGGGGAGACTGGGTAGTGTGGTCTTGGATTCTCTACAGGTTGGTGGCATTATCTAGCTCCCCCAGCTAGAATGCTGTGAAGACCCTATGATCTCTCTCCCCACCCCTACCTTGAAATCTAGTTAATCACTCAAGTTTGGATTTTACTTTCCAAATTTTTTTCCAGGCTCTGCCTCTCTACCTCTCCCCCCATTGATATTCTCTCTCTTACCTAATTAAGGTCCTTGTTTCTTGGCAAGTGCAGTGTGTTGCACTATTAACAATAGATTCCCCTGGTCACAGTATCTCTAGTCTTCATCCCCTGATAATTATCCTCCACTTTGCTGCCACAGTCATCTCTATCTGCTAATTCAATCAGATCACTACTTCTAAAGCTCTGTAGGCACCTATAGCAATGGTTAATCTTGTGCAGGATTTGAATCTCTTGATAATCTGATGCAACTTATAGACACTTAGCTCCAAAAACATTCATAAGAGCATATTTGCATTTCTTGGACTTTTTTGGGATCACCTTGAAGTTCTTTCATAAATCTAGAATTGTGAGGATCCGTAGACCATCTTGGTTCTTTTTCTCACGCCATCTCATTTGCTTAGAGTGCTCATCCTACCATTCCACTCTTGCATCCTTTAAGGCTCAGCTCAGATCTTTCTTTCAAAAAGCATCTCCTCCCCCACCTCCAAAAAAAATGGATTAGATACACTTCCTCTCTGCTCTCTGCTCTCATAACATGCTTGTTATACTCTTCAGTACCTTAAGAATCTTGCTCAGCAGTGATAACTTCAGGTTGGGAACTAATTCATTTTGGGTCTGCAGTGTACAACCTGTCTAAAGTAGGCATTCACTTAATGCTTATTAAATAAGTGAGTAAAGTCAGGATTTTTCTAGCTTTTAGCAGCTTTTTCTCTGAGTAAAATACTTACTATTTTTTGGCCTCTCTGGAAATAAATTTGAAGATAATAAGCTGTGAAGATTTTAACCAAATGTATACTTTTCTATATTTTCTTCATTTTGGAAAAGTTAGTTAAGGTGTCTTCCAGATCTAAAATTATAATTTTACATATGGGCGTCTTCACAAATAAAATAACAGAAGACTTTTCATATTTATAGATTCTCTGGTATAGCACATTTTCTGATTTTTGAAGTCTGACTGTCCATTTCCTTAAAATCTCCTTGTTTGGGCTTCCCTGGTGGCGCAGTGGTTGGGAGTCTGCCTGCCAATGCAGGGGACACGGGTTCGAGCCCTGGTCTGGGAGGATCCCACATGCCACGGAGCAACTAAGCCCGTGAGCCACAACTACTGAGCCTGCGCGTCTGGAGCCTGTGCTCCGCAATAAGAGAGGCCGCGATAGTGAGAGGCCCGCGCACCGCGATGAAGAGTGGCCCCCACTCGTCGCGACTAGAGAAAGCCCTCGCACAGAAACGAAGACCCAACACAGCCAAAAATAAATAAATAAATAAATAAATAAATTTATTAAAAAAAAAAAAAAGACTGAGTCTTAAAAAAAAAAAATCTCCTTGTTTATCTAGTTTAGACTAATGTCTGGGCTAAGTCGTGTTTTCCTTTTCGGGAAAGGGAATAGAAAATTTTCCAACTAGTCTTTAAAAAGACTAGTTTTGGAAATATTTAAACCTTTTTATCAGTATATTTTTACTTATCAGTGATATCTCATGTTTATCAATATACTGAGAATGGACATAGAATGTTAAAGAAAGAACTAGAGAGACAGATGACTTCTTAGGGATCTATTAATTTTTGTCTTTAGTACTAGGAATTTATTTGGTTCAGCAAATAATATTGGCAGTTTATTTTAGTGCTTATTTTTCTCTGTTTTACCCATATCCTCAAATAATACTCCCGCTTGTTGAATACATATACTCTTGACTTGTAAACCCTTCATTGTGAAGAGCATGTTTAATAGGTGCTACAAAAACATGGCATAGTGCTGTGATGAGTACTGAAGGAGAAACAGCTAGTGTTGCTTGTAAAAACAGGTAACATTACTGTTCTTGCACAATAGTAATGAGAAAAAATAGTAGTTGAATAGCGTGCTTGGTTTTGTATAGTTTGTGTCAAAAATGGAAGGGGCAAATATTTTGGTGGATAGGCTTTTGTCTAAGTTATTTTTAAAAATTAGGACATTTGGTCTGATAATGGCAGAGAATTACAGAAATTAGGACTGGCCCAGAATATTCAGAACACATTGACCATGGCCTAAAATAACTGCTGTGACGTAGCCACCTCCTTTTTAAAGTGTTTTGAATTGCTTAGTGTATGAACTTCAGGCACTTCTTGACTTGTAAATGCTAATTCACTGCTTCCACAGACTCTTCATGATGTGCTGGTAAATTATGATCAGTGCTTAAAATTTTTGCTTCTTCCAAGTATTGATACTGTTACTACAATACCTGTTAGAACTTCGAACCGAATGAGCTTTGCTGGGCAGGTATGGCATGCATAGCAAAGCTTAGTTTTAGGCTTGCATGAAAAAAAAGATGCAGTTTGGAAATTTGCTGTAGTGAATAGAGAGCATAAGCAAATTAGTAAAAAATCTTTTAGTAAAAGTAAACAGTATGATACTTCTGTAGAAAATTATACTACAGCAGTAACTATTTTAGATATTTTTAGTATTGGTTTAGTTCTTTATATATTCATACAAGTCCTAAACATTTCCCATCCCCTTTGCTAAATAGTTTGAAACTTCACAACATACTGGTTTATGTACAAGATCTAAAAGTTAAAATGTCTTTTTTACCTCACTTCCTTTCCTCCAGCCCCTCAAAGCAAACATTTGGGACTTAATCATGAATTCCTTGATTACTTTACTCCAACTGTGGCTGTTAGCAGTTTTTGCTTAGGATTGGGTGTTTCAGTAGGAGAATATAGCCAATTTAGAATATTTTGGTCTGACAGAGCAAGAATGTGGGGGTGGGGTTAGAGTATAAGTATGCAGTATAAGTATGCAGTATAAGTGTGCAGTATGAAAGTATGAAGTATAAGTGTGCAGTATAAGTGTGCAGTATAAAAGTATGAAGTATAAGTATGTAGTATAAGTATGCAGTATAAAAGTATGAAGTATAAGTATGCAGTATAAAAGTATGTAGTGTAAGTATGCAGTATAAGTATGCAGTATAAAAGTATAAAGTATGCAGTATAAGTGTGCAGTATAAAAGTATAAACTATAGGGGCTTCCGTGGTGGCGCAGTGGTTGAGAATCTGCCTGCCAATGCAGGGGACACAGGTTCGAGCCCTGGTCTGGGAAGATCCCACATGCCGCGGAGCGACTGGGCCCATGAGCCACAATTGCTGAGCCTGCGCATCTGGAGCCTGTGCTCCGCAACAAGAGAGGCCGCGACAGTGAGAGGCCCGCGCACCGCGATGAAGAGTGGCCCCCGCTTGCCGCAACTGGAGAAAGCCCTCTCACAGGAACTAAGACCCAACACGGCCATAAATAAATAAATAAATAAATAAATAAAATTAAAAAAAAAAAAGTATAAACTATAAGTATGCAGTATAAGTGTGCAGTGTAAGTGTGCAGTATAAAAGTATGAAGTATAAGTATGCAGTGTAAGTATGAGGTATAAGTATGAGGTAAGAGTATGCAGTATAAGTATGCAGTATAAAAGTATGAAGTATGCAGTATATGCAGTATAAAAGTGTGAAGTATAAGTATGCAGTATAAGTATGCAGTGTAAGTATGCAGTATAAGTATGCAGTGTAAGTATGCAGTATAAAAGTATGAAGTATAAGTATGCAGTATAAGTATGCAGTGTAAGTATGCAGTATAAAAGTATGAAGTATAAGTATGCAGTATAAGTATGCAGTGTAAGTATGCAGTATAAAAGTATGAAGTATAAGTATGCAGTATAAAAGTATGCAGTATAAGTATGCAGTGTAAGTATGCAGTATAAAAGTATGAAGTAAAAGTATGCAGTATAAGTATGCAGTATAAAAGTATGAAGTATAAGTATGCAGTATGAAAGTATGCAGTATAATATGCAGTATAAAAGTATGAAGTATAAGTATGCAGTATGAAAGTATGAAGTATAAGTATGTAGTGTAAGTATGAGGTATAAGTATGAAGTATAAGTAGGCAGTATGAGTAAGCAGTATAAGTATGCAGTATGAGTAAGCAGTATAAGTATGCAATATAAGTATGCAGTATAAAAATGAGGTATGAGGTATAAATATGAAGTATAAGTATGCAGTATGAGTATGCAGTATGAGTATGCAGTGTAAAAGTATGAAGTGTAAGTATGAGGTATAAGTATGAAGTATGAGTATGCAGTATAAGTATGCAGTAAGTATAAGTATGAAATATAAGTATGCAGTTGAAGCGCTGGGAAGTGATAGGGATGCTGCCAAGGGTCAGTTGGAAATGCAAAGGAAATTCTCCACTTTCTGCGCTTCATTCTGTAGTGATCGTGTACTCCAGATTTGCAGGGTTTTCTGTAATGTTTCATTATTGTGAAATACTGAAGTGTCCCGGAATTCTAGTGTTTTGGTTCTTTCAGTTGACTTCTCATACCTGGAAGCAGCACGAAAATTCTTAGATAGATTATGTGATCTGGTTTAGTTTCAGAGAATTGGGATTGTTATGTGCATGACCCCCTGTGTTCAGGACTCAGAATGAATCCTGTTATTTTTGTAATTTAGCCCTACCCATGATGGGGTTAAATGGAGATGTGAGATTGCTTCAGGAATCTCACCACCATTTAGAATATTCAATGAGAAATATTTTGCAGTCCTAACAGCTTTGTTCCCTACAACCTTTTTCCCCCTAATTCCTCCTTCTCTCTTTTCCTCTCCAAGCATATCAGTCCTCCCAGCATGTATCTTTTCCATGTTTTTCCCAGGCTCATATACTCATAGATCTGTATATATGTATCTCATTATTTTATAGTAATGACTTTTATTTAAGTTAATATTTTGTGCCAAAGAAAGTAATGAATCTTTAACACTTAAATAAGGTCAGCATTGTCAGTTATCTTTTCTACTAGAAATGTCTAAGCACTTTTTTTTTGCTGGAAAACAATTATTACTTCAGTTATCTAGGAAAGTTATTGAGCAAGGTGCTGAGAGAATAGACACCTGCCTCATTTAGGGAGCTTACCCACCTAGTCACTCTGTGAGTAAAGTCCTGAAGTTCGTAATTAGAAACATTCGTAGTACTTACTGCTTTCTAGTTTAAGAAGGCATGGTGACTTTCCCAAGGACACACGCTTAATAACTAGCATAGGCAGCATTCCAAATCTAGATCACACTCCTTTTTCTGTTGATATCACATGTTATTTTATAGGAAATTACCATAGCTTTAGTGATGCTAAAATGAACTGTAATGAGTACTTATAAGATTGCTGAGAGGGAAGGTTATAAACATTAAGAATTTTGAGTTCAGGAATTTTACCTGATGGATAGTATTTATGATCCTAAAGAGATAAGTCATTTTGAAAATTGATTGGGAAATTATATACTTGGTTGTTCCTGTAGCTTGAAGCACATTTTTTATTAGGGTCTTAACTTTATCATTAGTTAGATTTAATTAACTTTGTTGACCTAAACTGTTTGACTCAATGTTTGCCAAGAGTTTTATGTATTTATTATTTTATTTATTTTTATTTTTGGCTGCGTTGGGTCTTCGTTTCTGTGCGTGGGCTTTCTCTAGTTGCGGTGAGCAGGGGCTTCTCTTCGTTGTGGTGCGTGGGCTTCTCATTGCGGTGGCTTCTCGTGGTGGAGCACAGGCTCTAGGTGCGCGGGCTTCAGTAGTTGTGGCTTGTGGATTCAGTAGTTGCGCACAGGCTTTGTTGCTCCGCGGCATGTGGGATCTTCTTGGACCAGGGCTCAAACCTGCACTGGCAGGCGGATTCTTAACCACTGAGCCACCAGGGAAGTCCCTTAAATAATTCTTAATCCATGTCTTCAGCTATATTTGAAAAGATAGCATGATATGTGATACATATTCTTTAAATGAAATTCTGCTGATACTTGGGATGTTTCTTTTTTTTTTTTTTTTATGTTAACAGTGGCTTGCAGCAAGCTAAGCTGTTCACTCCTTTCCTCTCAATATTTGGGATTGTGAACACTTCAGTCTCCATATGTAATGATTACTAACAAATTAGTGTATTTGATAGTGCTTTTTAAAAAGTTACTGATAATGATTTGTTGTCTTTGGTCTGATGGCTTTAAAAAGTAAATAAAATTTAATATTAATGTTTTCCATCTATTACAGGAGTCAGAAATACCATCAGAGGAGGGGTACTGTGACTTTAATAGTAGGCCAAATGAGAACTCTTATTGCTATCAACTTCTTCGACAACTAAATGAACAGAGGAAGAAAGGTATTCTTTGTGATGTCAGCATTGTGGTGAGCGGAAAAATCTTTAAAGCTCATAAGAACATCCTGGTTGCAGGCAGCCGTTTCTTTAAGACTTTATATTGCTTTTCAAACAAAGAAAGCCCTAACCAAAACAATACTACCCATTTAGATATTGCTGCAGTTCAAGGTTTTTCAGTCATCTTGGACTTCTTGTATTCTGGTAACCTGGTGCTCACAAGCCAAAATGCCATTGAAGTAATGACAGTGGCCAGCTATCTTCAAATGAGTGAAGTTGTTCAAACTTGCCGAAATTTCATTAAAGATGCCTTAAATATAAGCATTAAATCAGAAGCTCCAGAGTCTGTAGTTGTGGACTATAATAATAGAAAACCAGTTAACAGAGATGGCCTGTCTTCATCACGGGATCAAAAAATTGCCAGTTTTTGGGCAACACGGAATCTTACCAATTTGGCAAGTAATGTAAAAATTGAAAATGATGGTTGTAACGTCGACGAGGGCCAAATAGAAAACTACCAAATGAATGACAGTAGTTGGGTCCAGGATGGTTCACCTGAATTGACAGAAAATGAGTCTCAAGGTCAAACAAAAGTGTTTATTTGGAATAATATGGGCTCCCAGGGAATTCAAGAGACTGGCAAAACAAGGAGGAAAACCCAAGCTACGAAGAGATTTATTTATAATATACCACCTAATAATGAAACAAATTTAGAAGATTGCTCAGTGATGCAGCCATCTGTTGCCTATCCAGAAGAAGATTTGTCGTTCATCAAGGAAGAACCAGGTAAATATTGTATATACAAAGGTATTTAAGTTTTCATTCTATTTCTGGTTGGATATAATCTTGTGTGTATTCTTAAAGTATTTTTTTCATTATAAAAATAATATACATAAGTAATACTAAAATTTGAGTCTTTATAATAGAAGGGAGGAAAATCACTCAAACAAGCACATATTATATCTTACATAATCTTATACTAAATGTAAGATTTGGCATGTCTTAGTTTTTTTCTCTAAGCATGTAGATGTGAGTTTCTCAAAGGTTGTGTTAAATATAGGAATTTGCCCGTATTTTACGGAATGTGGACTCCATGTATAGTTCTTTGACTTTCCTGATCTTTAGCCTCTGATCACTTTTTGTACCCAGTGCTGGAAAAGATAAAATCTTCTGGTTGTAATGTGTGATCCGTTTGTCATTTCAGGACATTTTTGAGATCTAGTTAATATTCTTTACTCTCAGTTTTCTTCGTAAACATATACTTGTTTTATAGAAGTTTGCAAATGTTAATGGGATTATTCTACTTTGTTTAGAGCTACTGTTCTGTGCTCCCCATAAATCTTTCAGAAGCTGGAATATTTTAAGTTTGTCCCACTGTTACCTCATTTTCATTCTCATTTACATTAGTTAAGTAAGAGAGAGGCCTCTGAGACCTTTCTCTTCAATATATTACCAAAGGAATATATATAAGAACCTTAGCATATTACATTTGTAGTGCGGGTTTTTTAAAAAATGGAGTGAGTGAGGGACCATTGTTGAAGAGTGAAAATAGATTTGAAACTTTTCTTTACGTTTAATTTGATTGTGTTTAACTTATTTGAAGAAGTAGCCCAGTGGGTTTGAGACTTTCCTTTGTGGACCCCAGACTTGTCTACCACTGTCATATACGATTTAGTGCTTGTGTTGCTTCAGAGCATAACTGTTCAGTGTCTGATTTACATGATGGTGATCATCTGGGGATGGAGTACTTTCTGTTAAAGAGAATCATTGTTGTTAGTTCCCAAAGGGCAAAATGCCATAATCCTGTGAAATGGTTCCTCTGGCTGTTTAGGTTTGGGTTTAATTTTCATTGGTAGAAATTTTTAATCATGTGAAAATCAGCATGCATGTGTAATGAATACTATTTGCTGATCTTTCCCCTCCTACTTATCAAGTCTTTAGCAATAAAACCCCAGAAGTAGTTTCTTTAAAGTATTAATGGTAAATAGACTTTCTTAAGAAAGTCTATTTACTATTAATACTACACTACATAAAGTGCTCAAAGCTTTGAGCACTTTATGTTTTGTCTTAATTTTTAATGTAGAAGACCTTGAAGCAGTTCTCAGAATTAGAGCTACATTGTCTTTTTCTGCATGAATTAATCATTTAGTAGTATGGTGGGAACCCTGTAGTGTGTTTTTTTTTTAATTTATATAGATAACACGCAATATAAGGAGTTAGCAGATTTTTTTGTATAGTAGTTGACTGACAAAACTAATTAGAGCTAACCCCATTCTTAAAATTAATGCCACACATAATTGGAGTGATTCAAAGAGAAGAAAAGCAGTAATTTGAACCACAGTGCATGCTTTCAAAAATAACATTGCTAGTGATTATCTTAGCAAGCACTCCTAGCTGTATCAATGGACTAGGTCTATCACAAATTAATTTTTGGTAGTCTAGTATGCTTTTAACTTATCTCTAATATCTTATAAATGAAAATTCTGTTATGTCATTGATACCACATTAGTATATGATGAACCTTGCTTAACTCACAAGTTTGGTTGTATCAGTGATGTGCTACATTCCAGCTGTTAAAACTTTTCACAACTTTTTAGTGCCTCTGAATACACCTTCATTCAGTGGCAGAAAATGGGTCCTGTAAGAGCTAGAACATAATATGATACAGAGCCAGAGGCTGGCAAATTTTTACTGTAAAGGGCCAACCAGTAAATATTTTTGGGTTCGTTGGTCATAAAGTCAGTTACTTAAGTCTGTCATTGTAGCATGAAAGCAGTCACAGACAGTATGTAAACAAATGAACATGGGTGTGTTCCAGTGTTGCCAACTTTTGGTATAGAGCAGTGGGTCTTAATCATGGCTGCATGTTGGCATTACTTGGGAACTTTACAGGCCGTCATGATTCTTGGATCTCTCTGCTAGGGATATAGATTTAATTGGTCTGGGATGTGGCCTGTTTGTTGAAACTTTTATAAACCCTGCAGGTGATTGTGTTGTGAACCAAGGTTGAAATCCGCTGATGTAGAGGAAAGAGCCCAAATTGAATCAGGATTGGGAAGTGAGCTCTGCCACTTACTATATTACCATAATCAAATTAAGCTAAACTCGTGCCCTCGGTTTCCTCTTCTTTAGAATATGCTATTTATTTTATAGGGTTATTATGAAAAATGACAAATACAAAAACATAGCTGACATGGTCATCTTAGTCCCCCTTTAAAGGCTGTTGAGATTATTTAAAATCAGTTTTCCAGTGCAGTGTACTTTCTACCAAATTCTAGATAGGTGGTCTTATAGCCTCAGCCTGACCTTTTGTTTTAATACTTAGAATACATTTTTAAGCAGCCTGTTCCAGGGTAGAATGAATATCATTATTAGGAAGTTACTTTATATTGTGCTAAAATTTGCTTCTCTTTAACTTCCTAATTCTACCATTTTTAGTAGTATAATCTGAGCCTGACCTCTAATCTCTCTAATCAACCTGATAACCCTTCAGATATTAACATTTAAAAAATTCCCCTGAAGTCCCCTTCTTCTAGGCTAAGTCCTGTACCTCCCACCTTGTGAACTCCAAACCCTTTTACACCCTTCTTAACAGTCATAGACAGTTTGTTTCACCCTGAAATTTTGGTGCACAGAATTGACTAGAACTCTCCAGGCAAATTCTGACCAGTAAAGAACACAGTGGGTCTGTATTTACCAAGGTTAAGGCCTTTCTCAAGGTCATTCAGTTAGTAAAAATAGAGGCAGGTTCCATGTTAGGACTGTCTGGCATTAAAACCTTGGCAGTTAATAAACTAGTGACCCAGTCTTTTAAAAAATGAGGTCCATTTAAAACTTGTAACATTTTAATGAATTCCACATTAATGGTTATACCTTTTTTCATTTTCACTTATTGAAAAAATAGTGAAATTTTTCAGTGAAATAAATGCTTTTAAACGTACTTAAAATTCTATACCTAAACATCTGAAAAGTAGTGGTGAATTACACATTTAGTCTATAAGCAGTGCTTGGCATATTTGGATTTGTGGGTCTCTTGTAGGAACTGTGACTTCCCAGATTCTTAAGCCTACTATTTGTAAATCACAGCTCTAAATAATGTTGTCTTCTTGTCATATAATGTTGAAGGTGGTATTTGGATGCCTCATAAATATAATTGAGATATTGAGATAGGAAGGTTTAGGGATTGTATTCAGATGGTATTTTTTTTAATCTTAAAGAAGCTAGTATACCTATTATTTGACTCAATACTGGGATTCCCTTCAAATCATTTTTGATATATGAAGATATTTGGAAGTGGAACTCAGGAAAAGTTAGAAACTTCTGTCTTTTTTACTGTCTTATTGGGGTTTATGGGATAATTAAAACTGTTAGGAAAAACAATTCTGGGTAATAAAATAGGAAAAACAGGAGTCATTTAATGAGTTCCTTTGATAATGTAAAAATTTCAAAACCTCATCTTCCTGATTTACAGCCAGAAAACAAATTTCAGCCAAATAAAGTACATGTAAATCTAAGATTAGAAATTAAATTGTAGGGGCAAAAATAACTAATGCCTACATTGTTTCACACAGTGTGTTCATCTGTACTGTTAGAACAAGTCAGGTGTGTTAATCCCATTTTTGATCTACTCTGGACTCATGGAACATTGGGTTTTCTGAATCTGTATTTTTGTATTATTTGTGCCAGTCACACTGGCAAGTTGCCCCCATTGTAAATAACTGTACTCTGCATGTAATACGTACATTTTATGTATGCATGCAATACATACCTCATTTTGAACAAAGATTTTGAATGACAAGAAACAAATTATCAAAATACAAATAAAATTTAGCAATAAAGAAGTGTGCTAGCCAAGGGTGTTAATATGGTTAGCCTAATTAAAATTGCTTTTTGTTGGTTCTAAGATGATAAGAAACCCTTCAAAGTGAGGAAACATACCAGTTCTGTGGGATGACAAACTTTTCTGGTACTGAATTCTGAAAGGAATTTCTCCAGTGGGGTTTTGTATAGTTGACACCAAGTAGTATAATCTAGAATTTCCTCAAAAGCATTTTCTAGTAAATGCAACAGTATATTATATAATTAATTTTTATCTAATAAAAGCTGGTAAAATTTCATCTAGATAATTGAATTTTTCATGATGCCGTACAAATACTCAGATGCAAGGTGGTTTTAGTTGATCAAAGGATATAATTTAGGGTTCTTTTAAACAATCTAAACGTTCCTTTCTCTCATCTGTACTTTGGATGGGAAAACAGCTTTGTGGCATTTGTGAATTTTTATTAATTCCAACAAGTAGAGTTGAATTCATGTTTAAGCTTTAACATCTTTAATTTGTGTAATTGTCTTTTGGTTAAAAAGCATTTAATTCGAGTATTTAGAAAACAACTTTGAGAAAAGAATGCTCAAATTATATATCTTTAAGATATCCTAATGAGTCATACTTGAAGTAGTGAATTACCAGCACTTATGCCCTTCTATATTTGGGGTGATAATTGATACACGGCATCACTTTCAGATGTTGCAGAATCTTGAAATGCTTTCTTAAATGATCTTTTTTTTTAAATTTAAACATTTTTACAACTTTGAAAATTGGCCGTCTGATTTGAGATTTTCCAATATTTTGGCCATGCCATATAAAGTTACTGTATGAACTACTTAAAATGTTTCCACTTAACTTGGCTTGAGTTCATCACACATAATGTCTCTAATTAGAAGGAAAGAAAATTTCATAATTATGAAATCTTGGAGGCTATAAATCAAAGCTTTTAAAAATCATTTTGGCAACAAAACCTGATAATCACTTGGCAGCAAAACCACCTATTTATATTTTTTACTTATTTCCTAAAATGTGAATATCCATATGTTTCCTTGCAGAAATACCATTTTGATTACAGGTTACTACCCTACACCCACTGGGGGTGTTGTAGTTATTACTGGCCTAAAATCTGAAAATTTATGCATTCTACATCTTAGCCCAAGTGTTTTACATAACAGGTTTATGGACCTGGATTAGTTCTTTCTTCTTAAGGGATTCCAGATGTACTGCTTTACGTTGCAGGCATCCTTTTGGTTGAGTATGTTACAAAGGATGAACTACAAGTGACTTAAAGTCATTTTTCTCTAGAACCTTACATTTGGGTATTAAATGGTAGTTTGAAGGCCTGATGCTCATTTTGAAAAATGAATGTCCACCACTAGCTAATGGACTGCAAACTATACTAATATATAAGACTCCTCAATATTTAATCTTAAAAGGATGATAATAGGTAACTATATGGTAATAGGAATATTCTGCCATCTTTCTTTTCCTTCTTTACTTTCCTCTGCCTAGTGTTCCTTTCCCTTCCCTGTCTGCCGTATCTGATCCAAGAGGTGGCTACACTAATGATCATTCTCTTCAAGTTATAAGCCTTAAAGAAATAGAATTTGTGTGGCCAGACTAAAGCTGTGTGTTGAGGAAGCCTTATGTGGATCAGTTATAAAAGCATTTTTGTGACTTCTGCCTGTTGATGGGATTAAGCTGTCTAAACCCTGTGTCAACCCCTGAAAATTTTTGTAAGACTAAATTTTTTTTTTCTGATATAGCTTTAATATTCTGGGGTGACCAGAAATTTTATGTTATAATCACATATTATTACTTTTCTGGGACTCCAAAATAGCTTTCCACATCATAAGAGGAAATTTGGTAATAAAATTTTTATTTAAATCTGCAAAAAACTGAGCAACAGGTCAGGTGATATTGCTGTCAAGATTGAGAACTTGTTCACAGTAGGATGGCTGTGGGGTAGAAACATACCAGTGCAGTGTGATAAATGTTAAAATCAGAAGTATGGCAGAGGGTGCAATGGGGGGGGGGGGGGGTTCCTGACTGCTCATAAGAGTTGGAGAAAGCTTCATAGAGTTGGATCTTGTATTGTATAGGAGTTTACCAGGAGAGGGTGCAAGGTGGCGAGAAATTGGAGTAAGTGGGTGAAAGAATAGAAAGGGGAGTGTCGTAGGGGTAGATGAGGTTGGGTCAAACGTTAGGGCCAGATTGTAATTCTCTGTTTGACATGGTAATAAATTGTGAATTTTATTTTATAGACTCTGAGGCAGTGAGAGGTTTTAAATTAGGGATCCGAGCTGTATATATTTGCCTTTAACACAAAGGCATTTGGAGGGTGTTGTTTATGAATTGGAGAGAGGAGTGTCCCGAGGAGACCTGTTAAGGCCCAGTCATGGAAGAAATAACAGCCTTGTTTGAATAGAAGCAAAGAAGAAACAGTAGAGCCTAGTCTGTCATTTGAATCATCGAGTTTGGAGGTAAAGGGAAACTGCTATTTGTTGAGTTTCTAGGCTGCTATAGAACTGTCAGGGGTGCTTTGTATAATTCATTTGCAACTGAATTTACTCTCCACTGAAAGGGAAAAAAACTCAAAAACAGTGAATGAATAGAAAAAAATCTATAACTGTTTATGAAAAAAAATCAGACTTAGTTCTCTGAAACTGTCTTCAGAGAAATTTGTTGCTAGTATATATTTACATGAAAACAAAAGTTGAATAGACCTTACTGAGTTTTTGTAGGATGGAGTTGTAGTTATTTCTAGAACTTTGATTTCTGATGTCCTCTCTCATATTTCATTCTTTTCAAGAATATTTGTGTTTTAAGAAAATCTGGATTAGTCTACACCTGCCTTATGTTTGGAATTTTGAGAACCAAAAGCAAACGGTCAGGGAGACCTCCTTCCCAACATAGCTTTGTTTAGCACTACAGGCAGGTGCCTTACTAAGCACCAAAGATGCTTTGGAAGTGATGCTAGCCCAATGTGGTCCAAGGGAAACCTATAGCCACATGCACCAAGATTAAACTCATTTAAGGACATCATGATTTATGTTGCACTTTATAATTTATGCAGTATTTTTATTTTCTAATGTTACTTTTCATAGCAACTTTGTGAAGTGGGTAAATATTGCTACTCTTTCCTTGTGAAGAAAGTTAAGTTATGATTGTTATAAATTTGGGAGAAGGTAGAGACTGAGATTTATACTATTCTTTTTCATCTCATTCTCTTTGCATTGCTTGGTAATCAGGTTTTTAAAAAACCCATGAATAAGATGTCATTTTTTTAAAGAATGCAATACATGGTTAATCAGAGAAGTATAAAAAAGTGCATTCTAAGGAGGAAGTTGCTTTGAAGATAGACAAAAATGTACTACTTAAAGAACAATGACAGGTAATAACTAGGTACACTTAAGATTTTGGAGGTGCTTTTGTTAAGTAAAGAGGTTAATAGAGTGAAGGCTGGTTTGGCACAGAGTGTAGGTAGGTTTGTTTTTGTTCATTTAGCAGTAGATATCAAGTATCACTAGGAAAGTAAGTTTAAGATGTTTATAATTCTGCACTCTCATTTCCAACATTGCAGATTGTACTTTTTTTTTTTTTTTTTAATTGCCTGGTTAGTGCCAGGTTTGGTGCTCATGTTGTCAGGAGGCAGTGTAATACAGTTAACAAACAGTGCAGCACTCTGCGCTAGCTTTAGTTTCCTCTTAAAGGTTGAGGATAAGAATATTCTTAACTATATAAATATGTAGTGAAATTTAAATGAGATTGCATATACAAAAAGACTTTATGCATAAAACCTTTTTTTTTTCTCTTATGGAGGGGGTCAGCTATTATCTGTTCACTGAAGAAAATACGTTTGTAAAAATAGAAGAAATTGCACGTGGCTTAGCATTTAGCTCTGATTATTTGAATGGTATTACATAGTGTACATATACCTCCTATTTTCTTATAAAACTAATGTTTTAATAGCTCTTCAAAAAAGGTCTTTTGTTGTTTGCAAAGAGGTCTCAGCCCTTTTTGCTAAGTTTACATTAAGAGAAAGATTTCCATAGGAAGGTCATGAATGTCACAAAAGCAAAGTATATTAGAGTTTACTTTTTTGAGAAAAAGATGATGACCAAGAGTTCCTGGTGAAGCAGAATATATATATATATTTTTTTAAATTTATTTATTTATTTACTTTTTGGCTGCATTGGGTCTTCGTTGCAGTGCGTGGGCTTCTCATTGCGGTGGCTTCTCTTGTTGCAGAGCACAGGCTTTAGGCGTGCAGGCTTCAGTAGTTGTGGCTCACGGGCTCTAGAGCACAGGTTCAGTAGTTGTGGTGCATGGGGTTAGTTGCTCCGCGGCATGTGGGATCTTCCCGGACCAGGGCTCGAACCCGTGTCCCCTGCATTGGCAGGTGGGATCTTAACCACTGCGCCATCAGGGAAATCCCAGAATATATTCTTTTTTTTTTTTTTTAATTATTTTATTTTATTTATTTATTGTTTCTGGCTGCGTTGGGTCTCCGTTGCTGCACGCGGGGCTTTCTCTAGTTGCGGCGAGTGGGGGCTTCACATTGCGGTGGCTTCTCTTGTTGTGGAGCACGGGCTCTAGGCGTGCAGGCTTCAGTAGTTGTGGCATGCGGGCTCAGTAGTTGTGGCTCGCAGGCTCTAGAGCACAGGCTCAGTAGTTGTGGCACACCGGCTTAGTTGCTCCGTGGCATGTGGGATCTTCCTGGACCAGGGCTTGAACCCACGTCCCCTGCATTGGCAGGTGGATTCTTAACCACTGAGCCACCAGGGAAGCCCCCAGAATGTATTCTTGTATCAAGTGATTGGTTGGTTGCCTGGCTTCTATCTTACTCACATCAACTCAGCTGATTAAAAATAAGTTGCTAGGTGGGTTGTGATTTCAAATAAGGTACAGCAGTGATATGATGTATTGATGCCTAAGTTAATCGTGGTTTTTGAAAGCTGTTGTCAACCTGGACGAGCTCACCTATTTTAAGATTTATTTTTGGTATCAAGAACCAAGTAGTTGGTACCTTTCAAATGGGTTTTAACATCTGTAGTATGGATGTGATTTTGTTATTGTACGCAGAAAGAATACATTTGCCATCTATTAAGTTTTTAGGTTGAGGTATTCTGTATTAGTGTCCATGTAGCATTAAAGATCACAAATTAAATCTTCATACTTGAAAGCCTTGAACAAATCACTATAGAATATTACGTAAATAGAAACACCCTGTATTTACAAACCTGCTTGGCAGAATTTTAAGAAGTGCCCTCGGAACAGACTGTACACTTTAGAATAATGACTTATTTCAAAAGATGCTGGGAAAAGTAACATTTTTTAAATAATGATTTAAATTTTATTTTTTGATTATTGAAGTATATTTAACTTTTCATAGGAAAGCAAAGCCACTAAATTCCAATTAATTAATTTTCAGTTAATCGATGTTTTAGTGTTATTATATACCAGAAAACTGAGAAATTATGTTTTTTTTTTTTTTTTTTTTTTTTGCTGCGCCACATGGCTTTCAGGATCTTAGTTCACTGACCAGAGATTAAACCCAAGCCACGGCAGTGAAATTGCTGGATCCTAACTACTGGACTGCCAGGGAACTCCGGAGAAATTATTCTTCATAAGTTTAAATTAGTAACACAGGTTGCAAAGGGCAGACTACTGAAGCCAACATTTAACAACATTTGTTGAAAAGCCTTTTATTTGTCATGCATTATGATAAATACTGGGAAAATAAAATCTAGATAGTATCCCTGCTCTCAAGGAACAGGAAAGGAGTCTGTGTCTATTTACTGTTCCTTCTGACTTCCAACCCATTTACTCTAGGCAGTAACCTCACGTTCTACTGTTTTAAGTTACGAGAAAATAAAAGCCAATAGACATTTAGTCTTTAAGTGCCTGTCTTCAAACTTCTCTCTGTATATACTGATTGTCTTAACGCTTCTGGATCCCAGACTCCTTAGCAATCTTACAAAATGGATAATTCCTTCTTTTTGCAGTATTTCTTCAGTGTCTTCTCCCTTTCTTGGTGACTTATTCCTTTTAGTATTTAAACATGTTTGTTTATTCCATCTTAAAAAAAACCCAAAACTTGTACCCTATATCTCACTCTTGCCCTTTACAGTCACATTTCTCAGATTGTCTGTATGTATCTTTAATTCATCTTCCATTCACAGCACAGGCCACTCTCACTCTTTCTACTTGCCAGCTGATCCACCAGTACCACTCTAAGATCACCAGGTGACCTCCAAGGTGCTCAGTATTTATTGAATGAAATGAAAGTAACACATACTTCAGTCTCCATCTTGAATTCTTGGTAGTATAGGATGGTGACACCAAAGATGAGTCTTGAATGGGAGGTAGAGGAGAGATTGCTTATTAAAAGTGGCATTTGAAAAATGTCTTCTGAGACTTTGATTTGAGGAGTAGATAGTACCAGTGGGATGATGCTAGATTCATAAATAGAAACCTGAATATTAGGACCTTGTATTCTAAATTAAGGAGTTTGAAGGTTATCCTAAAAACTGGTGAATTGATGATTTTAAGTAAAGGAGCAACATGTTTTATGTTGTCAAAAGATCTTTCTGGCAATGTTGTGGGAAATGAAGAGTGAGCACTGTATTTTGCAGCAAGGGGACCAAGAAACTGTTGAAGTAATTCACTAACTAATCCAGGAGAATAATGATGAGTGCCTGAATTAAGGCAGCGGTAGAGAAAAAGAAGAGATGGAACAGATTCAAGGGAAATAACAGATTGGAACCAAAAGTACTATCTCATTAGTATGCCCTTTATGCTGCTTTTCCATATTTCAAGATTAACTCTTAGGAATTACCTCTTCTCTGAAGTCTTCCTTTACTAATCTAGTATTAATTGGTCTTTTCCATTTCTGAACCAGTACAGAAACAATGTTTTACACATCTAGTGCTTAATACTAGCAGTAGCAGCTATCTTTTGGGTATCAGACACCATAATTGTAACACTTGGCTTGGCATTAACTAATTAAATTTCCTTATCAAATCTATGATATAGGTAGATGCATATGAGGAAACTGAGGCACATGCTTGTACAAATGGAGCCAGGCTCTAAAGCTCATTCTTAATCTAGTGTGCTGGTGTTCCTGTGGAGTGTGCACTTGTTCCTGTGGTTGAAAAACATGTCTTATGTATGCTTTTGTGCCTTGTAGCGTTAACCACATAGTAGCTATTCAGTACTTGCAGATATCCTCTATTTAGTCTGCATAAGAAACAATTCCAAGAGAGTGGTGTTCTGGGTGATGGCTATTGTGTGGTTGTAAATAACAGATTATTCTGTATCTCCTTTTCAGATCTGGATGGTGCTCTACTCTCAGGGCCAGATTGTGATAGGAATGTGAATACAAATTTATTGGCTGAAGCCGGCTCCAGTCAAGATGGAGGTGATGCTGGTAGGTACAATAGAATTTTAGCAGGAGTACCTTTAAGAGGATTTGAAGATTGGGAGGTATTTGTGTATGTGTTTATTAAGGACCTACTGCAGTTTCTCTTCCTTAAAGGAAAGTATTAGGTATAAACACTTTCAGTCTGCGGCAGCTATGTTGATTGTAGAATTTAGAAGCCTGGTAAATACAAATGGATAGGTATTTCTTGTTTGAGGGAGTCATTTATTCAGAGTTGTTAAAACTCTTAAATATCAAAAGCAATTAAGTTAATAGAGCTTGTGGCTTTCTGCTAGTATATAGATGGAATAAGAATGGTAACTATCAGAATGGTTGACTAATGTATTTTAGTTAGCTTTGATGTAAAATAATAGTGTGGTTGTTGATGACTATAGAAAACGTTAATTCTAAATAGTGATATTTATAACAACTACTTTGGGGGAAGTGCACATGAATACAAAGAATCCATGAATATTCCAAAGAATAATATAGGTAAATTAGAAAGGGAGAAAGCTTTTTTAACAGAAGAATGCCAAGCTAATAAACATAGAAGAATGATAGAATTGGGAAAACACCTGTTTTTCAATGTCCACGGGAAATAATTCAAGGTCATCATTGGATAGTAAGCCACCATTGATGGGCTTATCCCATGATGACTGGGCGAAAGTTTGTTGTAATAGCATTTTCACGTGGTCTCAGTATCATACCACAGGTTACTTTTATTCCCAAAGGAGAAAAGATATCTGTACAGTAAAGAGATCTGATGAACATGATCATAGCCAAGTGATTAAACTTAGTATGCCTCCTGGTATGATGCACTTGCTGGCACACATCACCTATGTCTTATAGTGTACTTGCCAGAATGTTTCACTCGACTTTATTCATGAGGAGAAAAAAAGACGAATCTCTCCAAATCCAGCACGTCCAGATTCTAAAATGTTAATGCCAAGAAAGACAAGCAGAGGAACCACTAGGTCGAAGGAGACCAATGAGACCAACTTAAATGCATTTTGCATTATGTCAATCTTTTATTATATCATTGATCCAAAAAATAAAAGAGAAAAATGAAGAGGTATTTTGGGGATAGTTGGAAAGGTGAATACGTAGTCTGGGTTAAATGATAGTCTTAACAATTTTAAAAATTCTTAGATGTGATAAAGGCACTATGGTTTATATAGGAGGAAGTTCTAAAAGATGCATGCTGTGTTTAGGGGTGAAGTGATGAAGCATGCAAGTTGTTTTCAAATAGTACACAAAGGTATGTATATGTATACATAGAAAGCACATGTGACAAGACTAACATTTGTTGAAGATACATAAAGGGATATGGGATATTCAGTGATTCAGTTTCTGTAGCTTTGGAAATCTTTATAAACAATTGATGGGGACCGGGACAACTATGGGGGTACTTTTACAGAAAACCCTCAGGGGCTTTTGAATATACAGTGTGCACGGACCAAAATTAAGCCATAATTCTGAAGAAACTGCCTTAAGGTGGTTTCTCCTAACTGTTGAAAAGAATTTACAAAGATTTTGAAGTTAGCAGTTTACAGATTAGATGCGTTGAATTTTGAACACTTGTCTCTTGTACAGAAAATCACTAATAGTGCCAAGAGTACTTTATTGCACTTTGCTTTCTTGTTTTAGAAATCTGGCTCAAGAATGGATTTATTTAGTTGGGCATGTGAATTCAGATGTAAAATTTAAATCTGTGCACATAAACATATTCAGTGGAGGACGGTCCATATAATTCACTTCATTCTTAAAAAGCAAATCCTTGATTTAGAGTCATTTCTCTTTAGGGGACATTCTAATGCATTAATGAGTATTTTGGGGAATTCCCTGGCGGTCCAGTGGTTAGGATTCTGTGCTTCCACTGCAGGGGGCATGGGTTCAATCCCTGGTCAGGAAACTAAGATCCACGGTGCAGCCAAAAAAAAAAAAAAAGAAATAGTATTTTTGCAACTGAGATCCCTTGTGTTACGGTTTTTTTTTTAAAATTATTATCACCTTTAATTTTTTTTTATTTATTTATTTATTTATTTATTTATTTTGGCTGTGTTGGGTCTTCGTTTCTGTGCGAGTGCTTCCTCTAGCTGCGGCAAGCGGTGGCCACTCTTCATCGCGGTGCGCGGGCCTCTCACTATCATGGCCTCTCGTTGCGGAGCACAGGCTCCAGACGCACAGGCTCAGTAGTTGTGGCTCACGGGCCTAGTTGCCCTGCGGCATGTGGGATCTTCCCAGACCAGGGCTCGAACCCGTGTCCCCTGCATTGGCAGGCAGATTCTCAACCACTGCGCCACCAGGGAAGCCCCTGTGTTAACAGTTTTGACATCAAAAAGAAGTGCTTTCTTCTTAGTTTGCCATTATGGAATAATGTACCCAGAAGGGTGTTATTAAACAGTAAGCACAATTTTAGAACTTAATGACCTTAATGATCCTTCAGTTTTATGAATTGCAAAGGAAATACCTTTTTCAGTTTTCAAATGGGTGTTTTATCAGATTGTTTGAACATTAAATGTATCCTTCTTTGCAATCCAAAATAGTTACCTGAAATTTGCTGTTTTTGTGTTTACTTTTACTGTATATTTGTTTTCTAAATGCGTTGGCACAATTTTCTTGGGTGGGCGGGTACTGCCATGATACTAGTCAGTTGGTACTGCCAATTCTGGGCATTTAAATTTTGGTTTGTTTGGGTTGTGGCTTTCTTTTGTTTTTGAAGTCTCCCTTTATTTGTAACAATTGTATTTTAATTTTCTGCATCCTCTAACTCCAAAGTATCCTTTTTCTCCATCCCACTCGAAGGCGTAATACCTTGATTCAAGTTGCTCTTATACTTCCTAAAAGTAATTTGTACTGGTTATAAGAATTTGGAGAGACGAAAGAAGTTTGAGATGAGGCTTTCTTAATTTGAATTACCATTTTGTATTCCACATACGGTTTTCTTGCCTGGACCATGGATGCTTTTTATTGTATCTTACTATAGGTCTAGAGAAATATTTCACGTGTTAAAAATCTTCAATTCTGAATCTTGAGTTATCAAGTCATCACTTGTTTTAGGGCTGCTCTCTTTATTCTTATGCAGTGAATAATATTTTGTTGGATATTAGCATATCTAACATGATTTATGAGGTTAGTTTTCCAAGTTTTTTGAGCAAGTAAAAAATAGTACATGTTAGCACTTTGCTAGATACATTTATTCAACAAATAATTGAATGGTGTATGTTTTGGACATTAGAAATACTGAGGTGAGTAACAGGCACAGTCCTTGCTCTTAGAGCTTACTTTGTTTTGTACTGATTTGGACAAGAGCTATGAATCATAAAACTCAAACTTTATGTAGAAATGTGAAACTGAAAATTGATGAACTTTCACAGGCTACTACTCCCAACCTTATCTCTATCACACACATATAGATATGGTGTCTCACTTTAGGATTCTGAAACTTTACCCCAAGCAGTATTACAGTTAAATTATATAATTATGGATACAGAGGGCTTTCCTAACATTAAAAAAAAAGTGGGTGAAGGTATTCCAGGTACAAAACAATTTACAATAGTAGTAATGAATTGCAATTTTTAAAT
This sequence comes from Balaenoptera borealis, assembly GCF_965194805.1. Lineage (NCBI taxonomy): Eukaryota > Metazoa > Chordata > Mammalia > Artiodactyla > Balaenopteridae > Balaenoptera > Balaenoptera borealis. Next base: position 59,643,769 of record NC_138876.1, on the reverse strand, counting down.
ACCTTAAGACCTTTCTGTGTTGTTGGGTATTGATACTTTCAATTTTTCCTTAAGAGGGAAATCTTAAGTTCTTTTTTTTTTTTTTAAATTAATTAATTTATTTATTTATGGCTGTGTTGGGTCTTCGTTTCTGTGCGAGGGCTTTCTCTAGTTGCGGCAAGTGGGGGCCACTCTTCATCGCGGTGTGTGGGCCTCCCACCATCGCGGCCTCTCTTGTTGCGGAGCACAGGCTCCAGACGTGCAGGCTCAGTAGTTGTGGCTCACGGGCCCAGTTGCTCTGCGGCATGTGGGGTCTTCCCAGACCAGGGCTCGAACCCATGTCCCCTGCATTGGCAGGCAGATTCTCAACCACTGCGCCACCAGGGAAGCCCCTTAAGTTCTTTTAATTTTTAAAAGAAACAATGTATCTGGGAAGTAGATACAGGAAATTGAATTCTTAGAAAACCCATTTGGCAAGCATTCTTTTATAAAATCGTGTATATGGGAGGAAAATTATTAAATTGCTGCACGAGTGTGCTGTGCATATATCCTAGAAAGCAGTGTTCTAAGCAGGGGAAGGAGTAAGTGCAAAGTGCAAAGGCCTTAAAGTGGGAGCCAATTTATCATGGTGGAACAGCACAGAGGCCAGTATGATTGGAAGAGGTAACCAAGGGGGTGGTTTGGAAACAAGGGCTAGATCAGGTAAGGCTTTGTAGTATATTGGAAGTTTTTGGCTTGTACTATGAGTACGATGGTTAGTCCTTGCTCTGATTTAAAGTTTTAAAAGAATCTCTGATTGCTGTGTTGAGAATAAACTCTAGGAAGGCAGCACAGTGTGAGCTGGGAGACAAGCAGATGGCTATTGAAGATAATCCAGAGGCAGCAGTTGATGGTCAATTGGAATAGGATGTCAGTAGTTATGGGGGATTCTGGATATCTTCACATTGCCAAAGGATTCCTGGATCCGAGGAATTACATACATATTCAAGATGGAATTAAATGCAGAGGAGATGATTCCTACTTTAGCTTGTCTGAAGATCCCCAGGCACAAATTCCCTAAGGTTCATTGAGTCTACTTTCCAGACTTTTATTTATTTAAGGATGACATTAGAGAGGTGTTGATGAACCCCCAGATTCCCCGTTACCTTGCACCAGTGTGTCTGAAACAACAAACAAGGGTCTAATAATACAAGAACTTTACATTTGTAATTACCCTATATTTATATTCTTCAACCTTAGCCCATTTCTTCTCTACTGATACGAGACTATGCCATTCCACAGCTGGGTTTCCCATTCCACAGCTGATACTGGTCTTAAGTGATAGTATAGTTAGAAACAGCAGCTATTAAAAGGGTAGTTTCAGGTGGCTCCACATACCATTAAATAGTATTTTTATTTTACTGAATTTTTTTTTCTGTGGTTGAATTGTATTTTAAACTTTAGTTTGTTTTCTATTCTAATAACCTGCCAACCAGGATATTATAAATTGGGATAATAAGGTATGAGGCCATCTCAGCTTTAGACTAAAATATAGTTTTAAATTCAGCTATTTTATATTAAGCTGTTCTATCATAAAATATAGATTTTTTTTATTCTAATAAGAGACAGATCTTAATTACCATCATTACATCAGGATCACTTTTCAATTGTTTTAGGTCCTTCACATGATTTCAAGTATGGCCTGATGCCTGGCCCTTCAAGCGATTTCAAGTATGGGTTGCTACCAGGTACTTCAAATGATTTCAAGTATGGATTGCTACCAGGTGCTTCTAACGATTTCAAGTATGGATTATTGCCTGAATCTTGGCCAAAACAAGAAACTTGGGAAAATGGCAAGTATTAGTCAAACATCTATAGAATTCTTAATACTTTTTATCAATTAAAAGCTTCCACATTCTGGGTTCTAAAAAACTCAGATACTAGTAGCCCTATAATAATCCCTGTTCTCAGGAATAGACAAGCTTTTGATAGCAAGTTTTCTGTTTAATATATAATAAGTGCTTTTTTTTGTTTGTTTTTTAATTCTCAAAGGTGAATCATCTCTAATCATGAACAAGTTAAAATGCCCTCATTGTAGCTATGTAGCCAAATACAGACGAACACTAAAAAGGCATTTGCTCATTCATACGGGAGTCAGATCATTTAGCTGTGATATTTGTGGGAAACTGTTTACTCGCAGAGAACATGTAAAAAGACATTCCCTGGTAAGTAACTTTAAATGTAACTGATCTTTGAGATAAACTATATTTGTGTCAGGGAAGCTTAAGATATTTTAACACTATTACCTGCAAATTTAAGGAAGGTAGATTATTAAATAAATTGCTTTAAACAATGAATGTGATTTATGAACCAGTACTGAACTTGCTACAGAAAGATAATGATGTATTTACTCACTGTTAAATGGGATGTTTAATTTGAATGGTTCAAATGTATTATATTGTCTGTACTATCCTTACATTGGATTTTTTCCCCCCTTCAATTAGGTGCATAAAAAGGATAAAAAATACAAATGTATGGTGTGTAAGAAGATCTTCATGTTAGCAGCCAGTGTTGGAATAAGACATGGATCTCGACGCTATGGTGTTTGTGTAGACTGTGCAGATAAATCACAACCAGGAGGGCAGGAAGGTGTAGATCAGGGACAGGATACAGATTTCCCTCGGGATGAAGAATATGAGGGGAACGGAGGAGGAGAAGCTGACGAAGAGCTGGTTGATGATGGAGAAGATCAGAATGATGCATCTCGATGGGATGAATCCGGAGATGTTTGTATGTCTCTAGATGACTAACTGACCTACTATACTCCTCAAGGATGCTGCATTTGGACATAATATGAATCAACAATTTGAACTGTTGAACTTGAAGGCTTGCAAAATATGGTACATGCTGGATGGTAGTTATGTTGCTGTGAAAACTGTAGGGTCAAAGCCTTATAGCAAAAAAAATTTTTTTTTATATTTGCACAGGACTGTACAGCAGACAACCTTGTGGCTGGATTACATGGAGTCCACACATCTTCAGTCAGTTATCAAAGTAAAAATATTTTTTATTTATAGGATATACAGTAACTATTTGGGTCCTATGGAAATATAGTACCTGTTCTTAAAAAGCTTACATTCATGTGCCACTTTAACATGAATGAAGAAAATCCATTATTAAGAGTACAGTGACAGCTGACCTAATTACTCTGTCCATCAAACCACTCAGGCTAGTTTGTACTAGTAGAGTTTTGTTTCTATTTTTATTTTTATTAATTTTATTTTTTTTAATACAGATTTTCAGTGAGGGGCCTTTTCAACCCCATTGGTTCTACTTTTCTGTATTTTCCATTTTAATTTGCTTCATAACTTAAACCAAGTCTCTTCTAGTCTTAGGTATTATTTCTCAATTTTGTGCTGATGGGCATGTCTCTAAGAACTGGAGAGGTAATTTATTGGAATGAACTAACTGACTTCCTCCATTCCCCTTTTCCTTTTTGACATGAATTTTACTACTTTACAAATGAAGAATGATGTTGCAAAGTACCGTGGTGAGGTTGACAAATACCACTAAAATGATTATGATTTAGAAGTAACTTTTTCCTGCTGCTCTAATCTGATAAATGGTTACTATATGACGTTTTCTGACAAGGCATTCGGTTTTGGGTATCTGTTACTTTGGCACTACTCTTGTTTGCTTCTTTTTATTTTTGCCAGTGTACTATACCTCAGTCCTATTTGAAAAGACAGAAATCTAATCGAAAGAAAAGTCATAGATAAAATGATTTGTTTTATAATTTATCCTCCATGTCCAGTTTTGGTTAGCTTGTTATGCAATATAAGTGAAATATCAGGTTTTTACTCCTGTGCCCTTTTTATCATTAAAATTAACACAAAAAGTGCATTCTCTTTTGTTTCATACTTACTGGGGTATTCAGTGTTTGAAATTATGATAGATAATTTAGTTAATTTATTTTTCAATTCCTTGAAGTCACTACATCTTGATATATAGTCTTTCTAGTAGTCACCATGATTCAACAATCTGCAAAAATCTTACAAATAAAGCATTGAGAGGCTTTACAATTTTTATTCTGTTAACTAAATTCTTCAGGGTACAAGGGGGTGATGTGTTAAGTTGAAATTGCCAGACTTATTTAGCCTGATGACAGATGAATTAGCTGATTGACTCACAGCAGCATTTCACGTAATTGATATTAACATGCACAACATTTATCAGGAACATATTGTATATTATATAAGATTGAGGGATATCATATTTTCAGCTTTCTTTTAAATAGAAATTGAGTATATTTTCCTATTTTATATCAGGTAACTAAATTATGCTAGTCGTGTGGAAAAAATTGCAAAGTACACTTTGACAGACATAATCCTTTTGGTGCTCCATCCGATCAAAGTTGAAAAGATGATAGGTTTTTTAAGAGACAGGCTTTCTTATCATCTCTGATTTCAGTAGAAAAATGGTTTAACGTTAGACACTGATGCTTCTGCTTGGATAAATCAAAGAAAGATAAAGTACAGTTACATGGTTAGATGCATCATTTGTCACCTAAACTTTATCATAGTTTCTACAAAACTGAAAAACTGACATGAATAGTTTTGGTTTGACTTTTAAGACTGAAGAGTACATCTTTTTCTCAATGTTCTAGACAAATGAGTAAAATGTAATTCTGGTTGGGTCCAAAGTAGACGTTAGTTGGGCAAAGATACTATGAATGGAAAAGTATTTTAAACGTAAAATGTTCTGCTTTGTGAATATGTAAGTATAGTATAAAGATTTCTTTCATCCCATTTATCCCTCTCCTTTAAAATAAACCATAGTTTACAATTGGTAGATCTGTCTATATATAAATATATATTAAAGAGAAAAGATATATATCTAAAAATCACCTAAGTCTGCTTTATTAGATTCACTTAAGTGAACTACAGTTCACTTATTGCATAGAAACTGGACTTGGCTTTACATTCTTAATGTACTTTTACTTTTCCTTAAGATATGAACTTACTCTCTTTAAACTGAATTTTCTTTTACTACTTAAATCATTTATGTATATCTGGTAAATTATGACCAAATTTTTGTTAGATTGCATACAGTAAATTGAAATACACTCTTGGTACACTACGGGATTGTTGTGCTTTTGTTTTGGTTTTAGTTGGAAACAAGGTTTGATGTAGATGGCTTGTTACTGTTAATTTAAAATATTCTATAATTATTGTCCATTACCTTTTATGTTGTGTTGTGACAGATTTGGCTATATTTTTAGTCAACTGAAATATACTTTAAGAGTTTGTTTTTAGAAAGGTAATCCAAAGGAAAAATGTTTATACTCTTGAATATATTAGCCTCAGCCTATATAAAAATTTCGTCTTTAAAGTAAACATTTTACCAGAAACAGAATTGACAGATTTTTCTACTTGCTGACTGCCTAACTTATTTTGTTTCATGATCTCGAGGGGACTGCCTTTTCCCTTCCAGATCTTTTTTAAAAAAATAGTTTAGTACTAAGGTATACTACTGGATGTTTCTATTTTTTTAAGTATATTCTTTTTCTGACTTACAGTACAATTTCAGGAAGTTGATAGATACTAAGAACTTATGATTGGTCTCAGAGAGGTGACAATGGAATACTCAAAATTTTGTCTGTGGAGCCCTGGCGGAATTATGTGTTACGCATTTGCTGAATTTTTCTCTTGTAACTTATATTTTAAATGAAAAATATTTTAGAGCTTTTATTTAATGAAGGGGAAGAGTATAAACTGTTCATTTCCTATTCATTTTGTAGTAACAGACCCTCTCATAAATCAAGATCATGCATTCTTTCTTACGAGTCTCAGAGACAGTTACGTCATACGGTCCCTGATTTTTCATTGTTATTGGCCCTCATTTTTCATATTCACTAGATATTTTGCTAAATTTTAGCACCATAGCAATTAAGAGCTAAAAAAAAACATTATAGGAAGGGGAAACTGAACAGTAATGAGTAGCTCTGAAATCTGGGGGGAAAACATGAGCTGGTTTTGGTAGAGTCATCCTGATGAAGGAAGAGTGAGATGAATGAGTTAATTCATGTAAAGCGCTTAGAACACTGCCTGGTGCGTAATAGGGGCATGACACATCTTAGTTGTTTAATAATACATGGATACCAAGACGAAAAGAAGTGGGGAAAGGGGTGGAGAATAGGGAGAAAATAGGAAATGAAAAGATTGGGGCTTAGAAATTTGTAGTAATACAATGTGCTGTAAAAGGCCTGAAGATGACTGGCGTAGTATAATAGGGGAAAGTGTGATGGAAGATGGGTCTTAAAAATCATAAAATTTAAAACCAATAAGTTTTATTTATGTTTTTAGGATGTTAACATAGGATGAAAAAGTTATTTTTCTGAATAATTCCAAAAGCTAGCATTTTTTTTTAGTGCCTGCACGTGCCATGCGCTTTACATTATCTTATCAAATTCCCTATAAGTAGGTGCTATTGTCTCCATTTTATAGAAGAGGAAAGGCTCCGTTGAAATTTGCTTAATTTAATTTCACTAATGTAACACAGTTACTAAGTGGTAGAGCTGGATTTTGACCAGGTCTGATTCTGAAGCCCATGCTCTTTTTAGGGGGCTCTATTGCCCCAACTTTTGTAGGATTTTAGCTCTTTAAAGGAGTCTGTCTATGGAGACATCTTTTTCCTGTAAAACAGCTATGTTAGGAATTTGAATGTCTAATCCTTCCTCCCCCAAATATCCTTAATACTCTTTCCTCCTAGTACAGCAATTGTTACATCACATGATTATAAGCAAGATACCCAACCTCAGTGTAGCACATGCTGTTAATTGGCTATAGCATTTTCATTTTTAAAAGGATGATTTTTAACTGAAGAACTAGATGTGAACCCCAGTTTTTGTGCCGTTCAGTCACCCAGATCCTTAAACTTAACTATGGTACATAATATACATGCTTAGAACTAACAGGTGTTTTTTTCTTAGTCACTTTAGGATTTTAAATGGAAAGGTTTTTTTTTCTTGCTGTATCCCTACTTTCAAGTGAAGTTGAACCGTTCAAGGTAGTTTAAAATGTATTAGGGATAAGCACACTTTAAAAGATGTTTTCTAGCCCTGAATTTTATGACATTGGGTACTTAAAATTTGGAATATGCTGGCTATTGAGAACAAAATTTTGGATTTAGGAGAGGGATGGTTGAGGCCATTATGAAATGGGAGAATCAGCATTTTAAACACTGTAAACATAAAAGAACACTTTCTTCTGCCTGCTGTTTGTAAAAGCTCTTTGGGAAGATCTTTTACGAAGACCAATTTTTTAATGTAATTTACCTACCTAGTATAAGTGTCCTAAGACATGTATGTAAACTTCCACAACTGTTTTGTCTGTGTATTTAGAAAATACACAAGAATCTTTATCAAACCTAAAAATATAAACTTGTGAGCACTGAACTGCTTCTGGCTTTGTGAATTTTGTTGACTCTGACATTTAATTCAGATTTCTTTGCTTTTAACATATACTAATTTAGACTAATTGGGGTCGGGAACACCTTTGTAAAATTTGACTTATGTATAATTCAGATACCTTTGTACTTAAGGTTTACAAGTTTGAATTGTAGAATATTAAGGGTTTTTTGGTTTGTCTCTTTTTATGTGAAGTGCATAAAAGACCCAAACTACCTCCTAGTAATGCTTGGAGAGCTGCTTTAATTAATAGCAGTGCTTTGTAATCAGCATATTGTCTTTCATCTTTATTACTTTTTTGGAATTCTCTACAGGTTGTAGAAAACATTGAAATATTCCTCCTGAAATGTACATACTTTTGGAAATGGGTTGAAAAGCCAAGGTGAACTACTTCATCTCATATTTGCTGCATACTAGTGGATTAATGGATTATAAGTAAATATATAAATTTCAAGTCTGAAACTTTTTAATAATACAGAAAAAACATACTTTTAAGAGGTTTTTGTGGTGGTGGTGTTAGTAATAGCCCAAAGGAAATCATAGAATGACTAGATATCCAGGCTTTTAATTATTAAAGAAATGAGTTTTGATTTAGTTTGGAAAACAGCAAATTAATGGGTGGGATGCCTGTATTGCATATAATTGTTAGTATCTTTAAACTTTTAAAAGAACTGTCATGTGGCAGAATTAGATATATTCTAATGGTTTATATAGATAGACTCTCTGCGGTTCCAAGGGATTAGGATTGGAACTGCTCAGAGTGCTCAAGGTTTAAAAAGCAGTTTTTAATAAATGAAGATGAAGTGGGATTACTCCAGGAAAAAACCAAACCCCCTCACCACCGGAGATGTCCTAAATAAAATGAAAGATTACCTGAGAAGCATTTTGGCTAAGGCAGTATTGACCAAAAATTTCTATTTCAAGGTGGATTTTTTTGTTGTAATTTTTTTGGACCATTGTAGTTATCAACTTTTTGTTTTGCTTAGAATGTTGATAAAATTTTGTGTAAATATCTCATGAAGGATATTTTGACACCAAAATGAACACAGTTGAAACTTAGAATATCATGTTTAGCTTTATGGAAAAAACTGTTACTTGAGCTTTTTTCTTTTTCACTACAAGTCATCACAGACCAATGTTTGGAAGCTGGTGTAGGAAATTCAGTTATTGGATCTATAGTTAGATAAGAAAATTAGAGGTCCTTCAGATCTTAGTCTATGTCCTAAGTGAATTTTGAACTAAGGGAAATTTAAAAATGGACTACAGGAAATCTATTCAGTTAAAGTGAATAAAAAATAGGCTCCATAGTTGCATGGTGCCTTACATGCTATTAATACTACCTTGTGAATGTTTTTTCTTTTTTCCAATAGAATCAGTTTGGCAATAAGAAAATACTAATTTTCCACGCATAATTAGGTCTGTTTTAGAGTCTTAGTGAAAGACATGCAAAAGACAGCCTTCTTGACACATGTCCCAACAGCTGTTGAGAGGACAATATATAAAATGGTCTCAATAATTGTAGAATTTTTTTAGGTGTAAAGAAACTTTATAAAGATTTAGGAGATAACTAATATAGAATTGATTCCCAGAGAGGGAACTATAATGACTTTGCAGTCAATTTTAGACCAGGGCTCCTCGGCTTTCATTTCAGTATCTTCCCCACAACAAACTCATTCAATAAATATTTAACATTTGGGAAAACTTTCACATTAGAGACTACAAATTATATTCAGATAAAATTCCTGACACATAGTCTGAGCTCGAAATTATTTCCTAAGTGAATGATTATTTTAAAGACCTCAACATTTTTAAGGCTTTTGCCTGCTAGTATCTCGTGGCATGTAGCTCTCAAGCTAATTTTGTTTAGAAGTAGTTTATGTTGTGCCATGCATAGGGATCACACTGAGCCCTCGGGGCCCTTTATCCCAACACCACCATAGGTGTCCATACCCAAAGGCACAATGACCAAACCCAACCTTTGGCTAATACTACCATAGACATTTCAATGCAAGTAGTCTTCTGTGATTCTTTTTTAACCTACACCATCTCCATAACAAGTGACAAGATTAAGTATCAGCCACTTGCTGCAAAATTTTAATGACTGGCATAGCCACCACTAACATCTAAATGTCTAATATTCAGTGTATATAAGGAAGATGTGAAAAAACTAGGAAGAAAACCCGATTGGAGTGTATTCCTTCATGTAGTGTAGACTGCAGCAATGCATCAATAAAGATATTTGGATCTGATGTTTTAGTTTACTGATACGAATTTTTGGTATTTGTGAAGAGGAATGTTGGGTGTTGCATTTATATTTTACCATATGAAAGACAAATGTGTGTTTATCTGTACCATGTTCTTATGTCATCCACTTGGATTTTGGTAGCACCTAGATTCCTAAACTGAGATGGTGGTATTTACATAAGAGACATGAGTGATTCTCCAAAGCAAGTTTTACCACACTAAATTTTCAAGTAATTGCCACTTAAAACAATTAGCTCATTCCAAAGAATGGCAATTATAGGAATTGGATCAGTGTCCAAGAGTTACTAACCCAGGGTCTTATACTTCTCATCTATGGCAAGGGAAATGAGAAGAAATTATCTTAAGAATTACTTTAGTTCTAGGTAAATAACTAGAGTTTTATATATGTAGGTATAGTTTTTCTTTGATTTGCTTCCTTAAAAGATTTTATTATTTCATAGGCTTGAGGGTGTTTATTAGAATCCTACCTTAGACTTCAGGCAGTTATTTTTGAGCCATTAATCATCCTAAACTTTTGCCCTATTTGTGCCTTCTGAAGGTCGCTGACTCTTTAGCACCCTAGTCTATTTGCTGGCCCTTCTTTGTTACTACTGGTGACTTACGCGACACTCAAAATGTAAGCTCCCATTTCAGTCAGTGGACTCTTTTCCTCTTTGGTCATACATGTATTTGGCAGATGTACTGAATACCAATTTGTGAGAAAACAGTTACCTGTGATGGATAATGGGGTCACAGTGTATATTCTGTTCTCTATTCTGCAAGACATTTGGGATGGGAAAAGATGCAAAGTTAGACAATCAGGGAACTTTATCAAAGAGGCCTTTCATTTCAGCAATTTAAAAAAGTTAGTGATTGTGAGGTGTGGAGTGAAAATATAAAACAGTGCAGATTAAGTTAGTAATGCATACACAGCACTTTGCTTTGTCCCTCTTCAATGTAAGAAAGAGGAGAAAGAATACTTTCACCTTGAAAACTTATTACTTTCTAGGTGCCTCCCTAGAAGGGAGCTGTCTCTGTCAGCTATACTGGACAAGTCTGTAGGATTAGACAAGCTCCTCTTTTCTCGGAAGACCCATCTGTGTACTCAGGGAAACGGACACCTTAGTAGAGTCTACCTACTGTTTGGGGGACCTAGATGATGAAGACTTTGACATAGAGGTTTCGTATCCAACAAAGCAGTTCAGTAAAATTGTAGGAACTTGGGGCTAGTGTTCATTCCACATATTTTCTGAGTAGGGAAAGAATATCACCTCTTCTCAAAGGATGAAATTCACAGGCTTCCGTAGTCCCCAACTCCACCCCAAGTTATTCTTAAGGAAAGTTATGATAAGATCTTTACTCAGTTTTTTTTGAATTTTATTTTATTTTTTTTATACAGCAGGTTCTAACTATCTATTTTATACATATTAGTGTATATACGTGTATATATGTCAATCCAAATCTCCCAATTCATCCTACCACCCCCCCACCCCGCTTCCCCCCCACCCCGTTTACTCAATTTTGATGTGCTTTTTTTTTAGCATAGCATATTTACGCCTCACTAAAATTAATCTCTTAATATCAAAAACCTAGTCAATGTTCAAAATTCCAGTCATCTCATTCATGTTCCGTGTGTGTGTGGTGTATTTTACAGTTTGCTTTTCGGTCAGGATTCTAATAATCTGTAATAGGAGTCAGCAAACCTTTTCTGTATAGGGCCAAACAGTAAATACTTCAATATATACATTGAAGAATGATGTGCCTTCTTAACATCAGTGAATTATTTCCTTTCCAGAATTACAAATCTGGGGTAGCAACAAGATTTAACACTTCGATGGCACCATTTTAGATACTGTCTTGCCTGTGATTAAGCAATAAGACCTTAACAGGAATTCAGTTAAATACCATACCTCAGTACACAGAGTGTTCCCTCCCCCGATACCCCGGTTGCTAAATGAGAGAAAGGATATGTCCAATTCAGAAATACATTCAGAGCTTGAAAGAGGAGACTAACTTGCTGATAAAAATATGTACCTTTCTAAATTAGACCCTTTTATTGCCACTTAATCCTACCTTTATCCTCTGTTAAAAGATTCTTTTATATCAGACCTCAACCTAAGTTGAGTACTATGACTTTGACTTTCCATAGCCTTTACAATGTAAACTATTTTGGGAGACTTTCATTAATATCTACACTTATAAAAGGTGTCAGTAAATTGGACTTGTCAGTCTTCTTGGACACAGTTTGAAAATGCTAAGCTTGTGAGTAACTGAGCCAAAGTATCTGACCTGAAAAACACTTTCTATCACACTGAAGAAGAAAATTCCCCAAACTAAAGACTATCAAACTGATTCAGAAGCCTATGTCATTGTTTCAAGCACACATAATTCCCCATAAGTCCCGTTGAGGATGATCTTTGTGTTGCTCAGTTTCTTGTAATAGTAGACCCAAGTACATGGCAAATGAACCAAATACTGAGCACAATCCTTCTTAGTCAAAATTTCTATTAAAACATAATTTCAACATTGATCTAAAATAATTCCAAGAGTTTTTTCCTTATAATTAAGGTTAAAATTAATCAAAACAGATGGTCTGATTCTAAGAAATTTAGAAAAAGTTTTGTATCTCTTCTATCTTATGTGGTACTGTCCCATCAGTAGTGTCAAATATATCCAGAAAGGACATACAATGGAACTCTGAGAAGAACATAGTCACTTGAGAATACAGCAGGGTTCCTATCTGGGCATCCCATTCACTCCTCAACCCACTGCAACCTAGATTGCAACTTCAATATTTGAAACTACCCTCTTAAAGGCCACGATCCTCACCTCTGCAGCATTTGCTACTGTGACTGAATGACTGATTTCCTTCACACAGCCCTCCTCTTGACCCTGTACACGTTGGTGTTCCTTTAATTCTTTGCAGGGCACTCTCCCAGTGTTCTTTCCCTTGGTGTTCTTAGTCCCAAATGATCACAATGACTTGGTTGACCTCTCTTCAGAGTTGACAAAGATTTGTTGAAATGACACCATGCATTGTCGTTTGACGCACAGAGGATTTTCGATCACATCCTAATTTGGGTCACTGTTCTTTAATTTCTCGTGGATGACCTCGGGGGTCTTTAGATTTACGTTTCTGGTGTATGGAGTCTCATCATGAGCATAGCAAAGTTACCTTTAGAAAAATTATAACCTTGATTTTTCTGAAGCTATTTAATGCATGCCAGCCATGTAAACACTATTTGATGAGGTGATGTCTAGCTGACTTTATCATGTCATATCAACATGTATGTATCTCTGTTAACTATACAGACTAATAAAATCTTCGAATTGAAGGAACCTGAGAAAAACCACACCTGTTTATCCAGCCTCTGCTTGACCTCATCCCATCAGTTCATCAGTTCATTTCCAGCTCACATAGCAGCCATATTAGGTTGAGATCCATCTTATTAGTTCTTCTCTAGACTGAGTTGAGTTGAAGTCTCCTTATTCCATCTCCCAATGCCACATGGATTCACATCCTTTCACATAATGGTCTGTGCAACTGTGGGAACTTGAAAGGGGTGTACACTGTATTTGAGGAGTACTTAGGGCCTTAAGTTTTTTCCATTGCTAGAAAACCGTATGTTTTCATTTCTGTAAGTATTTATATAATGTCAGAAATCCATACTGTTCACTCTTTTCCAGTTTAATGTTTCTTCATTTTAAAGCTAAGAATCAAATATTTAATATGAAAAACCAATGCTCAAAAAAAGATTTTAAATAAAAGCACCCAGAAATATTTCTTGTAAAGTAGAATATTAATTTGTTGGCACTGGTATATAACACTTAACATAAGATTAAACTTGCTTCTCCAAGATAAGATTAAGTTTGCAGCTTGATATAAAAATTTAAACGTTGCTTAATCCTAGGCTTTCAAGAATTTCATAATTAATTGATTTCTTAATGCGGTACAATTTTAACATGTATAAAATAAATGATTCAACTCCCTTTAGAAAATGTATTACGAGGAAGATGTGAGTTATTTTTTCCTTTATTTGCATTTCAGATCATATTCTAAAAGAAGTGAGAAATATTTCATTTTTATTAAATTCTTATAAAACTTCAGGTCCTTCAGGCCCAAGCCATCCCTCTCCTTAAGCAGCAGGATAGGCTTATAATTATGACTACTTTGTTATTTTTATACTTAGTTTGAAAAAGATTATGAGTACAGTCCTGGTGCATTATGTCGCCAAGATGGAAGAATGAGAATATTGTCTTCATTAGGTAGCCAGTTTAACATTATTGAGTATTCATTGGCATAATATTTCTTCTCAATATTTGAACTCTAAAAATATGAGTCAGGAAATTCCATAAAAATAGTTACCCAAAATGCATTTTTGTAAGGTTTGGTTTACTGCGTGCTGTTTGAAAGTTACCACCATATCCTTCATCTTTGTTTCAGCACAAAATCCAAGAACGTGAGCTGAGAATCTGTGGACATTTTGCCTGTGTAGGTGAAGAATTTCATTGCAATTTTAGCCATTTACGGATATGAGAGGGAAAAAGGGGGATGTTTTTACTCTTTAAGCATTTATAACTCACTGACATCGTGCCAGTTTGTTATAACTTTTATGTTTAATGTGAGCAATTTCTTTATAGTATCATTGTGACTCTAATCTACTAGACCTCAGAATGGCTATTTTTTGGGAAACTAAGCTTAAATGATGCAGATGTAATATTATTTGCAAGCAAAAAATGAATAAATTTGCATTAGCTGGTTTGCCACTGTAAAAGTCCTTTTTCTGCATATATAATGGAAATGAAGTGACTTGAAAAATCAGATTTGAGAATGTTTTTAATATATCATCCTGTTATTAATATCCTGCATTTTAATAGAATCTTTTTTCTTATATTCCCACCTTTATTAACATAATTTGTCGTTGGAGATGATTAATGAGGCAACTGCAAAGGCAAAATCTGACATTTTGTATATTCTAAGAAAGACTGTCAATTTTATTTTTTAGCCATATGTACACACAGAAAGCAAAACTTAATCATGCCATTAAAGAAAAATTGTTAGCAATTGAAACTGTACTATGTAATTGAGTCCCATCATAATAATTTAAGTATGTTCAAAGTATTTTCATTGTGGGATTAATAATTAGAGTATGACATATATTTGAGACCTTTTATATTTTAGTTTCAGAGTTGAAAACTTTCCAAAGCTTCTAAAAAGTAAAGTTGTAACACATTTATGTGGCTCTCTCATTTATGGTCATTAGAGAAGGAACTTACATAAGTCTTATGAGGCAAAATATATTGAAAAGAGTATTCCTCAAGCAAAAGTCTTCATGATCTGTAGATGTGATATAGAAAGGTTTCAGAATAAACTATAGAATTTCATATGAACTTCACTTGTTTGAGCAAGTAAATTTGGTAAATAATTAAAGAATGTTTTCCTTTAATGAATCCAGTCCATTTGGTATATTAGAGAATTATTATCATTCAGATCATGTCTATTTCTTTAGCTCTATTAGAGACCCTTTGTTCTTTCTTTAGTAAGCAGTGATTTAAATTACCATATATGCTGTTGTATTCCACAGTGACTAATTAGCATAAGCTATTCAAACACACCAAGACATTTCTATTTTAAAATTCATCCTTGAAGAGAAAGTATACTTTATAGGATAATTGCTAGTTACTGTATTCATTTTTTATAAATCTAATTAACTTATTTACAACGTGAATTTTTAAAGTGAGCATTTTGTTTGCACATTTCTTTTCCCTGTTTGCATTGGTGCTTGACAGGTATTTCACACATTCTGCGCTCACTCTTTTGAGTTCCTACTTTAGCCCCTTTGCATACCTTCATCTGATCTTTGGCTGACTCTTGGAAGTTACTTTTTTTGTAGCTAAATTCTGATCTTTGGCTGACTCTTGGAAGTTACTTTTTTGTAGCTAAATTCTTTTAACTAAATCTAGCCATGTTTTAAGATATAAATATGAAACCAGGGATCCAATTTATCCTTGAAATCACTGAAAGTGAATTTTAATCCTATTTTATTTGCCGAAAATAATCTCAAATATTTTTTATTCTAATGGTAGCCATGTAAATTTACTGCCTGATTCTTAATACCTCACCACCAGGAACAGTTTCTTTCTAGTGAATTTCTCTCTGCCTTAAATTTGGCCATTTTGGCCTGACTATGGCCTTTCTCATTAAAGCCTAACTGGCTAACAAATGCAGAGCAAACCTCAAAAGAGGAGCATTGTTTTCACTTCTAAATAACCTTCTTCAGGGATTTTCAAACTATGCTCTGGGATCCTAGGAGTTCTTTGAAGATGCCTCTGAGTGGGGTTAGCTGATGCAGAGTAGGTAGGGCCCTTGGGCCTTCAGCCAAAGCTCTACAGCAGCTTCACTTTTATCTATTTGTTTATGCTTTCAGGGCCCAGTACTTTAAAAAAAGTTTTTAAACCACGGACTTGATTTCAAAACATTCATGGATGATAATATTAATAATAACACTAGTAGCTTTTGTTTATAGAGTGCTTATCATGTGCCAGACTCTAAGTATTTTCTAACGTTAATCTATTAATCCTTAAAACAACCCTGTAAGATTAAGCATTTTTATTATTCCTATTTACAAATGAGGAAACTGAGACTTAAGGAGATCAAATAACTTGCCCAAGTGATCACAGCTACTAAGCGACAGACTCTGATTCAAATCTGGGTGTGCCAATTAATGTCTTAAGTCAGGAATGGCAAACACGAGGTAAGTGTGCCACCACCTTGTGCTCCCACGCTTGAGGCAGACAGAGCTAATGGCTAAAACCAGTGTTTCTCACTGGTCACCAGCACAGCCTTAGAATCCGTCTCCACAAGGTGCTATGGGCAGTCACTCTTAATCCATTAGTGTTGGCATTCAAGACGAGACCCATCTTCTTACCCTACTTTAAGATGAGATATCTGTGACCTCATGCTTCTGATTAGGAACTCTCCCCCAAGTCTAAAAGTGTTGCCAATTGCTTGTTTGGATATTGGTAGTAGAAAAACACCAAATTATCTTTGATCCTAGATGTAATTTTTCACGGTGAAGCTAATTGATAAACAAAAATCCCTAACTGGGGCTTCCCTGGTGGCGCAGTGGTTGAGAATCTGCCTGCCAATGCAGGGGACACGGGTTCGAGCCCTGGTCTGGGAAGATCCCACATGCCGTGGAGCAACTAAGCCCGTGAGCCACAACTACTGAGCCTGCGCGTCTGGAGCCTGTGCTCCGCAACAAGAGAGGCCACGATAGTAAGAGGCCCGCGCACCGCGATGAAGAGTGGCCCCCGCTTGCTGCAACTAGAGGTAGCCCGCACAGAAACGAAGACCCAACACAGCCAAATATCAATCAATCAATCAATCAATCAATCAATCCCTAACTGTACCATCTTCATTCTTGCCAACTTCTAACAGAGGCTATTTGTTTTTCTATTTATATGTTTGTAATTTGTATAATTTTATAAGTTGATAACTATAAACATTATATACAACCCCCAAAATCAGGATAGTTAAGGTTTTTTAAGCTTCTCTTTGAGTGCCTGCTGGAAGAAAGACCTAAAGTAATTTATATTCTTAACCTAATATTTTAGATGTGGGGTGGAGGTGGTGAGGGAGAGGGGGGAGGACTTATGTTTGAGGTAAAGTCCGCCAGTTTCCATATTGTAGAGTGGAGAATTCAGTCGTTTGAATAACCATCAATATTTCCACTACCAGTATACCCTGCCCAGGAATGTCATAGCTTACAGGACTGGGTGAATGCCCAAACATTTAAAAAAGAAACACACGTGCCCAACCCCCAGCTGATTTTTCAGTTGTTCTTGCCAGGAGGTAACCAGTAGTTCCTGTGCTGTGCCCATTCTTACCAGGGGAAGCTATGTGCAATTAAACTTTTTCCTTTTACGTCCAAGACTTTTAAAATGACTCGTAGTAGTTCCTGCTCAAGACACATCGAAGTGGTCCAAGACTATATTTAGGAACTTGCTATGAAATTACCTGTCAGTTCCAACCAATTTTTCCAATACAGTATATATATGGAGAGTTAGTAGCAAGTAATTTATAATTTTCAATACACAAAAAACTTGTCATTTTTTGTTGTTAACTGTTATTGAAATCTAGATTTCCTTAAATGGATAGACATCCCTTTTGTGAATTAATACACATTAGTGTATTGGAATGATCTTCATGTGACCATTATCGTGGAACCCATTAAATCCTTGTTCGTAAAAATATTTGAATAAGTCTTAAAATGTTCTCTACATAAATAAAATTTTTTTCCTAAAAGCTATTTCTGATACATTCTCTTTCCAATTATTTGTAAAATTAGAAATTGCTGGCGAGTGAATCACAGTGAGTGGTTCAATGACACTTGGATAGTGCTACTAACTAGGAAGTTATTCTATGGTTGCAGTGTACGATGAGCTCCACACGCCTTTTTTCTCCTGATTTTTACTTTTGTCAAATGAGAGAATAGCCAGTTGTAAGTTGTCCTATTCTTAGGTGATCAGGGCTTCCTAAAAAAAAAGACAACCGAAGCCATTGATTCAATTACATGAAAGAGTTTCAGTTAGTATTAGTAGCCCGCATGAAGTAGAGATAGAAAAGCTGACCTAAGAACTGTGTGATACTAAGATGTACAGAAATGTAGAAAGGAACATTATAATTGACTGGAAATGATACCAGGGTTATGTTAAATGGTGATTGGTAGCCGTTAAGGTTTGGTGAGAAAGGTTAGTTATGTGTGTTTCTTTGCAAAGCTTTTTCCCCTTGATATTTCTAACTCACTGTGTATGAAAGCATCTAAGCCTAAACATTAAAAGTTAAACTTTTAAAAAAAAGTAAACAAATGTGCCACTGCAGTTACCTGACGCTACCACATACTAACTGCATGAACAATATTCCACAGAAATAAAAAATCCTTTTGAATGTTAATTTAAAGACATATGAATCAATGGCAAATACCATGAGCTATAAACTGAATATAGTTCTTTTTATCCTTAATGATTTAGTAGAAGAATGGTTATGATCTAGGTTTAATATGAATACTAAAAACTCTATACCACTTTACCAACTGATATTAAAATACTGTAAGACCAGAATACTTTCATCTCATAGACAAATAGAACGCCACCACTTTTTTGGGAAAAAATATTTTACAGAAAAAAAGAGTCATAGATAAAGTTCTTCTTTAAAAAGCTATTGTTAAAAAAACCTTTTTTTTAAACTTTCAATAAAATTTCTGGCCCATAATTCATTTATTAAATCACTGTCATCAGTATAGTTCTATGATAATAGCACTTGCCATCAAAATGTCATTTATATGGCAAACATACAAAAATAAATCAGTGTAACTAGTTTTCAAACAGAAATTAAAACATTCTAGAAAATGGATGATTTATTTTTAAAAATTATAATACCTTAAATTGGCAGGTATGATGTAAGTTGAGACGATTGGGACTATTGGAAAAGGCTCTTTGGAAAGCAATTAAGTAATGTGTTTCAAGAGTCGTTTAAAAACGTTCATGCCCCCAAAATGCACTCCCAGAAAACTAAGCCACAGCAGAGATGATTTTTATACAAGTTCCTTTTTCAAAGTGTTATTTATAGGAGAGAAGAATTTTAAAAAGCCCTATATTTCCAAGAATGTAGGCATAAATAAATTATGGTAGATGCTCACTATTATTATTAACTATTATTACCCATTAATAACATTTTCAAAGAACATTTGGTAATATAATAGTATATCACCTTATCTAAATATTAAGAAATAAAGACACAAACTACAAACAATGGACAATGTGTCCAATTTTGTGTAAAAAATAAATATACCAATATTTTAATTTTTAGGAAGTTTTTTAAATTTTTTAGTATATTTTCCAAATTTTCTTTGATAAACATGTATTTTAGGCAGAAAATTATATGATAAAAATTAAGAATCAAAGCATTTCTTATTATTTTAGGAAACAAACATCATTTCTATTTCACAATTTATGGAAATGGTGCTATTTACTTGATTAGTTGGTTGATTTCTTCTCCTTTGCTTTATTTCTCTTTCCAAATAAACATACAGTATTTTTTCCTGATTATAAGAGTAATAATGTTGTTGGTTTAAGAAATATAAAAATATAGAAAAGTGTGAGTAAATAAAAAAAGCCATGAAAAATTACCCACAATCTTACCAAATAAATGTTAACATTTATTGTATATTCTTCCAAATAATGTTTATGCAGATATGTCTATATCCTGGACTGGTTTTCAAGGACATATGCTGATAAATAACTATATCAGTTATTTACAAATGGCAACGATCTGGTGGTTCCATGTTCATACCTACAGGTGGCAAAATCTGTAGACTATCAACCTTTTCCAATCTCCAATCCATCAATCAATTGGTTGATCTATTTCTATATTTTTAAAAATGTGGTCATATTATGTGCTTTGTTTATAATCTGCCCCTTTTTCATTTAAAAATATAGTAACATCTTTTTATGTTAATAAACATATGGGTCTACATCATTTTAACAACTGCATTGTATTTGATTGTGTGCTTAGAAAGACCTTCTGCACTTCAAAATCATTAAAATATCCATCTACATTGCTTTCCGGTTAAGCTTATCTCAAGCTCGGTGGTCAGCAAACTTTTTCTGCAAAGGGTCAGATAGTAAATATTTTTGGTTTTGTGGGCCACACAAAGGTGGTGATAGAAGGTCTCTATCACAACTGCTCAACTCTACCACTGTAGTGGGAAAGCAGCCATAGACAATACTTAAACTAATGAGTGTAGCTACGTTCCATTAAAATTTTATTTATGCACACTGAAATTTGATTTCATATAATTTTAATATGTCGTGAAAAAATATTTTTTCAGCCATTTAAAAATGTAAGAGCTTTCTCCCTCCTCTTAGCTTGCCAGTCCTACAGAAACAGGTGGCCGGTCAGATGTGGGCTGCAGTCTTCTGTCTCATTCTCTAGCTGAATGCTTCCCTTCACAGCTTTCATCTCCTGCTATGAAGTCTATCAGTGTCACACCTAAATTTCTTTCAGTTAGATGCTAACCTTCTTGGAAAATGTTCTCTTGACAGAGAATCCCTAAGGAATAAAGCAAAAGATCATACCCCTGACTTAGCTTGCTGTTTCTGTCCAAAACCTAAAATCATAAAGTTCAGAGGCCTTCATTTCTATTTTAGAATAACAACAATTTCACTTTTTCCAGAAACTGAACACGTTCACTGAATGCACTAGTATATTTTATAAATTCTATTTCTTTCTTTTCTTGTAAAAATTTCCCATTGCTTTTATACTTTTACTGAGACAAAATTGACTAGATATTGAAGACTTTACCTTAGTGTTGTCCTGTGGAAGCCATACTCCTAAGCTTCATTATATATGCTTCTTTTTTATAGTTTGTTCCTTAATTGACTACCACAAAGAAATATTGCATTTTAGTAGTGACCGTGTATTTAGAAATGTTTTGTATGCCATGTACTCTCTCAAGGGCTTAATATACCTTATCTTATTTTATCATCATATAAACCTTTATGTGGTAGGTATTTATGTCCATTTCACAGATTAAAAACTATGGGTCAGGGGCTTCCCTCGTGGCGCAGTGGTTGAGAATCTGCCTGCTAATGCAGGGGACACGGGTTCGAGCCCTGGTCTGGGAAGATCCCACATGCCGCGGAGCAACTGGGCCAGCGAGCCACAACTACTGAGCCTGCGCGTCTGGAGCCTGTGCTCCACAACAAGAGAGGCCGCGATAGTGAGAGGCCTGCGCACCGCGATGAAGAGTGGCCCCTGCTCGCCACAACTAGAGGAAGCCCACGCACAGAAACGAAAATCCAACACAACCAAAAATAATAATAATAATAATAAATTAATAAATAAAATTTATTAAAAAAACAAAAAAACAAAAAAACAAAAAAAAACTATGGGTCAGAAAGGTAAATAACCTGCCAGCCAGCAAGTGCAGGATCAGAATTTAAACCTGGATTTGTGAGTCTTTAAAGCCATGAATGCCCTTGAGCAGTGCTAGCCTGCATCCTTGTAATTTATTTGCCACCCTGATGAAGTATAATTTTTGGTATTCAATAAAGACCTTGTTAGAGTTATTTGATGTAGTTGCAAAGGCCTACCTCTACAAGATCCATATCTCCCACCCAGAAACAAGTTGGTTGGCCAGTATGGTCGGTCAGAGGCTCAGAATAAATTAAGCCCAACAAACTTAATTACATTCAAAAAATCCGTCAGTGAAAAGTGTGTTTCTTTGTGATACAATAAACATACAAAAACTTTTAAACATTGTTTCATTTATCTGTTATCTTACCTTTTTGCTTTGTAGATTTTTAAATGTAAATGTATAGACCATTTTTTAACATAGTCAAATAAATCATTTCATTTTTATTTTCTTTATGGTTTCTACCTTCTCCAATTCAAATTTATTAAAGTAATCTCCTATTTTCCTTTCAATATTTCTCTTAAAGTAAACCCATCTCCAAGCTGTTTGTAAGATTGCCTGGAGATTTATTTACAAGAAATCTATGTCAGAGGATTTAAGTTTAGTATGCTTTTGCCTTCATTTCAGTCCCAACAATTTAGATAACAATTTTACAACCACATTCTCTTCCCTGTTACAAGTCTTGATACCTGAATTTATCATGTTCAAAATTAACTTCACTTTTGAACAGATTCAGTTACCTTTGAAACCATGCTTCATGTTTATCAATTGCAGAGAAACCCATAAACTGCAGAAGAGAGCTCCTTTGCCTAGAGATTAATCTCAGATTGCTATCTAAATTATTAGCTCATATCTTAAATGATTTCTTAAATGGTCTCATTAACTTCCCATAAGAGATTAAACTTAATTCAGAAATTGTATAGCTTCTCTGTAGAACTGTGACACACAATGGATGATCATATGTTGCTTGTGGAGGAACTGGCTAAAATTTCAATCTCTGAAAGATCCACTAAGTTCTTTAGCTATTCTCCTAATTGAGATTTACAGTCACCAGATGAGCTCTATTGGTTTGCATCTAGGAGTTGGCCGTTAGAACTTCACAGTGCCTTTTTTTTTTTAATTATTTTTTTGATTCTGCAGAGTTCCTCTGATTCTATACCCTTTGCCGACTGCTCAAGGTGAAATACTACTGAGTAGCGTGAACATTTAATTTCACTTACATTTTTCATTATGTGTTTTCTAATTAGAAGTGCAAAGCCATAAGATTTGGAAGTGAGAAAAAAGCAGTATACATAACTGACAGAAGTTATGAATTTTGTGAAGGAGAAGAGACGTATATATTCATAGAAAAAAAATCTGGAAAATCATAAAGTTTGAAGTGGTTCTTCCTGTGTGGTGGGATTAATGATTTTCAGTTTCTTTATACTTTCCTTTGTTATTTTCAAAATTTTAACATGAACATATATTACACAGAAAATAATTACAGGCATACTTCGTCTTATTGCACTTCACAGATACTACATATTTTACAGATTGAAGGTTCGTAGCAACCCTGCGTCAAGCAAGTCTATCAGCGTTATTCTTCCAACAGAATTTGCTCACTTCAAGTTTCCGTGTCACATTTTGATAATTCTTGAAATAATTCAAACACTTTCATTATTACTATGTTTGTTACAGTGATCTGTGATGGTGATCTTTGATGTTACTACTATTTACTTGCTGAAGGCTCAGATGATGGTTAGCATTTTTTAGCAATAAAGTAGCTTTAAATTAAGGTATGTACACTGTTTTTTAAGACATAATGCCATTACACACTTAATAGACTACAGAATAGTGTAAATATAACTTTTATACGAACTGGGAAACCACAAAATTAATGCCACCCACTTTATTACGATATTTGTACTTGTTTATTGCGGCGGTCTGGAACAGAACCTGCAATATTTCCGAGGTATGCCTGTATTTGGAAAAAAAAAACATAGACCTATTACCTTTTACTAAAACATACCGGAATAGATATTATTCGATATAATTCTAAAAACTTTATTTCTGTGTAAAAACATAAAAGTAAAAATACAGCAAAATATAGAAAAATAATTATTAAGCCATTGGCTTTATTCAATAGCACTGCAGAAAGTAAGGAGATGAAGAAAACCCCAAAACACGGGAACTGAAAGCAGGCAGGTGATTGACAAATGGTGGGAAGACAAAAAGGTTCTGAGGGTCATTTCATATCCTTTCTCTTTTCTTTCTTTCTTTTTTCTAAGGAATATTTCTTAGAATGAGAGAAAAATCATGAAAATCAAAAGATTTCTGTATTTATTATTTAGAGGATTGAATTAATTCTTTGATTACAAGCACTGGTGATTATGATTTATCCATTTTGAGGAAACATTTATTGAGTTAGCATATACAGAAATCGGCCCCGAAAGGGACTCAAAAGAAGCCAATCAAGACCTAAGTGAACTTACACAAAATTCAAACCTTATGTTTCATTTCTTGATCTTGGTGATAGCTATATGGGTGTTTCCACTTTGTAAACATTCATCAAACTCTATACCGGTGTTAAAATTTGTGTGCTTTTCTGTATGTGTTACACTTCAATTAAAAATTTTTTACTTAAAAAAAAAAAAAAAAAAACCGGGGCTCCCCTGGTGGCGCGGTGGTTGAGAATCTGCCTGCTAATGCAGGGAACACGGGTTCGAGCCCTGGTCTGGGAAGATCCCACATGCTGCGGAGCAACTGGGCCCGTGAGCCACAATTACTGAGCCTGCGCGTCTGGAGCCTGTGCTCCACAACAAGAGAGGCCACGATAGTGAGAGGCCCGCGCACCGCGATGAAGAGTGGCCCCTGATCGCCGCAACTAGAGAAAGCCCTCGCACAGAAATGAAGACCCAACACAGCCAAAAATAAATAAATAAATAAATAATAAATTAATTAATTTTAAAAAAAGAGTGAAAAAAAAAAAACCACCTCGTCACAGCTCTGCTTCTGTCTTTCTGCGGTGCATTACAGTAACCCCTGTGCTTGGTTCCCCAGAACATTTCCTCCATACCCCCCAGCTCTGCACCTGGCCAATCATAGCAGCCCATCTCCTGGGCTCAGTGATTGGTGGGTATACATTTCAAGCAGAGCCATTGGTGTCCTTCCTTGGGCCACTCTCTGCAAGTTTTTGAAATCGTTTTTGAAATATGGAGCTAGGGCTGGTATATTTTAATATTTCCCTAGATTTTCCTTTTCATTTATTTAGTTATTTTAGTATCGGTCTATGTACAAATTTAACAGTCCAGAGAACCAGGACATTATTCCTCACTTTCTCAGTCCCTCCTTTTCTCAGCCCTCTGTGGGGTGGGAAGGAAAACTGATAGCCTTTCATATCCTCAAGTTATCATGCTTCTTTTCTTGGTTAAAACGTCAGGTTCTTTAACCTGAGAACAAGGAAAAATATTCTCCATGACCCCTTTTCCTTTATGGGATCCATGTGACAGATGAGTCTTGGATCTATACAATGAAAAAAGAGCAAGACTTAAAAAAAAAAAGTTATTTTCTACTGCTCCATTATCAAGCACTCAAATAACACATACTATTAGCTATATGTCATCTGTGTTTGTAGAATCATTTGCCTTAGGCGGAATGAAATTAAATAACAGGTCTGAGCCAATTCTGAAGCCTTAGTCCCTTCAACCCAGCCTTCACCTTTTCTGAAGCTTTCCTTTCTAACCTTTTAATCCTCTTCTCAATGTGTTGACGGTCAACCTGGGAAGGATTTATGCAAGGAGCCCACTGGTCAGGACTGTTGAGCTGTGGCACTGCCTTTAGGCCTGGAAATGGACTAATTCGTCTATGCTGTTCTTTTGTGCTTTTCTGGATCCTCTTCATAGGATTCATACCACATTAAAAAAATATATCAAACAACACATTATTTACTCAGTTCTGATTGCTTGAGCCAGAGGGAAGAAAAAAGAGAATAAGGAAAAGAAAATAGTAGACACAGTGCTACATGTGTCTAATTTTAGTTATCTCATTTGTATTTAATATCATTCCCTCTACACATAAACATCCTATCTGGCATTGGAAAAAATTTTCATAAATTTCTTAGTCTTCATTCATATTTCCCTTGTTGTGGTAGCTTGAATAAACATAAGCATGTAATATTTGTCGATATATTGTGCATTTGCTAGTTCCAGGCAAAAGTACATTACATCATCTCTGTGAAGAAATGTTTTATTTAAATATTTAAACACCAAAATACCTGATACATACATATAAAAGCATATTCAAAATCTGAAATCACTAAAAAAATTAAGAATTGCGTTGATTTGTATATATGTCTCTACATTAAACATTAAATCCTATAACTCAATATATGAGTGACTTCATTTCTGGCTTTTCTATACTCCGTATACCTAATATCTGTACATCTAACCCTCCATGGATAAGGGTCCAAAGTAATTATGTGTACATATAAATGCATTTTCCCCCCAAATCATTAGGAATACATGCCATAAATAATTTCAAAGAGCATCAGAAATTATTCCATTCACATAAACCTTAAAGCTTCTAAATATAAAAGGCCATCATAAAAAATAAAAAGGCAAAGATTGCAAACTTATGACAGATAAAAATGAACTCTTCTTTGTGTATAAAGAATTCTTATAAAACGATAAGGAAAATACAGACTAATAGAAAAATGGGTATGGGCCATAAACTGGCAATTCACAAAAGAAGAAAAATATAAATGGCCAATAAACGTGTGAAAAATATCCAGCTTCATTAGTGATTACAGCATTGCCACATAACACAATAGGATGCATATTTTTATGTAAAATCAACGAAATCAAGATTATTTTTTTTTATTAACTACCCCATGATATCTAGGATGCTGGGAAACCAGCGCTCCCATATACTGTCAATATACATAAAATGCTGAAAACTGTCAGGAAAGCAATTCAACCACATGCATCAAATTCATACTTTTGACCATGCATCAAATTCATACTTTTGAAAAACATCAGTTTGGGACGAGGCAAGATGGCGGAAGAGTAAGACGTGGAGATCACCTTCCTTCCCACAGATACAGTAGAAATACATCTACACGTGGAACTGCTCCTACAGAACACCCACTGAACGTTGGCAGAAGACATCAGACCTCCCAAAAGGCAAGAAACTCCCCATGTACTTGGGTAGGGCAAAAGAAAAAAGAAATAACAGAGACAAAAGAATAGGGAAAGGACTTGCACCAGTAGGAGGGAGCTGTGAAGGAGGAAAGGTTTCCACACACTAGGAAGCCCCTTCGCGGGCAGAGACTGCGGGTGGCAGAGGGGGGAAGCTTCGGAGCCACAGAGGAGAGCGCAGCCACAGGGGTGTGGAGGGCAAAGCGGAGAGATTCCCGCACGGAGGCTCGGCGCCGAGCAGCACTCACCAGCCCGAGAGGCTTGTCTGCTCAGCCGCCAGGGCGGGCGGGGGCTGGGAGCTGAGGCTCCGGCTTCGGTGCTAGCTGGGAGGGAGTCCGGGAAAAAGTCTGCAGCTGCCGAAGAGGCAAGAGACTTTTTCTTGCCTCTTTGTTTCGCGGCGTGCAAGGAGAGGGGATTCAGAGCGCTGCCTAAACGAACTCCAGAGACGGGCGTGAGCCGCGGCTATCAGCACGGACCCCAGAGACGGGCAGGAGACGCTAAGGCTGCTGCTGCCGCCGCCACCAAGAAGCCTGTGTGTGAGCACAGGTCACTCTCCACACCGCCCCTCCCGGGAGCCTGTGCAGCCCGCCACTGCCAGGGTCCCGTGATCCAGGGACAACTTCCCCAGGAGAACGCACGGTGCGCCTCAGGCTGCTGCAACGTCATGCCGGCCTCTGCCGCCGCAGGCTCACCCCACATCCGTACCCGTCCCTCCCACCGTCCTGAGTGAGCCAGAGCCCCTGAAGCAGCTGCTCCTTTAACCCCGTTCTGTGTGAGCGAAGAACAGACGCCCTCAGGCGACCTACACGCAGAGCCGGGTCCAAATCCAAAGCTGAACCCTGGGAGCTGTACAAACAAAGAGGAGAAAGGGAAATCTCTCCCAGCAGCCTCAGAAGCAGCGGATTAAAGCTCCACAAACAACTTGATGTACCTGCATCTGTTGAATACCTGAATAGACGAGTCACCCCAAATTCAGGAGGTGGACGTTGGGAGCAGGATATATTAATTTTTCCCCTTTTCCTTTTTTTGTGAGTGTATATGTGTATGCTTCTGGGTGAGATTTTGTCTGTATAGCTTTGCTTTCACCATTAGTCCTAGGGTTAGGTCCGTCCGTTTTTTTTTTTTCTTTCTTTTTTTTTTAACTTAAAAAAATTTTTTTTCCCAATAAATATTTTCTTAATAATTTTTTCCTTATTTCCTATTTTTAGAAATTAAAAAAATTTTTTAATAAGTTTTTTCATATTTTTTATTTTTAAAAATTAAAAAAAATTTTTTCTTAATAAATTTTCTCTTAACTTTTTTCTTATTTTTTATTATAAAAATTAATAAATCTATTTTTTTTAATTAAAAAAAATTTTTTCTTAATAAATTTATTCTTAATTTTTTTCTTATTTTTTATTATAATAGTTTTATTTTATTTTATTTTATCCTCTTTTTTTCTTTCTTTCTATCTTTTTCTCCCTTTTATTCTGAGCCATGTGGATGAAGGGCTCTTGGTGCTCCAGCCAGGCATCAGGGCTGTGCCTCTGAGGTGGGAGAGCCAACTTCAGGACACTGGTCCACAAGAGACCTTCCAGCTCCACGTAATACTAAACGGTGAAAATCTCTCAGACAGCTCCATCTCAACATCAAGACCCAGCTTCATTCAACGACCAGCAAGCTACAGTGCTGGACACCCTATGACAAACAACTAGCAAGACAGGAACACAGCCCCATCCATTAGCAGAGAGGCTGCCTAAAATCATAATAAGGCCACAGACACCCCAAAACACACCACCAGACATGGACGTGCCCACCAGAAAGACAAGATCCAACCTCATCCACCAGAACACAGGCACTAGTTCCCTCCACCAGGAAGCCTACACAACCCACTGAACGAACCTTAGCCACTGGGGACAGATACCAAAAACAACGGGAACTATGAACCTGCAGCCTGTGAAAAGGAGACCCCAAACACAGTCAGATAAGCAAAATGAGAAGACAAAAAAACACATAGCAGGTGAAGGAGCAGGGTCAAAACACACCAGACCTAACAAATGAAGAGGAAATAGGCAGTCTACCTGAAAAAGAATTCAGAATAATGATAGTAAAGATGATCCAAAATCTTGGAAATAGAATAGACAAAATGCAAGAAACATTTAACAAGGACGTAGAAGAACTAAAGAGGAACCAAGCAATGATGAAAAACACAATAAATGAAATTAAAAATACTCTAGACGGGATCAATAGCAGAATAACTGAGGCAGAAGAACGGATAAGTGACCTGGAAGATAAAATAGTGGAAATAACTACTGCAGAGCAGAATAAAGAAAAAAGAATGAAAAGAACTGAGGACAGTCTCAGAGACCTCTGGGACAACATTAAATGCACCAACATTCGAATTATAGGGGTCCCAGAAGAAGAAGAGAAAAAGAAAGGGACTGAGAAAATATTTGAAGAGATTATAGTTGAAAACTTCCCTAATATGGGAAAGGAAATAGTTAATCAAGTCCTGGAAGCACAGAGAGTCCCATACAGGATAAATCCAAGGAGAAACACGCCAAGACACATATTAATCAAACTATCAAAAATTAAATATAAAGAAAACATATTAAAAGCAGCAAGGGAAAAACAACAAATAACACACAAGGGAATCCCCATAAGGTTAACAGCTGATCTTTCAGCAGAAACTCTGCAAGCCAGAAAGGAGTGGCAGGATATACTTAAAGTGATGAAGGAGAAAAACCTACAACCAAGGTTACTCTACCCAGCAAGGATCTCATTCAGATTTGATGGAGAAATTAAAACCTTTACAGACAAGCAAAAGCTGAGAGAGTTCAGCCCCACCAAACCAGCTTTACAACAAATGCTAAAGGAACTTCTCTAGGCAAGAAACACAAGAGAAGGAAAACACCTACAATAATAAACCCAAAATATTTAAGAAAATGGGAATAGGAACATATATATCGATAATTACCTTAAATGTAAATGGATTAAATGCTCCAACCAAAAGACACAGACTGGCTGAATGGATACAAAAACAAGACCCATATATATGCTGTCTACAAGAGACCCACTTCAGACCTAGAGACACATACAGACTGAAAGTGAGGGGATGGAAAAAGATATTCCATGCAAATGGAAATCAAAAGAAAGCTGGAGTAGCAATTCTCATATCAGACAAAATAGACTTTAAAATAAAGACTATTACAAGAGACAAAGAAGGACACTATATAATGATCAAGGGATCAATCCGAGAGGAAGGTATAACAATTGTAAATATTTATGCACCCAACATAGGAGCACCTCAATACATAAGGCAAATACTAACAGCCATAAAAGGGGAAATCGACAGCAACACAATCATAGTAGGGGACTTTAACACCCCACTTTCACCAATGGACAGATCATCCAAAATGAAAATAAATAAGGAAACACAAGCTTTAAATGATACATTAAACAAGATGGACTTAATTGATATTTATAGGACATTCCACCCAAAAACAACAGAATACACATTTTTCTCAAGTGCTTATGGAACGTTCTCCAGGATAGATCATATCTTGGGTCACAAATCAAGCCTTGGTAAATTTAAGAAAATTGAAATCGTATCAAGTATCTTTTCCGACCACAACGCTATGAGGCTAGATATCAATTACAGGAAAAGATCTGTAAAAAATACAAACACATGGAGGCTACACAATACACTACTTAATAACGAAGTGATCACTGAAGAAATCAAAGGGGAAATCAAAAAATACCTAGAAACAAATGACAATGGAGACACAACCACCCAAAACCTATGGGATGCAGCAAAAGCAGTTCTAAGAGGGAAGTTTATAGCAATACAAGCCTACATCAAGAAACAGGAAACATCTCGAATAAATAACCTAACCTTGCACCTAAAGCAATTAGAGAAAGAAGAGTAAAAAAACCCCAAAGCTAGCAGAAGGAAAGAAATCATAAAGATCAGATCAGAAATAAATGAAAAAGAATTGAAGGAAACAATAGCAAAAATCAATGAAACTAAAAGCTGGTTCTTCGAGAAGATAAACAAAATTGATAAACCATTAGCCAGACTCATCAAGAGAAAAAGGGAGAAGACTCAAATCAATAGAATTAGAAATGAAAAAGGAGAAGTAACCACTGACACTGCAGAAATACAAACAATCATGAGAGATTACTACAAGCAACTCTATGCCAATAAAATGGACAACCTGGAAGAAATGGACAGATTCTTAGAAATGCACAACCTGCCGAGACTGAACCAGGAAGAAATAGAAAATATGAACAGACCAATCACAAGCACTGAAATTGAAACTGTGATTAAAAATCTTCCAACAAACAAAAGCCCAGGACCAGATGGCTTCACAGGCGAATTCTATCAAACATTTAGAGAAGAGCTAACACCTATCCTTCTCAAAGTCTTCCAAAATATTGCAGAGGGAGGAACACTCCCTAACTCATTCTACGAGGCCACCATCACCCTGATACCAAAACCAGACAAAGATGTCACAAAGAAAGAAAACTACAGGCCAATATCACTGATGAACATAGATGCAAAAATCCTCAACAAAATACTAGCAAACAGAATCCAACAGCACATTAAAAGGATTATACACCATGATCAAGTGGGGTTTATTCCAGGAATGCAAGGATTCTTCAATATACGCAAATCAATCAACGTGATACATCATATTAATAAATTGAAGGAGAAAAACCATATGATCATCTCAATAGATGCAGAGAAAGCTTTCGACAAAATTCAACACCCGTTTATGATAAAAGCCCTGCAGAAAGTAGGCATAGAGGGAACTTTCCTCAACATAATAAAGGCCATATATGACAAACCCACAGCCAACATTGTCCTCAATGGTGAAAAACTGAAACCATTTCCACTAAGATCAGGAACAAGACAAGGTTGCCCACTCTCACCACTATTATTCAACATAGTTTTGGAAGTGTTAGCCACAGCAATCAGAGAAGAAAAAGAAATAAAAGGAATCCAAATCAGAAAAGAAGAAATAAAGCTTTCACTGTTTGCAGATGACATGATACTATACATAGAGAATCCTAAAGATGCTACCAGAAAACTCCTAGAGCTAATCAATGAATTTGGTAAAGTAGCAGGATACAAAATTAATGCACAGAAATCTCTTGCATTCCTATACACTAATGATGAAAAATCTGAAAGTGAAATTAAGAAAACACTCCCATTTACCATTGCAACATAAAGAATAAAATATCTAGGAATAAACCTACCTAAGGAGACAAAAGACCTGTATGCAGAAAATTATAAGACACTGATGAAAGAAATTAAAGATGATACAAATAGATGGAGAGATATACCATGTTCTTGGATTGGAAGAATCAACATTGTGAAAATGACCCTACTACCCAAAGCAATCTACAGATTCATTGCAATCCCTATCAAACTACCACCGGCATTTTTCACAGAACTAGAACAAAAAATTTCACAATTTGTATGGAGACACAAAAGACCCCGAATAGCCAAAGCAATCTTGAGAACGAAAAATGGAGCTGGAGGAATCAGGCTCCCTGACTTCAGACTATATTACAAAGCTACAGTAATCAAGACAGTTTGGTACTGGCACAAAAACAGAAATATAGATCAATGGAACAGGATAGAAAGCCCAGAGATAAACCCATGCACATATGGTCACCTTATCTTTGATAAAGGAGGCAAGCATATACAGTGGAGAAAAGACAGCCTCTTCAATAAGTGGTGCTGGGAAAATTGGACAGGTACATGTAAAAGTATGAAATTAGAACACTCCCTGACACCATACACAAAAATAAACTCAAAATGGATTAAAGACCTAAGTGTAAGGCCAGACACTATCAAACTCTTAGAGGAAAACATAGGCAGAACACTCTATGACATAAATCACAGCAAGATCCTTTTTGACCCAGCCCCTAGAGAAATGGAAATAAAAACACAAATAAACAAATGGGACCTAATGAAACTTAAAAGCTTTTGCACAGCAAAGGAAACCATAAACAAGACCAAAAGACAACCCTCAGAATGGGAGAAAATATTTGCAAATGAAGCAACTGACAAACGATTAATCTCCAAGATTTACAAGCAGCTCATGCAGCTCAATAACAAAAAAACAAACAACCCAATCCAAAAATGGGCAGAAGACCTAAATAGACATTTCTCCAAAGAAGATATACAGATGGCCAACAGACACATGAAAGAATGCTCAACATCATTAATCATTAGAGAAATGCAAATCAAAACTACAATGAGGTATCATCTCACACCTGTCAGAATGGCCATCATCAAAAAATCTAGAAACAATAAATGCTGGAGAGGGTGTGGAGAAAAGGGAACACTCTTGCACTGTTGGTGGGAATGTAAATTGATACAGCCACTATGGAGAACAGTATGGAGGTTCTTTAAAAAACTAAAAATAGAACTACCATATGACCCAGCAATCCCACTACTGGGCATATACCCTGAGAAAACCATAATTCAAAAAGAGTCATGTACCAAAATGTTCATTGCAGCTCTATTTACAATAGCCAGGACATGGAAGCAACCCAAGTGTCCATCATCGGATGAATGGATAAAGAAGATGTGGCACATATATACAATGGAATATTACTCAGCCATAAAAAGAAATGAAATGGAGGTATTTGTAATGAGGTGGATGGAGTTAGAGTCTATCATACAGAGTGAAGTAAGTCAGAAAGAGAAAAAGAAATATAGTATGCTAACACATATATATGGAATCTATGGAAAAAAGAAAAAAAAAAAGGTCATGAAGAACCTAGTGGCAAGATGGGAATAAAGACAGAGACCTACTAGAGAATGGACTTGAGGATATGGGGAGGGGGTGGGGTGAGATGTGACAGGGTGAGAGAGTGTCATGGACATATATACACTACCAAATGTAAAATAGATAGCTAGTGGGAAGCAGCCTCATAGCACAGGGAGATCAGCTCGGTGCTTTGTGGCCACCTAGAGGGGTGGGATAGGGAGGGTGGGAGGGAGGGAGATGCAAGAGGGAAGAGATATGGGAACATATGTATATGTATAACTGATTCACTTTGTTATAAACAGAAACTAACACACCATTGTAAAGCAATTATACTCCAATAAAGATATTTAAAAAAAAAAAAAAGAACAATAAAAAAAAAAATTCATACTTTTGATGTTTTGATGTGATGCAGCTTCTAGGAATCTCTTCTAAATTATCATAGATTAATTCAAGGATGTACAGATATTGACTGCAGTATTTTACACAATTGTGAAAACTAAAAACAACCTCAATGTCCAACAATCACAATAAAGAAAACTCAGGCTGAGTATTTAAGCAAATTTTCCAAACTCCCAGGAAATAAAGAGCAGGGCTGAATTCAAACCCAGGTTTGTCTGCCTCCAGCTCTTCTCCCTTAAGTCCTTCAAGCTTGTGGTTTTCCTGGTATCTTTCCTGGAACTTTCTTGAGGTGTCTCGCAGATTCTGGCATTTCTGGGTTTTTCTGAGCTCAGTATTAGATAGTGGTTTCCAACCCCACTTGTGGCCCAGCCTCATCACTCTCCGGTCCAAGTAAGAGTTCTCGGGGTGGCTGCGGGGGGATACGGAGTGGAGTGATGCTGCTAAACGACAAAACATGACCTTTGACACCCTCCACCACATGGATTGAGTCCCACTCTGCACCAGTATGAGATGGACAGGGAGCTTTCGTCTCCTCAGACCACTCAGTGGCCGAGTCCCGGTGCTGGCAGACTGGCAGGAAAACACCATAACCCAGTCCTGTGTCATCAGATGGCATATCTCAGGACACTATCTGCTCTTAGATTCAGATTATCACCCTCTCCTCCAGGAACCAAGAGGCCCCACCAGCCTGCCCTGCCCCTCTTTTCTGTTTTATTCACAACAAATAGTATTTTCTCACTGCAGAAGTGGTACTTGTAAAAGCCTCTACTGTAGCTCCTCTTCGAAACACTGTGACAAGTTAGGATAATGGTTGAGGTGCTTCTCACAGTCAAGAAAGCACAGGCAGAACTGTGATCTTTAAGCTGGATGTCTGGGTTCCTTGATTCCTGAATCAGCTGTTGTAACTAAAAAAGCCAAACATCTTGTTTTCCCTGCCCTGGTTTAAATGCCAACTAAATTTAATTACCCTAAGCCAGTGATTTTCAGAGAAGGCATCATCACCTGAAACTTGTTAGATAATGCAAACTCTTGGGCCCCACTGAGAATCCACTGGGTCCTCTGGGGGGGGGGTGGGGTGCAGGAGGGGGGCCCTGTAATGTGGGCTGTAACAGGCCCTCCAGGGGATTCTGATGCCCCCAGGTCAGGACCGTTGCCTAAGCTTCTACGCCTTCCATTCCTCACACCAGCTGACAACGCGAATCACACCCTTCTATGTGGCTCCATTACGTTGTGTTATGTTACCACATTATGACATTTAGTTGTGTGTCTGCATTCCCCCCTCACTGTGAGCTCCTTAAATGACAGGATCTAGGTTTTATATGTGTTCATATCTCTAGGGCAAGCACAGCACCTGGCACTTATGAAACGTGTGTCAAATGAATATTGAATAAATTGAGGCACTAAGAGAAAAGGGAAAGTCTGAAACCTGCAGGCTTAGGTGTGAGAATATTATCCATCAACATAGTGTATGACCACCTATTGTCATGTTCTCAGGTTTCCAAAAGCTGCTTCTTCTGTATCATCTTTCATAGGTTTCACTGTCTTTCTTACTGCATCTGAATTTTTAGAAAGTTTCCTTCTGCACAATATCTTGAGCTGCAATTTGTTCCAGTTTTGTCAGCTTGTTCACATCTTCCACAGAGAGTGTTTTTTTTTTCTTTCATGTTGGAAATCTAAGACATTGTTAGCTAACATTTACTAAGTCCTTACTATTCATTTATTCAACAAATACACGTTGAATGTCTACTATATGCCAAGCACTGTTCTAGGTACATTATAAAATAGAAGAGACAAAAATCTGTGCTCTGTGTCTGGCTCTGGGCAGGATGTTTTCTACATATATCATCTTGTTAAATCACACGCTGTGAAAATTAACTTTCCAAGTGTCATGGTGCACTTCAACTTAACGGGGTAAAATTTCTAATTTACATTAATCTCTTTTAACTCTATTTTGAGTGGCAAAAGGGGTCATCATATTATCACTAACTATGCCATATCCCTTTATATATTATAAATTTTACCAAGTTCCTTTTCTGGCTCACAGCTCTTCGTTATTTAGCACTAAGCTCTCATGAAAATTGCACCCTAGCCCCTGGGCTACATCCAGCTCTGTCTGTTTATTGAGTGAGGTGACTAATAGTATTTTGCACCCAGGCAGGAGCTTGGATAAGACCGTAAGGTCCTGGGTGCCTGGGTTCTCATAACTATTATTACTGTTAGGATGTCAACCACATGGCACAGAACTTCGAAACCCTTTGATTTGATTTGTAATCCCTTGTTGATTCTAGGGACTGTTGAAGAGTAATGAAGAAATTTTTAATCTAATTTTCCTACTTAAATAGTACTTTTAGAAACACACACACACTGGACTTCCCTGGTGGCACAGTGGTTAAGAATCTGCCTGCGAATGCAGCCACATGTTCGAGCCCTGTCTGGGAAGATCCCACATGCCGCGGAGCAACTAAGCCCGCGTGCCACAACTACTGAGCCTGTGCTCTAGAGCCCGTGAGCCACAACTACTGAGCCCACATGCCACAACTACTGAAGCCCGCGCACCTAGAGCCCATGCTCCTCAACAAGAGAAGCGACCGCAATGAGAAACCCACGCACCGCAACAACTAGGGAAAGCCCGTGCACAGCAACCAAGACCCAACACAGCCATAAATTAATTAATTAATTAATTTAATTAATTAAAAAAAAACACACACAGTAAGATATTGTTTTACTGTGGTAAAAAAGACAACATAAAATTTACTGTCTTCGCCATTTTAAAGTAGTGTTACTCACTCAGTAGTGTTAAGTGAGAAAACATTGTGAAACAGATCTCCAGAACTTTATCACCTTGCAAATCTGAAACTCTGTACCCATCAAACAACTCCCCATTTTCCCCCCTCCCTGGAATATTTTTATGAGGCTTTCATATACAAAGCTTATAGAGTTCAATCCTTTTTTCTTGTACAGGTCTCTAAAAGCACAAGAAGAAGATAGTAAAGGCAGAAAACCTGCTGTCTGTGTTTCCCTGAGAGTCATTTTAACCATCTGTAAAAATCAATGGCTGCCAGAGGGCTCCCTGAATGCCTTCATGTCTTTAACAGATAACTCTGCCCTTAGTAGTGCCAGGGAGTTGAAAAGCCTTTTGCCTGTTTGTGTGTTTTTGGAGAATGTCTAGAAACAGATTCTAGGAAATAAAAGGGCCTCAGAGCTGTGGGTTCACCCTTCACCTCCCAGTGCTGGCGTTCTCTCCCTCACGTCTCAAACAATAATCATGTGGCTTGCACTTAAATAGTTCCAAAGACAGACATCTCACCACACCTGAGGTCAGTGTTCATTCCTCGTTTTCCCTTTACAATTACTATAGGTTTTGAGAAAACCTCACAAAACTACTCTCCTACATGTCTGAAAGTATTTCGAGTTAGCTGTCTGGTCTGATTCTCTGTCTTGACTGCTTCACACTTGCTATCTTTTCTCCTAGATGCAATCTGGATTTAGGAAATATTAAAAGAACATATTTTCCATAAGCAGAATATTACAGTGTGACAACTGGACTTTCCCTATCAGTATAGTTCATTCATGCATTCAACAGATAGCAGTACAGAGAACAGCTTGATGTGGGATGGAGCCTGGAAGCTGGGAGACCTACTAGCAGGATATCTTTGTTTGTTTGGTTTCTTTGTTTGTTTGTTTTTTAAATAAATTTATTTATTGGCTGTGTTGGGTCTTTGTTGCTGCGCACGGGCTTTCTCTAGTTGCGGAGAGCGGGGGCTACTCTTCGTTGCGGAGCGTGGGGCTCTCGTTGCATTGGCTTTTCTTGTTGCAGAGCACGGGCTCTAGGCATGCAGGCTTCAGTAGTTGCGGCACACAGGCTCAGTAGTTGTGGCTCGCAGGCTCTAGAGCGCAGGCTCAGTAGTTGTGGCACACGGGCTTAGTTGCTCTGCGTCATGTGGGATCTTCCCAGACCAGGGCTCGAACCCGTGTCTCCTGCATTGGCAGGCAGATTCTTAACCACTGCGCCTCCAGTAAAGTCCCTAACGTAACTTCTAACTACGGGGTCATGGTCAAAGAGAATCAAAGTGAACAGGTTGCAGTGAAGGCCACTGGCTCAATCTGATTGGACGTATAGTTGGAAATTAGATTATATTAAATAATATAAAAATAAAATGAGATTTTATATAAGAAACTGCTAATGGATGAAGAAAATGTAAAGGCAGACCCAACCCTGAGAACATTTTTAGAGAATTGAGAATCAAGTAAGTGTCAGATAT
The DNA here is from genome assembly GCF_965194805.1 of Balaenoptera borealis. Taxonomy (NCBI): domain Eukaryota; kingdom Metazoa; phylum Chordata; class Mammalia; order Artiodactyla; family Balaenopteridae; genus Balaenoptera; species Balaenoptera borealis. The sequence goes on along the minus strand of NC_138876.1, from coordinate 59,605,519 downwards.
ATGTATATCTGATATGTATTGAAACTTTATTTTTTCACTCAAAAAAGTAATGCATGTTATTTCCACATTGAGCCCTGTGTAGTGTGTTTTTGCAACATTGGTACAGTAATACATTCTATATGGATAGTTGATTTATCCATCCCCTATTTCAGAAAGTATTTGTGGACATTTCAAAGTGAACTGTGGCTCTGAGTTGAAGATTAACTTGTTTAGAAGACTTTATGCTGCCAAAAATGCCAAACGATAACCAAAAATAATAAAGAAATAAGCAGCTCAAACTTTGCTGATCTTTACCATAACCTAATTTCTCTCACGACTATCTACCTTTCGAAGTTCCATTAATGATATCCTGCACAGGCTACTAGGGAAGTAGTTTTCCAATTTTTTGACCCTGACACACATAAGAAATATTTTAAATGGAAGTTTAGAATAGGCATGTACATGAATATATACAACTGAGAAAAAGTGTTATGAAATATTGCTTTCCTCTACTACTTGCAATTCACTAATATTTTCTCTTCCATTCCATTCCATTCTATTCCATTCCATCCTATTCTATTCTATTCCCTCTATTTGTTCTATTCTATTTCATTTTAGAATGTCATTTGTGATTCATAAAGTTGATTTCACAACTTACTAGTTGATCTTAATGAGCAGTTTGAAAAACATTGCTCTAGTCTAGGTACAGCAAAGGATGAAAACTAGAAACGTCTTCTCTCCGGACCAGCCCCAAGAACTTTGCCAGTCTACTTCAGATTATTTCCATACTTCTTTTACATTCATTCATTTATTCCCTCGTTTCATTTATTAGAGAAATAGCTATGAAGCCCCTACCACGAGTTGGGCACATGGTCAGTTATTAGGAAAACAGTGGTAGGCAGGCTAGATTCCAGAGATCACAGGACTAACCAATTCTAAGGAAACTTGAGTCAGAGGAGATCTAAACTCCAAGGGAGGGGCAGTGGTGGTGTGATGAAGGAGGTGAAATGTGCTCTTCTGTCATGGCACGGGGGGAATCACTTACTCAACAGTTTCCTGGTGGTAACGATGCATGCAGCTTTCAGAAAGGAAGACTCTGTACTTGGTTCTGCTGATAGATGATGAATAAACATGGTCTCTTCACTGCTGCTAGTCTGATAGTGTTGGGTGGGTAACACATAAATCATTACAATACAATAGTGCAACAGACTCATATAACCATTTTGAGTTGCAGAGAGTTAAGGGATAGTTAAAAACAGAGGAAATGACAGAAGATGAGGGTAAGCACTGGCGAAGGAGCCTGGTTGTGGGCAGATATTTTCCAGAATAGGAAGAGATTTGCATATTTTTTACAGGTTGAGGGAAAGGAACCAGTGGAGAGGCCAAGATAGGGCATGATTAATTGATGCAGTAAGGTGTTGGTGGATTTGGGGGTAGGGGTGAGGATCAAGTACAGAGGTGAAGGGATTCACCTGGGAAAGAGTAACTAGCATGGTGACCACTTTATGGATAAAACAAAGGAATAATAGTCAAAGTCTGCAATATTATTAAATTTATTGCAAAGAGTAAAAAAATATTATTTCATATGGTGGGCATTTTTTCATTAGCTACCTTTTCTCATTTTCTTGAATGACATAGAGATAGCATTTTGTCCTGAAATTACTCCTTAAGTTACAAGTCCTCTTGCCTCATCGCTTTATTTCATTGATTTTTTTTTTCCTTTGGGCCTGCCAAAATGACATCATCTTTCATTCATGGTCCTGTATTTTTTAACTTGTACTTGAAGAGTAACATATATATAGAAAAGTACAGGAAACAAAAGTGTACAGCTTGATGACTTTTCACAAAATGAGTACATCTGTGTGCAGCTTGTAGCCCTTTTAAGAAACAAAGTTTCCAGCACTCCAGCAGTCTGCCATCCCCAGCCTCTACCAGTTATTCTCTCTCCATCCAAGGGTAACCACTATCCTGACTTCTAACAAAGGGCACACTTTTAAACAAGAAAATAATCTAAGCTCTCCAACAGATAAATAAATCCACATGCAAGAAGGTATTTCTGGGGCTTCCCTGGTGGTGCAGTGGTTAAGAATCTGCCTGCCAATGCAAGGCACATGGGTTCATGCCCTGGCCCGGGAAGATCCCACATGCCGCGGAGCAACAAAGCCCGTGCGCCACAACTACTGACCCTGAGCTCTAGAGCCCGCAAGCCACAACTACTGAGCCCATGTGCCACAACTACTGAAGCCTGCGCGCCTAGAGCCCGTGCACCTCAACAAAGAGTAGCCCCCGCTCACCGTAACTAGAGAAAGCCCGTGCACAGCAATGAAGACCCGACACAGCCAAAAATAAATAAATAAATAAATAAATAAATAAATAAATAATTAATTAATTAAAAAAGAAGGTATTTCTTTAAAAGTTGTCCAAATAGGGACAGTATTTCCAACCTGTTCTTAGCTGTTTACCCAAAATGTTTCCCTAACTCCTATATTGTTTGCCTAGTTGGAGTAAAAATGAAGAGTAGACCAATCAGAAAGCTTTTTGCTGGAAGACTCCCCTTAGAAACAAACATTTTGAAATGAAATGGGAGGCAGAATTAAAACCAAATGTGAACCACCTATTTATATAATAAGTAACCTGTCTCTGGCTATCATATGCCTCTGGTGCATTGGTATCTTTCTAAAACCCAAGACATATTTTCATATTACTTCCAAAATGAAATTCTGAAAAATACAGAAAAGTCAGAACAATCCACAGTTATTACCCAGAGATACCATTGTTTGTAATAGTGAAATATTGGAAGCATCTTAATGTCCGTAAGTAATAACATTTTAATGTCCATCAATTTGTAAGTGAAAAAGTCTCAGAACTATTTGCATAAAACCATCTCATTTATGTTAAAAATGCATAGATGAAAAAGAATTTGGATGTTTATTTCTTATCCAAAACCATTTTCTTTGGTCTCACATAGACATGACTTAAATTTGTTTTAGGAGCAATTAAGGAACACTTTAATACTTTGAGAGACTATGCTATTTGAGAACAATGACAAATGGTTATTTATTTATTCACTTATTCAATGCATATTTATTGGTAAATAATGGTTTGGAAGCCAATACTCAAGTGTCTCATGGAAATGTCAGGTATTTAGATATTACATTTGTAACATTTTGTATTATGTACTAATTCATGATTTTTAGCACGTCATTCTCTTTCGTAATTAAAGTGTCACTAAGCCAAGTATGACTTATTCAGATATACTGTATGAGAAGTTAAACTTTAGATGCAACTAAAGTGGTTACCAGTGAGAGGTGAGAGGGGAGGGGGGAGGGGCAAGCTAGGGGTAGGGGATTAAGAGGTACAAACTACTATGTATAAAATGAGCTATAAGAATATACTGTACAGCACAGGGAATATAGCCAATATTTTATAATAATTGTAAATGAAGTACAACCTTTAAAAGCTGTGAATCACTGTTTTACATCTGAAACCGATTTAACATTGTACATCAACTAGACCTCAACTAAAAAAAAGATGCAACTAGAATAATCCAAGTACAAGATTATTTCCAATCGCCTTGAAGTTTGTATCCTTATTAGAAATATAGCTGATGAGGTATCCCATACCTACCACTATAAATGATTCCCTCTCCCCTTTTTTATTACCACAGTTCTTAAGAGCCACCACAAAGGGTCCTCCTCTGTGAATGCATCTATGTTTCATTCAGGTAGAATGAGATGAAGTTTTCTTTTCACATGTATATCAACATTTACCTGCATTATTGCATATGTCACATATAATTGTAATTATTCACTTCAGGTCTCTCCCAATAGATTAAACAGTCCTTAAAGGTAAGGAAACTGCCATGTTCCGCTTTAAAACCCTAGCCCCTAGCATACTGCTCAGCACTATACCTGAGCCAATGTTTAGATAATGGTACCTAGATATCAATGGTAGTACCTCAATATTTTCAAAAGCGGGTCCTTTTTTAAAATGAATATTTCCATCTGAATGATTTATTTAGCAACTGTGGAAGATTTTATTTTCCAAAGATGACCACCACAATATATTCCCCATCCCCCATGCTCCTTGTACCGTGAGAAAGTGACACTCGTCCCATCAAGTAGTATGGCCAATGTCCCCTCCTCTTGAACCGGGGCTGACCTCTGTGATATCCTCAATTAATACAGTACAGTTGCAAGTGGTGTTCTATAACTTCCAAAGGTAGATCATAAAAATGCCATGTAGGGCTTCCCTGGTGGCGCAGCGGTTAAGAACTCGTCTGCCAATGCAGGAGACGCGGGTTCGAGCCCTGGTCCGGGAAGATCCCACATGCCGCGGAGCAGCTAAGCCCGTGCGCCACAACTACTGAGCCTGTGCTCTAGAGCCGGTGAGCCACAACTGCTGAGGCCCGTGCGCCTAGAGCCCGTGCTTCGCAACGGGAGAGGCCACCGCAATGAGAAGCCCGCACACCACAATGAAGAGCAGCCCCCACTCGCCGCAACTAGAGAAAAGCCCGCGCACAGCAACAAAGACCCAATGCAGCCATAAATAAATAAATAAATAAATTTGGGAAAAAAAAAAAAGAATCCGCCTGCCATTGCAGGGGACACGGGTTCGAGCCCTGGTCTGGGAAGATCCCACATGCTGTGGAGCAACTAAGCCCGTGAGCCACAACTACTGAGCCTATGTGTCACAACTACTGAAGCCCGTGCGCCTAGAGCCTGTGCTCCACAACAAGAGAAGCCACCGCAATGAGAAGCCTGTGCACCGCAACGAAGAGTAGCTCCTGCTCACCACAACTAGAGAAAGCCCATTCGAGGCAATGAAGACCCAACACAGCCAAATAAATAAATAAAATAAATAAATAATTTTTTAAAAATGCCATGTACTTCTGCCTTGTCCTCTTGGGACACTCGATCTTGGAACCTAGCCACTATGCAAGGAAGCCAATCTGGCTCACAGAGAGGCCACATGCAGGTGTTCCAGACAACAGCCCCAGCTGAAGTCCCAGTTTCAGCCAGCAGCAACTGCTAGACGTGTGAGTGAGTCTTTGGATGATGGTTCCGGCCCCTGGCTGTGGTCACCAGCTGATGCTGCGGGAGAAGGAAAAGCCTATCCCCTCTGAGCCCTGTCCAAATTGTACATTCAGGGGCAAAATAAATGATGGTTGTTTTAAGCCACTTATATTTACCTATACTTATAGGTAGCTTGTTATGCAGCAATAGATAACCAGAACAGCTACCACTAGTTTACACACCAGTGGAAATGGAGGCAAGGACTGGGGCCCCAGAGCTTTCTCTTCTATTTCCTGTTCTTAATCCAGGTGCAATGAAAAGCAACATGGAAATGGAAGTAGGATTAGAATCAGCAGGATGAACCCAAACTAGGACAAACAGTCCCTGGAAAATTAATTAGAGCCCATTAAATTTCAAACAGAAACACTAAAAATGCATTTGTGATGCCTGGATTTTTTTTTTTTTTTCCAGGGAGGAGGCAGGAAAAAAATTTTTAAGTGATTACAGAATGATTGTGACGAACTCTTCTAATGTCTTATTGATGTGTTAAGAATCATGTTATAGGTATCGGAAGTTTAATTATCTAATGCCGGTGTTTTGCAAACTTGTAATGAAGGACCCGTTAAATTGCTGTGGATGCTTCAAGATCTGCCTAAAGTAACTGAATAATCAGTGTGAACAGAATGTGGTTACCGACCTTATCAATGCCTTTGACACAGTAAATCACATTGTGCTGAAAAAATTACACAGGAGTGACATGTGCGATGCAAGCGTAGATGAGTTAACTGGCTCGTTCACGGACATAGGCTGCTTTCTTTCCTGGGAAATTACGTGTGACAGTTAAATTAACCTTAAGGGACTCGGAGGCTGGCAAAGATTTCCATTTTTTTTGCCTATTCTTTATTTATGAACTGCCAAGTTCTTTTGAGAGTACCACAGTGCACTTTATATTAACAATGAAATACATTATTTGGGAAGAAGCACTGAAGAATGAGATTGAAGAAACCAACTTGGGGCTTACCATCCATTTCAATCGATGAAAATACCACAGCATTTAACCTTGAGTAGCACTGCCTTGGCTCTTTAGTGAAGATAAAATGTAAATTATTTTTTATTAAAAACAAAAGGCTAAAATTAGATTCTATTTATTTTATTTTATTTTATTATTATTTAATTAATTAATTAATTAATTTTTGGCTGTGTTGGGTCTTCGTTTCTGTGCGAGGGCTTTCTCTAGTTGCGACAAGCGGGGGCCACTCTTCGTCGTGATGCGCGGGCCTCTCACTGTCGCGGCCTCTCTTGTTGCGGAGCACAGGCTCCAGATGCGCAGGCTCAGTAGTTGTGGCTCACGGGCTTAGTTGCTCCGCGGCATGTGGGATCCTCCCAGAACCAGGGCTCGAACCCTTGTCCCCTGCATTGGCAGGCAGATTCTCAACCACTGTGCCACCAGGGAAGCCCCTCTATTTATTTTAGAATTTAATTAAAAATTTAAATTTTAAATTTCTGTTTTCCTTTTATTCCCATGTAAGTCAAACTACCTATTTTTGACTTTGAAAATGACAGCTGTCAAGTTCACAGGAGTCTGACTCTGGCTAACAGGGGTGCACTTCTTTAGACATCCAACTGAACAAACGTGAGCCTTTCTACTTGCTCTCTGGAAGTGGGATACCCTCCCTGATAAAGTTGGAAGAAATGGACATTGATACCCTCTGCTCCTCCCTTTAATGTTTTCTTCCTCTCTTCTCTTCTGTCTTCAATTCTGAGTGCAAGCTAATTTAAACAAACTACAAATCTGATTCCTAGTCACATTTTAAAAAAAGTTTTAAAATCAGTGCAAATTTCTAAAAGGAGAAGGTTAACATCCATTGTCATTGTGGTCTTCCTCCTGGAATGACTCTCTGCACTATTGCTTGAGTCTTGCAGGGCTAAGATTCATTAAAGATAATTATGAAACCCAAAATATTGTTAGAGTCTATACAGGAAGATGTCCATCACGGTATTGTGATTTTTAAAATGTCAAAAAATTAAAGACTGTCAAGAATATTGTATTATGCAGAGCTTACATATGATTAGAAGAACATTTAGCAACAAGGGAGATCTTAGTATATAGAACAGTACCCCAAACCATAAGTAGATTGTGATTACAACCACACAAAAAAGTTGATAGAAAAAGGAAGGAAACACATTAAAATGCTAGAATAATTTTTTCTTATTTTTCTTTACATTCTGTAAAGGTGATTAAAAATATTTATATATATATAATACAATTGCTAAGGTAACTGTTCCAGTTAATAAAACTGGAAGAAAAGGAAAGAAAAAAAAGCCCCAATTAAGTACTTAATAATGCTTAAGTCCAGTAGGAGAGAATAGAGATCATTTTGAGTTACAGGCTAAAATGAAGTGACACATAAATATGGAGAAAGTCTTGACAGGGGTCCTTCCTATGTTATATCACTCAGATTCAAGAGGCACACAGAGGTGACTTCCATCAGCAGACACAGTCCCCTTACAAATAAACTGTACTCCCATTCCTGATTTTCCTCAAAAGAGTCTTTGCCTGACTTCATCTAATTCCTTCACCTTCTCAACACTTCACACAAACTGGAGTTTAAAAAAGGCATTCTGTTTATAAGGAGAAGTGAATAATGTTTTACTTTTTTATCTAGAAAATAATTTTAGGAATTGCAAAGCTGTTTTTGAGAAAATGAGATTCAGTCTACATGAAGAAATATGAAGAATATATGAAGATATAATACCGTCAGAGGTCAGCTTGGTTTTGAGAGAAAAAACTTAAAACTAGTGTAGGAAAGCCAGTAAGTGGTAGAAGTGCAATATGCAAAATAGATGTAGTTGAACCACAAACTTTATAAACAAGTGTTGATACAAACAAAAGTTAGACTATGAACAAAAATCAAATTAACCTGAGGTGGTTGGGAGAAAGTGGGTATTTTGGGTTTCCAAAGTGGTCTGGGGCTATATATCTGCAGCCTTTTTGGCTTGCTCTTCTCTCATAAGCATGTTATTAAACTGTAATTTATATGTGTACTTGGAATACAAATTCAGATTTTAGAGATTATCAAAAAGAAGTTCTTGCTTTCTCCCTTTGCTTAAACAAGTTTGATCTTGGATGATTTTCATTTTCCTGTTCAGTATACACTTGTTTAAAAAGATTATTCTAGTTATAAGTAACTTATAGTAGGTAAATGCAAAATTTACATGTAGTGGTGTTTTAAAATGTTCATTTTGCCTTCTGCCCTGCATACATCCAAAATAATCTCATCAAAATTAGATTCATTTCCTAATATGAAAACCAATATTCCTGAAATTCTGGCTGTTATCTTTTAGGATCATCAATATCATTATTTGCATGCATTTGGAAAAAAGACAAAGGGCAAATCACATTATCTGTGCCTTGCTTGAAACCAATTTTTTTCTGAAGAGTATCATTAAAAAATATTGTTCTCTTAGCAAATCCATTTCATAGTCCTGATATGTGGCTGTAATAGTTCTTTGTTAATATGGTTATAAGAAACTCTTTGCAAAGTAACCAATTGGGTATAACAAATCGTTTATCCATTTCTCATCCCACAATCATTCCTCTCTTTGACAAAAAAGTATGGGGTAGTTGTTTGCAGAATACATTTTGTTAATGCTTTTTAAAAAATTCCTCTTCTCCTTCCCGAAGTAAACAATTCTAATCAAATTTTCCTCACACCTTCTGTGCAACAATCATCCTTCCCCGATGAAAAACGACAGACATGGACTTTGCTGGTGCCGCAGTGGTTAAGAATCCTCCTGCCAATGTAGGGGACACGGGTTCGAGCCCTGGTCTGGGAAGATCCCACATGCCGCGGAGCAACTAATCCTGTGTGCCACAACTACTGAGCCTGCCCTCTAGAGCCTGCGATCCACAACTACTGAGCCCTCGTGCCACAACTACTGAAGCCCACACGCCTAGAGCCCGTGCTTCTCAACAAGAGAAGCCACCGCAATGAGAAGCCCGCGCACTGCAACGAAGAGTAGCCCCCTCTCATCACAACTAGAGAAAGCCCGCGTGCAGCAATGAAGACCCAATGCAGCCAAAAATAAATAAATTTATTTTTAAAATTTCTTTAAAAAAAAAAAGATATGCTCATTGGGGGGCTTCCAGGTTTTTTTCCAACAGTAGTTCCCATGCTCAGGACTCTATATGTACAGTCTACATCAATTATTTAACTAATGACTATGGAGAATCTCAGGAGTACATGTTTGTCATTCACCTGTTATACATGATTCAAATATGAGCCAAGTGCTTTGAAGATGATTCATACATGAGTCAGGTGCTTGATTCACACCTTTTCTTTTGACAGTAATCTTTCTTAATGCTCTAATTTTATGATATAATTTTAGTAGTGGAATTAACCTGGAACAACTCAAAATTTTGTAATTAATTACATTCAGCTTCAATTATAATTACTGTTTAATCTCAGCCTCTCAGCCTGATACCCCAGCAGAAAGCCAGACACAATGGCAATCATGGTGAATGGGGAGGCCTTTCCAGCTTGCAGGATCATATGGACTCACGAATTATATAAATTGTATTTATTTTTGTTAAAAAAAATCTCAGGGATTAGTCAAGTGTATGCTATTTATTTGGACCTGAGGGCTTGGAGAAGTTAAGGGATAGTGAAGGGAACTACTTTCAGCAATACCTAATTATGTTTCCCTTAACACTCATTTTGAAAGGGTTTAATTGATGTAATTTTAAAGTTTCTGTGGTCACATAAATTTGGTTTATATTGGATTAAAAAATTAAATAGGTTTCTTTACTACAGCGTTCCTTGGTCTTTAATATGTTAATCTCCAAGATGTGAGACATAAAATGTTTCTCAAACTGTTTTGAACAGAGAACACCCTCTCCTTTAAACAACAACTTCATTACAGTATAATTTGCATGCCATGAAATTCACTTGCTTTAAGGGTACAACTAAATGATTTTCAGTGAATTTACAGAGTTGTACCATCACTAAAATCCAAGTTTCAAACATTTTCATCACCTCAAAAACATCTCCTGTTCCCATCTGCTATTACTCTGAATTCCTACCTCCAGCCCTAGGCAGCCACTAATCTACTTTCTGTCTTTATAGATTTGCCTCTTCTGGAAATTTTATATAATTGGAATCATACGATATTTGGTTTTTGTGTCTAGCTTTTTTCACTAAGCATGGCTTTGATGTTGAGCCATTTTGTAGCATGTATTAGTACTTCAGTACTTCATTTCTTTTTATTGACAAACAGTATTCCATACAGATATACCTTTTTTTTTTTTTTTTTTTTTTTGGCCACACCACGCAGCTTGTTGGATCTTAGTTTCCTTGGACAGGGATCAAACTCAGGTCCATGGCAGTGAAAGCCTGAGTCGTAATCACTGGACCGCCAGGGAATTCCCTAGATATACCATATATTATTTTGATCCGTTCATGAGTTTATGGGAATTTGGATTGTTTCCCCTTTTGGGGTACTGTGAATAATGTTATGGAACATTCATGTACAAGTCTTTCTTTGAACATACTTTTTTATCTCTCTTGGATATATATTTAGGACTGAAGTTGCGAATCATATGATAAATTTATGTTTAACTTTTGAAGAAACTTCCAAACTGTTTCTCCAAAATGGCTGCACTATTTTGCACTCCCACCAGCAGTGTATGAGAGCGCCTATTTCTCCACATCCTCACCAGCTGGTCATCCTAGTGGTTGTGTAGTGCTATTCGACCGTGGTTTTGATATGCATTCCCCGATGGCTAATAATGTTGAGCATCTTTTTATGTGTTTATTGGTTATTCATATATCTTCTTTGCTCTATTCAAATTTTTTGCCTATTTTAAAATTGGGTCATTCTCTTACTATTGCACTGCAAGAGGAGTTCCTTGTATTCTGGATACAAGATCTTAACCAAATATGATCTGAAAATATTTTCCCCCTCTTTTCTTTTCACTTTCTTTTGGTGTCTTTTTAAGTACAAATATTTTAAATTTTGATGGAGTTCAGCTTCTCAAATTTTTTCTTTTATTGCTTGTGTTTTTCTTGTTATTTCTAAGAAAGTCATGAAGAATTACGCCTATGTTTTCTTCTAAAAGTTTTATAATTTAGCTCTAACATTTAGATGGGTAATTCATTTGGAGTTAAATTTTGAGTATCATGGGAAGTAAAGGTTTGAATATATCTTTTTGCATATGGATATCCAATAGTCCCAGCACCATTTGTTGAAAAGACTATCCTTTCCCTATTGAGTTGCCTTGGCACCTTTGTTGAAAAGCAATTGAGCATAAATGTAAGAGTCTTTAATATGTTAATGTGTGTTGTGAATCTCCAACAGGGAGGATATAGACTGTTTCCCAAAATGTTTTTAACAAGGAATTCTACCTCCTCCCTTCCCCCCTTTTTTAAACACAGGCTTTCACACAGGTTCTCACTGCAGTCCACACAACAAACTTTAGGGAATGCTTCTCTAAGGTGCTCAGGGCTCTAACTTTTACTTGCAACTAACTTTATTGCTTGTTTTTAGAGGCTGAGAGCCTGAGTGTCATATTTGAGGCTGCAAAACCAAAAACACAATTTCTAGCAATATGCTTACAGTAAGTACAGTATGACGTCTCACTCTTCAGAAATGTATGTAAAGGCTGTTGAAAATATTTGGTATCGAATTAGATCCATATTTTACACATAGATAGAAATAAGGTGAGTTTTCTTATAGGCATAATGGATGAAACTTTGGAAGTATGGAGAATTTTGCAATTGTGTTTTACATTTTTAGGGCAATGCATCTTGCTTGATCATGACATCTGACAGGAGTAAACATCAATAGTAAGGTGTTATAGTAAAGAAGACCTATTTCGCATACACTTTACCATATATATACATACACACTTATATACACTCACCCTTATATCAACATATATACACACATATGTTGGAGATGTATTTTTTCCTTTTTAAAGCTATTTTGTCAAAGCTCTTATTTAACCAACTATAAGGCAAAACGTTGGAAAATTGCATAAATGACCTCGTTAGAAGGACAAAACTATCACTTTAGCATTATATTATTGCAACACACACACACACAAAAACCAGTACAAAAATAAAAAGTGAAATTAAAATTAGTGTCTCCTTATCATCTTGTATTTATCTGCAGAACAAGAAAAATATAGATAAAAGTCAATGATGAGGGGAGAAAAAAATGAACAAAACACTTTCATGGGGAGAATGCATCATCATAAATCTAGAAAAGCAGACCCAAAGCGCTTTGTCAGTGCTCTAGGCGCAGAACCTGGTGAATGTCGCTGACGGACTGATAGGCAGACGACTCCAGTGAACGCCTGAGGTTCTAGAAACCCGCAGCAAATGACAGTGTAAGCCAAGCATGTAGGTGTTCTACCAACATATGCTGAAGTGCATTCAGTACCCTAACCGACTTGTTGATTTTTCTAACCAAGCCTCTTTCTGTTAGTGATTTAGCGTTCTTTTTAAAAGCATAATTTTGTTCTCTTATATATAAAAAATGATTGCATACCTAAGTTTCCAAATACATAACAATAATATTTTTCTTTTGGATATTCTATTACGCCAAACAAAACTGATAGTAGAAAAATATATTTTCTGGTAAAACCGTAGCCATATTCAGGACAGGATTCAGAATGTAAAGCACTGCCTCCCCGTCTTTGTCAGGGTTTGAATTCCATCCAGTTTTGAGGCTTAATAGCCCTTGTCCATTTCTAGTCTCACTATACTTTTAAAGTAACTTAAGCGTTCATTTTAGTTTAAATCTCAAAACTTTTTCAGAATGGATTTTAGTAATTAGCTAATGTAGGACAATTTACTTGTATTTTTTTTTTATTTCTATAATTTTATTTTTTATTGAAGTACACCTGATTAACAATTGCGCCAGTCTACTTGCATTTTATTCTTTCATTCGTTACCTGAAACCATGCCCAAATGCTTGCTCAGCATTTGTGATTTTTTTTTCTGCGAGGATAATTGGAAACTTCCAGGCTCCTTCCCCCTAAAGAGGCAGTTCACAGATTTTGGTGTTTAGCTGTTTTCTCTTTGGCCTTGTGTGTTCTTTTTTTTTTTTTCTCCTTCTAGCGTACGCTAGGCTGACCTAGAGGCCCTGTGGTCGAGGCAGAGGCGTTCAGCGAGGACTGTACCAAGTTGAACAGTTACAGCTTTGCCCTCCGTGACCTTGTCAACCTCTGGCGCGCGGTGGGCGGGTGTTGATGACGTCGCGGCCCAGATGCTCCGGCCAGGGAGATGGTTAATCAGTTACCTCCCCCGAGCCTCGCGGGTACGTGTGGGTGGGGCGCGGATGGAGAGAGTTTGGATGTCACACCAGCATCGGGGATCCACGTTTCGGCCCATGGGGAAAATCTCTTTTCAGCCCGGCCCCCAGTTCTGCTCAAGGAGGAAATAAAATTCCCTCCCATCTGCGCAGCTGGACAGCTTCAGAAAGAGAGGGGGCAGCAGGCTGATGAGAGCCTGGTGTGAACAGGAAGCCATTCCGCCGGCCCTGGAAACAAGGGAAGGAATTCTCCCGTCTTTCCCAAGAGTATCCTCCCCAAAGTAAGCTGCCCTAAATTGAACTAAGAAACGTACCTCCCAGGGAGAACCCTGGAGCCGGCTCCCGTGGAGGGGCCAGGAGAATTTGGATAATTTGGGCAGAAGAACCCACGCAATGATGGGGATATTCTGTTGCACACCTGGCCAAGATTTTTACGAGAGTGAAGAGGGATTGGAAATTAATATATTTGTAGTCATATATCAACCAGATATTGTAAAATGCTTGTGGTTCTTATTCGGCAGGGTCGGTTCAATCATTACCACGTCAGTTACTCTTGTTATCTTTATAAAGCTCTGATGTAAAGAACTCCTACCATGTCGTTATAGATATGTGCTGGGGCTGGCAAAACTCCCACATCACTGTGAGTAACTAGTAGGCTGTTTTTCATTCTGTTTACCTCAGTGCTACAACTAACACCTGCAATAACAAATACAGTCAATGAATGATGACATGGGTAGAAAATGACCAGCAAATGGGTAAAGTAAATTCCAGTAAACTGACAATATATTCCCATTTAGTTACTTGCACTTTTCACATCTCCATTCCTTCTATTTACTTTGCGAAGAGAAAAGCCCTTTGAACCCAAACATTTATTGACCCCAGAACCAGACAAGTCACAGAAGAGGCCAGAGGGAAGGCAACTCTCTCAGCATCTATTTCTAGCGTGAGTAGAATTGCAGGGAGTAACCACGCAGGAGCAGTTAAGCAAAATTGGCAGTTTTCCCCACACAGCTAAAAGATTGGACTCAGAAAACACCCTCATACAGCCAGCCATTCAAAACATAAGTACAATGTATTTACCAAATTGAATGTGAGTGATTTTCGAATTGTTCTCACTGCTGTTCCCTCTTGTAGATTCTTGTTAGTTACCTTAAATGCATTTATGCATTCTGATTAAATAAAAAGGAGGAGGGAAGAGGTAGGTTGTGAAATGAACAGAAATAGAGGCACCTATCCTGAAAGTATCCTAATACTCCGAGAAAGTTTTTCAGAGGAAGATGAGATTAAATTAAACCAGGAAGAAAAATAAAATAAAATAAATTAAACCAGGAAGGGTTCCCGTGCTTAGGTTAATTTATACTATGTCCTTTATTTGCTAAGATACATTTGGGATGGGAAAAAGTTCCCCTATTTATATATAATCAATTTATGGACACTTCTTTTATCTGTTTTCTAACTTTTAGAAGTGTGGGCAGAAACACGTTTTTACTGATTAGAAAATTTAAAATTAATTTTAATTTCTAAGAAAGTGGAGGATTTGAGAGTACCTACAAAGTGAAGTTCATGGTTGTAAAACTTGGATTTCAGAGTGTTGTTTGAAAGGCAAGTACTATTTATACGTACTCGTGTGTACATCACTTTATAATAATCACCATCTCTCTAGACCAGCTCTTAACCTCAATATTACACTGCTTTGGGGAAACATCACACTTTTTATACCCAAGAAACTTAAGTTTATTCCAAAAAATAGTAGATAGGTTTTGAAACCCTCAAAGTACTTGTTCTGCATAGAAACTAAAAGGAACTCTTTTGTTTGAGAAATTGTGGTGGATTAAAGATGACTGCAAATTCGTTGTCACCACCTCCCCTCCCTCAAAGGTAGAATTTATTTCCCCTCCTTTTGATTATGGGCTGACTCTGGGACTACTTAATTAATAGAAGGTGGCACAGGGATGGTGTGCCAGGCCTAGGCCTAGGTCTTAAGAAGACCTGGAGGTTTCCATTTTCTGTTTCTTTTGGGAGCCCCAAACTACCACACAGAGAGACCACATCCCTTGCATGGAGAGGGAAGAGAGTCAGCCTGCTGGCCTCCCGCGGTGAGGGCGGGCCTCCACATGCCTCCAGTTCCAGCCATCCTTTGGAAGACTCCCAAGGAGACCAGCAGAACTGCCAGTTGAGTTGTCAACCCACAGTATCTAGAAAGCAAACAAAGTGGTTGCCATTTTAAGTCACTAAGTTTGGGGTAATTTGTTCCATAGCAAGAAATAACCAAAATAGAAAGGAAGCCATTCACTGTCACCTATAACTCTTGGTTAATAGGGCATGGCTTTGCCTTATAGGAAAGACAGCTAGACTTGCTCTCTAGATGGAGTTCTGGCTGATGATTTGTTGTGAGTTGCAGAGGGCTCAGGCAACAACAGTTCCCGTAGTTAGGGAGGGTGTGGAGACGGGGTCAGAAAAGATGGTGCAGAGTGGGGAGTAGGGGGCAAGGGATGACCTTCTGGGCCTGGGATTCTGGTGGCAGACATGAGGAACCAAATAAATGCTGTAAATAAAACCAATGACCAAGGCAGAGTGTAAGAGGTGGGGGGATGGGGCTGAATGATAAAAATCAATGCATGATTATTTACATAAAAAGTTTATTCGGGGCAGGGGAGAGATAACTTAGTTAGGAGTTTGGGATTAACATATTCACACTACTATATATAAAATAGGTAAACAGCAAGGACCTACTGTATAGCACAGGGAACTATATTCAATATCTTGTAATAACCTATAATGGAAAAGAATCTGAAAAAGAATGTATGTATATAACTGAATCACTTTGCTGCACACTTGAAACTAACACAACATTGTAAATTAACTATACTTCAATAAAAAAGTTTATTCATATGCTACATAAAATTATCTACCCCTCTACGCTTTTGGAAATGCTGCCTAGAAATAACACCCTTTTTATACCTCATGGCTCCTTCTGAAGAATTTCTTCATGAGAAAGTAAATACATAGGGATTTTCTCATTTTTTAAAAAACTGAGATATGTTTTCTTACATAATGAAACCCAGATCTTTCTTCATTGTTCCATGTGACAGTCACATTCAGCCCTATCGACACAATTACACAGACACATTCACGCAATGAGAAGCATAACACACGCACACACACACACACACGCACTCACATTCCCAGACACATATTCTTAAATAGGATGTTTTTTAAATTGGCAAACGTGAAGAAAATTTTTCAACTTTTATACTTAACAAAATTCCTAAAATTAGAGGAGTCAATTTGATATCAACTTTGGCATCTTTGAGGGAAATAAGTTTATTCATATTTTCAAATATGTAAGCATAAAACTGTATAATTTTAAAAAACATATCATCTTTGATTTGCATAACTGCCTTAGCATTTAACTATTAAGAGATTTCATGACTAGTCTTTTTAATTTTTATTTTATTTAAAAAATTTATTTTTGGCTGCGTGTGGGCTTTCTCTAGTTGGGGCGAGCAGGGGCTACTCTTCATTACAGTGCGCGGGCTTCTCACTGCGGTGGCTTCTCTTGTTGCGGAGCACGGGCTCTAGGCGCGCGAACTTCAGTAGTTGTGGCACACGGGCTCAGTAGTTGTGGCTCGCGGGCTCTAGAGAGCAGGCTCAGAAGTTGTGGCACACGGGCTTAGCTGCTCCAAGGCATGTGGGATCTTCCCAGACACGGGGATTGAACCCGTGTCCCCTGCATTGGCAGGCGGATTCTTAACCACTGCGCCACCAGGGAAGTCCCAGCTAGCCTTTTTTAAAAAATCGAAATGAAAGTAGGCTCATTGGATAAAATAAAGCTTTTCTTGATTTCATCCAGTTTGCCCATCTCTTGAAGCCTTGGATTATGGACATGTGAGCATGTTATTTTGCCTGAGACCTATTTCTTTGAGTCACAATGTCTTCGTTTATAAAATGGATATTTACCTGCTTCAGAACAGGATCCTTGCCATGAGATAATCCATGTTTAAGAGCTTCATAAGCTGCAGAGGAGAATAACTTGGCTGTGTCTTAAAGATTTAACATACAGAGTTTCATTTCATAATTTAAAAAATGATGTATTGTTGAGACTGTTTCTTCCCTTACACAGTGGATTACAAGAGCATTTTCTTACAATTCTTAGTAGTTCATTATTTGGGCTGTTTTTTAAAAAAATACCTGGATTTTTAAAAATTGCATTTAGTCTGAATACTATCTAACCCTTTTGTGTTTTATTATGTGATGAATTTCTCCTGTTCTTTTTAGATATTTATCGTGGAATTGTGGGATTTTAGAGCTGTGAGCAGTCATGGCAGTCACTTAGTTTTTTTTTTTTTTCTTAAATTTATTTATTTATCTATTTATATTTATTTTTATTTATTGGCTGTGTTGCATCTTCATTGCTGTGTGTGGGCTTTCTCTAGTTGTGGTGAGCAGGGGCTACTCTCTGTTGTGGTGCGCAGGCTTCTCGTTGCACTGGCTTCTCTTGTTGGGGAGCATGGGCTCTAGGAGCCCAGGCTTCAGTAGTTGCAGCACGTGGGCTCAGTAGTTGTGGCTCACAGGCTCTAGAGCGCAGGCTTAGTAGTTGTGGCACACGGGCTTAGTTGCTCTGCAGCATTTGGGACCTTCCCGGACCAGGGCTCGAACCTGTGTCCCCTGCATTGGCAGGCAGATTCTTAACCACTGCGCCACCAGGGAAGTCCCAGTCACTTAGCTCTTATCCAACCATTTCATTTGGTAATGGTGACCCAGAGAGAGTCATTTTTGCATGTGATTTCTCCAAAAGATCCCATTTCTATGATGCAGCAGCTCTTTTAGCAAGGGTACATTGTGCCTTAGAGGTGAGCAGCAATCCAGACACCATCACGGGGCATTTTTGCTAGCACCCCCTCTCCAGAATGCAGAAAGACTTAGACGGACACCACCCGCTGGGACCTGGTCATCCAAAGTCCTGCCCTTCGAAACATCTGTATGATGGCATGCACGCGCCAGAGTGAGCCCATCACTAAAGGTTGCCCACTCTGAGCCGAGATGTAGCGTGGTGGTGAGATTCCTGCTCTTCCTTATTTTACTCTGTGTCTTGGTCCCTGATACACTTGGGTAGAAGGCAGCATGTTACAGCTGAAAAACCCCTGTACAGAGAGTTCTGCCACAGATGAGGCGTGTGAGCCCAGGCAAGGCACTTAACATCTTTAGTTCTTAATGGACTGGATTAGATGATCTCTAAGATAAATGAGAGAAAAACAACAGATGCTTAATTTAATCCTAAAAAAGACTAATTTTTGTTTTCACTTTTGTTTTTAAAAGAAGATACTGTACTTGATTGCATTGCAATAATTCAGCCTTCCTTCCTGCCCCTTAAGCCGGAAGCAAAAAGAATGGGTGGGGGCAGGATTTATGGAAGAACGTGTTCTATCCCAGGGCCGGATGAAAGAATTGTGAAGTTGGGGCTGCGGAAAGCAGAGAACACATTTATCATCATTTTTAAAATAATGGGAATGAATAGCAGTTAACATGGCACAAGGAAAAAAACATATTTTTGAGAATCTGGAAGTCAAGATATGAGGAGTTAAAACATGATGTGGAAAGCCACAGGGGTTCTGTAGGAGACCGCCTTTCTAGCTCATCTCAAACCCCTTTCTCAGAGAGGGATCTTTCTTCCTATTTAAAATCAACATCCTCAACTCCAGATGACTGCCTCAAAGGTGAACACTTGACTGAGTTGGATCAGTCTCATTTTTGACCTCGTATTTGGAAATGAGATTCAGTGAGTAGCACTTCTGGAACTAAGGTGATATAAATTAAGCTTTTCTCAAAGTAACTGCTCAATCTTGGTTAAGTATTGAAGGTGTAAATAAGTAGTACAAGTCTTTTATTCCTCTGTATGGTGATATAACTCCCTGAGAGCCAGATGTTACAAGTTGATCTCATAGTTTTTTAGAAGTGTAGGAAAATTGAATGTCTCAAGTTAACGCCTAAAAGCTACATTGTTTTATGACACTTTTAAAAATAATAAAGGACTGATGACTCCAAAAAAAATTAAGCTTTTCTCTGACCTCACTGATCATATGTCCAGAGGAGCAGCAAAACTGGTCTGCAGAGGTGAAAAGGTAAGGGCTCATGAAAAGAAATAGAGACAAAAGGCAGAAATGGGGAAGGCATTCTGTCTCACTTCTGATGACTTTCGGGTTTGGGACCAACTCCTTTCTGGGCCAGGGTGCACCTGCCCTTGGGCGCCATGAAATATGCTTATGGCCCTGAATCCCTACAGTAAACTCCCTGGGTAAACATTGTTAAGGCATCATATAAAAAGGGGCGAGAACATTCCTGTCTAGTTTAGGCTAATGGGGAAGATCAGTAAAGATAAAACATGTCCTTGGTCTGGAAGTTTGGTTCTTAGGCAGCAGAGGAAATGGTGAATCCCAGCAAAATCGAAACTGTCAGCTTCACAGGGCCTTTGCACAAGCTGCCCCGCACCTCCAACCCCATCTCTCCTCCTCCCCAGCGCTCCTCAAGGTTGGCACCTTCTTAACTAACAGGCTGCTAAAAAGTCACCACCTCAGGCCTTTCCTCCTCTATCCCAGTCCTTCCATCCCTGATTTTCCCTCAGACCATAAAGAAATACACTAATGATTTCCAAATTAGCAAATTCCACAAAATGAGGCTCCTTCAATTAGACTTAAGAGTACCAGTATTAACATTGTCCTCCATCTTTATTTCAAGTTTCAACTAGTCAATTAGCTAAGAATTTTTCTCTACCATTCTCCTTCAATTTACCTCCCAAGCAATAATCACCCTCTCAGTTCTACTAGGCCAAAACTTTTGGTTCAAACCTGAAAATTATAGTCAGTCTCCTGGATATTTCTAAGCATGTCTGGATGCCCAAGTGATAACCTCTGCTTTCTACCCAATTCTAGGTAAAAGAGATGGTATTATCTAAAACTTCTCTCCACAAGGAAAACCAGCAACACCCCCAGCTCTGAGGCTTCTTCCAGTGACACTGAGTAACACAAAGTAGAAGACGGGGAGCTTTAAATAGCTGAAAACTGCTTGTCCTTGTGCACTTTTCCTTGGGGGATCTCCACCTCTACCCCCCACTCACTAATCACTGGGATGGAAGGATGAAGAGGGAGAAGGGACAGGGGATTCCACCTTTGCCATCTGTGGTTCGGGTGACCTGGGGTCAGTTATTTGGTCTCTCCAGTCCTCAGACCCCTCACTGTACAATGGGTGCAGTAATAATACAGTGGGTAGGAGGGCCTTATAGGGCCAATATAAGGATTGCAGATAATATGCGTAACTTTATTGCCCAGCATCTTGCACACAAAAATGTGTCAGCTGTTCTTCTTTTTATCCAAGCAGAGAAGCCCAGTTGGACACCTCAGTCTGTCACTCTTGTCCCCGTTCAGGCTCCTCTGCTAGCGTAGCCCTCATCCCAAGTCTTGTCTTCTGCCCCTGGACATTATTACAGCTTCCACTAAATAATGTGTCCTGCCCAATAAAGTTGTTTTCTAGTGTGGCAGAGTCTCATTTTATAAGGCTTTCCCCCCTTTTCCTCATGGTAATGAGGTCCAGATATAGTGTTGCTGCTTTAATTTTTATAAGAAAATATATTGCTTCCTTTCTATGTAAATAGCACATGTGTTTAGAATTATTTGGTGATCAATACTAATTAGGTATTCTGTTCAGTGGATGCTTAATGCTTTAATTCTGGACTTTCATCCTGTTACTTTGAATTGGTTAACCCAAACTCTATATTGATTAAATTGTCCTCTTTTTGTTTGACCTCCTTAACAAGGGGGGAAAAAAATCATTCAGTTGCATTCTTTTAAATTTCAGACCTAAAAATCAGCTGTGGGTATAAAAGAAAAAGCAAGGCATGCAACAACATTATGGCAAAATGTTGCCTATAAATTCAATTAAAATGAATTCTGTTGAGACAAACACTAGTATCCTGTGAAAAATTCTTGTCATCTCTCCTTCTCTCCCTCCCCCATCCCTTCAATCTTATCTTCTAATAAATCTTATTCAGACTTGAGACCCTACTGGGAAATTTCACTTTTGGTTTTGGGAAATGTCAGCTACCAGTGGTGGGAATATCAGAATATTTAAGCAAAGAGAAAATAATCTCTTCTCTCTCATATGTATTAAAAATAGTCACAGGGTATTTTCTCCCCCTAAATTCTGTAAAAGAAAAACAAAAATCACCCTGGACTAAAGTTAATGAGAGGGTGTTTTCCTAAGGGGAAAATCTTTTTAGAAAATTAAAAGAAACAAAAAGATTTGAAATTGCAGTCACTCAGCAGAAGGACAGGATTGGCCCCCAGCATTTGCTCGGGCAGAGCACAGCGGCCCTCTTTCTTCCCTCACTCTTGAGTCCTTGGGACAGTCACACAGGCCATCAGGGAAAATGGCTCTGGCTACAACCAAACATCCTTTTTTCCCTTCAGTTTTCAGTGGGAGAAAGAAGGAAGAGTAAGTCCCATCCTCTGAAACTTCCTGGGGGCCTGGCCTCTTGGGAAGGCATCTCACCTCACCCCCAGTGAGTCAACTGAAATTCCAGTTTGACTTCTAAGCCAAGCCCCAAAAGAAGCTCTTCCTTCTAGTTAGCCTAAAAAATGGACCTTAGCCTCCTTAGTTCTCACTTCATCCCCCATCCCCCTTCCATTCTGAGCCTTGCCCATTTTTAGCATCTAGCATTGCTGACTCTGCACAGGAAAAAGTCAGGCCCTTGCTTACTTTTGAGGCAAATGTTTCACTTTTGTTTCTTCCATACGCCTTTCCTTTCCTTTTCCTCCTTTCTTTCCCTAGCTGAGTCAAGTGAAGACTGTAGGACTGATTCTGACAGAAGAAAAGAAAAGATGCAGAGGCAAAACAGTTTAAGGGTGGGTTTAGTCTCATTATCTATTGACAGAGGCCAAATTCAGCAGAAAACTCTCAACCCGCACTTGACTTTGAATGTGCAAACAAACATCAAGTGATGTTTAGTCCATTCCTCCTAATTTGCAGGTGCCTAAGAATTTAAGGTTGTTGTCAAACCTTACATAGAAAATAAAGAAACAAGTCAAAGTATAAGCAACAGGACAACACCAAACATGGGGACTCTTGCATCCAGGTTCTGGGTAAAGAAAGGGACTCGAGGCAAGGGTAATCAAAATAAAACCACCTGTGTGGTCTACAGACCCTTAAATTTTACTTGCTTCCATGGTTGTCACCTTTCCAGCCCCCAGCCACAGACTCAAACTGGAAATACCAGGGGGCATTCCTGATTCAAAATTCATTTCCTTTGTCAGATGCCTACTCCCCTGAATAGAAAAGTAAGTGAAAACGAGGCTATAACCAGGAATCTCTCCTTAGCTCTGGAAGATATTGAAGAACTTGCTGCTAAAGCAGTAGCTGCCCAATAAATATCCTGAGACTCTCTGGCCAAAGTTGTTCTTGATGATAGGATAGCCCTTGATTATCTTTTAGCTGAGCAAGGAGATAACGATCTGTGATGTGGCCAGCACCACTTGCTACACTTAAATGAACACTTCTGGGGAAGTTGAGACTCAGCTACATAAAGTCACTGAACAAGCCACTTGGTTCAAGAATTTTACTCCTTCAGCAGACTCTTCCTCTGATCTACTTGATTTAAGTTGTTTTGGGTCATGGGGACCATGCCTTCAGGGTGCCCTCCAATCGCTGGGTATTATTCTGCTTATAGTCAGAATTATAGTCATGATTGTCTCTCTGGTTTGCTGTGTTCTCTCTCAAAAGCTTTATCTGCATGCATGTAGTCGCTGGTGACCAGACAAATGATCTCCCTTTGCCTAGAATGCCAAAAATGGGATGAAGAAAACAGTCAACTACGAGACCAAGATGTTGATATTCCAACCTTTGTTTTCCAGTCAGCGATCCAACCTGACTCCAACATCAACAAGAAGCAGTAGCTCAGAGTGGCACCTAATACCTTAAACTTTGAGTGCAACTGAGAGTACTGATCAAAAGGGGGAAATGATAAAGTTAATTTGAATATTGGCACCCACAAAATGGAAGCCACCTCAGTGGCCCAGCCGATGTCACAAATCTAAACTTAAGTCAGCCTGCACTTATGGGAAACCCCTGTCAAGGAAACCTAACATACACCAATCATAATCCTCCAACTCAGCTTTAGCTAGCTTACCTTACCATAGAAAACAGGACCTGCTGGCTTTCTAAGGAAATCCCTGACTTCCTAACTAATCATGCCCTCTTTCCATGTTGCCTCTTTCTAAGTCTCTATAAAACTCCCTCTGGACCCAAATCCTAGAGAGCTGTACTCCTCTGCTTGTGAGGCACGGTACTCCGCAATTCGTGGATTATTTTCTCTTGAATAAAGGACATCAAACTCTTTAACTTAAAAAAAAAAAAAGTATAAGCAACAGGATGTAAACAAGTAAAAAAAAAATATGGTTTATCATTGAATTCAGAATATATATTTTCAAATATTGCCACAATTCTAAGTGTTCATGTGAAATTACACTAGCAATTTGTGCTCAGTAGATTTGGGTCTGGCAAGTTGCTGCTTTTAATATTTCTGAAGTTTACAATATTGTACCAAGATTTATTATAGGGGTGCTTTAAAAAATACGAAAATAATGACTTGTGAATTTACATGTCTACCTAGTGCCAGAAAAACTGGATGAAATTGAGAAATTCAGTTAATCTATAATTATATTGATCCATAGTTATATTCAGTATTATTTTAGATGAGATGCAAGGGAAGTCCCATCTTTGTGGAGTGTGTGGTCAGGGAACAAAATGCTCAGTGATGGCTGGTTTTGGGGGTCTTCATCCCAAACTTTCTGACTACAGTTGTCAGGATCTGGGCATGTTTTATGCCCTCTCTAAGCCTCAGTTTCTTCATCTATAAAATGGGATAATATTAATATTCACTTCTACGTTTAAGAATATTAAATAAAATGCTAATATCTATAAATTGCTGAGAATAATGTCTGGAATGCAGAGAGCCCTTAAAAAAATATTACATACCAAATAGCTGGGAAGCAAAGACTACAAGTCATTCATTTTATGTCAAAATAAGTGAACATTTAGAGTTTTATAGACATAGTTGGATGTTTGTCTACATTTTCATCTTTTCTCTTTGGTCAAAGATAAGAGTTGAAACCAGATGGGATATCGCACAATTACAAACCTACAAGTTTTCCTGTTTCTTTTAGTTTGATACCTAATTTGGGAATACGTGGGTAGAAGAAACCAAAAAATATTCCTTTGAGTAATACCTGAAAGCAGGAGTTAAGATTAGGGTTTTCAGAACAAACAACAAAACCAAAACCCTGGCTATGTACGCAGAAAGTGGTCTTTAAGGCTTGACAGGATTCTTTGACTTTTGCTTTATGAAACATGGACAATTTTACATTTGATTGGTGAATTTTCTGCTGGGTTTTTTTTTTTTTTTCTTTCTTAAACCATGTTCCCTGACTGCAAGCTAAACCTATTTATGGTGAGCACTGTTTTTTCAATTAGGTTTATTTTCATTTTCCCATAGGCCATGTTAGCTGAGAACGTCCCAAAGTTTATTTTTCTTTCCTTTACTTTGTATAATGGTTTTAAAATAAAATATACACCACTTATATCTATTGATTTTCTTTTGAAATACTAAGTCTGAAATTTTTTCTTTTTTACACATTTTAATGTCCCGTCATGAGAGCTATTCAAAAATGCTTTTCAGATGTAACGTTAGTCCATTTTTATGCTCAACTCTTCCAGAGCAAGGATCAAATCCGTTCCGCCAACTTTGTGAAATGTCTTGTACAAGCTGGTGCTCAGCAAAGAGTACTTAAGAATGGTGATGTGTTTTGTGTGACTTGGCTTTTCCCAAAACTTTTCAGCTGGATGTAAGAATTCCATCCAGACTGTCAATTTCCCAAGCTTAATACTGGCAAGATACTTTCTCCAAGAGGCCCCTCCTTTTGGGGAGGGGAGGCGGTAGGGAGGAAAGGGGAGTGGACTCAAAACAAAGCTCCACATCACCTTTCTAATAGTACTGGGGACGAGGGTTTGCACATCCCCGGAAAACTGCGGGCTGCTCTGGGGCAGGGGAGCCGGCTCTCGGGGCTGGAAAGGTCGGCGTAGCTGGAGAGGGACCCTCTAGCCGAGGGGGAGGGGGAGAGCCCTCGGGCGCTACTGGGGCGCTTCCCCGGGCTGGGGTGGGCGGACCCCAGGCTCTCCAAGCTCCTCCCCGCGCGGCCTCCGGCCCTCTAGTCTCTCCCCGCCCGCGCCAGCCCTCGGCCGCCGGCTCCCGCCCCGAGGCTTGGGGGCAGGAATTCGGCCGCCGCGCTCCCCGGGGCACCGTGCCCTGGAGGGCTGGGCCGGGCGGCTGGGCTGCACCCTCCTCCCCTGCTCGGGCTCTGCTCTTCCCCTCCCAGGTTCCGGCTCCCCTCCTCCCGTCCTCCCCCTCCCAGCTCTCTCCCCTCCCCTTCTCTGCTGATCCCGGCTTCTCCCGTTCCCCTCCTCCCCGCACGCTTTCTCCCTGCCCACCACCCACGCTCCTGCTCCCTTCCTTCTTTCCACCCTTCTGCCCCTTCTTCCTCCTCACCTCTCTTCCTCGCTCCCGTTCCCCTCCTTTCTTCTCCCAGCTCCTCCAGATCTCCTTCCTCTCCCACAGCCTTCTCTCCTGCCGCCCTCCCTCTTCCTACTGTGCTCCTCCCGTGCGCCCCTTCTCCCGGATCCCTTCCCTCCTTCCTCCTCTGTTCCTTCCTTGAACCTCTCCTCCCTCCTCTCTCTCACCCCTCCCCCCTGCTCCCCTCCTTCCTTCCCAGCTCCTCTTCCCGGTCCGCGGAGCTCCCACGCCGTTGCTATGGAGGCGCCCGCGGCTGCTCGCCGCCCGCCGTGAGCTGCCCTGGGGCCCCGGGGACGGAGCAGGGACTCTGCCCGAGGCTCTGGCGCCTCGCCCCCTTGGGGCCCGGGAACAAAGCGCGCCCTCCCCCATCTCAGGAGTGCGCTGTGAGACCTTCAGGCGCCCCAGGCCCGAGGCTTAAGACCTCCGCGAATCTGCTGGCCCCCCAATCTCTGTGGACCGGACCCCAGGGGTCGGGGTGACAGCTGCGCGCTACCGAGCTACCTTGTGGCCCCCCGAAGATCACTCTCGCTCTCCCCATCCCCACCCCCATCCCAGAGGTATCACTGGGGCCGGGGGACTGCCAGATGGCCCCATTTAAAGGACTGCCCCCTTTTGTTGGGGGGCCTAAGCATCGTCCAGGCCAATTTACATGGGAAAATGGGGTTTGTGTCCCCAATTCAGTGCAGTGCCCCGACAGCTGGTGGTTCAGTCATCATGTCAGGACCCCACAGCGTGATGTTTAAATTGGCTTTATATGTGCAGATGTGTGCGTGTGAATAGCAATTGATTGGGAACCGGTAGCTATTAGGTACGGCTTGGAGAAACTCAGAGTTCACAGAGGAAGTTTTATTAGCCTGGTCGCAGCATAAGATAGTAGAATGGAAAAGTCTTGCTAAAGACTTCTGATGCTCTCTTACAGAACTCACATTATCACTTTGTCAGGAAATCTAAAAAGCCAAATAGTTCGGATCTGAGGAGGATTTTGAAATAGTTACTATTTACATTTTGGCTGTTGCTTGTCAAAGTTGTAAGGCTGAATGTAAGAAGGCATAAGGAGGACCAGGACTTTAAAAAATTATCAATGAAAGATCGAATCTAATTCATTTTATTAACTCAGCTGGTTTGTGCCCAGTGCTATAGCCTGTAGCAGGCTGCAAGTTTTCATTAGTTTGGAATCAGTAGCTTAAACATGTGTACTTAAATGATAGAGTGTTAGAACAGGGAGGAACTTCTTCAGTTCTTATTTTACTAGTGAGGAATTTGAATCTCAGAGAGGTTAAGTGATTTTCCAAAGATCATACAGCTTTTGGAATATGATGTCAACTGTTCAAATCCGTAAAAGACGAAGGAAAGGGAAACTTTAAGACAGTAGATTTAGGAGCCCTTGAAAAATACCTTAATCAAGATGCTCTCAAACCTTTCCACCAGTCCACTGGAGCCACCAACAGGTAACTCCCTAGAAGACAAGGCATGGAGAGGAATTTTTTTCCTCCTTCTTTATACATTCATCAACTTTAGCTCAAGTCTGTATTGGAGCCAATTCTAGCCACTAGAATCTTCTTGAACCCTGAACTGGAACTTGTGACTTTTTTTTCCATTAGAGCACTCATTTTGTGATGCGATGGAAGATGGAAAAGGCATGGTTAGGATTTGTATGAAATGGGAAATCAAAGCTGGGCTGGAACCCTCTGGTCTCATTTTTCAGGCAGGAGGACATAGTGACTAGTGGAACCCAAGTTCACCTTGCTAGAAGGTAGGGTGGCTACTTTGTAAAGTCTTTGATTTCCACAAAACAACGACACTGGTTACTTTCAAAACCATTGAAAAGAATCCTTGAAACGTGGTCTCCTTACTTCAAAGAGTGTGTTGGAGGAGTTCTATCGGCTAAACTTGGCAATAGACTTCTTTTTTTTTAAATTTTTTTAAAGGTATTTAAAAAAATATTTAATTTATTTATTTTTGGCTGTGTTGGGTCTTTGTTGCTGTGCGCGGGCTTTCTCTAGTTGCAGTGAGTGGGGGCGTCTGTTTGTTGTGGTGCTCGGGCTTCTCATTGTGGTGGCTTCTCTTGTTTCAGAGCATGGGCTCTAGGCACCTGGGCTGCAGGAATTGTGGCTCACAGGCTCTGGAGCGCAGGCTCAGTAGTTGTGGTGCACGGGCTTAGTTGCTCCGCGGCATGTGGGATCTTCCTGGACCAGGGCTCGAACCCTTGTCCCCTGCATTGGCAGGTGGATTCTTAACCACTGCACCACCAGGGAAGACCGCCAATAGACTTCTATTGGCTAAAACCTCTACTTTTAAACCTGAAGTGACTTTGTGAAAAATTAGGAAAGAGTGCTTCTAGGGAAGATTTTAGTGGAGCTGTAGGATGCCACATAAAAAGAGAATATGCATTCATGCACTGCACTTTAAACATGAGAAAGAGCAAGATTGTACACCTGGGTTGGAACTGGAAATGGGTATTAATTTCTGCTCTGCTTCTCCTATCAGAACAAGGTAGCAATATTTTTTCTGCCTCCCCTTTACTTGGGCCCAAGTTGTACTAGGATGAGAGTGTATGTGATGAGGATGTTAGGTAATGAACATAAGAACCTCTCAATTCTTAGAAAGAGAGTGTGTTTAGAATTACTAATACTGTGTTATATTTAAAAAATAACTCTATACAAGGAAATTATTTGAAATTGACTCCCCCACTACTACCACATACATACTCTCTTATCTCTCTTTACTGCTTTATTTTGACCACACTTTAGTACTTGTATTGGTTAGTTATTGAGGTGTAACAAACAGCCCCCAAACTCAACACCAAAGCAACAGTCATTTATTATTATAGCTCATGCACCTGTGGGTTAGCAGGAGGTCAGCTCCTCTATGCTGGGCATGTTGGGTGGCCCTGCTAATGTTGGCTCAGCTTATACATGCATTTAAGGAGCCCCTTAGACTAAGTTTGGCTGAGGAAGCTTAGCTGGAACAGCTCTGTTCCATATCTTTTATCCTTCTCCTGAGACCAGCAGACTAGCTTGGGCATCTTCTTCCCATGGCAATGACAGAGGAGCAAGAAGGGCATGGGAATCATAAAGGGCTCTTGTGGTCTTCACCAGAGTCAGGAGCTGGCACCCTGTCACTTCTACCTCATTCTATTGAGCAAATCAGGTCACATGGCCAGACTCAAAGTCAAGGAGAAGGGAAGAAGCCCAGGTCACTGCAGAGAACATGACGAAGGGAATGGATAGAGGGAGGGTAAAGAATTGGGGCCATGAGTGCAATCAAACACAGTGTTTGTCAACATCTGCCGTATTATACATTTTACTTATATAAAAGTTTGTTTCTCTTCCTGCTAGAATGTAAGCTCCATATGGGCAGGAATTTTTGTCTGCTTTGTTTATTGCTACATCCTCAATATCCAGAACGGTGGCATATTATAGATGCTTAATAAACATTGGATGAATCATTAAGGAGGATTACATTAATTATTTGGCTTATGTATAAAGCCCAAATTCCCTGGGACAGAATGTAATTTTATTAGTTTTTCCTCATCTTCCGATTTAAAGATCATTGTTCGCATTTACTCACTATGGAAACTGCTGCCTGTTTGGAATAAACATTATTTCTTAAGCTTTTAAAAAATTTCCAGATTTCAAAATAGTTTGACATTTTTCTAGAACATATAAACAGGTACTACCTAAAAGTCGATTATTAGATGGGCAGAAAATTAGTAGTAGGGAGGGGGGTGGTTTACATATATTTATGCAGAGAGTATATTGCTTCTTCCAAATGGGAATAATACTAATATAAATGTCAAACTTACAGAATTTGAATCTGAAAAATTATCAAGATCTTTGGATTTGAACTGTTCCAAAATGTGTGGGATACAGGATAGTACCTACCCAAATTACCTTTGTTGGGCTTTTGGGTCCACAGAAATTCAATTATTTCTCTCTCCTCTCCACCCCAGTTTATCCAATCTAGAAGACATAGAGCAAAGGAATTTTCTTAAGGTCATGCTTTAAAGGGGAATTCCTGTGCAATATATTTTTTTATTTCCTTGAAATCTGAATTTACACTGCCACTTTCTGACTGTGACAGCTGATGAGGTAGGAGATAAAATAGGCGTTAATACTTAGTTACATAAAGGGGAGTTTTGCAAATGTCCACACTTAGCAGCAGGCTAATTTGGGATTCCCACGAGAAACCCAAGTCTTGAACACTGGAGTGAGTATCTGAATTTTCATCATGTCAAGTGACTAATTCCACAGACAGGCAGCTTTTAGACCTGAAAGCTTGATTCCAGGTGGATCTATAATTTTGGCTAAGAGAGGAACCTGGAAAGTTAGGGGCCTAGAAACATCCTGAATTATAGTCATTTCTTTCTCTGTCTCTCTCACAACCCACCTCTGTCCCCACCCACCATCCCCGTCAGTTCATATAGTCCCCAGAAAATGACTATTGTGAGTTATAAATTTATAATGTTGGGAACATTTCTCAGAAAGTTTTTATTTACAAATTTATATGAGCGCGTTTGCCATATTATTAGTGAGACCCTAAAAGTATACACTTTGTTTAGTGTAACTTGGGTCTTTAGGGTTGGGAGTTTGGAGATTTAGAGGTTCATACATTCAGCAAACATTCATCGAGGGGTTCCCGGTGCACCAAATGCAATTAGATGAAGCCCTTGGCCCTGAGAGAGCTCAGAACCTTGGGGAAGATGTGCACATCAATGGGCAATTTCAGCACAGGGGGATAAAGGCTGTGGCTGGGGAAAGCGTGGGGGTGGGAGCTCGATGGAGAGGTCCCTGGGACATCAGGGGAGGCAAAGGAAGCAAACTAACGCTGGTAATTGTGTAATGTTTTCCGATTTGCAGAAGTCCTTTTGCATTCATTTCCCCTCATCCTGGCAGTTTCCTTACCTGCAGGCTCGGGCAGGGTATTATTCCCATGACACCCAGAAGCGGAGACAGCTGAAAGGTATACACTTCGTAAGGGGGCGGAACCTGCCTTCACACTTTGGCCTCCAGGTGCTCTCTTGCAGGGCTGTTTCCATCCTGGTCCTATCTCTGCTCCCTCTCTCTGCCAGGCTTGCATGGTTTCCAGCAGTGTGATCTGGTCCAGGTCTTCCCAGGCCTTCCATCCCTCAAGTGTAAAATGAGGACACAGTTCAGGATGATTTCTAAGACCTTGTGCCCCTAACAGTCTCTAATTCCAAGAACTGTTGGTTTTGTAGTCAATCTGAGGAAGCTTGATGTGAAAGTCCTATAAAGTTTATTCACGTTTTGCAGAACCCGTTATGGCAGGTTGGTCTTAATTTAAAAAATATCTGTTTCAAGATGAAGACCTTGAGGAACTAGGATCCTGCCACTTCTCTATGGTCTCACAGTGTCCTGGCAGGTTCAGCATTCACGCTTCTGGCTCCTGAGTTTCTAATCTCTTATTCCTTTGTGTGAAATGGCTTTCCTTGTACCTCAACTTTTATTTTACTTCCTTTTCTAATGGGTGATGTTTAAAACTCTGTTCTGTTATTAAATGTCCTAAGCGACTTCTTGCTCTAGATGTTTCCAAGTGTGTGTGCATGTGCGCGTGTGTGTACTCCATAATTTGCTCACTGCTAAAAAGAGAGGCTGCAGACTGAAAGTTGGAGAGCCAAACATTTTCTTGCAGACGTATTTTAAAATATTGTTTCATTTATTTTGAACAAGTAACCCTTGACAATGGTACAGATTCCAAAATGACCTGTACAATATTTTTAAAATTTAAGTTGACATCTAACGATTGAGGGATTTCCTATATAAAAATCTGGTTTTATGACTTTTCATGAAAGTCAAATCTGGCAACATTAGTCCAGATTTCCTATTATGTCAGCAACAAGTCTTACCTCTTTTTGGTAGACTTGTTGGCTTGCCAGACCTCCCCACACCCCCCACTCCCAAGTCCTCACCACTGACAACTCAATAGCCATTTAAATCCCTGGTTGGCTAATTGAGTTGTCAGTGGTGAGGACTTGGGAATGGGGGTGGGAGCCGCAACTAGAGAAAGCCTGTGCGCCGCAACAAAGACCAAACGCAGCCAAAAATAAATAAATAAATAAATAAATGTATAAATCCCTGGTTGGCCCCCTTAGACATTTGTGTTTGTACCTGCTCACCTCAAGTATTTGTACCTTAGATGTCCCGCTGACACAGAAGGGAGCCTGGTGGATGTGGGGCTGACCAGCTCTGAGACAGCTGACGGCAAGAAGGCGACTTTCCATGCAGTATTAGGATGAAGGTGGGTGGAGTCAAACAGGAGACACGCAAGGCCTGAGAAGAAAATGCCAATCAGGAGAGAGGCTTGGGATTAAATGGGATATATGTTCTCTGGGCAACAAACAAGAGCAACAACAAATAAAATGAGGGGCCCAAAGGAGAAAGAAAGAAGAACAACAATAGGGCTCATTGAAGGACAAAATGTATCAATGAGTGCAAACTGAAGAAAGACATGAAATGGCGAACATGAACAGATTATTATTATATAATATTATATAATAATATATGACATTATTATATTTGGCCAAACCCCACGGTTTGCAGGATCTCAGTTTCCCAACCAGAGATCGAACCTGGGCCACGGCAGTCAAAGCGTGGAATCCTAACCGCTAGGCCACAGGGAACTCCCCATGAGCAAGTTATTAATTTCCTTGATTCTCATCTGCAAAGTGGGGTATCTATCTTAGAGGGCAGTCGATGGGATAAAAGGCAATATAATTAAAGACTGGACCACAGTGCCTGGCCTTTGATAGATGATAGAGGACTGTGTGATAACTCATGAGTCTAGGTGTGGCGGCTTCACTACATGCTCTAGGAAGTAAAAAATACATCATTTTTTTCTGCATAAAATTTTATTTTTTAATTAAACATCTATATTTTGGGGGGGCTCATTGAAAATGAACTTTTGATTATGGCAGCATTTCTCTTCCCAGTTTCATGTGAGCCTCTGGGTCCCACAGTGGTTATATAGAGCCCACAGAATAGGCACCTACACAGCCAGGGTGACATCTTGAATTTCCAAAGTAAGTGACTTTACCATTCTCCTAACTATGGCAAGGGCTCTGGCTGAGTCCCAAACTGGGTTCAGAGTTTGGTTGTGTGTGCCCCTGGCAGGGGGTAAATACTATTTGAATGGGTTTATTTGATAGCATCGGGTTGTTCACAACTGTTCTGGTTCTCTTCCTTCCAAGCACATGGTAAGACTGTACTTTCCTGTTGCCTTGAGTTCAGGCACACCCATGACACTTTCTTTGGCTGATGAAATGCATTTAGAGGTGATTTGTGTCACATCAAGAAGCCGCCTGGTCACAGAAGCCATGGGAGCATGTTAAGATGGAGCCTCTGTCAGCTTGGTTTCTCAGGTGAGCAGAGAACTCCCCTGGCAACCTGCACTGAACACACAGGAGGCCGAAGGAATACACTTTTGCTGCTACACCACTGTCAGTTTTGTTTTGTTACTGCTGCATAATATGGCCTATCCTGACTGATAGAGTTGATATTCTAGAGCCTTTTTTTTTTTTTTTTAACTGAAGGAGGAG
This sequence comes from Balaenoptera borealis, assembly GCF_965194805.1. Lineage (NCBI taxonomy): Eukaryota > Metazoa > Chordata > Mammalia > Artiodactyla > Balaenopteridae > Balaenoptera > Balaenoptera borealis. Next base: position 59,572,038 of record NC_138876.1, on the reverse strand, counting down.
AGAGTTTTTGTCTGTTTCTCTTGCTTCTTTTATGGAGGGAAAAGGAGGGGATGAAAACAAGGGCAGTGGAAAGAGATGGCATTGGCGTGTGTCTGTTCTCCCTCTAAGCCTTTGATCTAGTTGGCAGTCCCATTGGAGAAAGCAGTTGAGCTGGAAGCTGAAAGAACCCTTTTCATGGGTGATTTTCAGAGAATCTTGCTATAAGTTTTTAGACCTGAGTGACAAAGAGGTGCCCTGAAATCAGGAAAAGGCTATGCTCCCCCCTTCTCCCCAGGACCCAGCAGTGCCACGGCATCTCATAGATTGTGGTTTGGGGAAGGTCTTGACATGGCTCCTCTTTCTCCCATGCAGGGGAGCAGCAAAGGCAGGTATGACATGCTGAAGGGACAGCAGGAGCAGGGAAACAAGGGTAGATTTGTGACTGGACATGCCTGATATATCACTCTGGAGACTCCCAGAAGTAACCAGGGAAGATTTGGGAGGAGCAACAGCATCCTGACGTCACACTGGGGGTGCTAAGAGCCACTGTCATTTGAAATTAATATTAATAGGACCTCATGTGGATATTTAGGCTTGGGAGGTGTGAGGACAGTAAGCCACATAATTAGTCAGCTGCTTTGGTTCAGCTGGGCCTGAGGTCTGGCTGCCCACTTGTTATAGTACACACATATAGATCTTTCTGACTGACCGTCAGCTATACGCTCTGTCATTTTTCCACATAAGCTATTTTTTTTAACCATTAAAAAAAATTGAAGTATAGTTGATGTACAATATTATATAAGTTACAGGTGCACATAGACTACTTTTATCTGGCTGTATGGGTCAGTGTATATTTTCTTTAGGGTCAAACTGAATGCATGAAATATTCATTCCTTGAGGAAGAAACCCAAAATGTTTGATATTATTATTATTATTATTATTATTATTATTATTATTATTATTTTTAATTTTTGGCTGTGTTGGGTCTTCGTTTCTGTGTGAGGGCTTTCTCTAGTTGTGGCGAACAGGGACCACTCTTCATTGCGATGCGCGGGCCTCTCACTGTCGTGGCCTCTCTTGTTGCGGAGCACAGGCTCCAGACACGCAGGCTCAATAGTTGTGGCTCACGGGCCCAGTTGCTCCATGGCATGTGGGATCTTCCCAGACCAGGGCTCGAACTCGTGTCCCCTGCACTGGCAGGCAGACTCTCAACCACTGCGCCACCAGGGAAGCCCTGATATTATTTTTTAAAACACTGTAATTTCTAGACCTAATTACAGGACCAATTTTCCTTTTTCTTTTTTATGAAAAAATTTTCTTTCTAGGCGAGAGCTTGGGAGGCAGTTTGCCCGACTACATTGACCTTGTCTGTGAAACATCTTTAAGAAGCCAACATATACTCCTAAGGGAGATTTGATAATGAGTGAAGAGTGTTTTAAAGAAAGAAATAATAGAGAAACTGCTATAGAAGCACAGATATCTGTGAGTCTAAATGACACAAAAAAATTAGAGAGAGATTATTTTATTATAACTAAACTTGAATTGGGTTGGAGGAGTTCCATTTTAACACTCTTTACAAATCCACAAATTCAGTCCTACCACCTAGGGGATGTTATTAACAGCTTGCACTCAGGTTATCTGGCCCCAGGAGGTGACTTAAGAGGATCGACAGCTCCTCTCTCTCTCTCTTTTTTATTATCTTTGTCCCTCTCTTTAGGCAGCAGTGAAGAAGTTCCTGGTGACACCTGCAGTTGTGACCCTGGCTTTGAGAATCCATTAATTCTTCTCCATCTGCTTGTATCAGTGGCTTAGGCAACCCTGGGCATCACGGTCCTGTGCACAGCAGAGCCATCTTCCTCTTGAAATATAGCGTAAAAATCTGGGACAACATCAACATGGAAAATAGCATTTATAGGCAAGGGCAGATTGTTATATTTGTCAATAAAGTCACCTTTCTTTCCAATATTACAACTTAAAATTTATAAAGGTCTTTTAAATAAATGAAAACCATTTTTCACCCCCCAAATGGTGGAGTCCTGAGTCTTGCTCAAGGTCACCAATTAGAAGCAGAAATGGAATTCAAACTCAGGACTTCATGTTCCTTGACCATCCCCCTCCTCCCTTCATTTGGGGGACATTGTTAAGTGATTAAGGGGTGACATTTTCTACAATACTTTTATGCTTCAACATTGTTATTTTGCTTCTATAGAAAGGATTAAAGAAAAAAATATTTCTGTTTTGATGTAAAGTACGATGGCGTGCTACCAGTGCGTGAACTGCTACGTTTCCCTGAATAATAGCTCTGTTTCTTATATTGGCAAAGCAAGCCTGTGTACGTATGAACCACCCTACAAACTTACCCAAAAATCTAGTTACTGAAGAGAGCCTACGTATAAGCAGATCGCTGGGATCTGACAGCTTAGGGTAAAAAATATTGAGAGAAAAGTAAATAGTTGCCTGTATATTACTTAATCCAAATCCTTCCTGATGAGTTCTAAAGAGAATAAGAATAATAAACTATCAGCAGCAACCTTACTGAATGACTATTCTGGGGTCAAGCGTGGCACTCAGCCTGATACCGATCTGCTGTCATTTAATGCTCACAATAGCCCCATGACGTCAGTACTATTTTAGCCCCATTTTACTAGTGAGGAACTGAGGTTTACAGAGCTTGTGCAACTTGTCCAGGTTTCACAGCAAGCAAGCAGCTGGGTGGTATTTAAAACATACCATTGATTTTACTCTTCTACCTGAGGAAACCCCATTTCTAGAAAAAAAAATTTTTTTCCACACACACAAAAAATTCAACCAACCCAGCAATGAGCTGAAGAAGCCAAGAGACCTATGTAACCGATTTCAGCTTTGCTTATTGGAAATTGGCTTCAATGGAGACTTGTTAACCTTGTCAATTTCCTTGGAAAAATTAATTTGCTTTGCAGCAAAGCTTTTAGGACTGTGTATATTAAATATTACAAGTAAGCTAGGTCCAGTCTACCTTTAGCCGGACACAAATTGTACAATTTAGAGGGAAAAAAACCCCAGTAAATTAAGATGAAGCAATGTGAAACATTTTTCATTTGAAGAAAAGGTAGCCGCTCAATATAATATTTTTTTCTAGCTACAGGGGCTTGACCCTTTGGGGATGCTGAAAGGAAAGGAATAATGGGATTGACTGAGGAAAGGGAAAAACAGCAGCTTGAAAACGGTTGTGGCAGATTAGATGGCGTTATGATGCCTGTCACGACTTCCTCCTGCCAAAATGAGATTCATTAAAGAAAACTCTTAACTAAATTAAAATTCTCCTTACCAATATCCTCCCCTCCAGATGTGAACAGCAGACTGTGGCCCGGTTGACAACAGGACTGTGGATAATCGGTGGAAATGTTTCATAACATTCTAAGAGGAAGACAAGAAACACTGAGAAATATTTTATTTACTTTTAACCAAAAATGATGAAAACAGCTGACTGACTGACGACTTCTCCTATCAGGAATCCACAAGGAGACGACGAGAGGTTTTCATGAGAGGCAATTGCTCAGCTATGGTCGTTCTGCTCCAGCACGCTGCTGTTGTTTCCTGACTTATGTACAGGATGAAAAGATGGTTTCGAGAGTGGCAGCAAGGAGGAGCGGTTGTCTCAGGGATCATCAGCCCCTTGGGTGAATTGTGGTCTTTTCTAGACCGATCACCAGGGTCATCTGTGCTCTGGGATACAGCAGCAACTCCTCCTGTGGGCATTTCAGCTTATGGAAAATGGTAGAAAACAGAACTGTCCATGTCAAACAAAAATACACTTCCGGTTCTGCTGTTTTATTATTTTTTGAGAGAGTGCTCAAAGGACACATCGGATTATTGGAGCTGCAAAATGATGCAGCCCCTGCCCACTGTGGTGTGTGGGGTTCCGATCCTGGAAGAAGACAGTGTAGGTCATACATCTTGTGTTTCATCTTATTCTGAGGGGGAAGTTTAAAGTTCCTCCCTCTGTTCACCTAAATCCCAGGAAATAGGAATGTTGATATGAGTCAGAGTACCATTTATTTGCTTGAATCTTTAAAAAAATGTTTTTAATTAGTTAATCAATGTTTCCTTCTACTTTTATCATACTAGAACTGACATAACAGCACTGTATGAGTTTCAGGTGTACAGCATAATGGTTTGACTTACAGACATCATGAAAAGATTACCACAGTAAGTTTAGTGAAGATCCATCATCTCATCTCATTTCATAGAACAAAATTAAAGAAATAGAAAAAAATATGTTTTCCTTGTAATGGGAACACTCAGGATCTACTCTCTTAACATTCATATATAACATACAGCAGTGTTAATTACATTTATCATGTTGTACATTACATCCTAAAACTTATTTATCTTATAACTGGAGGTTTGCACCTTTGGACTGCCTTCATCCAGCTCCCCCTCCCCCAACTCCCCCCCTCTGGTAACCACAAATCTGATCTCTGTTTCTATATTTGTTTGTTTGTTTTTGAAGTATAATTGCCCTACAACACTATTTTAGTTCCTGTTGCACAACATAGTAATTCAATATTTCTATACATTTCAAATTGATTGCCAGTATAAGTTTAGTTACCATCTGTCACCATACAAAGATATTGTATGGTTATGTACTATATTCCCCATACTGTACTTCTCATACCTGTGACTCATTTATTTTGCAACTGGAAGTTTGTACCTCTTAATCTCCCTCACCTATTTCTTTTCTCCCTCCCCTCCCCCTCCCCTCTGGCAACCCCTTGTTTTTTCCCTGTATCTATGAGTCTGTTTTTGATTTGTTTTGCTTTGTTTGTTTTGCTTTTTAGATTCCATTTAAGTGATATCATACGGTGTTTGTCTTTCTCTGTCTTATTTCACTTAGCATAATACCCTCTAGGTCCATCCATGTTATCGCAAATGGCAAGATTTCATTCTTTTTTATGGCTGAGTAATATTCCATTATGTGTGTGTGTGTGTGTGTGTGTGTGTGTGTGTGTGTGTGTATACCCCATCTTCTTTATTCATCTGTTGATGGGCTTCCATATCTTGGGTATTGTAGATTATGCTGCAATGAACATAGGAGTGCATATATCTTTTCTAATAAGTGTTTTAATTTTCTTCAGATAAATACCTAGGAGTAGAATTGCTAGATTGTATGGTCATTCTATTTTTAATTTTTGGAGGAATCTCCTACCATTTTCCATAGTGGCTGCACCAATTTACATTCCTACCAACAGTGCACAAGGGTTTCCTTTTCTCCACATCCTCAGCAACACTTGTTATTTGTTATCTTTTTGATAATAGCCATTCTGACAGGTGTGACATAATTAATGATGTTGAGCATCTTTTCATGTGCCTTTTGGCCATATTTGCTTGACTCTTTTACTAGATCATAAGCTCCTTAAAAGCAGGGACATAACTTGTTTAATTATATTTGCAGCTTCTAGTTTAATGATGGCTCATAATTGGAACATAATAAATATTTTGAATGAATGAATAAATGAATGAGTTTAGACCTGACTTTAAAATGGAGGAGGCCACTTTTTTCATTCTCTTGGAGGATGCTGCAGTCAGACAGGGTCCAGGGACACCTCTTGCTGGGGTAGAGTCTCACCCTTAGGAGACCAACTGTGTCCCATGTGTGCACAAGGGGGAAGGAGGTGTGGAAAGGGCTACTTTGCTCACCCTGTTCCAGAGCTTAGGGAAGAAGGTACTTGTAGTTTGAAATTTATCCTGAAGCCAATCTGAGGCTGAAACTCCAATTCAGAGTTCTCAACCTTCACTGAACTTTAGAAGCTACTGGGAGTATTTTTCTTAAAATACAGGCTCCCAGCCCAGACTAATTAAATCAGAAGCTGGGATGGTGATACCAAAGGGAATGAATACTTCAAAAAGTCTCTAATGTGAGCCAGAGTTGGGCCACGGCTCCATTTCAGTGGTTCTGAGCTCTGTGAGTATCAGAATCACTTGTGACTGTTCAAAATGTGTAGCTGCTTAGCCCCACTTCCAGAGGTGGGATTCAGGGGGTCCGGTTTGGGCTCACACTTCTGTATTGACACAGGGTTTTGAAGAACATCAAGGGCTGAGAGAACTTCTTGGCTCAGGGTTTCACTATCCGAAGAACAGTCTGAGCTGCTTGTTGAGAATACAGATTCTGGGTCTTCCTGCACCTACTGTGTCAGACTCTAACAGGGGGGCACGGGCCTCGCTAGCTTTAAAAGTGCTCCAGGTGATTCCCATGATTAGGGAAATATTACTCGCTCAGTGTGTTTCAAAGTGTGGCCCCCAGACGAGCAGCATAAGTACCACATGGGTCCTTTTAAAAATACAGGTTCTGGGGTCCCAGTTTAGATTCCCCCGCATCAGAAACCCTGGGGGTGGGACCCAGCACTGTGTTATTTCACAAGCCCTGCAGGGGATTCCGATGCTGCTGAAGCTTGAGAACCGCCACTCTAGTTCCTGTTTCTCAAAGTGTGGGACCCAGACCAAGGCACTGGTATTGCCTGGGAACTTGTTAAAAATGCAAAATCTCAGCACCCCTGTCCCAGACCTAATGAGTCATAATCTACATTTTAAAAAGATCCCCGGTGATTGTATGCACATTAAAGTTTGAGAAGCCCCAGTTATTACCCAAATAAATATCACTTTGCTGTGGAAATAGAAAAATGTAAGCTCCTTTAATGAGAAGCAGAACCAAAATTAGTAATATGTCTCCCTTTAAGAACAGAAATAGCTTTAATTAAAGAGAAGCTAAGAAGCAGATCATTTGGAACTATATTAATATAATAAATAAATTCCAGCATTGTTATTAATTAGGCTGAAGTAAAGGATTCAAGTAAGATTAAATGTAAAGATCTTCTAACCCCTATCCTGTATTACTTCTTTCCATAGTATTTCCTAATTGAGTATAGAGTCTGTCCAAAAATTTTACCCTAGAGCCTGACTTTACACACACACACACACACACACATACATACACCCACACAGAGTCATACACACATGTAAATATATTAGGGTTCTCTAGAGAAACCAAACCAACAGGATATATACATATCATATTCATATACATATATATATAGCGAGAGAGAGAGAGAAAGAGAGAGAGAGAGAGAGAGGTGCTTTAAGGAATTGGCTCACACAATTGTGAGGCTGGCAAGTCCAAAATCTGTAGGGCAGCCTAGAAATTTCTGCAAGAGTTGACACTGCAGTCTTGTCTCCAAAGACAGTCTGGAGGCAGAATTTCTTCCTTCTTGGAGGATGTCAGTCTTTTTGATCCTAAGGCTTTAAACTGATTGGATGAGACCCACCCACATTGTGGAGAGTAATCTACTTTACTCAAAGTCTACTGATTTAAATGTTAATAGCATAAAAAATATCAGCACAGAAACATCCAGACTGGTGTTTCACCAAACAACTGGGCACCACAGTCGAGGGAAGTGAACACATAAAATTAACCATTTGTATTTATAAAACATATCTTTGAAAGTTCTAGAAAGTCATAAACTATGGCTAGAATTAGAGCTAGTGGTAATTCATAAAGTGTATGTTTCGTTACTCATTTTATTTTTTAAATATCTTTATTGGAGTATAATTGCTTTACAATGTTGTGTTAGCTTTTGCTGTATAACAAAGTGAATCACCTATATGTATCATATATGCCCAATCCCCTCCCTCTTGTGTCTCCCTCCCATCCTCCCTATCCCACCCCTCTAGGTGGTCACAAAGCACCGAGCTGATCACCCTGTGCTATGAACCTGCTTCCCACTAGCTATCTATTTTACATTTGGTAGTGTATATATGTCCATGACACTCTCTCTCTTTGTCACATCTTACCCTTCCCCCTCCCTGTGTGCTCAAGTTCATTCTCTACATCTGTGTCCTTATTCCTGTCCTGCCCCTAGGTTCATCAAAACCATTTTTTTTTTTTTAAATTCCATATATATGTGTTAGCATACGGTATTTGTTTTTTCTCCTTCTGACTTACTTCACACTGTATGACAGACTCTAGGTCCATCAACCTCACTACAAATAGTTCAATTTCGTTTCTTTTTATGGCTGAGTAATAGTCCATTGTATACATGTACCACATCTTCTTTATCCATTCATCTGTCGATGGACATTTAGATTGCTTCCATGTCCTGCCTGTTGTAAATAGTGCTGCAATGAACATTGTGGTACATGACTCTTTTTGAATTATGGTTTTCTCAGGGTATGAGCCCAGTAGTGGGATTGCTGGCTCATATGGTAGTTCTATTTTTAGTTTTTTAAGGAACTTCCACACTGTTCTCCACAGTGGCTGTATCAATTTACATTCCCACCAACAGTGCAGGAGGGTTCCCTTTTCTCCACACCCTCTCCAGCATTTATTGTTCGTAGATTTTTTAATGATGGCCATTCTGACCAGTGTGATGTGATACCTCATTGTAGTTTTGATTTGCATTTCTCTAATGATCAGTGATGTTGAGCATCCCTTCATGTGTTTGCTGGCAATCTGTATATCTTTTTTGGAGAAATGTCTATTTAAGTCTTCTGCCCATTTTTGTATTGGGTTGTTTCTTTTTTCGATATTGAGCTGCGTGAGCTGCTTGCATATTTTGGAGATTAATCCTTTGTTGGTTGCTTCATTTACAAGTATTTTCTCCCATTCTGAGGGTTGTCTTTTCGTCTTCTTTATGGTTTCCTTTGCTGTGCATAAGCTTTGAAGTTTCATTAGGTCCCATTTGTTTATTTTTGTTTTTATTTCCATTTCTCTAGGAAGTGGGTCAAAAAGGATCTTGCTGTGATTTATGTCATAAAGTGTTCTGCCTATATTTTCCTCTAAGAGTTTGATAGTGTCTGGCCTTACATTTAGGTCTTTAATCCATTTTGACTTTATTTTTGTGTATGGTGTTAGGGAGTGTTCTACTTTCATTCTTTTACATGTAGCTGTCCAGTTTTCCCAGCACCACTTATTGAAGACGCTGCCTTTTCTCCATTATATACTCTTGCCTCCTTTATCAAAAATAAGGTGACCATATGTGCATGGGTTTATCTCTGGGCCTTCTACCCTGTTTCATTGATCTATATTTCTGTTTTTGTGCCAGTACCATACTGTCTTTATTACTGTAGCTTTGTAGTATAGTCTGAAGTCAGGGAGCCTGATTCCTCCAGCTCCTTTTTTCTTTCTCAAGATTGCTTTGATTATTCGGGGTCTTTTGTGTTTCCATACAAATTGTGAAATTTTTTGTTCTAGTTCTGTGAAAAATACCATTGGTAGTTTGATAGGGATTGCATTGAACCTGTAGACTGCTTTGGGTAGTATAGTCATTTTCGCAATGTTGATTCTTCCAATCCAAGAACATGGTATATCTCTCCATCTGTTTGTATTGTCTTTAATTTCTTTCATCAGTGTCTTATAGTTTTCTGCATACAGGTCTTTTGTCTCCTTAGGTAGGTTTATTTCTAGGTATTTTATTCTTTATGTTGCAATGGTAAATGGGAGTGTTTCCTTAATTTCTCTTTCAGATTTTTCATCATTAGTGTATAGGAATGCAAGAGATTTCTTTTTTATTTTATTTACTTTTTATTTTTGGCTGCATTGGGTCTTCGTTGCTGTGCGGGCTTTCTCCAGTTGCAGTGAGTGGGGGCTACTCTTCATTGCGGTTCGCAGGCTTCTCATCATGGTGGCTTCTCTTGTTGCGGAGCACAGGCTCTAGGCGCGTGCTTCAGTAATTGTAGCACGCGGGCTCAGTAGTTGTGGCTTGTGGGCTCTAGAGCACAGGCTCAGTAGTTGTGGCACATGGGCATAGTTGCTCTGTGGCATGTGGGATCTTCCAAGACCAGGGCTCGAACCTGTGTCCCCTGCATTGGCAAGCGGATTATTAACCACTGTGCCACCAGGGAAGCCCAATGAAAGAGATTTCTGTGCATTAATTTTGTATCCTGCTACTTTACCAAATTCATTGATTAGCTCTAGTAGTTTTCTGGTAGCATCTTTAGGATTTTCTATGTATAGTATCATGTCATCTGCAAACAGTGACAGCTTTACTTCTTCTTGTCCGATTTGGATTCCTTTTATTTCTTTTTCTTCTCTGATTGCTGTGGCTAAAACTTCCAAAACTATGTTGAATAATAGTGGTGAGAGTGGGCAACCTTGTCTTGTTCCTGATCTTAGAGGAAATGGTTTCAGTTTTTCACCATTGAGAATGATGTTGGCTGTGGGTTTGTAATATATGGTCTTTATTATGTTGAGGTAGTTTCCCTCTATGCCTACTTTCTGGAGAGTTTTTCCTCATAAATGGGTGTTGAATTTTGTCAAAAGCTTTTTCTGTATCTATTGAGATTATCATATGGTTTTTATCGTTCAGTTTGTTAATATGGTGTATCACATTGATTGATTTGAGTATATTGAAGAATCCTTGCATTCCTGGGATAAACCCCACTTGATCATGGTGTATGATCCTTTTAATGTGCTGTTGGATTCTGTTTTCTAGCATTTTGTTGAGGATTTTTGCATCTATGTTCATCAGTGATATTGGCCTGTAGTTTTCTTTCTTTGTGACATCTTTTCCTGGTTTTGGTATCAGGGTGATGGTGGCCTCGTAGAATGAGTTTGGGAATGTTCCTCCCTCTGCTATACTTTGGAAGAGTTTGAGAAGGATAGGTGTTAGCTCTTCTCTAAATGTTTGATAGAATTCGCCTGTGAAGCCATCTGGTCCTGGGCTTTTGTTTGTTGGAAGATTTTTAATCACCGTTTCAATTTCAGTGCTTGTGATTGGTCTGTTTATATTTTCTATTTCTTCCTGGTTCAGTCTCAGAAGGTTGTGCTTTTCTAAGAATTTGTCCATTTCCTCCAGGTTGTCCATTTGATTGGCATATAGTTGCTTGTAGTAGTCTCTCATGATCCTTTTTATTTCTGCAGTGTCAGTTGTTACTTCTCCTTTTTCATTTCTAATTCTGTTGATTTGAGTCTTCTCCCTTTTTTTCTTGATGAGTCTGGCTAATGGTTTATCAATTTTGTTTATCTTCTCAAAGAACCAGCTTTTAGTTTTATTGATCTTTGCTATTGTTTCCTTCATTTCTTTTCCATTTATTTCTGATCTCATCTTTATGATTTCTTCCCTTCTGCTAACTTTGGGTATTTTTTGTTCTTCTTTCTCTAATTGTTTTAGGTGTAAGGTTACATTGTTTGTTTGAGATGTTTCTTGTTTCTTGAGGTAGGATTGTATTGTTATAAACTTCCCTCTTAGAACTGCTTTTGCTGCATCCCACAGGTTTTGGGTCATCGTGCTTTCATTATCATTTGTTTCTAGGTATTTTTTTATTTCCTCTTTGATTTCTTCAGTGATCTCTTGGTTGTTTAGTAGCGTATTATTTAGCCTCCATGTGTTTGTATTTTTTACAGTTTTTTTCCTGTCATTGATATCTAGTCTCATAGCATTGTGGTCAGAAAAGATACCTGATACGATTTCAATTTTCTTAAATTTACCAAGGCTTGATTTGTGACCCAAGATATGATCTATCCTGGAGAATGTTCCCTGAGCACCTTAGAAGAAAGTGTATTCCGTTGTTTTTGTATGGAATGGCCTATAAATATCAGTTAAGTCCATCTGTTTAATGTATCATTTAAAGCTTGTGTTTCCTTATTTATTTTCATTTTTGATGATCTGTCCATTGGTGAAAATGGGGTATTAAAGTCCCCTACTATTATTGTGTTATTGTCGATTTTCCCTTTTATGGCTGTTAACATTTGCCTTATGTATTGAGGTGCTCCTATGTTGGGTGCATAAATATTTACAACTGTTATATCTTCTTCTTGGATTGATCCCTTGATCATTATGTAGTGTCCTTCTTTGTCTCTTGTAATGGTCTTTATTTTAAAGTCTATTTTGTCTGATATGAGAATTGCTACTCCAGCTTTCTTTTGATTTCCATTTGCATGGAATATCTTTTTCCATCCCCTCACTTTCAGTCTGTATGTGTCCCTAGGTCTGAAGTGGGTCTCTTGTAGACAGCATATATATGGGTCTTGTTTTTGTGTCCATTCAGCTAGTCTATGTCTTTTGGCTGGAGCATTTAATCCATTTACATTTAATGTAATTATCAATATTATGTTCCTATTACTATTTTCTTAATTGTTTTGGGTTTGTTTTTGTAGGTCTTTTCCTTCTCTTGTGTTTCCTGCTTAGAGAAGTTCTTTTAGTATTTGTTGTAAATCTGGTTTGGTGGTGCTGAATTCTCTTAACTGTTGCTTGTCTGTAAAGGTTGTAATTTCTCCGTCAAATCTGAATGAGATCCTTGCCAGGTAGAGTGATCTTGGTTGTAGGTTTTTCCCTGTCATTACTTTAAATATGTCCTGCCACTCCCTTTTGGCTTGCAGAGTTTCTGCTGAAAGATCAGCTGTCAACCTTATGGGGATTCCTTGTATGTTATTTGTTGCTTTTCCCTTGCTGCTTTTAATATTTTTTCTTTGTATTTAATTTTTGAGAGTTTGATTAATATGTGTTTTGGCGTGTTTCTCCTTGGATTTATCCTGTATGGGATTCTCTGTGCATCCTGGACTTGACTGACTATTTCCTTTCCCATGTTAGGAAGTTTTCAACTATAATCTCTTCAAATATTTTCTCAGTCCCTTTCTTTGTCTCTTCTTTTTCTGGGACCCTTATAATTTGAATGTTGGTGTGTTTAATGTTGTCCCAGCAGTCTCTGAGACTGTTCTCAATTCTTTTCATTTTTTTCTCTTTATTCTGCCCTGTGGTAGTTATTTCCACTACTTTATCTTCCAGGTCACTTATCCATTCTTCTGCCTCAGTTATTCTGCTATTGATTCCTTCTAGAGTATTTTTAATTTCATTTATTGTGTTTTTCATCATTGTTTGTTTGCTCTTTAGTTCTTCTAGGTCCTTGTTAAATGTTTCTTGTATTTTCTCCATTCTATTTCCAAGATTTTGGATCATCTTTACTATCATTACTCTGAATTCCTTTTCAGGTAGACTGCCTATTTCCTCTTCATTTGTTTGGTCTGGTGGATTTTTTACCTTGCTCCTTCATCTGCTGCATATTTCTCTGTCTTCTCATTTTGTTTAACTTACTGTGTTTGGGGTCTCCTTTTCGCAGTCTGCATGTTCATAGTTCCCATTGTTTTTGGTGTCTGACCCCAGTGGGTGAGGTTGGTTCAGTGGGTTGTGTAGGCTTACTGGTGGAGGGGACTGATGCCTGTGTTCTGGTGGGTGGGGCTGAATCTTGTCTTTCTGGTGGGCAGAGCCACATCTGGTAGTGTGTTTTGGGGTGTCTGTGACCTTATTATGATTTTAGGCAGCCTCTCTGCTAATGGGTGGGGTGGTGTTCCTGTCTTGCTAGTTGATTGGCATGGGGCATCCAGCACTGGAGCTTGCTGGCTGTTGGGTGGAGCTGTGTCTTAGTGTTGAGACGGAGGTCTCTGGGAGAGCTCTCGCCGATTGGTATTACATGGGGCTGCGAGGTCTCTGGTAGTCCAATGTCCTGAACCGGCTCTCCCACCTCAAAGGCTCAGGCCTGACGCCTGGCCGGAGCACCAAAATCCTGTCAGCCACACGGCTCAGAAGAAAAGGGAGAAAAAAAAAAAGAAAAAAAATATTAAAATAAAATAATAATAATAATAATAATAATAAAAGAAGAGGACAACCAGACCAATAAACAAATCCACCAATGATAACAAGCGCTAAAAACTATATTAAGATAAACATAAATATCAGAACCAAATCAGTCGCAGACAGCAGACCCCAAGTCTACAGTTGCTCTCAAAGTCCACTGCCTCAATTTTAGGATGATTTGTTGTCTATTCAGGTATTCCACAGATGCAGGGTACATCAAGCTGATTGTGAGGATTTAATCCACTGCTCCTGAGGCTGCTGGGAGAAATTTCCCTTTCTCTTCTTTGTTCCCACAGCTCCTGGGGTTCAGCTTTGGTTTTGGCCCCACCTCTGCTTATAGGTCGCTCTCAGGCATCTGTTCCTGCCCAGACAGGACAGGGTTAAAGGAGTGGCTGATTAGGGGGCTCTGGCTCACTCATGCTGGGAGGGGGGTGGTTACTGTAGTTATAACTCGAATGCTGAGCGAGCCTGCGGTGGCAGAGACCAGCATGATGCTGCAACAGCCTGAGGTGCACCGTGTGTTCTCCCGGGGAAGTTGTCCCTGGATCACAGGACCCTGGCAGTAGCGGGCTGCACAGACTCCCGGGAAGGGAGGTGTGGATAGTGACTTCTGCTTGCACACAGGTTTCTTGGTGGCTGCAGCAGCAGCGTTAGCGTTTCATTCCCGTCTCTGGTGTCCTAGCTGATAGCCGTGGCTCACACCCATCTCTGGAGCTCGTTTACAGTGCTCTGCCTTGTGTGGGCAGACAGGGAAGGAATCCCTTCTCTTTGTGCACCCCAAAACAATGGTCTCTTGTCTCTTAGTTAGGTCCAGACTCTTTTCCGAACTCCCTCCTGGGTAGCTGTGGCGCACTCGCCCCCTTCAGACTGTGTTCACGCAGCCAACCTCAGTCCTCTCCCTGGGATCTGACCTCCAAAGCCCGAGCCTCAGCTCCCAGCCCCACCCATCCTGGCTGGCGGGTGAGCAGACAAGCCTCTCAGGCTGGTGAGTGCTAGTCAGCACAGATCCTCTGTGTGGGAATCTCTCTGCTTTGCCCTCTGCACCCCTGTTCCTGCTCTCTCCTCCGTGGCTCCGAAGCTTCCCCCCTGCCACCACCCCTCCGTTTCTGCCAGTGAAGGGGCTTCCTAGTGCGTGGAAACTTTCCCTCCTTCACAGCTCCCTGCCAGAGGTGCAGGTCCTGTCCCTATTCTTTTGTCTCTGTTTTTTCTTTTTTCTCTTGCCCTACCCAGGTACGTGGGGATTTTCTTGACTTTGGGGAAGTTTGAGGTCTTCTGCCAGCATCCAGTAGGTGTTCTGTAGGAGTTGTTCCACATGTAGATGTATTTTTGATATATTTGTGGGGAGGAAGATGATCTCCACATCCTACTCCTCTGCCATCTTGAAGGTCCCCCTTATTACTCATTTTAAATATAATTGAACTCTTTAGGTTTTTCTTCTGGTTCCCCGCCTCCTCTCCTGAACTTTGCATTAAACTTGTGTTCAGACAATATAAACTCTTTTTTTAAAAAATTTTATTATTTAATTTAATTAATTAATTTATTATTACTATTTTTGTCTTTGTTGGGTCTTCTCTGCTATGCGCAGGTTTTCTCTATTTGCAGTGAGCTGGGGCTACTCTTCGTTGCCGTGCGTGGGCTTCTCATTGAGGTGGTTTGTCTTGTTGCGGAGCACGGATTCTAGGCACGTAAGCTTCAGTAGTTGCAGCACGTGGGCTCAGTAGTTGTGGCTCACAGGCTCTAGAGTGCAGGCTCATTAGTTGTGGCACATGGGCTTAGTTGCTTCAGGGCCTGTGGGGCTTCCTGGACCAGAGATCGAACCCATGTCCCCTGCATTGGCAGGAGGATTCTTTTTTTGTTTTTAGTAAATTGAGAACATTTTAAAAAATTAATTAATTAATTAATTTTTGGCTGCGTTGGGTCTTTGTTGCTGCATGCGGGCTTTCTCTAGTTTTGGAGAGCAGGGACTACTCATCTTTGCACTGCAAGGGGTTCTCATTGTGGTGGCTTCTCTTTGTTGCAGAGCACAGGCTCTAGGAGTGCGGGCTCAGTAGTTGTGGTGTATGGGCTTAGTTGCTCCATAGCATGTGAGATCTTCCTGGCCCAGAGCTCAAACCTGTGTCCCCTGCGTCGGCCAAGAGGATTCCTAACCACTGTGCCACCAGGGAAGTCCCAGACAATATAAACTCTTAGTGCAACCTCTTAGCTGTTACAATTGCTCATACCCTGCTCTGTTAATAACAAATCTGAATTAAATAAATAATTTATGACAATTGTAACTTTTTTTAAAACAATTGAAGTATAGTTGATTTATGAAGTTGTGTTAGCTTCAGGTGTACAGCACAGTGATTTAGAGCATATATATATATATGTTCTTTTTCAGAGCCAGTTGTAGCTGAAAGCAGACTGGATCATCATTTATCGTCCACGTTGCTCCCTTTAGGGGTTTAAGTCAACTTGGCTTGAACCCATGTTTCAAGGTCTGGGCCAGTCAAAAGTCCTTTTTACTCTCTTTTTGAATTGCTAGTCTGATTTCCTCACTGCCCCATTTGCCTCCACTTCTGTGTCCAGGTGTTTAGTTGTGGCCTCTGCTATGCAGAAAGACAAATTCAGACCAGGGGAAGGCAATGGGACAGCTATCTTGGGGATTAACACCTATTAACTTGGAGGTCTTTTCCTTTAGTGCATTATTTCTTAAATAAGTGATTCCCGTCTGATAGTATGGAGGCAGTTTTGTGTAATCAAGACTCTGAAGTTATTGTGGTTCTGCATGGTCCAAAGAGAGAGAAGAGGATGTCTGTATGTGGTCCCTGGTAGCTCTCTGGATTTGGGCTTTGGCTTGTCTGAACTACTATGTAGGTGAGTCACTCTAGACGACCTCCGTGGTAGGGATTACTGGTACAAAAAGTCACGTAAAACACTGTGCAAATGACAGCAAGTCCACAGATGCATTTGGTCACTGTTTGTTAAGGTGAATGATGGTTCCAGGTGGGACCCTGTGGCAGAAACCTCATCCAGTTTAAGGAAGAAGGAGGTTTTGTTGGAAGGTATCACCGAATTGAAGACTGACTACAAGGCTGAGGGCAGCTCCAGGCACTTAGGGCTGGATTATCCCTTATCATCCTCTCAGGCTTCACCAAGGTAAGTGGGGCCTGATTCTGACTGAGCTATTATGTGAGTGTTGCTCATGGTCAAAGAGGGAACAGGCTTTCCCACTTGCTTCAGTAGAACATCTCCACCGAGGACTTCACTTGGACCCAGTTGCATTCCCACGTCCATCCCTGGACCAATCACTACAGGCAGGAAAAGGGTTCTGTGACACTCAAGCTGGGGTCATGTGTGTACCTTCTTATGGAAGGGGGGTAAGGTTTGTTTCTAGAAAAAGTGGAGACAAAGTGGGCTGGGCAGATGAAAACAAAATCTACAAGGGGTTATTCAAGAATTAATTTGCTTATTCATGGATTTTAATAGCTCTATTGGTAGTTCCCTTCTGTGGGAAAGATATTTTGTCCTTCTGTAAAGGGGTTTTCAGCTTTTTGTTGTGTGCTACCCAAGGCAGCCATTTTTGCTTATGGAGGGTTTTTCATGCTCCATCTCATATTTATTTATTTTCCTTGGAGGATTCTTGCTATGATAGCAAAGTGTTCTATTTTGCATACGTTGGGGTTCTATTTGGTTATGGTATAATAGTTATCTGATATATGGTATAATAATTACTTTTTAATAGCTTTGTTGAGTAAGTAGATACTCTTGTACTTTACCTAACCAACTCTGTTGGACACCAAAATTATTTCTATTTTTTTCTCTCTTATTAATCCATCTTTTCTTTCTCTCGTCATCTTTTATGAGAGAAGATATTTGTAGACAGAGTGAAGAGAGGCTCATAATACTACAAAATTTTGCTATGAGAGGTGGTCAATATTAGGAAGAAAAAGGTTTGTTTTTCCAGTAGATGTTCTCCTCTGAAGAATATTAATGCCCAAAGCTTCTCCCAAGAAGCATGATGAGAGCCTTCTCTGACCTCTCAGGTTGGAGAGTCTAAGCATTTTATGGAAAATGCAAGAAGGAGCAAGTATGCTGAGGGAAAAAAAAGGAAAATTTTTTAAAAAGATGGAGAAGTGGGGAGAACATAAAAAAAAGAAGTTCCTGGAAACCTATCCATGGAAGAATCTGTATGGACAGTAAAGGTTATATAGATGTAAACAACAGAAACCAACTATGGATAACTTAAGTATTGGAGATGTATATATAGGTCACAGGATTTAAAAATAATTTCATGAACTAGACTCAGAGAGGGCACATAGAAGAGCAGCTCCAGCCTGTGCTATACAGTAGGTCCTTGTTGGTTCTCAATTTTGTATAGTGTGTATATATGAAAAAGCTGTACACTTAGAAAAAAACATGGAACCAACTAGAAATGCACAATAACTAGTTTATATTTTAAAAAATGTGAATGCAATCAAATACATTGATACAAAAGAGTAATAATATATTTGATACCTATAGCTAGAAAGATTCTACATTCTAAAGATAGTGCAAAATATTATAAATGCCTCAAGTTTAAAAAGAAAAATAACCTTGGTATATGTAAGAAGAAGAATACATGATCTCTTTGAAATAAAAATATGTATTCAGTGGTTTTATCTTGTAACTGAAGTTGTTTGAAACAATAAACATTAAATTGAAGAAAAAAAAAAAGAGCAGCTCCAGAGAACTAGGGAGCAGGAACTCATGGACAGTCTCTGGTGCTGGGCTCACAGGATAAATTAGCTTCAATCATTGACTTAGCTGGGCTTGGCCAGGGGAGATAAGGATTCTCGGACAGTCATACCAAGTCTGGACACAGTGGTGGAAGGGTACTTCTCAAAGCAAACAAAGTGTTGGTACCAGAAGGAAAGGGCATGGATGTTGGCCAGGCAAAGACAACGGTTGAGGAAACTAAGGCCAGAGCAGGTTGTTCACTTCGATTTTCATTTCTCCTTTGATTTTGTCTGTAAGAGTACAGACCTCTCTCCCAGAAAAATGTTCTGTTACTTCCTGCTCTGCCTATCTTATATTCCTAAATTTGTTTCAATTGGCAAGTTGGGCCTTTCTTGCCCCTGAACCCTAATGGAAAATTGCTGATGGGACCCCCTCTATCAATGCCCACGTGCCTCGGGTAGACAAATTCAGAGGTAGTTATTTATTTATTTATTTATTTATTTATTTTGATCAATATATTTTTTAATTGAAGTATAGTTGATTTACAATGCTGTGTTAATTTCTGCTGTACAGCCAAGTGATTCAGTTATACATACATATATATTCTATTAAAAAATTTTTTTTCCCGTTATGGTTTATCATAGGATATTGAGTATAGTTCTCTGTGCTATACAGTAGGACCTTGTTGCTTATGAGATGGTCATTTAGCTGAGCATGGGAAGGTGTTGAGGAAGCCTTGGACAAGCCTCCCCCTAGCAGATCCCAGATGGCCTCTGAGGCTTTCCCATGCTCACAGAGGTGGTAGGAGGCAGGTGGGCCTAGCAGCCTGGTTTCTGATCTCCAAGGCCAGTGCTCTTACTTTAATATATCTGGTTGTGATAGTTAATTTTATGTGTCAATTTGACTTGGCCTTGGGATGTCCAATCACTGGTTAAATATTATTCTGGGTGTCTGTGAGGGTGTTTCCAGAAGAAGCATTTGAATTGGTGGACTGAGTAAAGCAGATGGCTCTCTGCAACGTGGGTGGGCATTGTCTAATCTGCTGGGAGCCTCAATAGAACAAAAAGGCGGGGGGGCGCCTTCCCTGGTGGTCCAGTGGTCAAGACTCCACGCTCCCAATGCGGGGGGGGGGGGCCGTGTTCTATTCCTGGTTGGGGAACTAAGATCCCACATACTGCAGCTAAGCCCACGCACCACAACTACTGAGCCCATGTGCCACAACTAGAGAGCTTGCACACAGCAATGAAGACTCAGTGCAGCCAAAATAAATAAATTAATTTTTTTAAAAAAGGAAGGAGAAGGTTAAATTCTCTCTCTGCCTGACTGCTGAGCTGGGACATTGATCTTCTCCTGTCCCAGGGGCTCCTGGTTCTCAGACCTTCAGACTTGGACTGGAATCTACACCACTGGTTCTCGCTCTAAGGCCTTCAAACTACACCATCAACCCTCCTGGGTCTCCAGCTTTCAGACAGCAGTTCGTGGGACTTCTCAGCCTCCATAATCATGTGAGACAATATCTTATAATAGATAAAAAATATATGTATATAATCTTCCCATGGTTCTGTTTCTCTGGAATCCCCTAATATACCAGTCATTACAACTTCAGACATAAGGATGAGTTTTTGCTGAATTTGAGAATCCCTGTGCAAAGTAAAAGAATAATTAAATCAAATAGTTGGAAGGAAAAATACGATTGATGTTAAGGGGGCAAAGTGAGACAGAAACATTTCAGGGGCAGTCTTAGAGGTAGAATGTGGCTACTGATGGGACATAAGGACAAACAAGGAATGGGGCCTAAGGCAAAATGTTGCAGGCAAAAAGATAAAGCTCTTTAGTCCTAAGGAAGATTGATATATCTTAAACGCAAGACAGAAATCAGGGTCCAAAGAGAAAACTCATTTTTTTGGATACATGAAGTTGTCCAAAAAAAAAAATCCATAAAACACTTCGTTGCAGTTCAGAAACAAAGAGTAGGGGGTAACTGTAAACACAGATCCTAATAGAAGTGAGGGTGAAGAATCGCAAAAGGCAGGCCCCGGCTAAGGTATCTGCACATTCCAGACTCAGGTCATTTCAGGGGAAATAGGACGGAAAAACTGATGAATGGGATGTGGTCTAGAAAACAAACAGAAGAAAGAAATTTAAATTTAAGGACTGTAGGGACTTCCCAGGCGGTCCAGTGGTTAAGACTCCATGCTTCCATTGCAGGGGGCGTGGGTTCAATCCCTGGTCACGGAACTAAGATCCCTCATGCTGCATAGCCAAAAAAAAAGAAAAAAAAATTAAAGGACTATAGCTTGTTCATTTAGAACCTACATAAAAGACAATTAGACAGTATGGCTATCAGACATAGCCAGAAACTAGAGATAAACCAGTTCTTTAGTTTTACGAACTTTGTTTAAAAATTAATATTTTTACTGAAAAAGTACAATAGTAAAAATTTTAGCGATCTCTATTACAATCCCTTAAATTGAAGTTAAACTCTGAAAAATTAAATTCTCAAGTTCTGAAAACTAAAGTTAAATCTTTTTTTAAAGTTTTCTTAAGAAGGAAAATCCTAAAGTGTGGGCAAAGCACACAGGTGATTTGGAACAGCTGAAGGGGTGTGCTAGCCTAATAGTGCAGACACAGACACCACATAAGAGCCAGGACTATAAAGAATTAGAGAATTTTAGATGTGGATAGTACTGTAAAAAGTACTCACAAAACCTGCTCTGAACTGACATAAAGTTATTTTGGTTTTTATTTTTCCATTTAGTAAGATTATTTTTTCTGCTGAAGAATTTTTTTTAATTTTATTTTTTTATTGAAGTGTAGTTGATTTACAATGTTGTGTTAGTTTCAGGTGGATAGCAAAGTGATTCAGTTATACATATGTATATTCTTCTTCAGATTCTTTTCTCTTATAGGTTATTATAAAATATTGAGTATAGTTGTGCTATATAGGAGGTCCTTGTTGGTTATCTATTTTATGTACAGTGGTGTGTACATGTTAAGCCCAAACTCCTAATTTATCCCTCCCCCACCTTTCCCTTTTGGAAACCATAAGTTTCTTTTCTATGTCTGGTGCAGAAATATTAATGTGTTTGATTTTGGGCAGTTTTTTGGCTCTCCTTTCACATATATTCTATTGTCCAGGACTTAAGAAACAGTCAGTCAAGATACTTCTTAACGTTTTCACTTCCTGACACTCGATTTTGGCTTACAGCAGATGTTTCCATTATCCCAGAGTTGTGCCCCAAAATGGGATGGGAATGGAACAAGTGCTTAGTAGGGTGAGCAAAAAAGAGTGAGGGTAACTTGCCACATCTTGATCTTTCCCCACTTGCCTCCTTTCATGATTCTACTTCTTGAGCCTTCATTTAGAGCTCAGTGGAGAACTCCCAAGTGAGAAGAAGAATTCTTTCCCATCCAGAACTTTTTCCCATCCAGAAATAGTAAATCATTTTCTATCTCTGTTATTAACACAACATTGGCATCCCCCGCCACACGAGCTCCCCACCCATCCTCCAGGAATCTTCTTTGCACCTGGAAATTGTTACTTGCCTGAGCCTTGAAGTGTTCTTCTTTCTAACATGAACTTGCTTGTGAGTACTCTAGCACAGAATATGTCCAGATATTAAAATAATAGAATATATGATACAACACAAATGTAAATGAATTTGTACACAATATATTGAATGAGATCATGCAAATAACACATGTAACACATTTCCTGGCATTCTATTAAGACTCTATAACTGTGCATCATCATTATGATGATGATGATGGTGATGGTGATGATGATGGTAATGGTAGGTAAGACTGTTCTAATACCCAGAATCTCCAAGCAATCTTGTCATTGACCCATGTTCACTTCCCTCACTGACCCTGAGCTCATCTTATGTTTTCTGATGCTTTCCCATTTTCTTGGAATCTCTTGGAGCAGGCTGATTTCCAGCATCTCTAGGTCTTGCCCTGGATTGCATCCTCACCCAGGTAAGTGGCACAGCACCTCCCAGTACTGATGATTTTGTGCAGCATGCACTTAGAGGTAAAAAGCCTCTCTGCTTTATCCTAGAACAGTGGTCATATTCTCTCTTCATACATCATAGGACTACTTATCTCTTTTTTCTCTTTTTGAAGTAAGCATTCTAACTTTGAGAATACCTCCACAAGTTTCAAATCTGGGTGCCTTCTTGACTCTCCCAAGAGGAAATTCAAAAACTATACCTTTGCTCTCTCAGGAAAATTTATATAACCTATGAATTATTTAGCCTCTTAACCCATATAGAGTTTCCATACATTTTATTTGCATGGTTATATTAATAATCAGTGCTTATTGCAGATGAATTAGAAAATATGTATGAATATCCATATATGAAAAAAGGAAACAAAATTGTGTATAATTTCAACATCCAGGATTTGTTCTGTTAGCATATTAATGTGTGGATTTCCATACTGCCTTTTATAGTCCAGTCCTTGGGATGGGATCATTGCATACATATCATTTTTAACCTGACTTTAAAATTTTTAATTTAACATATTTTGAAAATCTTTGCATGTTAATAAATACAATCAGATGGAATCCCAATGTTGAGGTCCAGTAATGGGAGCTAGGGGAGATATGGTAAATAGCAAATAGGCTGAGTGTTGGTTCATCAGCATCCACATGGAACCCAAAAATACACAAACATCACTATAGCAGAGGCCACCACATCTATTGCTTTATTGTTGTTCATAGCTCTTATTTCCACTTGACTATTTTTAAAAATTAATTAATTAATTAATTAATTAATTTTTGGCTGTGTTGGTTCTCCATTGCTGCATGTGGGCTTTCTCTAGTTGTGGCGAGCGGGGGCTACTCTTCATTGTGGTGCACAGGCCTCTCATTGTGGTGGCTTCTATTGTTGCGGAGCACGGGCTCTAGGTGTGCGGGCTTCAGTAATTGTGGCATGCGGGCTCAGTAGTTGTGGCACACGGGCTTAGTAGTTCTGCAGCATGTGGGATCTTCCCAGACCATGGATCAAACCTGTGTCCCCTGCATTGGCAGGCAGATTCTCAACCACTGTGCCACCAGAGAAGTCCCGTCCACTTGACTATTTTTATTTATTGTTTGTGAGTTGTCTATCTTCCCCACAAGAATATAAGCTTTGTTTGGTTTATCGTTATATCCCTGGCACTAGAACTATATCTGGTACAAAATCAGCGCTCAACCCAAATTTGTTGAATAAATTAATGAATAAACACTACATGAATGAAAGAATGAATGAATGAAGATTCACGCCACAATCTGCAATTACCTTCTTGTTCATTTATTTGGTATCTTGTTTATTATCTAGCATTCTCCACCAGGGTGTAAGCACAGCACCCAACACAGAGTAGGTCCTCACTAGATACTTTTTGATGAGTGAATGAATGAATTAGTAACTTTATATCTTCAGTTGATGTCACTGTAACCAAGTGGATTGTGTCAGAGACAGCATTTACCAAATGCCCATGCTCCCCCTTACATTTCCCAACATCCTTTGCAAAGAGGTTGTAGCCATGTGACAAGCTCTGGCCAATGGGCTGTGAGTGGGAGTAACCTGTGTTATTCTGGGGATGAGGCAATTAAGAGCTAGTGTGCTTCCTGCATATCTTTCTTTCTTTGACTCAGGAACTTGGATGCCAGGTATTTCAGCTGACACAGCTATAGGGTGGAAAAAAGACACCCACACAACATCAGACTTTAGGTAAGTGAGAAATAAAGCTTTTTGGGGTAGGGGAGCGGTGGTTAGACCACTGATTTTTAGAGTTTGCCATTTTAGGACTTACTGCAACATTAGCCAAGACTATCCTGAATAATACATATATAAAACCAGAATTAGAAATGTGTTCTTTGGCCATTGAATTGAACAAATTTAATTGATATAAACTAAGATGTTGCCTGTGATTTTCACCTAATGGTTTTATTTGTTTTTTTGTTGTTATAACACCCTCCCTGAAGTCCTGGGTTGAAAGCAAAGACATAAAACTGAAAATGTTCTGAATATGAATTAGATTTCTTCAGATATTTCATGGGTTTGAAATAAAATATTTCAGTTTAGTATGCTACCTAAATTGTTTCTACTGTAAATTCTAATTTCACCTAACCCGTAGGTTGTTTATAATTTCTGAGCAGGAACAATTAATTCCCTTAGAGATGGAGTAATAAACAAATATTTATACCCCTGGGGTGTCATATTTTTAGGCTGACAGCTGCAGTGATGGTAAATATGAGGAAGAGAGAGTGCTATTGGTTTGCTAGAGTCAATTATTTACCTGTTTCAGACATCCCCAAACTTTCTGGGCTCACGGTTATAGTCAACTCAGTAATTTAATCATGAGCCAAAAAATGTATAACATTCTAGATTATTAAGTAGTTAGGTCCAAATAACTTACTGACAGTAATTTGTATGGTGCCCGACAGATGTTCTTGTGTTTCCCTCAAAAATGTAAAACCTCCTTCAGGGCCCATCTGATTCACAGCCTGTGACCCTGGGCACCTCGGCACACATAGTTTGGAACTACAGGTCTCTGATTTGATATTTGGGAGGATCTGAGGAGCACTATTTTGGAGATCTTTTGGGAAGTTTCTAGCCTTTCATGAGCTTCTGTATTTTTTTTTTTTTTGAGAAGTCTATGTTTTATTTATTTATTTAAATTTTTATTTTACATTGGAGTATAGTTGATTAACAGTGTTGTGTTAGTTTCAGGTGTACAGCAAAGTGATTCAGTTATACATATTCATGTATCTATTCTTTTTCAAGTTCTTTTCCCTTTTAGGTTATTACAGAATATTGGGCAGAGTTCCCTGTACTATATGAGCTTCTGGGGTTTTTTGTAGAGAAATCGAGGGTCTATTGACAACACATCTGAGGGGAGTAACTTGAGCTTCAAGTGGAATTTGGAGCATTGTGGCCATCGCTCTGAATATTTCACATTTCACTGAAAGAAGAAGTCACCAGAGCAGACGATACCAGCTGAGGTCAGTAGACAAAAGAGTAAAGTGGGTAAGCTGGTTCCTGGTACTTTCAGCCTCTGTTCTTTTGGCTTCCAGAGTCCAGTGCTCCTGTGGATTCCCTGTTACCACTCTGGATAATCCTTTCCAGCTTCTTTGATCAGCTAATCCTTGCTATGGAGCTTAATTGTTGACATTCTTCAGGTCTTGGTCTTAGATTTCAATTATAGTCTACGAGTAGATGGTTCCCCAAACCTTTAATTTTTTTTCCCTTCCTACTGGTGTTTCCCTTTTAAAATCACCCCAGTCCTTTAGTAAAAGAAAGTCAACCTTGACAGCCATGTGTAGAGATCTTGGGGAGACAGAAAAGCAGGGCAGTCAAGGGGTCCCTTCCTCAGACCCCACAGGGAGACATGGGATCCTATGAAGGGAACACAGGTGTGGAGGTTCAGGGGGTGCCCAGTGGTGCAGTAAGGGGGAGCCCACAGTGAAACAGAACCTGATGGAGGAGACACGTGACACCCACACACAGTGTCCGGAGACCTGACTCCAGAGACACTTGAGAGGCAAAGCTTCCACTCTCCCGCAGTGTGCTAGATCAGGGGTTCTTCACTCTAGATGTACAAGAGAATCACCTGGGGAAGTTTTTAAAATGCCAGCATCCTTCCCTGACCAATAAAATCAGATTTAGGGTGAGAGGCTTGGGTATCAGGAGATTTTAAAAAGCTCCTGAGGGGATTCCAATGAGTAGTCAGGGTTGAGAACCACTTTGCTAGAGGAAGCTGACTTGAGAAACAGGTGGAGACGTGGGTGGGGCAGAGTGAACTTGAGTTTCTCCTGGCCCACCAGCAGGTTCAGGGGATAGGGGCTTGGACCTGTGGGTAAACATCTTGCCACCATGTGAAGCACAGGAATAAACCCACCATGGAGGAATGGGGAGCCGAGATATGAAGAAGGGTCAAATCTTGATGACATCCTTTGAGACAATCCTGAAGCTAGCACTGTGTCTGGGAATTTCAGTTTTATACCCCACACCTTCTCTTTTTACTTAAGCCAGAATGGCTTGGGTTTTCTGCTTTTGTATAGAGACAGCAGAGGGCTGCTTCCATGGCTGTTACTCCCTACTTCCACCTTCTCTGCCAACAATCTTCAAGGGACATTCACATTCTAGACCTTCTATAAAGGACCTTGTTTTGCTTTGGTTGGCAGAGACTACTCATTGGGTCCCAATATTTCTTCTCCCTTTCTTCCATAGCATAACATTTCTAGCTGAGCTGCCCAGAAAAATAAAGACTATAATTTTTAGCCTCCATTGCAGTTATAGCCATAAGACTAAGTTTTGGCCAGTAGGATGCAAGCAGGATAATGTGATGGCATCCAGAATCCTTAAAAGACAGCAAAAACGGGCCCTTTTCTCCATCCTTTCTCCATTTTGCTTTCTGAAACATGGATGTCGCCATCTTTGACTTGGCGACGAAGCCATACCTTAGGACTGGGACAGATGGGGAGCTTGAGTCCTGGGAATTCCAGGGAGCGGACCCACGCCATTGACTCTGGCCTGACACTTCCAGAGTTCATTAATGTGAATGAGAAATACATGTCTCTCTTATTAAGCCAATGCTATTTTGGGTTTTCTGTCACTCAAAGCTGAATCTAATCCTAATTAATATACCTTATTAAGTTTCATCTTGAGAGATTTGGACCAGCACTTTGTGTCTTTTGGTACCAATGTCATCACTCAACATCTCTACCCCATCCAGCTCTCCGTCGTCAGTTAATGAGATCAGTGTGCCATCCATGCTTCCAGCCATCATTAATAAAAATAGGATCAGGAGAGGGCCAAGGACAGCAGTCTCCAGCTTACTCCAGAGAGCTCTCTCATTGGGGTCCTGGTGATCTGTCCACCTTGTCCTTGGACAGAGGTGTGAGTTGGTGTGGAGGGAAGCTGAGGAGTGTCAACTATAGATCAGTGGGTCTCAAGCTTTAGTGTGTAACAGGACCACCTGGAGGGCTTGTTAAAACACAGATTGCTGGGTCTCATCTCCAGAGTTTCTGATTCAGTGTGGCTGGAGTGAGGCCCAAATATTTGTGCTTCTACCGAATCCCAGGTGATGCTGATACTGATGGTCCAGGGACCACACTTTGAGAACCGTTATCCTGGGCTCTGTTTTTTCAGTTGGAAGATGATCTAGAAAAGAGAAAGAATATTTAAAAGTCATTTGGCTATGGACAGCAAGTCTTTGTGGAGACAAAAGGGGATGGACTGCAGAATATCAGTGAGGGTTGGACTCTGTTAGGACCCGGGCACTGCCTTGTGGCTTTCAGGAAAGAGCCCAGCAAGACAGGGTGCAGATAAAGGTAGATTGGCCCATTTGCTATGAGGAGGCTGTAGGAGCTTCTGTCCAGTGGCTTCTATTTTCTCAAGTGAGGAATATGCAAGAGCATTAACTGACGTGAGGGATATTAGCTGAGTGAGGAGAAATTTTGAAATACTTTCGGCATGTCCAATATCCCAGGGGAGTGTAATATGTACCAGGGCATGAGTAGGAAGACTCAAGCAAGGTTGATACCTATTTAAGGAGTTAATTGACTAATCTTTGTATTAGTACATTACTAAGAACATCTAAATATTAAACTTAAAGCAGTTCCAGGGGGTTACAGCACTAAATTCATCAAGATGACTCCAGGCCCAGAAAAGTACTTAGTGAATGTTCAGTTCACATTTAACAGTAAACAAGCACGTGAAGTTCAATTTGTAGTTTAGATGGTCCCCCTGGAACAAAATCACAGTTTGTTAGTTTTTATGTGGGTATATTTTTTGTTACTTTTAATGAATTAAAACAATAATCTGTTTCATGGACACGCATTATATATTGTGTGATTGTCTTAATAGAAATAATACTTCATACATTGTTGGAGTCCCACACCTTAAAAAAAAAAAGGCAACAAGTGTACAACTACCAAATCTTGAAATGCAGTTTTCTTTCTAGAGTTACAAGAAATTCCAACAGGTTCTGCTACATATAAGCTACATTCCAGCTTACTTCTGGCACACAGGAGCAGTCAGAGTCATGGTTCAGTAGGCTTCTCTCTGGGGACATGAGAAGTTGGGGAATAAATCTGGGGACATTTGGAATAGCTTCACACACCACCACAGAGTCGGGGACTGGCTTCAGATTGCCACTAGTTCTCAGAGCAAGAAATTAAAACCAGTAGAAACCCAGAGAACAGCTCTGCCACTAGATAGGTCCTCAGAGAAGAGGGCGGTGACCAACTGTCTCAATTTGCTTGGGACTAAGGAGGTACCTGGGATGTGGGATTTTTAGTGCTAAACCTCTGGTAGTCTAGAACAAAGCAGGACAAATTGATCACCTTAGCAGGGGCTGACCATTATGAAGAAAAAACCCCAATATAGCTAGCATGGCAAGACTGCTGTTTTGATTTATGGTAGGGGACAAGGCTGGCTTCTCGTGTATGTGACTGGTGTAGTGTAGTCACACAGATCCCCGCACTCAGAAGGGCCCATGCTTGGTAGAATACTCTACTGTCATCCCTTGAAAGTCTTAATAACATTTGAAGAAAGGGTTCCTCATTTTTCTTTTGTACTAAGTCCTGCATGTTGTGTAGCCAGTGTGCAAATTACATAGGAAGGGAGCTGGAGTTTTTGTTTTTATTTCTATGTGTCCTGATGAGAGATGAAGACAGGTTTTCTCTCTCCCCCCACCCCCTGCCCCTCTCCCACTCTCCTTCTCCTCTTTCTGGTTAAGCCAAACCTATGCAAGGTATTTCTTTATCCATTAATGTTTTAAAAGGCCATGCTGTCTTATCACAAATGTTAGCGTATAAAAAATTAAACTTGGTTCAAATGCAGCCTTTCCACCCTGGATGTGTTTCTCCCAGTAAGGAAAAGAGAGCAAGAGAAGGAAGAAGGAAAGTATTTAGAAAAGCTGAAGTCAGTGTGGCAGAAGTATCAGCTGGGAGTCTCCAGAGTGGGAGAAGCCACACACAACTCTGGATCAAAGGGAAAAACCTCAGGAAAGATGAAAGGGGTGATAATTGTAAGTGGAGAGAGAGTTTCATAATAGAGGTGATAATAACAAGTACTTATCTGTGAAACTGAGGGAGAGTTAAAATTGAGCAGGGTGTGTAGTGGCCTGAGGAGGGTCCATTGACATCTCTACTGTGGGAATTTTAATTCTTTCCAAGTTATTTCTATTTTTTCCCTCTTGGATGTGAAAATCAAGCTTTTTCAAACAAAAAGGTGTTTTACTGTGGTATTTACTTATGCTTTTAAATACGGACCGTAAGGAGGACAGGGGATGGTTAGCTGAGAGAGGGTAAGTACCACTGAAGCTGGAGTGTGAAGCCGGGTGGCTGAGCCGGGTGTAAGGCTGTGAAGCTGACCTTCAGGAATTAGCTGAGCTCAGCTGTGTTCTCACTGTGACCATGCCTCCTAACGCGACCCAGAGGGTGGGCTCACCGGGGCGGGGGTGGGGGGGACGGTGAGCGCCTTCCTCGTCCCCAGGATGGCGTGTGGGGGGACCTCATCCTCCGCTGGCCTCACCTGAGCCAGGCTGCCAAGTGACAGTCATGCCAGCTGTCGCTGCTCCGAGCTGTTCCGGGCAGCAGGGAGCCGAGTACCATTCCTATACGCTAATGATGAAAAATCTAAAATTGAAATTAAGAAAACACTCCCATTTACCATTGCAACAAAAAGAATAAAATATCTAGGAATAAACCTACCTAAGGAGACAAAAGACCTGTATG
Organism: Balaenoptera borealis; assembly: GCF_965194805.1. NCBI lineage: Eukaryota > Metazoa > Chordata > Mammalia > Artiodactyla > Balaenopteridae > Balaenoptera > Balaenoptera borealis. The sequence continues at coordinate 59,542,029 of NC_138876.1, read as the reverse complement.
CAGAAAATTATAAGACACTGATGAAAGAAATGAAAGATGATACAAATAGATGGAGAGATATACCATGTTCTTGGATTGGAAGAATCAACATTGTGAAAATGACTCTACTACCCAAAGCAATCTACAGATTCAATGCAATCCCTATCAAATTACCACTGGCATTTTTCACAGAACTAGAACAAAAAATTTCACAATTTGTATAGAAAGGTAGGTGGAGTAGGGCCTGCTGTGAAAAACGCAGGTTCTCTGACATTTAAAATGTATTTATCTTCCTGTCTGGATGGATAGATGTAAAAGCCATGTGATAGATGAGGCCCGGGAAAGGGAGTTGTCATCAGATGCAGGGATTCTGCCCGAGGCGCTGAAAGGTTGCTCTGGTCCCTGTGGTCTCTCTTCCCCCATCCTTTGCTTGTACGTAATTGGATTAAGAATCACTCTGTGGAGGTCTGGACAAACCCTCCTGGGCTTCTTAGGGAGGGAAAAAATATTCTATAAATACAAAGTCTGACCTGGCTGGAAAAGAATAATTTTTAAAGCTTAGAAAACTTGGCAGCGTGTATGTGTTTGGGTCCTGAGTTTTATTAAACTAAGTGATGAATGACTTCCAGGCAATGAGGCAGAAAGGCAAGAGAGAAGCTTCCAAGTGGCTGCCAATATGTTTAGAGCAAGGACACCAAATCCAGGTGTCCCTACTGCTTTCTTGCTAAAATGTCCTTAAGTTGTAAAAAGTTGCTCCTCTTTTGTTCCGTTTTAACAATATTAAGACTCAGAACAGTGTTGGCTGATACATGATTTTTAAAATATTGTGCATATCTAGACTGTTCTAGAAGTAACTTTTTATGAAATAGTATACATTTAAACATTTTGTTGGAGTGTTTGTGAAGTCAACTCAGGTCAGCTTTGGAAAATAGACTATATTTGTGTAGTAAGGTAAAAATTTCTCGGCAAGGCAAATATTTAAGGAAATGATGACAATGTCAACATTTTATAAAAGATAGAGGTAACTATTGTTGGATGGTGAATATTTAAGTTCAAAAGATGTGGATCTACTCCTGTTCTCTCCTTTAAAACACATCTAAGCCTTAATTAAACATCTATTGTTAGCAGAGGTTTTAATGAATATTCCGCTAGAGGGCAGCATTTGATAAGGGTTTGATAGAAATATATATACATTCACAGTGTATAGATATCATAGAAGTTTGTTTTTTAAGCAATAATAATAGTAGAAGGTACTTATCTTGCTTTCATCAGCACAACTGAAGTAAAGAAGCTATGCATGCTTGGTTTCAACATGGGATAAATAGTCCTTAAAGCAGCATACCTTAAGTTGAAGAGGGTGTGTTTGCTTTGTAGTTTTCAAGATGAAAAAGCGATCAAAGGAACGAAAAACAATTTAGGTAGTACTTTACAAGGGCTGGATTGATCCCATTGGCTTGCTAAAAAGGAGTTTGGTTGTTTTAACTCAAACTCCAACACACTATTTACCCTCCCTGGGAAACCATCCAAATTTGGCTGCATTCCATATGCTAGAAAAAGCTTGGAGCCGGAGCCAACTGTGGGTTTGACTGAGGTGGCAGGATAGTGCAAGGAAAGGTTGCAGCCTGCTTCCCAGGGGCCAGAAACATCATAGCCACGCCCCTGGGGCAGTAGTGACTGGGAGGTGGCTAGGAGGTATGCCTGACTCATAGACGTCAGTCAGTAAAGGTTGGTTTTTCTTTTATTCACTTGCTATGCAATTATATCTGTCTTGTGGTGCTGCTTAACTTATTACAATTTTAAAAATTAAAGAAACTCACGCACATGGTAAACAAACAGTATAAGATGGTGCGTGATTAAAAATGTATTTCTGACCTCACACACCCGATCCACCCTCCAGAGGTAACCACCAGCAACGATTTTTTGGTATATCATGCAGAAAATGTTCGTGCGGAAAGATGCTTCTATAGGCATATGTATATGTCATACAAATAGGAGCAAATTATATAGACATTAGTCTGTACCTTGTTTTTTATGTTCAATAATGCATCTTGGAAATCTTCCATATCTTACGGCTTAGCTTTTTCAATTTTATTTCCCCAGTGAGACATACTTCTCAATGGCAGGAACTTCATTTTTTTTTCCCTTTTCGTTTTTGCCTCATAGTGTCAGAGGGAGTACGTCAACATTCTAGGTGTTTAATAACTATTCTGGGGATAAAGAAGATGTGGTATATATATATATATATACAATGGAATATTACTCAGCTATAAAAAGGAAAGAAACACTGCCATTTGCAGCAACATTGATGGACCCAGAGATTATCATGTTAGGCAGAGAAAGACAAATATCATATGATATCACTTATATGTGGAATCTAAAAAAATGAACTTATTTACAAAACAGAAATAGACTCAACAGACATAGAAAACAAACTTATGGCTACCAAAAGGGAAAGGGGTGGGGAGGAATAAATTAGGAGGCTGGGATCAACAGATACACACTACTATATATAAAATAGATAAAAACAAAGACCTACTGTATAGCACAAGGAACTGTATTCAATATCTTGTAATAACCTGTAATGGAAAAGAATCTGAAAAAGAATATATGTGTGTGTGTGTGCGTATAAACGAATCACTTTGCTATGCACCTGAAACAAATATCAACTATACTTCAATTTAAAAAATTAAAAAAAAACAAAAACAAAACCAAAAATAACCATTCTGGGATTGATTGGCTGGAATGTTAGTCTGCTCCTGGTGAGGAAGAAGAAGGAAGGTTATAATCACATTGAGGAATTTGTTTTATTCATTTCCAAAAAACAAGAACTGGAAAGAGTACATTGGGTCAACTTGTCTAGTACTTTTCTCAGCTTCTAATACTCGAAACTGACCTCAAAAGCCTTGCATTATTTTGGCCTGTGGGTTGTCCCAGCTCCTTTCATTTGTCACTCAACAGTGAGCTGTGCCTTTGAATTGGCAGGTGTTCATAATCTCATTATTACGACTGGATGCCCTGTGATGACAGGGTATAAAGGGATCCTCAGAAGTCAAAGATGACATTCATGTGGGTCTAGCGTTTCCGTGCTATAGAGCACTGATGATGGTCCTTCATCTTAAAGATTGTGTTTTAGGATTTCAATACATTTGCATGTATTGAAATCACATGCAAAAATTGTAGTATTTACTTTTTACACTTTATCCCTTGTTTAGCTTTTATAGCATTGATTTGAGGAATCTTTTTTTTGTTCCCAAAAGATCTATGAATTTTATCATTTAGAAATAATCTTACCTAGAGACTTGATTGTGGTATAACCTCTCAATTTTTTTTAAGTCCTTGCATAGGTAACTAGAGGGTGTTATGCTAAGTGAAATAAGTCAGAGAAAGACAAATACTGTATTATGTCACTTATATGTGGAATCTAAAATACAAAACAAATGAACAAACATAACAAAACAGAAATAGAGTTAAAGACACAGAACAAACAGGTGGTTGCCAGAGGGGAGGGGGGTGAGGGGAGAAAAGAAACATGTCAGGGAAGATTTAGAGGTACAAACTTCCAGTTGCAGAATAAATGAGCCATGGGTATGAAATGTACGGTGTGGGCAATATAGTCAATAACTATGCAGTATCTCTGTATGGTGACAGATCATAGACTTACCATGGTGATCATTTTGCGATATATAGAAATGCTAAATCACTATGTTGTGTAACAGGAACAAATATAGTGTTGTGGGTCAATAATACTTCAAAAACAAACGAATAAACAAACAAACTCATAGAAAAAGAGATCAGATTTGTGGTTACCAGAGGCGGGGGCGGGGAGGGGGGATTGGATGAAGGCAGTCAAAAGGTACGAACTTCCAGGTATAAGATAAATGTGTACTAGGGATGTCATGTACAACCTGATAAAGGTAATTAGCACTGAGGTATATTGCAAGTGAAAGTTGTTAAGAGAGTATATCCTAAGAGTTCTCATCACAAAGAAAAAGATTTTTTCTATTTCTTTAATTTTGTATCTATATGAGACGATGGAAGATCACTAAACTTATTGTGACAATCATTTCATGATGCACGTAAGTCAAATCTCTATGCTGTACACCTTAAACTTATACAGTGCTGTATGCCAATTATATCCCAATAAAACAGAGGAAAATATAAATAAAAGTATTCTGATACCACTTCAAAAATAAAAATAAAAACAGTGAGCCACAAACATTTCCTACTGAATAAAGGCAAAGTCTCTTGTGTTGGGACAGGATCGTGGTGAATTTGAAATGTCTATTTTCTTCCAAGGACCCATGTGTCAGAAAACTGGACTATTTCCTAAATGCGCTCTCACTTTCTTGCTTCTGGGCCTTTTTCTCCTAGTTTGTCCTCGGAAGTTCTACTAGTTTCTTAAGGCACAGCTTCAGTGCTACCATTTGCATTCAAGCCAGCAGACTTTGAGGGTCCTCTGTGTGCAGAGAGGCACCCATGGAGGCCTGGCCCTGGGGAAGACAATACAGATAAGGCTCAGTTTCTTCCCTGAGCAGCTCTGTAGGTGATGGGGACCAACCACGTGGCCAGTGCTGCAAGGGAGACTGCGAATGCGCTTCAGGAGGGGAGAGAGGAGGCCATCAGTTCATACCGGGGATGACACTGTGGTTTCGCTGACGTGATGCTTACGTTGGTTTTTCAAGGGTTTGAAGGGCTTGGTTGACCAGCTGCAGTCAGTGGAAGGATCTTCCAGGTCTGGACAAAGGCTCTAGGTATTCTCTAACCAACCATGGCATGTGGGAGAATGACAAACAGTCTGTGTCTAGAGGGTCGGGTGCGTGGAAGAGGCTGGAGGCCGACCATGTCTAGATTCGGAAGAACTCTCATTGTTATGCTCAGGAATTGGGCATATGGAAAGCATGGAAGAATGCCATGCAGGGGGTGATTGGATGGATGACGACCGTTAATCAAAACCGGGAACATAGGAAGTTCCCTGGCGGTCCAGTGGTTAGGACTCAGCGCTTTCCCTGCCATGGACCCAGGTTCGATCCCTGGTCGAAGAGCTAAGATCCTGCAAGCTGTGCAGTGTGGCCAGAAAAAAAAAAAAAAAAAAAAAAGGGTGTCCAGGGAAGGAGAGAGGAGAGAATTATGTGGGTGGGGCTTGTACATATTGAGTTTAGGGTGCATCAGAGACCTCTCATTGGTGGTTTCTGATACGATTTGGGGAGCTCAGAGGGGCCAAGAAGGGGGGTGAGTGAGTAAAAGGTTAACAAAGCATGTTCTTTTTTATGAAAAAAATGACCTTAGGTTACCTTTCTAGCTGTTTGCCGGGAAATCTGACAGAAGTGAATGCAAGCTGTGTTACAAGGCAACACCGCTTCTGGTAAGAATGACCCATGGCTGGTGAGCTGCATATGGACTGAGAGGTCTGCGAACGAATGTAACTGCCTGGTGAGAGGGCACAGCTTTGGGCTTCTCCTCACTGGGACCGGGAGGCTGTGGCTCTAGGACTGTCACAGTGGAAATGGTTCCTTATGTATATGGGGCTTCTGCACCCACCTGCATGTACTTAGGCTCTCATCGCTGACCTGTGAAGTACACCCTTAAAACCAGCCCCTGGTCAGCTGGGAGCACCCGTACCGGTACGCTGCTTCCCGCGCGGGGACCCCAACTGAAGCCAGCACCAGGGGAGGCTTCCTGGGGTCTCTTAAGTTCCCTTAGCTGAGCCTAAGACTACAAAGAATGGACATTGCAGGAAGGAAAGACTGGATTTATTTATATGTGACACGCAAAAAACTTAATCTCTTCTTTTTGCCTCTAAAAGAATATTCTGCCTTTGTGTGAGCAACATTTTCTTCCACTGAACCCCAGCAGTGACCCAGGTATATGTCCTTAGCATCTAGCACAGTCAGTGCTGGTCTCATGGCAGTTGCTCAGTCAATAATTGTTGCATGGGCTTCCCTGGTGGCGCAGTGGTTGAGCATCTGCCTGCTAATTCAGGGGACACGGGTTCGAGCCCTGGTCTGGGAAGATCCCACATGCCGCGGAACAACTGGGCCCGTGAGCCACAGCTACTGAGCCTGCGCGTCTGGAGCCTGTGCTCTGCAACAAGAGAGGCCGCGATAGTGAGAGGCCCGTGCAATGCGATGAAGAGTGGCCCCAGCTTGCCACAACTAGAGAAAGCCCTCGCACAGAAACGAAGACCCAATACAGCCAAAAATAAATAAATTAGGAAAAAAAAAAAGAAAACTTAAAAAAAAAATTGTTGCATAACTGATATCAATCAATTAATATTACCTTCCATATTTCAAGTCCTCTGTTAGTTGCCAGGATATAATACATGTCAATATAACCCTTCTCTTGAGAACTTCACATTCTATTAGACAGAAGGTTATATTTAAATTCTCAACTTTTCCCATCTCTCTCTCTACCAGCTACTCGCCAATCATCCTCATCCTCCTCCTCATCATAGTTAGCACTTACTGAGCACATATCTGCCAGGAACTGTGCTTGGGGCTTCATGCAGATTATCTAACTGAATCCTCATAGCAGCCCTATAAGGTAATTACTAAAAGTATCCTCATTTTACAGATGAGAAAACTAAGTTGGTCAACCAGGATTCAAAACCCGAAATCTGACTCCAGAGCCCACCTTCTTTTTTTTTTTTTTTCCATTAAAAAAAAATTCAAGTATACTTGATTTACAATGTTGTGTTAGTTTCTGGTGTACAGAAAGGTGATTTAGTTATATATGTGTAGATATATATGTATATATAAATATTCTTTTTCAGATTATTTTCCATTATAGGTTATTACAAGATATTGACTATAGTTCCCTGTGCTATACAATAGGTCCTTGTTGGTTATCTATTTTATATATAATAGTGTGTATCTGATAATCCCAAACTCCTAATTTGTCCTCTCCCTTCCCCCTTTAGTAACCATAAGTTTGTTTTCTATGTCTGTGAGTTTGTTTCTGTTTTGTAAATAAGTCATTTGTATCATTTTTATTTTTTAGATTCCACATATAAGTGATATCATATGGTATTTGTCTTTCTCTGTCTGACTTACTTCACTTAGTATGATAATCTCTAGGTCCATCCACGTTTCTGCAAATGGCATTATTTCATTTTTTTTTTATGGTAGATCCCACCTTCATAATCATTCCACCATTCTGCTTCTTGCTGCCATCACCTCAGTAATATTTCAGTGAAATATACTTTAGGCATTTATCTGCTTGGGCCATCAAAAGGACAAAGCTGCATCTTGTATGTCTAGAAGTAAAGTAAAACCAGTTATTCTTCAAATGTTTCATATGTACAGTGGATTTAGGACTGATGTAGTAAAAATGTCTAGTTCTCATTTACAAAACTGCTAAGTGGGAAATCACTTAAAATCCTGTGTAGGGCTTTAAAAACACACACAAAGCAAAAAAACACAAATAATCCAATTTTAAAATGAGCAAAGGACCTGAATAGACGTTTTTCAAAAGGAGATATACAAATGGCTAGTAGACATTTTTCAAAAGATGCTATACAAATGGCTAACAGGTATATGAAAAGGTGCTCAATATCACTAATAATCAGGGAAATGTAAGTCAAAACCATAATGAGACCTCACACCTCAAAAAATGAAAAATAGAACTACCATATGATTCAGTAATCCCACTTCTGAGTATGTATCGGAAGTAAATGAAATCTGTATCTTGGAGAGATATCTGCAATCCCAAGTTCATTGCAGCTTTATTCATGACAGCCAAGATACGGAAAGAACTTAAAAGTGTCCATGGATGGATGAATGGATAAAGGTGTGGTAAGTATATACAAGGGGATATTGTTTAGCCACAAGAAAGAAGGAAATTCTGCCATTTGTGACAACATGGATGAAGCTGGAGGACAGTATGCTAAGTGAATAAGCCAGACAAAGACAAATACTGTATGATCTCACTTATGTGTGGAATCTAAAAAAGAAGAAGGCAGAAAAGGAAGAAGAGGAAGAGAGAGGAGAAGGACGAGGAGGAGAAGGAGGCGAAGGAGAAGGAGAAGAAGAAATTTGCTAAAAGAGTAGATCTGAAGCCTTCTCACCACACACACACACACACACACACACATACACACACGACAAAAGTACACATGAATAAACAAAATGTTGGATCCAAAGTTAGAAATTAATGCCTAATATATTTCAGATAAAAGCTCAGGCGTTAGGACTTTTCAGTTTTACCTTATCTTCCACGTGCTAGTTTGGTTTTCTTATATACTGGTGGAAATCTCAGATAATTTTATTCTAAACTTTAATTATGCCTTGAAGAATTTTACAAGTGCTGTTATGGGCTTAACTGCAGTAGAGCATTCTGCATACTAATACTGCATTTTATCAAGCACAGGAAACTGGAAAGACTTTAATCTGTCCAATTTTTATTAGTAATGCTTGAAAATGCCAGAAAAACTCTTTCCTTTTTTGTAACTGGCTCTCTCCCGCCCTCTTCTCTCTCCCCTCTTTCACCCTCCTCTAGTGTACTTGGAAAAGACAGTTTGATCGCGCTTCTGTCCTGGCCAGGCCCATGTGAAGGCTCTGCCATGTTCTCTGGCTCCGCGCCACCCCCCACTCCCCCAGCTCTTGTACGAGGCTGCTGGGGAGAGGCGACAGGAAGTCCGAGCTTCTCTGCACATTCCTCTCCTTAAATCTCTATGATACTGTGACTACAAGGCTGTGTGCTTAGGTAGGGCGTCCAAGTGGGACACTTTTTGAGAGTGAAGCAGGGACTATTAACAGTTACACCAGGGCATCACACAGAGTGGCAGTCCCAGACAAGCTGAGATGAATGGCTACCTTAGTATAGGAGGCATTTCCTGAAGGTTTGTGGACAACAGGAGGGAAACGCAGGGCAAGCAACAACTTAAACTCAACTATCACTCACTCACTCATGGTCTTCCTGAAAGTCCTTCAGCATCCCTGCCCTGGGAGCTTTCTGGTTTCCTCAGGTCATACACTGCTGCTCATGGCTCAAGTTTGGGGAGGGGGAGGGATTGATGTGAAGGGGCCTCTTTTCTGCCATGTCCAATAGGGTGACCATTAGCCACATGTGGAAATTTAAATTTAAAGTAAAAAAAAAAAAAATTCAGTTCCCTGGTAATATCACCACATTTCAAGTGCTCAATGGCTGCATGTGGATAGTGGCCACCATGTTGGACGGCATAGATGTAGAACATTTTCTTTTTTTTCAATCTAAAACATTTTTCATCATCTCAGAAAGTTCTATTGGACAGCACTGTTCTCTCCTCATATCTCCCTAGTCCCAGGTCTCCACTCACTTACACACACACACACACACACACACACACACACACACAGAGCTCAACTGTGCAGATTCCATTTGTTTATTATGTAGAAAACTTGGCCATTCAGGCTTGCCCAAAGGACCTCTTTTCTTTCTACTAAAAAGAACTATCAATGCACTCTGAGGTGTTTTTCTCAAAACCAAAGACCTACCTACCTACCTAGAGATGAATGACCCCTCTCTCCCAGAAGGCAGAAATATCTACAGTCGGTTCTGGTTTCTCTAAAGTTATGACACTGATTTTCGAATGTGGCATTTGGAAGCAATTTTATTACTTTATCATTGTATGGTGAATAGAGAAGTAGAAGAAGTTCTAAGTCAAATCCTTTGTTTATTTAGCTATACCAAAATGTTCATTGCAGCTCTATTTACAGTAGCCAGGACATGGAAGCAACCTAAGTGTCCATCATCGGATGAATGGATAAAGAAGATGTGGCACATATATACAATGGAATATTACTCAGCCATAAAAAGAAATGAAATGGAGGTATTTGTAATGAGGTGGATGGAGTTAGAGTCTGTCATACAGAGTGAAGTAAGTCAGAAAGAGAAAAACAAATACAGTATGCTAACACATATATATGGAATCTAAGGGGAAAAAAAAAAAAGGACATGAAGAACCTAGTGGCAAGATGGGAATAAAGACACAGACCTACTAAAGAATGGACTTGAGGATATGGGGAGGGGGAGGGGTGAGATGTGACAGGGTGAGAGAGTGTCATGGACATATATACACTACCAAATGTAAAATAGATAGCTAGTGGGAAGCAGCCGCATAGCACAGGGAGATCAGCTCGGTGCTTTGTGACCACCTAGAGGGGTGGGATAGGGAGGGTGGGAGGGAGGGAGATGCAAGAGGGAAGAGATATGGGAACATATGTATATGTATAACTGATTCACTTTGTTTTAAAGCAGAAACTAACACACCATTGTAAAGCAATTATACTTCAATAAAGATGTTAAAAAAAAAAAGCAAAGAAAAGAAAATGAAAAAAGAAATACAGCTCAGCCTTCGGCACAACATCAACTTTTAAATAGAAAATATTTGACTTGTACAGGGGAAGAGTCTGCACTGTGTTAAATAATCTTGCCAGATGGCCATCCAAACAAATGAAGTGAAGCAAAACAGGCCAGATTTACGGTTTCATTGCAGTCAAAAATAACTTTCCTATTATTAAAATAAGTAATTTCGTGTAAAGGTATTGTGGTTTACATAAAAATTTGGGGTCATGAGATATGCTAGAAAATATACTGCAAAAGATGGCAAACATTTGCCCGAGAAAAGAGGCTATTCCTTTTCTCTAGGCAATGCCAAAGGTGTATGCTTGTAATCCAGTTTTTCCAAATGATTTTCAGATTGTAAAAGTTCTAGGGTTTAAGCTTCTGTTCAGAAACATCTGTTGCTTGAGTTTTCTCAGAAAACCATCTTCCTTCCATTGCTATCCCCTCAAAAAAACTTAAAGGGGAGAAGCTGCTCTTCATGTTTTCTTTTTCTGTAACCCATTTTTTCAAGAAAAGATCAGACTCCCTGTGACTGAAGTAGCCTTGCAGTTTTATTCTATTTATTCATTTAATAAACTTTCAAGTGCATTTTGATGTCTCTTCCTCCCAAGTTTGTTTGGAATTTACGCTTCCATTTCTGCTTTTGGTAGAGTAGGTAGACAGAAGCTATGACATTATGTCCACAAGGCAAGACATGTGCCCAATTCACTACCAGAAATTTTGATCAACCACCAGCTGAGTGTCATAAGTTAAGGTGCTGATTTGGGAAAATAACATATAAGAACGGATGATCGGATATTGAATAGAGACAAACACTTTAGGTATCTAAGACTTAATTCATGTTTCCCACTTGGATCTCCTGCATCCTTCCTTCGTATTCATTCTTTCATTCATGACCCATTGTATGCCACCTACCAGAGAAGTACCAAGTAAGATCAGCGTAGTCCCTGCCTTCACAGAGCTCTTAGGCAGTGACTAAGAGAGACCTAACCTCTGGCATGAGCTGAAGGCTTCCCTGAGGAGGTGGTGAGGAGTTAGCCAGATGAAAGGGTGTGGGTGGAGGTGAGGGCAGGGAAAAGGACAGTAAAGCTAGGGGAAGCTCTCTAGGCAGAGAGAAGAACAAGGGCAAAGGTGCTGGGATGGGAGACAGGATGTGTGTGTAAGGGGCTGGAGGGCCAGCAGGTAGGCGGGGTGCCTTTGAACACGGCTGAAGTGGGCAGGGACTCACATATGCCAGCCTGGGCAGGATCTGGAGTTGTATCGTGAGGGCAAAGGAAATTTGCCAAAGTGCACAAAGGAGGAGTTACACGATCAGATTTGTGTTTTTAAGATCTCAGTGGCTTATGCGAGGAGAATGCATTGAAAGGATGCAACACTGACCGAGGGACATCTGAGCAAGTACAGGTGACGGAGGATGGGGGCTTCCACCTGGGTGAGAGCAGTGGAAACAGAATTGAGTATATTTATGAGATATTTAGGAGGTAAAATCCAATGGACTTGGTAACAGATTTGCCACAAGGAGTAAAGGAGAGTGTGGTGTCAAAGATGACACTGGGCTGGGAGAATCATATGACACTATAAGGTAGAGACTAACTGGGGGAGGGGAAGACGAAGAGTTCCAAAGAGGCAGAAAGGAGAGTGAGGAGCAAAGCTTTGGCGCAGTCTCACCAGAGGTCCTGTAGGAGTGGGAGGTGTGAGCAATGCCAAGTACATTTAGGGAGATTTCAAAGTAGAGTGGGCCTGTGCCCTGTTCTCTAGAGGATGCTGCAGACAGCAGCCATCATGGCACCAGAGAGGCTATGTAAGGGAGGTAGTGTGGCATGCCAAGGCCTGGGATAGCTTAAGACAGCCCTCCAGTCGCCCAGGACCCCAGGAGAGAGGGAGAGGGGTTGTAACAAGGCCAGGAGGCTGGAAGGGTCTTGGAGGGAGTAACATGGGGAACTGTCAGTAGATGAGCCATGGACTGTGTCAACTAGAGTCCACAGCAGAGTCATGATGGGATGATGAGTCAGGAGTGAATGATGGTCAAAAAGAATGAAATCATGCCATTTGCAGCTACATGGATGGACCTAGAGATCATCATACTAAGTGAAGTAAGTCAGAAAGAGAAAGACAAATGCCATATGATATCACTTCTATGTGGAATCTAAAATATGATACAAATCAACGTATCTACAAAACAAAAACAGACTCACAGACATAGAGAACAGACTTTTGGTTGCCAGGGAGGAAGGGGGGTGGGGGAGGGAAGGACTGGTAGTTTGGGATTAGCAGAGGCAAACTATTATGTATAGGATGGGTAAACAACAAGGTCCTACTACATAGCACAGGGAACTATGTTCAATATCCTGTGACAAACCATGATGGGAAAGAATACGAAAAAGAATATATGTATTAAAAAAAAAAGAGCGGATGATGGGATGGTAGAGACAGGAGTCCAAAGACCAGAAAACAGCACATGACTTTCCAGGACCAGAAACTGTCCACCTCTCCATCTTCATGCCTGATCATGTGCAAATGCCCAAAGAAAAAGGGGGCAGGGATAACTTGGGTGAACTGAGTTTAATCAGGAACAGAAGAGCCTTGAGAAGATCCATAATTTTATAACAATTCTGTAGCTAATGGTAATCAAATCTGGAGAATGAGTGGGTTAATCATAAATGAGATTGGGATAATTAGCCAGCTATTTGGGAAGGAAAAAATACATTTTAACCTTTACCTATACCAAAATAATTCTAGATGGCAAGAAAAAAAATTAGCACAAATAAAACCTGAAAGAAAATATAAGGGAGTATTTCCTGATACTTGAATGTGAGGGGCCCATCTAAGCTATAAGCAAGAGGTAAAATTTTAAAGAAAAACATTGACAGACTTAATGATATAAAGATTTAAAATTTGCACGCAAAAATGTCTGAATTTAAAATGCACATAAATTGGATACTACTCAGTCATAAAACAGAATGAAATACCTCCATTTTCAGCAATGTGGGTGGACCTAGAGAACATTATGCTTAGTGAAATAAGTCAAAGAAAGACAAATACTATATATCACTTATACGTGGAATCTAAAAAATAATACTAATTAATGTAAATGTAAAAAAACGGAAACAGATACACAGACATAGAAAACAAACATGGTTACTGAAGGGAAGAAGGAAGGGGGAGGGACAAATTAGGGATATGGGATTAACAGATACAAACTACTGTATATAAAATAGATAAGCAAAAACGATATACTGTATGGCACAGAGAATTATACCCATTATCTTGTAATAACCTATAACAGAATATAATCTGCAAAAATACTGAATCCCTATGCCGTACATTTGAAATTAACACAATATTGTAAAACAACTATAGCTCAATCAAAAAATGCACATAAATTGAGAAAACTATTATAGCAAATAAGAGAGAAGTTTACAGTCTAACAATCTAAAGAATGCCTACTAATACATAAGGAAAGGGTAAGATTTCAAACGATAAATAGGCAAAGGACATGAACTAACATGTTGTAAATAGAAAACGTAAAGGGTTGACTTGGAAAAATGTTTAATATCATCAGCTAGTATTCAAGAAACATAATTTATTTTTTTAGTTTAATTTTATTTTTTAAATTGAAAAATAATTTTTTTGGCCTCACCGTGTGGCATGCGGGATCTTAGTTCCCTGACCAGGGATCAAACCCGTGCCCTTTCAGTAGAAGTGCAGAGTCTTAACCACTGGATCCTCAGGGAAGTCCAAGAAATATAACTTAAAACAACAATGACATGCCTTTTAATATCTGTTAACTTAGGAAAGATTTTAAAAATGATAATACTCATTTCAGTTGAGCATACAGGAAAACATTCATTTTGCTGATGGGAGAGAAAATTGAGCCAGATCATTTGGAGAGTAATTTGACAATCTGGATTAAGGGTTTCAAAGAGTTTAAAATTGGAAATAGCTTATGTTTTCCAAATAGGGGACTATTTTAGGAAATCAGTATATATCTACATGCTGTACTATTACCCAGCCATTAAAATACAGGCATTTGAAAATATTTAATGACATGGGAAAATGCATATGCTATAATGTTCAGTGCTTAAGAGCAACATGTTAAATTATATATACAGTGTGATCACAACTATGCAAATAAATATGCATGGAAATAGTTTGAAAAAAATGCAGCAATCTACCCATGGTTATTTTTGAGTGTTGTGATTATCAGTGATTTTATTTTCTTCCTACTTTTCTGCACTTCTATCATGTGGAAGAATTCTAAGTTGGAAAAATTAGAAAATAATCTTTGTTAGAAGTAAATATATACTTTTAGCTTTACTGTAACTTAACTAGTGGCTCCTTGTTCTAATGGTTCCAAATGATTTTGTTGGCTAATGCATTTGTCTCAAGCTATTTAAGTGATGACACTGTGGATGACTCAGATAAACATTTATGGCCCTCAATCTGTGTCAGGCACCATTTTAAACACTTTACACTTATTAACTCATTTAGAACTCACAGTACTCATATGAGATAGGTCATATTATTACCCACATTTTATGGAGCAGGAAATTGAGGCACAGAGAGATTAATTAATCTTCCAAGGTCACATTGCCAGTAAATGGTGGAGCTGGGATTTGAACTCAGGTACTATTGCTTCACTGGTCCTATCCTCTGTACTCCACCCTGTTATGTTTAAGAGAATAGACAACCTTGTCTTTCAGAAAACTAGCCAACAATAAAATCTTATGAAAGCAAACTAGCATCAAACAACATTAATAAATGTAAAATGATATTCTTGGGTCATGAATCTTATCTATGAAGTGAGAGAGACAAATTAGATGACCTTTAATACCCCTCAGATGCAAATTCTATGATTATATTTATTAGTAACAAAAATTGACTTTCATTTACTGTACTAGGAATGACAGTTATTTTCTCCCCCCATCACTGCCTTCTGAACCTCACACTTTTTTATTAGAGACCCTCCCACCTGACCCCTGACACCACTCTTCCCCCAAGACTAGTTGATTGGAGCAGGGGAAGATATGTCGCCCAAGCCTGGCCAATGATTCCTGAATTCAGGACTGGTGCTCCAAGAGTCTAGCCCACTCTTTTATTTATTTATTTATTTATTTATTTATTTATTTATTTATTTATTTATGGTTATGTTAGGTCTTCGTTTCTGTGCGAGGGCTTTCTTTAGTTGCGGCAAGTGGGGGCCACTCTTCATCGCGGTGCGTGGGCCTCTCACTATCGCGGCCTCTCTTGTTGCGGAGCACAGGCTCCAGAAGCGCAGGCTCAGTAGTTGTGGCTCATGGGCCTAGTTGCTCCGTGGCATGTGGGATCTTCTCAGACCAGGGCTCGAACCCGAGCCCCCTGCATTGGCAGGCAGATTCTCAACCACTGCGCCACCAGGGAAGCCCCTCTAGCCCACTCTTGACCACATGTGTTGCAAGTTCAATGTGGGCCTCTCGTGGCCATTTTTCACCGTGTGCTAGAGAAGTAAAGAAGGCAGCTGTGTAGAGAGAGAAGAAAAGAGACCTACAGAGAAGAGAGGAGTCCTGATCCTGCCACCCCAAGGAGGCTGGGTGAGGGGACGGGACTGGCAAGGTGGAGAGTGTGGCTTTCTTGTTTTCCAGTGGCTTTCTTGATCTTGATTCTAGGACTCCACGAGGCCTGGCAACACTGTCTGACCTTGGATCCTATGAGAGACCTTGTCTCAATAAATCCTCCACTTGTGTTTGTTTAATATAGTTTGAACGGGATTATTACTTGCTTCCAGCCATGGGAGACACATGTGTGCAGCTGGTCCCCGGCATGTCTGGTGTAGCCAAACAGTGAACAGTGAGCAACATTTGCATTGAGCCCTTTTGCAAAATCTGACTTGACATGTTTTCCTGTGATGATCTGGGCATTAGCATGAAATCAACTAGATATGGCAAGGGATCCACTAGCCAGCTTGTTGGCTGAAGGTTTTGGTCTAGGGTCCAAGGCTAGTTTGCAGGTTTAACTTGGAGCTGAGGACTCTTGGTTGTTTTCAGGTTACCCAGGGCTCACTGTGCTTTGGGGGGGTTGATTCATCGCCATCTCGTGAGAGACCCCTGGATCATCCAGTAGGGCAGCGTCTTGGTGCCCAGGAAGAGAGAGGTATGTGTTAATCAGCACTTTACATCTCACCTGACCCCTGTGCAGAGACCCCCTGGGAGCAGAGGCACTGACCTGTGCTGGGCGCTTTGTCAGTCCCTGTGCGTCCTGCAGCATCACGCCGGGCCTTGTCTCTCTTGCTTCTGATACTGTTGCTGCCTTGGCCTGGGCTGGTCTTTCTGTTTGCCCCGCAGCACTTGCATATAATTTAGAAAAAATGGAATCAAGTTAAATGAGTTAGAAGTGGCTGCTTTTGGGAGTGTGATGAAGGGGTGGAAAGGGGCAGAGCAGCAGGACTTGCTTTCAATACAAGCATTTTACTGCCCTGATTTTTTTTTTTGATTTTTTTTTTTTTTACTATGTACATATATTACCTGGATACAAACAGTCACTGTCATACCCAGATCCCAATCATGAAAATAGTGTTTATTTTTTAGTGCCAGCCTAGATTCTCTCTCCTGTGTTATTGACTCAAATCCTATTGGCCTTCTTCCCTTTACTCTGCATGATTTTAATGGCACAGACCTATGCTGCAATTTATTTCATTTAGACTCATTCATTTTTTTTCACTCACACGTTTATTGAATTCTTGCTATGTGCAAGGAACTTCTACATAAAAATAGTGTATGTTAACTGTACACTTTGTCCTATATGAGCTAATTACTAGGTAATCAATAGAGTTATTTGGAGTTGGTGATTTTGAGAATGTACATCTTCTAAAGAAACTTTAAAAATGCCACTTAGACCAAATAAATGTCTATGCCAGGCTTCAAAATGTTCACTTCCTTCTTGCCTCTTTGCTTTGTTCAGGCAATGGTAGATGGAAAGCAGAGAGTGTATCTACAGCCTGAAGAAATGATCCATCTGAACAGTTTTTCATTCATTCACTTAAAAATTTACTGAGCAGGGCTTCCCTGGTGGTGCGGTAGTTAAGAATCCGCCTGCCAATGCAGGGGACACGGGTTCAAGCCCTGGTCCGGGAGGATCCCACATGCTGCAGAGCAACTAAGCCTGTGTGCCACAGCTACTGAGCCTGCGCTCTAGAGCCTGCGAGCCACAACTACTGAGCCAGTGTGCCACAGCTACTGAAGTCCACGTGCCTAGAGCCCGTGCTCCGCAACAAGAGAAGCCACTGCAATGAGAAGACCGCGCACCACAACAAAGAGTAGCCCCCGCTCGCCACAACTAGAGAAAGCCCGCATGCAGCAATGAAGACTCAATGCAGCCAAAAAAATAAATAAATAAGTAAATAAATTTATTTTTAAAAAGTTATTGAGCACATACTACATGCCGGTGTAAGAAGTGTAAGATCTTGGAGGGTATTTTCTGTGGGGAAGGTAGCTTTCATTTTTTTACATTAAAAGAATCCATTACAGGAACTTCCCTGGCAGTCCAGTGGTTAAGACTCCGTGCTTCCACTGGAGGGGGCACAGGTTTGATCCCTGGTCAGGGAACTAACATCCTGCATGCTGCGAGGTGCGGCCAAAAAAAAAAAAAAAAAATCCATTACTTCATTAGATGTTTGCTGCAGCCTCTCTTCAGATAGCAGGCATTTGGTCAAAACTTGTTTTGCAAATATGATTGACACACAGCTTTGCAGGACACCATCACCAGTCCAGATCCCCAGTATTTTCTCCTGCTCCCTACCCCTAAGGGCCATGCAGCTTCCTGGGTGACTCTCCAAGGAGCAGAACTTGCTGGGACCTTGGCAGGAAGGCCTGGAAGAAGCAGGAATATGCAGTTTGAACACCATTCCTAGGGGTTGTTACGTCCATCCTCCTTCTTGGCAAACATGTGGGCACTAAAAGTCAACTGTCTAGCAATCATCTTCAAGAACCCTCAGGCCTGAGGACGACAATGCTTTGTGGGGAAGGATGAGGCATCTGATGTGGTCGCAGGCTTGGCGGACACGCTGCGGGAAGGACAGGGAGAAAGAACTCTTACTGATGGATATGAATACAGGGCCATACTTTCCCTGCAGTGGCTTTGGCTTGTGGGGAGAAACTGGCCAAAGAAGGGATAAGAATGGACAGCGGCAAAGAGGCAGGAGGACAGGATGGAGATGGAAGGCAGCCTGGGGTGAAGAGCAGCCCTCACCTGGTTCACAGGTGGAGGAAACCAGCAAGCAGGGGGAAGAGAGAGGAGCACTGCCGTCGATCACTCACAGCAGACCCACAGACGATAGCCCCTAAAAACGCAGAACATCTACTGGGCGGTGTCGGGGGGACGTCCACTTCCATCTAAGCTCTGTGGCCTTGGGACAGTTAACCTTTATGAAGGTCTTTCATTCTGCATAAAATGGGGAGAGTGGTTTCCCCACACAGAGCTGCTGTGAGAGTTAATGAGATGGTCACATGGAAGCGTCCAGCACATTGCCTGGCACTGTGCTGTAGGAGCAAAGCAAGTCCTATATCTCCCATCCCACCGCATCTCAGGAAAGGTCAAAGGGCTCAGGGGCCCTGTGCCGGATGCAAGGGAATAACAGATGTTCAATGACGGGGAGATGGGCTGGGGCTGGGGCTGGCGTGGAAGAAAGCAGCGGGTGTCCAACTGAACAACCTTCTAGTTCTTGAATAGGCTGAGCTGTAAAATTGTCTCCACTGCCCAGTCTATTAATTGATGAAATAATGGTGCAACCAAGAAAACATTCAAACGTGGTATGTAAGCTATTTACTAAGGCCAGACATTTTTATCTTAGAAAGAATCTTCTTAAGAAATTGAAAAAATTCTGAAGGCACTCAAGAGTTTGCAAGCACTCATCCTGGATATCTGAGAATTCCAGTATTTGAGTATTTTGGCTTCCATTTGGGGAATTCTTCTCTGTGAGTGATGACATGTTATTTCAAGTAATTCTCACAATAGCCGCATGAGGTAGGAACTTCTTGGAAGCAGGCAGTAGACCATGAGTCATAGCTCTCCTCACCCCAGCTAAGGCAGATTGGACTAGGAATAGATATTGTCCAAGCCAGACTATTTAGTTTTCATCTCTTTTATTATCATTCCTAATATAAAAACAAGACTTAAAAAAGGTTAAATCAAATATCCAGTTATCTATCTTGCAAGAGGCAAAACTCGGATTTGTGTCCCAGACTGTTGAACTCCAAAGCCTGCTGCCTTGCTGCACAAATACATATGCTTGGTCTTTGCAGGTGAATAGGTCAAGTTCTAGTGGACATGGCCTTGGCCTAGAGGAGGGTCTCCAGGCTGGCTTGGCATCAGAATAGACATTGCCTTTCCTCTGTTTGCCAGCTTGTGTTTACATGACCCAGGCAACAGGACCAGCGGCGTTGCATGAGCAGCTAATGCATCTGGGCAGTCATTGCCAAGGGAATGGGTTTGAGTTGTAATTATCAGGGCTGAACTCTAGACCAGGGGGCTCCAATCCCTGGGCCTCGGACCGGTACCGGTCTGCGGCCTGTTAGGAACCGGGCTGCGCAGCAGGAGGTGAGTGGCGGGATCCAGCAAAACTTCATCTATCGCTTCCCATCGCTCGCATTACCATGAACCATCCCCCCCATCACTCGCATTACCTCCCTCCCCAACCCCCTCCCTCGCCAACCCTGTCTGTGGAAATACTGTCTTCCACGAAACTGGTCCCTGGTGCCAAAAAGGTTGGGGACCACTGCTTTAGATGAGAGATATACCTACAACATGTTTCTAAAAATAGCCTTGATGGTGAGCAGTTGATATGGGGAAGATATCCCTTCGGTTTTAAATTATTTTTACAACTGTAGGTAAAGCCTCAAACCCTCTAACCCCTGTGAACCTTTCTTGGATACCAGTTAGTTATCCTTTACTCAAATAAACAGCCCCCAAGTAGAAGCAGATACACAAAAACTTTTATTAAGTGGAAGTTAGACTTCATGGTAATTAACCAGTTACAAGTGCATTTCAATGCATGTGTGTGGACACCGTAGAAGTCAGAATGGTCTTCCTGAAAGTCCAGTGTTCTGGCTCGGCACGTGCCAGTGCAACCCAAGGTAGAACCATACACGCAGGAAATACAGGGCAACGATGACGTCAGACTAGATTGCAACACCATATTCATTGTTACAGCTAAGCATTACAGAACATGAAAGTCCAAAGACCAGAAGACTATTACTAAAGTGATTCTTACTACAGACCTTTACTTCTACTTAAATGCTTCCATAGGACCAACGTAGCAAATCCTCAACTCTGGGGGGACAGCACCATTTCTATATTTTATGCTTAAATGGGCCACAGAAACTGTAAACATTCAGTGGTCCTTGTGATGCCCATTGCAGGTAGATGCCAGCTGTCCCCTTGGGAAAGTGCAGTTTACTTTAATTGGTGTCAACATTTTATATTGTAAATCTTCCATCTGAAATTTTTCTTCTCTTTCAATTAGCACCAGTTTATTTGAAATAGTTTTCCTGGTGTTAAATATTTAGGAAACATTTTTTGTTTAACCAACACACAAAGTCCCAAACAATGGAAAGCAAAAAAACATTCAAAAAGTTGTTTTAGAGAACAGCATTTAGAAAAACAACATCATTTAAACATTCGACAGATCTATGTACAAGGTGCCCAAAGCTGGCAAGGAGCATGGCTGAGGAACAGTCACATAAAAGGTTTATTAACCTGAACCTTCTCAGGCTGTATTTACAGTCGGATAGGTATTCAGAAATGTAGTATCAGAACATCTGAATTTGGCTAAAAATCATATAAAAAGACACATCCCCACCCCCAATAACTTCTAAATAGGTAGCAAACATATCCAGTATAACCACAAGTACCAGGTTTAGAAGTGTGTTTTTCCATATTTTACATACAAACAGCTGAGAAACTTTCTCAGTGGACACAGAAGAGATCCGGAATGGCAGAGAAATGGAGTTCTTTATTTCAACATTGTCAGATGAAGGAAAGAATTTTTTTCATGCTGAGTAATGTAGGAAAGTACTGATTAAGGAGCAAAGATAAATTATTAGGGAAAAAGGTTTCAAGGAAATACAAAATCTAAGAGGGCTGAAGAAATGTGTGTATGTTTTATATGGACTTTCCAAAAAATACAAGTAATGATCTCCAAATAACTTTGAAAAAAAGACCAATGATTTTGCTTTGCTGGACAATATTTTTATGTTTTGTTCTTCAAAACTATATAATCCAAACCCTTTGGAGAATAGTTTTTTTCCTTAGATTGCGACTTAAAACACAATAGACACAACCTATGCTATATTCATCCAAGGCAATACTCATTAACTTCATGTAGTTTTGTTTGCTTGTTAATCCAGTGTTACTAGAACAGTCACCTTTAAAAGAACTGGGCCCATTTTTGTAACAGCCCACATTTCCCATTTCTGCTGAAGAAGTAAAATATAAACCATTTCTCCTTTATTCACTTCATGGCTGAATTTGTTTAGAGCCTGAAATTTCAATGCACTGTCTTTAAAAATATCAGCTAGAACTATGTAGATGGAAGTCCTACAACCCCGTAATGACATGCATTCAAATGTGTTTTGAACAATTTGCAGTTGTGGTAAGTCTCTTATGAAAAAAATTGACTTGGATTGGATACAAAATAACATTACTCTTTGAAAATGCATAGTTTGTAACTTTTTACATTCATTCACTAATATTAAAGACTTTTGTTAAGCCAGTACTTACCTCCGAATGGTGGTAAGATTGCATTTTGAAAAACCTCTAAAAATTGGAGAGCATTGCCTCATTGCTTTTGAATTAGTGCCCGATTCCGAGTTAATGCCGGTCACGTTAACACCCGCATCGTACAGGAAGGGTTGCTTCTTCTGTCTTTCTCTTTTTGTCTAGCAGGCACTAAAAAGCAATGCTTTCTACTCTCAGCAATTTCCATTAAATACCCCATTTTAGCTATTTTATAATTTCATTTTAATAGGTTAGATTTGGTGTAGAAAACAATTTGAAAGATGGCTTAATTCTTAAAAGTAGCATGTTTTTAAACCCTATCATGGATGAAGGGCAACAGAGGTCTTGTATTGACTGTGGTTCTCTCAATCCCCGGCTCCCTCATTTGAAAAAGATGACCGCAGGCCACTCGGCTGTTGTATTTGATGATAGTTACAAACCCTTTGGGACCTAGCGATTTTTTCTTATCCTGAGTTCTTCCTCTAAGTATATAGATTTTGATACATGAAACACTTTGGAAACTACACTAGTGTCTGGTTATTCCAGAGAGCTTATGTTTCAATGGCTGACTATCGTCCAACCATTAATTATAAAAATAGGAATTTAAGGGCATGTTGTAGGAAAATACTGATTAATGACATTTTAAAAAAACGTATATGATCCGCATGCCTGGGTTATTTTACACCCAGGACATTTTCAGTTATTGAAGTCACAGAATTAGTATATTTGGGGAGTATTGAGTTCTTCCCTAAAAATCTAAATCTATTCTAAAGCTTTCTACCAGTGATCACAGAGGTTCCCCCAAACAGTCGGGATACTTTGGAAGAAGAAGCTTTGCTATCATCACAGGGCTTGGTCAAGTCACAGTCATTGCTTTCCAATTAGCAGAGTGTAGGGGAAAAGGCATAAGCAAAGCAAGCATTTGTAATCTGCAAAGTGATGCATCTTTTTTTTGGCCGTACCACACGGCACACAGGATCTTAGTTCCCCAACCAGGGACCAGGGATCGAACACATGTCTCGCTGGAAGAGCAGTCTTAACCACTGGACCGCCAAGGAAGTACACCCCGTGATGCATCCGTTCTTTTTGCTTTTGCTTTTGCTTTTTAATTTCCCTTGGGTGGGAGTAGTTTATGGATTATGCTACACTGTATATCCCTGAGGGGTAAAATCCCATCTCTGGAGCCACTGGCCCCCAAAGCTCTGCCTCTTTCCTTTCTGTCTCGGCCATCTGTGCCCAAAACATGGGAAGGGGGCTCCACCAGGGTGAGAGACACGTGCTTCACGACACGAGCAGACTGGATGAGTTTTCTCTTTGCATAAATATAAACTTAAAGCAATTATACCCTGCAGGAGCCACTACCTTTTCACACAATAAAGGTCAATTCCATTTTCATGCTCTGTAATCCTGGGCAGAGGTCAGGGCCTAGAGCAATGAACGTGAAGCTCTCTTCCTCTGCCCTGATCACTCCATTGGCTTTGCTCTGGAGGGGACCAGTGGGGTAGGGGACTTGGGAGGCGGGCTTTGAGTCAAAGTGAAAGGATTAGGTATCTGCCTTGTCATTCTTTATCAGTGAGTCTGACCAAATCTTTTGTGATGAACGTGGCAGGTTGTCTGCGGACCGACCTGCTCTCTGAATGATCACCCAAAACTGTTCAGACAAATGGAAGCATTTCCCGGAAGGAAGGGTGTAGCCTCATAGACTAAGCCTAACATACCAGTCCTGGTAATATTTATTCCCTTGGACCTTAATTGAAGAGTGAGAGATCAGGAACACAGAAGCAAAAATGTTTCATCCGGGGCTTCTGGAAGCAAACATACATAACAGCATGGCCTCTGGCTTGGGCGGATAAAGGCAAAGAGGAGAGGGTAACATTTTATTAGCGAATTCGAGGTGGTTGCCGAGATGGGAAAACAAGACTAGTAACTAGAATGGGAACTGTCCTTTCTCTCCCTTAACGCTCAATTTCTTCTTCTGAATGCTGGTTTTTCCTCTTTAGTCAGAGACGTAAAGAGAATTCAGAAGAAACTAAATGAGCCACTTTTTTTTTTTTTAAAGAAAATTACTTTCTTTAATGATAGTGCTGTTGCCTTTTTCAGGAGTTGCTACTTGCTCCCCTGGCTAGTTTTTCTGAATTAAAAATTTAGAGAAAAAAAAAAAAATTTAGAGAATTGCCCCTAGTAAGTATGTAAATGTAACGGTTAATCAGACTTGAGAATTAATTTTTAACACTTTCATAATATAAATAAAGGGGATCTTTCCTTTGGAAGCTGGCAGTTAATAATTATGTGGATGGTGCTCAATAGGAAAGAATATTTTTAAGAAACAAGGACTACAGTTTAAGTGTTGAATTCATAATCTCCACCTTCTTTCAAAAATCTATAGTTTTTTTTTTTTTTTTGAGTGGTAGCTTCTTTCTTCTTCCCTAGAGCTTGGGTCCTTTGAAGTCCTGCCACTATCATGGCATTGGTGCTTACCACTGCAAAACGGGCTTCTTCTCCAGCAGAGGAGGAAAGCTCACTGTTTCTTCCTCCAGCACCGTATTGCTTTCGAAACATAATAAAAGTATCTTTTATCAAAAAGCCTGTTAATGAAGCAGGTGATGGGCCAAAAAGGTTTAGGCCCCATGACTAAACTTGTGAGGGGCTTTACCCTAAACTCAGGATGTGAAACCTGTGAGCTGATGGGAGAAGGGGAAGATGAAATCCGTTCAGGGACTGGTCAACCTTTTAATCACTTCCAACGACAGAAATCTCAGGCACTGCCAATGTTGTTTAAATTATATTCAGATTTAAACTTGACCTAACCATATTACCGGGTGTTTCCAACATTGAGTTGACAGTATTTTTCAATTTGATCGTTACAAATTGTAAATTTGAGCTGTTTTCAAATTTGGGGGCATCAACATAAGTTTACATGGATAACAAATGTTGAATGTTAGCGGTAAAATAACTTTTTTTCCAAGGAGTCAAGTTTTACTCAGAACATTGCACCAGCTAATCAACTCCTATAATTAATCACTTAGATAGTTGGAATCTAGGGAATAGGGGTCTGGTAGGTACCCTAAAGGGATAAATTCGGGGGTGACTGAGTGTGCATTTGACAATGTGAATGAGTGGGCTCTATATTTCTATGCTGAAGTACCTGGATTGTAAGGATGGGTGAAGAACATGGGTCCCTGGGTCTTCTCAGGTCTAGAGTCATTCTGGAAGACTGAGGTCTGAGCCAGCTCTTACACACGCTCTTTCCCTCCTCCCTCCAGGCAGTAATGAGGCCGAGTCACAGGTTGAAGACCACTTGAACCAGGCTGGCCTTGGAGGTGGTGATGGTAATCTTAAATATTCTTATTTTACACTGGGTTCTAGGGAAGGTCAAATGAAGTCATGTATCTGAAAGAGACATACTTTCTCATATATGTGAAAGGGTTAGTGATTATCCCAACACCATCAGGACTCTGGTGTAAGACACAGTCTAAAATAGCTTAGTTCATCCAAATGAAGGAAGCAACGTCTAATTTTTTCCATGACACATTTATTCCCATTTTGTCTTTGCCCTCAGGGAAAGGTGTTAAGGTTTTCTACGTGGAAAAACTCCATTTTGAGGTTACTGGACATTCTAAAATACCTAAGTACCTACCAGTTCTGAAGCAAGGATTTTGCCATGTCAGAGGTGAAACAAAGGAACTTTTATCCTGGGATGCAAACTCATGAGGCAGGATGGCGTGGGAGGGGGTGTGGAAGGGTTGGCAAAGGGCTTTGGCACAAGGAGGCAATGTGTGCTATCTTAAACTGCAGGGGCTCCTGGCTGCCTTCTCCAAAGGCACAAGGCTGTTCTTTGCCAGCCCTCATCACAGTGGTCACGGCAGTTAAAACAGTAAGAAAGTTAGGATTACAGTCATTCCATGCTTTGGGGCCTGGCCTGGGCACGCCAGGAGGCAGAGTGACAGCTGAATAACGCTTCAGTATATTTTGATCAGAGGCAAAGCTAGTTTAAGGATATTGTATTTTTATCTTCAAGTCTTCCATGAGAATGATTTCTGGGGAGAACTGGCCTCTTTCCCTTCTTTGATTTTAGTTGCCCAGATGGTACCGATGTGTGAGTTTGTAGGGCTGATGGAAGAACTTGAACTGATGGCTATGGAAGGTGAAATCTGCTTTTCCCAACAGTTGAAACTGGTGGCCAAAGGCTGCATCTGCCCACATACAGGTTCTCTTTGGTCTGCACACCGTTGGCCAAGAATCTGAGTTTAGCTTAAGTGTCAGGTAACATTATATTTCCAAGTCAGAAGATCTAGCAGCCCCAGGCCTGATTTCTGTATGGTTCTGATTGTCTAGAGCTGGGATCCCCCTTTAAAGGGGGTGTGTGTCCTCTTCACCATGATCTCCGTCATTCTTTAGTGTCCTTCTTCTGCCTGATCTGAATCGCTCATTTACAGAATCTACCTGTTCTTTCCAAGGCATCTGCTTAGAAAGGATTAGGAGGCTTCTATTTAAATAGGAAGCAAGACTCATTTGGTTCAAAACCATGCAGCAATAAACACTTCTTGGGAACCTTTAATGCCAACATTAGAGATATTCCAAGAGAATGAAGATGGAGATTTGGGCTGCTTCATCTCAGAGATGAGGCTATATACATTTTCCCCCAACTCCATGCATTTCTAGTTCTCATGTGTGCAGATTCTAAAGCCTGTTAGAAAGCAAAGTCAGAGTTACCCTCTGACCACCTTACAGGGGTTGCCCAACGGGTGTACGACCATTCTATCCCAGCTTTTCTTTTGATGTTATCTGCATACTTGACTAATTAGTCTAGCTTTTGAATTACCGAAATCTTAGAAAGAAAAGATGCTTTCTTGCTTTAACAGTGAGTGGGCTAGAAAAAACTGTAGAGCATTATGAAATGGTTTTGGCAAAGCTCAAAATTATTTGTACGGTTAATCAACTCTCCATGGCTGCCTTCCTTGTTTCCCGACTCTTGGGAATACAGTGACTTTCTGATCTCAGACTTGCCTGTCTGTGAATTCTTCATGTGAAAAATCAAGCACTTGTTCTGGTAAGGAATTTAAAGTTATTTAGTTAGTGCTGGGGACAAAATTATTTTAAACATCACTGATTACCTAAGAATTCTATGTTTGGGTTTACACACCATGATTTTAGAAATTTCCATCAAATGATACTTGCTAGTTAAAAGCAGCTTTGTGGTTCTGGTAGGTTGAGGAATAAGTTTGTCCTTGTGACAGGAATCTATCATTTTACACTAAAGAATTTACAAGTATATTTCTCCCATTGCCTATAAGCATATCTATTAACATTTTAAAGATTTAAGATACATAAGATGATTCTTAAAGTTTTTTTTTTTTTTCCCCAAAAATACTTTGAAAACACGCTGGTAAAGATAAATGGAGTAGCTGTTGCCATCTTGATTCTCTTGTAATAATCTTCCAGCTGATTTGCATTTCTACCCTTGCTGCAGAGGGTTAATTGAAAAGATATGCATCAGAACGCTTGCTTAAAAGAGGCATAGCCCTTTGTTTGGAGAGCAGGAATTGCTTATAATATTAACACTTCCTGTCTGGTAAAATATTGTATTTTAAAAAATAAGCTACAATGTATAAAACCAAGGTCATTTCCCACAAAATGTTCATGTTCTTTGTGATTACAAAACACTGCATCTTGTAAAATATTTCCAGTTCTGTTAACTTGAGAAGTACTAATGCTTATTATAAAAGTGTCACATCTCTCAGAATTGTAGAAGCCTACGCAGTATATTTCTTGTCTTATTTGGAAAATTAAGTTATAATTATTATTGTATTTAAGATTACATTTTGACACAACACATTACCATTGTGATTCTCAGACTCACAAGAAAAGTTATAAAACATGAGATTGTCTTAAAAAAAAAAAAAAAGGAACTATTTACAAAACAGGACCAGAAGTAAAATTCCCATTTTGATTTCTGGTCCTATGATAGATACACCTTTTAAAGCATGTATATCATTGATTGGATCTGGACTTTTTCAAAGTCAGTCACAATAAGCAAACCAGTCGGTTTTAAATGCATTTTATACTTTCTTGCTCTAGTGGTGTGCATTACTTAGTGATACAATTGGTACCTAAAAGTGCTAAGCTCGTTTTATTTACTGACTTCCGGTTTGACTAGTTACAATGCAAAAGACAGAAGGAAACAGTTCCGCTCTGGAGGAATTCCCACAGGTATGGGGAACAGGGAAAGCGTGTGTGCTGCTGGTTGGGTTATTTTCTTAGAGAAATGAAATTTCCAGTTGACCCGTGTGCCCAGCGCTTTCTCCAAAATGATCCACATCCTCATCCATATTCATGAATCGTGCTCTGTTTCCACTCATTTGTATGCACAAATTCTTCCCTGCGTTCATACAGGTCAGAGCTACAGTTGATGTGGTTGACAGAAATTCTACAGGGTCATGAGAAAAAGCAGCACCTTGTCCACAAAAGTCCATGGAAGTTTGCTCCTTAACCTGCTGTTAAAGTAAAATGCACGTCTTTCACGTCCCTCACCTATAGAATTCAGCTAATAACCAGTCATCCAACCGGCTGATTATAAAAAGGAACACCAAGGTGTCATATTCATAATTACATTCACAAACAGCCTTACATGAGTCTGTGAAAACCCACCAGGGACTGTGCTGTGGTTCAGATGTCAGCCTTAGAATGCAGGTCTAAGAAACAAAGAAACTGTTCTGTTTCATAGAGCATTCCTCCACACCTCAAAAAGTCGGTACTGTCCAGTTCATGGCAATTTGTCTTGAAATGGTATCGTGTTCATTAAAAAACAAACAAACAAACAAACAAACAAAAACTGTTCTGACTAGAAAAGATGCTGGAGATAATAAAAACCTTTCTAGTCTTAGGATCCTCCAGATCTATTTTTCACATACCCTTTAGTTTTCCCTGAGGAAAAGAATATTTTTTACAGTATTTTGCTACTATTCTCAAGGTATTCTCTCCCCTATGTACAAGTTCTGTCACTTTTCTCTAAACATTCCCAAGTGAATGCTGCGCTTTTCTTTTCCAATGAAGTCTGATGAAGGCGGAAATGGGTTTTAGCAGTGCCGGCTAATTCAGAACCCAGGGCTGCTTTCAAGTGTGGCTTAGTGTGACACCAGCGACAGTGGACTTCAACTTAAGTGATCTTGAAATTTGATAGAGGGCATGTCAGTTTCAGAAATCTTTTGCAACATACATGTAACTATTTTTTTTAAAGTTTTGTTGGAAAGCCCAAGAACTGTAACACACATCATATTGAAAGTGTTCATCTGCAACACAGTTATGCCTGGACAAAGGATCGTCTCATAAAGGGCACCCACCCTGTTGGTGCACGGAGCTGCTGACAGGCACGCACATTCCTGCTCAGAAACCCACTGCCCTCTTCCCGACACTGGCTTTTACCAAACAAGGGAGGAAACTTCCCAGCAAGTGAGGAGGAGAGCAGTCTGTGCCCACCGGAGATGCGCACGGCAGTCCTGCATCCCTGGCCTGAGTGCTTCCCGCAAAGGAGCTCTCTCCTTGCTTCAGTCAGCTGCTCCCAGAGCGGGAACCTGGCAGCTCCCTCGGAGGTGCCCAGGGACAGTCACCACCAGCTGATCAGCACTAGCATGGTGAGCCCGAGCCAGGTGTCCACAGCCCTCCTGTATCTCCTCTCTGGCTCCCCACCCACTTGCTACCCGGGTGTTTCCTCCAGGTGGTCCCACTGCCTCCCATAAATTGGTTGCACATTCTCTGGGAAGAACTAAGGCTTAAAATGACTGCTCTCTGCTGTGCAGCTATCTGGAGAAGCCTGTCCATCACCAGGAAATGCCTTCTTTGGAGAGAGATGAGAAATCTTTTCTGAAGGAAAGGGTAACGGGGAGAGAAGAGTCAAAGGCTACCACACGCCTTCTTTAGAAAGGCTCTGGGACCAGAACCCACTGCATTGCCGTTCCTTTTGCACAGACAGGTGCCCGTGATGGGCGAGGCTTTGGTCAAGCAGCCGCATGCCCTGGGGCTTCCCTTCCCACCCGTACTCCCCTCCACCTGCCAAATGAACACAGAAAAGAACGTGGTACCACAGAGAAGGCATAAAACAGGGACTTCCCTGGTGGTCCAGTGGTTAAGACTTTGCCTTCCAATGCAGGGGGTGTGGTTTCAATCCCTGGTTGGGGAGCTAAGATCCCACATGCCTTGGGGCCAAAAAACCAAAACATAAAACAGAAGCAATACTGTAACAAATTAAATAAAGACGTTAAAAATGGTCCATATCAGAAAATCTTTAAAAAAAAGAAAGAGGAGGCATAAAACAAATCTTGGACTTAATTTGGCACTTCATTTAGTTCCAAAATATAACAAAATAGCTCTACATTTTTTTTTTTTAATTTTAGCATTTATAATCAGTACTGTATATTGCAATTTGTAGCTTTCTGGGTGGCTTAAAAGAAGTTTCATCCCTTTTCTTCAAGGCCAGGCAGGTGAAGCTTGGTAGTTCCCTAGTCATTACATGCCTTGGTACAGGCAATCAGTGTCTGTGTGCAGGAAGTACTGAGGGTCTGTGCCCACCTCAGAGCTAGAGAAGAGGACACACAGAGCCCCGGGCTGGCCAGCAGAAAGGAGCCCCGCGTGAGTGTGAGATGCAGAGAGTGTGTGTGAAGAAGGCTTTGGAAGGAGAAGAAATCCCAAGGAAGCTGCATCCAGCTCTACCCTTTGCTTGTATCGGTGCATTGGCTAATACCCAGGCAAGGACTGAGCTTGGCTCAGCCAGGCCAGAGCCTAGCACTAGTCACGGGCTGTACCTCTGGGGGCAGAGTCACAGAGCCTCACTCTAGGACTGCTCCACAGCCACTGCTCCCTCCTTGTGTCCCAAAGTGCTGGGAGTAGGGGATGGATTTAGCCCCTCATCACTTTAATCTCTTTTGATCAGTGACTTAATCCAAGGATCAAGGGCCATGGAACTTTGCTGAAGAGAAAACCCTCTGCTCCACTACTGCACCCCAACCATCACTGAAGTCCACGCTGAGCCTGCTGAAATGGCTGACCAGCCTTGGACTGACCGTGGCCACTGGGCAATCCAGCCACAGTGCAGGGCCTTCTGGACCAGGCCAGAGCATCACCTCCCAGCAGAGATGCTTGTGGGTGAAGCGACAAGACACCAGGGAGGAGAAAAGACAGGCTGGGGTAGAGGATGCAAATACGTTTCTGCACTTAAAAAACCCTTTCCTGGCTGACTTTGTTAGTGCTCAAACATACATTATAGCTGGTGCTGTATTGATTGGTAATCACGATGTGATATTAAATGAAGCTCTTTCTCTGCTCTTAAAATAAGTGTTTTTAAAGAAAAAAATAAATGAAGGAGGAAAACAGGATCTCTTTCAAGGAATAATGCTTCAAATGTCATGTGAGAGTTTAAAAAATAAAATTGCCAAAATATATGAATGCACAGATTGCAGATGTTACACTGTAGAACCTCCTTCTTTTTCCCTTGCTTAATAAAAAAAAAGAGGATAGTTCT
Organism: Balaenoptera borealis; assembly: GCF_965194805.1. Lineage (NCBI taxonomy): Eukaryota > Metazoa > Chordata > Mammalia > Artiodactyla > Balaenopteridae > Balaenoptera > Balaenoptera borealis. Next base: position 59,510,468 of record NC_138876.1, on the reverse strand, counting down.
TATGACTAGATGACTTCTTTCTACTCTTTCAAAAAAAAGCGTATGTACAATCTCTAAATATATTAAACTTTGCTCTGTGCAATTTCATTTAACATTCCTATGGCTGATCCTAGGCCCCCGTCCCGACACAGTGCATCCTATAAGGTGCTCTTACTTCTTTGCATAGGTATAGGAGGAATAACTTTAGCAGGGCAATCAAGAGTAGGGTAGACAGAGAATGAGCTTATTTATAGGGCTTGACAACTACTCCCCTGTCCCCGCACCACTACCACCAAGACATACAAACAAACAAATACCATGCTAGAAAGTCTAATAAATGGAACACAGTGCAAGCCCTGGTCCTATTAAATGGAGAGATTCCTATACCAACACGCATTTTCCTTTTGGTGTTCTGTATGTTCCCTTCTGAAAAAATTCTTAATGAATAGCTCCAATATTTTGATAAGAAAAATAAAGGTTTGGACCTTCCTTTTCCCCATATAATCTTTACATTGTTCATTAACCCATCTCCCAGACATGCTAAAGCATAAAACCTATAAAAGTGCACTCAGAATGGATGTTGACCTCACATAACTTTCTGAACAGATGGGGACGTGGAGGCTGTGCTCTGCTGTGTAAAGCACACCTGCCGGGATGGTCTGGAGTTCTCTACCTTTTCTGAAAACAGTCAGCGGTGGCGTTTTGAGGGAAGGAAGGCCTGATGAGCCACTGACCTGGCAACAACTGTCAGATAAGCAGTGATGAAGAGATCCGAGCTATGGCTGGCGTCGCATCCCTGAAGGAAGCTTTGAAGCTTACCCAGATGGCAACGAGTGCCAGGTCTTGAGTGCGTTGTGGCCGGGAGAGCGTGGGCCGGGCCACCCCTCAGGGAAGGCTTCCGAGGAAGACTCCCAGACGTTTCCCAACAGTGACAGCGGGATGTCCTGAACTCAGCTGGGGCTGAAGTCTGCTGGTGATGTCCATTGTCTATCTTTTTTCAAGCTTATGCCCTCCTGGGCCCTTCAAGCTAACAGCTCTACCGTGGTTCAGTTTGGGGCCATTCTTTAAAACAAAACAAACAAACAAAAAAGACATAGAAAAGATACCCAGAGTGCCGCCGTTTCCTGGCAACACATCATGATGTGTACTGCTCCCAGAAGTCCGATGGAGAACAGGCAAAAGACTATTCACAATGAAAACAGGTATCGCTCTTTGTACAAATGCTACTGAATAACATGTAGCTTTTTTTTTAAGTGTCAAAAAAAAAAAAAAAAAAATCTCAGAAACGGCGTTATCCAGAAAGGTTATCAAAATAGGCCTCCTTTCCAGGAAAAATGGGCTGGGTTGGTTCGATTGCTACAGAAGTCCACAGTTTTCAGAGCTAGACATACAGCAAAAAAAAAAAAGTTGATTTTTTAAGGAAAAAAGTAGTTACAGCTGCTCTCGGCTGGGTTCTCAGCAAGAACAGTGAGGGTGGTGACCTCTTTTGTTTTTTGCTGTGATCTCACCAAGGTTCCCGGAAGTGCTTTCCCTGGGTTTCAAATGTGTTTTGTTCAGAAGGAAAAGCGCTTTCCGACACCCTCAGCACAAGTCGAGGGCAGGAGCGTCTGGGCGACGAGCAGGGGCCTGTGCATTAGTCAATGAACCGCTGGCAGGCCTTCTTCCAACGGCAGGCCGTGCACCACATGTCACGGTTCTCCATGCCGTACACCTTCCGGCACTTCTTGCCCTCTCCCCGGGGCTTCCTGTAAGACAGGTCAGGAAACAGTATTCAGTGTGAGGGATTCAATGGGCATTCTTTGGAGGGCTCAAAATACCTGGAAAAATCTAGAAAAAGTTAGGAAACATAGTAGGGCGTCTCTCTAGGTTCAGCCATTAACCTGTGTGGGATGTTTTCACAGCCACTACACTGAACTGTTAAAATTTGCTACTTAATAGTACTTCCAGTACTCTTCAGCTTCTATTTGTCCGTTTGTAGACATGTCCATTTGGGCATCTGCATAACACTGAATTAAATAAGTAAATACAAGAAATACCAGTAGAGAGCATTATTCTTTCAAGTTTTTAAATATGTACTTTCAAATGCTCTCTTGCTTCTCAAATTTCTAGTCTTCTGGTTAAGGGAATCCTGGCGAGGTCCTCCTTCATCTGGATTAAAAACTCTATTTTGTACTTCATTTCATACAGACGTTCATGCAACATGGCTTTAAAGAGACCCTGTAATCAGCATTACCTATTCTGCAAGAAAATTTACTGTAAACTGTGACCCCAGAAAAATAACAAATCTTTATCAAGAGTTAATAGATGGGGAAAACCATGGGAACAAAAGAAAGGGTGTTTCATCCATTTCAGGGGAATTTTACGAAGATTGTATCTCTGGTTTCTCTTTTCCTCACTGTTCTACTTTTCAGTTAATTCCCTGGAGAGGAGGCATGTGGGGTGTCAAGCAGTCATACCTTAGGCTGACCGTCCCTCTGGGTGGGGAGGACAAGACGGTGTGAGTGTGCTGTCTCTGCTCTCCTGTGCCCACCGGGTGACTGTGGGTTGGTGACACCTAGTAAGCACATGCAAAACAAAGTTAACGGGGCAGGCTCTCCTCACCATGCATTTCATTAGCCTTTGCCACGTGGGCAGGGGTACCCAACCAACAGACACGGAGAGGCTGTGCTTCCTTCACAGAGACCACATGTTAAAATGGATGGGGTGATGCTCATGGCAGAATTTAAAGGCATCCCCCAACAGAAAAGACCCAGCAACAATGAATACTTTACAAACCTTCATGACTTCACAACACCTCTGCATTCCCAGTTGCCCATTTTCACTTGAATAATATTTTAAACCTTAAAGCATATTCCTATTCCAAGCCTCATCCGTCTCTCTTTTAAAGAAGAAAAGAGGTTAAGAGAGTTCTCTGGGATTATACAGCCAGTCAGTGGCAACACACAATGTGGATCTCAGCCTTCTGTGTATTCAGTTAGATCATTCACAGCCAGTAAATAAACGGCTTCTTGCATACGATGACCACATGGCAGACTCTGGGGTCTGAACAGAGATAAAGGCAAGAAGCAAAGATCCTGAGCAAATCAAGGATGAATGTCAACCTTGTAGTACTTACTGAGCATCCACTATGTGCCAGGGTCACTGACAACAGCTTTACTTTCACATCTACCCCATGTGATAAGTACTCACTGTTCCTATTTTATAGATGAGGAAACCAAGCACAGGGATGTTAAATAACTTGCCCCAGGTCATGGAACTTGCAATGGCCAGGGATGTACTGAGCTCTCTCTGATGCCAGAGCATGTGTTTAACCCCCTTATGCCCCGCCTCTCAGTCATAATGATGGGAGGGTCCCCTTTGTTCTCCATTCCTCTTGCATTTCTCACTTATTCTCTTTGTATCACCTGCTCACCTAGCACTAAATATCTTCCCAGCAAACGGGATTCTCAAAGGCTACACAAAACTAATTTTATAACAAAAGATAAATGATGTTTCAAGTAAATATACAATATTGCCATATACAAAAGAGCAAACATCTAATAAATTGATAAACTTAATCACTTAGAAGCCAACATGACCACAGAAATACCAGTACCAACCAACAGTCATGGAAACATTCCATAGAATTGATTTTGTCTAGTACAGGGACCAGTATTTTATATTTTCTTTCAATGTAAAGGAACGTACATAAGTGTTATTTTCCTAGTCATTAATTAAAAAAAAATTAAACACGTAAGAAAAAAAAAACCTAACATTTTAAACCATTATTGCCATGAGTCTCATTTATTCTGTACCATTGGTCTTTACTTTTTGCTAAAGTTAGGTGGATTGAGGGCCAGCAGAGGTGAGTGACATACATAATTTTTTAAAAACCAAAGCTTTGGAGTTCAGTGTCTGCATTTGATGTGGATGGATATGCAGGTTCTTCCAGAAGCAGAATCCCCACCTCCCACTCCCATCCCCCATCCCATCGGGACCAGGATGCATATTAACACAGTAGAAGGAGTGAACGCTTCAGAGTTTACTACCACTGTAGACGATCTAGAATATGCTCATATGACTTGTCAAGTGCTCAGGACAATGAAAAAAAAATTTTGTTTTTAAAATTATTGTAGAACTTGTAGAATCCCAAGAGCACCTCTTTATCCAGTCAGAGAGCTGGAAATGTTTAGGTGACACGACAGTGACACTGTTTCCATCAGCCGGGGATAATGTGGAAGGTTCTAAGTTTTGCAGAATTGCCATACGTCAATTTTGTGTGGGGTGATATGAGATTATAAGATGCTCTTTATTCAACAAATATTTATTAAATACTTACTATGCCCCAGGCACTGTTCTAGATTGTGGGGATACAGCCCTGAACAAGATAAAGTCTCTGCTCTCATGGAGTGTACATTCTAGTGGGGAGATAGACAATAAATACAGAACAAGTAAGGGCATTTTAGTGATAAGTGCCTGAAGAAAATAAAATAGGCTACCAGGCCAAGCGTGATGGAAGGAGAGGACATATTTGTTCAGGGTGGTGAGGGAAGGCTTCTTGAGGAGGTTACCTTTGATCTACAGGGCACTCTGGGGGAAAGGGGCGGGACAAGGGCCAAGGCCTCCCAGGTGCAGAGTGCCAGTGGGGCCGGAAGACAATGCGTAGGAGGCAGGAGGAAGGCGGGAGGATGGGAGGTGGTGGGTTCAGGTCATGCCTTGGAGCTGTGATGAGGAACTTGAAGGTGATTCTAAGTGCAAGGGAAGCCAGTGGAGCGTTTTAAGAAAGTGAGACATCTGATTAATGCTTTACAAAGATCGCTCTGGCTCCTCGGAGAATGGGTTAGCAAGAGCCCGTACAGGAGCCCCGAGGACCGCTTAAGAGCCTTTTGCACTGTTTCAGGAGAAAAACGTACTGGTGATTTAGATGAGAGTGTGGCAGTGGTGGGGAGAAGGGGCTGGATTCGTATCCTGTAGCGGCAGAGTCCGGGACTTGCTGATAGATGGGATATAGGACAGAAAATAAGAGGACAAATCTTTCGATGAATCAAGGATGAAGCAAGAGGAGCCAAGGATGCCTCCTAGGTCCTGGCCTGAGAGGCTGGAGGGATGGAGGTGCCACTTAACTGAAATTAGAACACTGGTGACCTCATAGGTTTAGGGGAGGAATGAGGGGCAGCTTTGGACCTACTGCAGGAAGAACCCTTCTCCACCTTCTTTATTTCTGCTAACGGCTTTCTTAAGTCTGGAGTTGAGGGCACACGTGTTCCGTGTCTAGCCCTGTCTGATGGCAGCCCCTCCCGTTCCACAACAGACCTGGGTTTCTACAGGCTGCAGCATAGTGGAAGCCGGGACCCTCTTCCCACACCAGCGTGCGGCTTAGTTCTGTGGGAGGATCAATATCCTCCGGCTATTGATCGGGAGCTTTCCTGGAGATTTTTTAATAGCAAGACAATCATGTTTTGGCATCTTATGTTAGCTGGCGCTGAGGGTAGGGGGAGGCTGGCGTAGGGAGCCAACATTTATTCAGTGCTTGCAAATGTGAAAGGCCACTAGGTTATTTATACTCCCTTTTAATCTTCACCAAAAAGCCTGCAAAATAAGCACTATCTGCATTTTGTAGGGAAGACAATTTAGGCTTGGAGCAGGGAACTGGCCTACATGCATCCCAGAGTTAGAAGTAGTATCAGTAATTACCAAGAGCTTGTTACACTAAGCGCCTTCCCCTGTGTTATCTAATTTAATCCTCATAAGGAGCCCAGGATAAGCATCATTATCACTTCCACTTTATAGATGAGGAAATGGAGAAGTTAAGGAAGTTGCTGAGGCCACGCAGAAAGTAAATGGCAGACCCGGGATTTGAATATGGGCTGTCTGACACCAGCCGACCTTGGAACTCGGTTCTGACCGGTGTCAAAGCCCTGCTTTTTCTCTCTTCCATCCTGCCTCATAACTGATGGCAGTACTGTGTGCCCTGGAATAGAGCCCTGGAAAACATGATTTGGCTCTCTCTCCCAGTGGCCTCCACATTCCAGAGTTATTTGTTTTACATCTTAACCATTTTTAAGTTCTATCTGGGGACATGTTTTATAAAGCATATGATACACTTAGAGAGAGTACTGTATGGTATTATTTCTAAATAAATAAAATGGGCTGTATGCCTGTAATTTGTCTCCTGATTAGGTGTGACCTCAGAAGAGTTTAAAGAATTCTAAATTATAGTCTGCAAAAATCGTGGCTAATTTTTCCCATATGTTGAGTATATTTGTGTTAGATGAGTCAACCCCAGATAGGGAGAAGCCACTTTCTCTGCCCCCGGTTTTACAGTAATGAGACATGTCACAGATGACAACACTAGGAAGTACAACATAATGTCAGCCAGTGCCAGGCATTGTGTTCAACAATACAATGATACAAGGTGGTTGTCGTAGAGCTGAGTCGAGGGCATTGCTTGAAAGAGGTCCTGTGACCGGCTAGAGGTCACGGCTTGTAAATGCCAGTCAGGACTTGCTTCACACTAGAGCAGTAATATAGATGTTGTGTCCTTCTGTAAATATGTTGGAGAAATTTCTTTTTTGTGTGATTTTCGATCTCCCAAGTGGGAAAAAAAAAGCGCCCCTTTTCTTGGTTTTAATCTCTTCTAACATAATATTCTGAACCCTCCATCAAAGTTTTAATAAAAAACAAACTAGCTAAAAAGCTAACAGTTAAGCACTACTATTTCAGGTCTGGAGACTGTCTTTCTGGCCTGAAGCCTCTTGGAATGGCCCTTGGATAGCAGGTTGATTAGCTCCTATTTGCTTGCATGGGGCCTATTATGGACTGGATTTTGTGTCCTCCCACCCCCCTTCACATGTTGAAGCCCTAATTCTCAGTGTGGCTGTATTTGGAGATGGGGTCTCTAAGGAAATAATTAAAGACAAATGAGGTCCAAAGGGTGGGCCCCTGATCCAATAGGATTAGTGTCCTTAGAAGAAGAGACACCAAAGGGCTCTCTATCTCCCTACCCACAAAAAGAAAAGGCCATGGGAGGATATATCAAAAAGTTGGCCCCTGACAAGGTAGCAGGAGAGCCCTCACCAGGAACTGAATCAACTAGCACACTGATCTGAGACTTCTGGCCTCCAGACTTGTGAGAAAATAAATGTGGGATGTTTAAGCCACCCAGCCTATTATGGCAGACTAACACAGGGGCCAAGAGCTCTCAGCTTTCTGCCATGAAAAGACAGGGAAAGAAATGGAGATAATTAGGGGTCACTGGGGAAAAACAGGTCAAAGAAAGCAGTAATTAACCATGGTCTTCTCCCTACCCCTATGTCCATAGCCTTGGGCTAGAAAAGACTGAAACGTTACCTTGGTGAATATGCAGATCAACCTTCTGGGCTATACACCTCCGGGAAGAGGTCTTACCCAGGGAACTTATTAAAGCCCCAAATTCAGGAAGTTCAGTGTAGGCAAATGAATAAATAAAATTCTTCAAACCTTGGGATTTCGCAGAAGGAGATTATTTCTACTTTCTAGGAAGCATACAAAAGCATGCCCTCTTCAATACCAGGTCTCAAAGACATGGGAGAAAAGGAAACCTTAAATGGGGTTGACAACCTCAGAATACTTGCTTTGGAGTACAACAAGAAATGTGTTCTTTAATGAGGATTTAATAAAACGGCAACTGCTCTGTTCTTCAGTTTGGATAAAGTTGAAGCCACCACTAATACTAGTTAGTACCTTATCATTTAAAACTTTTAGAGCTTCTGTCTGAAAATCCTATTACACGAATTTAGGAGGTGGGGATTCACATGTTCTCAGAGTCAGCCTGGCTCCCTGTCTTCTAGAGGCGGGACTAGCACCCCTGGAGAATTCAGGGACGGTTGCTGGCACCCAGCCAGTGGACATGTGACAGTCCTATGCCTGGGTGGTGTGGAGTTGTGAGATCCAGCCCCCTGTAGAAGGGGGCGGACAGCAAACAGCCAGTTTTTTTTTTTTTTCTTTTAAAAAAAGCATTGATAGAGAGTAGGGCAACATGAAGAACATTTTTAGTAGTAAGCCTCCTTGTCTTCTTTCTAGAATAAAACAAAAGCCTTCGAAAATGGCAGCTCCCTCCATCCCCTCACCTTTATTTTTAGATAGCAATGGCAAGCTTGACTGCTGAAACAGTCTAAAACCAGATAGATTGGGAATTCTCTGGCGACAGGATAAATTAGAAGCTCACATAGGATTTTAGTGGGATACCTAGTTAACTCAGTTACTCTATGTACTTTCTGTCAAAGCTCTAGTCCAGAACGTCCCTGGTAACCAATCGATAGCAAAATGAGGGACTCTGTCCACAGTGTCCACAGAGAGAAGAGTTTTAAAATTTCACTGTTGAAAAACCAACAGGAGGAGGGATCCTGGCTGGTATCCTACCGTGTAAGACATTTAGGAACTTTGGAGGACATGGAACTAGTGAAATGTCAGAAAGAGAAAAACAAATATCGTACATTAACGCATATATGTGGAATCTAGAAAAATGGTTAAGATGAACCAGTTTGCAAGGCAGAAATAGAGACACAGATGTAGAGAACAAATGTATGGACACCAAGGGGAGAAAGCAGGGGGTGGTGGGATGAACTGGGAGATTCGGATTGACATGTATACACTAATATGTATAAAATAGATAACTAATCAGAACCTGCTGTACAGTACAGGGAACTCCACTGTACAGTAGAAACTAATACAACATTGTAAAACAACTATACCCCAATTTAAAAAAAAAAACCACACAGCGTGATGTCACACTATACTTCAGAAGGAGATGATTTAATTAATAGAAGAAAAGGGGAAAATATTCCATTTGGGCTGGTCATAGAGGTAATCTGAAAGGAAGTCTGAACTGGGCTGTTCTGTCTACACACTATACTTGTTTTTACACCAGATGAGCTTTAGGGGGATGCCCTTGAAAATTCTGCTCAAATCAAAGAAGGGAAGGAACGGAATTCAGAATAGCAGGGCTCTGTCGTTCTGTGATTGTAGCTGCCTTGCTGGCTTAGAAGGGTTGTCTCAAATGTCACGTCGAGAGCCACTCTGGGTCTTTTTATGTCTATCCAAAAAAAGAAAAAAAAAGTCACCAAAAGGGCTGATTGTTTACCTCTGACACCCACCTTAGGGGATCATTGTTCCTGCCAGAAACAAAATTAATACCTACATGTCTAAGCTATTCTTTTTAAATGTTTACTAACAGGGCATTCATCGTATTATTGCTTTTTGAGAACAACCAGCAGTTCCCACTCTTCGTGAAGGAGGCACCTTTCATAATTACTCCAGATCCATGATCCTGTTTAAAAATCCTATTCTAGGAGTATTTTCTGGAAGCCACAAATTCTCGAATTGCTGCCAGCAGGATGCTTTTTATTGTTGACTATTCCTCTAGGGAATTTAATAAATATTCATTGACAGAGCACAGCGTAATTGACTGAGCCACTTTCATTTTTATCAGCTCCACAGGAGGCCTTGGTATTTGCTGGAAACCTCTGGGAGTTGCCAGTGGTTGCAATAAGAAGCTTTTGTGAGGTCCTTAGGGAGAGGGGTGGAGAGGAGAAAATAAGGTTAATGTCTATTATCATAAGCCACTTTCCTGAACCTTATCAGGAGTTATAAACCCCCTTGAGCATCAGCGGGATGGGGGTCTATGGATATTCTGTGATAAGCTATAAAAGACCCAATATCTTTTTAAATGAATAGTTAAGAATCAAGCAAATTCATGCTGAGTTTTCAGACAGTAATCATTTACTATGTCAAATCAATTCTTATATACTACTTAAACCCGATGGCATATTTCAGCACTCATTTATTTGCAAATTACCCATCAGCATGGACTATTCAGGCTTTGGAAGAAAGAAAGTGATTTCAATTTCTACTATTTGAACTTGCAAAATGACATACCCACAAACAATAATTTCAAAGTCAAATCTTATAAAGTTACTCATAATGATAAATGCCGTTTATGTATAGGGTCTCTTTCTTTTATGTTCAGGGTCTGAGTTCGGCTATTAATTTTATAAAGCCTTTTGGAAACATACAAATACACCACCCACACAAAAAATCTTGATATATTTCCAACAAGTTGTTTATCAACAGATGAAACTGTCTTTTAGTTTCTAAAATTCCAGTCAAAACACCTTTTTACAAAGAAGTTGGGCCTGTCTGAACCACGAGACACCTCGCTGAGTTTACAAATATCATTACAAAAAAAAAAAAAGAATTCTTCTGGCATTCCAATTTTTGTCTTTTTCTTGCATGTTTCTACAATTTGTTCTCTAAATATACGTTTGGCTTTGACCAGATTTCTGGCTTTTTGCTTTTCTACTTACTGGAATGCCTGTGAAGGTAACTGGAGGAGACTGCCAAGAAATGCTGAAGCTGCTGCCATTGGGGGTGAACTTGGCCGATCCTGGAATGTTCACAGGGGGCGTGGCCTGTCAAATAGAAAACAGAGAAAGTTGTTATGAAAGAACATTTCTCCTCAGAGTCTTAAGCTGCCATTTCCAAAGTAGGGCCTCAGAAATAATCTCAGCTATATTAATGACTAAATTATAATAGGAGGAAATTAAACACAGTCAATAAGAGTAGCTAGAGATAAACTTTTTATATATCTAAGCAATCTAAGGTATAAAAGGAGAAAGTTTTTGACTACCGACTTCTGAAAAGAAATTTGCTTATACATACATATACCTATTTTAGGACATCTGTGATATACAATTCCTCACTATCAAGTTGGGAAGTCACTTTTTTATGCAGTGATGGTAGGTTGTAAATTACAACACTTTGGGAGGGTAATTTGGCAATACATATAAAAATTCTTAGTGTTCTGTATGTTAGCTATTCCACTTCTAGAATTTATTCTCAGGAAATGGATATAAGGATGTTCAGTGCAGAACTATGTATTATATTTAACAAAACTGGAAACACGTGTCCAATAATAGGGAAAAGGGTAGATATATCATGATATGGCCATGGAGCCATTAAAAATGATGTTGTTGAAGAATACTCATTGGCGTGGGAAAATGTTCATGAGATATTAAGTGGAAAAAACAAAGCATAGTGAAAACAGTACTAAAATAGATTCCATTTTTTTTTTTAAAAAATGAGTATACATACACACATAGAATACTTCTGAAGGACATACCAAAAATATGAACCAAGGGGCTTTCTTGTTGTTGGGACTAAGGATGGATTTTCTTTCTTTGCTTATGTTTCTAATATTTTTATGCTGAGCATTTATAATATCTGTAAACAGAAAATATCCCAACATTGTGAATAAATGGTTTGGGAAGGAACTTCTAGATCCCTTAGTGTGTGTTCCAACTCTCATTGTATAGATAAGCAGAATAATTTAATTAAGTTGGTTCAAGCCCACGATTTCGGACCTAAATGCGATACTGACAAACAAGAACAAAGGAATGAATAATTCTTTTGACCGCCGTAAGAAGAGTCAGGAATGAAAGTTATTGCATCAACTAATTTAATAATTAGCTCTATTCCATTGCTCTTGAGTTGAAGTCTACTAAATAAATGGCTGAATTCTTCCTCTACAGCTTTAGTTTTTCTACTTTTATATATACAGTTGCTAGCGACAGTGGTTTCCTAACTGGCACCACTGGAAAATATTTTGGCAATACATAGCTGTTCATGTTATATCCTAAGACTTGATAATTACTCTTCTGGAAATTCAAAGAAAAAATAAAGCTACTGGCACAGAAGTATCCTCTGTAGATTTACTAATGATAATTAAAAAGCTGGATAGGGGCTTCCCTGGTGGCGCAGTGGTTGAGGATCTGCCTGCCAATGCAGGGGACACGGGCTCGAGCCCTGGTCTGGGAAGATCCCACATGCCACGGAGCAATTAGGCCCGTGAGCCACAATTACTGAGCCTGCGCGTCTGGAGCCTGTGCTCCGCAACAAGAGAGGCCTGCGCACCGCGATGAAGAGTGGCCCCCACTTGCCACAACTAGAGAAAGCCCTCACACAGAAACGAAGACCCAACACAGCCATAAATAAATAAATAAATAAAAATTAAAAAAAACTTTAAAAAGAATATCACCAAACATTCCGAGAAGCAACTGGCCCTGAATCTGATCAGGGACCACTTCTAATCTCTTTCAAAAAAAAAAAAAAAAAAAAAAAAAAAAAAAAAAAAAAAGCTGGATAGACTAAAAAGTAGATCCCTAACAAAAGAATGATTAAAACAATTTAATGTTTTGATTTAATTGAATTCGGTTATATATTCAGTTCTATGGAAAGTGTTTATAAAACAAGGGTGGGACAACACAATTACAAATATGTACAGGAGATTTTTCTTCTAAAAAGTTACGTAAGGTTGTTGATAATTATGGGAAAATTTTTTTAAAAATTTGAGCGTATTGAAACTTTACTAAATCAACACTTAAAAGAGTTAATAATTGCTGGGGGAAAAGGAGCTTTAGCCGTGTCCTGTATTTGCAGGATTTGTCTCTAAGGTCTTGTGAGACTTTGGAGTGAAGCAGAATCCCCTAGAGGGTCTGTTAAGCACAGACTGCTCAGCCCCACCCCTCCTTCTGGTCCCACAGGTCTGGGGCAAACCCAAGAAATGTACATTTCTAACAAGTTTCCAGGTGATGCCGACACTGTTGATTTGGGGAACACTGACAACCACAGCTCCAGTCTGACAGAGTTAGTTACCAGTTCAGAAGGGAGGGCACTAAGTCCCAGACTGGGGTGCAGGACGAGGGTGGCATTGTGTCAGCACTTTTCAAGGCTCATCTTTTCACTTATTTTATTTTTTATTTAACAGGTACTTATATCACGTGCCAGGCACCCGTCTGAGAGTTTTACAGTATTAAGGATTTTAATTCTCATAACAGCGTCTCAGGGATCGGATCTTCAATCAGTACTGCAAAGTCCAAGGACCTACAGGGTTTCATCCGTGCGAGATTCTGGCTTTAAAAGGAGAAAAAGAAAAAGCGAACTCTGCTACCGGGCTCTCTTGGATGCTGTTTTTCCACTGAGTTATCCTTTTCTCAGAGGTCAGAATGCTACTGCTTTTGGTCAGAAGTAAAGTGATTACTCTCACGGTCCCTTGCCAGTCACCTGGTAAGCGTGGTCGGTGTGCACGAGGTAGAGGGTGGTGGGAGCGGAGCGGCTCAAGGGTGTCATCAATTTTGTCTCAGTTTTGGCACAAGGAGTTTCTGTTCTGCTGGAATCTGGGATGGGGAAAGTAGGAGGCGAAGCCAGGGACTGGGAGGGCGAAACCGGGGCCAGGCTGCTCAGTCCGTCTGCCACCGAGTCTGTGTTGAGCTTGATCTCAGTGTAGTAAAAGTCTTCTTCTCCATCACTGTAATCAGACTCCCCAACACGCCTAATGCAAAAGAGAGCAAAACAATCCTACTCACCCAAGCCATTTTCTTGCCTTGAAATCTGGCATATCACATGCTGTTCCTTCTGTCTGGAATGCTTTTCCTCTGTTCTGTCTGCCTGGCAAACTCTTACCTATCCTGCAACACTCAACTGTCCACTTCCAGGGAAGCCTTCCTTGACTTCTTAAAGCAATGTATGCAATTAATCAACCAATCAATCAATTATTCAACAACAATTTATTGAGAGTCTACTATGTCCTGGCTCTTTTTTTTAGAGTCCCACTCTTACAGTGAACAAAACATAAATAGACTCTGCCCTGGTGGAACATATAGTCTAGGGGGAGAGGCAGACAAGAAACCCATAATGGAACACATCAAAAAGAATAAAATACGTAGGAATAAATCTACCTAAGGAGGTAAAAGACCTGTACTCAGAAAACTGTATGACACTGATGAAATAAATTGAAGACAACACAAACAGATGGAAAAATATACCGTGTTCTTGGATTGGAAGAATTAATATTGTTAAAATGACCGCACTCCGCAAGGCAATCTACAGATTCAATGTAATCCCTATCAAAATACCAATGGCATTTTTCACTGAACTAGAACAGATAATTTTAAAATTTGTATGAAAACACAAAAGACTCCAAATAGCTAAAACAATCTTCAGAAAGAACACAGCTTGAAGAATCATGCTCCCTGACTTCAGTATAAAGCTATAGTAATCAAAATAGTATGGCACTGGCACAAAAACAGACACATCGATCAATGGAAAAGAATAGAGAGCCCAGAAATAGACTCACGCACTTGTGGTCAATTAACCTGCGACAAAGGAGGCAAGAATATACAATGGAGAAAAGGCAGTCTCTTCCATAAGTGGTGCTGGGAAAACTGGACAGCAACATGTAAAAGAATGAAATAAGAACACTCCCTAACACCATACACAAAAATAAACTAAAAATGGATTAAAGACCTAAATGTAAGACATGACACCATAAAACTGCTAGAGGAAAACATAGGCAGAACACTCTTTGACATAAATTGTAGCAGTATTTCAGGTGTACAGCAAAGTGATTCAATTATATATATATATATATTTTTAATATATTATATATATATAAAGCATATATATATTCTTTTTCAGACTCTTTTCCATTATAGGTTATTACAAGATATTGAGTATAGTTCCCTGTGCTATACAGTAAGTCCTTGTTGTTTATCTGTTTTACATACAGTACTGTGTATTTGTTAATCCCAAGCTCCTAATTTATCTCTCCCCAGTTCACCCCCTCTCATGCTATGTCCTTTGGTAACCATAAGCTTGTTTTCTAATGCTATCTAATGCCATTTGTAGCAACATAGAGATTTTCATATTAAGTGAAGTAAGACAGACAAAGACAAATATCATATGCTACCACCTATATATGGAATCTAAAAAAATGATACCAATGAACTTATTTACAAAACAGAAATAGACTCACCGACATAAGTTACTTTTTAAAAGGATCACTCTGGCAATTGTCTGGAGAGAGAATAGAGGAGAGGAGGGCAAGAGGGGTGGGAGGCCAGCAAGCAGGCTGTGGAGCAGTTGACAGTGGCCGGGCGAGAGGCGGGAGGTGGAAGTGACCTGAGCTCTCAAATCGGGGAAGTATTTTGCACGTTAGGTGTTAGGACTTAATTCCGAACTGTTAGATCCTCTGAGCTCCCTGTGAGGTGCGTTCAGTTTATTTAATTCACTTTATGTAATGACTTGGTACATTTCTGTAATTTTTTTTTAAACCCCTGTCGCCTCCTTAAGACTGATTCTCTAGGGCTATGTCTTGTTCATCTTTGTGTCACACCACACATATCAGTGCATCTGGCCTACAGTAGGTGCCTATTAAATGTTGAATGAATGAACGAAGGAAGCTGATGTTATAGCACAGTGATTCCCAGCATGAATTCTGGAGTCGGATCTCCTGGGTTCAAATCCTGACAGCTTCTAGCTGTGTGTGTGATTTTGGCAGCCTGCACCCTTATATAAAATAGACGTAGCACAGCTGGCCCTCCATATCTGTGGGTTCTGCAGCTGCAGGTATGGAGGGCCTACTGCATACGTGCTTAGAAGTGTACCGCACACATAATAAGCACTGAGTGCATATTAAATAAAAATAAGGCTGATGTTAAAAGGCCTAAATGTTGGGACTTCCCTGGTGGCACAGTGGTTAAGAATCCGCCTGCCAATGCAGGGGACGCAGGTTCAATCCCTGGTCCGGGAAGATCCCACATGCTGTGGAGCAACTAAGCCCGTGAGCCACAACTACTGAGCCTGCGCTCTAGAGCCTGCGTGCCACAACTACTGGAGCCCACGTGCCTAGAGCCCGTGCTCCGCAACAAGAGAAGCCACCGCAGTGAGAAGCCCACGCACTGCAATGAAGAGTAGCCCCCGCTCGCCGCAACTAGACAAAGCCCACAGGCAGCAACGAAGACCCAAGGCAGCCAAAAATTAATAAATAAATTTATATGTATAAAAAAAAAAGCCTCAATGTTTACTATCATCAGGAAAAATATCTTCTAGTACTTCCGCAGTTTTTCTCCCTGAGACATGGAAAATTGTACTTTTCCACAGAAAGCTTTGCATAAAATAACTGTCGAATAAATAATAACATTTATTGGATTTATGAATTTCTAGGGAAATGGTGCACATCTGGCCACTTGGTTTTATGGGATAGCCTCTGCACATCTCCCTTCCCTGGGGCATCCCCAAATTTCATGACCATTTCCGGCAGGCGCAGGACACTGACTCGGAATAAACTTTTTTCCCACTTACAATCCCTGTACAGAACTTAAAACACAAATCTCCCCTTCTCCTCGGCCTTTCTGTTTCGCCACATCGGGGGCTTCTCCCAGCCCCATTCCGTGTCCCCTGAGGTCTCAGGCTGAGGCGTCTAGGGAGGTGTCTGCGCCGTATCAGGTCAGGCTGGGCTTGGCTTTCCTACAAGCAGAGCATGGAAGACCCCAGAGAGTGGGCTGAAGAATGTGCATCTGTTCTATTCCTGTCCCCACTTCCTCTCCAGTAAAGGGCAGGCCGAGTTGCTACTGGCTGCCTGAGTGCTACTAATAGACACACAGGCCTGGGGGAAATTGTGTGTCTTACACGGGGATAAATCAGGATCAGCCCCTGGTGTATAAGAATGGAGTGAGACTTAAGACAAAAACAGTGTACTTTTTATACTGGCATGGTGTGCACTGTAGCTACATCAGATGCAAGACACATATTTGGGGGTTCTGGAATGCCCCCTTCTTCCCCTAGGTCCCACAGCCAACACTCATTAAAAATGCCCCGTCCTCCTACAGTCACATCATGGAGGACATGGATTAAGGCAAAGGCGGGCCCCTTCCCACCCCTACCCAGGTCCATGAGAGCTTCATATACATACAGAGCAGGCTTGGAGTCCTGCTAACCCAGGCCCATTCCTGTGCGATGGCTGGCAGGGATGTGAATCCTAATTCACCAAGGCAATGTGAAGAGTAAAAAGGGAATCCCAGGGAAGTGAATACAGCAGCTGCACGTTGAATTTCACCCACCATGAGAGCACCCCGGAAGCTCAAAGGAAAATCCTGTGATGCCGTTTGTAGTCTATAAATACATATATATGGCATGTGTTTCTGTGTAGTGCTGAATAGGATTCGAAGCGTTGGGCAGAGGGACTTTAAAACAAATACCCCAGGTCCTGATTATAGCTTCCAGAAGCCCTTCCTAAACCTTTAAAGAACTCTGAGCTATTTACTCTGTGAGCTGTGCTGACAGTGAGGTTTGAGGGGAGAAGCTGCAGGATCTCCTTCTCCGAGGGCTTTAGGAACAGGAGCGCATTCTGCCCCGCAGTGTTTCAGTGTGGTGCTTCCTGGAGGATGAGTGGACCCTCTGGCTAGCGGAGCAGACGCCCTGCTTTGCTGGGCCACACCCACGGCGCTTGGTGACTTTCCACGTGCTGTGCCCTGGAAGGGTCTGGCTGTGTCTCCAGCATCCCAAGCCTACAGGTGAGGGAGATAGATCTCTGCTTCTCTCCAGTCACTGAAGGAGCTGATCCACACGAATCAGCAAAATCACCTTAGACCCAGTTCTTGTTTTCTTTTTCTACCACTTTTTTTAATGGATGATACATTCCCTAAATTTATCCCCTGCTGGGCAAAGTGACTGTAGTGTTTATTTCTCAACACTCATCTTTTTAAAAGGGCTCCTCTGTGTCCAAGCATTTTGGGGGACTGGGCATGTATTTGGATTTGCCTTATGCACACTGGTTATGACTTACAGCTTCTCAAGGTCTCTTCTCAGTCTCAGATCCCTGGACAAGAAAAACCCAGAGACTAAAGCACAAGGCAACTGAACTACCATTGCCCCTCTGGAGTGGCCCCCAATCCCTGTTGCTAGAAACTTAGTTTCATCTTTCCTTAGAATGGTCTTTATATAACACAAGAAGTGTCAGTTGTACAAATAAAGGACTTATTTGGGCAACAGAAAATGATAGAGCAGGTCATCAGGTATCATAAGAATAGCAACAGCAGCACTGATTGTCACTGTGGTTCTTAAACCCTTTTCAGGTTATATCTGCCTTTGAGGCTCAAAGTCACGAATACACTCCACTGGGAAAAAAGTGCACATCTAATTTTACAGACAATTTCAGGGGGTTCAAGGACCCCATACCCTACCCTACCCTAGTGGTCCATCTTTTACAAATCATTCTAACATACATTTTATTTTTGACCCTCACACATGCCCCTGCAGGGCTGATATTATTAGCCTCATTTTCAGAAGGACCTGAGGCTCCAAGCAGTGACTTGTTTAATATCACTTAGTGCAGCGGTCCCCAACCTTTTTGGCACCAGGGACCGGTTTCTGGAAGACAATTTTTCCACAGAGCGGGTGGTGGAGGGGGATGGTCCAGGCGGTAATGCGAGCGATGGGGAGAGATGGGGAGCGACAGGTGAAGCTTCGCTCGCTCACCTGCCGCTCACCTCCTGCTGTGCGGCCCAGTTCCTAACAGGCCGCGGACCAGTACCGATCCTCGGTCCTGGGATTGGGGACCCCTGACTTAGTGAGTATACTAGGGAAGCTTTACAAATTTAAGTCCACATTCTTTCCACTTGCCATACTGGCCTATATTATCTGCAGGGGGCATCTCCATAGTGATTAGGAAGATCAAGCAGGCTTAGTCCCTATTCCTATGTTCAGAATTTTTAAGGCACAGTGTGGTGTGTAATTCTGAGTGCAAGTGACCCTGGATCGAACTGATGGACATACGCCAAGCTCTGAAGGGAGGGTTGCCTTACCCAAGATGAATGGTCCGGATGTGCTTCTGGATACCCACTGCAGTGCTCAGAACCTTCCCACAGTTTTTCCAGAGGCATTTGAACATCACCTTCATGGAGTTCTATAAATGGGAGAGAAAGTTACATTAAGGTGAAAACTAACCCAACAATTTTAATTTTTTCCTTCATTAGAAAAGTAGCAGCGTCCCATTCTCTTGACCATAACTCAGCACACCATTCTAGGAAACCCCCTGGCTGGTGAGGATCTTGGTGACCTCAGAGATTTTCTTGCATCCTTCATGAATACTGAGCCCTGCTGGAATATTTAGTTCACTTTCATGAAGGTGGTCACAGTGTCATTTAGGCATTAATGACAGTGTCTAACATTCACTGAGCACTTACCATGTGCCAGGTGCTAGTCTAAGAATTTATCTCATTTAATCCTAAAAGATGGATGCTATTATTATCACCACTTTACAGATTCATGGAAAGCCTCAGTAAAACTTGCCCGATGAGCTAGCTTCTAGCAAAGCTGGGATATGAAGTTTGGGAGTCTGGTTCCAGGAACCACCCTCTCCACCAGCATACAGCTCCATCTTCTCTTACAAGGATCTCAGAAGTTTTCCCAAACAGTTCAGCACATTGATTGAGAGCACTGATTCTGGACTGCCTTTCTCAAGTCCTGGTTTCCTTATTTATCAAGTAGGAACAATAGTACCTGTCTCATAAGGTTATTATGAGGATTAAATGAGGTCATGAAAGTGAATCATTTAGTGCAATAATGACGGGAGTAATTATTCAACCAATGGCAGCTATTATGGTCTTATTATGATTATACTTCCCGGAGTGAATTTGACAGGGAGTGAGTTTTCTCCAGGGAGAGCGCTTGTCGTTGGACTGCTGTCTCTTTGCTGATTGTTTCCATGGGCACGGTGACAATCACTTCCATGTACTCACCAAGCCCCATCCCGTTTTCACCTGGGAACAGACTAGACTTCATTTCCCAGCCTCCCTTGCAGTTAGGTGGGGTCAGGGCCAGGGGAACATGGGCAGAAGTGACACACATTCCTTCTAAGCCTCATCCCTAAACTACTTCTCAATGTCACCCAAGCCCGCTCTGCTGACTAGAGGTAGGGGATACCCAAGGACTTAGGGGACAGTAGAACCACTAGATCAGAGATTTGTAAATTTTCAATATTTTTAAAATTGAAGTATAGTTGATTTACAATGTTGTGTTTATTTCTGCTGTGCAACAAAGTGATTCAGTTATATATATATATATATATATATATATATATATATATATATATATATATACACACACACACACACATTCTTTTTTTAAATATTCTTTTCCATTATGGTTTATCATAGGATACTGAATATAGTTCCCTGTGCTATATAGTCAGACCCTGTTGTTTAGATCAGGGATTTTTAATCTTTCGTTTGCCATGAACTCTTCTGGCAGTCTGTTAAATTCCATGGACCCCTTCTTGAATAATGTTTTTTAATGTTTAAAATAAAATACATAGGATTACGAAAAACTGCAAGAGTACTGAAATAGCTGTCAAAATATTTTAAAATTTTGTGAAATGGTAATATATGTACTCTTTAACCCATTAAATAACAAAGATCTTTAAGTGAGTCTAGTAACTATCATAATTTCAAAGTAGTGTTAAGCATAAATGATATTTCATGATATCTGCTAAAATTGTAAGGTGATATGAAAATATCCGTGATTTCTATTGGTAGTAAAGTCACAGGTGGCATTAACATTATTGTGGTTTGATGTCTTCGATCATAATTGCAGGAAATGCTAAATTATAGTTAAAAGATTAATGACAATAAAGGTATACTTTTTCTCCCATCCAAGTTCACAGACTCCCTGAATTCTGTCCACCCCCTTTCCGGGACCTGTGGACTCCAGGTTAAGAACCTCTGTACCCGGAGGAAGGGGCCTGGGTCCCTGGAGAATTGTGTGGAGCAGAGACACCCTTTCACCACCCCCGCTGACCTGATTGGATTGTGACATGAGAAATCCTTTATGGGGTTAAGCCACTGATGTTTGGGAATGGGTTGTTTCAACCGTAAGCCTACCCTGACCAATCAACATAGTAGTCATGACACCTTCCTTGAACTGACGGAATTGATGTAGCATTGTTTACAAGTCTAGTAGGATTTCTGCCCTCAAGCCCTGTTCTAGAAAGCAATCATTTACACACTTAGAGGATGATTCATCAGCTACTATGATGCGATTAATATCCTGATCCAGCCAGCCACCCACCCGCACCCAAGTCTTTCTCTAGGTTTCTCAATTGAAACAAGGTACCTGGCAACTTCCCGAAGTGAGGAGTATCCTGTGTGTTGGGAATGGTCACTTTCAGCGTGGCAAGTGGAGGACAGAGCATGGTGGCACAGGGCCACAGTCTGCTGGGAAAGACTGGTGACAACAGAAGGAGCGCAGGCCTCCTGCGGGCTTCATGAGCCCAGTGGCCTAGGGGTCCCAGGGACTCTGGCCAGGTGGCCGGCATTCCTGACACGGCAACCTAGCCATTCCCACTGTAGCTCCCGGACATCTCGGACAGCCTGCCTGTGCTCCCCACTGCAATGGGCAGTACTGAGCTCTAGGAGCTGCAGCAGCGAAGGGATGGGCAGAAGCTGAGAGAGGGATGTGAGGGGAGCTGAGACAGAATTAGGAGACTTTAAAGTACATGATCCTGAGGCGTTAGTGTTTATTCTAAGGAGACAGTTCACAAATTTCAGGCTCCCTGATCTCCTTGAGCCACTGATCCAAACGCCTGAGATGTAAGATGAGCCAAAGGGGGAGAGTTTAAATCCTGCCCTGCCCCCCACCCCAACCCCAAGGTTCCCGAAAAAGAATTCTGCTTGGTGTTTTTTATTCAAAGCATGTAACAACTTAACAATATTAATGAACAAATCCTCACCCTAGGAATGCTTTCTGCCCATTTTTCAAACAATGAAGCTATACTATTAAAAATTATCTTCCACTTAAGGGAATTAATGACTCAAACCAAAATTACAGGTATCTGAGAGTCCAAATATCCATCTGGAAATGAAGTCATGATAGATGAAAACACTTTCTGATTCATTCCAAGCCTTTTTGCTGATGGTATTCCTTTATTCATTAAACCAGGTAGCTATTTAGCAAGGAATATTCCAGTGGCAGGTGACAGAAAGAAAAGAAGCTGTTCTCCAGGAACTTACATCCTAGTGGGAGAGAAAGAGAAATGATAATAAATGATGATTGTTTCAGGTATGGTAAGGTCATTGGAAATGGGGGTGGGCTGCGTTAGGTCAGACAAAGCCTCTAGAAAGTGACTTCTGAGCTGGGACCTGAAGGTTGGAGAAGAAGCCAGCCATGCTATGAGCTAGAGTTTTCCAGGCAGAGGGAAGAGTTAATGCAAAGGTGTGAAGATGGGGAAGAGCTTGACATATTGTAGGGCCAGAAAGGACAGTGAATTTAGAGGGAAAGGAGAGAGGGTGTGATCTGTTTGAAATAATGTGGAGAGGCAAGGAGGGCCGGATCATGCAGGGTCTTGTAGGTGAAGGTAAGGAATTTGGATTTGATCCTAAAATAAAGAAGCTACTGAAGGGGTTTAAGGAAGGGAACGACATTATATGATCTAGGCTTTAAGAAAACATCACTCTATTCTGCGGAGAGAACAATAAGGTCACCAGTGTGATGCTCCCACAGGTCAGAGAAGAGGGCGGCTTGAAGCAGGTTTGGGCAGTGAGAATGGAGAAAAGTAGACACATTCAAGATCCATTTTGGTGCTCTGTAATGGCCTATACGGGAAAAGAATCTAAAAAAGAGTGGATATATGTATACGTATAACTGATTCACTTTGCTGTACACCTGAAATGAACACAACATTGTAAATCAACTCTACTCCAATAAAAATTAAAAAAAAAAAGATCCATTTTTGAGGCAGATCAAACAGTACTTGCTGTTGGGCTGAGTATGAGGAATGTTAAAAGGGGCGGTGTTAAAGATGACTTCTATAGCTTTGTGAGTTGTGGTTCTGTTTGGGATATGCTTATTTTGAGATACCTGTTAGTGATCAAGAGGAGGTGGCAAGTAGGACCACGGATCTATGAGCCTGGAACTGAGGGGAAGTCAGGGCTAGAGATATACATTTGGAGTCAGGAGCTGAAGGATTTCTTAAAACAGATCTGGATGAGATCATCTAGGGAAAAAAATGCAGCTAGAGATGATTAGAAGGCCCAGGATACTGCAGCATCCAATATTTCATGTAGGAGATTGAGAAAGAGAAGCCAGAGAGAGAGAGAGAGTGGGGAAAGTAGTAGTAATCCAGACAGTGTGGTATTACCAGTACAAAGAGAAGAAAGTGCTTTAAGAAGGGATATGTGACTTGTCCAGTATCACTTGATGATTCCTACCAATTAGTCAGTTAGATGAAGTCTTTTGAAATTAATATAATAGTATTACACAACATATAGAGCCAAATTCATTCTACATCTTAGGAATTTTGTAAAGGGTCAAACTGCTGATTGTTTTAGGAAATGACAATCACAGTGGTATTTTTGTGCCATAACAAGTATTACGTATAACATTCTGTTCCTAGTCCTTGCAATAATATGTCAAGCATTTGCTTCTTGAATTGATTAGTAAAGCTTGGCACTGATTATAGAAAAATAAATGTCATTGGTATAACTCCTTTCCTTAGTTAGGAGGAAATAGCTGGTATAGAGGTATCGAATCCCCAAAATACAATGAAGCTGACCAATATCCTCTCTAAGTCCCTTGGAATTTGGAGACCTACCAGTTGCAAGTGCTTGTGTGTCATCTCCTCAATTACGCCCATACTTTTTTGGGCCCCTACTAAGGGCTCCAAAGAAATCTGTTGCCCAAAGAGAATTAGGTAATGGAAATGAAGAAAAATGATCAACTTTGCTTCCTCCTTGCTTTTCTCTTTTGCCTGTGGGGTACCACACCATCCCTTCTGATTCCTTCTAGCCCTATCTACACCTTTATAAAGAGCCTCTTCATTACACTCTTCTCAATTACCCCACTTGAGAACACCACCAGCTTCCCCCAGGACCTTGATTGAAATGGGGAAAAAGTAGGTTATAAAAGAATATAAACAACATTATATATTTGGGAGGGTATGTAATACAAATAATTACATGGTAGAAATATTGGGGAAGGGTATCTTATTTTTACATTAATTTCCAAACATAAAAATTACCCTATTTTAAATTTAAAATGAAAGTCACCCTATAACACTTGCTTGATTAATTTTTGGAGAATAAAAGTATACTAGCATGAGCACCTCAACTTTAATGAAATCAAGTGACTTCTCTCTACCAAGGTGAAGAATGTTCTCCTGTCGAACCAGAGGCCCCTTAAATGGTGGTTAAGTACTTTTCAAAGTCCCCTGACTACATCCAATGGAGACAAATCCTTTGTCTACAGACTACTCACTGTTATGCTAAAGGAAAGCCAGCCATGGGAGGAGAACAGGAAAAAAAATAGCTAAATAAACACCCAGATTGCCACAGGGATCCAAGCGTGCCCAAAGAGGCCAAACCAAGCAAAGCTGCCGGTGGAGTTGCAGCCTCCAAGTCTGAACGTGCCCATCTGTGCTTCAGTCCTGGCTTCTCCTCTCAGCTCGAACAGATGTTCACAAAGCTGGGATGTCCGAGGTAGAGAGAGGCCACTGTCGGTTGGGAACCACAGCGTGCTAGGGTCCCCCACACATTTGCCTGATTAAGCTGAAGCTCCTGGCAGCTACAAGCTGACTCACGGAATCTCCCACATGCCCAATGGGACATTCACAGCAGCACCCAGGAAAGCTCTTTAGAATCACCCAACTTTGGCCTTGTGGGCTACGATGGTTGGAAAGAACTTCCTGGGGATTCATCACTTTTGCAGCAGCTTCCAGAATGTCTCTCATACCGACTGCTTTGGGGCTATAGGTTTCCTCCTTTGGCCAAGAAAGATCTTTGGCCAAGGCTTCCTTCTTCATCTTCTCTCTGCTTCCCTTTCCATGGCAAACTTCCATGCTGGTTTTGAATTATTTCATACTTAGGGTACATGGAGTAGTTTCTATTTTCCTGATAGGACCCAGACTGGTATACAGGACTGACAAGATGACTGCTGAAGGTCACCTTCAGTTCCAAGAGTGCAAACACAGCTGGATTTTGGAGAATTATATGACACGTCCAGGGATAAGTTCAATTACAGCTATATTCCAGAAGGTACATAAGCATGACTTTGAGCATCACATGACCAGTTTACCAGACAGCTGCCTGGAGTTAACGTCAAAGTTGCCTTAACTGTTAGAAGTTGTAGGGATTCCAATTCTTTTCTTTACTGGGAGAGCAGCCTTATACATGTCACCTCACCACCTTGGGACTTTCTTTATTCGTAAAACAAGAGGACTGAACAAGATTAGTGATTTTGGATCTGTGAGGTGTGTAGGTAAATTCCAATGTATACCAAGCAGGGATTAAAAATCTCTCACCTGTATGTGCCATTTATAGATTCTGTGGTAATAAAATTTAAAAATAACAAAAAGATTTTTGTAAAGGGAATAATGCAGAATGTATCCCCTTGTATCTGGCTTCTATACCTTAGCATAATTTTTTTTGAGATTCACCCACTGTTTCTTATTTCAGTCATTAGTTGCCTTTTATTGTGGTGTAGTATTCCATTTTATAACGTATCACAGGTTTCCAGTTTGGGGTGGCGATGAATAAAACTGTTATGAAATTTGTCTACAAGTGTTTTTGTGGACATGCTTTCTTATCTCTTAGGTAAATATCTTAAGAGTGGAATTACTGGGTCATATGGTGAATATATATTTACCTTTATAAGAAAGTGCCGAACCGCTTTACAAAGTGGTTGTACCATTTTACATTCTCAAGAGCAATGAATGAGAGTTCCTGTTGCCAACATTTGGTATTTTGCACACCAAAAAGTGCACACTGTATGATTCCATTTTCAACAGGCAAAATTAATCTCTAGTGACAGAAGTCAGGGCAGTGGCTGCCTGTCTGGGGTGGGGGGTGGCATCTGACTGCAGAGGACACAAGGAATGCTGGCCTGGATCAGAGTGGTGGTTACTCAGGTGGAGACATTAGTCAAAACTCACTGAACTATACATTTAAAGCGGGCTCATTTTATCATGTGGAAATGATACCTAAATGTAGAGTAGATTTAAAATGATTTCTAAAACCACAACAAAAGCATTCCTGAATTAATAGAAATCCCTAGTCATTATATATTTTCTCGATCAGTGATTTCTAAAAGTGCATCTCACATTTGGAGATATCTGTACATTTCCAGACATGATCAAGCTGTCCTGTAACTTGGAAAGGTTGAGTCTGGGCTCGATGACTTCTGAAGTTCTTCAAGCTCCTGGACCACACACTGCCTGGCAGACTGTTCTAAGATGCTGTCATTAAATTGCCTAGATCTCTCTTCTTTACCCTGATCCTCCCTGAGGTCAATCAGCTCCCCGGCTCTGGCTGGCAATGCTGTGTCATCACCGTGAAACCTGTACAGTGTGACCCTGAGCTGCTTTTCTTAGCACCGCCCTCCCCAGCAGTTCTAACAGATGGGTCTATTTCTGGAGCAGCAGTTCTTCTTACAGAAGGCACTTCTCTGCTCAAA
Organism: Balaenoptera borealis; assembly: GCF_965194805.1. Taxonomy (NCBI): domain Eukaryota; kingdom Metazoa; phylum Chordata; class Mammalia; order Artiodactyla; family Balaenopteridae; genus Balaenoptera; species Balaenoptera borealis. Next base: position 59,484,194 of record NC_138876.1, on the reverse strand, counting down.
ATTAGTGGGTTAGGAATTAAGTCCGTGCAGAGACTGGCAACAGGCGTATTCGTGAGGGCCTTGAGGGTCTGTTTTCTTTCCGGAGCAGTCATTCACAATTTAAAGCGATTCACTGCTTTCTGATTTTGAAAGATTGAACACGTAGAATGGAGCAAACGATTAATTCTACTGTTTACTGTTTACTACTGTACAACTATGACCGAAGCAGCTTATGTGAACTGAGCTGTTTTTTCTCTGACTTGAGATTCTCTCTAGTCCACAGGTAAAGTGGTTCATGGTCAAGACACCTGTGAAATAAATGAAAATAATGAAGGTTGGAATTTCATGATTGCCTTTGATTTGTGCTGATGTTCTGAAATGCAGAGTCTTGAGTCAGATTTCCTCGCAGGGCGCTGATTTCTGACACTGTCATTGCTTCCTTCACCCCTCACCTGACGTAGTCTGGCCTCTTCCATTAACCCTAAATAAGCCCAAGGTGGCTGAGGTGGCCGAGGGGCTGCAGCGGCCCTGACCTGGTCAGGATGGGTCAGGATGGAGGATGGAGGCAGGCAGCCTTCTCTCTCCACACCCACGGTTCTCAAATTCCCTTCGGTCTGTTGTCAAATGGGTAAAAAGGAAAGCGAAATATTAGCAGCCAGCATTTACTGCTCACATAATCCTCACAACAACTTGATCAATATGGTGCTATCATTCTCCATATTGTACAGATGAGGAAACTGAGGCTTAGAGAGGTCAAGTGATTTGCTAAGGGCACAGGAGTACGGCAGCTGGGGTGCTAATTCCAGAGCCCGAACTGTTTTATCCTGTTTAGCAATGGACAAATCCAAAATCCGACTGAACTAGGAATCTGACATGGAAAGAAGCACATTAGTAATTAGCTATCAGCCCCTCTCGATTTTCTAGAGGTCGTCAGGAATGGTGGTTAACTCTTGGCCTTCCAGAGAATTGTTTTCTCCCAGACGCCTGGAGCGGCTGTATTTAGGGCCATTGCACCACCTTGTGGTCATGATGGGAACTGCACCTTCCCCGTAGTCCCAGAATCCTGGTTCTTACTACCAAGCTTTTCTCCGAGCAGCCTCAAAGTACAGTCAGTCTGAAATTCCAGAGGAAAAAATCTTCTAGAACGGGGCTTGACGCAGTTGACTGGCCGATCTCCAGAGCCGGGAGAAAGAAGCCTTTCATTTCCCTTCCTCGCACCCCACGTACCTTGGCTGAAGGGCCTGTTAAGAGCGATGGGCGTTTCCTGCGGGAAGTCGCGCCCCCATCAGACAGCCTGGAGTTCCTCTCTCTGCCTTCAATTTCTTTGCAAACCCTTTGCACCCCGCTCCCGCCCTGCCATGTAATGTTGGCTGTAGCTGGGTCTGTTTTCTTTCCATGTTGTTTTCTTCTGGGCGGCAGAGGGAAATGTGGATTCCTTCAATTAATTTGCCTCAAGAGTTTCATCTTTGCTCTTTCAGCGAAACTGATCTTATTTCTAACACATTCACATGACCTCAGTGAGACTCTCTTCTGCACAATAGGGATAGGACTAGGCCAAGGATTTTTGTGATGATTCCATGACATGCTGCGTTTAAAAGCATTTTGTAAACTGTAACAAAACATGCAAATGTAGTTACTGTCAGCAATTGTTTCTTGCTTACTACTGAGAGTAGGCGATAACGCCTTGTCTAGGCAATGAATCTCTCTTCCTCTTTACACAAGTGGAACAGGGATCACGTATGAGGTGACAGTGAGGAAAAGTGATAAGGAGTTTCCATAATGAGGAGGACGATCAGGGTCATTGCTTCATAATCAGTATAGGGTATGCCTCCTGCCCCTTTGTTTTGGGGTCCTAAAATGTCCATTACAAAGTTGCTACATTCCAGTACATGGGGTTTTGGGGCTTGTAAGCCCTTTCTACTTATGGCTGGTCACACTTAATCTACATGATTGTCTTGAGAGAGGTTTGATAATGCCTGTTTGCCTGTTTGACAGATTAAGAAGCTGATGATCAGAGGGATGAAGTGTTTTCCTTAAGTTCTCAGGGTAGCAAAGTTGAGTTGAGAATGTGGATCTTTTGATTTCCGATCAGGACTCCTTCATTTACCACTTATCATGTTCCCTCTTTATAATAAGGAACAGGGGCTTCCAAACTTTTTTGACCAGGAGCCACAGTAAGAGATACATTTTGTACAGTAGACATGTAAGTGTACAACTGAAACCAAAGGATCAAGAAACAGTACTTATCCTGATTATGTACATTGCACCCTATTCTGCCCTATTCATTAATGTGCTGTTCACAGCTCATTAAACTGATTCACAACCCACTAGTGGATTGAGACCTGCAGTTTGGAAAATACTGATCTAGAAGGTTCTCAAACAATCCCCACAGGATACGTGACCATCACAACTGCCCATGGTCTCAAAGGGATGTTATGAATCTGAGGGAATGAAAAGGAAAATAAAATGAATTCAGAAAGTTTCACCAACTAGAACATACTGCCTAATGGATTAGACAATTAACTCTCAGAAATCTTTTGAAATACGATTTTTAAAAATCTAAAATAGCTGCATTACAGTTACTGTGTTTCTGCCACATCGTGAGCACAGCATTTATCACTCTTAATTATTACTGCCCCTTTACACATCAGTGCCCACCCACCCAACTTTCAACCTTGAAGGAAGGGGCTACGCCTTAATCTCAGGGCATTGAGCACTGTGCTTGCTGGGTGCTCAATAAATATTGGTTCACTTAATACATTAAAAAAAATGAATTGCAACCATCCTACTTTCCTGTTACTCTCACTATTCAAAGTACCATTAAGTTCAAAAGGCAACGACTAAAGCGGCAGCGGGGGGGGGGGTGGTGTGATGAATTGGGCGATTGGGATTGACATGTATACACTGCTGTGTATAAAATTGATGACTAATAAGAACCTGCTGTATAAAAAAAAAAGAAAGGCAACAACTTGGTCTATGTAAAATCCTCTCGTTAAAAATTAGGGACTACGAGGGGCTTCCCTGGTGGCGCAGTGGTTAAGAATCCACCTGCCAATACAGGGGACACGGGTTCGAGCCCTGGTCCAGGAAGATCCCACATGCCACGGAGCACCTAAGCCCACGCGCCGCAACTACAGAGCCTGTGCTCTAGAGCCCGCGTGCCTAGAGCCTGAGCTCCGCAACAAGAGAAGCCACTGCAGTGAGAAGCCCGCGCACTGCAATGAAGAGTAGCCCCCGCTCGCCACAACTAGAGAAAGCCCGCATGCAGCAACGAAGACCCAACGCAGCCAAAAATAAAAAATAAATAAAAAAAAAAATTAGGGACTACGAGCTTCATCCTGTTGGTATTACCCGGGGGGAAATCCAGGGGGAGGTCATAAAGAAAGAAGGAGGAACTTGGTTTTCACTCGTTCATGCATCCCTACTATCCCGACTCCTGCAGAGTGGGTCTGTGCCCTTCAAATAAATGCCACTAGGTAACGATTTTTTTTTTCTTTTCCCTTGATGACTTGACTATCCCCTAATTGAGTTGAAGCCTATAGACCTTACATACGAGTCTGACTAATGCAACCTAACTGCGATGCAAGAGTATGAATCTTGGGGTTTCCCTGGTGGCGCAGTGGTTGAGAATCTGCCTGCCAATGCAGGGGACACGGGTTCGAGCCCTGGTCTGGGAAGACCCCACATGCCGCGGAGCAACTAGGCCCGTGAGCCACAATTACTGAGCCTGCGCGTCTGGAGCCTGTGCTCCGCAACAAGAGAGGCCACGATAGTGAGAGGCCCGCGCACCGCGATGAAGAGTGGCCCCCGCTCGCCACAACTAGAGAACGCCCTCACACAGAAACGAAGGCCCAACACAACCATAAATAAATAAATTAAAAAAAAAAATTTGAAAAAAAGAGTATGAATTTTGGCTCGTGGCTAGAGTAGAAAGGAAAGGCTGTGATGGGCCTTCAGCAGCGCACCTTACAAGCATTGGGGGTTCCCTGTGCTGTGAGCCCTTGCCACAAGGCTGGGCCACGCTTGATGAGAGCCAAGGCCACACACTCTGAAGGCCCCAGAGAGAAAGTCTGTGCAGCCTGAAGCAACAGAACAAGACTCCAGGTCCACGCAGCCGTCTTGTCTATGGGTTCCCACTGATAAAAGTGCCAGCCTCTCTCCCCGTCTAGTCAAGCGAAGACGCAGTGTCTCCGGGGACTCACGGGATGCCGGAACAACTCCAGGCCCCCTGCCCAATGGATTGGAGTGTGAAACTGCAACTCTTCATGCCACTGCCTCCGGGAAGGATAGCAGACTACATTAATGCCCTGTTCTCTGGGCAGAGAGAGTGCGTATACCACCGCCCCTGCTACACATGCTGCGTGATGCTAAGAGAGGCGCAGGGAGGGATGGTGTTGGATCAGTGCCATCTCTTTGTTTCTCTCTTTGAAATGAACTGGGGGAAAAAAAAGGTTGCACTGCAGTCCTCAGGGTTTTCTTTGGATTTTTGTTTGTGAATAGTCATTAATAATGAAGCTGCCAATTGCAAATTAAAAGACTAATATATAATAACAGTTTCATATTTACATGGAGATTTAAAAAATAATGTTAAAATGTTTTCTAGATAGAGCAGTAGGATTTCTTTATTCAATGAAACAGAAATGCTTTTTAAAATCGTGAGTGAACATAATGATTTAAATGTATGTGAAGAGAATGAAAAGAATATGAGTTTTCGCTTCAGGCAGACCTGGTTTGAATGGCGGCTCTGGCCCTTCCTAACCTGCAGGACAGGAGAGAGCTAAATGTATAATCTCCCTGGTCCTCAATCTCCTCCTATCAAGATAGGAAAATAATACTTACCATACAGCACTGCTGTGAGGACTAAATAAAGGTGTAATCAATTAATTTATTAAATCAATTAATTAGACCTCCTTTTTCACTTCTAATGTAATAAATGTATAATTTGGGGTATATTACTTATATACGACATACGTTTATATGTTAGCTTTCATGTATATTTCACACCTGGTTTTATAAAAATAAGACGCAAAGTATTCTTTCCAACAACACTTCAGGGCTCAGTGAAGCAGAAAAGAGAAAAACATATTAATTTTATTTTACAGATGAAGTTAAGTACCAGGAAGAGAGTGAGTTAATTACCAAACCAAGCCTGAAGTCCAATTTTCTGACTTCCAAATACTGGTAAGTCCCAGGTTATCTGATGTTAACTCTTAACCAGTGCAGCAACTTACAACCAGGGGAGAGGATGGGGATGGGATGGGGGGAATGCGTCCTTGGAAGAAACATTAATATTTTAGTCGTTTCTATTTGTCTTTAGCCACGACCCTTAATTTATTTTGAAACTTCAAAGAACATTAGAGGGGAACAGAGGCTGCTCCTGTTGATCAAAAGGGGCGTGGGTTGGAGAAGTACCAGAATCACCACCCCAGGATCAAACCCGCCCTTAGAAGGCGGAGGGAAAGCACCGTCCCGCAACTGAAACCCGAAACCAACCTTTCGTTTCCTGGGAATGGGCTCGTCAAAGAGAAGGTTGCTGGCCTCCGCCTCGTCGATGCCATCGTCCGGGGGCGCGGGGCTGCGGAAGGGCTTGAAGCTGTCGGCGGAGAGCGGCGGCGACGGCGTGGACGGGTTGGACTGATCACTGGGGGCGCTCCAGCTCCAGTAGCCGCTGCTGCTCGTGCTGGAAGGCACGCCGCCTCCCTCCTTCCACGATCCGCTCAGGCCCTCTGTCCGTTCACACAAGCACAGCGTCAGTACCCAGTCCCGGACCCCGGGGAGCTCAGGCATGGGTCAGAGGGGAAACGGGGCCCGGATTCCATGCCGGTGAAGGCACCTGCACCCCACTTGGCAATTTCCAACAGCTGCGCATGTACGTTTTACTCTATTTATACTTCCAAAAAAAAAAAAAAAAAAAGCCGCGTTATAGTTTATAAACATTTATTTTAGCCACACGATAACAGGTTTCTCTAAGAGTTATGTGATTGGTGTTGCTTTGTGCAACACTAGTTCTTTCGGATGAGAGTGGAGATTACATAAAAACGAGGGAAAAAAAGATGTTCTGATTCCCTAAGTTTGGGAAGACCGGCGTTTATGGACTGTATCCCTAAGGGAGAAGTCGCTTGCGGTATTTCCCCACACCCCACACCTCTGCATTTTAACACTTTAAAAGGAATTTCTTACAGGACTGTGATTCTTGGGATACATTTATAGAAAGAGTTAGTCTAAGATTTAAGAACCTAAGAGAACGAATTTCTGATTAGTTACCTAAAGCCATTTACCATCCTGCTTTTTATAAGAAATAATCGTGCCTTACATTTGGTGTGTGTTTTACATCTTACAAAGCTTATTCACACAATCTCATGCATTCTCACAATATCTTTCAGGGTAAGGATTATCATGCCCCTTTTACAGACAAGGACCCTGAGTCCCAGGAATTGAAGTGATTTGCCATTTCACCATGATTAGTACATAACTTAGACGGGCCAGGGCCCCAAACCCTGGTATACCAGTTGGCCTTCTTTCTCCTTCAGGACATGCAGGCCCTGTGTTGTGAGCGTCCTCCCTTCTCTCTGGCAAAGCTGAGATCGTAAAAGAAGTTATTGGTAATAATTACTGATAAAACTGGTGTTGAATTTTACCTTTCCACTTGTGGGGGAAAACATGATGAAATGCTTGCTAATATAGAGAGATCTTTGCCCAGTTTGAATGTCTTCAGGGGGCTCTTTTAATCACAGAAGATTTGCTTTACTTTTCAAAATGCCCAATCTTAATTAGCATTTGTATAAATTAGACTTTCTTTTTGGATAATTTCTTCTCCATATTAATGCACATTTTGAATATATTAAAACTATATTTTAACTATAAGGAGGAAAAAAATCCCAAAATGACTCATTAAAAAAATGCTGTTAACATCTGTGTAATTAGTAATGAAGTGAAGACAAATAGCAGACTAGCATTCATGGAAAAATTTCTCAACTACCTTCACCTAATTATAGGCTTCCAGAATATTCCACAACTATGTCAAGCAAAAAGTTCAGTTAGATGAATGAAGTTTTAAGTTGAATAGCAGAAGTAAGTTGACCATCTCATTAAAGCCAGGCTCTAACAGAATTACATGGTCATTTATGCAGGCTCACACCTTGACAGCAGCAACAAAACCAAATCAGCATCTCAGTCCCTGTAGTCTACACAGAGACTGATATACTCCCTGGACCCGAGTTGCCTCTAATAAATAAGAAAGCTCCATTCAATACAACATGACTTCAAGAGGAGCCCAGTGTAAGGCCTTAGGTAATACTACCTGGTGTGACAAACTCACGTGGCAAGCCCAGGAGGCTTATAAATATATCACAGCATGCACTTGTAAATAAAACAAGTTCATAGTGCAAGATCTGTAATCATGTTAAGTATGAGGAACTGAAATTATTTTGAGAACCAACAATTGTTACAGTGTGGTTACACTGCTTCATGTCAATGCCAAAAGTTAATTTGTTTGTTTACCTGTGAATGACATTTCCTTTAGAAACACTATTTAGGGACCTCCCTGGTGGTCCAGTGGTTAAGAATCGGCCTTCCAATGCAAGGGACTCGGGGGTTCAATCCCTGGTTGGGGAACTAAGATCCCACATGCCGTGGGGCAACTAGCCCACGCGCCGCAACTACTGAGCCCATGTGCTCTGGAGCCCACGCACCACAACTAGAGAGCCCGCGTGCCACAACTACTGCGCCCATGCACTGCAAAGAAATATCCCGCATGCTGAACTGAAGATCACAAGTGTCACAACTAAGACCCGACGCAGCCAAATAAATATTTAAAAAAGAAATACTGTTTAATCAGAAGGACAATGGAATCTAGAAATATATTTTTCAGAAATTTTTTCAGAAAAAAGTCAGAACCAATTCATAATATTTTTTAGAGAGCAGTGTCTCCTTATCTTAAACATGTGTTTGCTAAAAATGCAGACAGGCATTTTGCTGAATCTCACCCTCTTTGCCGACCCACATCCTAAAAAAATGATCCTTTTCCAGCACAGTAAAGGATCACAACAGTTTCCCAAAATTCACTGATATACAATCATTCTGGAGATAATTTTTATTTCTAAAAAAAAGGCCTTCATTATCATAAATTGCTTTCCCTTTTTAAGAATTTCCTCCCCTTTGCAGAATAAATGAGAGATATCAGAAATTTGGGATTACTATTTGGATAGTTATTTTTTAAGTCATAATGAACACTTTCTTTATAACTATACTAAGAAAAGTTTGTATTGAAGAAGCAAAAGGTTTATTTTGATTCTAACATTTCAATACAAAGGAATATTAAAAATGTTCTAAATTAAAAATATTCAATGGTAAAAAGAACGATTACATCAAAATTACTGTTTTCCCCTGAGGATTACGTGACATTCTGTAATTCCTTTTTCCTAGAATAGGTTTTGGGGATGACTTCAGTTTTGCTTTTCCTATCATCTTTCTTTAGCAGCTTTGCCAAGCTGAGAGGGACATCAGGGGAAATCATGCTCATCTCAAGAGCACGGTGTCTACTCTGTGTGAAGAGGTGACATCACCCCAGCTTGCGGTGAATCATGACGGTGGGCACTCCTGATTTCTGGTATTGATCTGAATTCCCAGTATCTTGACCATTCTTCCCAGTTACAAATGGATTGGAGTAAGTTTTGGTGAGGATTCAGTGGATGTTCCACAAATTTATTTTAACACCTCCTGCTTACAACCAGATTATGGGTAAACCCTAGCTCTAGCTCATTATTGACTAGGCTGGCTTTTGGGAGAAGGTTTTCCCTGTCTGTTAAGTTCCATCCAGCGGTCTCAGTGCAGTACATTCACTGAAGTGCAATATGGCTTCTGCTCCATGGGCCATCCACTGTGAATGCTCTTGCCAAAGCCACCAAATTCTTCATGAGGCAGAATTGAGTCCTTTTCATGCTTGACCTTCTGAAGCATCAGATGTCGCTCCCTGAAACAAGCTTTTTCCTTGACTTTCATGAAGTCACACTCTCCTAATCTCTGCTTCTCCAGTTACCCCTCCCTCCGCCTCTTCCTGGGTTCTTTTCCTTCCATGATGAGAAGGCTCACCACTTCCCTCTTAGTCACCTTCTCTTCACCCTCCACTTCTCTACAACGCTCTCAGGGTCATTTCATCTATGCTCATGGCTTCAAAATGTTGCCTTCCAATTCCACATCAGCCCAGACCTCTCCCCCAGGCTGCACCCAGATCCCCATCAGATGCTGCCTCTTGGATGATCCTCAGGTACTCCCCACTAAACGTGTTTCAAGCTGGACCTATCATCTTCTTCAGCAACCCCACTTCTTGCTCCAAACATTCACTAATAGATGTCTTCCTCTGCCTTTGTTCCCCATCTCAGGGAATGGGCTTCCTTGCTGAAGCACAGCAACTTCACAGAAGTCACCCTTATCACTCCCCCTCCTTCATCCTCTCTGTCCGTCACCAACTCCTGTTGATTCTGCCTTTTTCACATGTCTCAGTTAGGCCCTATATGCATCCACACTGTGACCACCAAGATTCAGGACACCCACATGTGTTTTTTTTTTTCTTTATTTTTTGTTTTGGCCTGTAAATCCAATTATAACTTTCCAGTGCCTAAATCATTTAATAGCTCTCCTATAGCCTCAGATTAATGTCCAAACTCATAACCAGGCATACATGGCCCCCTGATTTCCTGCCAGGCTCTCCAACTTCATCTCCTACTGCCCTCCTGATTTATCATATTGAATCACACAAGTCAATATTATATCATGACTAAGAAGATCTGGAATCAGGAAGATAGAATAGAATTTCGGCTCTGCTCTTTACAAGTTAATTAATCCCCAAGTGCCTCAGTTCACTCATCTGTAAAACAGTGATAACATCTCATAGAATTGTTGCGAGAATTACATGAGATAAAGCAAGCTTAGCACTTGGCACATAGTAAGTGCTCAATAAATGCTAGCCATTAATACAGCTGTGATAGTCTCCCCCCCCCCCCCCACCACAAAGAGACTGTACACTACCTGAGAGTATGGACACTGTTTCAGTGATGTATTCAAATCATCTATTATGGTATCTAATAAATATATACTGAATGAAAGAAAAGATTAAGAAGCCTAGGATAATTCTTTTTCAAAATATTTAATCTTCAGAGCTCTTTGATCCAACTCCCTCTCCAACCAAACAGAAAAAAAAAGCTGGGGAAGTAACTTCATTAGACCAATCTCCATTTACCTGGAGAAAAAAGGAACACAAGTTCTCAAAGACGTGTTCTGGAAAGGTGATGGGGATCAATAAATGTGTAGTGAAAGGATGGAGGTATGAACGAGATGCAGTGGGGTCTTTGGGATGATGAGGAGGAGGCTGATAGCTCTGGGGTCCACTTCTTCCACGTTTCTCCTCACTTCCTGCTGATGGGTGAGCGTTAATTGTTCAGTGTGTGTGGCAGGAATGAGACCCCTCAAAGAGAAGCTCTGCTCTCGGTGTCAGAGGGTCCTCCCTGTGCCCCATACCCCAGCCTCACCGTTCTGCCGCACAGGAGGGCTCCGAACCAAAGGGCTGGTGGACAAGCTAGTCAGTACCATCGCTGCTGTCACCTTGTCCATGTCCAGTTCCTCTGAGGATTTCCTGGAAAACAGGGAGGGGCATTGTTAACTGTGCTTATTCTGCACCTGCCATGCCAAGGACCACATGCTACCATACACATTTACTCCTTTAGCTTGTCGCAATGAAAACCCAGCGTTTTGTTAGTTTTACTGTACAGGTAAGGAAGCCGAAGTCCAGAAGTCAAAATCATATAGTATTAGGGGACTTCCGTGGCGGTCCCGTGGTTAAGACTCTGCGCTTCCACCGCAAGGGGGCGCAGGTGCAATCCCTGGTCAGGGAACTAAGATCCCACATGCTGCGCGGCGTGGCAAAAAAAATTATTAAATTTTAAAAATCTGATTTATTAAAAAAATCCTACAGTATTAGGAAGTGATGGTTTCATTCACTGGTCATTCATCTAACAGGTGCTTACTGAAAGTACAGTACTGGGCTAGGCACTTCTAGGCATAGGGGATGCATGGTAAACAACACACGAGGCTGGTGGGAAGAGACACAACGATCAGTAAACAACCAAAAAGGAACAGAATAATTTCTGATAGTGACAAGTGCTATATAGGGCACCGACAGTTTGACATGACGATGGCTGTGGGCAGCTGCACTTATTGGGGTCAGGAAAGGTTCTCCGAGAAGGTGATGTCTGAGGTGAATGAAGTGTGAAGGAGGAGGGGAAGGGGAAATGGACCTCAAGCAGCAGAGACGGCTGTGTGAAGGCGAGGCAGCGGGAATCAGCACCGGATATTTCAAGAGAGACCCACTGGCGTGAGAAGGGGAGAGTGGTGCCAAGCTGGTCTTGTGGGGTCGTGTGGCCATGGAAGGTGTTTCGGTTTTATTCCATGTGCAACAGGAAGTCCCTAGAAGGCTTGAAACAGGTCTAGTGACATAAAATTATTAATATTTTTAAGTTCATGACCCGAGCTGCTATATGGAGAATGGATTTTAGGGAAGGCAGAATAGAAGCAGGGAGGCCAGTTAGGACATGATTGCTAGGAGTCCAGACAAGAGGAAACAGTGGCATGGACCAGGTTGGGGGCAGCAGCAGGTGGTCTGGCAGGACTGGCTGCTGTACTTGGTGTGCGGGGTGAGCAGAAGGGCAGGCGCCCAGGTGTTTGGCTTGAGCATTAACTAGAGCCATTTACCGAGATGGAGAGAGTGGAGGAGAACGCAGTTAGGGGTGTATAAACTCCAGTGCTCTGCTATACAACACTCTACTAAAGGAAGGCTAGGCCAGGGGTTAGTTACCATGTGGTTAAAGTGAAGAGCCACTGAAATGAAGAAGTTACTCTGGTTCATTAATCTTGGCCAGTTAACCCCGAATAAAGGTTCATCAGATAATGATCACCGTGAACCGGAGCCAGCTTGATTTCAATAAAGAAGTTAATATCGAGAGGCAAAAATGTATGCAGTACCTTGACATCAGATAAATTGTACCATCTCCTGAGAGATGAACATTTCGAATAAGGGAACAGTTGAAGAAGCACCAGAGGATTAATGAGGCATATCGACAAAGGAATTGACACTTTGACAAATGTGGCTTTCATTCACAGGTGTGCTGTACAATTTGTAAAAGCAATGAACCCTTAGAGAAACTTTATGGCATTGCTTCACAACAACAATGGGAAAAGAGATTCCTGAATTGGAGAAAAATCAAATGGTTCCCAGTTTAGGTGGGTTGGATTAATTTCAACATGGAGTTACAAAAATGATTACAATTTGGCTCTCTGATGTTCACCATGGTGCTGAACTACTAAGCAAAGCATACTCTTTCAATCTAAGGTACCAAAGATGGGAATCTTTGAAATTTTCTTCTATAGTTCTTCTCAAACTACCTTATGCTCTCTCTTGGCCAATTGATCCATCAAAAGACAAATTACTTGTTTCAGAGAAAAATACTTCTAGAAAGAGAGCTTGAGAGCACACAATGAAATTCATTGCACAGAAGTTTTCAAGACAATTTCATACACTTAGGGAAGAAACTACTCACTCATTTGGCATACCATTAAAAGATTTTACAGTATTCACAATTTATAAGATCCTTGTACTTGGGAGTAAAAGTGATGTCATTTCCCCCCCACCCCAGAAATGAGGGCTCCTGAAACAGCACCAGGGAAAGAACGTAAAGCATCGTAAGGTAACTTTGAGTGTTTTATGGCTCAACCTTCCCATGTAGTCATGGTCACAGGGGGACTGAGTTACTTGGGGGCCCTGAAGGAGAAAGGCTTGCTACAGAGACTGTTCTGTAGATGGTGGGGCTCCTCTGACCGGCTGCCGGCCCAGAGCCCAGCTGTCAGGATCACTCCAGGCCGGCGGGGGGCGCACCTGAACAGGCTGCGCTGCCATCTCTTCAAAGACTGAATTACAGGAGCTGCTGACTTCTCTTTCCCACTGTCAGTCTTCTCCTTCTCTTTTGTTAACAAAAGGTGTAAGAACCTGGAAAAGAGGTCCATGAGCCTGGCACAGGGAAATGGCATCACTTTGTAGGGAGAAGGTCCCCTTGCCACCCTCCCCGATCCCTAATGGGACCTGCTATACAGTCATGGTTTTCCCCTCTTGGTTTCAGGGACCTTCATTTTTCCTTCCTCAATCTGCTCTGTAGCTTTTTTGATTTTTCCCATCTAACACGCACATTTTGTTTTAGAGGTCTCACTGATAATTAACTCAAAAGCTGATTTGTGTGTTCTTTAAATATGGAGATCAATAGAGCATGTATCATTACAAAATACGCATTTTTATGTCGCATTTCCAAAAGCTGACGTTTCAAGATAATTATTGCCTGTCATAGAGCAGATTTCTGACGAAGAGTAAAAAGGGGAATAAACATTAGTATAATCAGAGTGTTTCTGAATTTGGATTACCTTTAAGTTTCCCATTGGCATTGGAGTTTACTAACAACAACAAATCAAAGGAATACATTGCTAATGATTCAGTTAATCTGTATTTCTCAGGAAGTATTTTTATCATGTTACATGAAATATTACCGGATGATATGGCCTTGTGCTGAGTTGTGTTTTTGTTTTTATCTTTAATTTCTTTTGGTACAGTACTATCTAATTACTGATTCATTGGTGCTGTAAATTCAAATCCTTATAATTAAACACAAATAGATGATATACAAAGTAGAATCTGTTACACTTTGAGAGAATCGCTACAAAGGCCTTCTGGTAGATTTAGAGTTGTTGAGGCTGGAAAAAAAACCACTGGAGGTGATATTACATATTCTCTCCTAATTTGAAATTGAATTTGAATCTACTGTTGAAAACCTTACTAATCATATGTTTACAAAAGGTTGAGACCTTTTTCAATTAATCTTTTCTCTCAGACTTAGTTGAGTATTATGGGACTTAATAACATTTAGAATTATTTTTAAAAAACAGTAATATTCACTGTTACTCTATATGTGATTTGTCCCTCAGGTTGACCTGGCTTCGATGGATGAATAGGATTTCAAGAAGGGAGAATCACATTTCAGGCAAGGAATTAGGCAAGTCCTTGTCTTGTAATCCACTTAGGAGTCCTATTTGAAGGACGGGAGATGAGGACACAGAGCCTGGGCCAGTTCATGGGGCCTCATGTGCCAAGCTAAGTGGTTTGTCGTATTGTAAGCAGAGGGAAGCCATTGAACCTTCAGGAACCTGGGGGAGAGATAGATGATCAATCTGTATTTTAGAAAAGGGTCAAACTGGAAAATGTAATGGAAAGTGAAGAAGCTAAAGGTAGGCTGTTTAACTATTTTTAGTTAAACCGTAATTCAAACCCAAAGTAATAGACTAAGAGACATCTGTTGCTCGATGAACAGATAGCATTTAGTCTTTGAGGACAGACTCCCTACATATCTGCTAAGGAGGTGTCCAGGGCCTCTCTGGGAGAGGCGGTAAAGGTAATGGTGAAGAGCACAGACTTTGGAATGAGTTAGATCATGTGGCTTCAAATCCACTCTGCCATTACTAGCTGTGTGACCTTGGGTAAATTACTTAACATCTCAGAGTCTCTGTTTCTTTATTAGAAAGAGGAAGATAAAAATAGATCTGTTGAGAAGGTTAAATGAGAAAACGTATGCAAGCACAAGCACACAGCCTCACTACAGTAAGGGTTCCATGGATGTTAGCTATTATTAACCTTCAAGTTCATGAACACGTCCATAGCACCCCACAGGAAAGAGGAAAGTGTTAGGTTATTTCACTTGCTCTTCTTATTCAGCACCAGCACTAGCGGTTGTTACTTTTCTTTTCTTGCGGGGGTAGGGTGGGGTGGCTTGTGGTGGTGGTGTTATTTTTCATAAAGACACAAACTTCACAAGAGTAAGAGGTGGCAACTGGCATGGGGAGGAGCAGCTGCTGGGTCCCTCGCTAGAGCTTCACGTTGGTGCCTTGGCAAGGATACAGCTCATGACGTCATGGCTCTTGAGGACGGTCCACAAGTTGCCAAAGCCTTGAGTGCCCATTTGGATTTAATTCTGAAAAACTTTCTGCTTTCAACACTCACTCCTGCAGTAGTAGCTGTGTGCTCAGAGCTCCTTTAGTTCCTGGAAATACAGTCTCAAGAAAATTCGGCAGAATCTCTGCCCTCCGGAGCTCTAGTCTGTTGGAGAACCAGACTTTCATGGGATACACACAAATAAATGTAAACTTACAGACGTGACAAATGTCAGGAAGGAGTGGATGGATTTGGTGCTCCTGGCTAAGGGGAGAGCTCCCGGCTCAGGGCGACTGCAAGGGGCATTGGTGTCGCCTCGCTGAGGCCGTGGACGAGCCCCGGGCTGGGCAGTGCGAGAGTGCAGGCCAGGCTGCCGTCAAAGGAATGACAAGGCCGAGCGGGGTGTGCCTTGCACAGGTGGGGCCTGTGAAGTTCTGTAAGGCCCTTCTCTTAAAGGCCCTGGGAAGCACTGAATTGTTTCAAGTGGGGTGGGCTTGGGAGAGGTCAGGTCAGCTTGGGGTGACGCTATCAGATTTGCTTTTCAAAAAGCTCAGTCTGGCTGCCATGTGGAAAATGAGTTTCTGGGGTTTGACCACCGATCTTTTATCGGAAGAATTGATTGCCTGGTGACCGTGGCAGCAGGTTGCAGAATGACATCACCTGTGACATGAAGAGGCAGTTGGGGGGCTGTGCAGCATCAGGGGACACGGGCCCAGGCCCAGGGTCTCCCGCATGGGAGGGCGCTGCCGGTCTGGCCCCGAGCGCTCGGCCGTGGCCTGCGCTGAGAAGCCCGGCTATTGTTCACGCCACAAGAAGCGTTTTTCTTCTTTTGATAACACTTCATGCCTGATTGCCATCTGTTCGCAGGGTGCATACAAACACGGTCTCCCCTGGCTAACCCACCGGCTAAGAGAGAAGTGTTTTACACCCGAGAGAGCCATAAAAGACATTTATCTGCAATTAAAGCGTGGTAGTAATAAACGGAAATAAAAATGAAGAATACATCTCTCAGATTAGCACCGATCCAGTTCCTTAGCAACTACCAAAATCTGCTGTCTAGACCGAGTTCAATTACTTTTAAAACTTGTGGTAATCTTTGAACAAGGAATAAAGTCTGAAAATAAAGTCTCTTTCCCTAGAAAGGCCACAGTGACACCCCAATCTTGGAATTCTGGGAAAGCTTTTCCTGAGAGTTTGGAAAACTGGATTCAGTAACTGTTAAACGTGATTAAGCACGAAAACTTCATTTTCTTTCTAAAGGGATCTTGTAGCAAAAGTGGTCAGTGTTAACTCCTCCAATTTCATTTCAGCTGTTGTTCCCTTTAAGATTATAGGGAAGATTAGAGAAGCTGCCTTCAGTGCACTAAAGGGTCCAGTGGCCTTGATTAAACAAGACGGGAAAATTAGAGCAAACACGTCATAATAGGTAAGGCAACATAGGCCAGTACTTCTGAAACGACCTGTGGGGAAGGATCATTTTTAAGAAATTTCTAATCTGTCATGGATCAATACTTTTGGTAAAATACAAGGGAAAAAAATGGGCCGTGGAAGATGTGGCCATGTTAAATTTCTATGTACATTTCCAAACTGCTGCTTCCTCTCAACTTCTGTACCCAGCTCACTGTGGGCTGGTAACGGAGTGCAGATCAGCACTGGTCCACGGACTGCACGTTGAGTACGCGGAACTAGGCAACTGCTTTGATGTCCATTTCACTTTGCCTGAAAACACGGCATCCCTCTTTCCCCCACTTGCCGCTCTGCTCCTCTTGGGCCCTCCCAGCACCGACTTCTCTCTCGGCCCTTGTCACTCTGCACCCTGGGCCCCGCACCCCATTGTCGATGATCCCTCCCCCTCTCCCCTGTACTGTACGTGGGCTCTCCTCTGAAGTTACTCCTCTCTTCCGTTGGGGTTACTTTTCCTGTCACCGCCCCCACCACTGATGTCAGGAGAGGATGCTGGCTTTTGACCTGCCCCCTAGGAGACCATCCCTCTTCATCCTCATGCAAAAACTCCTGGGTTTCTGAGGCTCAGCTGTGCAGTTCTCTCTCCCTCTTCCTATTTTAGCCATCACCAGCCTTT
This sequence comes from Balaenoptera borealis, assembly GCF_965194805.1. Lineage (NCBI taxonomy): Eukaryota > Metazoa > Chordata > Mammalia > Artiodactyla > Balaenopteridae > Balaenoptera > Balaenoptera borealis. Next base: position 59,467,116 of record NC_138876.1, on the reverse strand, counting down.
CCATCAGCACCTCTCTCGCCTAATAGTCATCGAATATTTTGGCACATAAATTATAGCCATTATTTTTACCTTGCCTGGAATTTCTATCCTAGGAGATCTATTGAAAGCACCCACTATCCTAACTTCTGGCCCCTTAGCCCCCAAAACATTCAGCAGAGTGCTGAAATTGAGGGAAAGACACTGCAGTCAGATAGACTGAGGTTTAATCCCCAGAAACTCCATTTACTAGCTGAGTGATTTTAGGCAAATCTCGTAGCTTTGTGCAGCTTCATTCCTCATGTATAAAATGGGAATGATAATAATACTGACCTCACAGGGTTTTGGAAGAATTAAATAACTTATGTAAAATACCTGACATATATTAAACACTCAGTAAATAATAATTATTATTTTCATTACCCTTAAGTTCAGTGAACTTTTCTCAGGTTAAAAACCTGAATTATACCTACTGAAGTATTTATAGGTGAAATAACACAGAAACTAGGATTTGCTTTAATATACTACAGCCTCTTCTCCCCCATCCCCAAAAGTGATATAAGATGGGCAAAATGTTAGTACCTGTTGAGGCTATGAGATGGGTATTGAGGGATTCATTTAGACCATTCGCTCTACTTCTACATATATCTGAAACTTCCACAATACAAATTAAAAACAAGAACACAAACCTGGATTTGGGCCACAATTTGTCATTTCTCTCCCCCAGCCTCACTCTATCCTGCTCTCTAGCTCACACTGCCTTACTGCCACCGCACCTGCTCTTCTGCCCCCAGAGACAGCCTGTCTCTTGCTTCTTCCGATTTCCCCCAGGTTACCAGCTTGCCGCTGTCTACCTCTTCCCTACGGTTGGATTCACTAGTTGATGCCCTGGACGCGTCTTTCATCAGCATCCTGGAATCCCTGGCCTTTCTAGCCTTTTGCTTCACTGGCTCAGAAGAACCAAACCCTGGTGGGATCCTCCCTGGCTGCTTTTTACTACCTCGCTGGGGCAGCCAAGTGCTGATGGAAACCACCAGAGACACTGCTGAGTGGGTCCAGCCTCAGCATAGATCCCACCTGTGCTTTTCCTCGACAGGCCCTTCATCTGTCCTTGGTCAGCACACGCTCCATCTACACCCAGGATTATCCTCTATTTTCACCTCTCTCTTCAAGGTTCAACTCCTGCAAACCCATATAGCAGATACTCTTTTTTCTGCCAATACTACACTGTTTAAAAAGTTTTTAAAAAAATTTTATATAATTTTTAAAGGTTACACTCAATTTACAGTTATTACAAAATATTGTCTATATTCCCCATGTTCTATAATACATCCTTGAGCCTATCTTACACCCAATAGTTTGTACCTCTCACTCCCACACCTGTATATCGCCCCTCCCACCTCCCTGCTGGTAATCACTAGTTTGCTTTCCATATCTGAGTCTGCTCTTTTTTTTTCGGTTATATTCACCAGTTTGTTGTATTTTTTAGATTCTACATATAAATGATATCATACAGTATTTGTCTTTCTCTGTCTGATTTATTTCACTTAGCATAATGCCCTCCAAGTCCATCCATGTTGCTGCAAATGGCAAAATTTCATTCTTTTTTATGGCTGAGTATATTCCGTCGTATATATGTACCACATCTTCTCTATCCGTTCATCTCTTGATGGTCCCTTAGGTTGCTCCCATATCTCAGCTATTGTAAATAATGCTGCTATGAACACTGGGCTTCATGGATCGTTTTGAATTAGTGTTTTTAGTAAACAGCAGATACTCTAACCTCCTACATTTTAGAGAAAATTGAGGCCTCCAGGCATGACCTCTCTCACACTTTGCTTCTTCGCCTCCTTTCCTCAGCCTCACAGGTGGTTCAAGTGTTGCTTTTCCTGCTTGAAGCCATGCCTCCACCTGTGCCATCTTCATCCTGCTCCTTCTCCTGTGCCCACTTTGCTTTTTCTCAGTCCACTAACATGCTTACGGGTTTCTTCGCACCTGCGCTCAGGGACACTGAGCAGGAATGGACGGGGGTAGAACAGGAATGAGGACAGCGGTTGGAGAACACAAGAGACAAGAGACTCTCAAGGAGGGACAGGCTCACAGCATCAAAGGAGGTGGAGACCAAGCCCATCAGGACCAGCGGGCCCCCTGGAACTAGCAGCCGGGAAGTAGCAGAAACTTTAGCAGGAAAGGAAGTGGCATTGCTGTGGGTTGAGGAGTGAATGGTTACTAGGAGGTGAGAAATTGGAGGCAGGGATCGTAATCGACTTTTTAAAGAAGCTTGGCCGTGATGGAAAGAAGACTGCATTTCCTGGAGGAAGTTAGAGGGTCTTTGTCTGTTTGCTTTTTCTTCAAATGAATGGGACTCTAGTACATTGAAACGCTGACAGGAAAGAGCCAGTGGCACGGAGAGGTTGAAGATCCAGGAGAGGATGGACAGTAAGTGGACGAGGTCTTCACTGAGGCTGCACAGAGCGGGGTCCCGGGCTCAGGTGTTATTCACCTTACACAGAAGGAGGAGCATTGGTCCCCTATAACTGGAACGGCGAGAACAGAGGTGGCCTGGGCGTAGGCACATGAGTAGGCGTGGGGCTCGGGCACTTGACGATGTCTCTTTTTGGAGGTTTCTGCTTTAATTCCTTCCTCAGAAGCAGACACGTTTCTCCGTGGGGAGTGGGGGAGGGGACCCTGGAAGGCTGAAGGTTTGACAGCGCTGTTAGGGGTAACGGGAGAGAAAACTGAATGGGACACCCAAAGACAGGCAGCAAGGAAGGCTCTGCTGAGGTTGGAAGCCTTGATCCTCTCATGATGGTGACTGGAGGTGGGGCGGGGTGGGGCTGAGAGCTGGAGTAGGGATACATGGGAGCAGCCGCTGGCTTTTCCTGGGGCGACAACGAAGAGGTGTGCAAGAAAGTGGGAGGTTTTGGTAAAACTGCATTTGGAGAGAGCGCCGTACGATTTTGGCTGGCTTAGGAAGTGAGTGAAGGCTGGAGGGGACCAAAAGATGGGAGAGCAAATGGAGAGAAACCAGAGATCTTAATGAGGTCTGAACACGAGTGTGGTGGGAGCAAAAGAGAGAAAGAGCTGGAAGAACAGGAGGTTCTGAGCAGGACGGGAATACCAGAGATGGAATTCCAGAGAGAGAGAAATCCTGGGAGATGGCAGGGCCAAGGCTCAGCCGCAGGAGAAGAGGGCAGAGGCGGGGTAGGGGTGGAGGTCACTGAATCATGAATGGTGAGGCCACATATGTAAGGGTCACTCATGTCATCCTGGAGAGGAAAGCTGTGAGTAGGTGGCTCAAGCTTTTTTTTTTTTTTTTTTAATTAATTAATTAATTTTTATTTTTGGTTGCGTTGAGTCTTCGTTTCTGTGCGAGGGCTTTCTCTAGTTGTGGCAAGCGGGGACCACGCTTCATCGCGGTGCGCGGGCCTCTCACTATCGCGGCCTCTCTTGTTGCGGAGCACAGGCTCCAGACGCGCAGGCTCAGTAGTTGTGGCTCACGGGCCTAGTTGCTCCGCGGCATGTGGGATCTTCCCAGACCAGGGCTCAAAACCGTGTCCCCTGCATTGGCAGGCAGATTGTCAACCACTGCGCCACCAGGGAAGCCCTCAAGCTTTTAATAAAGGGTGAATGACCAGGATGTCTGGAGAGTCAAGGAAGGGGAGAGGTGGAGGGGCAGCAGGAGGTTTACAAGAGAGCTGAGGAGGTAACAGCTTGAGGACAGCAGTGGCGATGTGGAGACATACGTCCTTGGGAGGTTCCCACAGCCTTCGGGATAAGACTCAAACCCCAGTGCAGGAAGCATGTGGCCCTCTCTAGCGGGGTCTCCCCATCTTGCCCCCATTTCAGCGCAGGTGCCCTGCAGGGCAGCTCCCCACTCGTAGCAATTCTCCACAAGAAGACACACCTTCCTCTCTGTACCTGTGCACAAGCTACGCCCTCTGCCTTTGGAACAAGCTTCCTCCCCTTTCCACCTGGCCTGCTTCTCCTCACCCTCCCATCAGCAGCTCCGTCCCGCTCCCGGGAAGCCTGCTGACACCCGCCCAGCCGTGCCAGGTGCCCCGCTGTGTCGTCTGGGTTGCTTGTGCCCGCTCCTGCCCCTGCACACCATGACTCAGTCTGGCATCTGTTTCCAACATCCAGCATGAAACCTTGCTTAAAGTAAATTCTTGAGGGGTTTTGGGACAAACTGGCGTTAAGTAGTGGCGGTCAGCAGTGGCTGAGGGTTGGCAGGGGGCAGCACAGAAAGCAGATCTGAAGAACTTCTGCAGTTTTCTTCTACTCGCTCTCTCTCAGCTCATTAGACCTGGTAATGCATTCCGTTCCTCGTGTGGAAAACAATTTCTCAAAAATTCAGCTATTAAGTAAATCATTCACATGAATTTTCTTTTTTTTTTTTTTTTTTACTGGTCCTAAAAAGATGTTGGCCTATCTCTGCAGAATTGATGTGGTTCCAGTGTCTGGGCTCATTCTCCTGTATTCACCAAGGCTCGCAGACCCATCTGTGAACTCTGGAATGGCAGCAATAACATTATTAAATAATAAGTTCCAAATCCCCTGAAAACAATTCTGTGTGATTAGCTGGACTTCTGGATGTGAGCAAGCTGCGGAGTGTAGCTCCGTGAAGCATCGTGAACATCCCTGGATGGCCTTCTTGCTGTGTAGGTTTGGCGCTTTTGACTGCAGCCAACATGTTCTCCCGGGAGCCACGAGGCTGGTCTTAAATCCACGCAGTTTTCTCCGAACACAAAGCCTTCTGTGAACATGGAAGTGCCCTTCTGGGATGGCCTTTTAGGCAGCAGATGATAGACGACCAGAGGGCGCACATCAAATCCCCACTTGTACCTGTGTGTGTGTGTGTGTGTGTGTGTGTGTGTCTGACTATGTGGGCTTACGTCCTGTGTGGGTCTGTGTCTCTCTGTGTGTCTGTGAGTATCTGTGAATCTGTGTGTGTGTGTGTATATCTTCGTGTCTGTGTCTGTGTGGGTTGATGTCCTATGTGGGTCTGTGTGTGAACGTCTCTCTGTGTGTCTGTGAACGTGTAAGTGTATTTGTGTATATCTTCATGTCTCTGTGTGAGTATCTCTGTGGGTCTGTGAATGTGTGAGTGTGTGTGAATGTGTAAGTGTATTTGTGTATATCTTCATGTCTCTGTGTGAGTATCTCTGTGGGTCTGTGAATGTGTGAGTGTGTGTGTATGTGTCCTGTGTGTGTGTTTATCTCTGTGTCTGTGTCTGTCTGGGTTGATGTCCTGTGTGGGTCAGTGTGTGTCTTTCTGTGTGTCTGTGAGAGTGTGTGTGTGTGTGTGTGTGTAGCTTCGTGTCTGGGTCTGCGTGTGAGTGTCTACATGTGGACTCGTGTGCACTCTGTGCACAGAGGAGGAGATGGAGGGAGTTGCAGATGACCATGGCCCCAGACCCTGTCTCCTGCCCGGGGCCTGCTGGTCTCTTTCCTCCTGGCCTCTGGAAGGCCAAGGTCCTTGCTGACTCTTTACATCCCATGAAGCATCTGCCTGCTACTCAGCAATGGCCAAAGCAAGGTAGTCAGACTGTCTGGAAAGGGCTCCTGGATGTTTCAGCCAGCGTCTGGTTGGGCTGCTGTGGGCCGTCAGCTGGTCAGTCCCTGAGTCCTGGGGAGCACCTCGTCGGGCGGGGCCTGCCCTGTGTGCAGAGGCAGTGGGGCCCAGGCTAATGGGGTTGAAGCCCCGAGTCATTCAGGCCATCTGCAGGTTAACAGGCTGCAGGTCAAACGCCACAGCTGCCCTCAAGAAGAAAACTGTAATCACAATTGCATCTCTCACTCTTACTTTTATGTCCAAGTCGGGTCATTCCAGACTTTCTGGTGGGCTTAATTATATTATTGCTCCGAGGCCTGAAACCCATTTAGGTCTCAATAATGTAAAGAACTTCTAGCTACATTTATGGTGATAAAAGTTATTTCACAAGGGCAGTTGGGAGAAAACAAGTCTAGTGTTTTCTGGTTTGCCAATTAAGGGGAAAAGAGGTGATTTTTTTAAAAAAAAAATAAGGTTAAAAAAGACTGTTTCTTATTTCTGTTATTTCTCCTCTTTCATTATGGAGACATTATTATGGTGACATTATTATGGTGACATTTTTATGTTGGCAACAGGCCTAAATGTGGGCTAGGATTGACCGCTGTTGCCATCTTACCTGTTTTTCCAAAGACAGAGGCTCATGTTGTTCCCAACCAAGCCGCCCCAGCAGGCTTCCTGGGAGTGAGAGAGGGAGCCCCTCGTCGGGAGAAAGCAGCTTTGGAGCCATCACCGCCCACGTACTGCAGGCGCTGGGGTACGTGCCCTGCTCTCCAGGGGCGGCTGCTCAAGCTGGGCAGAGGAGAGCTGTTAGCAAGTCAATGGGCTAATCTGCTCCCCTGCTCTAGGCTAAGGGGGAATTTGGGGCTTGCTGTTATATTTTAAATTTTTGGTTTATTTCATGTTTAGCCTGTGTGGGACCTGCTTGCAGACTTCGGCTACACCTGTGGCAGGACTGGTGCCTCCACTGTCTTATGCTATAAAGAGGGGGACAACAAGCAGCTCACGCAGCTCAATAACAAAAAAACAAACAACCCAATCCAAAAATGGGCAGAAGACCTAAATAGACATTTCTCCAAAGAAGATATACAGATGGCCAACAGACACATGAAAGAATGCTCAACATCATTAATCATTAGAGAAATGCAAATCAAAACTACAATGAGGTATCATCTCACACCGGTCAGAATGGCCATCATCAAAAAATCTACAAACAATAAATGCTGGAGAGGGTGTGGAGAAAAGGGAACCCTCTTGCACTGTTGGTGGGAATGTAAATTGATACAGCCACTATGGAGAACAGTATGGAGGTTCCTTAAAAAACTAAAAATAGAACTACCATACGACCCAGCAATCCCACTACTGGGCATATACCCTGAGAAAACCATAATTCAAAAAGAGTCATGTACCAAAATGTTCATTGCAGCTCTATTTACAATAGCCAGGACATGGAAGCAACCTAAGTGTCCATCATCGGATGAATGGATAAAGAAGATGTGGCACATATATACAATGGAATATTACTCAGCCATAAAAAGAAATGAAATGGAGGTATTTGTAATGAGGTGGATGGAGTTAGAGACTGTCATACAGAGTGAAGTAAGTCAGAAAGAGAAAAACAAATACAGTATGCTAACATATATATGGAATCTAAGGGAAAAAAAAAAAAGGTCATGAAGAACCTAGTGGCAAGATGGGAATAAAGACACAGACCTACTAAAGAATGGACTTGAGGATATGGGGAGGGGGAGGGGTGAGATGTGACAGGGTGAGAGAGTGTCATGGACATATATACACTACCAAACGTAAAATAGATAGCTAGTGGGAAGCAGCCACATAGCACAGGGAGATCAGCTCGGTGCTTTGTGACCGCCTGGGGGGTTGGGATGGGGAGGGTGGGAGGGAGGGAGATGCGGGAGGGAGGAGATATGGGAACGTGTGTATATGTGTAGCTGATTCACTTTGTTATAAAGCAGAAACTAACACACCATTGTGAAGCAATTATACTTCAATAAAGATGTTTTTAAAAAAAATTATACCTCAATAAAGCTGGAAATAGTTTTTTAAAAGTCAAAAAAAAAAAAAAGAGGGGGACAAATGGTATGGATGTAACTGAATTAACTCCTTTTTAAGCTGCTCAAGTTCCAGATTTGGCTTAAAAAAAGAAAAAATGTAATCTTTTTTTAAAAAACTACATCTTCTTTCTAATAATAGCTAGTATTTATTGAGCATTCCCAATGCCAGATGCTTTATGTACATTATTTTAAATTGTCACTTAAATTTATTGATGTTACTGCCCCATTTTACAAATGTGGAGACTTTGGTAATTTTCTAAGAGCACTTGGCCATTCTGCTAGCCCTACCTTATTCCAGTGACTCAGTGGGGTCTTCACACCCCACACTACTGCCGTTTTCATGATCTTCTTTATAACCTTGTTTTAAATTCAAGACATACTTGTCATCTTCTATAATTGAAATATATTTGTGAAGTTAATGCAATATGTTTTAGAATATACATTTTTTTCTGTATTACACTTAAAATTATCTTAAGATAATCCTTGAAAAGGATTTCTTTTATATACATGGGTGATTCCACATTAATGAGAACATAGAATATAAAAGTTCAAGTCGACAAAAATAGATTGAATTTAAGCTTTTTACTCCTATTAAAAAAAGTGTTTTGCTTTCAAGAAGATTCTCTATGGATTTTCTTTAAATAGAATTCTTACAATATTCTTAAAATGTTTTGAATGATTAAATTTCAATTCAGCTCATCTACCCAAATTCTAACCCCTACCCAAATAAATACCTGTTTTATACTGTTAGGTTAAACCATATGAAATTGCTGATATTCACTCTTTTTTAATCTACAAAAGTGGTAGTTTCATATGGTTCAATCTGATATTTGCTCTTATTAAACATTTATCTTTAGTTTCAAGGCTAGAAGTGAACCAGTTTATCCTCATTTTAAATTGATTGTTTCAGATCAGTGAGCCAGACTGTGGTTCTCTTTCCTGAGGTATGTACTGTGGGTAATTTTATTTCTGGAGTTGGTTTTGTTGAAGATAATCTCCTGTTAATATAATTCAAACAAGCTTCAATTCAAAGTCTACTATGTGCAAAGTACTGCTTTAGGCAGAATTCCTTGCCCCACACCTTGTCAATGTTCTACATGAGACACTTGGAATGTTGAGATTCTGGGAGATGAGTGGAAGCATCTACACCGCCCTCTAGAGGATCCTCATTCACACACACACACACACACACACACACACACACACACACACACACACACACACAACATCAGTGGCTCTGTTTCCTGTGTTCTCTCGTTTCTATTTTAACCATCTTACGGTTATATGTTTCTGTCAATTCATACAGCTATTATTTGGTGACAGATCAATTCAAACTGTCAGTTAGGTATCTTGTCCTTAGAAAATGGTAACTCTATCATTCTTAAAGTGTTTATAACAGTACAATCTAAGCACTATGAAATCAAACCTATTTATTGAACACCCAAAGGCTGAACAATTGCACATTTAGCTGTGTATACTCTGTGTACAAGGAACATGACTTCCCCAAAGGAATAAGCAGGAGAAACTGATACAGTCAGGAACACAATGCAAAGGTTACTGCTGGACATAACAGCAGATCAGTAACATGGCTGGATGGCCACTGGCCAGGGCATATCCAGTTTCCTGTAATAAGAGGTGGATGAATACAGGTTAGTAATGCCAAACAAGGCTTAGGCTGAAGCCAAGAGAAGTCTACAGTGCAGGGGAAGCAAAGCATTGTAGCTATTCTTTCACATTTCTTCTGAAAACAATATAAATGGCTTATAAGCCTAGGATGCTGGAATTAATATTTAATGTAAAGAGCATTACTGAAAACAATTGTATAGCTATCAGGTATAAATAATAATTTCCACCTCTGCTGGTAATTTTTCACTCATTTAAACTGTCATACGAGCACAGCAGCAGTTTATAGGTGCACTTACTGTAATAGCATGTTGATTAAACTACGGTGGAATTACCCATTCAATATATCTTTCAATTCTGTGCTATTATGAAGTTCTAAATATTTCACATACAAATAGGCCCCTATTAGTCAACAGCTCAGTGGTTACCTATCTGTCTTTTTTCCTTTTTATTGAATCGTTAGGAAGGCTTATAAATTTGCTTTTCTACATACTTGAAATGAACCAGTAATCTTATGATAAGGAATTAACATGCATATGGACTAAGAATCTGGATTTATTTGAAATCTGATGAGAAAATGAGCCAATTAAAATGATTATAAAATTATGGAGAAAAACCCTTTCAGTATGACATGTCACTGACTTCATGGACATTTCTTTTCTCACTTGGTATGCTATTTCTATGAAGGTTCAACCAGCACAGACAGAAATAAGCACCCGCTTTCATTCGTAGGCAGGTAAATCTTCTGGAAGTTCAGAGAGGTAGTAATAGCTGCTATGTCAGTCTGAGTCCTCCCAGAAGCAGTCACCAAGACAAGAGCAGTTCTGTAAGTGACTTACTAGGGAAGATGCCTATGAAGGGAGAGGGGGTGGGAGCTTGAGAAGGCAGGAGAGCCTGCAGGCCACCCCCCAGGTCTGACACCTGTGAGGAAGGAGTGAGGACAGAAGGACTGGCTAGGAAGTACTTTGGAGCAGTTCTAAGAAAGTCTCAGCTCAAGCTGATGGTGCCCTGAGCAGAGGTTGCCTGTTAGAGAAGCCCCGTGTCGGGCAGAATGACCCAGCTCTAGGAGCCCTGCTGTGCCGGGTCCTTGGAGAGGAGCAGCCCAGGGGGGAAGCATGATCTTACCAGGTGCGGCGGATTCAAAGCAGTGGCAGCAAGAGGCTGGCCGGCAACTGTGTTCCCTGCAGCTGCAGCTTCATTTTGAAAGGAGATCTGAGTGGTGTATTTCCATGCCCTCCACAAGTACTATTTCTTTTTGGTGATTATGCAATTTAACACAGGGATCTTGTTTCTTTCAGACAAAGCTCGAAAATCCCCAGGCTGGACACCTTCCCTGAGATACATTCCTTGAGGACCAGCTGTCTGCCTATGTGTTTTTCCTGACCAGGCATGGGTTATACTTGCTGTCACGGTACAGAGGAAAAAGACAGTCAAGTTAAATAAAGCATCTGGGAGGATTTCCTGTGTCCAGAACTGTCCAAAGACCACTCTGATATTTGCCTAAAAGTTACCTTTATTATAACTCCTTTGGATTGTGGTCCTACAGGGTCAAACCCAGGGTATAACCTACCTCCTTAAATAAATCATAATATTTAACATTTATGCAGCACTTGCTATCTGCCAGCTGCTGCTCTAGGCTTTGCTTTCATGAACTCCATTAATCCTCATAATAAGTCTATGAGGTCAATACTATTATTACCCCCATTTTTAGGGATGAGGAAACTGAGGCATAGAGAGGTAAGGCAAAGTAAGCAGTGGATACTGCATTCCCATCTAGGCAGTTGGACACCATCGTCTGTGTTTCTGACTGAATGTTTGTGTCCTCCCCAAAGTCTTATGTTGAAGGCCTAACCCTCGATGTGACGGTATTAGGAGGCACAGCGTTTGGGAGGTAATTAGGTTTTAGAAGAGGTTATGATGGTGAAGCCCCATGATGGGATTAGCGTCCTTATAATAAGAGAAAGAGACACAAGAGCAAGAAGGCAGCCGTCTGCAAGCCAGGAAGAGGGCCCTCACCAAGAACTGAATCAGTTGGCCTCTGGATCTTGGATTCCCCAGCCTCCAGAACCGTGAGAAGTAAATGTCTGTTGTTTAAGCCACCCAGTCTCTGGTATTTTGTTAAAGCAGCCTGCAAAGGGGTTCCTGGACCCAACTCCAATGTGTAAATGTGGAGGCTTCCCCACACCAGCAAGCCATTCTCGGGTGCCAGCAGGGTGTCTGAGAATTCAACTCAATTCTGACACTGTCTACCTGGGCTAGAATCAGCATCCACAGGTAAAGGGCTCCGTCCCACAAGACCCCTCCAACTCAGGATGCCCACTGCAAGTCCAGGTAGTTACCTGCGTTTCTGATTAACCGGCTACAAACTGGAGGCTCCCATGACCCCCTCCTCGGGTTTGATTAATTTGCTAGAGCAGCTCACAGAACCCAGGAAAACCCTTTCACTCACTAGATTACTGATTTACTCTACAAAGCTATTAGAGGATCTGAATCGGCAGATGAAGAGACACATAGGGCAAGGCATGGGGAAAGGGCACGGAGCTTCCATGCCCTCTCTAGGTGTGACACTTTCCCCGGTTTCCACGTGTTCACCGACCTGGAAGCTCTCTGAACCCCCATTCTTCTGGGTTTTTATAGTGGCTTCATTACATAAGCACAAATGATTAAATTTTGACCACTGGCGATTAGTTCAACCTCCAGGCCCTCTCCCCTCCCTAAGGACAGGGTGAGACTGAAAGTTTCAACTCTCTAATCACATACTTGGTTCTCCTGGCAGCCAGCCCCCATCCTTTGCTAGGATCCAAAAGTCATCTCTCCTGAATCATTTTCAGGAACTGAGGATGGGAGCCCAAGTATTATTCCATTGCCCTTACTGCTCAGGAAATTCCAAGGGTTCTGGGCACTGTGAGTCAGGAACAGTGGATGAAGACCAAATATATGTGAGAAACAAATATATTTGGTCATCTGAATGACCAAATATGTATATTTCTTATAAATCACGATATTGCACAGCCTGAGCTAAGACAGTGTTTTTACCCAGCATGCTAGGGAAAGAGTCGGCAAAACCTCAAGTGGATAGGGTGCCAGACATGTGAGTGCAGTTTGCCACAAGTTGGAGACCTGTGACATACTCACTGTACAAGCTGGGCCAGCTTGGCAGCAGGGAGGGAAAGGGCTCACCTTGATGAGCTTGGGGTGCATGGCAACGTGGCAGGGCGGGCACCCAGAATCTTAGGCCAGGGCGAACACAACTCTTCCTGGTACCATCCAGTGGTGGCTCCTAGTGTACTTCTGGCCACAAGCTGAATTGCCTCGAGAGCTGTGCAATCTAGCCTGCTAGTGACGGATGTCAGAGACCATAAGCAACTGGGAAGATGGAAACTGACAACAGTCCTGATGACAGTGACAGTTTTGATAGTAGCAGCAGTGGCAACAGAAGAGAAGAGTGGCAACAGCCTCAGGGATAGTGGGACTAAATAAGAATAGGGAAATCCACTGTGAATGGCAGGTCAGGTGTACACTCTGAATCAGGAAAGAAAAATGGATATATACATGTGCACAAGATTTTGTATATTATTTCAGTGAATCGATGGATTCCTAAAAATTGATCCATAGCCTCCAGCAGGTTAAAAACTCACTGTTTAAAGAAACTTAAGAGAGAACCCATGGAGCTCAAAATATATAACCTGTCTTTAAATGGCCCTGTGCTAAAGGGCAGAATACTAGTATAACTATTTTATAAGAAGGAGTCCTGCCTGGGGATTGTGGAAACCACCAACTACTGAGCCTCAGATTTTTTATCTTTTATGCTAGTGAAAGTAAAAGGGGACGGCCACAGAACACTAAGCAAATGACATGACTTCTGCAAAAGCAAATTATGCCTGATTCACCTGTTATAAATCCTTGAGGAGATGAATATGCACATGGGTAGAGGGGAGGTGGTGAAGGTAATAGCTCACAGCCCTCCATCTTCCCTACTGATGCTTAGCGATAGTATCTAGTGGGTTAGACCACACACGGCTTCCAAACCACTTCAAGCTGGCGGCAGTAAATATGCTGAAGGTAACCCCTTCAGTCTTTAAAAACGCCTTTAATACAATTCTACCTTATGGACTATTTTTGAAAAGTGGAGTTATCAGGGGATTGAGGGAGCCTTGTCATGAACAGAGAACCAGCTGAGAGACAGGAAACAAGGTGGAAATGAATGGGTGCCTCTCTGCATGGAGACACGTTAACAACCACGTTCCTGCGAAGCTGCTGCTTAGACCATTTTATAAATGATCTGGACAAGGGCACAGAAAAATGTTTGGATTTGCTGATGATCCTGACTTCTAGTTGATAAGGATGGATTTCAGAAGATATTTTAAGATTATGTTACATAGACAAAAACATTGGTACATGTGAATGTGAGAAACTGCAAGGTAATAAATGCATTTAGAAAAAAACAGTATCACAAACTTCCAGGCATATGAGATCTGAGCGATCAGTTACAACCCACAAGAGTTTCCTGGGATTAAATGATAGAATCCACTCAGAGGAAAACTATCTCGGGGTCAGCCAGTCCGACCTGTCATCTGAAGCCACAGCCACCTTCCATAGCATCCTGATTGCATGAACTCTGACCCCTTGCTCTCACGGTGAGGAACTCCTCATGCCCAGAGGGAGCCCCTTCTTCATTCAGACAATTCAATGTTTCAAAAGTTCTCCTTCATGTTGAGGCAACACCAGCCTTTTCCTTAGGTAGCTCAGTGTTCCAGCATAACAGAGCGCAATTCTGATTCCTCTCCCACATAAATGTCACACAAATTTGAAGAACTAGAATGTGCCCTCTGTTTTTTTCTTTTTTAAACAGGTGAAACATCCGATATGTCTTCAATGTTTTGCTCGGAACAAGTCTAAATGTCCTAATTATTGAAGCTGCTTTTCCATTGGTGAGATAGTTTTACTTTGCTTCTGTCCTATGCCCAGGACTGAATTCAGTATTTCAGGCAGGATGTGACAAGTGCTCTATGAAGGGGATCTTGTTCCGGGGGACTCCCTTTTGTAATAACAGCTTTATTAAGATATAATTTATATACCACAAAATTCATGCTTTTAAAGTGTAAAATTCAGTAATTTTTGTGGTTTTTAGTATGTCTACAGAGTTATGCAGCCATTACCACTTCCAGAACATTTGCACCATCTCCCAGAGAAACCCCATACCCATTAGCAGTCACAACTTATTCCCCACACTCTGGCAACCACTAATCTTTTCTGTATAGATTTGTCTCTTCTGGACGTTCCACATAAATGGGCTCATATAACATGTGATCTTTTGTGATGGCCTTTTTTCACTTAGCATACTAATATTTTCAAGCTTCATCCATGTTACAACCTGTATCAGAACTTTATTGCTGAATAATATTCCATTGTATGGATATATCAGGTTTTATTTATCCATTCATCAGCTGATAGACTTTTGTGTTGTTTCTAATTTTTGACTATAATGAATAAGACTTTTATGAATATTCCTATCCAAGTGTTTGTGTGGCCATATGTTTTCAATTCTCTTTGGAATATACTTAGGAGTGAAATTGCTATGTCGTATGGTAACTCCATGTTTAACCTCCTGACAAAATGGAAATGACAATACGTTTTCCACACCGGCTGGACCATTTTATAATTCTACCATCAATGTATGAAGGTTCCAATTCCTCCATACCCTCCCCAACACTTGTTATTATCTATATTTTTGATAATAGCCATCATAGTGGGTGTGAAATCACTTTTGATTTGCCTTGCCCTAGTGACTAATGATGTTGAACATCTTTATGTGTGCTCATTTTCCATTTGTATACCTTCCTTGGAAAATGTCTATTTAAGTCTTTTACCCTTTTTAATTGGGTTGTCTTTTTATTATTGAGTTGTAAGAGCTTTTATAAATTCTCAATATTAGACCAGGATCAGATATATGATTTGCAAATATTTTCTCCCATTCTGTGGGCTGTCTTTTCACTTTCTTGATAGTGTCTTCTGCAGCACTAAAGTTTTTAACTTTGATGAAGCCCAATGCATCTAATTTTCTTTTGTCACTTGTGTTTTTGGTGTCATACCTAAGAAACCATTGCCTAACTCAAGGTCATGAACGTTACTCCTATGTTTTCTTCTAAGAGTTTCATAGTTTTACCTCTTACATTTGGTCTTTATCCATTTGGACTTAATTTTTTTATATGGTTGAGGTATGGGTCTAACTTCATTCTTCTGCGTGTAGATACTCTGTCTCAGCACCATTTGTTGAAAAGACGATTCTTGAATTATCTTGGCCCCCTTGTGGAAAATCAATTGACTGCAGTGGGGGACTCATTTCTAGTAATGATATTGGACATTTGCTTTTCATACTGTTGACTCATACTGAGTTTATTGTCAACTAATTCCTGTAAGTGTTTCATAGGTATTGCTGTTAAGCCAAGTTTCCCCTATCCTGCCCTTGTGCAGATGGAAATTGGGGCCCAGATGAGAGACTTCATCTTTATTGCTCTTAAATGTCACCTTTTCAGTTCAGCTGGTCACTCCACTAAGTTGAGAGCATTGGGATGTGAAGTCTGATGTCTCTCCCAGGTTTGTATCATCTATATCATCAGTTATTCAGCTCAGTCATGGAATATTTAATAAAGTTCTCATCAGGCAACTGGTCTAGGTTGGTGAAGAAGACAAGGTACCTGCCCTCATGGAGGAGGCATAGAGAAGACAGATAACACAGAAGTAAACTAACAAGATAATTTCAAATAGTGAGCTTCTTCAGTAAGGGGTCATTTAGGGGAATCTCTTTAATTTACAATTGCTTTTGGTTGCAATTATGTCTCTGCTATCATCTTAGAAGCCAGTCATGTCTAAATGCCATTGCTTAAGATTCATTTTGGAGAGTGGTGCACTTTGAGAAGGCCCTCCTTGTATCTGATGCAGATATGAAGGAGAATACCCTCTCTGGTATCACTCAGAGGGGCACATGGCAGGGATGGCTGGTCCACGAGCCTCACTCAGCAGAGTCTTGTTTCAGATTCTAGAAGAATACACTGCAATCCTAAAATGACTCCTTCAAATCGTTATATTAGAGAGGGCCTGATAACACTGCTGCCACTTTTTCCTGGATAAGTAATACTAGCCGACTGGAGCTTTGGTCCAAATTTTTTCACAGGCAACCACAACACTACAAGCATATTCTTCCTTTCTGTTGAAAATACCACTTTGTGGGAAGTTTGTAGAGCCAACAGAGAATAATATTTGACTTAGGAGGAAGTCCTACTGAAGCTAATACAAATGAGATATACAGAGGGAAAACCTACTCCTAACCCTCTCTCACCTCTGAGATGAAAGTCTATCAATACTGAAGTATAGCAGCCTTGTCCCTAGAGCTGAAAATAATACCTGATGCGTTCAACAAATATTTGCTGAACAAGCAAGGGAATCAAGGAAAATTTCTGCACGGTTCAAAACTTTGGCCTCTTCTGTAGGTTCTCGTTCATGAGACTTTTTTTTTTAATTAACTTTTATTGGAGTATAGTTGATTTACAATGTTGTGTCAGTTTCTGCTGTACAGTAAAGTAATCAGTTATACATATACATATATCCACTCTTTTTTAGATTCTTTTCCCATATAGGTCATTACAGAGTATTGAGTAGAGTTCCCTGTGCTATACAGTAGGTTCTTATTAGTTATCTATCTTATATACAGTGGTGTGTATATGTCAATCCTAATTACCCAGTTTATCCCTCCCCCCACCCCTTTCCCCCTTGGTAACCATAAGTCTGTTTTCTACATCTGTGACTCCATTTCTGTTTTGTAAATAAGTTCATTTGTACCATTTTTTTAGATTTCACATATAAGTAATACATATGATATTTGTCTTTCTCTGTCTGACTTACTTCACTCAGTTTGACAATCTCTAGGTCCATCCATGTCACTGCAAATGGCATTATTTCATTCTTTTTTATGGCTGAGTAGTATTCCACTGTATATTATGTACCACCTCTTCTTTATCCATTCATCCGTTCATGGACACTTAGGTTGCTTCCATGTCCTGGCTATTGTAAATAGTGCTGCAATGAACATTGGGGTACATGTATCTTTTCAAATTATGGTTTCCTCTGGATATATGCCCAGGAGTGGGATTACTGGATCATATGGTAGCTCTGTGTTTAGTTTTTTAAGAAACCTCCATACTGTTCTCCATAGTGGCTATACTAATTTACATTCCCACCAACAGTGTAGGAGGGTTCCCGTGAGACTTTTTAAAAGTTCATCTGAGTATCAAGCTTTCTGTTTTTGTTTTTTTTTTTCAATTTTGTTTTTAAATTCCTTCTTGATTAATGGACCATTGACTACTCCCAAGGCTCTAAGAGGGTATTAGTGACTGTCTGGGAGCTTTTGGTACCTTTAGACAATCTCTTTCCATGGATTACTGGATGCTATTAATGGTCTCCTCTGGGTACCTTTGATCTTTTTCTTCCTGGCTTCACATATTTACATCAGCAGTTTTCTGCAAGAAAAGAGGGCTCCAGAACTGAGTTTCTCTTATCAACCACTGGTTTCCATTTGATTGATGTCATCTCATAAAGCGCAATTGTGAATAACATACCGGTCCCACTATAGGTCACATAAAGGGGATGGCGACAGGAGGCTGATAGGGCCACGACTGTGATACTTCAGTAGGTATATATTTTGTTTAACACAAAATGTCTCTATTGCCACTGATCTTTCTCTTCTGCCATTTTGCCTCCATGCACACAAGAAGTCAGATTTAATATTCATCAATTCAACGGATTCCATGGAAACAATAGTGATTTCTAAGATGAAAAAGAATTATGGATGCATGCTGATCATAGTTCTTGGCTGCAAAAACCAAAATTCTGACTCATCAAATTAAATTACTCATTAAAATACAGGCCAAAAACACATACCCTGCATTCAGGTACTGATGTCTATCAGGACAGGGAATGAGATAATATCACGAAAGATGAATTCACTCCCCTGCTCTCATGGGCAGCAGTACAGGATGCATTTCTAGGATCACTATTAATTTATTAAGCCCACACAAGATGTGAATTAAATTTGACCTTGTCCTTTGTTTTCAATGAGACTATCTGAGATGCATGTTTTTGCGCTCCCCAAAGTGAGCATTTCATTCTTTTTCTCACGACGAGGGCACTGAGACCCCATAGGAGGGCTCTGTGGGCTTCAGAACAGGTTCCTGAGGGCACAGTATTTTGGGGACAATATCCCCAGGCAACAGCTCATTTATGGCAGTGACTTTGCTATTTGGATTAGAGTGGCACACTCCTAGGCCCTCGGTACTGTGGCTTCAGACTTCTGTTTTGGGGGGGATGTGGGGTTACAGGGGAGCATAAGGCCCAAGGGAAGGGGTGAGGCCAGAGGTTAATCCATGCCCACCTTTCAGAGTCTTGCTTATAAAATTGATCTAATCCTGTATTCCCCTTACCTTCATGCACATTAGATTCCTTTGTCTAGATGCCCAGCTCCATCCCAGACTAATTAAATCAGAATCTCTAGGGTGGGCCTTGGGGCACTGACATTTTTAAAACTTCCCAGGAGACTAATGAGTGGCTTAGGTTAAGAACTACTGAATCTGATTCAGGGGTTAATAGATGAGGAAATCCTCGTGACAAGGGGCTGGGGAGTTCTACCACCTCCTTTCAGAGGGACTCTCTTGATATAATTTAATTTCTTTCCTCTTTCATTATAAACAGGAATAGGAGCATTAAACTAAGTCACATGACATACTGGAATTATGGGAGTTTAATTTCAAGGGCCTTGTTGGTGCTCATAGGTCAAAAAACTTTAGGATTCTCTCCAATACTTAACAGGATCCATATCCTTCTGCCCAGCCTGCTTTCTAAAATACTTCTTTCCCTTGATGGGGTCAGAGGAAACCAGATCAATTAAAAAGAAAGCAGTGACTCACAGAAGACATCTTAGTTCATCTGAGACCCACTACCCTTGGATCACCCAAAGACATCTTCCCTTAGCCTTCTAACCTCTGGAGC
Organism: Balaenoptera borealis; assembly: GCF_965194805.1. NCBI lineage: Eukaryota > Metazoa > Chordata > Mammalia > Artiodactyla > Balaenopteridae > Balaenoptera > Balaenoptera borealis. The sequence goes on along the minus strand of NC_138876.1, from coordinate 59,447,850 downwards.
CAAAGTATTCAAGAAGGTATTTACCATCCTTAAACACTACAGCTGATACCGATTGCTCTCAGGAAACTTATTATGTCAGGACCTGATCCACAGGAGTTTTGGGACAGATGTCTAATTGCATGTCCAGAAAACTTCAACTAATCCATTTTGATTCATTTAATCTGTTTTTGTTCATAACTTAGCAATTTCAAGCAAAAGAGTTACATTTTTGGCACTGGTCTCTGTTCTGTATCCTTAAGATTGCACGTCTGTTCCTAAAATCTGAAAACAAGAAAGAACTCAAGAGTCTATTCAAACTGGGATTACAATATTCATCAGTTTTATCTACTGAGGGAGCTTTATATTAAATTCTACATGGTAGGCCTGTGCTGTCAGGAACAATACCTAAGTGACAGATCAGCGAGATTTGTTACTTGCTGTTATTCACTGTCAGCTTCTTCTGATGGTTTCGTTTATCTGCCTCAGGGAAAACTAAGAAAGGCCAATTAAAACACTGCTTAAACTTTATCACACATCCATTTTTAAGTTGAAAAGGCATTCCATACTCTTTAAATAACTCCAGCAGTTAAAGACTCTCTGAATACTTTTAGCTAATGTGAAAGCCTCCTTGGCAGGGAAAGGTTTAAGCAGAAAAAATATATGTGAAATGTCTTAAGTCCAACTACAGTCCACCCATCATTCCAAAATTCTTGCCTTAACAGCAGGGCTATTACTTATCGTTGTGAGATTCAAATATCCTGTTGCACATTATAGAATTGTCTCCTTTCTCATGTATTTATAGGGCTGAACTTGCATATAAATGTTTAAGAGTGCATTATGTGCATTTTTCTAGTATAATGCTTCAGAGCATTCACAAAGTTGCACATGGTAGGAACCAATGAACAACAAATTCTCAAATGAACTTGGGTTTTGGAATGTTTACGAACGGCTAAACTGTGCCTGCCTTGCCTTTGTTTCCACCTTCCAATGATCCCTTGTCCTAGCCACCCCCAAAAGATTTTTCATTTGCTTATTAAAGTCAGTGTTATCTATGATGTTCTCCATGGAGTTCACTCTACCTGGAGTGCACAAACCCCCAGCTTGGCTTATCTAAATCCTACCCACTCTGTAAGGTTATCTCAAATTCCATGTTCCTCAGAAAGTGACAACTGATTCCCCAGTTAGAATTAATTACTCTCTATATTATGCCCCCTAACACTTTGAACTTCTTTTATATTATTATGATAGTTTGCAACATTCTTCCCAGTACCTCACTTTTCCCTGTGTCCATGCCCTTTTTCAGTTGACACTGTTTTCCTTCCTCTAGAGGTCGAGCATTCTTCCTCACCCCATTGTTTTGGGTGTGCCAGTTCTGAACCTAGGCTTCAAGGGCCATTGCAGGTTTCCGTTCACCCCTGTGGCACTTCTGTCATCGCTGTGAGAAGAACACGCTCTGGCTAACTTGCTGGTCCAAAGAGGATGAGGGGCATGTGGAACAAACCTGAACTCAACCTGCAGATTGACGCCCAGCCCTACCAAATCCAGTCTAGACCAACTGACTCCAAGCCAACTTACATATGAATGAGTGAGGATATATAACTTGTTGTTTCAAGCCACTGACTTTGGGGTGGTTTGCTCTTTGGTATTGCTGTACCAACAGCTAACTGATACAGTTTTTGTACAGTTTTGTATTTTAGCTTTTCATGTACACAGGTCTGTTCCTTCCCGTAGGCAGGAGCCATACTCTTCATCTTTGTATTCTTTAGCGACTCAGATTCTTGCACCGAGTGGGCATTCTATACATTGTCGGTTTCAATTAGATAACAAACAATTTATTAAGGTTTAAAATCAACAGAGGGAGCTACTGGTTAGTGATGTCTTGATTATCATCAAAGACTACCTAGTGTGCCCCACATGGCGGTACCAAAACAATTTGACAAGCTTCCGTGGAACACTTCCAGGAAAGATCAAAGTAACAATAACTGCTGATTAGTACACAAATAACTCTTAGTTCCTAGGCCAGTAATGGCAGGGTTACTCTTTTCACAGTGTGACATAGGTCAATTATCACAAAGCTTTAAGGAGCTAGGACAAAGGAGCCACAACTCGTCCTATAAATTGCAGATTTGGGGGTCCCTGACATGCCTCGAAAGGGTTTCTAGCTTCCACAAATCTTTTTTGGTGGGCATTTTCTTCCTTTTCACCAAGGATTTTGGCTAGTTCATGGCTGTTTAACTCAAAAGAGGTTTGTGTACCACTTTGTTTTTAGGAAATGTGTTAGGAGCTGAGGGCTGGGAGAAAGCAGGTCACCGTTGCAGCTGACAGAAGTAGGTTACTGAGTACTTGAGCAATGAGCCGACTCCAGACTGAGAACTGGGTCTGCCTTCCAGCGCAGATTGGCTTCCATAGAACCGACTGACTCAGGAAATCTCCTAGCTTACTTGACATGGAGGGAACTAGTACTGATGGGATGCAGTCATTGGTCTAGTATTCTATACACGCTGCCTCATTTCATCCTCACCCTAATACCATGGGAAAAGGGAAGAGCTCTATTTTTTAATTTTTTCAAATTTTTTTTTTGATTTTTTTTTTGTTTTGATGTGGATCATTTTTAAAGTCTTTATTGAATTTGTTACAATACTGCTTCTGTTTTATGTTTTGGTTTTTTGGCCATGAGGCATATGGGATCTTAGCTCCCCGACCAGGGATCGAACCCGCATCCCCTGTATTGGAAGGTGAAGTCTTAACCATTGGCCCGCCAGGGAAGTCCCAGGAAGAGCTTTAAAGATGCTAATTTATCCAAGGCTGAATGAGTATTAAACGGTAAAGCTCAGGTTTGAATTCAAATCTGTCTGTCTGCCTCTAAAACCCATGCTTTTCCCAAGACACCACTGCCTCCCATTGTGATCCCTGGTGCCTTCTTCTATCACCAGATGTGACTCCTTGGATAGCAGCCTCAGCCCAGGTTGTCTCTGAGGTTTTCAAGCCCCCTACAAGGAGAGGTATATTTCTGTGCTCCACCTCCACTGGAAATCAGCCCTTAAGTCTTTCAGACCCAGCCACCAAGCCACTTTGGCTTTCCTTCTTTTTCCCTACCAGTTCTCAAAGTTTCACGGCCAAGATCATGCAGGTTATGAGAGAACTTCTGAACTTTCTTTTTATACATGTTTGTACATAGGAAATGCTAAAGTATGAGGTGCATTTTCAAGACTAGTTAATGGAGTAGTCTCTGTGTTGTGGCCACAGGAACTTTCTATATAAATTTCTTCCTGTATTAGTCCAGAATGTTCCACTTCAGTAACTCAGCATGGAGGAGGCTAAGTGTCTGGGTGAGGAAAGGAGTCATTCTCCTGCTGTCTGTGGTCTTTTCCTTTCAGCCATATGTAGCAGCGGCAGTAAGAGCTGCCAAAGCCGTGAGGGAGGAGGGGAACCTGCAGAAAGCTCTTCTCATTCCCCTCAATGGTAAAGCAGGAAATAGAAGGACAGTTTCCATCAGCTCTATGTTCTCATCCAGAAGGGAAAACTTAAAAGCTGGGACCAAAATCCTGCAACCAGCCATTCAAAGGTTAATCAGCCACTGCCCTTTGGTTAGTCTCATCAATCTCTGTCAACCAACTAGTCAACAAGGGAGTTAGTGAAGTCATCAGTCAGTCAACCAGGCAGTCAGATGCTACTGGGCCAGGCAGGGGTCAGGCATTTACAACACAAAGGCTGATATTCGATGCCTCATCTTCTAGGCCCTGCCAGGGCACCTTTCACAAAGTATGTCCACTACCCATCTTGTATCAGTTTTCATGTATTTGATTGTGGCTCTGTTGCTCACACCTTCTTCTTGACTATAAGCTCTGTGAAGGACAAAGCACTTTCTCTTTTGTTCCTTGTTCTACATCCAGAGCCTAACAGAGTCTGGCCTGTAGGTAATGCTTGAATAGAGATTTGCAAATTAAGTGTTAAATTTTGCAAAAACTAAATTTACTTTGAATGATGTAACTTTAAGGAAATAGAAAGAGGATGAAGCTTGAGCTTCCTTAATATAAAAAGGAAGGAAATATGCAGATGTTACAGTCTGCATATCTTAGGCTAAATGAAAGCAGGGAATTACGGAAGGCATGGAAAGTTGAGTAGAAGAGGAAAGAAGTGGTCTCAGATGCTTTGTATTGGAAGTTGCACTGGGGTTTGTCTGTTTAATTAAAATATATTGATATTTACAGTGTCAACCATACTCTGTGGTGTGCCTAAAGGTACTCTGAGAATATTTTTTCGAAAGGCACACTAAAATGAGAGGAATAGATATCACTCTGGGCAAAAATTAGGAGAACTTGTTCAGAGTTGCAGAAAACACTTTAATATCCACTTTCACCATGTATACAATGATTTATTATGCTTTTCTAACCAAACTGACTAAGCAGTTTTGGGACACTAAGAGATGCCCTGTATCATTCCTGACTTGTAGTTTCTAAAATAATAACCATAGGTTATTATTTAACATTGATGGTCCAGCGGAGAACCACTTAACATGCTTCCTCGATCAGTTAATCAAAAAAGCTCATTAAAGGGGAAAATCATAAAAGTGTTATATATGGACCTTATACATTTTATTTTTAATTCAAAATCAAGATCTTTGCGCTGAGTCTTGCTGGTTAAGAATGCAGACTCTGGAGTAAGACTACCTGGTTGTATCACTATTAGCTGTGTGATCTCGAGAAAGTGACTTTCTCTCCACCTCAGTTTCCTACCTGTAAAATGGGAATGAAAAGCTATCTACCTCATGGGTTTGTTGTGAGGATTACATAATGAACACAAACAAATTAACTAGGACAGTTCCTGGCACATGGTAACCTCGTAATAAGTGTTAATTATTGTTGCATAAATCATGCATTGTATAAGATATTTTGTTGTGACTTAAAGGGAAACAAGAATGTAAAGACATTTACCAAGCAAGAGAAGTGCCTAATTTAAATATTTTTCCAGTCTTTTATAACGTTTCGTAGCATCTAGTTTGTCATCAATTTTTAAAGCAACTTGCCTTTTTCAAAGCAATCAACTTCGTTTTTATAGAAATGATTTGTTACTACAATCCTTAACTTGTATGTACATCTTCTACAGCTGGTCTGAGAAAATGTTTGCTATTGGGAAGGGTGAGTTCTTTTTGTCTGTACCCCAAAGCGCCTTCTCCCACTTTATGAAAAAAGACAACTTTTCATCTATTTTCAGTGTGGTAAGACCTCCTAGGTGGCGACTCGAGTCAATTAGAAAAATTAGTGTCGGTGTCAGAAAAAGTGAATGACTCTGCGTATTGGATTAAAAAAATTCTTTTGCAATTCAAGTGGTTTCCAGTTCTTTGGTTTCAAGAGAACTGAAGGAGAACCTAATCAAGTTAGATCATTAAAAATAGTTTTTGATGATACAGTGCTGTGATATTTGCCACTTATCTCACTTGAAAGCAATTCAATTCATTGAGTGACACTGATATAATGAAACCCTTTTTCTTCCCATCTACCTGTCTGTGTGTACAAGTGTTTTTTCAGTGTTCACATTAAAAATGAAAAACTGGGACTAAAAATGATGCTGAATAGTGTCTCATAATATTTATCCACAGATAAATAATTTTTTAAAAAATCCTGTATCTCATTAGAGACGCGGTTTTAATAAAATTTTATTTTTATATTCACTTGCTTATCAAATTTTTAGTGTGTTGTGTTGGTCAAATGTGCACTACCAATAATTTTAAGTATAGCTTATACCAGACAAAATGTTAAGTACTCAGAATCATATAGCCACACGAAATGTAAACTATTTTAATTTAAATTTATAAATATATATATATTTTTTGCAGAGAAGTATGGTAGGTGATCAATAAAAACCTTTAAAGCATAAATATATTACATTAGGATAAAGTTCTGTGGAGAAGGTGGAATGGAAACTGAGTTAAAAAGAAAAGGAACAAGTAGACTTTCTGCCAGTTAAAAAGTTTATTGTGTATTGTGAAAAATGGATGATGGTGGAATCAAATCTCTATGGTATTTAGATTTTATTGGATATTTTAAAAGTCATGCTACAGTTTTTTAATCAAAATATCAATATTATTATTTAAATTACTAATTAAATTAAATTAAATTCCTACTTAAATCTATTATGCACAATTTAAGACGTCCACTTTAAAATGTGTGAGGGATGCACAGTTTTCAAAATTCTCTAAATTTTGCTCGAATTCATGAGCAAGACGTTTTGAAGACCATCATCCCAAGAGTAGCCTGTCAGCTTTGAGTTTTCAGTATCAGAACGAAAAACACTGGTTAATCCAGGGAGTCAGTTCAAAGACATTCTACAGTTCTAAAGTTTCAAAAGACCTTTATCATCATTACTTAGTTATTAATGAGGGAAATGCTATTTGGTGGTGACTCACACCCTGATTCTTATCAGCTTTTACACTTCCAAAGCCATTACAAGCCTTTAGGTGGAACTGTATTATATTTTGCATGTACATAAAAATAGAGCTGCTTTGAAGATTCTTAGAAGGGATTGCTTTTAAATAATATTTTACCATCATCAATAATTATCTTGTGATTTTGGAATTTTCATTTTTTTCTCTCCTGTGCTATTCAAAGTACTTTGTAGACTGTATTCAATCGGTCTTTAACAAAGCCTGATGAAATATGTAGGAGGTAGTCAGAAAGGGGTTAAGTGATCTTTCCATAGGAAGTCAAAGATGGTGTCAACAGTAAGTCGAATAAAACCAATGACTCTTCCTATTTATAAAAACATTCTGGATATAGAATAGCAAGGCCATATTAATGACTTGCTATTCCCTTTCCAAGCTGATGTTAGGTTTGGGCTCATTCAACCATATGCAAATACATAAATATATATATATGTACATGACAAATACATATCTGCAAAATATCATTCCCCAGGCCCCCTTCTAATTTAATTTTATATACTCTCTCTGGCTGGCTTCATGCATCATCATGGCTTTAACTCTCAATAGTCACTGATGACTTCCCCCAATATCTCCTGTCCAGATGTTCTAAAACTGTACTCCTGTTGTGTCCTAATGGAACCTTTGTCCAGCCAGTTGTAGAAGCCAGAAACGTGGGAGCTGTCCAGGCCTTGTCCCCTTTCTTGACCCCTTAGACCCAACTGATCCAACCTTTTGTTGATTTTACTTTAGAAATAACCCTAAAATCTGTCTCCCATTTTGATATTTTACCACCACCGCTTAATATTGGCCCTTGTCCATCCTCCCAAAACAGTAGCCACTTAACTGGTCTCCCTGGTCTCCATGCCATTTAACCTATTGTCCCCAATGCCATCCAAACAACCTCTTCAGAAGTTAAATGGAATCGTGCCATTCTAGATCTGAAAAATTTCCAGTGTCTCTCCAACGTTTATAATTTGAATTCACGTTTCTAAGTATGTTTTATAAAGCCCTTCATCATCTGCCCATTGTCTGCTTTTACAATGACACTTCCCAGCTTTTAGCCCTGAGTCATTCCAATCCCCTTTCTTTTCCCTGAGTACACCATGCTTGCCTTCATTCATTCCTTCAACTATTTATCAAGTGCTTCCTCTGTGCCCATCACAAGTCAATGCATGGGGTCGTATCAGTGCAGACATGACCAAGTCCCTGTCCTTACAGAGGCTATATTCTGGGCTTTTTTAGTCCATTCCTTTGCATTTGTCCAGTTTTCTTCCTGGAGTGCTCATTTCCCACCCCTCACCTGTCTAGCAAACTCCTACTTTACTTTGGGACTCAGCCTATTCATGCGAAATCTTGGAAGGTTACCTGGAAACTCTCACTCACATCTAGCCATTGGATAGTCCTTCTTCAGGAAATGAACTCCAGGAGAACATGGGCTTTCCTTGTGTCGGCTGCACGCTCAGTGCCTAGAACAGTGCCTGACATATATTGGGTTTTTAATAAATATTTATCAAATACATCATCCCTACCAAAATACCTATCTAGTTATGTGTTTCTACCTTGAGACCATGAGCTGTGAGTTCCTAATGGTCAGAACTTATCTAATTGGCCTCTTTACCTCCACTGCTTATTATACTGCCTGGTACATTGTTAGGAATCAATAATGGTGAATATAGGCCATACAGATTTACATGAAGAAAACAAAACAAAACAAAAAACCCCAAAAGCACTGGGAAAAATGCTGTGAGGGGTTAATGTTATCCAACCTCTGGAGTGGGAAGGGGGAGTGGGGTGTAAATGCTAAATCCTAGAACTCTAGGAATAAGACACGGTGTTTGTGCTATGAAGTAGTAAGGAGACACACATACATACGACTAGTTAAAAAATACTGGGGTGCTTCTACATGTAATTAGAGGTTCCAGCAAAACGCTGTGGTAGCAGGGTGGCACTCAGGAAGGTTACTTGGAAGAAAAGCCAGCCCTTGAAAAGTTTCCTTAGGTTAGCATCGCCAGACAAAACCCGGGACCCTCAGTTAAATTTGAATTTCAAATAAACAGCAAATAACATTTTTGTATTAGTATGTCCCATGCAATATTGGGGATATACTTACACTAAAAATGTATTCATTGTTTATCTGAGATTCAAAATTAACTGGGCCTCCTGTATTTTTATTACTGAATTTGGCAACTCTGCCTCAGGTATGTGGAATAGCTTGAGAAGAAGAGCAGGGATGAAAAAGCACAAAGAGAATGGCCAGTTGTCCAACACAGCTGGAGTCTTAGGTATATGGGGGATGGGGGAAAGAGGAAGTTATGGGGGATACTGCTAGGGAAGGAATGAGGCCAGATCACAGAGGCTTTGAGTGACCTTGACTTGTCAAAGAAGAATATGATGTCATCCTGGGAACTTATGTTCAGCAGTGAGAGACTATATCCTTTATGAAAAATAGAGCATACACATAAATTTTTGTGGACATAACTCATGCCTCCCTGGAGACGTACTGTAACACTGATTATATGAATTTTAAACACATCAGGAGCCATACAGAGCTTCCCCTTAAATGGAAAAAGATGTATTTTCTGAAAGTTAAATTAAATGTTTACACTTAACCAAGAACAGCTATTGGCAATCTGAGCGTTAAAATACTTTCCAAATAAATTTCTACTGTATAGTGATTTACAGACATTAAATTAAGATGAAACAAGCTAGTATCTGCAGCAAAAAGAATAAATTATGATCTTGTTTATACACTAAGTGTTGGTTTAAGTAAGATTTTAAAGTCATATGCTTAGATAACGAGCACATTAAAATACTGGCCATCTGAATCACAGATATAAAATTAACGACTAAAAAATTAACACATATTCATTATTTATTTAATCATTCTAACCAATACAGAACCTCTTACTTTAAGACAAATCATTCAGATTAACAATTAACAAAAACAAATTAGTAATCTGTTTTGGTCCTACTGCATGAATATCAATATCTGTGTTTATTAATGTTTGAAATATAGCTCTGAAAAAGCCAAGAATTCACATATTTAGAAACGCATTGAGGAACATTTTCTGTGATTTTTTTTTAAGGTATAAGAAAACACTTTTGAATAATTGTGGAAATTTGAATATGGACTGGACATTAGATGATAATAAGGAATTATTTTATGTTGTAGGGTTAAATTAAAAATAAAATCCTTTTCTGTTAGAGGCGCATACTCAAGTATTACAGGTATAATGATATAATATCTGGGATTTGCCCTTAAAATACTCCACTTGAAAAGAAAGCGTGTGGGACTTCCCTGGTGGTGCAGTGGTTAAGAATCCACCTGCCAATGCATGGGACACAGGTTCAATCCCTGGTCCCAGAAGATCCCACATGCCGCAGAGCAACTGCGCCCGTGTGCCACAACTACTGAGCCTGCGCTCTAGAGCCCGTAAGTCACAACTACTGAGCCTGCGTGCCACAACTACTGAAGCCCGTGAGCCTAGAGCCTGTGCTCTGCAACAAGAGAAACCACCGCAATGAGAAGCCTGCGAACCACAGCGAAGAGTAGCCCCCTCTCTCTGCAACTAGAGAAAGCCCACGTGCAGCAACTAAGACCCAATGCCAAAAATAAATAAATAAATAAATTTTAAATAATGTTTTTTTAAAAAAAAGAAAGGGTGGGGAGTAGATGAAACAAAGCTGCCAAAATGTTGATGATTGTTGAACTGGGGTGATGGGTATGTGAGGGGTTGAGTATATGATTAGATTTCAGTGTATGTTTGAAAATTTCTATAATAAAAGGTAAAAAACAAAACAGGTCTTTTTCATGAATGAATAATTTCCTTGGAAGTATATCTTATAATACATTTACATCCACCTTCCAATTTATATTTTAAATATATATATTTGTACATATATATATTCTCTTGCAGTGACTGGTTAATAGAGCAGTTGAGCATGTTTATCTTATTAATGATCGCTCACAATTTATTGAGTACATTCCATGGACCAGGCACTGTGCTTAGTGATTACCATGCAATATTCATTTAATGTCTGCAGCAGTCTTTTGATCTAGTCTTCACTATTATCCCCATTTTGTAGGTGGAAAACTGAGGCTTGCAGAGGTGACAGTTCTCACTGTCCTAAAGATAGTGCATGTGTCTGTATTGAGATCCAGGCTCAGGCTGCCTGACTCTAAAGTCTGTATGTTTAACCCTTCCCTATACTGCCAGGTAGATTAGCAGGAGTATAAATATACTCACAATACATATAATAATGAAAAGAAGGGGAAATGGCTTGCATGTTTCGACCTTGCCACAGCTATGGCTCAGGGCCAGACTTGTGATCCTCTCAGATCCAGCCTGGGTTCAGCCATAGATCAAGCTGTTGTGTGAAGCACAAAAGCGGAAAGATGCCGCTCTAGACAAAGAGAAGCAAAGACAACCAACACAAGTCTCTTCTCATTGACAACTGTTCTGCAATTGTGTGTGTGTGTGTTCTTTTCTGAAGTAATACAAAATGACGAAAATGCAGTTTGCCTTTTCTGTGCCTTCTGATGCCTGATTATATTTTGCAGGACTTCACCTCCCGTTTTAAATCATTCATCACGCAGTGCCTCTTGTGTGGCGCAGGAGGCAGTGGGTGGGTGGAGCGGGCAGCAGGGAGAGGCGAGTTGGAGGCCGCACATCCTGCAAGTGAGGAACCGGCACAGCTGCAGCCCCGTGAGACCCCGCCCCATGAGCTCATCCCCTGGCAGTGCAAATTAGGATGACGTAATGCTTCTGGAGAGCTCCTTCAGCCCACCGCAGTGGGAGCGCTCTTGCTTCTCCTGAGCTCAGGAAAAATTAGCATCGGTATTTCTAGCTGTTCCTGAGGAAATGGCATTTTATTCAAAGGTGTCGTGGGAAACAGAACACGCTGCCTGTGTTACGATCAGCTTCTGTGCCAAAGGAAAACAGAGCTTATCAGTAAATAAGTCACTGATTACTGCCCTTATCAGACTAGGAAGGTAAGCGGCTTTCTTCAAAAACAGGGTCCAATTAAAATGGCAAGAGATAGTCTCGGTGTTTCTTTAAAGTTATTTTAGCCGAAGAGTATAAAAAGAATAACCATAGCAATAATATTAAAGAACAGTAATAATCATCATTTATTTAGCTCACTGTATACTAGGAACTGTACTAAATGTTTTATATATGTTATCTAATTTAGTCCCTATTACAACCTTACAAAGTAGGCATATCCCCCATTCCCTCTCCCCACCTCACATACACACATATATACACTTTAAACATGAGCAAACTGAGGCCTGGAGAGGTAGGTAATTTGCCAAGGTCAGACAGCAGCAATTGGCAAAGCCAAGGGATTCCAGTCCAAAGCCCATATTGTTAATCACTATGCTACCTTGCTCTGTAGGCCCCAGGACAGGCCCATGCATGGTACTGTGTAATAACAACTCAATAAAATAGAGAAGAGAGGATTGTTTCCCCCAAGAAATCACAGGCCAAAGCTGGGGTATCTGCCGTGCTTGGCATTTCTCACCTCATTAGACATGGCAGGGAGAGGAGTATTTATTAAGAACCTGCTGTGAAATAGTAGAAAAAGTATATATTCATCTCTGCCCCTGGTTCCTAGCACAGAGCTCCTAAATCCCTTGGAATTTTCTGGGTGATAGGAGTGTCTTTTGCTCTAATGGGGTAACTCCTGGTGGGCTCCTGGGTGGGCTCCGGTCACCAGAAAGACCAAGCAATGATTAGGAGCTTGAAAATTTCAGCCCTACCCCCCAGTCTCCAGAGGGGGGACGGGCTGGAAACGGAGTTAATAATTGATCATACCTATGTGAAAATTAAAAAAAAATTCCCCAAAGTTCAGAGAGCTTCCAGGTTCATGAACACATGGAGATGCTCCTCACCCCTTCCCACACACCTTGCCCTGTGCATCTCTTCCATCTGTATCCTTTATCTGATCCTTTTATTTATTTATTTTTATATACATTCTTTTTACAATTATTCTTTTCCATTATGGTTTATGACAGGATACTGAACATAGTTCTCTGTGCCATACAGTAGGACCTTGCTGCTTATCCATTCCATATATAAAAGCCTACATCTGCTGACCTCAACCTCCCACTCCATCCCTCCTCCAACCCCCTTCCCTGGTCCTTTTATAATAAACTGGTAAACAGTAGGTAAACTGTTTTCCCCAAGTCCTGTGAACTGCTCTAGCAAATTAAATGAACCTGAGGAAGGGGTTGTGGGAAGCTTTGATTTGTACCTGATTGCTTAGAAGTACAGGTAAAACCTAGACTTGTGATTGGCGTTGGAAGTAGGGGGGCAATCTTGGGTGACTGAGCCCCTTGCCTCACTTCAGATGCCAGTGGAGGAGAAGGAAGAGTAGACAGAGAAGGTGGGATGAAAACTGCTGAAAGGAGAGGAAATGTGATATGGCATAATGGTTGTGTGTAGGGTTTGAGGGTCTGGAGGATTTAGGTTTGGGTACAAGCTCTACTACAAAAGTTCGGTGGCCTCGTGCAATAGACTCAAAGGCTTTGAGTCTCAGTTTTCTTATCTGTAAAATGGGAGTGATAACACACTCCTCATTGCGTTATTGTGAAGATCAAATAAGATAAAGCACAGTTCTGAACCTAGTGCCTGGTGTGCTCAGTAAAGAGCAGGGCAGGATGACTAAGGGTAGAAACCTAGAATCCCCTTCTTGGTGCTTGAAACCTGGCGTCCTCTTGGTTCGCAGAGAGTAACCATGTTTCACTGGATTAAGTGGGAACCGATCACTTTTCTGTGAACTCTGGGGAAGATTTTTTTCCACCAGAAACACTTTCACTCCCAGCCCACTCTCTTTCAAGCATTTTCGTTCCAACACTGGTTGCGGTGTGGAAGCATCACCCAGTAGGCAGGTAACTGAGCACTTCAGTTCAGCTGTAGAGATGATCACTGATCAGAAGCGCAGTCATGGCTCTGGGGGATTCCAACGGAATACAGAATCTATACACTATGTGTGAGATTTCATTAAATCTGGGCTGATTAAGTATAATGAAATCTCACCCATGGAGTATAGATTTTGATTACTATGGGAACCCCCCCAGAGCCAGGATCAAATTTCTGATCAGCCCTATTGCACAGAATCACCTGGAGGGCAACTTTTTATCTGTGCCTAAGATATCTGTCTATAAAATTACATGACCAGTTCTAACACCTATTAAACTAATTAGGCAGCTTGATTTTTAACAGCACCAAAATCTGTGCCATAGGGTGCCAGAAACAGAACATTCCTGGGGAGATGCACTAAGAAAGGAACTTTAAGCTTCAGTCACAGGGCGAGGAAGTAGAATTAAAAAATGTAATTCCTATGAAAGCATTTCTTCTCTTACACTTAAAAGGAGAAGTACACATACTGCCAGAAAATATTGTTTGTACACTTCATGATATCTGAAATCATGCTGCATTGGTTTAGCAAGCCTTCATACCAGTTGTGGATTTAGCTATTTGTGGTCTCAGATGGTAAAGCATAATAATTACCAACAGTAAAAAATATATTTTAATTTCTAATTACAAAGGTTAGATTTATTTTCTCCAACTGTGGGAGCATCTCCTTCCTCACTATTTTAAACTGGATGTTTACAAACAACATTACTTCTGAACTTTGCCCTGGTACAGTAAAGCTCGTGGTTTATACTAGGACGAAGTCAATCTTTGTAATAAAATTGAAAACCGTCAAACAACATGAGTTGAATTTGTTAACAAGTTAGGAAATGAAAGGTGTAATATGGATGCCTCATATGCCCAAGTTTTTTATTAAACTTTGAAGAAACAAATAGAATCATATAGTTTGATAACTGAAACTGACTTCTTAAGACACTTATTTTAAATGCTCTTATATTTAGAGAAAAACAAGTTCATCTGAGGATTTTTTTTTGAACAAAAGAGAGGCCAGTCTAGGAGATAATGGGCTAAATCTAATCTGTTTTAAGGTAGTTGCTTCCTTATGACAGCTACCAAATTACTCGTTAAGCTGGAATGGCCATCTGTCCCTACCTGTCATGAACAAGAACCAGATTCCATCTCGAAATGGACAGCATCCTCTAAATGGACAATCCATACCAATCCCCCCAACATTTTGGGGGCTTGATGTTAATCAATTTCTATTGCTAAATTCTTGCCATCACTTAAAATAATTGCCAATTGAAAACAACTAGTAGAAGCAAAAGTGGCAGTGTTTCTAAACAAAAGTCAGGTATATATCAAGTTAACTGTTGTTGATACAGCATGGCCAAGGAATGGTGTCTGTGGTTATTCAGATATTCAGTTACCAATGTTATACACATGGTCAATTTCTAACCAACTGGATTACATGATGATGTATTGAACCCCCCAAATATAATAAATACATCATAATGTTAAAAGAAAGATTCTGATGGGATTTCAATACTTCAAAATCATTTTCATAAATTTCAACTGTCACTGCTTTCTACATGTATGAAAGTACCAGTTAGTAATAGTTGAATGCTAGATAGCTAGATAACATCAAGTTAATGAGAGTTTTATTCTTTGTCATAATGCACATTTTCCTTTTATATACTGCTTCAGGCTGATCCAAAGGCTAAGAACCAAGGACTAGGAACAATTAAGAATGAAACACAAACAATACCAAACTCCCACATCATATTAAGGCAGGACTTTTCCAAAATTATAAAAATGAACAACGCATTCAAACCAGCAATAATGTTTTCAAACAGAGGCTAAAAATTTTAAGCAAAGACCAATTATATGTGCATATAGTGTGGGAGAGACAATGGTTTTGCACTTTTATCCTGCTTGGAATTCATAGGGCTTCTTGAATTTGTACCTTGATATCTTTCATCAGTTTTGGGAGATTCACAGTTGTTATCTCTTCAAATACTGCTTCTGCCTTAATCTCTCTCCTCTCCTCTGAAAATCCTATTACATGTCATATCCATACCCCCTCTTCTGGATTTTCTATCCTTTTGTTTCTTTGTATTCTATTCTGTTCACTAATTTCCTTTCCCTGTTTACTAATTCTTCTGCTGTGTCTACTCACGGTAGCCAGTTAACAAGTGGGTCCTCCAACCCCCCAAATCCTCACCATCTAGTATTTACACCCATGGGTAGCTTCCTCTTACATTAGATCAGTGCTGATCTGTATGACCAGATAGGTATGACAGAATATCATAGGGTATATCAGAAGTGGTGGTGTGAGACTTCTGAGGCTAGGTCATCAAAAGCATTGCATCTTCTGCCTCATGCTATTGGATTTCTAGTTCTGTGGAAAACCAGCCACCATGTCATGAGGACACTCAAGTAGTTTCTTGGAGAAGCTCACATTGAAAGGAACCAACTTCCCATCCATATGAGTGAACCCCCTCAAGATGGCTCCAGCCCCAGTTATGTCTTTAGATAACTGTCCCCCAGCCAATATCTGATGGAAACCTCATAAAAGACTTCCTGAATTTCTGACTCACAGAAACTATGAGAAAGATTAAGTGATTATTGCTGCTTTAAGTTACTGAGTCTTGGGATGATTTGTTACATAGCAATAAATAGCTAATCCACCCATCAATCAAGTTTTAAAATACAGTTCTTGAATTTTTCAGTTGGTTCATTTTGTATAGTTTCTAGTTCTCTTCTAAAATTTCCAGTCTTTTAAAAAATCTCACAGAACATATTAAGAGTATTTTTTAAAAGTCTGTGTGTGCTAAATTTATTATGTGGAGCCCCATGTTTCCATTACCTTCTATTTTTCTTGTTCTTTTCATCCGTACTGTTTTATCTCCTCATGAGCCTGACTATTATTAAAATAGTGGACATGGTATGTGAAAATTTGTAGAAATAATTTGAGACCTTGATGACATTCTCTTCCTTGAGAGAGACTTTACTTTGCTATCAGCAGGTTTAGAAACTAGCAATCTGAGATCAGCTTGATTCAATTTCAAGGATTAAAAATGACTTGAAGTTGAGCTTCAGGCTCTGAGAGGATAGTCTACTTACAGTTCATTCTTACTCCTAGTGGGTAGCTATTTAGTATCTCAAATCCAAAGCCTGGGGTATTTACCAGACTCACCCCAGCTTTGGAGGGTTCTAGACTCCAGTTTTATTCCTCTATTCCATAGGGCTGTCAGAAGCCCTGTTCAGTTTCTCAGCCTTTCAGGTATGTTTTCTGGGGTCAGCAGATATCTGAGTGAAAAAGTGGCCCCTTATGGAAGGCTGACCTCTCTAGATTTTCTTATTTTCCATAATTCTGCCTTGTTAGATCTCTGATGTCTCCAAGCAATTCCAAGCAAGTATATTTTCTCCAGCTTTTATTGTTCTCAGTAGGAGGACTGGCCTAAATTTTGACCCTTACGAGAAGTGGAAGTTCTTGCATTGTTTTATTAGCTAATCTAGAATACAGTTACATCAGAAAACAAAAACAAAAGATGTACTTTGTTTTGCTAAGGGTCTAATAGCATTACTTCTTCAAACCACTTTCATACTATAGGAACTAGTATTCTTTAAATAAAGTTGTAAACAGCTGCCAATCCACTCATTTATGACAAGTCAGCTGGTCAGAACAGAATATGAAAAAAACCCTATTGATAGAAATAAACCGTTTCTAGAGAATGTCAAGCAAATTCCTCCAAGGCCAAATCACTAGACAGATAGGCCATTGCTCCTCACATTTAGCCTTCAGAAAAGGGCATAGGCTCTAGTTCTGTGGAGAACCTAGTAGCCATGTTGTGAGGACACTCAATCAGCACTATGGAGAGGCCTACAGGTCACTGAGAATATTCCCCACTGTTTTCTGGATCATTTGATACTATCATTACATCAGAAAGCCTACCTAAAAGTTAGTTACGGAGCAAAAGAAAGAAAGAAATGTTTCAAACACATAAGGAAATCTTATTTTTATAGTAATATGACTATTAGTAACAACACACACTTCTTGTAAGGGTCAAAATTTAGACCAACCCTCCTACTTAGAGTACTAGATGTCTAGTATAAGATCAAACAAGATAAACTAGAACTTAAAATGTCACGTACTTTTGATTAGGAATGGAGGAAACAAATTCCTACATGTAACAATGTCATTTTAAAAGGAATATTTTAAGTATGTATCACAGACGAAACCTTTTTTTCTGCTGAAAGATAGTTTATCTAAAAGAGAAAGATGGACATTTACTGAAAATGTCTTTGCAAGTTTTACCATGTATTCCAACTGAATTACAGGATTTTACAAGAATTACAGGACTAGAGAATCACTCCTGATTTACAGATTTGTGACTCAAATATTCAAAGTAGGTTATTTGGTTTTTCTTTGTTTTGTTTTGTTTAACTTTTTATTTTATATTGGAGTGCAGTTGATTAACAGTGTTGTGTTAGTTTTAGATGTACAGCAAAGTGATTCAGTTATACATATACATGTATCTATTCTTTTTCAAATTCTTTTCCCATTTAGGTTGTTACATAATATTGAGCAGAGTTCCCTGTGCTATACAGTAGGTCCTTGTTGGTTATCCATTTTAAATATAGCAGTGTGTACATGTCAATTCCAAACTCCCTATAACTTTTCCCCACCCTTCCCCGCCCCCTCCACCCCTGGTAACCATAAGTTCATTCTCTAAGTCTGTGAGTCTGTTTCTGTTTTGTAAATAAATTCATTTGTTTCATTTCTTTTTATCAATAGATTCTGCATATAAGCAATATCATACTATATTTCTCTTTCTCTGTCTGACTTACTTCACTCAGTATGACAATCTCTAGGTCCATCCATGTTGCTGCAAATGGCATTATTTCATTCTTTTTAATGACTGAGTAATAGAATAGAAATATAGATCAATGGAACAGGATATAAAGCCCAGAAATAAACCCATGCACCTATGGTCAATTAATCTATGACAAAGGAGGCAAGACTATACAATAGTGGAAAGACACTCTCTTCAATAAATAGTGCTGGGAAAACTGGACAGCTATATGTAAAAAAATGAAATTAGAAAATTCTTTAACACCATACACAAAAATAAGCTCAAGATGGATTAAAGACCTAAATGTGAGACTGGACACTATAAAACTCTTAGAGGAAAACATAGGCAGAACACTTTCTGTAATAAATCGCAGAAATATCTTTTTCAATCCGTCTCCCAGAGTAATGGAAATAAAAACAAATATAAACAAAAGGGACCTAATTAAACTCAAAAGCTTTTGCACAGCAGAGGAAACCATAAACAAAATGAAAAGACAACCCACAGAATGGGAGAAAATATTTGCAAATGATGCGACCGACAAGGGATTAGTCTCCAAAAATTTACAAACAGCTCATGCGGCTTAGTATCGTCAAAACAAACAACCCAATCCAAAAATGGGCAGAAGACCTAAATAGACATTTCTCCAAAGAAGACATACAGATGGCCAAGAAGCACATGAAAAGATGCTCAACATCGCTAATTCTTAGAGAAATGCAAATCAAAACTATAATGAGATATCACCTCACACCAGTCAAAATGGCTATCATCAAAAAATCTGCAAACAATAAATGCTGGAGAGGGTGTGGAGAAAAGGGAACCCTCTTGCACTGTTGGTGGGAATGTAAATTGGTACAACCACTATGGAGAACAGTATGGAGGTTCTTTAAAAAACTAAAAATAGAGCTACCATATGATCCTGCAATCCCACTCCTGGGCATATATCCAGAGAAAAACATGCTCCAAAAGGATACATGCACCCCAATGTTCATTGCAGCACTGTTTACAATAGCCAAGACATCAGGGACTTCCCTGGTGGTCCAGTGGTTAAGACTCCACACTTCCAATACAAGGGGCGCGGGTTCAATCCCTGGTTTATCATCGGGGAACTAAGATCCCATATGCTGCGCAGCACAGCCAAAAAACAAACAAACAAATCCCCCCCAAAAAACTTACAGTAGCCAAGACATGGAAGCAACCTAGATGTCCATCGACAGAGGAATGGATAAAGAAGATGTGGTACAAAGTAAATTATTTGTTGATTATATTTTTATCTCTATCACTATCTATTGATGGCTATTGGCCACGTAAAGCTGGTACTCAGACTAAGACATACCCACTAAAGGGAGACTATTTATCTACTTAATCATCAAGTCAAGTTTCTTGATTCATCTCTACCATGTCTGAGATTTGTCTGTCTCTCTAATTTTCTACTCTTTCCAAATCACTCAGCATATTGCTTACTCTGCTTACCCTCTTCTCTGTACACATCCCCCCAATTTCAATCTGTTCAAGAATCTTCAGTGACTTCTGGGTACTCAGCCTGGTCTTCAAGGCTTCAACATCATCTGGTCTTGGTCTCCTTATTCCTTATTACTTTTCAACTAAACTTCCACTTTATAAGTCAGTCATTTCACTACTCCCCACATGATGCTTATTTTTGCTTTTGTGATTCTCTTCCAGCCTCGATGCTGTCCTTTCTCCTTATTTATTCAAACTATATCCATGATCTGGTCATCAAATACCAAGGACCTAGCACTCTTACTCATTAGAACCAAATACTGCCTTCTCCTACATACCTTCTCTATCAAATTTGATCCATGCTTGTAATCCTTTTCTTTGAAATTATATTTTATTCATGGTTTAAAATGCAAAAACTTGAAGTGCATTACATACCAACTTTCATTTTGTCAATGGTGTTGCAAACCTGCTAAGTCAGGGGCAGAATCTTCATAATCTTCTAAAGTGCCACCCACAAAATCTACATTCAACAAATGCCTTTTAAATATATGCAACTTAGTGTCCAAATCTAAGTAACAGACTTTCATTGGACCATAATGAGCCTGCTTAGCCCAGGAATTACCATTTGATTCACTCCTTTGCCAATGAGCTACCCAGATGACAAGATAGAAAGGTAAAAACTCATTTTGGTGGAGACCTGACTCCTGGTGGATTATTTCCTTCCTTGGGTTATGCAAGGGGATGAAATGACAAACTCTTCTATGTTAATTATAGATTCCCTATTTCGTGGCTCTGTATTTTGAGTACGAAATATGCAGACCTTTTTTTTTATCAACTAAAAGATATTTAAACAAATTTGTAATTAATTTTTTCCTAGATGCCTTAAGCAGGTAATTCATATTCAGCAAATGTTTCTTTGGTACTTATGCTTGACAGAGAGAAAGAAAATATAAACAGGAAAGAAGGAATTCCAGTTCAGCACATTAACCAAGGAAAACATTAACTGTCCTTTGGAATACAATCCACAAATAGTCCATTTTGCTGCTGCAAGGTCAACAGAATTATCCTGTGGTCTCTCTGCCTAGTTGATAAACTCTTTAGTTAAAGATTGCTTCATTCCTTTCAAAGGAGGCTGGCTATAAGATCACATGCTATTTCAGTGGACAGCTTTTAAATTTTTTTTGCAACACATTTTCCTCAATGTGTAAAGCCTATTTTCATGAATTAGCAAGAAATACAACTTTATGCTCCTAAGTTCAGAAGTCACAGAATTTTAGCAGTCCTTATTTAAATGTTACCGTTTCTATAGCAGTGGCCCTTTACCCTACCTGTCCTTGAAAACTGCTACAGTAATTTTCAAAATATATTGATGTTTGAGCCCATCTGGAATTTTTTATTTAATTAATCTGGCCTAAGGCTTTGGGCCCTATGGCTTTTTTTAGTTTTGGTTTTGGTTTTTTTTCTGTTTGTTTTGTTTTGTTTTTTGATTTTAATGTGCAGTTATGGTTAAGGATCACTGTTCCAAGTGGAGAGAAAATGGGAAGACTAGAATAACAGGGGAAGAAAAATAAGTTTCTTAACAATAAAAATAAAAACTATAATTTATTCAGTACTTATATATGTACACCAGGCAGCATGTTAACCATGTTTCATACTATATCAATTATCTATTGCTGCATAACAGATGACCCTAAAGCTTAATGGCTTAAACAACAAGCATTTGTGTCTCACAGTTTCTGTGGTCAGAAATCTGGGAGTCACTTAGCTTGGTGTTCTGGTTCATGGTTTCTCTTGAGGTTGTAGGCAAGATATCAGCCATGACGGCAGTCATCTGAAGGCCTGATTGGGGCTGGACAGCCCTTTTATAGAAAGGCTCAATGGCAAGGGGGTTGGCAGGAAAATGTAGTTCCTTCCTGACTGCTGGCAGGAGGGCTCAGTTCCTTATCATGTGGGCCTCTTCACAGAGCTGCTTGAGTGACTCCACAACATGGCAGCTGTTTCCCCAACGCGAGTGATCCCAGAGAGAGCAAGGAGGAAGTCACTTGCCTTTTATGACATAGTCTTGGAAAGTACGTATCATCAATTATGCCACATTTTATTCGCTAGAAGTGAATCACTAAATACAGTCCACTCAAGGGGAAGGCAGTCAAACTTGGGAGTATCCAAGAATTTGTGGATATATATATATATATATATATATATATATATATATATATATATATATATATATGTTTAAAACAAACACAAATTTATTAATTATAATAATTCTGGAAGTCAGAAGTTCAAAACGGATCATCAGGGCTGCATTCCTCCTGGAGATGCTACGGGAGAACACGGTTCCTTTCCTTTTCCCGCTTCTAGGGGCAGCCTACATTCCTTGGCTTGTGGCTCTTCCCTCCATCTTCAAAGCCAGCAGCCAGTGTAGCATCTTCCAGTCTCTCTCCCTACTTCCACTGTCACATCGGCTTCTGATTGACCCTCCTGCATCCCTCTTATAAGGACCTTTATGACTACATTGGGCCCACCCAGATATTTCAGGATAATCTCACAACTCAATATCTTTAAATTAACACATCTGTAAAGTCCCATTTTCAATGTAAGGTAACATATTCACATGTTTCAAGGATTAGGACATGGACATTTTAGGGGGACCGTTATTCTGTCTGCCACACTAGCTAAGCTGCTGGATAGAGATACCTCCTGAAACCCATTCCAGATGAGTCTAAACATGCCAAAATATGTTAAAGTTTTGTTTTATTATACAAATAATAATGAATATGTAAATGTAGTCTCATTGTAAAATATGCAAATATTATGATAAGACTAAGTCTTACTTCACCATCACATTTAATTTCCAGGCCCGTCCCTCTAGGTGACCATTATTATCAATGAGCACCATGTATGCTATGAGGCCTTTCTATATATCTGCATAAAATAAATGGACATATATTTTTTAAAATTAACTTTTTATTTGGAACAATTTTCCGAATAGATTTATGGAAAAGTTGCAAAAACAATACAGAGATTTCCTGTATACCCCTAGTTTCACTTACCCCTAATGTTATCATCTCACAGTACTCCGGTATGTTTGTCAAAGTTAAGAAACCAACATTAGTACATTACTATTAACTAAACTCCAGACTTTATTCGGATTTCCTGACTTTTTTCATTAATGTCCTTTTTCTCTTCCAAGATCCATCCAGGATACCACATTGCATTTAGTTGCCATGTTTCCTCTGACCTGTGATGGTTCCTCAATTTTTCCAAGTTTTTCAACACCTTGACTGGTTTTAAGAGGTAATGGTCATTTA
This sequence comes from Balaenoptera borealis, assembly GCF_965194805.1. Lineage (NCBI taxonomy): Eukaryota > Metazoa > Chordata > Mammalia > Artiodactyla > Balaenopteridae > Balaenoptera > Balaenoptera borealis. The sequence continues at coordinate 59,424,947 of NC_138876.1, read as the reverse complement.
TTTTGTAAAATGTCCCTCAATTTAGGTTCGTCTGACGTATTTTCTCATGATTAGACTGCGGTTATGCATTTTGGGAGGGATTACCACAGAGGTAAAGTGCTTTTCTCATCACACCCCTTCAGGAGGGAGATCATATCAACATGACGTCTCTCTCATCATGTTAGCCTTGACCATGTGGTTAAAGGGCTATCTACCAGGCTTCTCCACTGTAAATTTAGTATTTTTCCTTTTCCATGCTCTCTCCTTTGGAAGTGAATCACTACGTCTAGCCCATACGCAAAATGAGGGGAGTTAACATCTACCTCCTGGAGGAGGGGTATCTATCTAAATTATTTGGGATTCTTTGTAGAGAACATTTGGGTGGACATATTTTAAAGGTGTGCACATAAAGGTGTGCACAGCTAGTAAGACCTGGCATTTAACATGAGGTTGGTTTGATTCCAGAGTCTATGTTCTTTTACTGAGCCCCTTAACCTCTGCACTACTAAGAACTTGTTTTTAGTACCATTCAAACATATTTTTAATATTCTACAAAATTCCCAAGAACTTGTTAGAAAGGGCAATACAGGGCTTGCTTGCTTATATCTTGTTGCATATTGTTTCCCTGATGTCTGTCTGACTTTCTCAATCAGACTTTGAAAGCAGGGACATAGTTTTATATACTTTGTCTCCCCTGAGCACCTAATACACAGGTACTCAGGAAATACTTCCTGCCTGAAAAGAAAGTGACTCCTTTTCCTCACTGTTTCCCACACTGTCTTGAGTGGCTACCAGGAGACACCAAAACTTACAGTGGTTGATCCCTTCATGCTCAGACCCAGGGCTAAGAGCCGAGATACGACAGGTTCACACCAGAATGACTGAATAGAACCTGGGGATCAGGCTAGAACTGTAGGAGAAGCCGCGAATGTTAAAGTTTTCCCTCTTTCTGTTGCTACTTTAATGAGCAATTATGATGACAGCAGATACCAATTTGGGTTACTTAACGAATGCTCAGCCCAGAGATCCACTCAGGCTATGAGTATAATTTTTGGATTTCTATAGGAGTGCATTGTTTTCATCCCACCAAGGATTAGGAATCATGTTTCTGGGTCATACACAATAAGTCATTTTCTCCAAGTCTTGGGTATTTGGGAGTCTAGATTCCAGGAAACCATTAGTCTTTCTGTCAACCTTTCTTACATGGCAGGTATCCAGATGGCTAAGGTGGGTGGGTGTCCCATACTTCGGTTTAATTGGAACACCCTGTCGCCCTGGGATACAGAAGCAAACCTTTCCTCTGGAGAGGAAGGCAGCAAAGCTCCAATCTTCTCTCCCCATCCTTCCTGACCCTGTCCTATTTGTTGTGTAGATGGACAAACGGAAGCAGTCCAAAGGAAGGGGCTAGCTGCAGATACGGTTAACATGCTAACAAACTTAGGGAGGTTCATCAGATCAGTTACACTGCAAAACATTTTCCTTCTCTTCAGCCTTTTAGCAGGAAAGTATGTTCAGAAGCCACGTGTGGTTTCTCTCTCTCCATTCAAAGCACTGTCTCCTGGAGCAGGAGAAAAGGAGGGGGAGGTTACATCCTTGCCTACGTCTATAGTTAAGAGACTCTCAGGTCTACATCCTCACAGACTCCAGAGAAAAAGAAAAAGCCTCCCCACCAAACAATGTGGGGTGTAAGGACTGAGCAGAATTTATAAATATGCTTAAGGATGTGTCTCTATGATGTTAGTGGGTAAATATCCTTACATGTCCCACTAAGTAAACACGAACTAAAATGTGGTCTGGAAAGAGAGAAGCATGGGCCCAGGGATGTTCAGAAAAGCAGGTAGATTTCAGAGCTGACCTAGCAGTTTTCTCAGCTGTGCTGTGCCATTCCGCACCCTCTCCATTCTAGCGGATCTCTGAGGGCTCCTGGTAGCTCAGTCAGCCCGGAGTCTCCTCTCCAGCCTACTGCTGTCAGCACAGTGAGCTGGGGAGGGCCCAGCATACTGAGGTTCCAATCTTGACCCTGTCACCTACTACCCACGTGACCTTAGCCAGGTGAATCAATCTCTCTGAATCTCAGTTTCCTCGTGTGTAACATAGAGATATCGGTGCCTAACTGCATAGGGTCACATGACAGTAAATGAGATAACTAATTAGTGCAACATGCTTATTAGCACAGTGGATGGTTCAGTATGTGGTGGCTTGTATAATTATCAAAACGTCCCTTTCTAATGATCTTAAGACTTCAGGATAGTGAAATGTGGAAAATTAAGGAAATAAGTTAGGAATTTTCACGACAAAACCAAGTGAGTGGCTTCCAGGCAGCAGGATAGGGAGGTCTTTCTGGAATTGAAATGAGGCTAGCCTAAACTGAGGTGTGTTGTAAGTATAAAACAAATGCCGGATTTTGAAGACTTATTTTGAAAAAAAAAAAATCTAAAACATCTCATTAATAATTTAAAAATATTGATTACATGTTGAAATGATAATGTTTTGGACATGTTGGGTTAGATAAAATAGAATTTATTAAAGTTAATTTCACTTGTTTCTTTTCACTTTTTAAAATGTGGCTACCAGAAAACTTAAAATTACATATGTGTCTTGCAATATATATTTTTGGACTGCGCCATTCTAGAACACTGAAATAGCATTGAGAGAAATACTTCATTGAATTATACCCTCGGCCATGTAAGAGTTAACACATCTCCCTAAGATACTGCTTGAAAGTAACTCAATTACAAGAGAGCATGAAGCCAAATATGCACAAACTGCTAATCACATCATTAAATAGAGTCTCTCCTGTTGCAGTGCGTAATCACTTATGAGAGCAAAGAGCTTAGGGACTTTCAAATCACGGAAAATTTCAAATATCCATTCAAGAAATGTTCTTGTCATCCCTGCTATATTTGTCTTGAGCTAATCTGGCTGCAATTTAATGCATGACATTTTTATCACAATCCACAAATGCACTCAACTGGCACAAATACACTTATTTATGCACAGAGCCAGGGAAAGGGTTATCTTTGCTTAAAATAATGTGCTTAACTAAGGGACTGTCCCTTTTACCGTTGGGGAGGCTAGAGGTTATGGGCAGACACACATGAACTAACCAATATTAAATATTCACATAGCTAATTACATGGTTTATTTGAACTAGAGGATAAACAGATGCATCTCCATTTTTGACGGACCCTCAAAACTCAGTAGCTCCTAAACTTTTAACGTATTCCCTTGTGATAGTAAATTGCTATAAAAAGGAATCAAAACAATACAAAACAAACAAACAAAAAGAAACAACCCCTGTATGCACTGACAAACTCTCCTTTAACGAAATCTATGGTCAATCATTTAAGAAAAACATTTACATTTGGAATGGTTAACTTTTAAAAGGTGTAAGTTTAGAATAAAAATTGTGAGTTTTTTTTTTTTTAAAGGAGACCCATCTCTTCCATTCCTATCACAGCATGTAGCATTCTGTTTCTGATTTTTCCAGAACATAATTTAAGCATAGGTATTATCATCTCAACATACTTAATATAAAAAATTTAAAATTCCCAAATTAATAATTAAGGAACTAAATAATTTTACTTCTTTTGAGCCCCTGTGGAATTTTAAAGCGGTGTTAATATTATATTTTTGATGGCACCCCTTACTTCTTCAATGTTATTATCTACTGTATTAAATTTTAAAGATAATCAAGATAAAAAGAAATTTCAATTCAAAGAATCCCCTGAGCACAGAGGGAAATTCCTTAGTTACGGTTGATAGGGCTGTGGCAATTATGCAGCTAAGTTCCAGCGCCAGAAAACTGTTCTAAAGAGAAGTCCACCTACAGATGGGCATAAAATCTTCCAGGACAAATAACACTATGTGTTGATAATGTCCAGTATCTTAATATGTTGACCACCCATAGCAGCCAAAGTTTATTTAAATAAGGGAGATACCTTAAACTTATAATATTAGTACACAGAATACTCTAAAAAATTTACATGCAATTTTGCTAGAAAGCCTGTATACGACAACAGGAAGGATTCCTACACATAAGTGTATCCATTAAAAAAATTACTTTGCAAACTTTGCGATTCCTCTTTCTGAGCATGGCCAAATTCCACAGATCAGACTACAGCTGAATAAACACTGTGCTTCAACATGAAGTGGAACATGAGCTTGGAACCAAGCAGATTCTCAAGACAGACAGAGTGTACGAACAGGAACAAGCAGGCCCTTTGGAAAGATAAGGAAAATGTCAAAATCGTCTCAGGTGCTCTTGGCTGATTAAATATATTTCTGCCAAGGGAAAGTAGATTTAATTTCCTAGTACAACTCAGACTTTCTCAGGACTCTTGTGAGGGTTGCAAAACGGTACAATCATTTTGGAGAACTGTGTGACAGTTTCTTATAAAATTAAACAAATATCTACTCTATATTTCTAGGTATTTACCCAAGAGAAATATAACCTCACACAAGAATGTTCTCAGGACCTTTGGGAAGATTAAATGAGATCATGTACGTGAAAGTGCTTTACACAGAGTCATGCATGTGGTAGGAGCTTATTAAATAATATTTTCAATCTCCTTTCATGTTTTTGGATGTAATAGAGTATAGAATTTCAATAGTGCAGACTTGGGTTTATGTCCTGGCTCTGCTATTCATCTGTCATATCCATGCATCCAACCTTTTTGAGCACACCCTCTGTGCCCAGCACTCTTCTAGGTGTTGGGGATACCATATTGAATGTGATGGCCCAAGACCTTACTTTCAGGGGTTTACATTCTAGTGCCTTGGGCAAGATGGTTAAGTTTTCTGCACTTCCTTTTCCACCTGCATAATTCAATTCAGTTCAGCACCTTTGACAGACTGAGTTGGGGGACACAAGAATCAACTAAATAGAACCTATGCTTTCAAGTATTTTACAAATCCAATGGCAGCAGCAGACAACAGAAGCAAATTCAATGGAGAGCAGTAGGTGCTGTGAGCAGGGTAAAGACTCAGTGCTGTGGGAAGGGCTCTGAACCCTGCTTGCTGGCAAGGAGATTGGTTGCAGCAGTCAGTCAGAGAAGGCTTCCTGGAGGAAGAGCATTTAAATGCAATCTGCAGCATAAACCAGGCAAAATGTACTCACAAATCCACCGTATTATTAGGAAGATAACATGAGGATATAGTTGCGAAGGCACTAATCAGTCCATAAAGTCCTTTCTAATTTAAGGCAGTCTATTTCCATTTTAAGGGCAATAGTGTTAAAATGGAAAATTGGTGGATGGTCCTGAGTCCAGATTATACTCTCTCTGACAATACGTTGTCTTCCTAACACACGTGCTTAATCTGGGTTTTCCACATCTGCTTCCTCGGATCCCAACACTTCTAGCTTTCTGCTTGAAGGAATTAGGTAATTGAATAAATTGTTTATAATCATACGGGGCCAATTCTGACTTCCAGTCAAGTTTCTGGGATTTGCTAAATTTACGGTCTGTGGTGTAGTTCTGTGGTCGGCCACACTGGCCTCTAACAATGAAACAGGCTTTTGCAACAACCAAGATTCTTGATTTTCTGGAACCCATTGAGTACTTAATAATTTTTTTTCAATTTAATTGAAAGGTTCTGTTTATGGGGCTGAAATACAGTTTACACCATAAATAACCAGAACTTTAAAGTGGTACAAAAAACACTAACTCTGCTGGAAAACTTTTGATCTGTATTTGCTGCTTTGTTTTATTTGCTACACACACCTCTGGAAAAAAAAAATGGAAGTAGGAAGTGGGACTGGGGACAAAGGTGCAGAAAATTCCTCTTTCCAAATACTGTGGCATTAAAATGAACTTGGAAGAAGGATGTCATTAGACAAATGCAGACTATGTTCAGCACATCCTCAATCCATGGTGTGCACTTAGACTGACCGAAGGCCTTCGTGATTGCATTAGCAATTACGATGGAAGTCTCTCCAACCACACGAATCTTAAACTGTTTAAGTAGCTTTAAAAAAACGTTTAAAGCACTTCACTTTCCTCTTGGGAGGTTGCAATAGTTGGTAATAAAGCAATACCTCTATTAATGGCAAAAGGGTTTATGTGAACTTTATATTCCATCTTCAGAAACAACTGTATTATAGTCCAATGTTAGAGATGTTTTCTGGATTGTCAGAAAAAAAAGGGTTGTGATAAAAAGATGCCCCTCCCCCAAATAATGGCAAGCAGATACTCAGAGACCACCCTATGCAAAGTTTAATGGAACTCTCTTCCCAACCGGGGTATACTCGAGCCCTCTCATGTGAACAGGGAAAGTGTTATGATGAAACAAGAAGGAAAGATTTTTTTTATTTTTTGGAAAGGACAAGCTGACCAACAATAAAAGGTGCCTGAGGCACCTGGGTCAAGTCCGTCATCCAGCCCTGCCAGCCCTGGCATCAGTGCCTTACATAGGCAACCATCCTTCTGACCTTAGAGGTCTCACTCTGCCCTGGAAGAATCTCACAGGCGTCCCTCATAGCCTGATGACCCAAACCAATGGTTTAGCAACATCTTCTTTTTTAAACCACTATATAAAATCCACATCTTAGATGAGTGGAAATGGAAGAGGAATGGGCAATGATGGTAGGAAATGGCAGGAGAAAAAGCAACTTGTTTTTGGGTGGGAAGAGGAAAGAGTAGGAGAAAGTCCTGGAAAGAGAGAGACTGACTGGGGCAGGGGAGACTTGGCTCAGAATCAGAAAAGACAGCAAATTTTGGAAGGAAAGGAAAGACAAAGGAAGTTAACTAGTTTGAAGTTGTCTTCTTCAGCTTCTAGGCCTCCAGGAGCCAGGTCGGGCCTGGAGAGTAACAGGGAGTACAGAATTTCACCTCAACCATCGTTCATTTAACAAATATGTATTCAGCACCTAACTGTTTAATCATTGTTTTTGGTGCTGGGGATTCAGCAATGAACCAGCAGAAATGAAAACCCTTGTTCTCATGGAACTTAGGTTCTGTGGGAAGGTCTAAAGCAGCTGGATATCCAGGCTCCTCTCCCAATGAGTGAGGGATGCTTTCAGTTCCCCTGTCCACAAAAGAATGCCCCCTTCTACTTCCTAAGGCCTATACCATTTTAACCATCTTCAAATGACCAACAGCCTTTACCCCCTTAGTAGATTACAATCCCTTTGAAGTCAAAGACTATATCTTTTCTTATTTTATCATTTAATGCACAGAAAGAAAATATAGAGCCTGGCCCATTTAATAAATGTGTAGTTAGTGTTCAGCAAATATCTTCTGAGGAAAAACTGTCCCTGTGGAGAGCAGCAAGAAGTGAGCCCCTGTGACCCTACCCCAGCGGTGTCAGTCACCCATCCAGGGATGGACTCATCTTCCATCCCTCCTTCCTTCCTTCTTCACCAGAGGTGACTTTTCAAGCTGGACTTGGTCAGTTTGGATTTTTCCAGGTGTGCAGATCTTCTCTCACCAGGGCTGCACCAATTCCTTTTAGGCGTTCGTTCTAACAAAACTACTTTAGCTTTGGCCTGAACTTAGTGCCCAGGAAGCTTCTATTTCCCTGTCCTTTAGGTGGATCAAGAACTCCTCCTGGGTGGGCAAGTGAGTTGAGGCTAGGAGTTCAGAGCACTCTTTCCCGCTCAGCCGAGGTGTGGCCCCTTATTCCTCCCCAACACACCCCTCAGGCAGCTGTGACACTCATCAGGGTTGGCAGAGGAAACGATCCCTCGGGGCCACTCAGATCCACCCAGTCTACTCCTAGAAGAGGCAACGAGTGCTGAGTGGTGTCGAATTGGGGGCCAGCTATTATTCCTCACTCTCACTGACTTGGGGCGGGGGGGTCTCCTCATATTCTCAGGCAGCACTCAGTAAACGTCTGTCCAATAGAAAAACAACGCAAGCTGCATACGTCATTTTGAATTTTCTAGCAGTCACATTAAAAAAAAAAGGTAAAGGAGGAATTAACTTTAATAATGTATTTTATTTAGCATAACATATGTAAAATATTGTCATTTCAACATGTAATTAACATAAAAATTACTGAGATATTTTTCATCCTTTTTCCCTTACAAAGTCTTCAGAACCCACTGTGTGAGCACATCTCAGTTCTGACCAGCTACATCTCAAAACTCAACAGCCGCTGAGGCCCATGGCAACTGTACTGGAGAGCTCAGCTCTAAGGAGTCTAGTGAAATCTCTCAGGACATCTTGTTCAAAGATGAATGTTTGTATAAATATTAATTTAGGAAAAATAAAGTGTTTACAAAATAATAGCTCTAATAAATTCTGTGTGGGAAACTATTTTTTGCAACATTGATGACTAACTTTATTTTGACAAAAGAATGCTATTGTGAAATTTTTGCTCCTTTTCAGCCGCTAAAATCTTAATATCTGGACACATTTGGGAAGTGGCAAAGCTGAGGAAGTTTTTAAACTTTCAGCCGGCAAGCACAATAATGATCACACTGCAAAGTGAAGTGGGCAGCAAGATGCTTCTCACCGCTGGGGCATTCTGCCCTGACCAAAGGATGATTCCATCAGCCTGCCCACTGCTTCTTTCTGGATCTTTGTTTACAGTGGCAAGACACGAGCCCTATAAAGCGGCACAGAAATAGACTGCATCTTGGTTTCCAACCTGTGGGCCCTGATGTTTTTAGAGTCTGCCTGGACACTAACAATTGTCCCTTGACTGTATAATGTTTAATTTTCAGTCAAAATGATTTATTGACTGCTAATTATGAGGTGAGCACTGTTTCAGGGGCTGCACATTGTCTCCCACGTATTTGTACTATTTCCCAAATATAGATGGAAGATATTATAATGAGTAAGATAAAAATTAATGTAAAAGTATTAATGAATTACTAGTAGTTATCTCTCCCTTGCATTTCCTGCAATTGATGGAATCTAAAAGTATGTGTGAGGATTTGTGAAATTGCCTGATGCTGAAGTGTGCCCTTTCGGTATCACAAACGACTATTTACCGAGTTGGTCAGCATCAGATCACAGTTTTGCTCTCCAAGTGGTACAGCTCATTGTCAGCCAGGGTTCTCCTGAGATGGGAACCTCCCACTGCTTCTTTGTTATTGAGTTCATGCTTCTGGTTAAGAAACACTGGTTTAGGACCAACAGCATGCTGAGATTAACTGCTCAACGCTAATACATTCAACATAGATGATTGCATTATATAATATGTACCTGCTACTTTGCAGTATTTCCTTAGGCATAATAAGCTTTTACCAAAACCAAAATCAACGTTAATCTGCAAGCTGTCATTTTATGAACGTCGATTTTAAAAACCAAGTCAACGTTAATCTGCAAAGCTGTCATTTTATGTCCACTGCCAAGAGAAAAATGAAAAAAGCAATGTGAGATAAAGTAAACCTTTAACAAGGAACTGGACCCAAACAGTTATCAAACCAGTTTTCTCCATTCCCTCCGGGCAATCTGGTTTATAAACTGAGGTTGTAAATTATATTTTATTTAATTGCTGAGGGCAAGAGCTCGGGAGGTGTTTTTGAGCTAAGCTCTTTACTGTACTGACCTGCTCTGCTTTTGGGGAAAACTGAAAAACAATCTTTTAAAGTTGGCGCTTTCAAGCTGGTCTACTAATCCTACTAGCTCTATTTCCTTTCAACTGCATCAAGAGTAAATAGGTAGGAAAGATAAAAAGCCACCCTGGAGAACAAGAGAAAAATAGTCAAGTTTCAAAGCTGGCTGGTAGACAGTAGCCAGCAACACCCTCCTGTATTGCCAAGCAAACACAGGCAAAGCAACATTTTTTCTACCTCTTATAAACAATCTGTGTTTAAACAAGGCATCCACAATACCTTCTCCCCAGTCTCTAAAAGCTGGCCATTGTTACGTGTTTAATTACATGCCTCAATCCTGAAGAGTAAAGAAGCCAGCTAGGTAGTGATTGTTTGATCTACACCCCTTGGCTGGAGATGCGAGTGCAAAGCAAACCTGCCCAGGCTCATGTTTCTGTGCTCTGCTGTCAGAAGGAGAGCCCGCGTCTGGAGAGCAGCGCAGCTAAGGCAGCCCCTTCCCGCTGGAGGGTAGCGAGGAGTACTCAGCACACACCAGTTGCATTCATGAGGAAACAATCTTCCTGCCCACCCAGCACTATATTTAGAGCCATCTCTTGGCATGCAAACTTATATTTCTGGGCTTTCTGCCACTCAGACAGGAAAAAAAAAAGGCGGAGACAAGAAAAACTGGTTTGGTTCCAGTGCTGAACCCAAACAACAAACGTTAAATGTGGCCTTCCCCACTGAGGCATTTCTGTGTCAAACATCACTCCTTCTTCAAAAGCAGTGAGTACTGGATGTGGCACTGAAGAATGCTTTTTTCTCGTAATTCTAATCAGTAAAATGTGTCCTACACTCTAAAGGAAGCAGTGAAGCAAATTTCTATAAAAAGGACAGAATGTTTTGAAATTTTTTAAGTAATATCATCCAGGCTGGGATTGTCGACTTCCCCAAAGATGTGTTAGCCCCTGAACAAAGTTACATGCCAAAGCTAGCTGCAGAGCTGATGGGAAAAGAACATGCAGTGCTAAATTGCCAGGCCTCTCCAGACCTCAAATGCAGACCCAGCGAGAAACACTCCCTAGTATTCTGCTGTTTTGCCACAGGAACATCTGGCACTTGGGACCATCCGGGTTCTTTACCAGGAAGAGAAGTGACATGGGCAGAGGCCTTGATACACACCCCCTGAGCTAGTAGCTGCAAGTCTTACCCACGCCCATTCCAAACCGTGGAATGCCAGGCCGTATGAGAAATGAGCAAGGCAAACAGTTCTCTCCAACCTAAAGGCCCTTCCCGACTTTTTTCTTCCAGTGTATTTTTTCTTACAATCATATTTACTGAGTTAATTTCAACAATTCCTTTTGCTCAATATCCTGCCATGGCACTCACTGCCTAGCAATGTAGTAGCAGGACAGACAAACTCGTCCATAAACACAACGTCAAGCAGCACAGCCGTTCAGTGGTTTGAGTATTTCCTCCACGTTGGCATGTGTCATCACCTCTAATGCCTTCAACAAATATATTAAAGGAAAGAATAAAAATATCTGCAGCTCTGCGGCCATTCTTCCACCGTAAAGTTAATATTATGACAAAAAACTGAAATAAGTAGTAAATTTAAAAAAACTCTGCCCCAAATTTCTTAAAAATACTAAATGATATGGATAGGCTCACTGGACAATAGGCTCACTGGACGTGAAGTATGAACACTTCTGAAAGTTATAATTTTATATAAAACCTCTTCTAGTTTGGGATTTCATAAGTGGACAAATGCAAAGGAAACTGACTAGCTGTCCAACAAAAAGACACTCTCAGTGTCTGGGTCTTTGGGACTGTTCACAAGGCCTCCTTCCTCCAGGCCCAGGGTGGAATTCAAGCCCTGACCCCCCTGAAGTTGGGCACGGCACATGATTTGCTTGGGTCAGAGGAATGCGAGTAGCAATGACACATGTCACCTTTCTAATACCGGAGCTCAGGCCTCTGTGCTCTCTTCCTCGCTACATTTACCCGAGTCCTAGATGGGCATGAAGCATAAGCCAGAAATAAACCTTTGTTGTTGGAATCCAATGAGATTTGGGGGTTGCTTGTTACCACAGCAAACCAAGCCTAACTGATCAATATAGTAAATTAGTAAACAATGAATAATAATTAGCAGAAGATAACTGTGTCACAGGTCCTGGTACCAAGAAGGCACCCAAGTCCATCCTTACAAGGGCCCCCCAACCCACCACAGCTTAAGATTCATAGCTAGTCAACTTCTATGATACCTCCTAGCAGCTCCACATTATTGTAATAAAGAAAAGAGAAAAAAAATCATTGAAGTTGATTGAGAATAGACATGCACAATAGGACATTCCTAAAAGCTGCTTCTTGACTTTGTGATCCACAGGTATGCAGTAAATCTCTAAATGTATTTCATGTAACGTATAAACAACAAAGGTATGAAACAATTAAAGATTTTATTTAAAAACAGAAAAAAAAAAACTCAAAGCAAATAAAACACTTAAGAAAAAATAAAACACTTAAGAAAAAACAAAACAGAAAGGGTCCAGCTAAGGAAAACAGACATGAATGCTGAGAAACAAAGTGATTCCTAGAATCTCTAAACCCAATGTTCTCATCACTGAGTGCTCATCTGGGCCCAGCCCCAAAGATGCAGATTTAACTTGGTTCCAGTTAGAATCCAGGCATCTGTACTGCTTCCCAGTCTCCCCACTGTGGTCTCCCGGCTTGAGAACCATGGCTTCACGTTTCTGGGTTATTTTCAGTCCTGGGACATTAAATATTCCAGGAAAGAAAGAAATGCACCAACAACAGTGCCGTTAACTAGCATGTTCATGTTACATGAAGTGAGTGTCCTTAGGGACTGGGGTTGTCACGTTTCCCTGGTCCAGCAGCAGAACACATTCCCAATCCATGGTTCACTGGTCATCTCATACTGTTAGTATTCCATCCCTGGAGTAACCAGAAGCAGTAGTTCTAATACCAACACTATAGCATGTGACTGTTTAACAGTCAGGGAGTCAGGTGTCCTACAGGACTCGGAGCACAAGTTCAGTATGCATTCAGCATCGGGGTGGAAAGTCAACTGGGCTAAGGGACACTACAGATATATGGGGTGTGTTAGCAGGGAAAAGGTAGCTGGGGAGCTAGTGTATCATTGGAGCCCCTCAGAGAACATCAGAAACCCAAGTCTTTTGGAGACCAGGAGAGAATATTCAAGGGCACCATACAATCTCTCTCCCGCTAAGAACATCTGAAGTCTCTTTGTACCCAGATATATAAATGCATGTGTTTCCACTGTGATGATGATAAGTTATTTACCATTCATTCACTGCTTACTATGCACCGGGAATAATATGAGGTGTTTTAAAGATACGGTTTCCTTTTATCCTCACATCAACTCCATGAGGAGGTATTATTATCATTTCCATTTTAGAGACTAGGCAATTGAGACTCCCAAGTTTAAGTGACCTGCCCACCATCACATGGCTGTGAATACCACTGAAGAACAAAGAGAACAAAGGTGTTCACAATCTGCCCCATAATCTGGAGTAAAGCTGAGGGACAGGTGGTCTATAACAATTCTCTATTGCTCTTCCCATTGTCACAATACCTATTTCCCAGGAACTTGCTTTAATCGAAAGAACATGCCTTAATGGTAGACCATAACGCAGAATTTTTTATTTTTTTTTAGAATTTCAATTTATTTATTTATTTATTTATTTTTGGGCTGTTTTGGGTCTTCGTTTCTGTGCGAGGGCTTTCTCTAGTTGTGGCAAGTGGGGGCCACTCTTCATCGCGGTGCGCGGGAGAATTTTGACAAATACATATTGACTAATCCTTTCTGTTCAAATTCAAATGTATTTATTTTAAATTGAAGTTTTGATAAAGTTTGGCATCATTATACATTATGCACTCCTCTGCTTAAGGTTAAACAGTATTCAGTCAATTATCCAGTGAAGATTCTAGAACCTTCTGAGTGCTAGTTACTGCAGATAGAATGGGAGCAGGAGAGACACAATCACACCCCCCTCTGAGCTTAGAGTCCAGCTAGACACACAGGCAATTAAATAGCAAGAATCGTGTGCTAAGGGGTATGATGGGACAAGTAGTATGAAGTCTTTCAAGGTGTCCATGGAGACAAAGAATGGTCAGCTGTCCTTCCATACACTTGAAGTGCATTGGGCTTTGTTCCTTATACCTGCAGTCAATTTAACATACACTCTCTCTGTCCAGGCTTTGTCCTTCTCTGGTGCTGTCTTATAGCTCTACCTTCAGAGCAACTGGTATCAATATCATGTTGCTTCAGACAGCTCTTCATTGTCATTTGAAGCATTGCTGGCTTTGGGCATAAAGGCCTTCCTGTGGTTTACTGTGGAGCAACTGCTCAGCTAGTCATCAAATTATCAGTTATCACAGGAGTAGGCAAGCAGAGCGGAGCTGCATTAAAAGCTGGCTTTCAACTTGTTGAGTTACTAAGCATAATTTGGGCCTTTATTCTACCTTTGTTTAAGACATGAAATGTGGGAAGCACACTTCCCACCAAAAGCCCTTTGTCAAGTGTCACACTTATTAAGCTTTTTGGACAGAATCACAGGTCTGAGACAGACATTTTGCTGATACCCCACTCCTTATTTGCAAAAATCAACACTGGCTCTGTAGATATGTTCTGCAACTTGATTTCAGATATTTAAAAATAAAACAACACACAATGATTTGTTTTAGGATTTGCAAGATGACCATAATTGCTAATGATAATAGCTAATATTTATTAGGCTCTTACTATATAAAAGGTACCGTTTGCTAGGTGTTTGATGCATGCCATCTCATCTAAACTTTATAAAAACCACATCAGGTCGGCACCAACACAATACATCAATTCTAAAGCACACATGTTTTTCCATATTCTAATATGCTTGCAAACAGGGTACATCTTATAATCAATCAAGTTATATCACAGTTTAAGGCACACGGACATAGAGAACAGACTTGTGGTTGCCAAGGAGGAGGAGGGTAGGGGAGGAATGGAGTGGGAGTTTGGGATTAGCAGATGCAAACTATTATATATAGAATGGATAAACAACAAGGTCCTACTGTATAGCACAGGGAACTATATTCAATATCCTGTGATAAACCATAATGGAAAAGAATATGAAAAAGAATGTATTATATGTATAACTGAATCACTTTGCTGTACAGCAGAAATTAACACAGCATTATAAATCAACTATACTTCAATTTAAAGACAGTTATATCATAGTTTAATTGGTAGCAATTTTTCTTTATGAATTACACATAAAATGATGCTATATTCTAAAATCCATGGTGCCTCAGATGAAAAAATTATGGTATGATTAGCCCCATTTCACAGATGAAGAAACTGAGGCTTGGAGAATTTGAGTATCTGGCCCAAGGTCACACAGCAAGTAAATGGCAGAGCAAGGAATTGATCCCAGCTTTCTCTGACTCCGAAGTTCGTGCTCTGAACTGGTTCACTATACTGCTTCCCACCACATGGAAATACAGGCTTAATAAACATTTATTCTTTCAGCACTTAGCATCCACTATGAGTTAGCCACCAAGCTGGGAATGCTGGGGGTACAGAGAAGAGTAAGACAGCTTTTCATAGGACTGACTAGGGACTGTGGGTATCTGAGCTGTTAACTAGAATGTTTAGCTTAGTACCTTTTTGATGGACTCTAGAGTAATAGCAGATCTAAGCCTGGACTTCCTTTACAGGGCTATTTTTTTTCCACTAAGAGCTGTTTTTTCACTAGCTAAATATCTCACTCCTAGCCTTACACTGGGTGAGTACTATTTAAATCAACATTTTGGTGTGACAGTCAGATGCTGAGATGGCCGCCCATGGTCTTCCCCTCCTACTATTATTCACACCCTGTGTAATACCCTCCCCATGAGTGTGGGTAGGACCTGTGATTTACTTGTAACCAACAGAATGTGGCAAAAGTGATGGACTGTCACCTTAGTGATTAGCCTATTTAAGATTGTGAATTCCATCTTTTCAGCAGACTCTCCATTTTACTGCCTTCAGTGAAGCAAGCTGCCATACTGGGGAGGTCCACATGGCAAGAAACTGAGAGCTGCCTCTGGACAACAGCCAGCTAGGAACTGAGGCCCACAGTCCAGCAACCTTAAAGGAAGTGAATCCTGACGATAACCACCTAGAT
Source organism: Balaenoptera borealis (assembly GCF_965194805.1). Classification (NCBI taxonomy): domain Eukaryota; kingdom Metazoa; phylum Chordata; class Mammalia; order Artiodactyla; family Balaenopteridae; genus Balaenoptera; species Balaenoptera borealis. Next base: position 59,409,296 of record NC_138876.1, on the reverse strand, counting down.
GAGCTTGAGAGAGGATCCCTCCCTAACCGAACTTCCAGATGAGACCTTAGCCCTGGCCAACACCTTAAATGCAACCTCACGAGAGAGTCCCCAAGCAGGTGGCCCAGCTAAGCTGTGCCCAGATTCCTGACCCACAGAAACTATGAGATAAAAAATGTGTGTTATTTTACACTGCCAAGTCTGTGGTAATTTGTTCTGCAGTAATAAATAACTAAAACACTTGGTGAAAAGGTAAATTTCTTTGTGTCATGGAACTTTATGATGTTCTCAAATAGTTGATACCAAAATATTCCAACTGTGATTTTAATGTCTTGGTTACATCAGAAAAATAACAGCTACCACTTATTGAGCACCCACTAGGTAAATTCTAGCATGGTATTAGTGAATCAAGGGCCACATTTACCAAGCAACAGTTCATTAGTATAGTTACTGCATATACAAGAAATATTAAATATTCATTTCATTTGACAATTTTTCAAAAAGGTTAGTGGACTTTATCATTTTATTGTCTAACTACTCCTCTTCTCTTGGTAAACGTAACCTTTCCTCCTAGAAAATGCTACTTCCGCTAACTCCAGTCACGTTGTTCTAGTGGGTCTTTACCTTATCTAACTCATTTCACCGATCACAGTGACTGATCCAAGGTTGGGCACCTCATCAGCCAAGGATGGGCTAACAAGAATCTTTCTCCAAGATTTTGTTTTCATGTGAGGCAAGAGAGAGTAATGGAGAGTCCTTCTTGAGCTCTAAAGCTGTGAGAGACCAGCTTGAATTCTCAATGGCCATGCTCCCTGCAATTTGCAGGAAAACATTCTATAGGAGGAGAGAACAGCCTGATACTCAGAAGCGGAGACAGACAGGGAGAGCCTGGCTCTTTCCAGTCCTTGCTGTTGGAGTCCCCGAAGTCCAGCTGCACGCTTGCCCTTTCTCCAGGTCACAGAAACCTAACTGTAAACTCACTCTGAGATCCTAGCAAGGAGCCACTGAGATTCAGTCACCTCCACTGAAGAAGACTTAGGTAATACGTGGATGAAGATTTTTCACTATTTCAGACTGTCCTTTCCTGATCTATGTTATTGATGTTTTGAAATATCTGGGCCCCTCATAATTTGTCTAAAAATAATTGTTCTATTACTAAATTACACCACACCCAGCTGATTGCTGTACCACAGAATGTTAAAGTGAGAGAGACATTAGGGGTTATATGGTCTGATTCCCATTTATAAAGGAGGAAACTGCACCTCAGGGAGGTGAAGCTACTTTCCAAGATAAAAGTTCATGCCAGAATTTCCTAAAACTTGACCTTCTGTACCCATTCCAATGAGTGATGTCTATTATATAGCATTACTTTGAAGAATTTTTTTTTTTAAGTGAATATACAATTTATTTAACATTCAAACTTCATTAAGACATGTTCAATATGGCAATTTTACTGGGGTAAACGTTTAACCCTATCTAGGATGATTGCTTGCTGGGGCTTAGCAACAGGGTCCAGTTCACACTTAGCACTAATTAAATACTTTATTGAATAAATATAATACCAAACAAAATGCATTCAAATGCTTTCTAAAAAAATCAGTTTTAAAGGCCTTTCTATTCAGGCTAACGACAAACACAATAAAGGCAGATATGCTAGTTTAACATAATTGGCTGATTTTATACAGCACTTATATCTTTTAGTCCACAAGTGTATTATTAAATGATAGAGAACATCTAATACAACCATTTCTACAGAACTAGGAAATAAATTTCTAAGAAAGAAAGATTTTACAGACCCCATCTTTTATACCCACCCCAACAGTCTAACTCTAAAGAGGATAAAGCCAACGACTTTCCTCACAAGAGCTCACGACTAATGTCGCTCTGCTATCAAAATCTGTATTTCTGATCCGTTATGAGCATTGAGACAAGATTCAAATATTCCCAAAGAAAGAAGCACAATGCACGTTGTGATCGCCTATTCAGCAACAGTGAGCACTGCATTCAAAACTATCTCATCCCAGGAATTAAATAAGGTCAGCCACATTCATTGGCATTTACTTTGAAGAATTTATAGAGGCTTAATTTAAAGAATTTGACTTTTGTTATAAAGCTCCCTCACAAATCTGTCATCTTTCAAAGACTTGTAATTAACTTGGTTAATTAATAAATAACGGAAAACTTAAGAAGAGTTTATTTCATTTCACCCATAAAAGTACTCATTCCTGATTCTAACCACATGAAAAACACATGGTCACCGGTTTTCAAATTATTTAAATATAAGGAATTCTGTTTACTAATCTATACTCTGGTTTACTTTAACCATTTCACTTCTAGACTGTGTAATATTTGCTACACAAATAATAAGAATAATTACATTTATTTAATAATCAATAATGCTGTTTCATTTTCTAATCATGTATGATTTTAAATCACGAGATACTACATATTAAAGGAAATATGAAAATACAGAAAGGCAGAAAGAAAACAATGACTCATGTCTTATGTCTGAAGTTGATATAAGCAATGACCTTGAATTATGTAATTCTTAGGCTAGTTTTTATAAACTTTTTAATACTGAGCAGTTAAAATCCAATCTCCCAAAGAAACAGACCTTAATATGTTAATCAACACCCTGGGTGTTCTCTCATAACCATGTTTACAAAGAAATTCTCCCACTTCCCTCTACTCAGCTGTTTTGCTGCTTTCAAATTTGCCCTCTCAAGCCAGTGTCATTAAATCACACTTCCTATGGGTTCCTTTGCTTGCAGCACAAATTTTAAGCACAATTTTTAGTACCCAGGTCGGTTAATCACCTTGAGCTTCAGAAGATACTAAACTGACTTCTCTGAGGTTTTCTTGGACAGTTTAGCTGACTTGAAGTCTCTATAACAACCCCAATGTACAGATACCTTTGGAATAGATAAACCATGCCAAAGCAAGCAGAGATTGTGGCCCAAGGGCATGTGTGATGCAACACAAGCTTTGAGTGTAGATTATGTAGCAGCTGCAGGACAGAGTGAAGAGAAAATATTGTTTTTGAAACACTTTTCAGAAACATTCAACAAGACTGAAAACAAGCAGAAGGTAAGTGCGATTACTCAGATGTTAGAAGTAAGGCTTTAATGCTGAGAAACAAACCCACAGTACAAAGCCGACAGGAGATTTCTCCTTTTTAGACTCCTTAAAAACAGAAAGCTTTACATTGTATGTCCTTTTAAGTACATCACCCATAAGTAATCACCCCCAAGAAGAAATCAAAAGGCTAAGCAGGAAAAATTAGCCTGCTTCCACCGTAGTTGGACTAGTGTAAATCACTGTAATTCACACCTTTCTCAGCTCTCCACTCGAACATGCTATCCATCATGAAAAGGTCTGTATTCACCAAAAATAAGCCATGTCCTTTTCTATTTTTATTTGCTAGGTGGAGATCATAGGTTTACTTTGAGCCAACTACTTACTAATTCTCATTGGATCTCTTAAACCAACACAATATCCTTGTGGAAGAGACTAGACAATAACCTGACACCTGGTTTTCTCTGTAATTTTAACTGGACGACACAAGGTTGACATCAGAAAATAAGGGCACTTAGCATCACACACTATCCAACTCAGTTCCACCCAGTTCATACTGGCTCATGAAGGGCGATCATTAACACCTCTTCCTGGCTTCATGTTTAGAGATTGTGAGTTGGTTGAAAATGGCCAAGTAGAAGTATTTACACCGGAGAAATCAGCAAATGATGCAAATCAGGGCTTTCTTTTCTTCTGGAGTGCTAATTATTAAACATTTACCAACAAAACACTGCTTTCATCCATTCATCCATCCATCTAACAAGTTTTTATCGAAGTCTAATGTGTGCTAGCTAGATCTTGTGATAAACTTTGAGGGTACAGAGACAACCTACAGTCTGTGCCATAAAACAGCTTATAGCTTAGTTTACCAAAATGTATGGACCAGTTAAAATTCTAGCCTATCCCAGCTGAGTTAGATGGCCCTTGATGGTGCCAGAATCTTGACAGATTCTAAAAAACTCTATTAGACAATGGAATGGAACTTTAAAAAATTGCCCTTTTATTTGAAAGTATAAAGACTAACTTGAAATATTTGATTTGGTGATTTTACAGTAGCGTGGCACACTCACTCAGCTATTTTTTAAATTAAACTTTTATTTGGAGATAACTGTAGAGTCACATGAAGTTGTAAGAGACAATACAGAGAGATTCCATGTATCCTTTATCCACTGTCCTTTACTACTTTATCATATTGTGCAAAACTATAGCACAGTATCACTATCAGGATGTTGACACTGATACAATCAAGAAACAGAACATTTCCATCACTTCAAGGATCCCTCATGTTGACCTATTACAGCCACACCCCCTCACCTCCCACCCTGACCCTCTCCTTAACCCCCGGCAACTACTACGTAGTCTGTTTTTCATTTCTGTAGTATTGTCATCTCAAAAATGTTAAATAAATGGAATTGTACAGTGTGTAACATTTGGGAATTGGCTTTTTTTTTCACCCAGCATAATTCACTGGCAAGTCCTTTTTACTGCTGCGTAGTATTCCATGGTATGGATGTTCCGCAGCTTATTTAATCATTCATCTACTGAAGGTCATTTGGCTGCTTCCAGTTTTTGGCTATTATGAATAAAACTGCTATAAAACATTCATGTATAACTTTTTGTGTCAATATAAGTCTTAATTTCTCTGGGATGAATGCCTCTTAGTACAACTGCTGGGTCATATGGTAGCTGCATGTTTAGTTTTTTGTTTGTTTGTTTGTTTTTTTAAATATTTATTTTTATTTATTTGGTTGTGCCAGGTCTTAGTTGTGGCAGGTGGGCTCCTTAGTTGTGGCTTGACGGCTCCTTAGTTGCAGCACGTGGGCTCCTTAGTTGTGGCTTGCGGGCTCCTTAGTTGTGGCATGCGAACTCTTAGTTGCAGCATGCATGTGGGATCTAGTTCCCTGAGCAGGGAACGAACCTGGGCCCTGCATTGGGAGCACAGAGTCTTATCCACTGCACAACCAGGGAAGTCCTGCGTGTTTAGTTTTTTAAGAAATTTTTTTACGGAGTGGCTGCAACATTTTACATTTCCATCTGCAAATATATGAATGATCCAGTTTCTCTGCATCTTCTCCAGCATTCAGTGTTGTCACTATTTTTTATTTTAGCCATTCTGATAGATGTAGTAATATCTTATTGCAGTCTTAATTTGCATTTCCCTGATGGCTAATGATTTTGAATATCTTTCCATGTGTTTATTTGACTATCTGTATATCCTCAGACGAAAGGAGGTCTGTTCATGTCTTTTGCCCATGTTTAACTTTAATCACTTGGTTTTTTTCTACTGTTGAGTTCTGAAATTTTTTATATATTTTAGATATTAGCCTTTTGTTGGGTATGTGGTTTGCAAATATTTTCTCCCACTCTTTAGCTTGCCTTTATATCCTCTTAACAGAGTCCTTTGCAAATAAAAGTTTTTAATTTTAATAAAGTCCAATTTACAATTTTTCTTTTATTAACCGTACTTTTGGTGCCAAATCTGAGACCTCTTTGCCTAGCCCTACATTGCAAAGATTTTCCCCTATTTTTTCTAGTTGTATATTTTACATTTAAATTCATGAGACATTTTGAGTTAATTTTTATATAAGTATGAGACTTATGTTAAGGTTCTTTTTTTTTTTTTTCCTTTGGATGTCCAATTGCTCCACCACTGTTCGTTGAAAATGTTATCTTTTCCTACACTGAATTGCTTTTACACCTTTACCAAAAATCAGGAATTTTTTGTATGTCTATTTCTAGGTTCTCTCTTCTGCTCTATTGATCTATGTGACCATCTCTCTGCAAGCAGACACAGTATGGATTACTATATGACTTGAAATTTATTCTTCTACTTGATCCTTTTTTTTTTCAAAATTGTTTTAGCTATTCTAGTTCCTTTGCCTTTCCATTTAATTTTAGAATACTATTATGTACAACTACAAAATACCTTGTTGGGATTTTGATAGTAATTATGTTAAACCTGCATCTCAATTTGGGAGAATTGATCTCTTCATTTATTCAGATATTCTTTGATTTCTTTCATTAGTTTTGTAGTTTTTAGCACGTAAGTCCTATGCATGTTTTGTTAGATTTACACTTAAGTATACATTTTCTGCTTTGAGCAATTGTAAGTGATACTGTATTTTTAATTTCAGTGTCCATTGCTAGCATACAGAAATACAATTGTATGTTTATCTTGTATCCTGTGACCGCACTTAACTCACTTGTTAGTTCTAGGAGGGTTTTTGTGTGTGTGTGTGTGTGTGTGTAGATTCCTTGGAATGTACTACATAGGCAATTATGTCATCTGCAAATAAGGCCAGTTCTTTTCCTTTCCAACATGTATGTCTTTAGTTCATTTTCTTGCTGTACTGCATTGGCTAGAACTCTTCCACTCTTATGTGGAATAAGAGTGTTGAGAACAGACATCCTTGTCTTGTTTCCAATTTTATAGGGAAAGCAGTTTCTCACCATTAAATATAATATTAGTTGCTATTTATCAGGTTTGGGAAGGTGCCTCTATTCCTATTTTTCTTAGAGTTTTTTCATGAATGAGTGCTGAATTTTGTCAAATGCTTTTTCTGCATTGATATGATCATATGATTTTTCTTCTTTAGACTGTCAATGTGGTAGATTGCAGTGAGTGACTTTCAAACATTGAATCATCCTTGCATCCCTAAAATAAATGCCATTTAGCCATAATGTAAAACTTGTTCTATATACTGCTGAATTCTATTTGCTAATATTGTGCTAAGGATTTTCAATTTTATATTCCTGAGAGATATTGCTTGGTAGTTTTCTTTTTCTGTACTGTCTTTGTCTGGTTTTGGTATCTGGGTAATATTAACTTCAAGAGCAGAAAAGCCTATTGTATTTACACGTATTTTTGCTTACCATGTTCTTTCTTCTTTCCTGATGTTTCAAGATTCCTTCATTTATTGTTTAGAGAACTTCTTTTAGCAATGATTTTAGGGTAGATCTGCTCGCAGCATATTCTCTTAGTTTTCTTCCACTTAAGAATGCCTTGATTTTCAGTTCATTACTGAAGGATATTTTTGCTAAGTATAAATGCTGGGTTGATAGCTCTTTTCTTTCAAGAGATGAAAAATATTGTCATTTTTTTCTTAATGGTTTCTGCTGAGAAACCTACTGTCACTCAGGTTGTTTTTCCCCTATAGGTAAGGAATCATTTTTCTCTGGCTGCTTTCAAGATTTGTCTCAGACAAAGAAAACTTTCAGATGTGTAATTATGGTATATCTTGATGTGACAGTTAATTGTATCTGTCAACTTGGCTAGGCCACATTACCCAGATAGTTGGTCAAATATTATTCTAGATGTTTCTGTGAAGATATTTTTCTAGATGAGATTAACATTTAAATCAGTAGACTTTGAGTAAAGCACATTAGCCTCCATAATCTTCCATAATCCTGATTGGACGGGTAGACTTTATCCAATCAGTTGAAGGCCTTAATAGAAAAAGGACTGACCTCCCCTAAGGCAGAGGAAATTCTTCCAGCAGACTGCCTTCAGACTTGAACTACAACATCAACTCTTCCCTAGGTCTACAACCTACTGGCCTACTGTGCCAATTTTGGACCTGTCAGCCTCCACAGTCATGTGAGCTAATTCCTTAAAATAAATCTCTCCGAGAGACAGAACCAACAGGATGTGTGTGTACGGGTGCATGTGTGTATGTATTCTCTATATGTGTGTGTATTATATATATACATATATATTTGTATGTGTATATATGTATTATATATATAATACACACATATATATACATGCATATATATTTGTGTTATATATACTTGTATATATAACACACATATATGTAAAATATATACATATATATAAATGCACACACATTCTATTAGTTCTGTATCTCTGAGAAAGAGAGAGATTTATTTTAAGGAATTGGCTTACATTATCGTGGACATTGTCAAGTCCAAAATCTGCAAGGTAGACAGAACCAATAGGATGTGTGTGTGTGTGTGTGTGTGTGTGTGAGAGAGAGAGAGAGAGAGAGAGAGAAGGAGGGAGGGAGGGAGGGAGAGAGAACCTTAACTAATACATTTGGCATGGGTTTTTTTAGATTTATTCTATTTGAGGTTCGGTGAGTATCTTAAAGCTGTAGGGTTAAGTCTCTTGCCAATAATGGTTTTTAGCCATTATTCAGCCCCTCTCTCTTCTCTCCTTCCAGTGATCTGATGACACAAATGCTAGATCTTTTCCTATAGTCCCATAGGTCTCTGAGGCTCTGTTCATTTCTTTTTAGCCTATTTCCTCTCTGTTGTTCAGGCTCAGTAATTTCTATTGTTCTATCTCCCAGTTCACTAATTCTTTCCTCTGACCCCTCCAGTCTGCTCTTTTGTCCATACACTGAGCTTTCTATTTAGTTTATTGTATTTTTCAGTTCTGAAATTTCCACTTGGTTCTTTTTTATATCTTCTATGTCTTTGCTGAGGCTTTCTATTTTTCTTTTGTTTCAAGCATGTTCATAATTTTTCATTGAATCATTTTTATCATGACTACTTTTAAATCTTTGTCAGATAATCCTAACATCTCTGTTGTCTTGGTGTTAGCCTCTACTGATTGCCTTTTTCATTCAGTTTGAGATCTTGTTTTTTTTGTAGTATGCGTGACTATCAATTGAAACCTGGACATTTTTGTATTGTGTGATGAAACTCTGGATGTCATTTAACCCTGTTTTAACTGGCTTTCCTTGACATGCCTCTGTCGAGGCAAGTGGGGAGGTCCTGTCTGGCTACTGCAAAGTGGAGGCAGAAGTCAAGGTCCCCCAAATGGTCTGTTGACATCTGAGGTTGGGGGCTCCTGCTGGTTGGGGGTGGGAGTTCCAGTTCTCCACTTGGGCTCCACTGAGGGGGGTTATTACTGCCCAATGAGATGAAAATCTAGGCCCCCTACTTGGTCTTCTCTGGAACACCCCGGTGGGGCCCTCATAGCTTCACGAGGGTGGAGGTCTAGGCTCCCCACTGTCCTTGTGTTGGTGTGGGTGGGGCTGGGCCCACAGTTTTTTCTGTTGTGTTCGGCTGAAGTAGAATGGTTATTGTCTAAAAGTTTTCTGTCTTCCTAGGTTGTCCCTTTCCTGTCTTTGGGCTAAGAGAGAGCAGGCTGTTTTGTTGTTTGTTAGAGCTTTTTTTGTCTGTGCCATTGGCATCTCCTGTTTGCCAGCTTCTTCAGCAACAAGTCTGGGGTATATGAAGCAAAAAGAAAACCCAGGGAACTCACCCCTATTATTCCTCTGGTCCTGAGGTCTCTAACCAGTCTTCCTTCTCTCCATTTTTCACCTTTATGTTAGTTTTATATAAAATGTCCAGAAATTTTAGTTGTTCTTAGGAGAAGGAATACGGAAAAGTATATTTACCCCATCTTCTGGAAAGCTGGTCTCCCACTCAGCTTTATTTTTTTTTTTAACTACTTTGTCACCTTAGGGATAAAAAACAAAAAACAAAACAAAACAAAAACCCCCCAAAAAATAAAAACAAAAAACCCACCACTGGATCCCAACAAATCAGTTGATATTCTTGCCATAATTATGAAGCATCAAATATTTTGCTTATAAAAACATGATTTTTCTTAGATTAACTGCAAAGAATTTACTGATAATATCTGTAGAGAAGATTTTGGGTTTTGTGATCTTTGCTTCATTCTCTATTTACATGACATAGAATAGTTTTTAAATTAGAATATCAACTTCTCTACCTACAGTTAGATAAAAGCATGGATGCTAATGATTCGGGTGTCCTATCAGTCTGCCTTTCTAAATGTATAGTAGTGGCACCTGAGAAGCCACGAAAAGAGCTTGTAGGCAAAATAAATCATAAAGTTGTTTTCAACAAGTTATTTTTCAGTTTACATAGTAGCTTGGTACAGACTATACTCAGCTGTATAGGTAGACCTGTGTAGTCTGTACACAGATGGGGCCAAATCTATGGTAGGCAAAAATTTTAGAATAGTAACCCTTATTTAGTGGAATATTCCAAATATATCATTCTCTGGGAATATCTTCCCTCAGTCTGCTTGTTGATTTACTCAGAGTGTGGTAAAAATGATAGGGTGGATAAATAAGAAAATTATACAGCAAAAGCAACAATAAAATACAGTTGTTTGAATACTTATCTTTCTGGACAATTCTAGCATGAAATGGCAAGTGATAAAAATTTGCTCTAATATATAGATAAATGCCTTACATGGGAGATTTCATTGAATTATTTTTCTTCCTTGATTGGGGAAAAAAGATATACCTTTAGGGTAAAAACTTTGGTAAGCTGAATGAATATTTATCTTAATGATAAAGAGCAGTTCATAAAGTTGGCTTTAAAAATACCATTTGTATTATACATGTAATTTTTCAACATATTAAAACTTCACATTTCAAAATAATTTTTTCATGCAATCTCTATAATCATTATTTTTAATAGCTGTACAATATTCCTTTGGGCAGTGTATCATAATTCATTAAATAGTCCATTATTGCTAAACATTTAACTCACTTGCAACATTTCACTTTTATAAATAATAATGTGAGTGGCAAGTTTTTGTACATAGTTTTCACCCTACCCACTATTTTGGATTATTTTCTTAAGCTAGAGTCCATGAAATAGTATTACTGAACTGACGGTATGATGATTCTTATGACTCATAATAAGAACTGCTAAATTACTTCCCAATAGACTTGAATGGCTTTGTAACACCACCAACAATGTTAAGAGAAGAGGAGCTTGTCTGCATCCTTTCCAGCAAGTCACGGTTATTGAAAAAAAGAAAGTGACTTTAGAGTTGAAATATTAATTGTTTAATTTGCAATGCTTGAGTTAGCAGTTGTTTACTAGTTTTATTTCTTTTGTGAAATATCTGTGGTTGACTTTTGCCATTCATCTCCTCGGATTTGGGGATTATATTAAATCGATTTGAATGAATTCTTTATAATACTTAAAATATTAACCTGCAAATTGTTTTCCAAATCAGTCTTTAATATTTTTTAATGTAATAAGGCTTTCATTTCTATAAAGTTAAAATTTCTGATTCTTTTCTTTGTGATTTGTTCAGTTTATTCTAGGCTTAGAATGTCATTCACTATAATTCTGCTTTTCTTTTTCTTTTTATATTTATGTATGTTTTAAACTTTCTATCCAATATAATCTAGTTAAGTGTTTGTTTTGAGTGGAAGGGCAAAGTTGAGGTTTTTTTTTTGAAAATTGCTAAGAATTTATCTCACTATGATTTTATGAATAATCCTGCCCTTCATTCTTGATTTATCATGTGAGAAATTCTTAGTTCTGCCAAGTCCTCTGCCTGTCTATTTCAGCCCACTGATCCCTATTTAACCTTGAGCCATTACTGTTTTAACTACTGCAGGAATACAGAACATAGCATGCAGTCAATGACTACTTGTTCAATGAATATAGAATCTGACAGGGTTAGTAGCCCTCATCACTAATTTTTAAGAATTTTCCCTAATATCCTCTCTCATGTGTGTTATTCTCCACCCTCCCCAACATTTTATTTTGAACAATTTCAAATCTACAGAGAAGCTGAAAGAAGGCTACAATGAACACCTGTATACCCTTCACCTGGATTCAACAATTACTAACATTTTGTCACATTTTATTTTCTCTCTACATATTTGTATACAACAGTACATGTAAACACACTTTTTATTTTTCTGAACTCTTTGAAAGTAACCTGGAGACATCCTGACACCTCATCTCTAAATATTTCAGTATACATCTCTTAAGAACAAAGCCATTCTCCTTTGTAACCATAATACATTATTATATTCAATATTATTATCCACGACACAGTCAATATTTAAATTTCCTCAATTCATCCACAGTTAACTTTATAGCTTAAAAAAAATCCAACCAAGAATCATCCATTACATTTAATTGATGTCATGTCTCTTTAATCTCTTTTAATACAGGTCCTCTGACCATCTTTCTTCTCTTTCTCTTTGCCTCACTCACTTCCCCCTCCCTTCCTTCCTTCCCTCCCTCCCTTCTCCTCTCCTCTTCTACCTTCTTCTTTCTCTCACTCTTTCTCTCCATCTCTCTATCTCTCTCTCTTTAACTTTCATGACATGACATTTTTTAAAGGTCCAGGCCAGTTGTTTCACAGAATATTTTAAACTTTGGATTTCTCTGACAATTTCCTCACTTGAGTATTATTTTTAATAAATTTTGGAATTATTCTAAGCTCCAGTCTCATCTCTTCCTCTCTTCATGTGCAATTCTACCTTCAAAATCCTATTGGAATTTTGATCCTATTGTAATTATATAAATAAAATTTTGAAGTAGTCCAGAGAAAACTGCACTGACTCTTACAACAAATTTATAAAGAATGGATATTTTTATATAATTTAAAAGTCTTCTTCTTCTTCTTCTACATCTTCTTTTGTAACTCAAAAATTTTAAAAATTCTTCATATAGATCACATACTTAGTAGTATTATTTTGTAACATTAGTTACCTTATTTTGCAACTGAGAATTTTTTAAAGTTATATTTTCTTACTAGTTATAAACTGGAGTCACCCCCTAACTAGAGGGCGACTGCTTTCTTCTTTTTATTGGTCTTATTTGCAGGCACTTCACTAAACTCTAGAATTACTTCTATTAATTTCTCATTATTTAAATTTTTCTAGGTATGCAATAAAAATATCTGTTTACAATAATAATAATTTTATCTCTTTCTCATATACATATTATCTTATGTGACCAAAATTTTCTAAAACAATATTAAATATGAATATGTTAGTGATCGTTCTTCTCTCTTAAAGACACTGAGAAAAGATGCTTCTAAAAGAATTCCAAAAACATTTTGAACAAAAGCAGCCTTTCTGAAAGCCAGGAATTACAATTACTTAATAACCATACCAGTATTTTAATTTATAACTCTCCTTTGATGGAATAAATTCTTGTATTTTTTTTGTTTAAACGTTTAATTTTGGATACACTTCATATGTCTATTTTAGCCGCAATCCAGCACAATATTTTTTTTCAAAGAATTTTTAAAATAAAAGTAATGCATGCACTGAGAAAATAGAAAGGATTTTGTATTACTTTGTGTTTATAATCAGATGTATGTACTTATAGACAATGCCCAGGGTGTAAGTCAAGTTGCTGACAAAACAAGTGTTAGCAGCTGCCTGGCACATGGCCATCTCTACCCCCATCCCTGCTCCACCCCAGCCATACCTCTCCCATCAGCACTGCTGCCCCAGAATCCCACACAAGCCACATCACCTCTCTTCCTTACATCACCATTTTTTCTCCCTTAAAAAGATCATGTACAAGCCATGTTTTCCCTTCCAACAAACACAAAGCATCAAAGTCATCACAAGAGGCTGTTACTCAGGGCATGAGGGCCTTCACACAGGTTCTGCTTCCACAGGCTGACACGTATCTCACGAAAATCACTCCTCACCTCACTAAGACAAGTACTGAGAAGACTGCACTATAAGAAATGAAGTGAAATGAGATTTAATAAAGCTTCAGTTCTTTGGAGCTTTATGTCATTGAAAAAAACTAAGTTTCCTGTTGACTCTCACAAATCCCTCCCTACATTCTCACCCTACATATTCCTCTGGTTAAACTCGTTTTTCTTTCCTTATCAGCATCAAGAGTAGGAAAGTTCAGGATTTCCCTGGTGGTCCAGTGGTTAAGACTTTGTGCTCCCAATGCAGGGGACATGGGTTTGATCCCTGGTCGGGGAACTAAGATCCTGCATGCTGCATGGTGCAGCCAAAAAAAAAGGTAGGAAAGTTCATCTTATTAGCTCTTTGTGCTGTTTTGCTTTCTTTGAATAAGTGGTATTAAACTGGTCCAGCTTTGGTTATCAGAAGGGCTAGGGGACACCACATCATCACCTGCATGACACAGGCCTGGAGGGGAGGAAAATGGACATGGACGAGGGACAAATAGGAGAAGCTGGACTTTTGGGAAGTCCACGGCAAAAGCAGCAGCTCTGGGGAAGGGTCAACATCACCAGTCAAGTACAAACAAGGGGCAGGGCAATGCAAAGGCCAGTGGCAGCTCCAGGTAATGCAGTGGAGGGCAGTGGGCATCCCTGGGGACGGAACATGTGTACAGCTCACTTCCTGAGGTCAGAGTGTTATATGCAGAGTACAGCAGTAACTAGAAAAATGCATCTAAGGTTGCCAGGGAGGAATGAGTGATGGTCAGACAGTGTCTAGAGCTTGGACAGTGGGGATGGATGGCCTGGGTTGGAATCCTGGATCTTGTTTTGTTAGCTGCTTGATCTTAGCATCTTTCTTAACTTCTCTAGTGCTTTGGTTTCCCATATCCAGAAAATGGTGATAACAAATCTCAAAGAGTTGTAGAGACTAAATGAATCAACATATGTAAAGTGTTTGGAAGCACGCTTGGTGTAGAGTTAAGTGCTATATGTGTATTAGTTATTATTTCTAAAATCATTATAATAATTATTCTTTAGGCACAGAGTTTCCAGGTTGAATGAGAAACCCCACATACCAGACCTGGGCACAAACTGTGCAAACAAAGCTACTATTTTAGGGACATTGTCCCTAAAATCTAGACAGCTTTAGTTTTCAACCAACAGACTTTCCAAATCCCAGTACAAGGAGAGAGTTGGAGAGAAAGCTGAAAATTATCTACTTGGCTATTCTTCCCTGGTTTCTGAGGGGTGAGATTCCTGCCAAGTGGCAGGATACTCCCTGTGGATAGGTAGGGTGGGGAAAGACTGACAAATAGTATGTTTTTAAGGACACATTTTATTGCCAATGTATTACAGTTTGGCTACATTATGGGTTAAACATGGTTTTGTTTTTTTTTATTATCCTTTGAAGTGAACTTAATAACTTTCTTCCATGGGAAAAACATACATTGAATTCCATAATAAATGATTCATAAATAAGGACAATCCATTTGTTGGGGAATTTATGTATGTCTGAAAGAAGCTTAATAATATCTAAAAGGGCCTGCAATAGGATTGCTCAGTAAAATTCCAGAGAACTTTCAAAGAGTAAAATCCTGTGAAACCAGAAAGCCCAACACCAGAACCCAGTATCAGCTTAATCAGGTCCCTTCTTTATAAACTGCAGTCTCTGTATTGGAGCAGATTGATCTTGGCAATCCAACTGTATTGCCAAGTTCTATAATTATAGCAACTCCTCCAAAATGTGTTCAAAATTTGGTTCTAAGCCACAGCTCTGCCCACATTCCTTTACTACTTCCGACCATGACACCCAGCACTGATGTTTTGAAAAACACATTTTAAATCCTCTTTATAACCATGTTCATCAACTGGACTAAAAGTCTTAAAGACCAGCCACCTTCTAAACTCATCCGGCTTCAGGGTTTGCCAGAGCTGGGCACCTGCTGTAGCCACCAGGAGTGTCCTCTACCTGGAACCCCTGTCCTACAGAAGAGCTTGTTAGATCATGAATCATGAAGCAAGTGCAGTATTCTAGGGCCATATTTAGTGGGATTTGCTACAAGGGCACTCTTCCTTATGAGTATCACTACAAGGCTGAAAAGAAATCTATAAATTACTAGTAATTGGCAGGTATCACAGGCCCACAGTTCCTTTCCTTTTCCCAGGCACTTGCTCCCATCAAAGAACTTCATAGAAATGAAAGTCTCTACCCTTTGGTTACTTCAGGCTATTTGTTGTTTGGCTACAAACTAGGTGGTATGATAGAAATCACTAAAAAATGAAAACCATCAAATAACCACCATATTTAACCACCAAATAACTATCCATTTGATGAAAAGAAACAGCATCCAAAAGAACATCGTGGGCTTCCCTGGTGGCGCAGTGGTTGAGAATTCGCCGGCCAATGCAGGGGACACGGGTTCGAGCCCTGGTCTGGGAAGATCCCACATGCCGCGGAGCAGCTGGGCCCGTGAGCCACAGTTACTGAGCCTGCACGTCTGGAGCCTGTGCTCCGCAACAAGAGAGGCCGCGATAGTGAGAGGCCCGCGCATCGCGATGAAGAGTGGCCCCCGCTTGCCGCAACTAGAGAAAGCCCTCGTGCAGAAACGAAGACCCAACATAGCCATAAATGAATAAATAAATAAAAATTAAAAAAAAAAAAAGAACATCGTAACAGAATTTCAAGAATACTCATATCCAGCAAAAGACAGAAAGTTGGTTTATTTATGTTGGTTCTTGCTAAAGACATGTCATACCTAGAGATGGGGTTCAAACAGAAGAACTCAGGACACTGTTTCTGGTCTCAGGTTTGAATTTGATCAGTTAAACTCTATAAGCATTTATTCCGTACCTACTTAGAGAAGTCCTTGTACTAGCATCAGGAAATAGAGATAAGACAATAATGACAGCTAAATTTTGCATGCTTACTGTATTCCAGGTACTCTACAATGCATTTTCTCATTTAATCCTTACAATAATCCCAGGAAGGAGTTATTATTATTATCCCCATTTATGATGAAAAAACTATAGCAAGGAGACCTTAAATAACCTGCCCAAGGATACATGGCCGTAAATGACTGGAGGTCTATCAGGCAGTCTGACTCAGAGCCCTAGTTCTTAACCACTGAGTAATACTGTCTCTCACAGTCCCTGACCTAAGGAGTTTAATCTAGAGCAAGTTTACATCTAAAGCCATGACAATGCAAGTACAGACATTATGACATAAGGCGGGATAAGGTAAGTACTATAAAGGGTGCAGAAGGCTCTGAGATTCACATCCAGTGCGAAGGAGCAGTGAAGCTCCCATGGGGAATCAGGACCTCAAATGGACTTTAAAAGATGCTTAGGTCTTAGGTGATGCAAGGGTGGTGATGATGATGGAGGAAGAGCCAGTCTCCCAGTCTTCTAGGAGGAAGGAACAGTGTGGGTGAGTTCAGGAAGAGGGCAGGAGCAGGGAGGGTGACAGCAAATAGCACAGCGTGGCTGGAAGTTAAGGGACACGTAGGGAAGAAGAGGGAGAAGGAAATGGAAAATACCGCTGGCAACATGACTGCAGAAAGCTCCTAATTCCAGGCTCAGAAATGTATCTGGAATTTTGCAAACAGTAGGACACCATGATACACTTTTAAGTCAGGAATTCCTGTTGACAGAATGGAATCATAATGGTACTGGAGAGGGTGGGATGGAATCTTCAAGACTTGGAAACTGAATGGTTGTCAGGGGGAGGGGAGGACAATGGCACCTGTACTGGGTTGAATGGTGGCGTCCCCACAAAATACATCCATGTCCTAATCCCTGACCTTATTTGGAAAAAAATGTCTTTGTAGATGCAATTAAGTTGAGGATCTTGAGATGAGATCATCTTGGATTATCTGTGTGGGCCCTGTACCCAACAATAAGTGCCCTTATAAGAGGAAGGCAGCGGAAGATTTGAGACAGAGAGAAAAGGTGTAGAGAAGAAGAGGAGGCAAGGTGGCCATGAAGGCAGAGATTGGAGTGATGAGGCCACAAGTCAAGGAATGCCAACAGCCACCAGACTCTGTAAGAGGCAAAGGATGGATTCTCCCCTGAGGTCCCCCAGAGGGAACACAGCTCTGCTGGATATTGGAACTCTGGCCTCTAGAACTGTGAGAGAATATATTTCTGTAGTTTTAAGTCATCTGATTTGTGGTAATTTGTATGGCGGTCCTAGGAAATGAATAAAAGCATTATTACTATAAGACAGAAAAGTCTGGAAGAGAGCTGATTTTGAGAAGTGCTTAAAAACTGATCAATATGATTTACACAGTTTGTAGAAAAAATATGGCCCATAGGATAAGACAGTAAGTTGGGCAGCAAAAGCAGGGCAGAATCTCTTCCTTCCCCATATCCTAGTTCATTATCATTAGTTTTGCCTTAGTGTTTGTCTAGGTGTGCAATACATGAGCTTGCTTTAAAGGCACATTCTTGGACCCCACATCTCCAGATTCTGATCCCTTTGGTCAGGGGTGGGCTCAGGAATACAGTTTCAAAAGCATCCCAGGTGAGTCTGACGCAAGTGATCATTTAACATAGAAGTCAGCAAACTTTTTCTATGAAGGGCCAGATAGTAAATATTTTAGGATTTATGGGCCATAAAGTCTCTGTTGCAAGTACCTGAATCTGCTATTGTGGTACAAAAGCAGCCACTGACAAAATACAACAAATGAGAGGGGCTGCATTCCAATAGAATTTTATTATGCACACTGAAATTTGAATTTCATATAATTTTCATGTGTCATGAAATATTATTCTTTAATTTTTTTCCCCCTCAACCATTTAACAATCTACGAAAACAGGTGGTGAGCCAGATTTGGTCCACGGGCCATAGTTTGCCAATCCCAGCTTTAACATGCTGTAGTTGGCAAATTGCTGCTTTAAATGTTAGAGCTGAGATTTTTCTAGCCAGTGGCATGTCACGAAGCAGCAGGAGAGAGAGGAGTGGTGAACATCTGATGCACCAGGATCATCCCCAGCATGCTGGCAGCCTGTGCTAAAGCAGCAGCCGTGATGTGCAATCACACGGCGAAAGGCTGCCACTCATGCGAACACGATCCTCCAGGCGTGCCATGGACTTAAAAATAGACTGAGGGCCATTGTGCTGGAGCAGTGATGGGCAAACCCAGAGTACAGGCTGGAGCCTACATGAGAAAGCTTGGTTTCCAATGGTTTCATTCCACCTTTCTCTCCCACTGAAGAATGTCTTGGAGAATGCAAGGGCGTGGGAGGGATGACAGAGATGGTCCCAAATTCACTCTAATTTTCAAGTCCTTTATAAATTTCAATTTGTTAAATGCAATTAGCAACAAACGACTTTCAATATATTTCACAATGTTGAATTGTAACCTGCCACTAAAAATATTAGAGAATTGCTACTTTGTTAGAGAAGGCAGGTTGCCTTCTCCCTTCCTGGGCAATCATCACTGCTGTCTCCTCTCTGTTCCTCTGGCTTTGAGTTAGTCCAGCTGCATAGATTTATTTGCAAACTTCTTCTGTATGGGTTGTAGACAGAAGCAAGTAAACATAACAGAAATCCATGACCGAACCAAGATTCAATAAGATCTCAACAGGCTGAAACTCCCGGCTCAAAATAATAAGATGAAATTTAACTAGGACAAATGTAATTGTCTGCATTTACATTTAAAGAGATTTGATTATAAAAGCACAAGTTGGAGGAGAGACTTTATGAGCAGCTGTGTGATGCACCAGTTCACAGGATAAAGGCCTCAGGGATGTTTTTAACTACAGTCTCAAAAAGAGCTAGTGAGATGGGGCTGCTAAAGTACTTAACATAATTTTTGGCTGCATTAACGCAATTACAATGTGCAGATGAATACAAGAGTCCACTGTACTCTGAAGTAATCAGATGACATGTAGAGTCCTTTGGCAATGCTGGGCATTAGGTTTTAAAAGGAACATTAAAATAAAATAGTAGGAAAGGTATTTAGTAATAGGAGCGTAAACAAAGGAGGAGGAACAGGGTAAGAGAGAAACTGAAAAATATATTTCATCGAGAATATTTGAAGGGGTTGGAGTTGTCAGCAGTGCTTTTGAGGAAGCACTTGGAAATATTTGGAACCAAAAGAAACATCACATTTTGAAAGTTAAACTACACAATCAAAGCATAATGGGTCAAAGCCATAAATGCATAAAGTCTATACATTTGGCTCCTGGAAAGCAGACCTGAAGGTACAAGGTAGAACATAATGTGTGCTCCTGCAGAGGTGTGGATGCGTACCAGGGGGCAGGAGCAAAAGTGAGCCACAGAAGCAGACACTCGTCTTGCCCATCCTGCACTGCCCAGGGAGAGAAGGCCTGTCCATCAGAGAAAGATGAGCACATTCTTTTTATTGGGGTTTGAAGTCATTTCACAATTTAAATCACACAACGTAAGTCTCTTCTTGTCCTTATTCCATGTTCTAGCAACCTGGTTAAGCCGGGGATGATTTGACCTTGATTCAGCTTGCCTACCAGGAGAGGATGTAATACATTGCTTACTTGAAAAATTAATAAACTTTATTTTTTAGAATGGTTTTAGGCTCACAGCAAAACCAAGTGGAAAGCACAGAAAGTTCCCATATACCCTCCACCCCACCTCCTACCACATGGACATTTGTTACAATCGATGAACCTACACTGAACTTCATTATCACCCGAAGTCTATAGTTTATATTAGGGTTCACTCTTGGCGTTGTACATTCCTCATGGGTTTTCACAACTGCATGATGACCCGTATCCACCCCTGTAGTATCATACAGTACAGATTCGCTCTAAAAATCCTCCATGCTTTGCCTATTCATCCTTCCCTTACTCTTGGAAACCACTGATCTTCTTACTGTCTCCACAGTTTTGCCTTTTCCAGAATGTCCTATAGTCAGAATCACCCAGTATGTAGCCTTTTCAGAATGGCTTCTTTCACTTAGTAACATGCATTTCAGGTTCCTCCATGTCTTGTCATGGCTTGAGAGCTCATTTCTTTTTAGTGCCGAATAACATTCCATTGTCTGGATGAATCCCAGTTTATTTATCCATTCACCTACTGAACGACATCTTGGTTGCTTCCAAGTTCTGGAAATTATGAATAAAGCTGCTATAAACATCTGTGTGCATGTTTTTGGGTGAACACAAGTTTTTAACTTCTTTGGGTAAATACCAAGGAGTGTGTTTGCTGGATCATACGGTAAGAGTATGTTTAGTTCTGTAAGAAACTGCTAAACTGTCTTTGAAGTGGCTTATCATTTTGCATTCCCAGCAATGAATGAGAGCTCCTGTTGCTCCACACCCCACCAGCATTTGGTGCCTCCAGTGTCCCAGATTTTGGCCATTCTAATAGATTTGTAGTGGTATCTTATTGTTGTTTTAATTTGCAATTTCCCAATGACATATGATGTTGAATATCTTTTAATATGCTTATTTTCCATCTATATATCTTCTTTAGTGAGGGGTCAGTTAAGGTCTTTTGCCCCCTTTTTTTTTTTTTTAAAAGCAGAGGTTCTTTTTTTTTTTTTAATTAATTAATTTATTTTTGTCTGTGTTGGGTCTTTGTTTCTGTGCGAGGGCTTTCTCTAGTTGTGGCAAGCAGGGGCACTCTTCATCGCGGTGCGCGGGCCTCTCACTATCGTGGCCTCTCCCGTTGCGGAGCACAGGCTCCAGACGCGCAGGCTCAGTAGTTGTGGCTCACGGGCCCAGTTGCTCCACGGCATGTGGGATCTTCCCAGACCAGGGCTCGAACCCATGTCCCCTGCATTAGCAGGCAGATTCTCAACCACTGCGCCACCAGGGAAGCCCTCTTTTGCCCATTTTTAAATCGGGTTGTTTGTTTTCTTACTCTTGAGTTTTAAGGGTTCTTTGTATATTTTGGATACAAGTCCTTTATCAGATGTGCCTTTTGCAAATATTTTCTCCCAGTCTGTGGCTAGTCTTCTCATTCTCTTGTCATTGTCTTTCACAGAGCAGAAGTGTTCAATTGTAATGAGGTCCAGCTTATCAATTATCTCTTTCATGTACTATGCCTTTGATGTTGTATCTAAAAAGGCTTCACCATACCTAAGATCTTCCAGGTTTTCTCCTAGGAATCTTTTAATATTTTTTTTTAAGTAAACTTTACCTTTTAGAACAATTTGAGATTTACAGAAAAATTGAAAAGATAGTACAGAGCTCCTCTAACCCCCCTCATCCAGCTTCCCCTATTACTAACGACTTACATTAGTATGATACTTTTGAAACAATTCATGAACTAGTATCGATCCATCATTATTTACTGAAGTCCATAATTCTTATTCAGATTTCCTTAGCTTGTCCAACGTCCTTTCTCTTTTCTGGATCCTATCCAGGACACCAACACTAAATATAGTCTCGTCTCCTTAGGCTCCTCTTGGCTGTGATAGTTTCTCAGACTTTCCTTGTTCTTGGTGACCTTGCAGTTTTGAGGCATACAGGTCAAGTACGTTATAGAATGTCCTCGTTTGGGATTTGTATGATGTTTTTTGCATGATTATACTGGGGTTATTGGTTTGGGGGAAGAAGACCACAGAAGTATAAAATGCCATTTTCCTCACATCATATCAAGTGTACAATACGCATAACATGACTTATCACTGTTGATGATGACCTTGATAACCTGGCTGAACTGTATTTGTTAGCCTTCTCCACCAATTACCTTTTTTTCCTCCTTTCTATACTGTACTCTTTAGAAGGAAGTCGCCTTCTAAGCAGTTTATACGGAAGGAATGGAAGAGTATATTATGCTCTATGTCCTTGAGGTAGGAGTATTTACATAAATTCTTTGGAATTCTTCTGCCAAGAGATTTGTTTAATTTCTCCCCTGTAATTTATTTATCAAATTGTTTCTATATATATATCGGCTCATGGATATTTATCCTATACTTTGGGTTATCATCCGACTCTGCTTTATTTTGTTGTGTAAATTGTTTCCGCTTTGGAGGTTGGAAGTGCTTTCTGTTGAATCTGGGCTCTCCAGTGTGTACCTAGCAATGTGGTTTTTTGTTTGTTTCTTTTTTACTTCGGTTACTTTCTTGCATGATGAGAGGCTCCAGGCTCCTCTTGTATATTTCTTGCCTCAGTCCTAGCATCCGTCATTTTTCCAATCCTCTGTTCCTTTTAGGAGAGAACAGTATTGAAAACCAAGATCTGAGTGCGGGGTGTGCTTGCTGCTGCAGGAGTGTTGTTGCCTCTTGGCCATCTCAGCCGACAGAAGAAGGAAATATATGTGTGTCTACTCACTCACGTATACAGACATATCTATAAATGTGGCATCTGCATTTAAACCGCCTTCTCATGTGAGCTGCCTAGGTGCTGAGTCACATGCAATTACCTAGTCAACTCTAAAGAGACCGGCTTCTGTGTCTGCCTGAAGCCTACTGGCCTTTACTTGAAAAAATGCCCTGCTACACACTACTCCTCCCTTGCTTCAAACACCCACGGGGATTTTCAGTCTGGAGAAGAAAATATTTAGAAAGATATAATAGTTGCATTCAAATATCTGAGTCAGTGCTGCATAAAAGAGAGAACATTTTGGGTAGCTCCATAGGACAGAACCAGAACCAACCATTAAGCTTTTTATGGAAGACAATTTGAAGTTACCATTAAGAAAAAATACGTACAAATCAGAACGTTACTTTAAAAAGGAATGAGCTGGTCTTGAAAAGTCATAAACTCTGTATAAATAGATGTGCTCAGAGGCTGGATCACCATCAGCTTGTCCTGGATGTTATGGTGGAGATTCTTGTACTGGGCATATACTGGACTCACTGAGAGCCATGAGTCTTAAAATAAGAGCTGCTTTTATAAAAACGGTGTTAAATTCTAAGACCAAAATGTAATCCCCAAAGATTGAGATTTATTATCAAGAAATGAATAAATAAAACTCCTGATTATTATTATATAAAAAAAACCCCATATTTTAGTAAGTCTCCTTTAGTTGTTAAATATGGAAGCAAAATATACTAAAGAACAGAAGAGGCTTGTTTTTATTGAACAAGTGTGACTGAAGTAGAGGTGGATAGTATGTACTTTAATTGCTAAGATTACAGCAAATATTTGAACCATTGCAATAACCTCATGCAGAGAAAAGATTTCAAGCGTTATTTTACATCTGCTGTATGCTGTGTGCTAGTTCATCTGATGAGAAGCTTCTGGGAGAGCATCCAAGGAAATCAGGTAATTCTGAACACCTTTTCCAGAAATGCTGCCAGGTTTTTTTTTTCTCTTTACCTCTCCTTTTCCTCAAAAATTACACATATGGGAGCATGTGTAGGTGCAGGCACACACATACACTTTCACTCCCCTTAAGTAAGTGATAAAGATCTAATCATGTCACCAACACATCACTAGCAACCCAGATGTTCCTATTCAGGAAAAGAATAACACAAACTCTACAACAGGAGATGAAAGAGCTTCCTAAGTTAAGCTTTCAATAAACACGGCCATGGCATCCTGTGGAGGGTAACTGCATTTACACAGGCACCTATGTTCCTATAAACTATGCATGATGAAGTCGTCAGGAATTTAAATGAAAAAAAAAGTACTTCAACTGAGTCAATGAGAATGGCTGACTCATCTAATTTTCCTTCTTTTTAAATTTTTTAACAGCAAGGCAAATTTTTATTTATTTATTTATCTATCTATCTATCTATTTATTTATGGCTGTGTTGGGTCTTCGTTTCTGTGCGAGGGCTTTCTCCAGTTGCGGCGAGCGGGGGCCACTCTTCATCGTGGTGCGCGGGCCTCTCACTATCGCGGCCTCTCTTGTTGCGGAGCACAGGCTCCAGACGCGCAGGCTCAGTAATTGTGGCTCACGGGCCTAGTTGCTCTGCGGCATGTGGGATCTTCCCAGACCAGGGCTCGAACCCGTGTCCCCTGCATTGGCAGGCAGATTCTCAACCACTGCACCACCAGGGAAGCCCGCAAGGCAAATTTTTATTTCCTCGTGTTCATCCCTTCCCAGTATATTTTGTGGTGACAACAATCACAACTCAGTTCCACTCTCCATCTTTCCAATTTCTGGGGTCCAAGGTCCACAATGGAGCTTGCGGCTGAAAATGACCCATGGATACCCCCAGTATGTTGTAAAGAGAGAAGAAAAAAATTATAAAGAAATTTATTTCTTTAAAAAATGATCTTTTATGAAATCTTAACTACAATATATTTTCCATCTAAAAATGCCCACTCTGTTGAGAGGAGAGAAACAATTTCTTTGCTGTATTGTAGCCATAATGATTCAGCAGGTTCCTATTTTCCCATATTAGCAGGGATTTCAAGAATATTTGCAAATCTCAAAATCAAAACACCAGGCACTATGAATTTATGACACATTTTATTTTTATTAAGAAAA
This sequence comes from Balaenoptera borealis, assembly GCF_965194805.1. NCBI lineage: Eukaryota > Metazoa > Chordata > Mammalia > Artiodactyla > Balaenopteridae > Balaenoptera > Balaenoptera borealis. The sequence goes on along the minus strand of NC_138876.1, from coordinate 59,384,454 downwards.
TTCTATGCATGACAATAATCAGAATTATGTACAAATGCAGTTGACATGATTTTTAAAAAGGATTGGAACAATTAAAGTATTTGGATACTTTTATACACATAGAAAAAATGAAAACCAATAGAGTAAAACTCTACTCAGTTGAACCCAACTCATTTATAATTTATAAAAATCTAGCAAATGCCAGTCTTGAGTTAATAACTCTTTTAAGATGATAAAGTTCATAACTTTTAGCAACAAATTATGATAGAAAAATTAAAATAATCAATGAAATAGAATAGCAGACACTGCCAGCTACCAATTCTATAATCAGTCTGCCCTTCTTTCTTACTACCAGGATGTTTGGCTTATTTGAGATGGCAATGTTTCCAGCTAAAAAATTACATTTCCCAGGCTGTGGAAGTGGCCAAGTGACAATTCTGTCCAATGAGATGTAATTGGAAGGCATAGGGTAGCCTTCAGGGAAGGGAAATTCAGGGAACGTTGTTTAAAAGAGCAAGCTCAACTTTTCACCTTTTGCTCTGTGCCTTTCCTCTTGTCTCTGCCTGGAAAAAAGTTCAATGTTGGAAACTACAGAAAGGATCTTGAGTCTAGGAGGATGATAGCCACCTATGAAGGAAGGTGGAGAGTGAAGTCAAGAAGCAAGGGTCTCCTATGACATCCTGAGCTATGGTATAAACCATGTAGTGGTTCTTTAAGATGTCTTATTACATGAAAGGGGGAAAAACTAATTTGTTTAAGCCACTCTTAGTGAGATTTCTACTGCATGTTGCCAAACCAATTTTAACTACAAAACTAATGCCGAGCACCCTCAAGTAATTTAAAAATACCCACTTGAAAACAGCTAATAGACTAACCACTACCCAACTGTTCTCACAGCAGATCTCCTGAGGACCTCTACTCTGAAATATTGCTGGCTGAGTTTGAATAAGTATGTGCTCCTGAAAGTAATGTACTGTTTTCTTTAAGAATATTTTAAAATTAAAATTGTCATTGTTTGAGGGATGATGTGTGCCAAAGCATTACACAGTGTTCAAGTAAAATGAAATACTGTTATGTGTGCAGTAATTAGTTTCAGTTATTGAGCTTTCCTATACAATGACACAATGCTAAACCCAAGAGAAAACATCAGTAAACATACTCCAAAAACACTCATTAGGAAGAAACCAGAATGATTCTGTGAAAGAAAATGCTGTTTTTCACAGCATTTTTGATGAGCGTTTTAAAGTGAAGAGATAATTAAAAACTGGCCTAACTTTGTGGGGAGTTACACTGTGCGTCCATCAACATGTGCTTCTGAGAAGTTCTCAGCGAAACTGCGTCAGGCTCTGGTGGGACAGGAACTAACTATTGATTATCATGTCTAATTTTAGTTATCATGCTTAGATTGGTATATCAACAAAGATAGAATATACTGTAAATTTAGATGAAGTACTGTAACGGGCTAAATTAAATTGATTGTTAAAGATGGCAAACACCAAGAACACTACAAAGATCGTACATAATAACCAAAACCAAGCCCTGTGGTTCAGGTTCAACAATTAATGCTGGATGAATAAAATGAAGTGTCCCCAAAGCCTCTGCCGTTCTCCCAAGGTTGTGCTTCTGTTTGATGGGGATAAAGATTATTAGACTCAACAAAGGTTGTCAAGAAGAAATAGTCAGAGGAAGGGTAGATATTCACAAATGTGTTATCTGTATGTTAAAATCAACATGTCGATCAACAGATATTTACTGACAGTAGGCACTTCAGCATCTGGTCGGAGAATAAAGGTAAACGAGGTGGGGAAAAAATCAGTGTGGGGCTGCGTGGAGCTGGGTATAAATGCCATAGCACTGCCAGCATGTTGTATCAGCTGGAAGCTGTTGTTCTCATTCCTGAGCGTGCATCAGTATCACCTGGGGGGATGTAGAACAAAAACAAAGATGCCTGCATCCCACACAAGAGTTCAGGTTTCAGTTGTTCCAGGACCCAGTCCAGGTAAAATATTATTTAAGAAAACACCTCAGGTGATTCTGATGTCAGGTAGGGTTGAGATTCCCTGGGCTGGAGTGATAGGGGATGGGCCTTGAGCTGGACCTTGGGGATGGGCAGCACAATAGATCAGTGGGGAGAAGTAAGATGAGTATTCTAGAAGGGGAAACAGAAAAGGGATGGAGGAAGGAATGACCAAGGGCAAAAAGCAGTGATGAACAGTGGAGATAGTGTATTAGAAAGTTCTGGGAAATAAAAAATACATATGATACATACATAGGTAAGATGGGACCAGTTCATAGACATTTTTAAAAACAGTGGTAGGAAATGGAAAATTCTGGGCAAGGAAGTGACCAGATGACAACAATAGTAGGACAAGGAGCGTAATGGATTAGGGCCAGTGCAGAGAAACAGGAGCAGGAAGAACAGCTAAAGGCAGATGCAAAAGTCCCAGGTGGAATGACTTGAGCGGGGGCAAACTAGGCAGAGTGCGTAACCTGGAGAAAAGAACCTTTGGGGGCAAGGAACCAAGATCACTGGAGGATGCTGGGGACACCAAAGGAGAAGGGGGAGGAACAAAATGAAAAGACACGTTGAAGGAGCTGCAGACAACTAAGAAAGAGGGAACCAAAAATCCAGGTTGAGAGAACCCTGTGAAAAGGGAAAAAGAAACTGTACATTGCAAGGACCCTGTCTCAGCAGGGAGGGAGGGTGAATGAAGGAACAGAGCCCACACAGTATTTAAAGATGCTGTATGAGGTTGGGGGTGGGAAGGGAAAAATGGGCACTCCAGCAAAGAATTACAGGTTGGAGTGGAGCTGGTTTGGTAAATGCGTGAGATCTTACAGCTCATGGAGAGTGAAAAACGATTGCTCTGCCCAGTATATACAGGTGAAATGGAATTAAGGTGAGAGTACGGGATGTAAAAGAATATCTTCCATGTGCAAACTCACTTGCACTTCGGGGTGGAAGGAGATAGATAACAAGGACCTTCTGTTCATGCTCGGCCCTTGTGAGAGGGGAGCATGTATGGGGTGAAGCGGGAAATTAGTGTGTCACTAGCTAGTGCAGTCTCTGTCCCTGGAGATCCTTAAGCAGAAATAAATACAGAATCTTCCCGGAAAAGGGTAAAGAGATTTTCATCTCCAGCCAGAGCAGGTGATAAGTGCAAGATCCAGAGTTACAAATTATCAGAGGTGAAGGCTATCCCAGGGGCAGGAAATGATGGGGAGCTTGGTGGCTCACCCATGGGCATTCTTACTGGGGAGGCGACCACTACATCTCAGCCACAGGAGCCCATTACTGTCTTATTAGCAGACTGATTCACAGGCCTGCATAGCTCACTGAACTCCCCTACGCCAAGAGGGACTCCTACCTAAACCTCAAAACACTTCCTTACTCTTTGCAGAGAGAATCTGCTGAGCGCCCCCCCGCCCTGCCCCCCACCCCGCCCACCGCTGCTGCTGTCTTCCGTGTGCAGTTACCAGGGCTGGAAGAATGGTGGCAACACTGTCAGCAAGGCAGCAGGGGACAGCCAGGAAGGGAAGCAGCTTCCGTGGGGAGGAAGGACCAAGGAAGTGATGCACTTAGTTGGAGAGGTTAAGTCTAAGGTATGTCCAGAACATCCAGGCAGGCACAGCTGTAGGTGGTCGGAGTAATAGGAGCAGAGCCCAGGAGAAGGGCCAGGCTGGACTTCTGCTTGGGAATCTGCTCTCAGTGGGGGCTCCCTGTCCCATGAGTGGGTGAGCTTACTACAGGTACAGCACATTGTCAGCCCTCAAACATCTGCTGAATGACTGGAGCAGATGAGCCTCGGGGCACCTCTAATGGGGGCGGGGGGAGTAGAAAGAAGAGTTAAAGAAAAGAGACAGAAAGGAGAGGGTCAGTGGGTGGGACTACTGGAAAGTTCAACACCATGAAAGTCAAGGGGAGTGATTCTGGGTAGTCCCATTTTCACTTATTAGATTGATAAAGATTGTCACTAGGGAGAACCGCTCAGGTTTTTGGGGAGTGCAATTGCTACTGGGGATGTGAACAGCTTCTACAAAGCAATCTGGCAACAGACATCAAAACCTTCCCAACGTATGCACAGCCTTTACTCAGGAATACTTTTTCTTGAGTTTACCATTTGGAAATATGAAAGAATATGCACAAGACTTAGCTACAAAATAGTTAACATGGCTGGAATGCTCTAAGATGAATCCCAATGATCTCTGCCTCCTGGTATTCACACCCTTGTAAAATACCTTTCTTTCCCTTGAGTGCGGGGCTGCACTAGTGACTTGCTTCTAACAAAGAGAATGCGGCAAAGGGGATGGGATGTCACTTCTTTGATTAGGCTATGTAGGATTGTGACTTCTGTCTTGCTGTCACTCTCCCCAGCATAGTAAGTGCATGCTATCATTTTAACACGTCCGGGGTAAAGAAGCATTCCTCTTGCTGGCTTTGCTAAAGCAAATTGGCATGCTGGGAAGACCCACACGGCAAGGAACTGAGAGCCACCTCCAGCCCACAGCCAGCTAGGAACTGAGGCCCTCAGTCCAGCAGCCTTTGAGGAAGTGAACTGTGCAACAATCACATGAGCTTAGAAGTGCATGTGTCCTCGGTTGAGCCTTCAGATAAGACTCAGTTCTAATAACACCTTAATTGCAGACTTGTAAGACATCCTGAAGCAGAGGGCTCAGCTAAGCCACGCCCAGATTCTTGACCCACAGAAACTGCGGGTTCTCTTAAACCAATAGGTTTTAGAGTAATGTTTTATGCAGCAATAGATAACTGAGTTAACTACAGTGCTATTTGTAATAAGAAATAGATGGAAACAAACCAAAATGACCAGGTATTGGTTGAATAAAAAAGTATACGAATATGATATAATTCACCTACTAAAATTATGCTATAGATGAATATGAATACTTATGAAATATGTCTGCAGTGTATTCATTATATTTTTTAAAATTTCAAAATATTCTGTGCCGCAAAACCATTATTTGGAATAAATATGTTTTATATATGTGCAAATAGAAAGGAGTCAGTAGAATTATACATAGAAAGGTGTTAATAGTAGTTATCAAATCATTGCATTAAGCGTGTTTTGGGTTTTTTGGTTTTCTTTCTTCTGCTTATCTATACTCAAAAATTGTTTAAAATGACTGTGCACTGCATGATAATAAAAGCACAATTAAACGTATGAGTAAGAGGAAAAGAACAATAAATGGGGATCATCAACAACATAAAATACCACAATAAATTAAGGAGGTTTCATTCATTCTTTTTATCGATTGCCTTCTATGTGCCACGGTGAAAACTGAGAAGAGTTATTTGATTTGATTTGGCCGGAAAGAAACAACTGGTTAACTAAGACAATGTGGCATCATCTCTTAATCAGTGGAAGAAGGGTAAGTGATTAGTTCCTACTGGCTGGATGTACTTGATGGTATACAATATAAACAAAGAAATAGAAGAATTTCAAAGAATGTTACAGAGACACCATAATTGCTACAAATGGATAGGATTACATGGACAACATCTAAAATTGATACATGGTATAAATAATAAGAAAATTGACATCAATTGGACAAAACAGAGGTAACAAAGTTACAAAAATGAGAGGGACTAGGCAGTGCAAATACAAATAGACAAGATGTGTACATACCACAGAGGAAGAGAAATGTATTGTTGCTAAGGAAATCCTAATACTGTTTTGATTTTTTTTGGCCTGGCTGATCTCTTTCTTCAGAATACAGGTAATTTTAGGGCAGAAACTTGAGTTTCTTCCATTGTATTGGCCTTATTAAAAAATATACCCATACAATAATCATTCAAAGTTTGATTCTAATGATAATTATGTGAGAAAAATATTAGATCAAGTTAACTATCAAAGAAAACTGTTGTTCATTTTGTAGCTCAACATTTCAAAAATTTTTCTAGGAAACAGCCCATAAAAAAGACAACCACCCAATATAAAAAAACTCTTCAGGAGACAAATCAACTCTTTGGGGCAGCAAGATATCACACTGAAAAAAAACTAAAAAGTTATTGTTTTTTTCGCATTAAAAACATTTGAAGTACAGTTGATTTACAATGTTTCAGGTGTACAGCAAACTATGTACAGTTATACATACATATATATACATATATGTGTGTGTATATATATATTCTTTTTCAAATTCTTTTCCATTATAGGTTATTACAAGATACTGAATATAGATCCCTGTGCTATACAGTAAGTCCTGTTGTTTATCTATTTTATATATAGTAGTGTGTATCTATCTGTTAATCCCAAACTCCTAATTTATCCCTCCCCCTTCTCTCCCCTTTGTCTTCTGTCTGTGAGTCTATTTCCCTTTTGTAAATAAGTTCATTTGTATCATTTTTTTAGATTCCACATGTAAGTAATATCATATGATATCTGTCTTTGTCTGACTTACTTCACTTGTAGGATAATCTCTAGGTCCATCCACGTTGCTGCAAATGGCATTATTTCACTCTTTTTTATGGCTGAGTATAAAAAGTAATTTTAATTTCCCAACATGTCTCCCTTATTCTCGGGGAGAAAGCTATGAACATGAAACAACAGCTCCTAGAACAAGGAACTCAAAACACTAAAACTACCAAGGTCTTTGCAAACAAATGCAGAGTTAATTACAGATTCTGCTTCTGTTTAGACACACACAAAGCTGTGTCTGGGTACAAACCAACAAGTGGATGTGAATAAGTTTTGAATAAGTGAACCATTGATGGTAAACATGTAAAATGATGAAACTGTAACTAAGGCTTAGGGTTGGAGGAAAAATTTAGGATTATTTTCCCTGCCTGGTTTCTGTGGTCCAATGAGTAGAATTCTAAGGAACTTTTTTCATGCAAGTTTATGAAAACAGAAATGAGGAGCCACAGCATAAATGTATGGTACATGAAGCATCACATGGGGATAGCACTGCAGAGGGTGAACACAGAACTGAGCAAGTCTGCATTCAAAACTGGGAAATGAGTGACATATCTTACTTCCTGGATGTAGAGAGGATCCAGCTGTCTTTCCCCTAACCCCCAACACACACGGAGAACCTACATGAATAGCAGCCAGAGATAATCAGCTGGGACAGCCAAGAAGCACCAGCACCCCAAAATACAGACAATGCGAATGAATGACCCTTGGGTTTCTGAATGAAACTTTTTCTTTCTAAAAAATGCTGTTCGCTCTGTTTAAATGGCACACTATAAAAATGGCACTGTAACTTGTAATTTTGAGATATAAAATGTGAAACAGAAAACAAGGGGTTATAAATCAGCGGGAGACCAATTAAGATACTTAGACTGTCATTCAAAAACATTCCACAGAATGTAATAAAATGAGTGGGTGGTTGGTTCTATTTTAATAACTGAAGGCTGCAGGAAGATTTTATTTCTTCAAACTATCAGCCAAATATATCCAGGACTGACTAGAACATGGAAAGCACAGTTTTACGTTATGCTAAGCTAAAAAATGAAATGTCTCAAAAGACTGCATCTGAACAGTGTTCTGATTCGCAGCAAGGCTCACTTGACAATAAACTACACTTTATGCGCAGTATTTTGTGCAGTTAATTTCATAATCAAATTATATTCAGCTGTTATTCTACCACTTCATCATAAATATGAAAGCAACCAATGTTCCTCAATGAGGGTGGGCTGGTATTTGGGGCAAGAGAATTCCTCCTTGTGCCGGACTATTTTGCACAACCAAAACTGCCTCCTAGACATTTCCAAATGTTTCCTGAGTGGAATGGGGTCTTGTGGTAGTGATGACAATAATCACCCATCGAAAACAATTGATTTTGACTGTTGTGAAATTTGTGTCCTTTAACTGGCATAACCATTTGCTTCTTTGAAAAATGGATCCATATTTAGAAACCAAATAAAACCTGGAAATACTGTTAACATTCCAAATTGTAGGCTTCTAATAATACATATAAAATTTGCAAGGAATAATTATAATAATGCATTATGCTGAAGTATTCAATCATAAAATGTTTTAGAGTTTAATTGGATTTATCTTTTAATTTATAGGCCTGAACCGTAAGGTAAAGGCTGATTTCTCCTGAAACAAGACAGTATTTAATAAGGAATCCTGATGTTTCTTGACTTTCCATGCTGGAAGGGATTTTAAGAGCTCGACTGGTCCAACTGCCTAAGACATCTGTAAAAACAGGTGACAAAGTGGAGGTTCTTATAAACCAAGGGTATGCAATCAACAAAACGGAAGAATCCAAGTCTCTTGACTTTTAGGGGACAGTTCTTTCCTTCAGTTTACAAATTTTGGGATTTCAAGACCCCACGATATTTTTAAAAAATTGAAAACTAACAAGAGGTCACTAAGTTGTCCACAATTTAAATATGAAAAACACCCTGTCATCTATCACGATGATTTCATAAAAGAAAAGCCATTCTAACACCAAAAAATGTAGCAGCTACACAAAAGACTGCCCATTAGGCTGAAAACTTCATCATGGACCAGTGTGTACAGGCTCCAATATACCACTTGATTATTTTACCAGTTCCTTATTTCTGATCCCCATTGCAGGCATTCAGTCAATGACTACTAAGGTTTATTAGGTCTTCTTTTAAAAATGCTACTGGGATGTAACTATCAGTACGTGATCAAACTGTAAAAATTAAATATCTTACCACTGAAGAAGGCAAAGTCTAGGTATATAAAATTTCATTCTTCCTCAACAGACCAGTTGCCTGCTGTGGAAGTTTCAAGCTTGGGGATCTACCTTGTCATTTAACTAAATTATCATTGCCTTTGAAGCAGTCATCCCATGCTTTTCCTCAGCACTTTTGGCTTGTGATGTGCAGCTCTGGCGAACATGGAAAACAAAGTGGAGCTAGGAAGTCCCCACCCTCTGAAAAGACACTGCCCTGCATTCCTGAGTCTACAACCTGGGACCAACACCAACTCAATAGCAGAGTCTTTAGTGGCATCATGGGGTACCCAGCCTTGATCTAACATCTCCTGCTAGATAACATAGGAAATGTTTCTTGGGAGTAATTTCAGTTAACTAAGAGAAAGAAAGCCCCTGAGAGAAAAGGAATGAACGTTAAAACTAGAGTTTGGAATTAACATAAACACACTACTATATATAAAATAGATAACCAACAAGGGCTTACTGTACAGTACAGGAAACTATACTCAATATTCTGTAATAACCTATAAGGAAAAAGAATCTGAAAAAGAACAGGTATATATGTATGTATAACTGAATCACGTTGCTGTATACCTGAAACTAACACAACCCTGTAAATCAATTTTAAAAAACTTCAATTAAAAAAAAAAAACAAAATAAAACAAAAAAAACCTAGATACTCCATCTCTCTCCCTATAGGTTTACAAATTTTTTTCTTTCTCACTGAATTTTTAAAATTTTGTTCGTTTGTTTTTAGTGTCCAAAGGTACCGGAATAAGAGAACAAAGATAAAGTGTTCTATCCATTGAATTAAACAATCCATTTTCCAAGAGATTGATCATAATTCTAATTAGAGTAACAGTGGTCTTTTTAATATTGCCTAGAATGATCAGATTTACATGAAAGTATAGCCTGCCTTTGATTTTCAGCTTTTCTCCTTCACTCTAGGATTCTCACTGGTTGCACCGATCACCCCTTAAGCTGCCACCTGCTATCGCCTCCCACCTTTGATCCTTTGCCATCAACAGTGTAGTCTTCAAACAGCACTGCTGTGTTCTAACTGCAAAAACAAGTGCCCTCCTCAGTGGAAAAATACCACATTCCAGCTTGGTAAAGCAGGTGGTGTGTTTCAGAGGATGGAGCAGAAAGTAGTATCTCTTCCTTTCAAACAAGAAGGAAGACTATTAGCACATCAGCAAATAAAGTCGTGCTCGATGAATTTTAAGTGCTGCCTCACAAACGAAAATGTGGCAAAATCTGAAAAATCAGCTTTTAGAAAGTGTTTCAGTCCATTTGTCAAACCCAACCTCTGAGCTTTTTTTTTTTTAACCGATTTTCCCATCTTTCGAATAATGTGGATAGACCAGATGATTTTCAAGATGTGCATACTTCTTTTTGCTCTGTGAGATAGAAAGCCTGACATTTGTGACAACATCCTGGCGTAATACAATGACCATCACACACAGCACTACTCTGGGACGCACAGTGCAGATGCCTGACACGTTTTAGAGGTATCATCCAGACGAAATAGCCTATTTCATTTCTAGCCCAGGAAGGCAGAATAGAAGGCTTGTGTTTTCACTTTCTGTGGATGATTAGAATTTATATAATTAAATTACTCAGTCTGGGAAATAAAGAGCAAGCAACAACCATATTTGGACTTTGAAGTTTCAGCTATAGGCTCAGAAAAACTTAGTGTTTTCTCATTTCTGTTCTTGAAAGAAGGTTTTTCTTTCCCCTATTAAAGTTGGTTCCTCTGAAGCCAAATAGGACACACGAACTTTCAATAACGTGAAGACAAAACACCATAACCAAGAGTGGGAACTGTCCCTCTGCCACCGACAGATCGCTGCAAATGCAGGGAATTCTGCCAGTTTTGACTGGGGCTAAGAAAGAAGAAGACTTACACCAAGCAGAGTGATGTCCTTCACGGCAAACACCTCTGCCATTGGGTAACTTCCAGATGTGACAACTGCTACCGAGGGCCATGCTGTCATCAGCCTGATGCCATAGACACACAAAGAAATAGTTTTCCATTTTTGCACATAGTTTCACCATACACTGAAGGAATGGCTGAAGCAGAAGTTACATTTTTTTGCCATGGATGCTGGAGCAGATTTGCAAACTGGTGGATTCACATTTGAGATCAAAGGAAGCCAACATCAGACTCAGTCAGCTCAGCTGGGCGTGATTCCGAAGGAAATGCAAGCAGCTTTATAATTCCAACATAATAGTGCCTTCCTCTATTTACAAGGGTGGTAACAGGAGGAGTGATTCAGTACATATAGAAAATGCTGAGTCCGGAAACATCAAACGCATCCATGAAAAGCTGTGGAAACCTGTTCCTTACTAGATGTGTTGCCCTGGCCTCCTACTTGTCCAGAGAGTAGGCAATAACCTTGTCCCTGGGTGGCACATTCAGGTGGGTTCAGTGGCTGCTGCTCTTTGTCACTGCTAAGTGGAGTTTGCCATGATGTGATGAATGACCAGGGAGCCCTCATGGCCAAGAGCAATGGATAAAAGCCCACTTAATCAGATTCCTACAGAACACCTATTCAGTGGAGAAAAGGGTGTAGGTTTTTTAAAAAATTGAAATATATTAATTGATGTATAATATTATGTTAATTTTAGGTGATACTTGATTAGACATTTGCATATATTATGAAATGATCACCATGATAAGTCTAGTAACCATCTATCCCCAAAGTTATTACAATATTATTGACCATACTCCTTATACTGTATAGTACAAACCTGTGACTTATTTATTTTATAACTGGAGGTTTGTCCTTCTTAATCCCCTTCACCTATTTTCCCTACTCTCCTACCCCTCCCTTCTGGCAGCCAGGCATTTGTCCTCTGTATCTATGACTCTGTTTATGTTTTGTTTTGTTTGTTTGTTTGTTTAGATACAACATATAAGTGAGATTATGTGGTATTTGTCTTTCTCTGTCTGACACTTCACTTAGCGTAATAACTTCTAGATCCATCCATGTTGTCGCAAAAGGCAAAACTTCATTTTTTTTTATGGCTGACAAAATTCTACTGTGTATATATGACACATCTTCTTTATCCATTCACCGATTGATGGACACTTAGGTTGCTTCCCTATGTTGGCTATTGTAAATAATATTGCAGTAAACACTGGGGTGCACATATCTTTTCAAATAGTGCTTTTGTTTCCTTTGGGTAAACACCTGTAAGTGGGATTGCTGGATCATACGGCAGCCCTATTTTTAACTTTTTGAGGAATCTCCATACTGTTTTCTATAGTAGCTGCACCAATTTACATTCCCACCAACAGTGCACAAGGGTTCCCTTTTCTCCACATCCTTGCCAACACTTGTCATTTTTTGTCTTTTTGATGACAGCCATTCTGACAGGTGTGAGGTGCTATCTCATTGTGGTTTTGATTTGCATTTCCCTGATGATTAGTGATGTTGTGCATCTTTTCGTATGCCTGCTGGCCATCTGTACATCTTCTTAAACGTCTATTCAGGTCCTTTGCCCATTTTTTAATTGGGCTGTTTGGGTTAGTTAGTTTGTTTTTTGATGTTGAGTTGTATGAACTATTTGTATATTTTGGATATTAACCCTTTATCAGTTATGTTGTTTGCAAATATCTTCTCCCATTCAGTGGGTGGATTTTTGTTTAGTTTAGAGTTTCTTTTGCTATGCAAAACCTTTTTAGCATTATGTAATCACATTTGTTTATTTTTGCTTTTGTTTCCCTTGCCTGAGGAGACAGATCCAGAAAAATATTACTAAGACCGATGTTAAAGAGCATATTGCCTGTGTTTTTTTCTAGAAGTTTAATGGTTTCCATCTTAGATTTAGCTCTTTAATCCATGTTATTTTTTGTACACAGTGTGATAAAGTAGTTCAGTTTGATTCTTTTGCATGTAGCTGTCCAGTTTTCCCAATACCATTATTGAAAAGGCTGTCTTTTCCCCATTGTATATCCTTACCTCCTTTGTCATGGATTAACTGTCCATAGAGTATGAGTTCTTTTGTGGGTTCTCTGTTCTGCTCCATTGAACTATGTGTCTGTTTTTGTACCAGTACCATACTGTTGTGGGTTTTTTTGTATTTTAAAAAATTCATTAATTTTTTTATGGATGTATAGTTGATTTACAATATTGTATTAGTTTCAAGTATTCAGCAAAGTGATTCAATTATACATACCTCCATATATATATATATATATATATATATATATATAAGAATCTTTTTCACATTCTTTTCCCATATAGGTTATTATAAAATATTGAGAATAGCTCCCTGTGCTGTTCAGTAGGTCCTTGTTGTTTATCTGTTTTATATATAGTAATGTGTATATGTTATTCCCCAAATCCTAATTTATCCATCTCCCCACCTTACCCCTTTGGTAACCATAAGTTTGTTTTCTATATCTGTGAGTCTGTTTCTGTTTTGTAAATAAGTTCATTTGTATCATTTTTTAAGATTCCACATATAAGTGATATCATATGATATTTGTCTTTCTCTGACTTACTTCAATTGTATGATGATAATCTCTAGGTCCAGCCATGTAGCTGCAAATGGCATTATTTCATTCTTTTTTATGGCTGAGTAGCATTCCATTGTATATATACACCACATCTTCTTTATCCATTCGTCTGTCAATGGACATTTAGGTTGTTTCCATGTCTTGGCTATTGTATAAATAGTGCTGGTATGAACACTGGGGCTCATGTATCTTTTTGAATTATGGTTTCCTCTGGGAACATGCCCAGGAGTGGGATTGCAGGATCATATGGTAGCTCTATTTTTAGTTTTTTGAGGAACCTCCATACTGTTCTCCATAGTGGCTGTACCAATTTACATTTCCACCAACAGTGTAGGAGGGTTCCCTTTTCCCCACACTCTCTCCAGCATTTATTATTTGTAGACTTTTTGATGATGGCCATTCTGATTGGTGTGAGATAATACCTCACTGTAGTTTTGATTTGCATTTCTCTGATAATTAGCAATGTTGAGCATCTTTTCATGTGCCTTTTGACCATGCTACCATACTGTTTTGATTGGTGTAGCTTTGTAGTATAGTTTGATATCAGGGCTCATGATACCACCAGCTTTTTTTTCTCTCAAGATCACTTCGGGTATTCAGGGTCTTTTGTGTTTCCATGCAAATTTTAGAATTATTTGTTCTAATTCTGTGGAAAACGCCATTAGTATTTTCATAGAGATTGCACTGAAATCTGTAGCTTGCCTTGGGGAGTATGGTCATTTTAACAATATTAATTCTTACAATTCATGAGCAAGGTATATCTTTCCAATGTCTTTGTCATCTTCAATTTGTTTCAGCAATGTCTTTTAGTTTTCCGAGTACAAGTCTTTCCCCTCTTTGGTTAGATTTATTCCTAGGTATTTTATTCTTTTTGATGCAACTGTAAATGGGATTTATTTTTCATTTCTCTCTTTGATAGCTCATTGTTAGTGTACAGAAGCACAACATATTTCTTCAACTTTACTGAATTCATTTATTAGTTCTAATAGTTTTTTTTGGTGGTGTTAAGTTTTTCTATATATAGTATCACGTCACCTGCAAACAGTGACAGTTTTACTTCTTCCTTTCCAATTTGAATTGCTTTTATTTCTTTTTCTTCTCTGATTGCTGTGGCTAGAACTTCCAATACAATGTTGAATAAAATTGGCGAGAGTGGACATTCTTCTCTTGCTTCTGATCTTAGAGGAAATGTTTTCATCTTTTCACCACTGAGTATGATGTTGGCTGTAGGTTTGTCATATGTGGCCTTTATTATGTTGAGGTATGCTCTTCAAGAACTCTCTTATTCCTTAAAATTATACTCTTCCCAAAGTGATCTGAAAGTTACAGCAGATTTTTTTTTTTCTTTGAGAATTTTACTTTATTTTGTTTAAATGGCCTACAGAGACAGGGACAGTTATTAATTGAATGTGAAGATGGATTTGAGATAAAATACTGGTGGCAAATCACAAAAATTCATTTCTTTTTAGGTTTGTAGCAGTTTCTCTACAAATGCAAATGTTAATTTTCACTCTGTGTCATTATCTGCAGATATGTGGAAAATATGACGGCACAGTTTAGTTGTTAGGAATGAATCAAAAGGGAAACTTACTAGCCCTGAAAAATAAACATGTGGGGAACACAATTCTTAAATATAGCTTTCGATGGGGGCAATGCTTTCTATGAAGGTTACGAGGCACAATACAGGCTAAATGCCATGCTCCCCATGCCCCCAGCCCTCCTTATAAATGTGGTGCAGCTGTCTGGCACTTTCACCAGTGATAGTTCTGTATGATCATTAATGTTACCTGCTTAGTATTTGTGAAATTACATTGCATGTGCAAAGAAGTGACGTGATGTTTTTGAAAACCACATGGTTAATGTATTTACCAACTGTGGTTAGAGAATGCAGTTTTTCCAAAAACAGTTCACAATTACCAGTATCTAAGATTCAATGTTGTGTTTTATTCAGTGGCTTTTGCAGAACTTGGAACAGTCTGGTCACATCCAAGTAACATTAAAGATTAGAGTTATCCTGATGTAATCAATCCCAGGGAACAAAAATGTAAGTTTCTAATGTGATTTGATGAAATCTCACTTTCTGAAGATGAGAGCCACATTTTATTTAATTTTTAGCACGTGGTGGCAAATTGGGTATAGAAAATAGCAGATGACCTTATGAGATGTTATTCTTACAAAGGGGCAGTGAAATTAGGCAAATCTATCACATGACTGAACTTGAGGGTTGATTTAGGAAAGGGGAGTTCATGCACTCCATTGAAGAAGTGAACGTTTGCCAAATCCAGTCAAAACAAATCCTGAGTGAGGGAGAACCATCAATATCTTTTCATCAGGACTTCCCTGGTGGCACAGTGGTTAAGAATCCGCCTGCCAATGCAGGTGACACGGGTTTGAGCCCTGGTCTGGGAAGATTCCACATGCCACGGAGCAACTAAGCCCGTGGGCCACAACTACTGAGCCCGCATGCCACAACTACTGAAGTCCGCATACTGAGAGCCCATGCTCCACAACAAGAGAAGCCACCACAATGAGAAGCCCGTGCACTGCAACAAAGAGTAGAAGCCCGCGCACAGCAACAAAGACCCAATGCAGCCAAAAATAAATAAATAAATAAATTAATTAATTAATTAATTAAAAATCTTTTCATCATTTAGGGATTAAGCTGTACAATTAAAGCTCGCCTCAAGAAAAGCCAATATATATAAATCAAAATGTAGAGAGGTAGTATTTATTTTAAAACAAAATTTCTTAAACTAGCACGCATTTTTAGTAATGTGTTTACTTTATGATTATGTTTTGACTATTTAAGTTGGTCTATATACCATTCTTTGTAAACACATTTATTATGCATATGACTTTTGCTTAAAGTGTGCAGGTCTTTGTTACTACCGTTTTATTGCTAAAGGCAACTTGGATTTAGCATGTCTAAAACCAAACCCCTTCCCTCCACCCAATCTATTTTCTTTTGTATTACTTCTGAATTACTTATTTTTTTTAACAGCATTACCAACCACTTTATCCATCCAGATGCCCATGCCAGAAATTCTGGAACCATCCCGAGTACTTAGGAGGCTTCCCATCTGCTTTATTCCCCCAAGTTCTGTAGGATCTGCACTTCACACTCTCTTGAACACAGCCCTCTTCTGTGATGCTTCTGTACTAGTTAAAGGTTTCACAATGATCTCTCTCAGATTTCTACATCTGCCTCTTCTTCTTTCTGCCTTCAGTGTCAAAACTGATATACACATCCTCCCTACCTCCTCATCTCCACAGATACCAGAAGACTTTTCTGAAATGTCAGTCTAAGTAATCACTTGAATAGCTCTCCATAACCTAACAGATAAAAATCAAATTCTGAAAGTATTCCAAGTTAAGCCTAACTCTCCAGCCTTATCCCTTAACACTTCCCCACCCAGAACTCTATTTAGGGCAGGGGGTGGGGGGGGGGAGGGGAGAACATAGGTTAATATTTAAAAGAAGAATCAATAATAGTTTAAGCTAGAAACAAAGTAAACCCATTGTTCTTAGGAGTCTTTCTAAAAAATGATTTATCTGTTGCATTTCCTACTTTACAAGTAGCATGTATTCATTAACTATTTTGTTACTATATAAAAAGCCATAAGAAATGCATTAAGTGTGACAACCCACATCCAAGCCTAAAGTCCTTGACTTGGCCTGTTAAAACTGGTAACAGTTGCTACCGTAGGGAATGTCAGAGTATCTGGTAACAAGTAAAGAGGCCTTTTCAAACTCTGGAAATGAAGCTGCTTTCATATTTTTAAAAAACGAGCACTGTGGCTATATCACTTTAACCTTTCTTTTACTTAGATGAAATTTAAACATCTTCATAGTAATTATAATTGTACAAAAACATCAGTTACTCACAACTGGGATTGACTCTCCTTTTAGGAGACATCCTGGAATTGTGCTGCAGATTTTTTCCTGACCCACAGATGCTGAAATGTGTCTCTCCTTACATGGGATACTCCTTCCTCCCTCCCTAACCCTTAAGAAACACTGCCGTAGAAAGCTACTATTCCACCCTATCAGTGTGAGTGAGGCCATTTTCTTCACGTGTGTCGTCAGAGCAGAAAAAAAGAGAAACCACTGTCTTAGGGATAAATGATAAGCTGGACTGAAATGTATAATCAACCGATGCTTTACTCTGAACCTGCACCATTCAATAGTCATCACTAACCATTCTGGCTACCTTATATTGATTAAGTGAAATAATGATATTTGGGATATGTTGAGTTAAATAATATACAGTATTAAAATTATTTTCACCTGTTTCTTTACCCTGTTTTTAAAGCAGCTATTGGAAATTTTTAAATTACATATATAGCTCATATTAAATTTGTATTGTACAATGCTGCTCAGACATGATTCTTTTGGAATAAGTAAATGACAAACATCTTGTTTATTATTTGCCTTACTGTGATAAAAGCAGAATATAGAATTTATACTGGCAGGAGGAGGTGGGGAGTGGAAGGTAGTGGAAATCCAATTATTTCTACTACCTGATTGTTTAAATTTTGAACAGAAGTAGAGAGAAAAAAAGATGTGTAAAATCTAAACATAAACCAGTTCTTCAGAGGTAACCAGTGGCATCGGGAAGGCAGAATAATGGCACTCCTAAGCATTCTGGAATATCCCCAGATACCCAACCTGTGCAACAAAGTATGCGGTCCACTTTAGCACAACAGAGCTACTGGTCCATCTGAAGTTTTGGGGGTTAAATTTTCTCCATTTTGCTGCCATAAATGATTTAGACGGAAGAGCATTTATTAATTATCCAAAGACTCTCTGGAAGTGATGCTTGCAAATGCCTGAATGTCACACTTTTTAAAAACTGAAGTGTAGTTGAAATACAATACAGGGTTAGTTTCATATGTTCAGCATAGTGATTCTGTTTGTTTGTTTGTTTGTTTTTAGGCGTATACTCCATGATAGATTATTATAAGATATTGGGTATAATTCCCTACACTATAGAGTAAATCCTTGTTGCATATCCCTTTTACGTATAGTAGTTTGTATCTGTTAATCCTATACCCCTAGTTTATCCCCCTCCCCTCTCCCCTTTGGTAACCATACACTTGTTTTCTATGTCTGTGAGTCTGTTTCTGGTTTGCATATAGATTCATTTGTATTATTTTTTGGATTCCACATATAAATGATATCATATACTATTTGTCTTTCTCTGTCTGACTTATTTCAGTAAGCATAATATACTCTGGGTTATTACACTTTCAGAATTTTATTCAATACTACCCAATTGATGCAGAGAGCATATCCTTTATTAATAGCAAAGTGACATAAATTATTATTTTAAAAATCCATATTAATAACCAAAATTCAAAATTCACAACGCAATTATAAACAGGTGGTACATTCTAGTTTGGTACTAATGTGTGCTTATAATAAAGGGATATAAAACAAAATAATTGCAAATAGGTGAATTTTAAATGTCGAGGCAAGAACATACAATGGAGAAAAGACAGTCTCTTCAATAAGTGGTGCTGGGAAAACTGGACAGCTACATGTAAAAGAATGAAATTAGAACACTCCCTAACACCATACACAAAAATAAACTCAAAATGTATTAAAGACCTAAATGTAGGACTGGATACTATAAAACTCTTAGAGGAAAACATAGGAAAAACACTCTTTGACATAAACTGCAGCAAGATCTTTTTTGACTCACCTCCTAGAGCAATGAAAATAAAAATAAACAAATGGGACCTAACGAAACTTGAAAGCTTTTGCACAGCAAAGGAAACCATGAACAAGACAAAAAGACAGCCCTCAGAATGGGAGAAAATATTTGCAAACGAAGCAATGGACAAAGGATTAATCTCCAAACTATACAAACAGCTCATGGAGCTCAATGTCAAAAAAAACAGACAACCCATTTAAAACATGAGCAGAAGACCTAAATAGCCATTTCACCAAAGAAGACACACAGGTGGCCAAGAGGCACATGAAAAGATGCTCAACATCACTAATTATTAGAGAAATGCAAATCAAAACTACAATGAAGTATCACTTTGTACCAGTCAGAATGGCCATCATCAAAAAATCTACAAACAATAAATGCTGGAGAGGGTGTGGAGAAAAGGGAACCCTCTTGCACTGTTGGTGGGAATATAAATGATACAGCCACTATGGAGAACAGTATGGAGGTTCCTTAAAAAACTAAAAATAGAACTACCATATGACCCAGCAATCCCACTACTGGGCACATACCCTGAGAAAACCATAATCAAAAGGACACATGTACCCCAATGTTCACTGCAGCACTATTTACAATAGCCAGGACATGGAAACAACCTAAATGTCCAACAACAGATGAATGGGTAAAGAAGATGTGGTACATATATACAATGGAATATTACTCAACCATAAAAAGGAATGAAATTGGGTCATTTGTAGAGATGTGGATGGACCTAGAGTCTGTCACACAGAGTGAAGTAAGCCAGAAAGAGAAAAGCAAATATCGTATATTAACGCATATATGTGGAATCTAGAAAAACGGTACAGATGAAACTGTCTGCAGGGCAGGAATAGAGACGGAGACGTAGAGAATGGACATGTGGACACAGTGGGGGGAAGAGGAGGGTGGGATGAATTGGGAGATTAGGTTTGACATAAACACACTACCATGTGTAAAATAGATAGCTAGCGGGAACCTACTGTATAGCATAGGGAGCTCAGCTCGGTGCTTTGTGATGATGACCTAGATGGGTGGGATTGGGGGGCAGGGACGTCCAAGAGGGAGGGGATATAGGTATACATATAGCTGATTCACTTCATTGTACAGTAGAAACTAACACAACATTGTAAAGCAATTATACTCCGATAAAAAAAATAAAGTCAACACAAACAAATGTGTAAAGTTTTCTCTCAAACACACACACATAAACTAACTGAGCCAAATTTATGTCACAAAACACAAGCTTTCCTAAGTTATCACTAAGAAAATAAAGATAATGTCAGTCAATGCTATAGGTATCAGTATGGGAAAGAGAACTGCTGGTTTAGAACTGCTGGTTCTCTGACTCACCTTATTAACTTCCTTCATAATTTTTTTAATCATTTATTATTTTTTTTAAATTGTATACATATATCCCCTCCTTCTTGGACCTCCCTCCCATCCCCCCCCAACTTCCTTCATAATTTTGTAGAATATTATGAGAGTAGAGTTGTAGCATATGTGCATTTAAATTACAGAAATTCAACTATAAGCATTTGGCAGGAAGAGAGAACTTTAAAAAAACAACAGGGATTCGACTTTCTATCCATGTTCAGTCTCTCTCAGTTCTTAACTCCAGGTCACTTGGCCTCAGACCAAATAAAGGAGTAAGTAACTTGCTCTCTAGCCTGATGCATAGCTGTGTGTAAAACACTGTGAGACAAGATGTTGTTAATGAATGTTCTGTAAGACTGCGGTCTCAAGGCTATAACTTATAACAGACCTCCTGTCTTTCCTTAAAGGTAGGGAAGTGTCCAGGAACAACACCAAGGAGCTTCCTGTAGGGACTTTTCCTGGCCTATGGTTGCAGGAAAAATCTCTTCTCCACTCACCAGACTTCTTTACACAAAGCCAAGTGCCAAGGCTGTTCCCTGAGAATCTGGTCATTTCCTATCTCTCTGAAATGATCTTAAGAAAAGGGACAGTGTTAAGGAGGTTCATACCAGTGTTGGGGCTCAGGGGGGGCTGCCCCTAAATATGCCACAATGGCATATTGATTATTTTGAATTAAAGTTACTTAAGAATCAGGGATGGATGGATTGGGAGTTTGGGATTAGCAGATGCAAACTATTATATATAGAATGGATAAACAACAAGGTCCTACTGTAGAGCACAGGGAACTATATTCAATATCCTGTGATAAACCATAATGGAA
This sequence comes from Balaenoptera borealis, assembly GCF_965194805.1. Taxonomy (NCBI): domain Eukaryota; kingdom Metazoa; phylum Chordata; class Mammalia; order Artiodactyla; family Balaenopteridae; genus Balaenoptera; species Balaenoptera borealis. The sequence continues at coordinate 59,363,385 of NC_138876.1, read as the reverse complement.
AAGAATATGAAAAAGGATATATCCTTTTTCATATTTTTTCATATTCTTTTCCATATATATTTCTGTCTTCCTTAAAGTAGGAAATAAATCTCACACATGAGAGGTATACACCTTGCATCTGGAGGTAGAAGGACACCCTTATCGCCAGAGAGAGGGAATTCAGGGCTTAGAAGCCTATATAAACAACCCTAGTTACTTATTTTATTTACCACCTCAAGCCCAAACTCTGTTTAGATTCTTCTTGAATCGAGCATCCCAAACCTAAGCTTCTTTGTCCTGTCAATTCCTCTCAAATGTATCATTTCTTTGTCTAAAAAGTATAAAAGCTGCCTGCTTTGACCACTTCTTAGGTACCATTTCTATGAGACCTCTGTGCACATGAATTAAAAATTCTTTTTCTCTTGCTAATTTGTCTTGTGTAAATTTTAATATTAGTTCAGCCACAAAAACTCAAGAGACGTCAAGGGGAAAATTTCCCCCACCTCAACACCAGATACCTATATTTTTTTAAAAAGCTTTCATAATTATTCTCTGCTTTATGGCCCCAAACATCCTTTGGAGAACATGGGCCTTGTCAGTCTCACGGATATTTACAAGCTTTCCCCCTAGTTCACTTCTTCCTTATGTTACGTTATTAATTGTTCGAAAACACAGGTAAACTAAAGGTGCTTTGATAGACCACTGCCTGTTGTGAACTCTTGGTCAGCACTGATAGTATGTTGCCTCTCCTCCCTGGTGCTTTCCCCAGGCCCCCACTATAACTGTCTCCATAAGCAGAGGTGGGGTGTGGGTGGGAGAGCTAAGATCGTGTCTTCGTCTGAGATCTTATTCAGTCCTGGACTGTTTTCAGAGTGAGAGTTATGATTATTATTTGCTAGAACTTCACTAAGATGCTTAGTTCAGGTGCTGTAAAAGAGTATACAAGATTTAAATTGGGGAGATATTAGAGGAGTGAAACAATCCCAGGGAAATCTTAGACTGAGCCTCATCCCCAGAGACCTACGGCTCAAGGCTACCCCAGATTCTGCCAAGAACTAGAAGTTCATATGATAGTAAGTTGAAGAGAGAGCATAAAAATGATCAACTTCATCAGCATCCTACCATGTCTTCTCATTCCTAGCTCAGACTTACAATGGAGAGAACACTAGAAGAGAGAACATTTCTAATCTAGAACTTCATGGTTCTTGCCTCTAGAAGTAGAAAAGAAATTAGCAAGCCTCAAATACTTCGGAGTATCACGTTACATGGTTTCATACTTCTTTTATTCAAGTTGTACGTCTCTTTTACAGATGCTAATAAATGAATCTATTCATTCTTTTACTAAAAAACAAAAAACAAAAAACAAGCATGAATTCCACCATTCCGTTCAATGAAATTTTGAGTAGGAAGGGGGAGAATAATTGTCTTTTTTTCAATTGGTTTCCAATCTCAAGTCTTTCATAGTGGGTTCTGGACTCATAGGTGATCAAAGACGTTGTAAATAATAATTTTGTTTCTACTTAATCTTGATTTATTTGTTGACTTTAGAATCTAAATCCCCAGCAAGATGTGACTTGATTGTGTTCTGATGGCACAATGTGTTTCATTAAGTCATAATGTCAATTATGCCGGTTCCTAGCAATTTCCTGTTTCCATCCCTCTATCCACATGATTATACTTGTGCTTTGGGAAGATCATTTTGGCTGCTGTGTAACAAACAGACAGACTGCAGCAAGAAAACAGGAACAACAGTTACTTGCTGACCTGAATTACTAAAAGGATGGGAAGGGATGGAAGTGGATAAAGGTTTCCTGGAGGGGACTTCCCTGGTGGTGCAGTGGTTAAGAATCCACCTGCCAATACAGGGGACACGGGTTCGAGCCCTGGTCTGGGAAGATCCCACATGCCACAGAGCAACTAAGCCCGTGAGCCACAACTACTGAGACTGCGCTCTACAGCCCGCGAGCCACAACTACTGAAGCCCGTGTGCCTAGAGCCCGTGTTCCGCAACAAGAGAAGCCACCACAATGAGAAGCCCACGCACCGAAATGAAGAGAAGCCCCCGCTCACTGCAACTAGAGAAAGCCCGCGTGCAGCAACGAAAACCCAACGCAGCCAAAAAATAAATAAATAAAAAATAAAATTTAAAAATTAAAAAAAAGGTTTCCTGGAAAAGGTGGTCTTCATAGCTACTTTGTGGAGATTGCTTTGGTTCTTAACAATTACATAGTATTAGTCTTTCTACAACATGGGTAGGTACATTTATATTGCCCTCCCAATATATTTTTTTAAAAAGAAAATGTTCAATGAGATAAGCTTAGAGACCTTTTAAACTTTTCCCTCTTTTCAGTAGTTTCATATTGGTTACAGAGTTTGTGACCTGAAAAGTTTTTAATACATTTAAACATTAAACATTTGCTCCAGAAACTGCTATGCTTCTGGAGATTCAGAAATAATGATACCAATTTTGCCTTATCTCTCACTTAATTCCAAGTTTGACATAAAAAACTTTTCTATAAGTAATATATAGTACGTAAAAGACAAAGGAGAAAATGTAGAGAACACCATTGAAAATGGTAGCCCAAATAAGTTCGCAATTTTCCATTGTCCACTCAATAACTCAAAGGTTAATGAGTTTCTGAAGTTCTTTTTAAACGATACAGTTCCCAGAGAGGCATTCTATAAAGAGAAGATGACTTCATTTTACCCAGCAAGTGATATATATGACATCACTATATTTTAAAACCCTGCAAAACAAACAGTGCCGTATGGTTCAATTTTTTTCCAACAGCAAACTAACAATCTGGAGTATTCTAATAAATTGCTGTTAGGCCTAGGAATATTTTTGGCCAAACTTTTCTTTTTCCCTTGTTACAACTGGTTTGCTAATAGATTTCTTTAGCTTTAGAGTTATAATTAGAAGACAGTTTCTACTTTGCGTAATCAAATTGTAATTGCTGTTTGGGTGAAATCCAACCAGTTTAAGCATCAGTACTTCCAAAAAAAACAATGTCTGGCAAAAAGAGGATAATAAATGCCATGCTCTAATGATCCAGGTTATCTGATAATGTTTTCTTAACAGTTGAGTTTCTTTTGTTTTTTAGAGTCTGGACAGCAAGTGATATTAGAATTATCATTGTATTTTAAGGTATCACAGTTGCAACTGACAATAAATTAATGTTCTCTGATAAACACTAATGATGGTAATAAGAAACAAAAATTCACTTGGGGTCAGAAACCTCCCAGTCTTAGGTCTGTCATTTGTTAAATTTGTGCTCCAGTGCCTGAATTTACTTCCAGTGCCCGGAGAATTTCCAAACACATACATCTCTTGCTTTAGAAGCCAAAAAGCTCAGTTGCAGGCCCTGGTAGAATGAATGAACATAACTGTGTTTCTACCTGCCCACCCTCCTGCCCACTTTCTAACCACCTTCCCAGAAACTTTGTAAGTCTTTCAGAAAATTCCATCCTTTGTTAAATCAGCCAGTCATTTCTGTTGCTTACAACCAAGAAGCCTCATATCTACTTCAAAAATGCATCTCAAGTCTGTCCACTTGTCTTCATCTCAGCTGTCACCACTCTAGGTAGTCCAGACTCCCATGACATCTGTTCTGCACTAAAGGAGTAGCTTCCCGACTAGTCTCCCTGCACCCATCTTGTCCTTCTCAAACCCAATCTACATGTAACAGTTAATGTGATCATTCCTAAATACAAAAGGAACATTAATCATTCTTCTCCATAAAATTCTTCTCATTGATCTAAATATATACTTTAAAAATCTTTAACACAATCAATATAGCTCAACATGATTTGGCTCCTGCGTGCCTCTCCAACCTCATCTCTTGCCGCTCTCCCCCATCTCTGTGCTTCAGCCACACTGGCCTTCTTTCTTACCTTGAGGCTTTCAGGCATGCTCTCCCCTACCTGGAATACCTTCCTCTCTAGTCAGTCTGTCTAACGCCTCCTCATTCTTTAGGTGTCAGCTAAAATGTACTTTCATTAACGAGGCCTTTCCTTATGCCTCAGTCTAAAATAAGTTTTCCTACTTATGGACATCATAATATCCTGTACATTCCATCTATTAAAATTATTATAATTTATAATTATGTATTTATATTTGTGTTGTTTAGAATCTCTCTCTCTCCTCAATTCTACCAGGGCAGGAAATATGTCTATTTATTCTACCTTGTATTCCAGTATCTGGCACATAAAATCCACTTAATTAATAAAGATGTTGAATAAATTTAAAAAATGCACATTACTTAGTGAAAGAAGCCAATCTGAAAAAGCTGCATATATTATTCCAACTATAGACATTCTGAAAAAGGCAAAACTATGGAGACAGTAAAAAGATTAGTGGTTTCCAGGAGTTCAGGGTAGGGGAAGGGATCAATAAGCAGAGCACAGAGGATTTTTTAGGGCAGTGAAAATACCCTGTAGGGTACTATAATGAGGGATACATGTCCTTATATATTTGTCCAAACCCATTTAATGTACACCACTAACATTTAGAGAAGTAAACTTTAGGACAAAAATGATGACAGATGTTGGTAACAGGAGGGGTGCTCTGCATGTGTGGGGACAGAGGGTATATGGGAAATTTCTGTAACTGCCTCTCAATTTTGTTGTGAACCTAGAACTGCTCTGAAAAAGAAAATAAAGTCTTTTAAAAAATAAGGTATTGAGGAACAAATCCTAAAAAAAAAAGAAAAAAGAAACAGAATATATAACTTTCTAATCAAGCTAGATCAATCAAACAAAAGGTAGGAAAGAGAAAACATAGTAAAGCATGGTTTAAAAAAGAAAAAAAATTAAGATGGCGAAAAATTCTAAACATATCAGTAATTATAATGAATATAGTGAGTAAAATATCCTATTTCAAGAATATACTCTATATTTCTATTCTCTGGATTATTTTCTCAATTATAAATAATAAGATGAAAAATGTTTTGTATCTCTTACTTTTTAAAATAAAAGCTAATTATAATAATCTAATATTAAAAAGAATCAACCTAACAAAAATTGGGAGGTGCATATAAAGAAGTGCTTAGAAGGAGTTATAGCATTAGATGCTTATAACATAAAAGAAGAAAAGTCTACAATTAACAGTCTAAAATTCTACCTTAAGAAACTAGAAAAAGAGGAGGAATTTAAACTCAAAATAAGCAGAAAGAAGGAAATAATAAAAGAAGAAATCAATGAAATAGAAAATGGACAAACAATAGAGAAAATCAGTATATGTGAAAGCTGGCTCCTTGAGAACAGCCATAAAATTGATAAACTGCTAGTTAGACTGGTTAACAAAAAAAAGATGACACACTGACCAGCATCAGAAATGGGAGAGGGAACATTACTGTAGATTCTCCATATTTTTTAAAAAGGCAATATTATGAACAACTACATGCTAACAAATTTGACAATTTATATGTAATGGATAAATTCCTGAAAGACACAAATTACCAAAACTGATTCAAAAAGAAACATGAAAGTTGAATAGCACTACAGTTGACCCTTGAACAACAAGGGGGTTAATCTGCGTATAATATAGTCGGCCTTCTGTTTTCACGGTTCCTCCACTTCTACAGATTTAACCAACTGTGGACCATGTAGTATTACAGTATTTACTATTGAAGATCTGCATATAAGTGGACCCGCACAGTTCAAACCTGTGCTGTGCAAGGGTCAACTGTATATCAATCTTAAAAATTGAATCTGTAATGAAAAACACTCCCATAAAGAAAACTCCAGGACCAGATGGCTTCACCAGTAGACCTACCCTTTAAGGAAGAAGTAATACCAGTCCTAAAATAAATTCAGAAAACAAGGAGGAGGGAACACTTCCTAACCCATTTTATGAGGCCATCATTAAACTGATATCAAAACCACACAACAATATCCAAGTAAATAAAATGATAGGTCAGTGGATGGAAATGAATGAATCCTTAATAGAATTTTAGCAAAAACTGATCCTTTGATATATAAGGGGGTTTTAGCTCAGGAATCCAAAGCTGACTCAATGGTTGAAGACTAATCAATGTAACTCGACACATTAAAATAATTGTTAAGTATGCTCATGTAGATAGATGTAACTTTTTTTTTACAATATTCAACATTTATTGATGATAAAAATTCTCATCAGCTAATTAGAAATGGAAGAGTACTTCCATTCTCTCATAAAGAAAGAAAAAAATCCTGCAGCTATCATCATTCTTAACAGTGAAATATACTGAATGCTTTCCCCTTGAAGAACAAGATAAGGATATCCATTTTTGCCACTATTCAGTATTACATTGGAGGTGCAAGTCAGTGCAAAAAGACAAAACATAGATGAAAGGTATACATACGGGAGAGGAAAAGTAATGAGTTGTCTTTATTTGCAGGCAGCATGATCATTTATACAGAACCTCCTAAAAACAAATCTACCAAAAAAGCTAAAAAACCTAATGCCTGAGTTTAGTAAGCTTTCAGTATACTTGGTCAAAATATAAATTGTATTTCTCTGTATCAGCAATGAATAACTTGAAGTTGACATTTAAAATAATATGATTTGGTGGGGGAGTGGCCAAGACGGCAAAGCAGGAAGACCCTGAGCTCACCTCCTGCCACGGGCACACCGAAACTACAACTATTTACAGAGCAACTACTGATGCGAGTGACCAGAAGAAAAGTGGAAAAGATTTGCTACAACTAAAGATATAAAGAATGAACCACAGTGAGACGGGTAAGCAGGGCAAAGATGTGGTACAGTCAAGAGGCCATAACTCCGGGTAGGCAACCCACAAATGATAGGATAATTACAACTGCAGAGGTTCTCCCCAAGGCGGAAGGGGTCCAAGCCTCACACCGGGCTCCCCAGCCTGGGTTTCCGGTACCAGCAAGACGAGCTCCCAGAACATTTGGCTTTGAAGGCCAGCAGGGCTTACTTTCAGGAGAGCCAGAGGGCTGTAGAAATAGAGACTCCACTCTTAAAGGGCACACACAAAATCTCACATGTTCTGGGACCCACAGCAGAAGCAGTAGTTTGAAAGGAGCCTGAGTCAGACCCACCTGCTGATCTTGGAGAACCTCCCTGAGAGGCAGGAGGCATCTAGAGCTCAGCCTGGGGACACAGACACTGGTAGAAGCAATTTTGAGAGCTCATTCTACCCAAAGGACATTGGGGCTGGCAAGTGTCACCTTGGAATCCTCCCTCGAGCTTGTTAGCACCAGGACCTTGCCTCACCCACCAGCCTGCAGGCACCAGTACTGGGATACCTCAGGCCAAGTAGCTAGCTGGGCAGGGACAGAGCCCCACCCACAAGCAGGCGGGCTTCTTTAAGACCCCCGGAACCCACAGCTGTGCCGGGACCCAGCCCTGTCCACCAGGGGACCCAAGACCTGAAACTAGGCCTAGAATCCCCCAGGGTCCCACAGCCAGCCGCCACCACAGCTGGCCCTGCCCACCAGCAGGCTGATACCAACCGCTGGACTCACAGGGCCCTGTGGCCAGAGACCCCACAACCTGGCTCCACCCACTAATGGGCTGGCACTAGCCCTGGGACCAGCCTCACCCACCAGTGGACAAGGCATCAGACCCAAGACCCTCTGGGCCCTGGCCACACCGAGGAAACTTAAGAAAATAAAAATCATATCAAGAATCTTTTCTGACCACAATGCTATGAGACTAGAAATCAACTACAAGAAAAAAACTGCAAGAACACAAACACATGAAGACTAAACAATATGCTACTAAACAACCAATGGATCACTGAAGAAATCAAAGAAAATTTTAAAATACCTGGAGGCAAATGAAAATGAAAACATAATGATCCCAAATCTATGGGAAGCAGCAAAAACAGTTCTAAGAGGGAAGTTTATAGTGATACAAGCCCACCTCTGGAAACAAGAAAATCTCAAAGAAACAACCTAACCTTACACTTAAAGGAATGAGAAAAAGAAAAACAAACAAAACCCAAAGTTAGTAGAAGGAAAGAAATGATAAAGATCAGAGCAGAAATAAATGAAATAGAGACAAAAAAAAAAAGAAAAAGATCAATAAAACTAAGAGCTGGTTCTTTGAACAGATAAACAAAATTAATAAACCTTTACTCAGACTCATCAAGAAAAAAGGAGACAGGGCCCAAGTCAATAAAATCAGAAATGAAAAAGGAGAAGTTACAACTGACACCACAGAAGTACAAAAGATCATAAAAGATTACTATGAACAATTATATGCCAATAAAATATTTGCAAATGATATATCCAACAAGGGGTTAATATCCAAAATAAACAAAGAACTCATTGAACTCAATATCAAAAATTACCAAACAACCCTATTAAAAATTGGGCAGAGGAACTGATTACACATTTTTCCAAAGAAGACATACAGATGGCCAACATACATATGAAAAGACGCTCAACATCAGTGATCATCAGGAAAATGCAGATCAAAACCACAATGAGATATCACTTCACACCTGTCAGAATGGCTATTATCAAAAAGACAAGAAATAACAAGTGTTGCTGGGGATGTGGAGAAAAGGACACCCTCGTGCAGTGTTGGTGGGAATGTAAATTGTTACAGCCACTATGGAGAATGGTATGGAAATTCCTCAAAAAATTAAAAACTAGAACTGCCATAAGATCCAGTAATTCCACTCCTGGGTATTTTTCCGATGAGAAAACAAACACTAATTCAAAAAGATATATGCACCCTGTGTGCACTGCAGCATTGTTTACACTAGGCAAGATATGGAAGCAACATAAGTGCCCATCAATAGATAGATGGATAAAGAAGATATCACACACACACAAACACACACACACACTGGAATATTACACAGCCATAAAAAAGAATGGAATCTTGCCATTTGTGACAACATGGATGGGCCTAGAGGGTATCATGCTAAGTGAAATAAGTCACAGAGAAAGAAAAATACTGTACGATTTCACTTATATGTAAAATCTAGAAAACAAAACAAATGAACAAGCATAACAAAACAAATAGCTATAGATACAGAGAAAAAAACAGGTGATTGCCAGAGCAGGGCCGGGGGTAAGAGGAAAGAAATAGGTAAGGGAGAATAAGAGGTGCACAAACTTCCAGTTACAAAATAAATGAGTCACAGATATTCAATATGCAGTGTAGGGAATACAGTCAAAAACTATGTAATGTCTTAGTATGGTGACAGATAATAACCAGACTTATCAGTGATCATTTTGAAATGTACAGAAATATTCAATCACTCTGTCATGTAATAAGAACTAACATTGTGCTGTAGGTCAATTATACTTCAAAAACAAACTCACTCACAGAAAAAGAGATCAGATTTGTGGTTACCCAGAGGCAGGTAGTTGGGGAGGGAGAATTAGATGAAGGCAGTCAAAAGGTACAAACTTCCAGGTATAAGATAAATAAGTACTAGGGATGTAACATACAACATGATAAATATAATTAACACTGCTGTATTTTATATATGAAAGTTAAGAAAGCAAACCCTAAGAGTTCTCATCCCAAGGAAAAGTAATTTTATATTTATTTAATGTATCTATATGAGATGAATGGATGTTCTCTAAACTTATTGTGATAATCACTAGATTTCTAATCATTTCATGATGTAAGTCAAATCATTATGCTGTACACCTTAACTTATACAGTGCTGTATGTCAATTATATCTCAATAAAACTGGAAGAAAAAAGAGGATTACCAAAAAAAATTAAATAATATTATTTAGAACAGTATCTAAAAACATAAAGTACTTACAAATTAACAAAATAAGTGCAAGATCTAAGCACTGAAAACTACAAATTCTACTGAGAAGAATAAAAGAACTGGTAAATGTAAAGACATACTCTGTCTATAAATTGGAAGATTTGATGTTTTTATGATATCAATTCACCCTAAACTGACCTATAGATTCAAATGTAATAATTAAAATTCCAATAGGCTTTTTTGAAGGGTAGAAAATGGTAGAATATTCTAAAATCTATATGGAAATCCAGCAAACCTAGAAAGATATGTTTCAAAAAGCAGAACAAGGTTGGCATACTCATACTACCTACTATCAAGACTTACTATCACTACAGCAATCAAGAGGGACCTAGAGTCTGTCATACAGAGTGAAGTAAGTCAGAAAGAGAAAAACAAATACCATATGCTAACACATATATATATATATATATGGAATCTAAAAAAAAAATGGTTCTGATGAACCTAGGGGCAGGACAGGAATAAAGACACAGACATAGAGAATGGACTTGAGGACATGGGGAGGGGGAAGGGTAAGCTGGGACGAAGTGAGAGAGTAACATTGACATATATACGCTACCAAATGTAAAATAGATAGCTAGTGGGAAGCAGCTGCAGAGCACAGGGACATCAGCTCGGTGCTTTGTGACCACCTAGAGGGGTGGGATAAGGAGGGTGTGAGGGAGATGCAAGAGGGAGGGGATATGGGGATATACGTATGCCTATAGCTGATTCACTTTGTTGTACGGCTGAAACTAACACAACATTGTAAAGCAATTATACTCCAATAAAGATGTTAAAAAAAAAAAGAGACTGTAGTACTGGCATAAAGATAAACACACAGATACAGAACAGAGGAGAGTCCAGAACTAGACATGCACATATATGGTCAGTTGATTTTGAAAAAGATGTCAAGGTAATGCAATGGGGAAAGGATACTCTGTCCAACAATTGTAACAATTGAATATCCATATGGGAAAATAAAAAGAAACCTCAATCCTTACCTATAACCAGGCAGAGTTAAAATGAGTAGAAAATTTCTCCTCCAAAAGTGGCTCTCCTGAGTCCTTTATGTTTTATTTTCTGGTACTTGCAGGCTTTACCAACATGCCTAGTTTACCCATCAGGACAGGTCAAACACTGAAATGAACATTACTTGGACTTTGAAAGAATTTGGTGTTACCAACGGTATTCAATCAGGCCAATTCACAGAAGTCTCATGCTACTGCAATAGCTTGGCACACATCCAAAGAATTGAACAATTCCTTCCAACTAGTTCTATGCCCTACATCCCTGGAAAAATCTGTAAATTCCCTACTCTGGATTTCAAATCCTTCTTTCTTTTCCCCAAATTTCCACCACTAAACTGGGCATGATTCATTGATTATCTGGGCCCAGGCTCATCATCTTTTTCCAATCAGGCTAAAATACTGTCTTGGCTAATGGACCACTGAGCTCTGCCCACAGGAAATCTCTGACTGGCCTTTGTCTTTACTGACCTTGGCCTCCTATTCATTTCTTGGGCCAAACTACAGTATTGGATTTTCATTCTGGCTCCACTCTTCAAACTCCCGTCTCTTTGTATTCTTGTCCTTATCCTCTTAAAGCTCATTTTCCTAACTCGCCATAGAGATCACTAAAGCTAGTATTTTCCCTGAAGATTAAAAAATACTTAAGATAACATGTTTATAATTAGTAACTCCTCATTTTCAATTCACAGTCTCTTTCGGAGGGAGCTGTTATCTTTTATAACCAGACATTACTAAATGAATAAGTGATGAAACCTTCAGAGAGAGGGATCAGTCATTTAAAGACTGCTGTCCCCACTGTTAGCACTGACACGCCTCGTACAGGTCACCTCACGCCCCACCAAATTATTCCTCCTCCATAATCTTTAAAGTTGGGAAGAATTTTTTTTCTGTCCATGATAGATCTTTAGGTCCAAAGACGAACACTGCTCATTCACACGCTGTCTTACATACTCTTGTGTTCCTCCTATTTAGTTTTCTCCACTGAAGAACCTGGAATAATTCAAGGGATATTTTGAGGACCTCACCTTATAATGCATCCACTCCTCTGCACCACCCCTGCGCACCCCCCACGCCGGAAACAAAACAAGAAAAAAAAAACTGTTTCTTCCTGAAATCAATCAAGCAACATCCCATGGGTAAGTGGACTCTCTTGCATTAATATAACTCATGTAATTAATTTAATGCAGGAGTCCCGGTGGCCTTGCGAGGCAGTCTCGGACACTTCCGTCCAGCCTTCCCTCACCCCTCTCCCTCACTGGGCTCAGACCTGCACCTTAGTCTGACTTGCACCTCCTGCCTTCCCTGCCTCCACCCACCCCAGGTGTTTATCCTAATAAAACACTTGCACGTTCAATCCTATCTTGGCATTTGCTTCTCGGATGACTCAGCCTGACACATCTGGATTAATAACTTACTTAAATTTATGTTTTCCTGAAACTAGCAGCTCTTAAGTGGGTCCTCAGAAAACGGGTAAAGAAACAGGGATTTTGTAATGCAGATCTCAGATACAGAGTTCCTCCTCTGTTCCATTTATCCCCATCTTGAAAAAGATACTAATAAAAGGAAATTAGGCTTTTAAGTAGTTGTGTCACACTAACAACTTTCCTAATATTAAGAGATTCTCCGTTACATACAAATTCACCCAGCTCTAATGAGAAGGGAGCAAGTTAGGAACTGTTATTTGATATTAACCACTTAGGTGTCTGTCTCTCTGATAGTAAGGTCCTGGAGGGTTAGCACCCTGCCTCATTCACTTTTTTACTGAATACTGAGTTCATAGCAGGTACTCAATAAATGTCTATTGAATGGAGATGAAATCAGTGACGCTTAATTGCAGTGAGGTACAGCGATTAAAGAGGGGGGTGGTTCTCAGAACTTTCTAGGGATATGAAAAAACATATAAAATATACCCATTGTTTTCATTACACAAACCATAGAAAAAAACTTCATATTTCATCTTACAAACCACAGAAAGTGAAGTTCAACAAAAATCCTGTTAGCTACGGTGGCAATAAGCAAAATATAAAGTGAGAAAGATTATAGAGAACTGATTTTAAACCAATGAGAAACTCTGCACCAGTCATACTCTATTCACCTAAAATCGTTATCCTGCCCTTCTAAGAGCTGGCCAATACATAATGTCTGGATTTAGAAGAGTAACTTGCAATAACCATGTGGCTAGATATAGTGATGTAGAATATATATATGGGGTATATATAATACACGTGTGTTATATATGACATACTATATAAGATATAGATATATAGGTTTACTCATACCAATATTCCCGTATACCTGTAGACTTACTCAAGCCTCATTATTTACGTACTGCCAACAGATATAACTATTCCTTCTAAAAAAAACAAAAAGAAAAATCCTGTATCTTTCTACATGTCAGGTAAAGGAGTTTCTTTAAAACAAAGTATTGATCTATTTAGATGATAGTGGAAAGTTTACATTTACAAAATAACTTGATAACAGTAAAAGAAAATAGAACAGAAAGAGTGGAGAGTTAGATGAACTCCACAATTTGATTCCTTCATCATCACTTTAAAAAAGAGTAATTTATTTCACCAACTGTTGGCATATTTGTGATAATTAAATTCTTACTACAGCAATGAAAATAAGTGTATTAGTGGAGATCTCAATCAATGAAGCTTTAACTAGTCTTTCCCATAATAGATTAACACATCTAAACTATACCTTGTCATTGGGAAATTTTTGCTGCACATTAATTGATTTAAAACCCAATTAATTTCCCAATATTGTTTAAAGAACTCCATAATAACACTGGCTTGACTTTTAAGTGCACTCAGTGAATTTGAGAGGGAAGAAAGAATATTCTACACAACAGAGCCAGAAAAGGCAGAAAACATTTTTCTTCTTCTTCTCTTCATTATTTTCCCCAGAAACTACTGCAAGTAGGTAAAAATTAAAGAATAAAGATATACCTAAAACAATCGATGACAATTTAAAATTATGAATTCCAGGTCTTTCAACATATAAAGTAGTCTAATGAAAATTTTATGTAGAGTAAGTTCTACAGAATTGCAAGTTGGCCCTAAACTATGTAACACTGGGAAGTCTAATTCTTGCCCTACAGGCTTAGGAAAAAAATAAAACCATAGCTGTTCACATTTCAAATTACATGTCATTTTACCTATGAGTCAACCAATTTACAGATATGAATTGAGGTGCCTACCAGGTTCAGGGCATGATAAGACATATCATAATGAACCCCCAGTTAAAGGAACTAATCCTAAAGAATTCAGCATGTACTTTATATGAAAAAATGAGAAAAGCAAATAATTCCAAGTAGTTAAACAGAGGTAATGAATATATGAAAAGTTTCAATTAAAAGTTAAGGAAAATAAAGAGGCCTATAATTTTATTAAGTTTGACAAATTTGGTAGAAGAATAGAAAAATATGTATTTTTCTAGAGAAGATACTTTTGATTTCATATAAAAAGAAATGAAATTCTAATTACAAAAAGTGAATCGGTAGAAAAGGAACATTTATTCCTTTTCCAAAGATACTATTTTCCTAGTTAGCTATCAGAAGCCACTCAAACAAATGCAGAACTTCTCAAGCAATTGCTTATAAAGTTTCATTATAGATGGTTTTTGGTAACAAAATATATTTCACATATTAAGAATAAGCAAGCTTTCATGCTACAGCATTTCCTTTCTTTTCTTCATTCAACAAATATTTATTGAGCCCTTAATATATAATTCAACATGGTTCTAATACTAGGGATACAGCATTGAACAAGATGGACTAAAATCACAGCCGACATGGAACTTACTTTCTAGGTGAGATAAATGACAGGCAAGAAAATAAGTAAAAGGTCTAGCATGTATATTCTACTACTGTTCCACTGTCATTCTGCCATAATATTGTCCTTTGGTTCAATGCTGCTGGATGTGGTTTAAATAGAATTACAATGTAATAAAAGCCTTTTAATATTTCAGATAAACCCTCTTGGCCCAGTTCTAAGCTAGATCTGTCTTAAAAGGATTACCATGATATAAACCTGGGATCACCAAACTTTTTCTGTAATGAATCACATATAAATATTTTAGGCTTTGCAGGCCATCTATGATCTATATCCCATATTCTACACTTTTTTTTTCCCTTTAAAAATGTAAAACTATTCTTACCTGGCAGGCCAAACAAAAAGCAGGCCAGGGGCTGAATCCGCCTTACAGCCATAGCTCTCCAACACCTGACCAAAAGATATGAGTATCCTTGCTTTTAAGTGGCTATGCTCAGTCATACATTTCATGTTTCTTTTATTTTTTTAAATTTATTCTTTTGCTCTCTGTTGTTCATTTGCCAAAATCTAATAAAACATTCTTTTCTAGAGCCACAGTAGTTCCAACTACTACAGCCTCAGAGTCAGTTCTGAAGAGCATGGCCACCTGCTCTATTTCACACAAGCAACAGAAAAATGTTCTTGGCAGAAAAACCTTCCTAAGTCTACACTTTAGAGAGATACGGCGGAGACTATACATGCTCTCCACTGACTTCCTGGAACAGACACATATGAGGTCTAACGGTCCCTTACCTTGCTGGAGGAACATCAATATTGGAAGAAACAACTTTTCGTTTTTGTTCAAGGAGACAGATGGAGCGAGTGTTTTCTTTTTCATGGTCAAGGGCTCGGTTGACTTTTTTGGTGTCTGCTGTTTTCACATCCTCCTCCATGGCCAAGGGGAACAAGTGTTGATGAGACAGTTTTTTACTAGAGTCACGTTTTAAGTCCTCTGGTTGAAATGTGAAGGCCATTTCCCGCTTAATGCTCCCCACCTGTGAAGTGAAATGCAAAAATTCTTAGTCACCCAAAATATCAGCTTTGCATGACTATGTGCAGATGGCCATGACGAGAGACCACAGACTCTGCTGTCCCTGTTCATCTTGAAGATTTTATAGTTTAAATGGGAAAAAAGTCACACAGAAATAAAACAACTGACATTACAAAGTAATGTACAATTGATGCACCACCTGTCATAATGCAAACAAGAAGCATCGCAAGCACAAGAAAAGCCTTTCAGAGGTGCAAAAACTTCGAAGGCTTGAAAGCATGAGACTTAAAAAAATCTAAAAATTTAAAACATTATTGTTTTCTCTTCTACAACTGAGAAAACTCAATTAAGTAAATAAATTCTTAAATATTTCATGCTGATTATGTTTAAGAGAGCTATACATATAAAATCAAGCCTTATATCTTTGACTATGAATACTGATCTTAACCACACTCTTTTATCTAATGAAGAATTGTTTTTTATCCTTTATTTATAGCAGTTAAGATCTCAATGAAATCCTTCATTAGTATGACAATTAAAAAGTCATATTAATTTTTCTTATGATTTTTTACTAAATGCAATGGTGATTAAAGTTTAAGACAAATATGAATTTAAACCTCAAGGAATTAAAACTGGTTATTTCAGATTTTAGGACTGTGATGACTGAAAAAGGAGACTAAAGTTAAAAAAGAAAAAGGATTTTGTAATGTGATTGGCACTGTAAATGAGGTCTGGAGTGAACTTGCTAAAGTCCTAAGTATACAAAGAAGAACCAGACTATCTGGCAACCCAGAGCCTCACTAATCAGTGCAGTATTTTTCAAAATATGCGCATCTATAAGACATTTCACAGGTCCAGAGACAGTCTCTCCCTTTCATGAAGTCAGTGTACATACTCAGTAAATCTTCACTCGCCCACTTACATAGAGGATATGCTTAGTTGTTTCTTTTTAATTTTAGTTAGGAGGAAAAGCACAAAGCATTTGATCAAATAGATTTAGAATAATAGGAGCTAAAGCCATAAACATACAGCATCTTCAGAATAAAATGAGAATATGTGGGCCCAGTTACAGCAGAGACTGGCAAAGTATGGCATTAATGACTAGAAATTCTCAGACTAAAGGAAAACTCTGAAGTATATGTGTGTTGGGAGTCACAGGACCTGCTCACATATGTATTCTTCCCGAGCCCAGGGATGACTTGTGCCTCAGGATTGCCTTGGCTGGAATGTATCTTTCACATGAACACAGACCCCTAAACTGAGCTCCCTGCTCTCCTTGGCCTGCACTTGTCAGGAAAAAGAGAATATCTTCCATGGTGCTCCTGCCAGACCAAGCCCCAGCTCCTCAGGACAATGGTCAGCCACCTGGGTCTACTTGCAACTCATTAAAAAGTTACCATATTTCTTGGAATGCATTAGTTAATGAAGCAAAGTAAGAGTCCAAGAAAAATGAGGGCTTTTAAGAGCTAACTGTTTTAATGACATCGATACTCAATAGAAAGGAATAAGAAAATATTTCACACTTCTAAAATGCAATAAATTTTCAATAAAAATGTAGTTTGGAAAACTAATGTAATTATAAATTTTTAAAATATCCATCACTAATCACTTTCAGTGCAACTTCTTCTGCCTGGAGGTGGAAGAGAGAGGGAGGCATTTTTTCCACCTCTAGAGCAGTTCATTCCCAGCGATGTTACAACAGGAATATGCCAAACGCCAGGCAGGAAAGATGAAAACAAAGTCCTGGTTTTGATGATTATAAATAGTTTCTCCCTAAGTGTCAAGTGTTACAGTAATTAAATATTTAAGTAGTCATTAGTATTAACTTGTAGCAATAATTGACATCCATACCTCCCTTGGGGTCAACTGGACTGGTTAAATGAATTCAATCCAAAGAGAGGAGGGTTGAGGGAGAACATTACAGAAAGTTTAGCTTTTAGCTCCAAAAATTTAGGAAAAAAAGCCAGCATCTAAAGCAAATTAATACAAAGTAGAATAAACTTCCTATAGAAATGATATTATAATTGTATGTCATGCTCTTAGCTGAGACTTCATAATAAAATAAATTATGGTAATATTCAACAATGTAAGCTATATATCTTCCATAATACATTCTAAACATAAAATTAATCTCTCAATAATAATCAGGAAATTTTATCAATGTAATGAATTTCAAAGACTATTTAGCCCAGACTCCTTTTTAAAAGTGGAATTAAAATGAGTTAGAAATGATCAAAGAAGAGAAAAAAGTGTAGAGGTGAGCAAGAGACTTTAGATACTTTGAGTCATAGGTTCCACTGTTTGTAAGGCTGGTGGAAGGAGTGGGTGACAGGTGTAGATGTTCATTATATCACTATGCTTTAAATTTATATGTATATTACATGTTCTTTTTTTTTTTAATTTATTTTATTTATTTATTTTTGGCTGCATTGGGTCTTCGTTGCTGCACACAGGCTTTCTCTAGTTGCGGTGACCGGGGGCTACTCTTCGTTGTGGGGCGCGGGCTTCTCATTGTGGTGGCTTCTCTTGTTGCGGAGCATGGGCTCTAGGTGCATGGGCCTCAGCAGTTGCAGCAGGCGGGCTCAGTAGTTATGGCACTCGGGCCCTAGAGCGCAGGCTCAGTAGCTGTGGCGCACGGGCTTAGGTGCTCCATGGCATGTGGGATCTTCCCGGACCAGGGAATCGAACCCGTGTCCCCTGCACTGGCAGGCGGATTCTTTTTTTTTTTTTATAAATTTATTTATTTATTTATTTATTTTTGGCTGTGTTGGGTCTTCGTTTCTGTGCGAGGGCTTTCTCCAGTTGCGGCGAGCGGGGACCACTCTTCATCGCGGTGCGCGGGCCTCTCACTATTGCGGCCTCTCTTGTTGCGGAGCACAGGCTCCAGACGCGCAGGCTCAGTAGTTGTGGCTCACGGGCTTAGTTGCTCCGCGGCATGTGGGACCCTCCCAGGCCAGGGCTCAAACCCGTGTCCCCCGCATCGGCAGGCAGATTCTCAACCACTGCGCCACCAGGGAAGCCCAGGCAGGCAGATTCTTAACCACTACGCCACCAGGGAAGTCCCTACAGTTTCTTTTTAATGTTCTTTTATTCATATCAGATATTATATTTAAAAATTTTTTTAAAAGGAGAGTACACAGGAGAGAAGAGAATGGAGCAAGTATATGAAGTCAAATCTTGAGACATGGGCTCAGAAATGGCCCAGAGAAATAGGGTGGTGGCTGGGTCGGATGCTGGACAAGGCAGAATGCTCTAAGATGGAGGTAATAGAGCACATTTGAATGCTGAGGCAGGATGGAAAGGAAGGGATGAGTGAGAGTTTGGAGGAGCAGTAAAAGGGGGCAGGGCCAACATGCAGCCATTGCATCTCCAGCAGATCAGCCGAGGAAAGCAGCAAAAGGAAGATACAAACCCCAATTAAATCTGAACCCTTATTAGATTAGGAGAAGAAAGCAGCTAAAGGAAGATATGAGCCCATTTATATGTGATTTCCAGGAAAGGCAAATCTATAAAGACAGAAAGCAGATCGGTGACTGTCTGGGGCTGGGGTTGAGAGCAGGAACTGATTGCAAACGGGCACCGGAGAACTTTTTGCCATGATGGAAATGTTCTGGAACTAGACTGTAGTGATTTGTACAATGCTACAAATTTATCAAAAATCCCTGAACTGTATTCTTACAATGGGATGAATATTATGGCATGTAAATTATACCTCGATAGTACTGTTGATTTAAAAAAAAAAAAAAAAAAAAAGGAAAGGAGGAAAGAACCAAACCAAGAGTAACTGGTGTAGAAAGCATATTCCCCAAGAACCCCCTAGACCAGAAATTGGGAAACGGTGCCACAAAGAGGCAGCCACGAGGTGCTTGACAACCCAGGCTGCTGCAAGTAGCTGTGCTGTTACACCCTGTGCACAAGAAAGATCAGCTAAAATCCAGTCCCCACTCAAGCCAGGTCCCCAGGCCTCTTCACCCACGGAAGAGGGACATTTTTCTAATTCATCCACCCAGAGAAGAACTTTTTGTACTTCATCTGCCCAGAGAGGGCACTCTTATTCATTTTTTTCCCAATTTGCACAACGCCCTGGTGACAAAAGGAAACCCTTCTGGTGATCTGCAGGGCCTGGGCCGAGTTAGCTTCCTTCCTTGAAGCTGATAGCAATGAATGATGTGACTCACATGAGCTGATATTTTTGTTAAAAGAAGAGTCAGGGAAATCTGAGAAATCTCTCTGTGAAACAGCTCGAGGGGAGGCAAAGGGTTCAACAATAGAAGACAACCAGAGAAAACAAACAAATGCCCCAAATCTAGAAGCCCTAGGTGGCAAATAATGAAGAAAAACAGCAAAACTCTTAACCAGGAATTTCGAGGAGAAAATACAAGGCAGAGGTTTAGGAAGAATCTTAGTCTAGATTTTTTTAAAAAGTGTCTCCTGCATGAGGAAGGGTTAATCTGACTGTATCCCACAGTGACAAGACTGTAAATTGGAAGGCAGTAGTATCTGATTCTGGTTGTCAAATTTCAAGATGGACATTGACAAATCACAACAAACACAGCAGGGCGATGAGGATGACAAAGGATCTTATTGGGAGAAATCTGGGAATATTTCATCTAAAAAACAGAAGGTTTAAGGCCCCCATAGTTCTCTTAAATACATGTTAGAGCCCTCCTGAAGAGGAATTTGAGTTCCGTGTTCCTCTGGAACCAGGATCAATGGTGCCCACTGCTGCTTCTGGCTGACCGCATTCTGACCTTACGGTTTACTCTCTCTTCCTCTTTTCTTCTCACTCTTCCACCACATTGTGAATGAAACATTTTGTATCTATAAGAAAGATTTACTACTTTTTACTTGACTGTGATTTCATGGACTCATAATCTGTTAAGCAGGTGGAATCTCAGAGACCACCTAGTCTCACATAAACATTTTATTTTTCACTATTCCTATAGAATCTGAATGTACTTTTCATTTTTTCAAATGTTCATTTATTACAAAATATATGCTTGTTAAAATTTCAGTAAAAATGTGTATAAAATAAAATGGGGACAGCTTTCTATTCTTCCCCACCCTCCTCCCAACACTGCTCAGTCAGGTCCAACCCCTAGAAAGAATAGCTTTTAACAATTTACTGCAAAACTTCAACTTACTTAAAAGGCATTAAATACCTATCTGTGTATATATACTGTTTGCAGTGTCTAAACATGAATGTGCTTATACTGCATGTATTGCTCTGCAATACACAATAAATCATGGGCATCTTTTCATGTTAGTTGTAGATGTACTATATTTAAATTTTTGAATACTATAACATTTCACAAGATTATATTTTTTAACCTATCCTTTCCTCACAGACATTGAGGTACTTTTAATTTTTCATCGTTAAACATAATGCCACAATGAATATCCCTGTATGTATGTATGCATGTACCTTTATACTTGTGCAAGCATTTTTGTAGGAAAATGTGGAGGTTAGAATTGCTGACTCAACCAACCAAAATTTTCTTCACGGGGGAACAAACTATGGAACACCCATACAATGGACTTAACCATGAAGTCACTAAAAAGAAGTGCATCAAAATAAATCCATGATCTATAAAGAGGCACACATTTGCTCATGATCTACTAAGAGAAACAGGTAAGTTGCAGACTAGTATGTTAGGCATGATTTCACTGCTTTTCAAAAACAAAGTAGTTTGCTAAAAAGCTACACACCTTCTGGGCCAAGAAGGTTCTTCTACTTCTTTTCTTGTCTAATTAGATACACACATACACACATACAGACACACACACAACTTCCAAGTGAGATTATGGGGGATTTTTTTACTTTTTTAAGGTTTTCAAATTTTAAAACTTAATACAAAGAGAATTTTTTAGAGGTTCACAAAAAGTAGGAGGAATAATGCTCTGTGCTGGTCAACATATGAGGGAACTGGCACTCTCAACACCTGTTGGTAGGGGTATACATGTTGAAGGAGGACAGCGTGGCAAAAGGCAGCGAATTTAATGGTGCACCCCTCTGATTTAGCAATTCTACATCTAAAGGAAAAAAATTACCTAGAGAAGCACACAAGAATATTTAGAACAGAATTTCTTATAGTATTAAAAAATGTAAATTCCCTAAACATCCATCAATAAATTTGGGGTTAAATATGAACAAATAAAATGTATAGTTAAAAACAAAGATATAAAAAAAAAAAGATATATTTCTTTATTTATTGAAATGGAAAGACATTTAATACATTAATTGAAAAAAGGAAATCCAAATGAGTTTATGCAATATAATCTCAGGGAGGAGGGATATATATATATAAAGAGAAAAACAATTCTGAAAGGACATTCCAAAATGTTAAGAATGGTTTTCCTTGGAAGCAGAATTATAGTCTAATTTTGCTTTTTATCCTGTTTGTAATTTTTATAATGTTCATGTATAGTTTGGTATTTTAAAATTTATAAAGTTATTCTGTTCTAAAAAAAATACACATCATTTTTATATAATTAAGTTTCTCAAGAATCTGGCATTTATGTAACTAATACCTTTTTCTTCTACTAGCTTTCAGTTACTAGTATATATGCATGCACTAAAAGGAAAAAATGAATTACTTAAAATGATCCATCCAATTGCACTATTACTTTCCTTGATTACCAGCACCTCTCAGCTATACTGTACTACAAGCACTACCATTGAATTCCTTCTTCCTACCCAACACAGAATCCCTTCAATAGCACATCACAGACACACGCTTTATCCAGTGTAATTTCTTGCAAGGGGACAAAGCTTCAGTTAACTGACAAATAAAACTCAAAATTTTTATTCCAACAAACAGCTTTTGTTTTCCTAGATGAAGATAAACAGCCTAACTATAAATATGATATACTTGGGAAAATTGCAATTTTTTAAACAAGAAGTTAACAGTATATTTCAATTGTGAATTTCTCTAAATGGTGTCCTTTGTAAACTGGACTGAAGCTCGTCAGCTTTTCTCAATACAAAAACATCTGGTTTCCATAGGAGGATTCTAACAGCACATCAGAAAATAGAATGGCTTCTAGCATCAGTCCACTTGCTTGATCAATCCTTCCTTCTGTCTACACTCAAGTGCATCCCAGGCTACCTTAATCCCAACACCCTCCCCACGAATATACGGTAATAAGATGCCAAAATGCATGTGTCAACACTCACTCTTGGAAACTGTCCTCACTTACTCATCTCAACCCAGTAAGATTTGAGGAATTGGCTCTGGAGATTAACTGGATTTCCAGGAATAATCTGCAAAAAGTCAACCCATTTGCCTTCTGGGGCTTTCTGAATAGTAAGAAAATAGTATAGAAATTTTGGAAAAGGGAGTGAAATTCAGGCCACAGCAAAAACCACTCTCGGCGAGCAAGCCACGGGAGGCAAGTGAATGGTCCATTTGGCCAAGCAACGCTGTAAGACTCTTCCATTCACCAGGCAACCACACAGTCCCAGCTGACAAACTATAAGAGAATTTTCCCTATTTCAGATTGTCTTTCCCCACCTTAGGATTTATTTTTTAAACTTGCTTTCAAAACACATAAATATACATATTTAGTAACAGATGACAATGACACATCAACTACAGTGTGGAGCATGTAATCAGACTCCCAGAGTTTAAAACATGCTACAAAAGAAGCAAAGGTTATATTAATAATAGGAACAATTGATTTTTAAGTTAATTTAAAATATTACTACTAAGGGTCATGCTCAAAGAAAGACCAGACTCTTGAGTCAACTGACAAAGACTGTGTCCAAAAATAGTCAACAGAACTTTACTCATCACTTCAAAGTAAATGTTTCAAATTTCATGCTACGTGCACAGAAAAATAAGTTGGATGGCAAATCTATCCAGTCCTAATGAATGGCTGTAGTAGAAACACTTTAAAAATAATTGCTTCCAATTGCTAGCTCCTTGATTATATTATTCCCTTAGCCCTCTGAAAACAATGAAGTGGTTTTTGACTGCTTCACTCTCAAGTTTATTATTTCTCTATACCAAGACAGAGAAACTAGCTGATGAAAACCAGCCTGGTTTGCTGGTGTGATGGTGGGGCGAGAAGTAAAACCCAGCACGACAGTGCTGAGACCCTCACTGTGATGGCGGCCACACAGCTACACTACCGCAGCGATCAGTGTTGTCAACGCCGGGTTTACTACAGCAAGTTTCACCTCTAGTATCTTGACAGTTTAATATTCAGCAAAGCATGACTTGGTTTGCCTAATGGCAGATTAGTCAGCCACACATTTAGGAAAGTTATTGCAAAAATTTTTGGTGGAAGACTACTTGGCTGAAGTTTCAAGCCTTCTATTAACATGATGCAAGTGAGAACAAACGACGTGAGTATTTTAAAAAATCCTTTCCAAAGTCCTGAATGGAAATACCTACTTCTATAAAGTCCGATATTAAATTCAAGCCTGGCTAAAGTCACCTGTGTATTTTTTCCAACCAAATGTAAGGAGAGAGAGGAAATATCAATATGGGTCTACCTCACTGGATTTAACTTTAGTATAGAGAATTTTGAACTTAATACAGTAATTAGGTATTCCATTGATTTTATATGTCAGAGTTTAATTCAACCAATCACACCCAGTCAGGTGAAAACCCTGTGGCCTTTACCTTCAGAATATATCCAGAATCCAGTCACTTCTTATCACCTCCACAGTTACCATCCTGGCCAAGCCACCATTATGTCTCTTGCCTGAATTTGTACAACAGTCTCCTCCCTGGCTCCCTGTCTCCTTCCTTGCCATGACTTTCCCACCCCCCAGTTCCTTCTGAATGACAGCAGCCACCTTGTCCCTTACCAACCAGAGTCAGATCATGCCCCTCCTCAGCTCAGCACCCTCCAGTGGCTCCCCATTTGACAAAGAATAAAAGCCAAGGTCCTTGCAGTGGCCTCCAAGGCCCCATTTGGTTTGGCCCCCCGAATCCTTCTTTTCACCCTCTCCTACTTCCTGCCTCCTCTCTTACCTCTCCCTCGACCCTTGCTGGCCTTGACCAGGCCAGGCACACCCCTGCCTCAGGCCTTCTCACTGGCTGCCCCATCTCCCAGGACTGTTCTTCCTTCATATCAATACATCCACACTGCTGGCTTCCTCACCCTTCCAGCCTTTGTTCAAACATCTCTTTCTCAGTGAAGCCAACTCTGACCCTCCTAATTTAAATGGCAGTGCTCATCTCCCACTCCTCATCTCCTATATTCTATTCTACTGTTTTTCTACAGCGCTTATAACAAACTATATAATTTATTATTTATCATGTTTATTGTCCAGGCTGCATTGCCAGAATCTTGCTCTACGAGGGTAGTTTTATTTTGTGTACTGATGTTTCCAGTACCTAGAAGAGTATCTGAAACAGAGTGTGCCCTCAATAAGCATTTAGGGAGTAAATAAATGAATGAATTTTTAGGTGATTATATGTGCTATAGGGTAGCACCTACTAATAAAATCTAAGGAGGATGGATGCCAAGTTCCTGGACCTGCAAAGAGTGGGGTCATATTCAATAGAAATTTCCTAAGCTACCAAGAAGGAAATAGTGAATTGTGCTATAATTTGGAGAAGAGGTGAAAAATAATTACAGGATGGCTACTATATTAATCCTTTCCTTATCAAGTGTTCAATTTTATTTCATGGAGGATTTTATCTCCAGGAATGCAATCTTTATTGTATAATAAAATCTATAAAGAAAATAGGGTTTGTTTTACTTTTAAATTAAGGGACTCTGAACTTTCCTTCTACAAATATCACCCGGTTAATCCAGGACAAACCTGTAGAGAGATAAGGCAGAGGAAGACTTGTCCATACCAATTGCTGTGACTGCCACTGCCCACCGCCACTGCCAGGAGGAGTCGGGGCCCCTGGGCGCAAAACAGGCCGTCACTGTCTCTGACCTTTCCTCATTGTAGCTTCGCCCCAGGGGAATCTCACAGTCTCCTCTCACTGGAACCTTCCTCTGCCCATCACACGAAACAGAGAGCTACTCTGGAGACTGTATACTTCACAGAGCCTCTTCCATGGCCGCCTACTGGAGCCCATCCCCATCTCCCTGAAGTCTCCTCTCCTCCCCTACTGAGGGTCTCTGAGCAACCTTGTCCCCACCTGGCCTCAATCCTAGGCACAAACACACACAGCAAAAAAGAAGAGATTCTTGGCAATTCAAGCAATGTGTCTGAGTTCATTTTCTTCATGGGTTATATGGTTATTTGCCACTGACCTGGGAATCAAACCAGACTTTAAAACATGATTTTTCTGACCAAACCACACATTTCCCAGAAGTGGTTAGAACAGAACTTTTTGGTAAGTTGGAGAACTTTTTGGTAGTTCTGATACGTATAAATTAAAGGGCAAATCAGTTCTCGAAAAGGACAATGCACAATTTCTCTGGGCACAAACAGGAGCAAGAAAATCCTTTCTTTCAAGAGCCTAATCGGAGAGACCAGAAACTGATGTCAATTAGTGCTGGTGGCTCGGAGTGACAGCATGGGTGACCAGGCCAGGCCACGGGCATGTGAGAAAGTAGAGGAAACCAGGAAAGAGTGAGGAACACTCTGTAGAGAAATAGGAACAGAGGGCAGGCAGGTCCTCAGACAGACCAGGCATCCGAGAGCTGCCTCATCCCCCAACCCGCCAAGCCCTCGTCCACCCTGAGCGCACTGGCTGTAGGTCGCCTCTGTGCCTGGACACCTGCATCTCCCTCCTCCTCATCAGAATCCCCGCCCCCCCACCTCACCCCACCTTTCTTTTTTTGCAAAACCTGAGCTGGTTTCAACTTCCTGCAACAAAAAGAGCTGGACTAACTAACCCAATGCCTTGAATTCCTTTGGCAGTAAGAACTCTAAATGCAGCTTTTCCAATTCATCAGTGGTTGCCACAGGCTAACACGACTTCTTTAATTTTCAGAGCGGATTAAGAAGCAGTTTTTAAGTAAAAAAGAATTGTCAGTTGCTAAGTGTTCTTCCTTAAATATACGTTTTATTTAAATACAATTTGTCATTCCTGTGAGCAGTAAACAGCAGGTGAAATTAAAAACTAAAGTTGAACGCTAATGAATTCACATTTTAGCTTGCATGTGGCTCTTAATTCACAGACAGCCAATTACTTCTACTAGCTGCACAGATGACTAAATAAAATCTGCTAATAAATGCAGCTAGAGTGTATTCAAGAAATTAAACAGTACATATTAGAATAAATTTGTAAATCTGCTTATCATAAATTTAATTCTTTAGAATAAAGGTCCAACAGGTATATGAGAGAGTAGATGGGAACATGAGAGAGAAATACGTCCCACTTCAACACAGTCCTTCGTAAGAAGGTAGATGGCTCAGCGGAAGAACTGAGCTAACCCATGACAATGAGCGTTAGGAAGACCTTAAGATAGAAAGGTGTGCTCGTGGGGTTTCAGTCTGGTCACGATCCTTCCTTCCTGCCTTGCTGGCCATGGACTTCAGGCTTGCTTAGCCAGCTGTAATAAATATGCAAATGTGTGCCTGCATGTGTGTGTGCATGCATGTATGTACAAATGAAAAAATACAACACACATACACACACCCACACATACCTCCTAGTAGTTCTGCTCCTGCTAGAACCCTGACTGATACAACATAAAACTTGTATAAGGTAGTCATGCTTCCCCTAGCCCTCGCCTCTAGTGGTCCAGATGCTAGCTAGAGGCAGAGAACAAGTTTTCCTCAGTTTTGTATCCCAGACACCTGATGTATGCAATACTTGGCACATTCAAGGTGCTTGGTAAATGTTTGCTTAACTAATGTAATCAAGTGATGATAAGACAGCAATGGGGCCAGCCTATAAGAGCCGAAAGGAAGATTTGTAAAATCAGGAGACAGAAGTGATTCCATACTCACAATACTCTAAAGTATACAGAAGACAATAACAATAGCAAAAGTAGTAGTAGTAATAATAATAATAATGGCCACATTTATTAAACCCTTACTAAGTACAAGACACTGCATTAAAATTTCTTCATATACATTATTTCATTCCAGTCCCAAAAAATCCTAAGAGGAAGATCTTATCATCCAAACTTTATAGATAAGAAAACTAAGGCACAGAGAAAGTTACGTAATTGACTCGAGGTCTCACAGGTCTTTGCCCTCATTGCTCTCTCCTCTCTACTGGATACTTCCTATCAGCAATAAAACATTCTCCAATATCCTCTATCTTTAAAAAAAGAACCCACCTTATTTTGACCTCTGATCCTGCTCAACTACTGCACCTCTGCTGTATTCCCTGTTGAAGTCGAGTTATCAATAGAGATGTGTACATGAGCTGTCTTCACTCGCTACCTCCTATCTACTCTTCAGCTTATTGTCATTGATTTCTACTTCCTCCAAAACAAAAAGAAATCATGCTTTTGCTAGAGTCACAGTGAACTATACAGAGTATATCACTAAATTTAATAAATACATACTTTAAAATTTCCATTCTCTCAGTACTAAACACAATTAGCCTCCTTGAAGCATCATCTTCTCTTGGCTTTATGATAGCAGGACCAGGGCCAATTCTTATTTGCAGAGCAAGACAACAGACTCTTTAAGAACCCTGGAGAGTCAGGCTGGGATGTTCAACAGGACAATTGCACAGAGCCAGGAGGAAGGGCTGACCATATCACAAGTCTGAACTAGCAGAAGTACCACACGACAACAGGTACCGAAAGCTAGAACTTCCACAACAGATGCTCCTGTAGCACCAGGAAACTTTGACACTGTGTTTTGCCAGAAGGTCGATTCTGTACATGGCTTCCCCTCACTGCCTTATTTGTGCCTTGTCACATGCCTCAGGTGGGTGCATTGCTTTGACAGAACCTAAGTCACACAGAATTCTAGCTGCAAGGTATCTGGGAAGTTCCAGCCACAGCAGCACAGAAAAATAATATACGAAGGGGATACAGAGGTGTTGAATGAGCCAATGTACAGGATTGCCATGCCACCACATGTTTCCAGATTTCTTTCTTTTTTTTCTTTGCAGCCTCCTCTATCTGCTACCCCCAACACATATTTTTAATCTATGTACTTTTCTCTATTTTTATTGCCACCATCATTGTTTTTTTGGACTACTACAATAACTTCTGGTCTAATCTACCCACTTCTACTCTTAACTCCTCAGAATGTTATTGAGAGAATAAAATAAGAAAGAAGATCTCATAACTTTAACATACCATGTAACAATTAATGCTAATAAACTAGTGTTCTTAGTTATAGCTATTAAACTTTTAAAAACATCATTTAAGTAGGCAACTACCTATGTGATACAACTTGAAGGTGCCATAAAGATCCCTGGTTGAGATATACATTCCAATGGCTAAGAATGCCAGAAATATTATCAATAGGGTTAAATCATAGGGTTAATTATATCGTTAACCCAGCATCCTTGGTTAAACTATAACTAAACCAGGAAAAGGAGTCTATGTTTGTTGTGAAATCATGTACAACTGAAATCAAATCCCAGGCCTGCCACTTGCTAGGTAGTTGATCTGGGGAAAGTTTATTAACCTGTCTGCACTTCAAGGTCTGGTCCTCATCTATAACACAGGGATGATAGGCTGGTAGAAAGGATCAAAGGGAAATATCTAGTAAAGTGACTGATGCATGGTAAATAGGCATCATTTCGCGCTGGCAATACCTTACTGAGAATTAGTTTGTGAGAGTAGTTAATATCCAGTGTGCTGGTAAGTGAAAGACAAAGTACTGTAGCAATCTGACACAGGTTCAGTGCATCAAAGGGAACGCAAACATACAAAAACAGGAGGTTCCGGTGGGGGAGATGGGGCTCTGCTCAGAGAGAGCAGTTTGGGTCACCAGGGGCAGCTAGAGGTAGGTAAGGCTTCTGGGAGCCTTGAGTGGGAAACGGGTCATAAGAAAAATAGAAATAGCAAAAAAACCCAGGAAGAGATAACGAAACCCATCTCTCTCTTCATCTCTTAAGTTTTTGCCTGGAGTGAGCCCAATGGGGTGGTATCAATGTCTCTGACCATGGTCCAAATCATCCCACTTCCTGAACTCTACCCTTACTCAGGAATGAACAGGAAATAGAATCCACAGTGGAAGATGGGCAGGAAGAAGGAAGAGGAAGTGTTCAGTGATAGCACATCATCCCTTGCTTTGCTCTACATCCCAAACCTTGTTCAACAACAGCAGCAATCTTCTTCACATCAACAGGATCCTGCACCAGTCTCCCTAACAGAGACAGAGGGCAAGCCTACAAGCTAGAAAACATGCCAAACAGAGGTTTACCTTCTCACCTGCTGACATCTGCTTTCATCTTCAACTCAAGAAATGAGCAAAAAGACAACTCTACTTTGGCTGTTGCTAAAATGTATCTCGTATATTAAAACGTCTCTATGGCTGTTTACTGCTGCGAATCATATGGAAGAAATTATTTTCCACCATTTTTAAAAAAATATATTTAGCCTATGGATTAATTCAATTTATAGTTTTTTTTTAAAAAACCAGGAACTTTGTATTAGTATAAACTTTACTAAGTTAATGAAATAGGAACGTATATTCTAGAATGGTGGCATCTAATTTACTACTTTCAAAGACAGAATTTGTAGAGGGTGGGATTTTGCAAGTAGTTTGACAGGCTTTGTATACTAAAATTCGCCTGATAAACACAACTATGTGGCCCTGACATCCTTAGTAGAAGAAATGAAACTTGGCTGGCAGCCAAATAATACTTATCACAGGACCCTACACAGAGCAAATGATTCATATGTCATATGTTTATGAATGTCAAAGAGCACACATTCAGATTTTTAAAAGTCGAACTCTTTTGTTCATATGTTAGCTATTTAAAGGATATTCTATTTTAAAAAAAAAGGTAAAATATGAATAAGCCACAATTTATTCTCTAGCTTCAAAAGGCAAATAAGTTGTTTACAGCCAGAAGCATGTACATTCTTCCCGGAAAACAGCAGACAAGTGATAGACACTATATAAACACCTTCTGTATCTCTGTATAACACACAATTTTAAAGTATATGTTAATACATTAATTCCCAACTAAAACATCTCTTAATTTTCTTATTTAAAGATCATTTTCCTGGAACTCTTTCTAAAAGAGGTTGTATAAAAGATTTTAAAGGAGATAAAAATTCTAAAGCTTGAATATTTATTCCAACCAACACATAAATCCATCTCCTTTTTCCTAGTGATAATAAGAAAGAAAGATATTTTAGTAGACCTTTGAAAAGAGTGTTTACTTGAAAAGTAGGCATTCATTTAACAAATATTTTTACTAGGTACTGTAGGCACAAGAGACAAGAGTGATAAATACATATACACATATATTAAAAAAGTACAAAGGTCGCTATACTCATGGAGCTTGAGATCAGTGGGAAGGAGGGTCAGAAATAAATGAACCACACAAACATAAATATTACAACTGCAACAAATGCTCTGATAGAGAAGTATATGAGCTATGAGCACATGAAAGGTGAAAAATCAGAGAGGTCTGGGAAGGCAACTCTGAGAAAGCATCTTTGTCGGTTTGTGCTGCTATAACAAATATACCATAGACTGGATGGCTTAAACAACAAACATTTATTCTTCACAGTTCTGGAGGTTGACAAGTCCAAGATCAAGTCACTGGAAGGTTTGGTACCTGGTGAGGGCTAGCTTCCTGGTTCATAGACAGCTGTGTTCTCTGTGGCAGAGAGAGAGAGTGCCGGACTTTATAAGGACATCATTTCCATCATGGGGCTCTACTCCAAGACCTCATCCAAATTGAATACCTCCCAGAGGTCCCATCTCCAAATACCATCACATTGGGTATTAGACTTCAACATATGAATTTGGGGCTGGGGGCAGGGGATACAAACCCTCAGTCCGTAGCAGGAAGTGATGGTTGGACTGAGGTCTGATGAGAGGTGGAGCTACCAGGTGATGGGTGGTTGTGTCAGGAAAGCATGGCGAGCTTAAGAACTTGAAAGAGAGCCAGTAAGGCTGGAGACCAGAGTAAAGCATGGTGTGGAGCATGAGATGAGGACACGGAGAGAGAGGGGGCTAGACCACGTGTTAGGAGCTGAATTGTGTCCCCCCATGCCCCAAATTCATATGTTGAAATCCTCATTCCTAGTACCTCAGAATGTAGCTGTATTTGGAGACAGGGCCTTTAAAGAGGTAATTAACACAAAATGAGGTCTTATAGGTGGGGCCCAATCCAATATGACTGGTGTCCTCCTAAGAAAAGGAGACTGGGACAGAGATAACATGCAGACCAAGGGATGAACATGTGAGGACACAGAGAGAAAGTGGCCATCTTCAAGCCAAGGAGAGACAGAGCTCAGAAGAAACCAAACCTGCCAGAACCTTGATCGTGGATTTCGAGCCTCCAGAAGTGTGAGAATATAAATTTCTGTTGCCTAAGTACCAGAGTCTATGGCATTTTGTTATGGCAGCCTTAGCAAGGAATGGTAAAAACTATGGTCTTGATCCTAAGATCATGGAATTCATGGATGGGGTTTAAATTGGGAAGAGGAAGGGTTATAGATCAGATGTGCCATTTGCTCTGGCTGCAGTGTCAAGGTGAACTACAGAGAGGCTACGTGGATGCAAGATATGGTAGGCTGAATAATGGCCCCCAAAGACATCCACATCCTAATCCCAGGAACCTGTGAATGTTACCTTATATGGCAAAAGTAACTCTGCAGATGGGATTAAGGATCTTGCAATACAGTATCCTGAATTACCCAGGTGAGCCCTAAATGTAATCACAAATGTCCTTGTAAGAGGGAGGCAGAGGGAGATTTCACAGTACTCTACTGCGAGAAGGGTATGTAGCGATGGAAGCAGAGAATGGAGTAATATGCTTTGAAAGCAGAGGAAGAGCCAACAAAACAAGACACATAGGTGGCCACCAGAAGAAAAGGCAAGGAAACGGATTCACCCCTAGAGCCTCCAGAAGGAACCACCCCTGCCAACACCTTGACTTTACCCAAGTCAGAACCACTATGGACCTCTGACCTCCAAATCAGCAAGAGAATACATCTGTTTTGGTTTAAGCCACTAAACTTGTGGTACAGTAACCTCTTACAATGGCAACAGAACCCTAATACACAGGGAGATCAGCCAGGGGGCTGTAAGCAGCAGCCTAGTGGAGAGATGCTCGGATAGTGATAGCACGGATGGTGAGGAGGAGACTGACTTGAGAAATACTTAGGAAGTAAAATCAACAGGAGTGGATGCCGGATTTGATTTGGGGGAGAAGTGAAGGAGAGGGAGCCAGTGAGAAGCATTTGTGTTCTTTACTTTCCTCCTACAACCTCCAAATACAGGCAGAGCAGTGGATCTACCATCCCACTTCGGGAGTCAGGGATCTGACAAGGCATTTAAAGATCTGAAGGCAGGAAACAAAAGCTGTTTTTCTCATTTTACTTCATCTTGGAGTTTAAATTTTAAAATGTTATCTCCAAGTTAAATATGCTATTAAAATTTTATGTGGAGACGATCAAAACCTTCAGTTTAAAAATTATTTCTGAATGTGAAATATTTCTTGACTTTGATTTCAAGAAAGCCTGGAGCCCCTGAGGTGCTTACCATAAAGATCTACAAATGGAAGTTATAGAGGACCTATATTCTTCTCTTCTATTCTATTTGCTTATCATATATTTACGCTCTCCTCAATAAACTTTTAGCCTCTTAAGACCACCAAAACCTAATATGCATAGAAGAACACGTATTACTTCATAACATATAGCCCTACAGCACCTATGCCACACCCTTCCTCGCTTTTGTAGTGACCCTGATCCCACTGAGCTCTAGGCAAACACAGCCATCAGTAGGGCCTTCTCGATGCCAAATCTAATGCAGGTCATTTCCTGCACTTGCACTTCAATTTCCTCACACCGGAAGCTGACCCTGCTGATAAGAAGGGTCTTGGCTACACTTAGGAAGTTCAAGCACTTGATGATTAAAAGTGGTGCTGATGTGACTTGTGCTGTTTGCGTCTCTCACACTAATTGCCTAGCTTATATCAGAACAAAAAAGAGCTAGTATACTCCAATACTCTGTATTCCTCTTTTAAGGATAGAAGTACTCCACACATCCAGACACAGACTTCTACAAACATCACCAAGAATTTGGAAGATCTCTCAGCATTGAGAAAGGAACTATCAGTCTTAAAGATTGTGGGCTTTACTGTTAGTAAGATGATAAGAAACTATCCTCAGAATCATGAATTTAGAACTGATTATCAAGTAAGATTTTGAAGCAGAAGAGGCACAACCAAATACCCCCAAAGGAAGAACACACAAAAAAAAAATCTGCAAAATTTAGCAATTAGGGGCCATTTCACTCAGATGTTAATAACTCTGAATGACATAACAGTCTCCACATTAAAACCCCAGTACCTGATATTCCTAAGTCGCCATGTTCATCCTCAGTGGGGAGGGAAGTATGTGCTTTAATTTTAGAAGATTTTTTTTTAATTGCTAAAGTAAAATGCCTAAACCCCTAAGCTCTGTGACACCAAAAACTGTGTTGCACTATTCATTTATAGTAATACTAAATAAATGAAATAAAGAATATCTTGCTGATTTCTATATTGCTGGGTTTATGTGTTGGATGTTCAAGATTTTGAAGGACAGGACAAAGCTACCTTGGATTGTTATCAGGAAACTCTGTTCATGAATCATGCATGATTAAATCAGCCTTTTGGTTTTGCAGAGATCTGCATCCCTACCAAGGTAATCCAGGGCCATACTGATCTTACTGAGGGACTCATTTCATTGACAACGACTTACATACTCTTCACTGGTGTTTTTTAGCAGGTGCCTGTGAGTGAAACGTACATGTAGTTTCCAGCAGCAACTATTTATTTCCTAAGCAGAAACTTTAAAATATAATTGATATTTATTTTGGAGGGTACAACTAAAAAACATTCCAGACTTACTGAGTAACCCAGATTTTAAAGTAAAGAGACCTAATAAACACACACACACACACACACACACACACATATTCAAGTCTTAATTCTCCTACTTTGAGGATACTGTTACCAGACCATTTTTAAAGGAATCAAGAGATCTTTGGGGTTTATTGGGGAACTAAATAGATTATCTAAAGCCAAGCAGTATGTCTTCCATGAAAAGCTAACTATAGCACTGTCAAAACTCTCAGAGAAGGAGGCATATTCTAGGTGGTCTATTGAAGTGGTCCTGTTTTTGGTTAATAAGTTCTTCTTTGGTTGGACTTAACCTGGTTTCCACTCCAGAGAAACTCAACTTGGTTTCCACTCATTCCATCTTCATTGGAGATAAAGAATAATTAGCCAGTGTCCTTTTAGATTTTCAGAGCTAAAAGGACTCCATATCTAGCTCACCAAGATCATAGGATACAAGATTAACAATGCAAGAAACAATCACATTTCTATATACTTAGAACACACACATGGAAACTGAAATTTAAAACACAGTTACACTTACAATCACTGAAAATAAAATGAAATACTTAGATATAAATCTAGCAAAAACATATACAGAATCATCTGTTGCCTGAAAATTCAAAAGCACTGCTGAAAGAAATGAAGGAAGACATAAATATATGCAGAGATATATCGAGGCAGTGGATTGGAAGACCCAACATAGTAAAGTTGTCAATATAGATTTATCAAAATCCCAGCAAAGTTTTTTTTTTTTAATTTTTTTTAATTAATTAATTAATTTATTTATGGCTGCGTTGGGTCTTCGTTGTTGTGTATGGGCTTTCTCTAGTTGTGGCGAGCGGGGGCTACTCTTCATTGCGGTGCACGCGCTTCTCATTGCAGTGGCTTCTCTTGTTGCAGAGCATGGGCTCCAGGCACGCGGACTTCAGTAGTTGTGGCTCACAGGCTCTACAGCGCAGGCTCAGTAGTTGTGGCGCACGGACTTAGTTACTCCACGGCATGTGGGATCTTCCTGGACCAGGGATTGAACCCGTGTCCTCTGCACTGGCAGGCAGATTCTTTTTTTTAAAAATTTTATTTATTTTTTTATACAGCAGGTTATTATTAGTTATCCATTTTATACATACTAGTGTATATATGTCAATCCCAATCTCCCAATTCATCACACCACACCCCCCTGCCACTTCCCCCCCTTGGTGTCCATACATTTGTTCTCCGGCAGGCAGATTCTTAACCACTGCGCCAGCAGGGAAGTCCCTAAAATTTTTTTAATTGAAGTATAGTTTATTTACAATGTTGTGTTAGTTTCAGGTATACAGCAAAGTGTACACCAAATTCAATGTGTACATGAATGTTCACAGTAGCTTTATACATAATAGCCCAAAACAGGAAACAAACCAAATGTCCTTCAATTAAACAAACTGTGATACATCCGTACCATGGAATACCACTAAGTAATTAAAAGGAACAAACTACTGATACATGCAACTACTTGGGGTTCGTTCAAAACCTTGGGGGCTTCCCAGGTAAAATCTGGAACTGGTCCCCATACACAGAGGGCAGGGAGAGACAGAAGAAAGAGGAAGCCACTCCAGATTGTTGGGTGGTGGCTTTAATAAGCAAGGGAACTTACACAGGAGGCTTCCCTTGGGCGACTGCAATATGACTAAATCTCCATACACCCACCAGAATCTTAAGAGCTTGTACAGAGGCCTTAACTGGGTTCAGCCACTATCTAGTCCAGACGGTCTCAGCAACACCTTTCTCTCTTAAGGCTGCATTCTTGAAACAGCTCCTAGTGTGCAAACAGTGGGCAGAATGTACATTCCAAGGACAGGGGCGGGGGTGAGGAGCCTCCAATTGCCCAGGTCCAACTCTGGGGTCAACCGGTGGTCACATCCTCTCGATGACCTCCTCCAATACTTGGGTGGATCGCAAGGGAATTACGTTGTATGAAAAAACCCAATCTCAAAAGGTTACAGACTATATGATTCTATTTATATAACATTCTTGAGTGATAAAAGTATAGACATGGAAAACAGATTAGTGGTTTCTAGGGGTTAGGGATTTAGAGGTGGGAAAGAGGTAGCTGCGGCTATAAAAGGGCAATATGCCGCAACTAAAGATCGCACATGCCACAAACGAAGATCCCACGTGCCGCAACTAAGACCACACACAGCCTAAATAAATAAATAAATAAATAAATAAATAAATAAATGGCAACAAGAAGGATCCTTGTGATGGGACTGCTCTGTATGTTCACTGTGGTATTGGTCACATGAATCTACACATGTGACAATGTTGCACACACACACAGATGCATGTAAAACTGGTAAAATGTGAATAAGGTCAGTGAACTATATCAATGTCAATCTCCTGGTTGTGATATTGCACTGGAATTATGCAAGATGGTCCCACTGGAGGCAACTGGGTGAAGTATATACAGGATCTCCCTGTATTATTTCTTAGAACTACTGTGGGTGAATTTACAATTATCTTTTAGAGCTTTTTTTAAAGCTAAAGATGTAAAAAAGAAAAATATATAGTCTACTTCCGTTTTACAGGTGAACAAAGGAACATGCAGTAAAGAAATTTACTCAAGATTACACTGTAATCTTTTAGTTAAGAGCTAGGTCAAAAATAAGATTTAGGCCTCTGAATTTCCCACTATGCCACAGTCCTTAACAGAAATAACAAAATAAGCAATCACTACTGTCCCACCCCATACTGGGGGATTAAAATAATAAAGGTACCTTCAAGCAACTAAAAATGTAGTTGAGGATACATGGAATAATATTACGGGAATAAGTGAGTACTACATTTAAGTATTATACAGTTCTATCTTAAATATAATAAGAATATATATAATAAGAAGAATATAATAAGAACTCAGAGAAAAAAGGTAGAGACTTATATTTGTCACACAATTCTACTGCAAATCTGAACAAATTCAAGGCAAGTAACCTCATTTATATAGAATAACACGTATGAAAGAGACTTCTATTCAGATGCCCAGACTTATCTCCAAATATGTTCTATGCTTAGGATACCATGTTATGGGCAGAAGGTGGACCGCCACAGGAGATGGTAATCACCAGCTACTGGTTACCAGACACCACTGCACTACCCTGCCCCCACCCTCCTCAGTGGCAAGCCCAGCAACACAAAACATCCCAGGAAAGACACAGGTCGGTCCTTTTCTTCACAGAAATAAGCCACATGCAACAAATAAGTCCAGCCCATCTGAGGTGGAACTCATTACTTCCCTCACACTTAAGATTTAAATTTATGACTATTGTAATCTGTGGCCCAAAGATGATGACAAAGGCATTTCTATAATACTCAGTTCCATCTTAACAGTATAAACTTTGCAACAAAACACTATAAGGAACTGGAGAGTGGTAACCTGCATAGGGGGCTGACTAAATTTGCACTGCAGTGAGTTCCAATAATGATTTGGATTTTGGTAATGATGGTGGATTTTCAGGCTCTCTTTACCTGGCTCTGAAGATGATGGACTTTTAAGCTCTGAGGATGAAGATTAAAACTTTTATGATAGTTTTGTTACCAATTTAGGAGCTTGTTATATAGCTTGAAAGTTCACTGAAATATGTTTCTTTTTAGAAATCAATTTTTCTTGCCCAATACGTGTTTTTATTATACCATGAGCATCACACACCAGGATTCCATTCAGTTTGTTTTGCTCTGTTTCACATCAGTTTTTCCTGAAATATTTTTTTTCTGAAATATTTTCTTGCATTCATATTCAATGGTAACTTTTAGGATCCTACTCAATTTTTTTGTATCTTTGCTGATTTTATACCTTTATTTATATTTGCTTTTCAATCGTGTACTGGATAGAAATTCATTCTTAATCTTGACTATTATTGTGGCTTGCTTTTAAATTACAGCCCCATTATTTGCTTT
This sequence comes from Balaenoptera borealis, assembly GCF_965194805.1. Taxonomy (NCBI): domain Eukaryota; kingdom Metazoa; phylum Chordata; class Mammalia; order Artiodactyla; family Balaenopteridae; genus Balaenoptera; species Balaenoptera borealis. Next base: position 59,325,003 of record NC_138876.1, on the reverse strand, counting down.
ATATCACATGCATGGTATGGGATTAAACTCACCATACCATGAGTTTTGTTTGTTTGTTTGTTTTCTGTTTGTATCCTCTAACATAGAAACTTCACTGTTTGCACATTGTTGTGTTTTTTTTCAGAATTGACAGGCTATCACAATCTTTCCACAGCTTGTTATTTCTATATTCATAGAAACACAACTTTAAAATCATGTATAATACATGCATGGGATAAAAAGTACTCAAGCACCCCCCTCCCTCCAAAATTAAAAAAAAATAAAAATCTCCCTATAACATCAAAATGCTTCTTACATGATGGCATGTCACTGGCAAAGTCAGCAAAACTGATGCAGCCTGGCACTAAGGCCTGCCACCATCACCCTCTCCTTCCACCAGGCTCCTCCCTGTCCCCTGGTCTCTGTACTTGCTCTGTGCTTCTCGCTGTTGTTTTATTTTGCTTTGCTGTTTGCCTAGAGTGTCATTCTCCTCCTTCTCCACTTTACAATCTCTTTCTCAGCCTTTAGACTTAGTTCTGACATCATTTACTCCAAAGCCCTCATGGACTCCCCTGGTAGTCATTTCCCCCTTTCTGTGTTCCCAGAACACTTCTGAGCTTGTTCCTACAGAACCCAAAAGGCTGCACTGTGAATCTCGCAAACGTGTTTGTTTCCCCTACTTGACAGAAACACCTCAGGTGGGGACCGTGGGAAAGCGCCTGACAGAAAGCAGGTGACAAACTGAGCAGGCGTGCTTCCTGATTGGCCCCAACCATTGGCCTGATGGATTAGGCTATTGTTTCATTTTTGGAAAACAGGGGCAAGTTTATTCTCATGATCTAGGAAAAAGGCATGCGCCAAGTACACAGGCTGGGACATTTTTTTCTTTTCCAGCTGACCCAGGCAGGGATCTCTCAGGACTCCCATTTAGAAGTAAGAGCTGAGAGAGAAAAGCCATGCTTGTTCAGAATCCTGTATGCTAGTAGCCATGTAGGGTGGGACTTACTTTTCTGGTAGGTGAATCTAGAAGGCAATACAACTTGGAAAGCAATAGCTAAGAAAGAAATCCAGTGCCCTCAGTCAATAGGGATCCTCTTGAAAAACACACTTACATGTTATATGTCCAGTGTACTTTGGACACTAAGGTTAGAATATCACCTCTTGTATCTTTAAGATCTGCACCTGGAAAGGAAGGGCAGGGAAACAACATGGGGCTTTGGTGACAAGAACCCTTAGACAACTGTTGGGGATGAATGAAATTATTTGGGGACGTACCTCCATACTGATGTACTCATGGTAAAAATGATAAGCCTAACAATGTTAGTACACTTATGCCACATAAATCAATTTTTAATAAAGGAAGTTTATACTGCTTTGGCTGATAAACTTTAATAATTTTTGTTGTAAATTTCTCAGAAATGTATTAGTTGCTTTCTTGTTTCTCTACTGAGCGTAACAAACTTCACTTGATGGTACAATGTTATAGAAAGGTTATTAAAATGTAACATAGAGTGATATGCCCTCAGGAACTCCTTGTCACCATGTTAAATGGATCCAGAGTTTTAAAACTTTTTATTTCATATGCTCACTTGCACAGTTTTTTTAAATATAGATTCCATATGCTCCATCAACATCAGTTTTATGCTTGCTGCTCTCAGGACATTGACGGTTAATGGAGAGATATATTCTCTTTCTGCTAATTCCCAACTTTTCATTTTCTGTGGGCCAAGAAACCACATAACCACATTTGTTGGGACTGAGTGTTAACAGTGAATAAGGCAACAGGCTGGTGCTTCTCACTGGACTGACTATTCCTAGAAAATAAATAATCATTGCTACCTTTGAGCCCTCAAAGTGCCTAGCATGGTGTTTTGTATACCATGGCCCTAAATAAATGTTTTCTGATGTGAATTAAACACATATGAGCTGTATTTTTACATCTATTTCCGTTCCTCAGGCATTGTTAGCTTAATTTTTTTTAAGGTAGGTCGCCAAGAATAGAGTTTGCCAGATAAGTGATCTCCCTATAAATGATATCATTTTTGTGGTCCAGAAGAATACACACAGCAAGGTGAAAGATGAGTGGAATTCTAGGTGATTATTAATTCCTTCTTTCTTCTTATGGGGACTTTTGAATTATCAGGACAAGTATTACTTCTATGATATGAAAAAGTTACATAAAACCAAAGATTATTTTAGCAGGTTTGTGGAAAACAGACTTTAATGAGGAGGGAATGGAAGCAAAAAGTACGCAATGAGGATACTATAGGAATAAAGAGAGTAATTATTAGGGAAGAAAAAAACATGGTAGAAAAAATAAATATGACTTGGTAATAAATGAGATACAGAGAAGGAAGGTGGTAGAGGAAAATCAACAGACAATGTACAATGGCATGCTTGTTCTTTCATTTTCTACGCATATAAACGTTTATTGAGCAACCACTCCTACTCAAGTATTTTTAATGGGGTCTGGTACCACTAACAATGGAGAAAATCAGAATCATAGGACTTTTTGGAGGAAGGAAAGACAATGATGATGGCTTGGAAGTCACTGGGAGACAAGATAAGTATCACTAGTTCGACATGGGAAAACAGAAGACTAAGGCAAGAATGAGACATAATGGAACATATCAACATGAAAATCTATAAATATATGGCAGATGAGACAAAAACAGGGGGAAAATCAGAAAGAAAGGATTCAAAGTTGTTTATGAAGTCATCCTGAAATAGCCATTTAACCTCTGGCCAGGGTTGCCTCATGGTTAAACCGAAATGATAGTGACTGTCAAAAACATAAGAAATACAAAAGGTACTGTATGTGAAATGATTCTAAAGAGTACAAAGCACTGGAAGAGCACAAGACACAATAAATATTTTGTTGTCACAAATGCAAGGGTAAAAAGAAGGACAAAAGCATGCATTTCCCATTACACATTTACTTTAAAAAGTAAAGTCTTCTCTCCCAAGTGATATGCTCCAAGTCCTATATTTTTCTCTACTTCTACTTCCCAGCACCTTCCTGTTAACTTTGCCAACTCTTAAAAAAAGAATACACCAAAACTAGTTAGCAAAGCAAAGATTAGACGGGCTGCCTGAACAGAGCTCTCCTTTGCAACTCACTGGGCACTATACAGCAAGAGAATATCCTTTGAGAATCTTGCCTAACTTTGATGTCGACATCATAGTCTGAAAAACTAACTTTAAAACAAGGCTTTAAAACAGCAACACTGAAATGGAATTTCTTTAAATAGCTACAATTCCATTTCTCTTCCTAGTATACTAAAAGCATGAATACCATTTGCTACTTGATCCTGGCCACTAAGGTTAAAATTCCGCTCCCTCTGCTTAGAACGGAAAGAAAAAAAAAAAGGTGGAGGGCAAGGGGGAGAATAGGAGTCAGCAAATATGAGCTAAGACTGGCTTTGCAACTTAGCAAATTATTAACCACTGCCAGGTTTCTACATTTGTAAAATGAAAACCATAATATGAGTGTTATACTTTCACCATCCTTGCAGTTGTCATTTCATATTGTAATAATTTATTTGTCTATTTCTCCCACTAAACTGAATGTTCCATGAGGACCACATCTTTCTTGTCCAACAGTATATTCTCTGCATCCAGCAAAGGGACTGGTACAGAGTAGGCACAAAATGAATGCAATGTTTGGATATTCCCAGGTAAAAGTAATAACAGAGGAAATCTATTTAATTATTAATCTATTTTCTTAATTGTGTCCTTTGATGGTCATACATATTTAAATTTGATAACATCTAACTCATTTTTTTCTTTTATAGTTAGTGCTTTCTTGTCTAAAAATTCTTCACCTACCCTGAGGTTGAAAAGATTTCTCCTCTATCTTCTTCAAGAAGTTTATAAGTTTTAGCTTTTATATTTATATATATGATTCATTTTGAAGTAATTTTTGTGTATGGTGCAAGGTAGGGATAGAGGTTTTTTTCTTTTCTTTCTATGACCATTAGTTGAAAAGACTTCTCCACTGAATTTCTTTGGTGACTTTGTTAAGCCATTTCTATGTCGGTCTGTATTTGGCCTCTCTATTCTGTTGCATGACTCTACCTTTCTATCCTGTAGCACCAGTTGCACAATGTCTGGATAGCTCTCATTTTATAGTAAGTCCTGAAATCAAGTAGAGTAAGTCTTGCAATTTTGTTTTTATTTTTCTATTATATTATTGATATTTTGTATTTCCACAGACATTTTCTATTAGCTTATGAATTACTATAAAAAGTCCTGCTGAGATTTTTCACTGGGAATGGCACTGAATCTATACATCAATTTGTGAAGAACTGACATCTTAACCATATTGAGTTTACTAATTGAACATGGTATGTCAATTCATTTGTTTAGGTCTTCTTTAACTACTCCCATCAATGTCTAATAGATTTCACACACATTTTTTGTACATTTTCATTAATTTTATCCCCAAGTGTTTAGATTTTGATGCCATTGTAAACATTTTTTTAAATTTCATTTTTTCAATGTAGTACATGAAACTGATTTTTGTAAACTGACCTTGTATACTGTGACCTTGCTAAGTTCACTCATCAGTTCTGGTAGTTTTGTTATTCCTTAGGATTTTCTCTGTAGATGATCATATCATCTGCACATAGAGACAGTTTTACTTTCTTTTTTTCCTAATCTTTATGCCTTTCATTTATTTTTCTTGCCTTATCACACTGGCTAAACCCTTAACACTATGTTGAACAAAGCAGTTAGAGCATACATCCTTGTCTTGTTCCTAATATTGGTGGAGGAAATTATCTTTTGCTGTTAAGTGTGATGTTATAGGTTTCTTATATATGCTCTTTATCAATTCGAGAATTTCCATCCTGCTTCTAATTTGTTGAGAGGTTTTTTTTTTTTAAATCATGAACAGGTGTTGAACTTTGTTTTCTCTACATCTATTGACATGATCATGTGGCTTTTTCCTTTCTATCTAATTAATATAGTTAATTATACCAATTGATTTTCAAGTATTTAACAAAAATTATATTCCTGGAAGAAAAAAAAGAAACTTTGGTCATAATGTATTATCCATTTTTATATGGCTAGATTTGATTTGCTAATATTTGGTTTAGTATTTTTGTATCTATGTATATTGAAATTCTATAATGTTCTTTATCTGTAATGTCATTGTATGTTTTTAGTATTAGGGTTATGTTGGCCTCATAAAATTTATTGGGAATATACCATCTTCCTTTTTTTTGGTAAAGGGTTTTGTAAGATTAGTATTACACATGTCTTCCTTAAGTATTTAATAGAGTTCATTAGTGAAGCATCCAGGCCTGGAGTCTTCCGCGTGCAAAGGTTCTCAATTATAAATTCCATTTCTTTAATAGATGGTAGGTTATTCAAACATCCTGTTACTTCTGGTGGTCAGTTTTGTTAATTTATGTTTTTCAAGGAATTTTCCCATTTCATCCAAGCTGTCAAACATACTGGCATAAAGTCCTCTACTAACATCATAAAGTAACATGTCCTAATTATCCTTTTAAAGTCTGTAGATCTGTATGACATCCTCTCTTTCATTCTGGATATTGGCGATTTGTGCTTTCTCTCTTTATAAAATCGGTATAACTAGGATTTGATCTTCTCAAAGAATCAGCTTTTGGTTTCATACATTTTCTCTATTGTTTTTTATTTATTATTTCATTGACTTCCCACCATATCTTTTTTTCTTTCCTCTTCTTTTTCTAGCTTCTTTGGATGGCGGATTAGATCACTGATTTAAAGCTATGTATTTCCCTCTAAGCTGTGATTTAACTTCTGCAAACTTTGATAGGATGCATTTTAATTTTCAATTAAAGCTCTTTCTAATTACCATTGTGATTTTTTCTTTTTTCCAAGTGATTATTTAGAAGAATACTGATCAATTTTCATATATTTGGGGATTTTCTAGTGACCTTTTTTTTAATGATTTTTAAACTTAATTCCATTGTGGTTAAAGAATTTACTCTGTTTGATTCAATCCTTTGAAATTTACTGAGACTTGGCTTTCCCCCCAGTAGACAGTATATCTCTGTAAATATTTATTATACAATTAAAAGCAGTATTTATTTTTCAATTATTCAGCGTAGTGTTCTATAAATGTTAATTAGGTTAAGTTGGTATTGTTCAAATATTCTATATTCTTACATTTTCTTGCTATCATCAATAATTGAGAGTAATTAAAATATTCAGCTATAATTGTAGATTTGTCTATTTCTCCCTTTGGTTCTGTAGGCTTTTGCTTCACATATTTTGAAGCTGCATTAGGTGTATAAATATTTAGGGTTTTATGTCTTCTTGATAAATTGACTCATTTAATTTTATGAGATATTCTTCTTTATCTCTGATCATAGGTTTTAGGTTCTAGGCTAGAAAATGGCCTAGATAGGGAAGTTGTTTTCCTTTTGAAGAGGGATGTATGTCCTATGCTAAAGTTATCAATAAAAAGATAAAACGTTAAGACCAGGTTAATAGGCTCAAGAAGCTACTACTTTGTGTGATAGGGACTCTCTCGGGGTAGGGCAGGGTTCTTCTCTGTCTTGTCTCCTCTAGGACCCACTGTTGGTACAGGGTTCTAGGAACTATCCTAAGCCAGGGGTTACGATAGTAGAAAAAAGGGTGTTGGGGGACCATCTGAAGGCCTGCTGCCGCTAGGGTTCACTCCCCTGCCATTCTATTACAATTTTATTTGCTCATAACTCTAACTTGGGTCATGCTTCGCCTCAGGATGCCAAAGTACTAGCTATGTAGGAATGACATTTGTTGTGTACTTAAATCTTTTTCTTTATTTTTCTTAATATAACTCTTTTGACTTTGTATTTTTGAATACATTATTCTGAGAGGCCCTCATTCGCACACTGTGTTCTCAGGTATAGGAGGAATCTCAGGGCTCCAGGGCTCCAGAGCAGGAATAACTTTAAAGAACGACTTTGACTTACCTCTCAACCGGATGACTGTAAATCAGCCCTGAACAGGAAGGTGACACAGAGAGGTTAAAACAGGTCAGAGTTGACAAAAGGGTCTGAGTGAAAACAAAGAGTAAAGCCTGTGTGTGTGTGTGTGTGTGTGTGTGTGTGTGTGTGTGTGTGTGTGTGTGTGTGTATTTATTATTTTTTTAAGGATTCCTGACCAAACCTTTAATTCTGGGACACTGGCTCACTTTCCACATGAGATCTTATCTTCTGTTGGATCAGGCTAAGTCTACACTACACAAAGGTGTGTGTAGGGGTGTGTGTGTGTGTGTGTGTGTGTGTAAGCACACACACTCTTGCATGTATAAAAATCTCAAGATAGTGTTAGGTAAGCAAGATTTTAAGAATGAAACTTCTGTACTCTCCCATGCTGCCTGGGATGTATGCCTGGAACAAAATTAGAATCCTTAACCTTTCAAAACTCTGTATTTCTGTGTGGCTTCCAGATGGTCCTCTAAACAAGAGCTTCTTTGTGGTTCCAGGGCCAGTGTCCCCTGCTGCAGGGGTAACAATAGTGCCCGGGTAGCTAATGGAGAAAGGAGAACTCTACTGACAAATTGGGAGAGCAGCACAGACCTACCTCGCCGAGCACTGTGTGCTGAAATATGGCAAATGTAATAGAAAACAGTGGGCGAGGTGTATCATCCTGGGTGCAGTCTTCCCAAATCGAGCTCCCTCCAGTTTCTGGATTTATCCAAGCTTTGTAGGACTTCACTAGTTGCTGGTTTGGTGACTGCTATGTGATCTAGTTTGTGTAAATATAATATGTTGGTCTTTCTCATGTTGTTTTGGGGTGTTTCTTGTTTACAAATTTCTTTCTGTATTGAAAGAAAAATAATCAAAGCATTTTTGTCAAAAGAGTCTGCACCAGGCAAGAAGGTCTGAACTATAAGCTCCGTGCCACTTTTCACAAAGCGGGACTTCCTTACCCATTTTCTCATCCTGCTCCTTCCCTTACTTCCTATTTTGGACAAGTTCTTCTGTCCTGAAAACTTGACTCCTGTCCCACCTCTAGCCAAAACAAACAACAAGACACACATACATATTTAATTCTCGGGATGACTCTAAACCCTAAAAGACTTGCATAAAACCTGAATAAACTAGGAACTCTTTAGCCCTCATTTCCAACCCATAGCAAGGGGCTTCCACATAGAAACTCAGAGTGGGAGACTGAGAAGGGAAAGAAAGTCTATGCAATGCACTCAGGGACTCTTCTGCTGATGCAAGAATCTGATGTCAAAGTGAACACAAGATTATCTAATAGGATGTAGACTGGATGTAATTCAACTCCATGTTTACTGCTAGAAACCAAAGTTTTATCTGGACTTTACAAGAAGGAAGAGAGTGGGGGAGGAAAATGAGGACCTGCCTGTGTCCTTTCTCTAATTCCTTTCCCCTTTTTCCTGAACTGCAGACTAGACTCCCTTGGGCTGTGGTGACCCCATCATTGGGGTATATTCATTAAATGGTTGATTTTGCTATACTGGATTTTTCTTTTCTCTCTCTCCTCTTACTGTCTTCTAACGCATGTTAACCCTTCTCTCCCTCCTGCTTTTCTTCCTGAAGAAGCACAATGAATGAATAAAGACTTCTTGGCACTGAAAAATAAAGTAAAACAACACAAGTATAGGTGCATACAAAGCAGTACGGAGTAGTGACTGCTAATGGGTACAGTGTTGCTTTTTGGGGTGACAAAATATTCCAAAATTTGATTGTGGTGATGGCTGTACAGCTCTGTGACTGTACTAGAAAACATTGACTTGGGTATTTTAAAAGGGAGTGTTATATGGTATGTTACCTGAATTAAATGATAATAAAGCTGTTGAGAGAGAGAAATAGAGAGATGGAGAATTACATCTGAAGTGTTCCAGGGCTCAGTCTTAGGCACTTTCTCTTCTCTACCTGCACTGTAGGTATTCTCACCCAATCCTATCACTTTAAATATTGCCCATGTGCCCATGACTTCTGATTTTTTTTTTTTAAATTATATCTCAAAGCTCTTTTTATTTTTATTTATATATATATTTTTGGCTGTGTTGGGTCTTCGTTTCTGTGCTAGGGCTTTCTCTAGTTGCGGCAAGCGGGGGCCACTCTTCATCACGGTGCACGGGCCTCTCACTGTCGCGGCCTCTCTTTGTTGCGGAGCACAAGCTCCAGACGCGCAGGCTCAGTGGTTGTGGCTCACGGGCCCAGTTGCTCCGCGGCATGTGGGATCTTCCCAGACCAGGGCTCGAACCCGTGTCCCCTGCATTGGCAGGCAGATTCTCAACCGCTGCGCCACCAGGGAAGCCCATGACTTCTGATTTTTATCGTTAGTTCTGTCTTCTCCACCTACCTCCAGCCTACCTGACATCTCCACATGGGGGTCTTACAGGCATCTCACACTTAACATAGTTAAGACGGAACTCGATTCCCCTTTCCAACCCAAATCTTCTCTTCCTCCATGCATTCCGAGCTTAGCAACGCACAACCATCCGCAAAGTTTACTCTCTGTCTCTCCAGCTAGAATGTGAACGGGAACCCTTCCAACGTCTTTTCTCTCCTGTGTCCTTGGAGCTGACAAAGAGTAGGAGCTTAGTGAATAGTTGTTGAATGAAATAACCATGGGATTGAATGAAGTAGCAACCACCTGCCACGCAAATTTTTTAAACAATCAAACCATTAACTTGTCACTGAATTTAAACAAGATCTTTGAGATAACTCAATTTTAACACATAAAGATAGCCATATTTTACAAGCAGTGAAAACTACATCATTTCTATTATAGTCTTTAAAGTAAAAAGAATTTTCTCTAATAACCTCTGTGCTAGATTGCAAGAAAATTTCAAGCGACAAAATCAATACAGAGAGTTGAGAAACCTATTTGAATAGAACTCTCTTTTAGAATAAGAATAAAGAGCTGAAGAATATTGCTGTCACCCAACAGATGGCTAAGAGCACATTTTCAGAACCTCATAAACATCCACCAGGCGTGGCAGTTCCTCTTCCCTTTCCATAAACCCTACCTTGGGTCATTTCAAACCTTCTACTGGCTCCTCCCATTCTGTCCACCTCCTCTTCCCCACTCTAAGATGCTACAGTGTTCATGGTATGCTTACATAGGCTCAGGGGTCCATTTTCCTCCTTTTTCTGAGATAATTTTTATTGCAAGTAATATCTGATGAAAAAGACTATTTTTCCTTCAGATACTCTTCACATATTCATTTTTTATAAGTCGTAAGATCCTTATGCTAATATTTCTACTATTTTTCTAACATTTTGTTAAACTAGTTTTGAGTTGTAAGTATATGAACTTGTTAATTGAAACACTGTCAAAAGCTTACATTTAAAAAAAAAAATTGTTCTTTAAGTTAAACTTTGGATCCTAACCCAAATTGATACAAATTAGTGAGGTTTGTTCTTCAGCAAGCACTTGTAGCCGACTTTCAAAGAATAAATAAGCTACATGAAAGTGTTTATGACAACCTATGAAAATTGTATTTCATGTTCTTTTAATTTAAAATTTACTGCAAAATAAAGCCCTTCTTTCCTTAAATTTCCATTGTTGCTTAGGTAACAATTCCAATTATTTTTTAAATCTGTTGGCCCCAAATGTTTTCTGAAATGTTTGACAAATATGTCATTTGGTAAAAAAAAATTCTCTCTGTATTTTTTTGTCCACAGAAACTGCCCTATTCTTCTCCAACACTTATTTCCCACATCTATAACATGGAGATAATAAAATCCACCTTCCAAGATTACCAAGTTAGTTATGAGAGCCCTCTAAAAATTATAATGCATTAAATGTTGGGTAATACTGAAATAAATATTGAACAATAGCCAGTAAAGAGTCCTTACACAAGGTACTGTGTTCACAAATGCTTAACCCCTTTATTTGCAGTAGTTATACTGTTGTTGACAGAAAATGTGTCAATCCTAGTCTCCTACTGAATTTATACATTCCCTTCATTTAAACAATTGTGATACTTTCAATCTTTTTTCTTCTAGAATGTGGAAAACATATTATTAAATATACCTGCCTGGGTATCAGCACCGTGTGTTTTTCTGCTCCCTGGGAACCTTGTAATTCTGTCATGATAGCACTTCCCATACCTCCTATCTCCTCCACTAGACCCATCATGGAGCCTGATTTACCAAGAGAAGTAGGGTTTGCTACCGGTTTTTAAATTTCACACACAGGAATGGTATTCATGAATACAAAAGTGAAAATTCACCACATAAAATACTCCTTTTTTTTTTTAGAAACTTGATACTGAAGAAATTAGCAGCCTTATGACAAAAAATGTTTCAAAGCTTGCAGGACCCACTAACAATATTTTAACCTTTCTCTGTGTGTATGACAATTTATTTCTTTAATAATGCAGTTTTAGTAATTTATCCCAAGTATAAACCACTTATCCATGGATTTCCCATTTAGAAAAATAATTTTAAACCGGTATTTCCCAAAATGTATCCCAAGGGAAAGATGTTCCAGAAAAAAAAAAAAAAGGCTCTGTAGTCCAATAAATATGTGAATGCCACAATCTATATTCACCTTCTTAGAAATTCAAAATGGCCCTTGGCATCTATGGTCAATAACTTCTTCATAGGTATATGGGTGTTGTACTACTCATTCAATTTCCTCTATGTTTAAAACATTTTATAACTTAAAAAAAATCTGGGGCTTCCCTGGTGGCGCAGTGGTTGAGAATCTGCCTGCCAATGCAGGGGACACGGGTTCGAGCCCTGGTCCAAGAAGATCCCACGTGCCGCGGAGCAACTAGGCCCGTGAGTCACAATTACTGTGCCTGCGTGTCTGGAGCCTGTGCTCCGCAACAAGAGAGGCCGCGATAGTGAGAGGCCCCCGCTTGCCGCAACTAGAGAAAGCCCTTGCACAGAAACGAAGACCCAACACAGCCATAAATAAATAAATAAACCCAAAGTTTAAAAAAACAAACAAACTGTATCTCTCTTTTTAACTGGAATTTCCCCATGCTGTTTAACCAGAGTCCATTTCTCCGCCATCTAGGTATCTTCCAATAGTAGAAGCAAGTATTTACAAGAGTTTAGAAGTATACTTTGGGCTCTGCATCTCCATCTACCCAAAGAACAGTGAATTCTTCACCAAACAAAAGCACAACAGGTCGTAGACACCAGTGCAGAGGAGGATGGAAAGGGCGAATTCACACCTCAGGGGTTCTCAGCCACACGCAAGTTAGAGGTGAAAGGTGACATCACTGTATTTCCATCACAGGCTTCAACGACACATAGACACATAATTCAACATGCGTGGTAAGCCTTTTCCCGCCTGTATGGCTACTAGCCAGGTTTTTTCCAGTATAAGAGCTATAGATCTGAACAGACTGATGAGCCTGAGAGCTAGAATGTTTCTGTCCTCTTCGCACAAGTAGATAAATGACTCACAGCTTCCTGAGATGAAAGGGAAGATTCAAGCTCACCACTGATACAATGGAACACCCCAGAGTTCAGATGAACGAAGTCACTTCAGGAAGCAGCTCTCTGAAATACCTTGGTAGTGTGGAACAAGCAGGAGGCTGTAACAGTCAAAATAACTGTAGGATTTTGAATCCTTGAACAAAGTTTTACAAAAGATTCTTTTCTGGAACCATAAAGGAGATAAATTGCCATCCATGTCTCAATTCAGGAGGTCTGTGGGCCATATTTAATAACAATAGGCAAGGACAGAACAACATTATACCAATTTTATTTGATAACACTGAAGCATTGAGACATCAAGTTACTTGATAAGGCCATGCAACTAGCAAGTGAAGAAGCCAAAATTTGAACCCAGAGGCTGTTACCTCACATCTTGATTTACACAGAGGAAACAGTGGGGAGGGGGGCATATAGGGGGATCATCTGCTTTGACTCAACCATGTTCCCTCCCATCTTACTAACGAGCCCACTACACAGGTCATATTAATGGACTAAAATTATCCTGTCTGTAGGTTTTATTAAATGATATTTCAAGGCACATTGCCTTCAAAAAATTGGATTTAATTTAAAATGTTGGAGCACTTTTTTTTTTTCCTCCAGTGGTAACCCTTGCAAAATAATAGTACAATATCACAACCAGGAAATTGACATTGATATAATCTACCAACCTTATTCAGATTTTTCCAGTTTTACGTGTATTCACTTGTGTATGTGTGCAAGTGCATATGTATTTAGTTCTATGCAATTTTATCATATGTAGGTATGTGTATTCACCACCACAGGCAAAATACAGAACACTTCCATCACCACAAGGAGAGACCAGCCATCCCCAATTAGTTCACATCAGTGAGGCTTTACTTTCGCTCAGCCTTCCATTATGACAAGAACGTAAGGAAAGCAAGTGTGTCACTGGAAATTGTCATGTGTAGCATGGAGACTATGCACTCTTAGTCCTCATGGAGGCATGCACAGGCAGAACCCTTATAATTTTTTGCACCTCAAGGCTCCATGGTCTTCTGCAAGGTGAGATCCCCTCTTGTATGTTACTGCAAAGTTCTTACCCTAAAATTACGGACTCTCCTTCAAAACTCTAGAGTCAAGCCTATTTCCCCTATGTATAAATTATAACACTGGGTTTTCCAAATAGTATCTTCAATGAAGTGTGAGAACTTGATCACTCTAATTCCACTACACGAATCTCAGAGTTATATTCCGTTCCACTTCATCCAGTAAATGAAAGCCACAGAAGTTATTTGCCAGATTTGCTGATCTAAACTCATCCTTTGACTAGCTATTCAGGAATTACCTCCTGGCCAGGCCATATAATCTTCTTCATATAGACTGCCTACAAACGCTTTAGGATATATATCAAAATTACATCCCAAACTGTGGTAGCCAAGCAAGGTCTCTCGGCAGATGTTACCTTGATCTTGGGGATAAAGAGGAAAAGGGGCTTTGAACTTCTTTATCGACAACTTGGCAGGAATTTGCCAGGCTGTAGGCTCCCCGGAAGTGGAAGTCGGCCTTATTGACTGCTGTTTCCCACATGCATATCAGGAACATGGCAAGCAATGGCCCATAATAAACATCTCCTGAGGGAATGACCAGAAACATGGACAGCAAACCCAAAGAAAATCATTCTTATTTCAGAGATTCGACTAGGCTGGAAGGTTGGCTATAAGGGTCTCTAAGTATTCTCAAATATTTCAGAAAGTCTAATGGAAACCATGCATTTACCTTAATAGAGATGGGACAGGACAATTAAAGGTCAAGTTCCCTCAGCTTTAGCAGACATTGTATCAAGCCACAGTACAAGACTGGTTGTGGTGTGCAGACCAGAAGTTCTGACTGCGCACACTGTAGTGGGGAGGAAAAGGCTCCCACTCCTCTTCCCTTTGAGCACCCATGAGCAGGAAGACAGGGTAATGTGACCAGGACAGATTTCCTAATGAATAGGCTCCGGGGGCTCTCAGAGGTCAAGGACATCCCAGCTGTAGCTCCCTGGCTCCTCCTCACTAAGCTCAGGTGAGGGGATTCCAGGCAGGGCTGACTTCTCGCTTTTCCTCCTTTTCTAACCCTTGTGCTATGGGGCACTGCAGGCTCAACGAGTAGTAAAATCTGGTGGAGGAGGAGAGGCCCTAGTTAAGGGCTGAGGATAAACTACGTCTTCCAGGCCAGTTTACCAGGCACACCACGCCAGAGATGAAGGGAACTCGGTTCACGATGAAATGGGGCTCATTTGCCATTTTCTATCATCCTCTGAGCACACGTGTCCCTTGGGAACTGCACAGGGAGGGGGACTGACCTGGACAGGATTCACAGAGGGTCCTGCCCACCTCCCACAGCCGGAAATGAGACCACCTTTCCCTGAGGTACTTTAGGGAGGAAGAGCATTCCAAAAATAGAAGGTGATAAGCAGTGAGTGGTAGATCACTTCAGGAAACTGTGATTTTTCTCACCACAACTCTAAGGGAGTGAACTAACTGCAGATCATCCCAGGCACAAAGGACTAACCCAGCAAGGAGGGCGAGAACTTGGGGTGTGGCAGACCAGGGTGCTAATCCTGGTCCCACCTAAGCTGCTAAGCAGCCCTAGCCAGACAAGGCATTTCACCTTCCCTAGTCCCGGTGTACTGAGCAGTTGAAAGAGGGTGTTGGGTTACCAGATAATCTCTGTTTCCCTTCCAAGTCTGGCAGTCGACAATTCAGTGAATGATAACTTTGTCTGGTATCAGAAGCACATGCCTTCCCCTCAAGCCAACGCAGACCATTTGCAACACACATACTTAACAGCAAACTGGAATTCAGTGCTTGCTGCACGGTCCCTGCCAAAGGCTTCTTAAAGCCACCTGATAGCCCAGAGACAGTCTAATAGATGTGCTAACCACCCCAAAGAGCTGGCACACATGAAACAGCTTCCTCTCCGTTAATATTTATTAAGCACTGAAGGTGGGCACTTTGACATATATTATCTCACTTAAAAACCTTTCTTCCCTTGGACTTCCCTGGTGGCGCAGTGGTTAAGAATCCACCTGCCAATACAGGGGACACGGGTTCCAGCCCTGGTCCTGGAAGATCCCACATGCCGCACGGAGCAACTAAGCCTGTGTGCCACAGCTACTGAGCCCATGCGCCACAACTACTGAAGCCTGCGCGCCTACAGCCCACGCTCCACAACAAGAGAAACCACTGCAGTGAGAAGCCCGCGTACCACAAAGAAGAGTAGCCCCCCTCACCGCAACCAGAGAAAGCCCGCGCGCAGCAACAAAGACCCAATGCAGCCAAAATAAATAAATAAATAAATTTACTTTAAAAATTTAAAAATTAAAAAAAAAAAACTATCTTCCCAGTTTTCCAATAGATGAACTCTTGATAGAACTAATAGCGGTCTTTCAGGTCCAGGTTTCTCCTAACCTTATTATAACACTACATTATCAATCCCTTCAGACTCTCCGGCTCTTGTCCATAACTAATACACAGCATCGCAGAGCACAGTCCTGAGCCTAGTTATCTCAGCCCCCTACTGTTTTGCCTTCACTGAGTAGCAACTTATTTTAGAATCCTTCCTCCGTTTGACAGTGTCCTTGTATTTTTTTTTTTAATTTTATTATTAAACTCTGGTTGGAGATATTATTTACCTGGTGTTCCTCATTCAAGGGCCCAGGAGGCTAGTTTTTGGGGGGGGGGTGTGGAATCTTACCACTGCCCATAAATATGTAAGCTTCTTCGATCAGAAATTGAAAACTGTGTAATACAAAGTTTGTTTTCTTGTCTCATTTAAAGCCCAAATTAGCGTCCATTACAGTAATCAAGCATCTCAGATACTTAGTAGCATCTATGCCTCTATTTCCTCAGCCTTCCCAAATACTCCTGGATATAAATGGGCATAAACATCACAAATAAATAGAGGGAGATTAAAAGCACAGGCTATGGATGTGAAACAGGGCTCTGCTTGTGACCATACAGCCTCAGGTGTGCTAATTCACATCCAAGTCAGTATACTCAGCTGGAGAATATTGATTCCCAAATCATAATTTCTCGGGCGATCCTCCTTCATATAAAGCATTTAGTGCACTTCTTGGCTTATAAGTATTCAGCAAATATTCATTCATATTAACATTACCTTGGAACCCAAGTTGTCCTGCATTTCATTCTCATTCTTTTAAATGATTTTATTTTTTATTTTTTTTTAAATGATTTTATTGATTCCTCTTTGTTTTCTCTAATCCACTGACCCCTGACTTTTTTACCAGCCCATGGCACCTTCCTGTCCTTACTTTTCTTAGATCCCATAGTCCATCATTATAGTCACAGCAGTGCCAACTTCGTCAACAGTGTGTTCTCTCTCTTGTCATTGCTCACCCACCTGACTAAACTGCATCTCTGCTGAATCCAGCTCTCTGTTTTGTCTCCAAGAGACAGTGAAGTGTAAAGCCTAATGGTACTAGCTCTGGAGTGAGACTGCCCAGGGCTCAAAACCTTGCTCTGCCACCTAACACCTGTGTATCTTTAAGTAAACTGCTTATCACTTCAGTAAAATGAGGATGATATAATAATGCCTGACTCGGGGATATATAATGAAGTTTAAATGAGACTGTACACTTAGACTTGCACTAGCATAGTAATTAAACAACTTAATAAACATTAGCTAGCATTCTGTTTGTTATTATCACTCTATGCTTGAGCCAATGGAATGAAGGTGGGGAAAATCACATACCCAGACAGACTGCTTACACTGTACAGGTAGAACCACAAACATCAGATGGGCCCTTGATACTGTCTAGCAACCTATTTGATTTCCTTGGTACATTTGCTCTCCCGCTCTCCCACAACACTATCTCCTGGCTTTAGCTCTTATCCCAAATCTCTTTTGCTCTCACCTGATGGCCTTCCCTCCTGCTGCAGGGGGAAAACAGAAGCCATCAGGTGAATACTACTACTTCATCTGACCACCATCCAATATACAACTACCCACATCTGGACTTACTTTCTCTACCTTCTCCCTAATTCAATGGAAGAAGGGTCTTTGCGTCTGTCAAAGACCAATCCCTATACTTGGGTTCCAGGTCCCCTGCCCTATGACTTTTCTAAGGACCTTCCTCCTGAACTTATCCCTCTTTTCTCTGCATCTCCGGTTCCTCCCCAAGGTAACCCTCAATGACCCTCACCTCTTGGTATTCATGCCCTTGCATATCTCCCCCCCTTAAGTGTGGGTGGAACCCCTGATTCACTTCTAACCAACAGAATATGGCAAAGATGATGGAGTACTGCTCCTGGGATTACAGTGCCTTATATGAGTCTCCATCTTGCCAGCAGACAGGGGCTAAGATTCTCCTTGCTGACTTGATGAAGTAAGAGGCCATGTTGAGGAAACCATGTAATAAAGTACTGCAGGAGTAGAGGTGGGGTGGGGCAGAGGGGCTGGGGGAGAGGGGCTCTAGGAGCTGAGGGCAGCCTACAGGTAACAGGCAGCAAGAAGCTGGATCCTCACACCTACAGAGGCAAGGGAATGAATTCTGCTAACAACCTGAGGGAGCTTAGAAGTGAATTCTTCCCCAGTCAAGCCTCCCAAAGAGACCACAGCCCACCCAACATTTTGACTGCAGCCCTGTGAGACTCATCAGCAGACCCAGCCAAGCCTGGCCCTGACTCCTAACCCACAGATACCGGGAGAATGGTTGTGAGCCAAAAAGTTTGTGGTACTTTGTTACACAGCAACAGAAAACAAATACACTTCCTACACACACAACAGATCATTCCCAACATGCTGTAGTCACTACATTAGAGTCTACTGTATCCTATCTTAAAAAAAATCTAAACCATATGCTCTCTCCCTCTTCTCTCTATTCTCCTTTCCAACAAAAGAGTTTTTCACTATGTCCTTGCCTCTACTCACTGCTCAGCCCACTTGGGTTGCATCCCTGATTTCACATTCTTTGGTTACGGATACCCATACGTTCCACATTATCTAATCCAAATGAACATGTCTCTGTCCTTATCTTACTCATATCCCAGTGGTATTCAACACAGTTCATTACTCCCTACTTTTGGAACTAAATGGACTTTCCATTTTCTAGTTTTCCTTTGACATGTTTGGCTGCTGCTTCTCAATCGTCTTTGCTGGCTTCTCCTCCCACACCTGAACTTAAACAGTGCTGTGCCCCAGAGTCTGGTCCAAGGCTGCCCTCTGGCCTGCTGCACTCTCTTTCTCATCCCCAGCTTTAAATGACATCAACACAGCTCCCAAATTTCTCTCTCTAGCCTTGGCCTCTCCCCTCAGCTCCACACCTTACAGCCATCCGCCTACTTGAAGTTTCCATGCCGGTGTCTAAGCGTCATCTCGGACTTAACATGCCCAAAACAGAAGACTTGATTTTTCTCTTCGCAAAAATCTGTTGTTCTCCCAGTTTTCCCAATCTCAGCCAATGGCACATTTGGCCAACCTTTACACTGGGGCCTCATCCTGGATTCCCTTCTTTCTGTCACCCTCCCCCCCGCCACGTAATCCATCAGCAAGTTATTGCAGGTGGATCTTCACAATCGATCCTGAACTTGTTCCCTCCTCTCTAACTCCACTCCTAGTCCAAACTGCCCTCGCCTCTCATGTGGACTTCAACGATCGCCATCTAACTGGACCCCTGCTCCTCCCTGCTGTCCTCTATACTCCACACAGCATGACCTTATTAAAAATACAAACCGTTTTGTATGTTTAAAACTTTCCAAAGACTTCTTACTCTACTTTAAAAAGGTCCACCAGGCTCTATGTCGCTGGCCTTTACCTGCCTCCTTGACGTATCTCCAGCAAGTTCCAGCCATACTCATCCTCTTCTCCTTCCCACCTCAAGACTTTTGCAATTGTTATTCTGGAAAGATCTTCCCAAGTTGCATGTCTCAAATCTCAGATCAAATGTCCCCTCCTCAGAGAGGCCTTCTCCCTACAAGCTGTCTCCTTCCTCCTAGACACTGAGATATCATTATTTCCCTCATGGCATGCATCAAAATCTCAAGCACCATGCTTATTTATTTGTCTGTTTGGTTGGTTGTCGCTCTGGCTTCTCTTGCTGGATGTGGGCATCTGGAAGGTGCTTACTGCTGTGTTCTAGAATAGTACCTGGCACATATTGGGTGCTTGATAAATATCTGAATAAATGAATGCCTAAATATATATAAGAGATTGACATTAATGTATTCATTAGAAGAAAATGATACTATTTTATTCATCAGAAAAACCTCTCCAGATGCAGTGTCAAGACGGCTTTAAAGCAGTAAAAGATTATAAAAATTATACTTCAAACTACTCAATATATAAATTCCTGAAAAGTTATGGGCAAACCATAACAATATAAAATGAAGCCCCTTTTGAAAGAATTAAGCAGGAATTTGCTCGGAGATGTGAAAAATCTTTTCTGATAGTGTGAATGATCACACCCTAGTTCTTTTATTTTTATAGATTTGATTTTTTTTTTCTACATTGGGCTTGCTTTGATCACGGAGCATAAATTATAATCAATTTTTCTATTACAAACTGTGCAACCGCTGTCCAAATCACAAGACATCTTTTCAGTATTTCTGGACAAAAATGCTAAGGAGTCACTACTCTTGTTCCTTAATGTCACTGATGTCATGTGATTTAATTCCAAACCCAGCTATATCCTGTAGCCATACAATGCAGGCTTTTTATTAGACCACGATAATGATGGTGGTCATGGTCTGGATTCCAACAAGCAACTGTCAAAAACTATCATCCCAAATGACTACTTGCTGAAAATTTCTCACTCCCAGAGCTGGTATTTCCAGGGTGGTCTAGGAAAGAAATTTGTGCCCATGTCTACTCTGGGGCTATTCTAAATGCTGATGTTTAACATTTCTTTGGAACTGCTGACTTTTTGAGGAGCTGACTTTTTTCTGCAAGCCACTGAAGATTTTGTTTTTCTCATAGTCTCTAACTAGTAAGCTCATTTGTTTATGTGTTTTTCTTCCTGAAATACCAATATCTTCTGAAAACTCCTATCAGTAGTTTTATTCAGTTGATTTTAAGCACCACTCTTCAGAAAAATCACTCACTCCATTGCTTACCACTTGCTGCCCTCAAAACTTCTTAGCAACATACACTGTGCATGAACCTCAACGTGGTTTGCTTTGGCCAATCACATGCCTGAAAGCCCAGCCAGTCAGTTGTGTAATAATAAAGCCCTTATCTCCTGAAGATACACAAACGGAAAGATCTCTCGGTGCTTCAGTACACAAGGGCCTTTGCTTGAATTCTCAGCAGAAACTCAAGTCTATTTTAAATGGCAAATTCCCCCCACTTTCTCTGGTTTCCTATTTTTTTCCCATTTGCTATGTTGAGGAGGGGAAAAAACCCCAAATGCTAAACAATGTCGAGTTTTAAGCCGCGGGTGCGGGGTGGGCGGGGCGGCATTGCCAAAAGATGCCAGCAAAATGCATGTATAAACCGGGACTTGGTTTTTTGCTGTTCTGGGTTTACCGGTTCCCTCACAGGCGCTTTTGACGGAAACTCATCCACAATTGTTCTTGGAAGCAGGAGGGGTTGAGAGATTGACAAGAGAAGCTGTTTGCTAGTTCCTATAAGCTTGACTAGTCCTCAGAATAAGGGGAAGGGGGCCACTCGTGCTTCCTTGGGGAGGACTACAGCCTCACTGCCTCCTACCTCGCCCGTCCCCACCAGGCGCAGACCGGCGCCTACCTCGTCCCATCGCCAAGTTCCCCGCCTCGCTCGGGAGAAGCGTCCTTTGCCCGCACCCACATCAGACAGCACGCCCGCCTCGGCCTTGGAGGAAAGTGGGAGCGGCCGCCCGGTGAAGGTGCTGGGGCCCGAGCGGTGAGCTCATCAGTCCCCTAGCTCTGCCCGCGCGGCCGCCGGAGCCGCCGGACACACCCCTCCCGGCCCGGCCTCTGCGGTCCCCGGTACCGGCCTCAGCCCGCGCCGCGCCGGGACCCCGGGCCCGTCCCCTCACCGAGCCGGAGGGTCCCGCGCGCGCTCGTCCCCGCACCCCGCACGCACCTTCAATGCTCCCCGGCCCGGGCCCTTGGGGAGCTGGCGGCCGGGGCCGAGGGCCACGAAGCGCTCCTCGCCGTCCTCGTCGTCGTCGTCGCCGTCCACCACCTCGACGACCACCTCCTCGTCCTCGTCTTCCTCGTCGTCATCCTCCTCCTCCGCGCCCCCTCGGGGCTTCGCCTGCACCCGCCCGAGCCCCCTCCGCCGCCTGCTCCCGCCCTCTTCGTCCTCGTCTTCCTCCCCCAGAAGCAGCAGCACCGGAGACGAGGCGGCAGCGGCGGCGGCGGCGGCCCCGGCGGCCCGAGGGGGGCCGGTCCCGGCGCTGCGCGGCGGCGGTAGTGGCGGCCTCCAGCTCTCCGGGGCCGGGGCTGGGGCCGGAGCCGGGGCGGGGGGCGGGAGCCCGGGCAGCGAGCCTTCCCGGGCGGGCGCGGGGCCTGGCGGCTGCAGCGCGGCGTTCCCCCGGCGGCTGCCCAGGCTGGAGCGCTTGGCTAGACGCCGCGCCTGCATGCCTGACCGCGGGCTGCCTGCCGCCGCGCCGAGCCGGAGTTTGTCACCTCCCCCCTCGTCCTCCTCCTCCTCCTCCTCCTCTTCCTCCCCGGGCGGCCGCTGTGGTCGCAGGCGCCCGGGGCGCGGGGCTGCGGGGGGCTGCGGGAGCCGCCTCCCCGGGTCGCCGGCTGCCACTGGCTGCAGAGGCGCGGGCGCCGCCTTCGCTGGACCGGCCCGCGGGGACGCCGGCGGCCGGCGGCTACGGCGGGGCGGCGCGGCGGCCGCGGGCGGGGGTGGGTGTGAGCGAGCGGCGCGCTGCCGCCTCCGCCGCCGCCGCCGCCGCCGCCCCGGAGCCGCGGGCCGCGCTGCGCTCCATGCGGCCGGCGACCGGGCCCGCGCGCTCCGGGCCTACAGCTGCCGTGCCCCGGCGCGAGCTGTTTGTGTTGTGTATTTTCCACTACCGCCCCCCTCTTCGCGAGCCATTCCTCGCAACCCTCCGGTCGCTCCGCGCAGACAAAACCCGGACTGGATTTATTTTCCTTCCCACAGCCTCCGAAAATCGGGTGCTTCCGAACAGTCGGCCCAGCCGCGAGGGCCCACGCTAACCCGTGGCTGCTTATCCCCTTTGGAGGGAGGAGGATCGACTTGGCTGGAAGTAAGGTTGGCGGTCAAAGTCAGACTTTTGAAGGAAGAGATTTGCCGCAAGTCATTTAATGGTCTCTGCCGGGCAAGGCGACTACTCTTGAGCTTATATGAAATCGGGGAAGGTGTACCAACCCGAGATTTGGCGTTAATTCCTAACCTGAATCATCAGACTCCTTTGGATTGTTGAGGTACTGTTTCAGGACATTGCCGGCCAATCTCTCCGTCTCCTTGAACACACCATTCTAGGCCCTTCCTATTGAGCTCTCTTGGCGCTGTGCTAAGTCTTGCAGCTTTTATTTCTTCATTTTTACCTTGAGTGCCTGATTATAAGGCTAAATTTCAAGAAGCCTTCGGTTCTCACCATTCAATGTGTAGACTACTGGCACTGTCTGGGCCTTCGGAGAAACAAACCGGGGCAAGGGTTCAAGATTTACTTGAGTTTGTTATTGTAAAAATTAATACGAAGTAAGATCAAGTGTGGAAACCAAACACATAACCAGTTCGCCACGTAACTAATGGCACTGTCACTTTCTCAGGATTTTTAGGTGTGACAAAGAAAAGTCATTTGCTACTGTTTGGGGTTAGGCTGTATGGTAAGCCGTGTCCTTTACATTCAAATCATAAGCCAAATTCCACCTCTGTAGCTGAGAGCTGGGGAGGATCTCACTCACCACACACTCCGGCAGGTGCCTCCATGAGGCCAGTGTAAAAGATGACCTCACCCTCAGCTCCCTTTCATGGTAATTACTGTAGGAGATTTAACATCATGTGCCCTGTTAGACACTTGAAGGCAGCTCATTAAATGCTCACTTATGGTGTCTTCCAACTGTTGAACACTTCCACTGGGATGATGACAAAAATTCTAAAATGAACTTTTTGTTCTTCCTGAATCAGAGTAGCATCCTGATAGACCTATTTCAAGTAACGACACTCTCATTATAATCATTCAGGCCCAAAATAGCGGCATCATGTTCACTCCCTTCTCTACCTTATTCCTAGAGGCAGTTGCCCACAAGTCCAATCCATTGTTCTTTCTGAAATGCCTCTTGAATCCACCCCTTCCTTTCCATTCCCAAAGCTCCTACAGAATTTCATGACCACAAAAGTTAAAGTTTCTAACAAGCTTTCTACACCCAGGTTCTCAATAACACACCCTGCCCTGACCCCCTCCAAACATCAGCACCGGATTCATCTTCCCCAAACTTCATTCAGATCAAGGCATTTTCCGGTTGAGCTTTCCATTTGTCAACATTTCATTGGAGAATTCAGAGAGAGAAGAGAAAATGGTCTGAGCATTTTGAGAGATGGTTGTGTTTGATCAAAGCATGGAACAGCAGGCGTCGGCCAAGAAGTAAACTAATCAGTATCAGTGACTGTGAAGAATGAAGGTCACTGAAATGATTTCATTTCAATTGCAAGAAATTTACCTTGGTCCATTTGAGGGATGATTTTAGAAAAAGGCAGCAGGGTCTTTCTCTGACCAGGAAGAATAAAGATCAGAGGCAAGGGGTTGGCTGATAGGTACAGGGAGGCTGGTGGAGAAGAACAAAGGTGAGACAAGTGGGCTAATGGTTAAACACGTGGTCTCATGAGCCAGAGTACCTGGGTCTGAATCCCAGTTTGGGATTTACCAGCTATATGCCTTTACTCACCCTTTCTGTGCCTCAGTTTCCTCATCTGTAAAATGGGGATAATAGTAGAACCTTCCTAATAGTAAAGTTGTTCTGTAGGATAATGAGTTAATATGTGTAATCATCTTAGAAGAGTGCCTGGCACAAGGAAGATCTGTATAAGGGCTTGTTACATTAAATGTATTGATGGTGGTGTATAAACAAGGTATTTTGGGGTACTGTCAAAGAATAACAAGGTAGCTCTCTTTCAGCAAGCTCAGAACTGTCAGTGACTACAAGAACCTGCATTTAAAGCCCGACTGCATCTTATCAAGGGGCTATGGACAGGCCAAAGGTAAGCTTTTTATGTCTAAAACTGTAATATATGATGGAAAGTAAGTGTTTTCCTGAAAACTGAGAGGAACGACAAAGTAAAGTGAGTTCCTGATTGGTGTTTGTGGTTTAGTGGAAGAGGTACTAATTTACACCATTGTACTTTCTTTCGGAATTGCTACATGTACTTTGAAATCAACTTGTTCTTTCTCTCAGGCCACCTCAGTGGAGCCCACACACATCCATTCCCTGGCCTCACTGGGCCCAAGACGCTGCCCTCTGAGCAGGAGAAAAAGACTGACCTTGATATTAGGACCACTAAGTTAAGGCTAATGTCACAAAAGAGGTTTGGTGCAAGCTGGGCTTTGAGAGAAGAGAAGGATGTAGATGGGCAGGGAGAGAAGGATCCAGATGGGCAGGGAGACCAGTATTATCCAGGCAAATTCAGGCCACTGCAGACCAGCCTCATGAAATCAGAGCACGTATAGCGAGAAATAAACTCAAATTACCTGATTCATCAGGAATCAAGAAATATGTCATTACATGGGCTCATGGAGCACTGCTCATGGCACTCATGGCTCAGAAGTCAAGAAATATCTCGTGATGCCAGGCACGTGGGGAGGAGCCAGTGCTGCTTCCCTCTCCTCTGTTCCCCAAACATAACATATTTTTACTTCTAGTACTGGGAACACTTGTCACTGAGGATGAGGTGTGCCTCTAAGTCATGGGACACAGAAGGCACGTCTTCCAGAGAATCTGGTTTAACATCATTTAAAACACGCCACCATTCATTCAATATGTATTTATTGAGCCCTGCTAAATGCCAGGCATTGTTCTTGGCACTGGTGTGCAGCAGCGAACAAAATAACCCTCACTGGGAGGAGAGTAGACAACCACCAAAGAATATGAGTGAACTCTATGATTTCATAGATGCCATAAGCACTATAGAGGAAAATAAAGCAGAAGAGGGGGTAGAGAGTGCTGGAAGTTTAATATAAAGAAGTAAATATTTATACTTTTAATATTTATTTAATATATTTAATTTCTTATTTCTTATTTGTAATTTATTATATTTATTGATAATGATCTATAATTATATTTATTAAAATGTATTATGTATTTCTTGAATATATAATATTTCATATTATATTTAATATAAATAAATATATTAAAACAAACCTAAGAACAGTACAGATCATAATGTAAAAGTTGATTGAAACTTGCAGCAGCGGGCTGTTTCAAGCATTACAGTGAACTCTATCTTTTTCCCTTGGATAGGATCAATTCTCCTCTGCATCCTGAATGCTTTGGCTGAACAGTTTGAGAAGCACTGATGAGGAAGACAGAGGATGGGCTTTGAAGTAAGCGCCACCCCACAACCATAGAGCAACTGCCTGCCTCGTGCCTGTTTCTTCTGATCCTAAATGATTCTTAAACCTTTGAATTCTGAGCCCCAAAGATACCCAAAGCATTTTTTTTTTTACATGTACTAAGAAATTGTACAAAGAAAATCAGGCTCAATTTAACATTTTGTTCAATTTTTAAAAATTCAAGAGTCAGAAAAAGAATAATCACACTCCCCAAATCATCAAGGATAACCATAACCAGGGCAGAAATATAACAAATGTCTACGCTCCCACAAGAGCTCATTTATGTCCATGAGAACCTTAAATAGATGGATTCCTTGAGAGTGGCAGCTCCTTTTAAAAATTATTTTAAAACTAAAAGTAAAAATTTGCCCTTTAAACAAGTTATAAAAGTAAGATTTAGTTTTTCCACATTTCTGGGAAACTTAAAAATGATTTCAGATGATGACTGTCATCCCACCGTATGAAAAATAGATTAAGGTTTAGAGAATCACTCAGCTATTACACCCTTCAAGCTGAAAGCCTGTGTAATTCAAGCATAAACCTCCACCCAGATAAATGTTTCTTCCATGAGCAATTAACTCAAACCCTCTTTAACAACACAATGTACTTTCTACACAGTTCTTTAGAATACCTCCCAGAGACTTGAATTTTTTTCAATTTATTATTATTATTATTTTTAGTGAGCATAAAACTGATAGAATTACTTTCTTTTTTATGTGACACATTTGCTATTTTGGGGTGGTGTGGGGTGTGTGTGTGTGTGTGTGTGTGTGTGTGTGTGTGTGTGTAGACAAGAGAGAGATTTTGTTTCCTGATCATTTTAGTCATCTCATATTGGCACTTGAAAGGCAATGGAAAGACCACTGGACTGGGATCCCAGAGACTTGGGTTTGAATCCAGATCTGAGGATTACTTGCCATATGAATAATTAAGTCCCCTAATCTTGGGAGGGTTCACAACTCTAAGATTAATGAGTCGTAGTCTTTAAGGTCTTTCAACTTTTGAGATCCATGATGTAAGATATGGGCCCGAAGTATGATGTAAGTTTGAGATTAAGCCAAATGCCCATTATTAAAATCCACGAATGGAGTCTAACATGTATACCTACAAATGTATGTAGGATCTCATATAGACATCTCCTCTAACCCAATGTGGCATGCTGTATCTTAGGACTGCCATCTCTGTTCCTATCAACCTCACCCTTAATTTCATTGGCCCTCACCGCTTTGCTGGGAATGCAAAATTATGAAACTGTGCAAACACTTGCTACCATCTTATTTTACTAGTTATCTCTTTGGTGATAAGTTGCCCTAATGACTACAAACCAAGTAGTTGCTATTTTGTATTATTTGTATTAACATCTCTTTCTACAAACTGAGGATTGCCTCCACCCAAGATGTATATTTACTTCCTACTAATGGTATTTTCATACCTCTGAAGTTTTGCTCTCATCTTTCTTTTCCTATCGCTTTTTTTCGTCTAAGATCCTTCTGGTACAAGTAACTGAAATCCCCACTCACCCAAAATAAAAAAGGAGGGAAGGGATTTATCAGTTTGGGTAACTCAACCACAGACAGGCCTCAGTTTGGGGAAAATTAGATTCAGGTCTTATGTGATGTGTGGTCCTCTATCTTTCTCTGTGTGTGTGTGTGTGTGTGTGTGTGTGTGTGTGTGTGTGTGTGTGTGTGTCTGTGTTTGTTATCTGGTCAGCTAGACCCAGGTCATAGGCAGCTCTGGCCATACACCTATCAGCCTTGTGACCAGGCACAGAGGAGTTCTTTGCTGCCTGCAGTAGTTAAGGAAATCCCTGCAAAGGACCCTGGATGGCCCTCTGGGTTATGAGCCCGTGTCTGTGGCCAAGGGTGGAGTGCTGTGATTGGCAGCCTTCACCAAACCACATGGTTAAAGGGAAGAAGGATGGTTACCATCCTGGGCAGAAGAACATAAAAGGCCACCATGTCTTATAAACATAACCAATATTATCTAAAATCTGAAATGTAAAAATGAGTCAAAGGGAAAAAAACACATCTAATCTAATCTCCCTACCAAAAGACAACTACTGATATTGTTTTGGTATATTTTTTTTTAATTTTCTATGCATGTTTTTTTTGTTTTGTTTTTCCACCTGGTTTTATAATTTAAGCTTTTGCTCACATATGGCAATATAACTTGTAGATGGATTGTGAGCTAGTAGGAAAAAATAAATTGTGAAAATATTACAAGAAAATGTGCATGAATATTTTTATAAACCCTTGGGAATGACAGCCATTATAAGCAGGATGTCAAGTCAGATCCATAGCAAAAGGCTGATAAATTTGACCAGAAAAAAAAAAAAAAATCTTTAAACTTTATGGCAAAAGTACCATTAAAGAGTTTTAAAAGGCAAAAGTTGGTTGGTTTTCAACATAAAATCAAGGATTAATATACAGCCAAGTACAAATAATTCAGTTTTATTAAAACAATTAAGTATAATATTCACCTATCAGACTGGCAGAAATGTTAAAGCTTTGATAATATTCAGTGTGACTGACAGTATGGAGAAATGGGGCCTCATGGATACTGTTACAGTATTTACTGTAATTCTAAAATGCACTTACCATTGGAAACCAGTGATTTCACTTCTAGCTGTGGACCCTAGAGAAATATTGGTACATGAGCACAAAGGAGCACAGAGAGGGTCCTTGTTACGGCACTGGTTTTAATAGCAGAATATTGAAAGCAGCGTAAATATTCATCAAGAGGAGAATGGTTTAAAAAGAAGACTTTGACAACAAGGGAACCACTATGCAGCAGCTAAAAAAAGGAAGGGAGGTCTCTCTGTACTATAAAGGAAGAGGCTCAAAGTTTTAAATGGAAAAGGCAAGATGTAAAATTATATTTATACATGATCTCATCTGTGTTTAAAGCAAAATCCCACAAGGTATAATGTACACTCTACATAGTGTGATTTCAGATGGCAAAGTGGATAGATAGATGGGAAAGTGACTGAAAGTTACCTCCCAACCCTGGGAGAGGTGAACGGGATTGAGGGAAGAGGTAAAGGAGGCCTCCTACTTACTGTATTGTTGGCTTTTTAATAAACTTGAATTTGTGTTCAAATATTATATAGGTCACTTTAAAATAAAGAGTAAAAACTCTTCATAGCATAATTTTTACTACAGAATATTCTGTCCAGCTGTTGTGCTATGATTTCACCATGTCTTGCTATTTTCAACAGGGCACTGCCAACTTTTGTACAGAAAACATTATACATCTTCTGGATTCCTTCCTTAGGATCAGAGCCAGAAGTGGAATCAGTGGTCCCAGGGTGTGCACATTTTCTTGATACATTTCACTAGATGGCTTTCCAAAGGAGTTACCACAATTGACATTCTGACAACCATGGGAAAGTGGCCGATTTTCTGCACTCTCCTTTGCTTTGATCATATCATATCTCATTCTTTCCATCTTTCCCTCTCTTTGCTACTTTGATAAATGTTCCATCAAATCTCATTTTGTTTTAATTTCTTCCTTTGATCACTAACGAAGTATTTCCCCATGTGTTCAAGTTTTATTTCCCCTTCTGCAAATTTTTTTCTTATCCTTTGCCCATATTCCTACAAGAGTCTGGGTTTTCCTCTCCACTGGTAGAAGTGCTCCACATTAAAAGTCCTCTTGTCATAGTTTTTGCAGATACTTCCCTAGCTTTTCTCTTTCTCTTTAAATTTCTTAACGTTTTCTTCCCCAAAGCTTTAGATGTATCTATGGGCCTTTCTTTTTCCTTCTTTGCTGATTTTATTTACAAATTCCTATCACTGTTTTCCCCTGAGGTTTGTACTAATAACTTCTGCTAGACTTCATCCTTTGTCATTTTCCTTCCATTCTTTTTATTTATTTATTTATTTATTTTTGCTGCAAGGCTTCAATTTTGTTTATATGTTATCCAACATACTAATTTCCTTATACTACAGAATGTGCTAATTGCTTATTCTTAAAATTAAGTTTTCAGATTTGATTCTCATTTACTTAGCATTGATTACTTGCCTTCCTGTCTGTATTTTAGTTTATAACTCTTGGTTAATCCTTCATTTTAATAGGAATATTTTTAAGTTTAAATAATGATCATCCAAACAATAATCTCTCTAATAAGTAATGTTTTTTAAAATACTAAACTTAACCTCTTTAAAGTATTTAACATTAATAGAAATGTGAGCATACAAATGGTTCATCTGCTAGCACATTCTGTAAAAACGGAATTGGTCTATATCTGTACTGTCCAATTGACTGAGCTAATTAAGGAAACAAATTACACTCCTGAAGCTTTGCTGCAAGTCTAAAATCCAAACTGTTTTCTCATCTACTTACCTAATTTTAAAAACCTAATGCTTTTGAATTACTAGCTTATATTTAACAATTCTCATTTATTACCTTCATCAGGCTTCCAATTAGGCTATTTTCAGGTTGAAGGGTGGTGAGATATCAAAAGCACCTAATGTATCCCCTCTGCTTCCAGAATTATTTTTACCTACACCATTTTAGTTCCTATGTTTGTTATTTTATTCTCAAGCTATTCCAAGGAAAGAAGTACCTGAATTAACCCCAGTAACCTATTATAAGAGTCTTGAAAGCCATAAAATATAATGAGACATTAACACATGCTGATATAAATGCCCCTGGGATTTCTTAAAAGCTAGTTGTAAATTTCTTTTTGTTGTTGGCATGTAATATCATGCCTGTTAATATGAAAAAAAAAAGAGAGACAGAATTTTGCAAACTGTCTAAAACTTCCTAGGTGCTCTATACCCTCAATACTAGGTCTAGAATTTTCCCTAAACCAGTGTAGATATAAAGACTGTCCATCTGGCCCACATGCCTGGAGTGAAGGAGGGCAGGGGGTGGGGAGTATCAGCCTTTATCATCTTCAATTTCTTTCATTAGGGATGCAGAGATAACTTGCACGTTTTTTCTGTCATTTCTTTAAAAGCGATGGCAAAACTGCTTGTCCCACCACCTTCTATACAGAAACCCCACTATCCGCATGCCCCCAGTAACTTCATCTGTTTACCTAGTCACAGCCAGTACTGCCACTTGATATGTTACTTCCACATGACAGACAAAGCTGATTCCAAGACCTTTGGCCTAAACTGAAATTTCAAACAAAACCTGGTAATAAATACTGTTGTCTCTTGCTCCTTTCCAGAAGTTAAGGGAAGGGAAGAGAAGAAAAATGAAGAGAAACAGAAAAGGAAGGAGAAAAAAGAGGCAGGGACAAGAAGGGTGAGCCGCAAAAAATATGAGAATAGTCTTGGATCTTTGGTAATTTACTATGTTATATATAAAAATTCACACATCAAAGCTTTTCTTCTATTTAGCCTAAGTGTGTCCTTCAGAAAAGTAGGGCTAATTTCCCTTATTCAATTCTCACTGAAAAGAAGAAACTGCTAGTTGGGACCTTGGATGTAAAAATAATGATCTTTACTAGTTTTAAAATCTTTCCCTATGGGTTTTCAATACAGAGTTTCAGTCATGATGCTATAGTCATTTCACCCAAGTTGTTTCATGAGGTTTTTTTTTTATT
This sequence comes from Balaenoptera borealis, assembly GCF_965194805.1. Taxonomy (NCBI): domain Eukaryota; kingdom Metazoa; phylum Chordata; class Mammalia; order Artiodactyla; family Balaenopteridae; genus Balaenoptera; species Balaenoptera borealis. The sequence continues at coordinate 59,293,589 of NC_138876.1, read as the reverse complement.
TCACTACTTCTATATTATTCTACTGTTAGTGACACTGTTTTCTTGTTAACTTTAAATACCTCTCTCCCATTCTCACTTCATGTTCAATTTCTTGTTCTCAATGACCTCTGTATTCCTTTTAATACCTTGCAAATCATCACTCATTCCCTATCTTCTAGAATCTAAAATCAGATATCACCCTGAGTATATGAGCCATCACCTTTTAGAAGAGCATTCAACTTGTGTTACTTAGGACTATAGATATTCCTGGCCGGGATTAGCTACATAATTTGTGGAGCCCAATGAAAGATAAATATGCAGGGCTCCTTGCTCAAAATGACCATAAATTTCAAGACAGACAGCAGAGCAGTAAACCAAACGTGGAATCTTCTAAGCATGGGGCCCTGGGTGACAGTCGGCAAGCCCATGACGTGAGCCCCATTTCCAGGTTTGTCCTGTGACACTGGGAAGGGTGGGTACAATACACTTATGGTTTCTTCCACTTCCTGTTCTCCAGTTTCTTCTCTTTCCTTGGAGAAGGAGAATTCCATGTTAGGAATTGAGAGCTATCTTGTGCTTGGGCCTGTGGGAGATTCAGAACCTACCTGTTCTAGGAGGACTTGGGAGCTTGTTGGGGACACTGAAGAATTTTTGAGGAGAGGAGGAATGCGGTTCAATGTGCACGTTAGGAAGGTTATTCTGGTAGCAGCCCAGAACATAAACTGGAAGGGAATGGTCATAGAGCCAGGGAGTTCTGCCTTAGTCCAGTGAGAAACAAAGAGTTTGAACTAAAGCTGCAACAGAGGGTAAAGTGAGGAGAGGGTAGCTTTAAGAAATATACAAAACAGAAATCAACAAAACCTCTTGACCAATAGGACTGGGCAACACGAGAGAAAAAGGAACAAAGAAAAATTGTTTGTTTCCGACTCATGGGACTAGGTTGAGCCTAGCGAGAGTCACAGGGGGCAGGGGAGCAGAGGGAAGCAGGCTTAGTGGGGAAGATAGTGCCATTTGGGGAAATGTTGAGTTTGAGGTGCTCATGGGCATCCAGGGCAAGTTGTGTGATCATTTCTTGGGTATATTGACTTAGGAGCTGTGCTGGTCCTTGGCCAATTTGCCGTTGGATCCATTCCTCACTCTTCCCCCAAGTTGCTCTTTATTGTAGGTTGTCAATCTCTGCAAGCTGTTTCTCTCAGACACTCCTTACAGGGGCTGCTGACTGGCTTTAGCCAAAGAGAGGCATTGATGGGAGATTAGAGACAAGAAGGCAGAAGCCAGGAAATGCCTCCCCTGTCTCTGCTCTAGGGGTGTCCTCCCGCTGGGCTCGTCTCCTCCAAGGCTCCAGTTGCCCCACGGAGACCTGTGGCTCCAGTTTTCACCCCATCACTAGAACCATTGGCCACAGCATGATGGCCCCACCTCTTCCTGTCATCCCTCCAGCCTAGGGGGTAGCAGCTTCCAGTCACTAATTTCTGGGTTGTCTCAACAACTCTTGTTTGTTTTCTCAGCTCTTCCATCACCTGGGGGGATGAAATTCCTTATATATTAAAATTTAGAGTGTTTTCTCTTTCCCTGCCTGGTACAGGACTCATTAGCATACATAGATGTTTGCTAATGTAATTGAACATATTTTGAGATGGCAAATGAGGACTGAAAATTGCCAATTGAGTTTGGTAACAAGTTGGTGATATTAACAAGAGCATTTTTCAGGGGACTCCTAAAAATGAAAGTCAGATTGCAGTGGATTTTAAAAATGGCAGAGAATTAAGGAAGTAATTAGTGTACGTTTCAGGTTTTTATTGTTTTCTAGAAATTTAACTCTTGAAGGAGGGAAGGAGATAGGATAAAGAGGAGTTTTTGAAGATGAGAAAGACTTGGATATGATTAAAATAAAATAGAAAAGAAATAGGAATTAAGAAGAGTAACTGAAGACAAAAGACCCTAAGAGCCCAGTGGATAAATTGACTGCATTGGTAGAGGGTTACTTATTTGTCTCACAGGAGAGAAAGAACCTCAAGAATGATGTAGATTGCAGATATTTTTGTAGGTAGGAGGCCAGATAAGAATTTGATTTAGTTCAAACCCAAGGGCTTTTATTTTCTCTGTGCTGGTGAGTTTCCAAAGAGTGGTGGAAATCAGCACTGGTCCCTCAGGAGAATGGGAGAAATAGCAGATACAGGTCAGGGTCAAGTCATGGCATGAGGAAGGAGCAGCTGAAACTGGCTCCCACAAATGGTGTCTCCACTGCTGAACTGTGGGAAGTTCTCCAGTTTCTCCCAGAGCTGGTGTTAAGAGTGAAGAAGGCAAACACATTTGACATGTGCTGTGGTTCTCCATTGACCAGCAGCATTACCCGGAAACCTCTTAGATGCAAAATCTTAAGCTATGCCCTAGATCTAATGAATCAGAAAATCTGGGGGCAGGGTTTAAGAAGCCCTCCAGGTGATTCTGATACACTCTAAGGTTTGAGAACCGCTGCCTAGACCATGGCCACCACGGTGCCATCTGCAGACAAGCAACTAATTTGAAATGCAGAATCTTAGCCTTCCCACCCCCAGAATCAGAATCTGGGTTTTAACAAGATCCCCAGGTAGTTTGTAAGCACGTTTAGTTAAGAAGCACTGAACTTGGAAGTTTATGCTCTCGAGGGGTATTTATAGATTAGCCAGTTTAAATTAAGGGGTGACTTTTAATGGAGTAATTTCAGGTTCAGTTTAGATGGCAGGGGATATGTCACATTTGGAGGCTAAGAACCCTGCCTGACACCGTATACCCACACATTTCAAATGACACCACAATAGTACACGTTCTGTCTCCTTCCATGGATTACACATGAGACCAAGATTTGAAAATATGAAACCAAATCGAACCAAATGCAGCCATGAAGGCCAATTTTTTTTTTTTTTTTTTTAATATTTTATTTATTTATTTATTTATTTATGGCTGTGTTGGCTCTTCGTTTCTGTGTGAGGGCTTTCTCCAGTTGCGGCATGTGGGGGCCATTCTTCATCGCGGTGCGCGGGCCTCTCACTATCGCGGCCTCTCTTGTTGCGGAGCACAGGCTCCAGACGCGCAGGCTCAGTAATTGTGGCTCACGGGCCCAGTGGCTCCGCGGCATGTGGGATCTTCCCAGACCAGGGCGCGAACCCGTGTCCCCTGCATTGGCAGGCAGATTCTCAACCACTGCGCCACCAGGGAAGCCCGAAGGCCAATTCTTTAAAAAAGGTTATTGAGTGTCTCCTGTGTGTGCCAAGGTCTTTGCTGGACACTGAGATGCCCAGACCATTACCCAGTTACCGTACTCAGGAGCTCCCAGTCTAACGGAGGACACAGCCACGGGATCACATTATTACAGTGCCTCTGGTAAAGACATAAGCATGGTCTACAAGGGTATTTGGGGATGATGGAGAAGGAGGAAGCCAGTCTGGGCAGGGTAGGTCAGAGAAGGCTTGTGCAATGAGGTCCTGCCGGAGCCAAGGTGTTACAAGGTGAGTGGGGAATCCACCAGATGATGAAGTGGCAGGCAGGACATTCCAAGGAGAGGCAGCATGGAGGCAGAGGCACAGGGGCAGCACAGAAAATTCAGGAACTCCACCCAGGGGATGGGAATACATGTATGGCAATGCCAGGACACATCTCGTTAAAATAACAGTTCTTTTTGATGTTTCCACTCCAAAGTCCATGTCGTGTTACTTTTGAGCACAACTCTTCTTGTGCAGGCCTGTGGCTCAGCTGCGTGGTGGAAGCCTTCAGCGGTGGCAGAAGCACTACCGTCACTCACTTCACACAAGGACCAACGGCCCAGAGCGGGGAGATCAAGACGTGTTAGATGGTCTGCGGAGGAACCCCTCCGTTGCCACATCCTCTCCTCTTCTCAATCCGGGAACCATGATTTCAGTGCCACAGAGGAATGTGAATACTCATATTTGGAAACATTTGACAATCTCTTTTCTCCGCCCAGTGTGGCTAAGGGCACCCTAATGTGTACCCAGGTGAGGGAATGGGTTCCTCCATAGACCACTTTCTCCTACATCCCAGCTTTATCTTCAAAATACACCTTAAATCCGACCAATTCCACCACCTCCACTGCTACCGTATTGATCCTCATCTCAAAGTTGGACTACTGTGCTAGCCTCCTAACTAGTCTTACTGCTTTCACTTTTGTCTTCCTGCAGGCAAACTTCCACATAGCAGCCAAACGGTCTTAAGTACAGAAAACAAAGTACGCCTCTCTCCTATCCAAGAACCTCCAATAATTCCCCATCAGACTCAGAAGAAATAGAAACATCCTTGAAAGGCCTAGAACACCCTGTACAATCCCACCTCTCACTCACCTGCTCTCCTCTCCTTCCCCTCTGTCCACACAGCCTTCTCAGTCTTTCCTGATCACACCAGACTCATGTTCATGTCAGGCTGTCCACTCTTCTAGTCCCTTCTGCCAGAGTGCCCTTCCCTCAGGCCTTAGCATGGCTGCTGGCTCCTGCACTCCACTCAGGCATCTGCTCAAATGTCACGTCCTTAAAGAGGCCTTTCCTCACCCCCCTGCTAAAACCGCCCTCCAAATCTGATGCTGTTTTTTTCTTTAGAGCACTTATTACCAGCAGCTAGAAGATAAGCTCCGTGAGGTTAAGACATCATCAATCTTGCTAGAATAGCACCTAGCATTTGTAGATGCTCAAACATGTCTTTCCTGAATTTAAAGTCACTCTCGACTCTTCCATCTCCATCCCTAGAAGAACGATTATCCAGTCTAGTGAGCCGACAAACTGATTTTTGCATCATTCTGTGGTAAGCTTCAGTGGTTCTCAAACTTCAACCGTGCCTCAGAATCACCCGGAGCGTTTATTGAAACACAGATTCAAACAAACATAAGGGGTTAGTAATAAGTAGGCGTTGAGATTAGTAAAACCAGTACTTAATTATACTTGGAACTTTGTATTTCTTTGAATCTCCATATAAAGTATGAACTGTGATTTAATGCTTGAGTTTTCTTTAAAATAAAATTTTAAAGAAAGGAAAAAAAAAACCCACAGGTTAATGGCACACAGCCTCAAAGTCTCTGATTCCGCAGATGGGGGTGGGGCTGGACATAGCACCACGAACAAGTCACCAGATGCAGCTGGTGCTGCTGATTCAGGTACCACAGTTTCAGAACATAAGACATGGGGCTTCCCTGGTGGCGCAGTGGTTGAGAATCTGCCTGCCAATGCAGGGGATACGGGTTCGAGCCCTGGTCTGGGAAGATCCCACATGCCGCGGAGCAACTAGGCCCGTGAGCCACAACTACTGAGCCTGTGCATCTGGAGCCTGTGCTCCGCAACAAGAGAGGCCGCGACAGTGAGAGGCCCACGCACCGCGATGAAGAGTGGCCCCCGCTCGCCACAACTAGAGAAAGCCCTCACACAGAAACGAAGACCTAACACAGCCAAAAAAATTAAAATTAATTAATTAATTAATTAAAGAAAAAAAAATCATAAGAGACATCTGCGCCAAACATCCCCTCCAGCGGTGTCCCTCCTTCTCACCTGTCTCTCCCAACCCCACTACCCTTTCTACAATTGCCAATAGCATCACAGAAAGCCAGGAGGATTTGTGCCTGGGCTCTGCTCCTCGATAGAAGGGCATCTTTGTAATACGAAGCCCAAGGCCTCCACTTCTCACTCTCCGGGTTTTGTGCTGCAGTCAGATTCTGAAAAAAGTCTGTGGGACAAAAAAATAACTTGTGGAACATTATGCATTCTAATTATGTCAAAATTTGTAAAGGGAATGCTTTTCACCCTCACACCTTGTCAGGCTTTAAGCCAGTGCTTTCTGTGCCTTGTAGAATATGTCAGGGTCACCAGCACTTAAAGGCTGTGGTTGGCCACAGACAATCAAACAGGGCTCTGCGGTGGAGATTGCAAGTCTAGGCATTGACTGGTTGTTTAACTTCTGACCTGTGCTATTCAGAGGGAACAGGAAAGAGATTCAGTTCTTGGGCTGCAGCAAAGAGACTTCTTATTTATTCCAATAGGTAATGGGGGTGGTGGTGAAGGGGAGAAGCTTCTGAAAGGCACCTCATTTTAAAGATGTATGCTACGGTCTGAATGTTCATGTCCTTCCCAACGTTTATATGTTGAAACCTAACCCCCAAGGGGATGGTATTAGGAGGTGGGGGCTTTGGGAGGTGAATAGGTCATGAGGGCAGAATCCTCATGAATGGGATTAGTACCCTAATAAAAGAGGCCTGAGAGAGCTCCTTCACCCTTCCTACTATGTGAGGTTGCAATGAGAAGCCCTCTGTCAATGAGGAAGTGGGTCCTCAACAGACACTGAACTTGCCGATGTCATGATCTTGCACTTTCCAACCTGCAGAACCGTGAAAAGCAAATGTTTGCCATTTGTAAGCCAGCCAATCTATGGTACTTTGCTGTAGAAACCCAAACAGACTAAGACAGTGTGTGTGCGCGCGCGCGTGTGTGTGTGTGTGTGTGTGTGTGTGTGTGAACTTCCATTTAGATGGATCATCCTGGTACACTTCTGGTCCTATAAGAGGCTTCTATGTTTCTTCCCCACCCCAACCTTTTTCATGCACATTAAAAGTTGAGTGATAATTCTGAGCCCCATTTTCCTTCTACTTTCTCCCTTGATATTCTCCTACTGCTCAGAGCAAAATTATTGAAGCTCTCTCTGAGAATACAATGATCTCGGGGGTGTGTTCCATTCAACAGTTATCACGCAATAATCCCCTAGCCAGAACTTATCTGTGATGGGTTACACACACTCTTAGCAGGTCTTTGACCTCAGGAGAGAAAAGTTTTGTGAAAATGGTGGGGAGGTGGGATCAGAGAAGGTCTAGGGTAAAAAGAGTGGCAGACAAGGGACCCTTGTGACAGAATTGTTCTGAATCTCAACTGTTGTGGTGATCACACAAATCTACACATATGACAGAATTGCATAGAAATAACTACACATACACACACACACACACACACACACACACAACTGAATGTAAAACTGGTAAGATCTGAATAAGGTGGATTGTATCAATGATGATATCCTGGTTGTGATATTATACTATTGTACTAGATACTACCATCGGGGGAAACTGGGTGAAGGGTACACAGGATCTTTCTGTGTGATTTCTTACAACTGCATGTGAATCTACAATGATCTCAAAATAAGCATTTAAAAAAGAAGTGCTACAGAGAGGAAAGGTCTGGTTGATGTCAGAATGCAGAGTCCTGGGCAGCTGGGGCATCGAAAGGGCAGTAGGAGCCTAGAGAAAAAGAGAGGACCCAGATCTAAAGGGAAGAGGGGCACAGACATGATGGGACATGTTCCTGAGGAAAACTTCATTCTCCTCCTGTCCTTAAATTATACTACAAGGAAAATATAGTCTACCACCAAGCCATAATTTCTAGAATGATCATCCATCAGATGCTGAAGGTAATAATAATAATAGCTGACACTTAGAGTGTTGCCAGGTGCCAGTTTCATGAGCTATCTCATTTGATCCTCTCAGTAGTCCTATGAGATAGGTACTATTATCACATCCACATTACAGATGAGAAAATTAAGGCACTGGCAGAGCCAGGCAGAGCCAGGATCTGTCTGATTTCAGCAGCAGCAGCACCAACAATAACTGGGTGCTCATATGTGCCAGGTATACTGTCCTAAATGCTTTTCTCTTCATGAGGAAGAATGTGCCTATCACCACACCATTATCTGTGGAAAAGTCTCCATTATACATTGACATCAAATAACCACATTCATTTTTTGTGCGCTTTCTAAGTGCCAGCCACGTTACATAAATTATTCTGTTAAACCTTCCCAGCAAGTCTGGATGTATTATCTTCACTTTATTGATAAGAAAATGGAGGTGAAGTCTTGTCCAAAATCACACAACCAGCAGGTGCAGAAGCAGCAGCGGCCCTTGGGTGGGCAGACTCCAGAGCTACCGTTCAGCCTCTGAGCTCTTCTGCCTCCAACCCAGAAACTCCAAACTCACAATCATTTAATTGCCCCCAAAGCTAAATGCTTTTCAGTCTCCTGGTGTCCACTGAGTAGGCATGAATCTGTTTTATTTTGCCTGCTGTGTAACAGATACAGATCTTGCATATTCATTTTGCAAAGCACTCTCTGGGAACTTTCTTTGCTATGTTACTCTATTCACTACTCAAGGCTCAGACAAGTTATTGAACCATGTAAGTAAAAAGAACTTGTGGCTTGAGCACACAGCGGCAAACACGATTTAATGTTTAATAAGCATCATCATGATGATGGCAATGACATTCTGCTTTGAAGGGTTGCAGGAGGCAATCAACATCTCAAACCTATAAGCCAGCAACTCCTTCAGTTTCTCTCACCTGTGTCACTGCAGAGCACCTGATGGGGTATGGAGGTCTTAATTTGGTATCTATCAGTCCCTTTCTTCCCCACCCCCTCCCCCGCCCCAGTGAAGAGGACACATTCTGCTACTCTATCGCCCTATAATCACAGAGACTGTGCACACGGAGTTAGAAGGATTTGCCAGGGAAATTGCTTGCAGGCGTTAACCAAATACACTCACAGCACCTTGCCGCGGGCCCGGGCTGACAACGTGGCTTCCTCGCGAGTCGCTGGCCGCACACTTTCACTTTTCTTCTGGGGCGCCCGCCCACTCCGAGCTACTCCACGTCCTGGTTTTCCCCGGGCTCCCTCCCCGGCAGCGGCTGCCTGTAAACACGCGGGGTTGCAGGCAGGGGCGCCTCGATTGGAGGAGCCCAGCCCGGCCTCCCCTCCGCCGGCTGCCGAGCTGTCAGTTACATGTACAGTGTGAGCTAGATTTTGGCGCCACAGCTGGGAGTGAGGCTTTTGTTCCATAACAAAAACAAGCGCCTGAATGGCAGGGCTGCCAGCGCCCAGCCCGACGAGGCAGGCATAAAGGAACCGCCTGGAGAATGTTCGTGACCTGTCATTAGAGACAGCCCCTCTCGCTTCCAAATGATCACGGGGAGGCAATGTGGCAAATTATGTGTGTACCCGCCACGACCTTGCTCAAGCCTCCAGGGTGAATATTGAGCACCGGGCTCTAAGAAGCGGCCTGTGAGCTCAGGTGGAAACGCACCTGGGTGGTAACCAGCGGAGTCCTTTCCTCGCTTTCTGCCTCTTCTGTCCATGAACTTCTGTTTTCCCTCTGCGATTGAAAGGCTGGCCTTCTGGCTGAAACAAGTTAAACGACGGATTCATTTATGCTAGAAGAAAAGCTAGGCATTGAATGTCGTAACGCTGTTCACCCGATCTGTGCCCTCTTGTTATAAATATATAGAGACAGTCTCTACTATACGATGTGTTTGCTTTTTGCTAAGTTCGAACACATCCATATCCAAATTGTTACCTACTTTGGGAAAATTCCTATGTGAAAATCTGAATCATAAACCGGATAGGTTAGGGGTGACTATTCTCATTTCAGAAAGGATTCTTCAAGTTCCAAAAGCATTTAGTAAGACTTGAGCATTCCATCCCCCAACCCCTCCCAATCTCTCAATCTCCGGGTGGGGGGGGGGCGGTGGCGGAGGGCAGTGGGGTGAGCTCCACCTCAATGAGCCATGCGGCTATTTTAAAGTGTTACAATTGGGGGAGGGGGAAGGGTAAGCTGGGACAAAGTGAGAGAGTGGCATGGACATATATACACTACCAAACGTAAAACCGATAGCTAGTGGGAAGCAGCTGCATCGCATGGGGAGATCAGCTCGGTGCTTTGTGACCACCTAGAGGGGTGGGATAGGGAGGGTGGGAGGGAGATGCAAGAGGGAGGAGATATGGGGATATATGTATATGTATAGCTGATTCACTTTGTTATAAAGCAGAAACTAACACACCATTGTAAAGCAATTATACTCCAATAAAGATGTTAAAAAAAAAAGTGTTACAATTAAAAATTTATTCCTTCAGCTGTAGACTCAGTCTTGTTGGAATGAAGATGTTTTCGAGGGCATTATGAGGTTAAAAGGTAGTCACTTACACCTCAGTGTGAATGAGTTTAATCACTTCTTCCTTGAGAGCAGGTTTTCAAGAAGGAAAGAAACCAGTTGCAGCTGAGTTCCTGAGAAGAGACAGAGGAAGAATATGAGTGGCAATGGAGGCAGAAAAAGAGAGTTTGGGTGCCTCAGAACATAGACGTTTATTGCTTCATAATTCTGGGAAAAGTCAGCTTTTTAGAGAGAGCAGTTTTTTGTTTTGTTTTGTTTTTGCAGTACTGTCCAATAGAACTTTCTGTGACAGTGGAAATGTTCTAGATCCACACTGTTCCAAAACGGTAGCCACTAGCCACATGTGGTATTGAGCACTGAAATGTGGTTAGTATGACTGAGGAACTGAATTTAATAGCCATGTGTGTAGCCATGGAACTAACAGCTGTCAACAGCCACAAGACTGAGCTTGGGGGTGGCTTCTCTGCCATGAGAGCCGTGAAATGACTGCAGCCTTGTGAGCCCCGGAGCTAGAGACACCCTGAATTCCTGACCCCCAGAAAATATGAGATAACAAATGTGTGTTGTATTAAGTCACTACATTTTGAGGAAATTTGTTACACAGCAATGAAATTTGATTGTAATATGGTTAGGCCCATTTAAAATACATTTGTACTAGTTAGGGCATCCCTAGATCCAGAGAAACCTCCAAATATCAATGTCTGAAGCAGTAAAAGTTCCATTCTTTTAACAGTCCAATGTGGGCAGTCTTCTGATGGTGATTCAGGGCCTCAGCCCCTTTTTGGTTTTGGCTCTGCCATCTTTAACTTACGGCTGCTCAGGTCGCCAACCAGAAGGTGAAAACTGCAGAGTGGAGCTATGGGCTAGCTGTTTTGGTAGGGGAACAGACCTGCAGATGGCACATATCATCGCTGCCCGCATTCTACTGGCCAGACCTCAGTTAAACGATCCCAGCGAACTGTCAGTCAGACTGAGAAACATAGCCTGACTCTGCGTGTGTCCAGGGTGTAGGAGAAGCAGGTTTGGGGGCCACTGGCACATTGTGCCACAACACACTCTCCTTTTGGGAGGTAAGTTCCTTGACAAAAACAGACCTTTTTGTGCCTTGCCAAACCCCAGGGTCCCGGAGGCAAGGGTCTCTTCACAAATAGTGATGGTGATGAGAGAACGGGAAAGAGACTGACAGTGCTCCCCAGCCCAATGCCCCCTCCCAAGAGGGGCATTCACCAAAACTGTCAGAACGTTCTACTCCTCTAAGGGTCTATGGCTCAGCCCAAAGTTAACCATATCAAAATTGTTTATAGGAAAGCCTGGGCACAGTTCTGGAAATGACTATGGAAGAATCAGGAAAATATGTCTGTGCTTGTTCAAAGGGGACTTGGGACCTATAGGGTGGGGTCTGGGGTGGAATTCCATGAGCCGAGGCATCCCTTAGATGTGATTCCAAAGGTACTGTCAAAACTACCATTGCTTCTGAGCCCAACTTGGATTTTCTGGCTGCTGCCCCCAATGTCACCATCTGTCCTAGGGTCTGTAGATAAATGAAAGAAAAGATTGGTTTGATGGATTTTCATTGTTTTAAATTGAGGAGGTATCACTCATATATTGATACTTTTAAAAATGTTACTCCTCCTTTCATCTCCCTGGGCCCTGCCATCCACCTCCCTTCACCCTAACCTGTAGCTTGTTCCCAACAAATGAGTCAGTGAAGATGGGAATGTTCATTTAACTGAGTATGTATCTGCCAACATTAAAAAAAAGTTTTGGCAACCTGAAGGAGTCATATAACCAACAGAGAAAGAAAGGAAGGAAGGAAGGAAGGGAGGAAGGGAAGGAAAAGAAAGAAAAAGGAAAGAATAAAAGAAAAGGGAAGAATGTTTGGAGCACATCCAAAGACAGATTTCCTTGGAGTGGAGTGAATGTAACTCAAGCTGCAGGGCCCCTCACTGATCAGTGCCCCTTCCGAGGTTGCGTGCTCTCCTCCAGAGAGAAGCAAAAGAAGCAGTAGCTCTAGCACATGCCTGAGGGCAAGAGCGCTGCCCTAGCCTGGGCTTCCCCTGTATATACATAATTTTTAACAGCTTTACTGAGATATTATACACATAACATAAAACACATCCATTTAAACTGTACAATTCAGTGTGTTTTAGTATATTCAGAGTTGTGCAACCATCACCATAATCTAATTTTAGTACATCTCATCATCCCAAAAAAGAAACCGTGGATCCATTAGCAGTCTCTCCCCATTCCCACTCCCACACCCTTAACTCAGGCAACCACTAATCTACTTTCTGTTTCCACAGATTTGCCCATTCTGGACATTTCATATAAAGGGAATCATATAACGTGCTTTTTTGTGACTGGCTTCTTTCGTTTAGCATAAAGTTTTCAAGGTTCACCTATGTTGCAAAGTGTACCAGAACTTTATTTCTTTTTACTGTCAAATAATAGTCCATGGTATGGATAGACCACATTTTCTTTATCCAGTCATCAATTGATGGGTATTTGGGTTGATTGTATAATCACTTTTGTGTCTATTTTGTATGTGCCCTACTGGTGGTCCAAGAGTTGTGGGTAGGGTTGACAGGCTGCCAGCACTACCTTCATATCCACCTGGCCTCTTGTGACAACTTGCCTCTGGCAGTTGTCAGGGAGCATTTGGACCTCATTTTTGAGCCTTGGAGAAGGATCTGAGACTGAGGCTGCACTGCGCCCAGGGTACGTTAAGACCCAGGCTTCCAGGTGTCTTCCATCAACCCCAGGACCAGCCCAATGTGGGTAGGAGTATGAGGAAGAGGTGAAAGGACCTGACCAAACCTGACCAGCTGCTAGGGTACTAGTTGCAAGAGACATGCCAACTATGATCAAAGAGCTGGAATTCTCTGAGGGCTTGCTCTAGCAAGAAGCCTTGCCTGAACAAGAAACTGGAGGAAGTTATAAATGTGGCATTACTCGTAGCTGCAAGAAATTGTTCTAAACTGTCAATCTTTTTTAAAGTTTGGTCAACTATGCTAAAAGAAAGACTGGGTTATCCTTCTAATTTTTCAATAGAAACACATTACAAAATTGTTTTCCTATGAAGAAATAATAAAAGAGTATACAGAGAGAAGTGGTGGTGTCAGCAAAAGTGGAAAAGAATGCCAATATTCTTCTTCTCCATAAAAGCAAAGAAAAACCTGGCAAAAATTGTCAGAATCAACTTTTCCACAACCCTGGAAATTAACTAAGGGCTTGCAGTAATCGGGAAGTGCTTATTCAAGGAAAGTGGCGAATCTCAGTAGGAACAGTGAGCTTTGTGGCATTTTATTCTAGCCTGGGACCTTCCCCACACCCCAGCTCAGAGGTAGCCTTGAAAAAACAGCCCATATGTTCAGTACTGGAGGGACAGAATGCACATTATTTGCAAAGAATTGTAATTATTTCCTTTTTATCTGGTGGCTCCATGGAAGACCAGCTCAAAACATTTGTCTTTATTTGCCCTGATTTGGAACTGGTCCAGTTCAAAAGCTACCAGGAGGGAGTGGGGCATTTGTCCAAAGCATTTAAAGGCAAATGTTTTAGCTGCTGCTGCCTGAGGCTATAGATAACAGTTGGCATAAACCACAAAGCTTGGGAGAAAAGCCTGGGAAATGAGATGTCCATAAAGGCTTTGAAAAGCTCACACATATTCCTGGGAATCTAGAATGCCCTGGGTGCTCAGGAACAACACGAGAAGGCTGTAGGATCTGACCTCTGGCTGACCTTGAGGTTCTGCACTAGAAGAAAGTGAAGGCTAAGGCAGAGTTGTAAACTACCAGGCTGAGTGTTGAAGGCATGCCACCCACACACACAGAGCCCCTTGGCCAAAAACTTGAAATATTTTTGGTATGACTTATTTAAGGAAATATCTGTTTAATCATTAGCTGACTACCAATCTAACAGAACAGTGACTTCAATGGCCACATATGACAAAGAATACAGAGTTTTCAGAATTAGTTCATAAAAGTCATTAAATAAATAGAGAAAAATAAGTAAAATAAACAGCAAACAACAAATCTTGAAAAGAGGAGAGAACCTGATTACTAGTGTTTCCACGTTATAATATACAAAATGTCCAGTTTTCAATTAAAAATTATGAAGCAGGCAAAGAAAAAAGAATGGTGCAAACAGGAAAAGTAAACATTGAAAGAAGCTGTCCCTGAGGAAGTCCAGACACTGGACACCTACTAGTAAAAGACTTTAAATGAACTACTTGAAATATGTTCAAAGAGCTAAAGGAAACCATATCTAAAGAACTAAAGAAAAGTATCAGAATGATGTCTTACCAAATAAAGAATATCAATAAAAAGAAATTATATTTTTAAAAGAACCAAATAGAAATTCTAGAACTGAAAAGTGTAATAACTGAAATAAAAAAATTTACCAGACAGCAGGTCTGGGACCTGCTACAAATTTACCAACAGCAGGTTTGAGCAGGTAGAAGAATCAACAACTTGCAGACGCAAGTCAATTGAGATTATCCAGTCTGAGGAACAAAAGAAAAAAAGGATGAAGCAAAAAGTGAATAAAGTTTTAGAAACCTGTGGGGCACCATCATATGCATAATGCTAGTCCTAGGAGAGGAAAAAGAGAAAGGAGGAGAAAAATATTTGAAGAAATAATGCCAGAAAACTAAAATTTGATGAAAAGCATGGTCTACAAATCCAAGAATCTCAATAAACTCCAAGTAGGGTAAACTGAAAGAGATCCACAATAATACACATCATAATTAAACAATCAAAAGACAAAGACAAAGAATCTTGAGTGCTCAAAGGGAAAAATCACTAATCATCTACAAGTGCCCCTCAATAAGATAAACAGCTGATTTCTCATCAGAAACCATGGAGGCTAGGAAGCAGTGGAACAGGCATTCAAAGTGCTCAAAGAGAAAAAAAGTCAATGAAAAAATTTATATCTGACAAAAGTATATTTTAAAAATGAAGAGAAATGAAGATATTCCCAGATAAACAAAAAGAGAGTTTGTTGTTAGCAGACTTATCCTACAAGAAATGCTAAAGAAAATCATTTAGGCTGAAATAAAAGGACACCTAGATGGTAATTGGTAGCCATATGAAGAAATAAAGATCTCTGATAAAGATAATTACATGAGTAAATATAAAAGACGGTATGACTGTATTTTTTGTTTGAAACTACATTTTTTTCTATCTGATTTAAAGACAACTGCCTAAAGCAATATTTATCGATCTATGTTAATGGGCACACAATGTATGAAGATGTAATTTGTAATAGTAACAGTGCTGAGCAGGAGAGAAGGGAAAATTGAGCTATGTAGGAGCAAAGATTTGGAATACTAAAATTCAGTTGATGTTAGGGACTTTCCTGGTGGCACAGTGGTTAAGAATCCACCTGCCAATGCAGGGGACATGGGTTCGAGCCCTGGTCCAGGAAGATCCCACATGCCGCAGAACAACTAAGCCCGTGCACCACAACTACTGAGCCTGTGCTCTAGAGCCTGTGAGCCACAACTACTGAACCCGTGTGATGCAACTACTGAAGCCCATGTGCCTAGAGCCTGTGTTCTGCAAAGACAAACCACCTCAATGAGAAGCTCGTGCAACAAGAGAAGCCACAGCAATGAGAAGCTCACGCACCACAGCAAAGAGTAGCCCCCACTCGCCACAACTAGAGAAAGCCTGTGCACAGCAACGAAGACCCAATGCAGCCAAAAATAAATAAATTAATTAATTAAAAAAAATATTCAGTTGATGTTACTCTAAACTAGATTGTTATAAATTAAGAGGTTTATTTTAATCCCCAGGGCAACCACTAGGAAAATAATTCAAAAATAAGTAGTAAAAGGAATGACCAGGGAATTAAAATGGCACCTAGAAAATAACTATTTAACATAAAAGAGAGCAGTAATAGAGGAATTGAGGGACAAAAAATATCTAAGACATATAGAAAACAAATAGCAAAATGGCAGAAGTTCTCCTTCCTTATCAGTAGTTACATTAAATGTAAATGAATTAAACTCTCCAATTAAGAGACAGAAATTGATAAAGTGGATTTAAAAAATGATCCAACTATATGTTGTCCTACAAAAGACACATTTTAGATTCAAAGATTACAAGTAGGTTGAAAGTAAAAGGATGGAAAAAGATATTCTATATAAATGGTAACAAAAAGAGCTCAAGTTGCTATAGAAATATCAGACAAAATAGACTTTAATTGTTACTAGAGCAAAGGATATTTTATAATAATAAAAGAATCAATCCATCAGGAAGATATAACAATTATAAACATACATACACCTAACAATGGAGCTCCAAAATACTGAAACAAAAGCTAACGGAATTGAAGGAAGAAATAAACAATTCAACAGTAATTGTGGGAGACTTCCATGTTCCACTTTCAATAATGGCTACAACTAGACAGAATATCAGCAAGGAAATAGAACTGATAGTAGCAAAGAACACAATAAAGAACATTTATGACTCAACAACAAAAGGACAAACACCCTAATTAAAAAAGGGTAAAGGATCTGAATATATATTTCTCCAAAGAAGATATGCAAATGGTCAACAAGTATGCATAAAGATGCCCAACATCATTAGTTATTAGTAAAATGCAAGTCAAAACAATAGTGAGATACCACTTCACATCCACTAGGATGACTATAATGAGAAAAAAAAAAAAACAAGTGCTGAGGAAGATGTGGAGGAATTAGAACTCTTATACGTTCAGGTAAGAACATAAAATGGTGTAGTTACTTCGGAAAATGGTTTGGCACTTCTTCAAAAAGTTAACAAAGAATTACCATATGACTCAGCAATTCCACTCCTAGGTATATACCCCAAATAATTGAAAATGGCTACTCAAAGAAATCCACATACACTTATGCTCATAATAGTCCTATTTACAATAGCCAAAAAGCAGAAAAAAACCATATTTCCATCAACATATGAATGGATAAACAAATTAGGATATATTCATACAATGGAATATTATTCAGCCATAAAAAGCAATTAAGTACCAATACCTGCTACAAAACGTTATGCTAAGTGACAGAAACCAGACACAGACGGTCACATACAATACAATTCCATTTATGTGAAATATCCAGAGTAGGTAAATCCATTGAGACAGAGAGTAGATTGTTGGTTGCCCGAGGTTGGGGGAGGGAGAAATGGGAAATAACTGCTTAATGTATATGGGGTTTCTTTTGGGGGTGATAAAACTGTTCTGGAACTAGATAGAGGTGATGGTTGCATAACACTGAGAATGTATCAAAACTAAATCCCACTTGAATTTCTCACTTTAAAATGGTTATTTTATGTGATGTAAATTTCAATTCAATAAAATTTTTAAAAGATATAAAGTCCTCTACAACATGGACGAACCTTAAAAATGTTATGAAAGAAGCCAGACACAAAAGACCACATACTCTATGATACCATTTATATGAAAGGTCCAGGATGGGCAAATCCATAAGGACAAAAAATAGATTAGTGTTCCCCGGGGACAGGGAGATGGGGGGGATTGGGCCTGACTGCTAATAGTAACAGAGATTTTGGGGGAGTGATAGAAATAGTTTGCAATTAGATAGTGGTGATGCTTGCATGACCATGAATACACTAAAAACCACTAAATCGTGTGCTTTCAAACAGTGAACTTTATGTTATATAACTTTTACCTCAATTTAAAAAAAGTATTCAGAGAAGAGATGTAGGGGAAAAGTGTTGTAGAGGTGTGTCAGGCAGCTAATTAATAATAGTTATAATGAAGTTATGATGTCATTTTCTGAATTGTGTGGGGCTTTTCAGCTTTCTATTTGTAATTTGTTGTGATTTCTTCTCTCCTTCTAAATGAATATTCATTTTTTGTACCTATCTTGTATTTTTTTCCTAAGAGGGCTCTTAAAGTTAATTAAACTTCAGGTCCCAGAAAACCTGGATGCCACTCCTATATTAATAGGTGCAGAAACTCAGCCACCAATAGCTCTACAAGATTAAGGAATTCTATCACCAAGCAAGCTGTGCAGCTTCAAGGGGTCTCACTGCCAGCTCCTCCACTCCTCTCTGCCCCCACCCATGGGTCCTCAGTCCTCTGAGATGCCCTTCTATTCTCACCCCTTTCACTGCCACTGCCTTCATCGCTTATTATCAGCCACACCACCTAACTGTTCTATAGTTTCACAAACCACTGCCTCCAATCATCCTCCAAACTGCTGCCAGGGAAAATCTTGCTGAAACACATATTCTCTCCTTTCTCATGTCTACCGAGAAGCCTTCCAAGGCTCTTTATCTATAGGGTAAAGAACAAATTTCTTAACAAACAGGTCCCAGCCTGTCTTTCCAGACCCATCTCATAGTCTTTCCCTCACTAAGATGTATCTCTGCATCACAAGTCACGTCCAACTTTTCCCTGCTCTCCTAACCTCCAGTTTTCTATGTCTCCTCTTAGCTTCTGTACGGTTCTTCTCTCACCTGGGATGAACTTCCTCCTTTTCTCCTTGGGGAGCTCTTCATCTGTCTATACCCAGCTCAGGTGTTGTTTCTGCAAGGTTTCCCAACCCCCTCAGCAGCTTTTATGATCTCTCATTGTACTTATTGGTTCAGATATGTGTGCATTCTATACATTCACATATGTTTACAAACCAGCTAAAATTTTTGACCTATTTCCCATGTGTATATGAATATACAATTAGGTGTCTATCAACATACCCAAGGCAGGGAGTGTCTTACCTATTCTAAAAATGTTTTCTTCGGTAGTTACTGTATATTCTGTACACAGTATGCACTTACCCATGTGCCAGGCACTGGTACCATGGAATAAATGCTTTTGGAATGTAATTGAATTAGAAGTATCTGTGTGTGTGTGTGTGTGTGTGTGTGTGTGTGTGTGTGTGTGTGTTGCATGTGTATATAAAGATCCTTTTCTTTAAGGACTTTAGTCACTGAATAAAGAAACAAGCACATGAGAACAATTAAGAATCTCATGATTATAAATAAATGTCCAGTGGTCTACTGCAAACCAATTAAATGAGCACTGATGGCTCACAGAGCAGAGTAGATTGAATCATCATCATCACAAGTAGGTTAAAGCTAATCAAAGGCAAACTTTCTGGAGTAGTGAGGTAGTGAATAGTGCTGGTTCAGGGTAAGGAGGGAAAGTGGTTCTCCTTGGGAGGTAAAGAACTTGAAGGCTCTAACATATGGGAGAGAATTTTAAGATTTTCAAGGGAAGACAAGGGAATACTTTGATCCCGGTGGGAAGCACTTGAGTAATTAAGCATTTTCTTTGGATACACTATCTTCTTGTACTGATATTAAAGACATACAGTAACTAAGAATTTTTACTACTCCAGTGAAAGTTCCCTTCCAAACACCAAAATCCCATTTTGTGAGGGAGAAAGAGATGGAAACCCCGCTAGGTATACCAAGTCAATTATGGAATCAAAATAAAAAGAAGGTAGGAAAGCACACTTTGTTTTCCTCTCCTCGCTATTCTTTCTCACTCTCAGATGGAGCATTATGAGAGCTTCCCAAGGGAGGTGGCAGGCCATGCTCTGCCAGGGGCTCAGTGGTGGATTAGTAGAAAGTAGAGGACACTTTCCTCACTTTATTCTAATGGACCAGAATTGCCAGAAGACAATAAAAAAAAAATACCCTCACACCCTATTTCTGTGTGTGAGAGGAAATCACCTCTCTTTTGATATGCTGATGGGAAAGAAATCTGTAAGCTCTTTGCAGAAGCATGTGGCTTATTTATTATGTGTATTTTAATTTACTTTAGTGTCTTATGGTTCTCTCTGTCTCTCTCTCTCTGTGTCTCTCTCTCTGTAACAAGTGAGCTTTGGAAGGCTTGCTTTGATGCCTTTCCCCTTCCTTTCTTGCTTGTGTCCCAAAGCCCGCTTGTGCTCAGAGACACTTAGAGAGGACTGGTCTCTGTCTCAACGTGTGAAAGACGATGTATTGAGAGGAGAAGACGCTTGCTAACCTGGAAGTTCCACTCTCCAATGAGAGAAATAAATCTAAAATCATGAGATGAGCTAAGGGAGGTATTTTGGGGACTTAACAGAAAATCTCAAACCACAGCAAAATCAGTGACTTTGATATTTTCTTTCTTCCTTCCTTCAACAAACCATTGAGTGTGTACTCTGTGTTTGGCACTGGCCTAAGCATTTGAGCGACGCTGATGGGTGACTACACAAAGGAGACGGACATCAAAGAATCATATAAATAAATGTAAAGTTACCACCGTGCTCTAGAGAAGAGAAGTTAGGGCTGGAGTCAGGGGTGGAGGCACATCTAGATAAAGAGGACATCACGTGCCAAGGTCCTGTAGCCAGGGAGGACATGGCGAGTTGGAGAGATTAAAAGAAGGCCAGTGTGGCCATTACCAGATTTGATATTTTTTAAAAAATCACTCTGGTTGCTCCATAGATAGGAGCCAAAGTAGATGGAGAGAATTCTTTAGGAGGACACATGGTGGCTTACAGAACCCTAAGTCTGGAAGCACAGCTGGGCCTCAGGAAAGCCTGGAGCCTGGCCTGGAAAGCTTCCCTCTCTGTGTCTCTGTCTCTTTCTTTTTCTCTCTCTCTCTCCCTCACATTCTTTCCCCGCCTCCTTCACATGTCCGTGATCCTCTTTGCTGTCTCTGAATCCCAGATTGGACCTTACCTGATCTTCCAAGTTCAAAGACCCAGAGGAGACTGAATCTCATGGGGGGGAGACTGAATCTCCCCCCACCCCACCCTTGTTGATCCCTTGCTGAATTGGCTGAGACTCACAACTTGGAGGGAGGAACATGTGGGGGGATCACACGTGACTCTAGCATCTCACCCCAGAGTTCTCAGGGAAGGGGATTGGTGGGCCAGACTCCCCATGTTTTTCACTAATATGTAATGACACATCTACACGTTCTAATGCAGTGACCAAACACACAGATTTTTTAAACAGCCATATGGAGTGACAGTCTACTACCCTAAGACAGAACAGCCATCATTCATTTGGCAACTGTATTACTTACTCAGGGCATTCCTGGGCACTATGAACTAGGCTGGAAATCTTTGCTGGAGTGTCTTCCCCTACATTGTTAGGAATGGGAAACCAGTTACATCCAGGTTTGGGGGTGAAGAAGTGCCGCTGTGAGTAGAGATTATTTCATCAAGAAACTTAACTTTGAAGGCATGGAGAGAAAACAGTCAGTAGTTAGAAGGCGGCACTGGGTTTTGGGAAGCGTTTTATGTGTCAGAGTCTTGCAAATGCTTATAGATGGAGGGGAAAGAGGCTGCTGAAAAGGAAGCTGAAGAGCGAGAGGCTCTCCGAGTGACAGAAGGGGGTGGATTCTGAAGCACAGTTGGAGACATTAATCTTCAATGAAGAAAAGAACGCATCTCCCCCTGAAATTGTAAGAATGGCAATGGACGTAAAAAGGTTGTGTGTGTGTGTAAGGAAAATTTAGGAACTTTAAGCCCAGTGGTTTCCATTACTCAAGAAGAAGGCCATTTTCAAGGCTGAAGAATCGAGAAAGAGGATAGGAACTGGAGGGCAATGTTTTTATATCTGCTGTGGACATTGGAGGCATGAAACAAAGTGGAACTAATGGGGTATTGAAACCGCTGGAGAGATCATGGTTTAGTGGAGACACCTGTCAGCCGTCCAGAGGTTCAAGTGCCTTGCTCGTCTCACAGTACTAACCCAGGTCAGACACACTTGACCTGGGTTAGTAGCTTGGTTTAACCAGGCTGTCTAATTCCTAGAAGCTCAGGGTTCTTTCCCAATGAGCTAAGTATTCAAGTTAATAAATTAACATAAAACCAGTGCCAAAGGAGTATGGTGAAATCACTGAATCTTTGGACTCTGCCAGTGGTAACCAAAGGCAGGTTTTCCAGCATCAGGAGGACGCTGTGTAGCAGTTTGGTCTTCACTGAAGACAGGACAATAGAAAATGGGCTTAAATTGCAGCAAAGTGTCAGGAAAGAATGATGTTCTAAGAGCGGGCTGAGAGAGCAACCTGCCCTGGTGATCCTTAGGAGTAAATGTACCTCAGGTGGTTCTGATTCCATGCTCAGAGGATGGCTTATTTGGATTTTTTACATTCCCTTTTAGCTCTCTGCCACAGTTCGATGTTAAGCAAAAAAATATATAGTAGTACATCCCATACGATGGAGACAGAGTACTTTGTTTTTCTTTGCTTTACTTTTATCTTACTCTCATCTCTAATGGGTACATGAGAAGTAGCTACTATATAAAAATAATCTGGACATTAAAGTAAAATAAGTCATATGTAATTATTAATTGTGTCATAGCCCCATCAAAAAAAAAAAGAGAGAGAGAGAGAGAGAGATTCAAACCCCCCAGTCCTCTATCCTGCTTTGTTGGTTATCTCTAGCTTGATTAAAGGGAATGATACTCATTTGTAAATGCATTTGGCAAACTTACCCTGCTATTGTTTCCATTATTTTGCAAATTACAGACATTGAGATGAATGCTGTGTAATTTCCTAGCGTTCCCTTTATTCCTGCTTGGAAAACTGGTATTGCCCTGGCATACTTCCACTTTGCTGTTATTTCATTTGAATACAGCAAATTCTTTATTATGATTAACAAAGACTTCTGCTCCATTTCTCTTTGAATATCAGTCTGCTCTTGGAGTTGAGTTGATTTTGAGCCCTGCTGTCTCCTTGAATCTCTCTGCTTCGCTGATCTCAAAGATGTTCAAGACAGCAGACACCCATGTATTCCTAAATGACATGTTTTTTGTGTGCTCTCCCTTTTGAATTTGTTATATGTTTAGTAATTTTACCATCGTCTGGAACCTTTTTTCTCTTCTTTCAATTGTCTGATTCTAAATGTCTCCTTCACTCATTACTTAAAAGCCTGAAACAATGCAGGCAGTTGGGTTTGGTCATCTTGCTATTTTTAAGCTTCTTTCTCTTTTCATTTTTCAGTTTTCCTTTTTCCTCATACATACATCTCTCAAGATTTTACAATGTTTTGTAAACAGTCTTGATACCAGGCACTTTGGGGCATCTCAGATATACAGATGGTTTTCCCTGAGCACTACACATTTCTAATCCATTCATTAATCATTACACTGGAATCACTTTTCCCCCAAATAAGGCTCTTCCTCCTTAAATCTTGCCTGGATGTCCACCAATTTAATACCTCTGTAGCAGTCCTCACACTTAGAGAGTACTAATTAAACATTTGCCTCCTAAGATCAGTCATACTGTTACCCGAAAGCTGGGTTCACCTCTTGGTGGGTGTTGAGCCAAAAGACACAACCAAGCCAAAGATTGGGAGAAAGAAGGATGTATTGCTTGCACTGAGTAAAGAGAACATCGAGGATTTTTCCCAAAGCAGTGTCTCTCCAAGGAGTAAAATTGGGGAAGTTTTAAGCTAAGGGTACATGCTTAAAGGGCCTTGAGCAGAGGAGAATTCAGCATAGAACTGGGGCAAAGATTGCCAGAGTCCAAGCTTTAGTTGATTGAAGTCATGAGGGCCAGATTATTATGTATATCCTTTAGGAGGAACTAGGACTCTGTTTATCACGGAACTATTGTTTCTTGACTGCTTTTCCTTTGTTCCTGCATTCCCTTACTTCCCTTAAGATCATTACTGAGAGCTCTTCAAGGGCAAACATTGTTGCCAGGCTTACATCACAAAACGGCTTAGGACACCATTGGCTTCTCTTATGTCGAGAAAGTCATGCCTGGCTCTCTTTCTTCGGGGAACCCTACCCTACCTGCTTACAAAATTTAGGAAAAAATCACATTCAGAGGGCTCTTCTAGACTACAGGGTTTGGTGGAAAATGCTGGAACCCAAACAGGTGCATGAATGTGACTTGGGGGCCCATCTCCCACGATCAGATATCAATGCACAAAGTTCTTCTCTTATCCCTCTTTGCCCTCATCTCCTCTTGCCTTATTTTCCCCTCTCCTCCATGATGTCAACATCTTTGGTCACCCTTTGTTGCTTTAACTCAGTGGGCCAAATATGGGGAGGAATGTACTAAGGTGAGGGTAGTGAAGCCCCTTTATTCATATTGGGTAGGTAGCGTTGTGGAAAATAAGGGTAATACCAGAAGCAATAATGTCTCACATTATTGAGAGCTTAGTATAGGTCAGGCATTGTTTCATCTGCTCTACACGTTTCATCTCAGTTAATCTTCTCAACAATCCGGTGAGGTAAGTAATAGCATGGAGGTGGACCCTGAGAACTCAGAGAGGTTGAGGAACATGCCTAAAGGCCCCACAGCTAGCTACTGAGTAGAAGGTGCAGGATTTGAACCTGGGATGTCTGACAGCAGAGGTAGAACTACACTCTGCCTAAGCAGAGGAAGCACTCAGTGAGTTGTTAACATTTTATGGTGATTATTATTCAGACATTTCTCTCCCATGTATTGAGCATTACTGCATATTGGGCTGTGTTCGATCCTTTCATCTTGTCAACTGAAAAGAATATGCACAACGTAAGAGTTATGAGTTAAGTTTTATTGGGGGCATGATGAGGACTATAGCCCGGGAGACAGCATCTCAGGTAGCTCTAAGGAACTGCTCCGAACAGGCAGGCAGTGGGGAATTCAGTACATATGTGATTTTGTGAAGGGAGACGTGCAATCAAGCACACATTTTTGCAGAATGTTGCTGCTAGTCTCCTGATGGTTACTGCTAGTCACAAGGAGCAGATGTCTCCGATAATGATTTTAGTGCTTTTCTAGATATGAGGAGATGCAAGAATTTGGGCTCATAAAATCTTCTTCTGAAAATATCCAACTACCTAAAAACCTGTTCTGCCAGTTTTTCCCAGAGCACAGAGTGCCTCATGCCTGATCTCCACCCTGAACGCCTTTCAGGGTGTGTTGAAGGTCAGTGACTGCAGCAGCTAGTGACTTAATCCTTGTAGAGGCAGATGGCAAGTGCCAAATTTTAGCTGGCAACCTCAGTTAATTTTCACAATAACGCATGGGATTATGGTTTCCATTTTACAGTCAAGGGAACTGAATCTCAAAGGCATTCTGTAACTTGCCCAAGATTACTCAGCTAGTAAGAAGGAGAGCCCCTGGGCACTCCAGGTAGTCCCAACGCCCCTTTCATTCCTCTTCACAATTTTCTTTGGAGGACATATTGAATTTTTCCTCATTAGGCTTCGGAATCTAATGCGGTCACATTGATGGGAATAACTCGGATGTCAATGGCTGGCATTGCCACCTGCATGAGCCTGGCTCACACACTTCTTCTCTTGCTGGGAGCTGCTCCTGCACTGTGGCGGCACCGCTGCCTCCATGGGATTCCCTCCCCCATGGGGCATATTGTCCAGTGGTCTGTGGCAAACGGGGAAGAGGGAGGACTCACATCAGCCTTCACTCAAGCAGTGCTGCTTGTGCCCTGGTGCCCCGATGTCTAGAGCTGTAGTTTCAGTGTTTTCCTAAAAATGTAAGAAAAGCTCTTTTGCTTTTCATTTACAGCCCATCTGCTGTCTGACTCAACTAGGAGTGCATGGGGACCAGGGTAGGGATCAGGACCACATGACAGGTGCCATTCTGTATTCAGAATCATCCTCCTATCCACCAACAAAAACGTAGGTTTGTACTCAAGAGCCCCTAATTCTTTTTTCAGAAAATTCCAAACTATACGGCCTGGGTGGAGAGTAATCCCTGCCTCCTACTAGTGAAGGTGAGGGGCCAGAGCCTCCTCTCCTGCAGCCAGGGAGTGAGCATGTGACCTCATTTGACCAATCAACGTTCTCCTCTGAAACTTTGAATCTGAGTGAGTGATACAAAGACAATAAGGGGTATGGAGTCATTAGCTGAGTCTGTCCCAGTAGAAACGCTGCCTGCTGACAGGACAGCTCCTGCTGTGATCCTGAGGCCTGGCCCTCACACTGCCCTTAATGTCTGTAGTTTTCAAGCCTCTAGTTGATTCTCTGAGCGGTATCCTTTCCATAAATGACCTTTTACGTAAAATAATCAGGGTGCATTTCCGTTGCACACCATTAACAAACCAGACTGAAATGCACATGGATTTACAATGTAACTGTAGCAGAAAACATTTTTGTGGCCCTTTTTTCTCCTCTTTTCATTCCTCTCCCTCTTAGCTTCTCCTCTGCTCCCGAGTCCTCATGGGTCTGGTGCTGCCCTCACTGCACAGACCCCCTCATGGTGCTAATTTTACTAAGCTTCCGTCTCTAGAACCGAGAGCTCTGGGTTTCTTTTTCCACTTCTTACCACAATCCACATGACAACATATTTTGTGTTTTCTTCAGCAAGGCCTGCTGTCCAGCAGGTCTTCATGGCTGTAAAGCGATACCATAAAACCATACATTTTAAATCATAAAATATTCCTGAAACAAAGCCTTATAGGAACAATATGTGTATGAGATAAAAGAGCAGTTGCTGTGGCCCACACTGAGCTTGAAAACCAGTGTCATAGGCCAAGCTACGAATACTCCTAGCTCCCCAAGGATATTCACAGCTGATGATGGTTCTGAATAGGCAGTAGAAAGAGTATTTGACTGAGCAATCTCCTCCCATCTCTGCCACCATCCCACTGTGTAGTTTTAAACAAATCACTGAACGCTTTTAGGTTTCACTTTTTGAGTTTGGAAAAATAAGGGCATTATATTATATTTTCTTTAAGTTTCTTTCGGTACTGCGATTTGAGTGTTATGTGTTCCATTGGTCTTTGCATTTTCATAGAAGGCTTTTGAAAATTTCAAACTCTTGAGTTCCAAACAAATACATCATCACTATCCAGAAGTCAAGCTTTATGACAGGCTAGGAGGAGAAATAGTTTTGGTTTGCTTGGGTGGGGGGGTGAGAGAGAAGGGAAGGAGAAGAAAGGAGAGGTACCTCAAATTTTACTGTTCAGGCTTCCTGGCAATTGCAACTCCACAACCAATTCCTTCTCTCATTAGACTAAGAAAGCAGAGAGCCTAATCCCCATGCTAGCATGGTAGGAAGGGGCTCCCTGGTGTCCTTCCATATTTGGCCCAAGCGCAAGACAGCCGCTTTCCTGCTTTCCTGGTATTACTGGCCAGTGTTCTTGGCCTCCTTAATCAATAGAAATTGACAAGAAGCCAGACAAGAAATTCTGGCAAGGCTTTATTGGGGCTCCCGCTGCATGCAGCAGGGGGGGAAGTGAGAACAAGCGACAAGTTCCCTTGCTCCCTCCCTGGGGCAGGGGCGTGGGGGACGGCGGGGAGGATAGGGGTGTGCCCAGGGTCGGCCGGAGGGGTGGCTTAGGTTGTTTGCCCACCCCTTTGGTGGTGTTGTGTGCATGGGGCATGCGCAGTACCCTGCTTTTGCTCCTGGCTCTTCAGAAGTGGCAGTTAGGTTTTTGCTCTTTTTGTATCTTGCTGTTCATAATTTGCCCCAGCTGGGCAAGCACACAGTTATTTTTAGTCCCTTATAGTTTCTTTGTATTTTGTTCGAGGAGATGGTTGTCCAGGTGCAAGCACTGCAGCAAAGGGTCCCAGGTCCCAGGTCCCAGCCCGTCTCACTGGTACTTGTGTAGCATTACCAATCATCACTCAAATGCAGTAATATCAACTCACCTTGGAGTTCTTTGGTTCCAAACACAGTAAGTGGGGAAAAAAAACCCAAAAAACAAAACAAAAAAACCCACAGTAAGTGGATCCACATTTTCTCCTTGAGGAAACAAAAACCCCTGCTTGCCACCCTGCATGGAGCGGGATGGTTTCTCTCCATGTGGGTACATGTCTCTGTATTTCTGTTGGGGATGTATTTATATTATTACCTTAGTTACAACTCATACCAATGAATGTTCGCTATGATTACACCAGCAGTAGTTACTATATCTTCAACATTTACCCTAAAGATACAATGCTTGTAAGTACTTTAAAATTCGTACCATTTACTTTCAACATTTGTATGAAAGAAAGGTACTTTTATCTTCTTTGTAGATGAGGAAACCAAGCAATGAGAGTATCAGTAACTTTCCCAAAGTCCCACAGACTCTAGGAGGCAGAGCTCGTTTATGAACCAGTGCACATCTGTCTTAAAGCTCTTATTGTTGAAAAACACCTTGAAGGAAAAGGAGATTTTCCAGAGCTTGGGCAGATCCCCTCAGGAATTGGAGGCAGACAAGCACCTATTCATCTCTATTCATTCAGACTCAGGGCTCTCTAAAAGCAGGAAGTGGAAGGCACGAGGGTTTGCCACAATATTTGCAGTTCATAAGTTAGAAATAAGCAATCAACCCCTTTTCACATAGGGCACTATAATAAACACTGGCATGGTCCCTGCAATTTGGTTATGCAAAGAAAACAGGAAATAAGCACATTTTCGCTGTGGTTTCAGTCTGAGGAGGGTTGGCATCTACTGAGAGGCGGGCTAGATTTTCTTGTCAATACCGTATTTACTATCCTGGTCACATGAGCAGAGAGAGGGGGATGAGTCACAGTTAACTGACTGCTAAATTAGGAAAATGTAATCTATTTGTTTCTTTTAAATTAGATCTCCCCCAAAGCATTTTAAAGCTTTTTTCCCTCAGCAATTATAGTCACAACCTAAACAGCTAATACATTCTCAATTTGGACTAATCTAGCTTTCTATTATAAGTAAATAAATTCCCATTTTGTAGCATTCCTTTCCTATGTGAGGGCAGGGTTTTGAATATACAACTTTTCGTCTACAAATGCCAAAGCCCTGTAGACTTCCTGACTTTGCTTTTCTCATGCCCGCCCCTCACTACTTACCTGCAGGGCCATCAAACTACAATGCACTACTTTGCACGTTATATTGCTAGCAAACAACACTGCAGTTCTTAACCAATAAGAATCACAGATCAGCAGCTCTGCAAGGAATCTAGGGTGTCACTGGATGTGACTTTCTCACTTCATAGATAAAACTGAGACCCAGCAAGGTTTAAGCAATTTGATGAACTCAGATCTCTGGATGCCTAATTCCCCATTAAAGCCCCTTTCTCCCTGTTGCACACCTGCACTCCTGGAAAGCAATGCCTCTCAGGAAACCCTGGTTTGAATGAGTGAAGTGTATGATGGTCAAAACAATCAATCAATCAAACAAATAAAACAGCAGGTCCACGCACCGTGCCAGCGCATCCATCCCTCAGGAGGGGTACCAGGGTAAAGTCACTGGCCGGAAGCTCTTCCATAGAAAGTAGTTCAGTTTAATCTCTTGACCTGCACCCATTTGCTTAATTGCCTTTAAAAATTTGCTGACTTGAATGAGAACCTGCTTTCTTGTTTTACCCAAACTTAGCAACGAGGTCCGAGAGATCTGGATTTATTCAAGCATAGACATGAGATGGCCTGTTCTGAGCTTTATTTTCAGGGTGTGCTGCCACTCTTTGGAAACCTCTGATTGGTGTTTCTCCAAATGAACAGAGCTGTGCGGAGCACATAGTAAGCACCAAATAATTGTTGTCAATGATGGTATTGGCCGGGATAAAGGGAGATAAATGGGAGAAGAAAGAAAGAGTGGGAGGGGTCAGGTAATTCAGGATTGAAAAGGTGGATGAGGGAAGAAATAAGCTGAGTCTTGAGTGGCCAGGCATAAGAGATGAGCCCAGGAATTATGTAGGAGGACATGGAAGAGGTGATGCAAATGGAAAAAAAAATGTATGCGTGTGTGTATTAAATGAGAGGGAGATAGAGCAACTTTTCCATTAGATTCTAAGCAATGGACTAGTTCACACAAAGCCATCTTAAAGTCAATGGCATGGCTGATACTCTGGTGAGAAGAAAGTCAGTGAATTTAGTGCCACATGCATAGCTTTGCAAGCCCTGACTTGTGAAGTAATCCACGTTTCAGTTTTAGAGAGAAGGTTCACATCAAGGGGCCTCATATTTTAACATTCCTGGGTGCAATAAAAAAAAAGTAGTCAGGGCACTTTGGTGAGTACTGACACATTTACCAGACAGTACAACAGATTTCAGGACATGAGGCTCTAGTATTTGGCTCCACCTCTGTGGAACAGCAGGTCTGATTATAGAGCGTTCTCAATAAGCACCTTCCAAGATGTGATTCCGGGGGAAAGAATAACAAGCCCAGTGACTGGGGTTGCAGCCCAAATTGGCTCTGAGGGTCCTTTAATGAAAAGATTTCCACATCTCCTCTACCCTCCTTCACCCGCCCCCCCTCCCCCAATATTCTGGCCATGTTAGATTGGGTGTGAATTCCATAAATTGCACACAAGAAAAAACTGTAATTCTTAGGGTCAAAATGCAGAAGGGAGAGGGGGGAGGAAAGAAGGTATGAGTGGCTACAGACCCTTGGGATTCACAGCTATCTTGCTCCTTGCTTCTTGGTGCTTAGAAGCTTCTTTCTGGCAGATGCTCCCTTGAGAGGGGAAATAGAATACAGATTTGCAGCAGGTTAGGGTCCAGGAGGCTTTGATGTGTGCTCTAGGATCTGGGGAAAGATGGTATCAGCTGTGTTTGCAAGCTGTGCTTCTGTCTTGCAAGTGCGGTGGGTGGAGTTTTTATGGACAAGTGTTTTCAGTTTCTTCCTTCCCAGGCCCTCAACTTCTCCATGGGTTTCTGCTCCTCCCTTCCCACCTACTAAATGAGAATCCAGCTGGGTTCCTGGATGGTTTATGAAGAAAACTTGGGAGAACGGAAGAGGGTAGACTATATAAAATTGGGTCAGAGAATTGAGGACTGAAATGGAAAGGTTGGTAGAAAGGGAGCAGGATGGGGCAAATTTCTTAGCATGGCAATGCTGAGCTACACAAGAAGAAGAGGGGAGAGAAGGTGGGGTGGGCTGTGCTGGAGAGGGAATTTTGGATTTTGCAGGCTCTGCAGGAGTGTACAAAACCTGTGGATGGGGAAGAAAGGGCTTGGGGCTTTTCAATTAGAACCTCTGAGAGAGATGAAAGTAAAGATTCAAATCCTCTTAAATTTCTACTTGGCAGCTGGACTGGTCCTTTGAATATAGAGATGAGACCACAGGAGATCTGCTTATATTTGGGTTACACAATAAATGTAGAGATTTGAATACCCTCTGGTATAAATTCTCTTTGTTCTAAGAAAGAAACCCAAATGATTCAAAGATCATTGAATGAAATAAAGATCGACGAGAAGCCAATAGCTCTGAGAAGCTAAACTCTCCTGTGAGACATTGGAAACTTGTTCTGTATGATTTAGACTGAGATGCTTAAAGGGGTTGTCTCTGCAGTAGCACTGTTTTTCTGTGGTTCAATCAGATGGAGCTGTATCTCTGCAAATCACGTTTCTTTCAGAGAAATTGCCCCTCCCCCTCTATGAACAGGAGTTGAAACGTATCCACAGTTGTAAAAGCAGCCAATATCCTGGAAAGTTCGAAAGCTAAGAGAACTCTTAAAAGGACTTGAGATCAATTGATTTAGGAAGATTACATTCCAGAGGCATTCATTCATTCAACCAGCTATTTCCTCCTTGCTTTCCAAATGAAATTTCAGGGAAATTGAAGGTCTTGTTATAAACTAGGTGAGAGTTTCACTTAGTCCATTTACCATGACCATAGTTACAAAGGGCTCTGCTCATTTTAAGGTATCCATTTTTTTCTTGTTTTCGAAAATGGATGTTTTCTAATCTAAGAAAATAAAGACAGCCCCTCAGAAAGTAACCCTCTAATTACTGCTTTCTATCTTTCAAAAGGTTACAGTGTGGTCATCTGAGCCCCTGTTCTGGTGAAATCATCACTTCTTCAAAGATTATTTCTAGCTGTTACCTCATCCATTGTGTGATCAAAGGGATTGCTCCTGGGGTACTTGTTTAAAATGGGGAGTAGGAAGAGGGAACAACAAACAGCCCCAGATCATGGACCCTTTACAAGGCCACAGTATAACAGAATTGCCTGAGTGTAACTGAAAATTCCTGTTTATGTATGAGGTAACATTTTTTTTTTTCATAATTTTGGGGCTATTCCTAGAATGTACATTCTATTTATTAAAATGCTTTGTAAAATAGAAGCCTATTTTTTAAAAATTTTATTTATTTATTTATTTATTTATTTTTGGCTGTGTTGGGTCTTCGTTTCTGTGCGAGGGCTTTCTCTAGTTGTGGCAAGTAGGGGCCATTCTTCATCGCGGTGCGCGGGCGACTCACTATCGTGGCCTCTCATGTTGCGGAGCACAGGCTCCAGATGCGCAGGCTCAGTAATTGTGGCTCACGGGCCTAGTTGCTCCGCGACATGTGGGATCTTCCCAGGCCAGGGCTCAAACCCGTGTCCCCTGCACTGGCAGGCAGATTCTCAACCACTGCGCCACCAGGGAAGCCCGAGGTAACATTTCTTAAACGTTGGCTTTAAAAACAGTCTGGGACATTAAATCTCTCAACGTCCCACTGTCTCCTTCCTTAATGAACTCTGAGGAACAGCTACCAAACCAAAGCAAACCAAAGCAAACCAAAGCAAACCAAAAACTGTGCTTTGAATTCCCTTCTGTTTCAAAACTTCCAAGTCAGAGGAAATTGTTTAAAATGATTTACCACAACATAAATAAGTGTGATGGAGAGGGAAGGAAGAAAAACTTGCCAGTTCATGAGATCACTTTTTCTCTACTAACTGCCTGCTTTTGCTTATCTGACAAATTAGAAATACATTATTTCCTCACAGTAGTTCAGACCTACATGTAGCAATGTTTTGAAAGAGGAAGAAGAGTCCTGTTTGCTTCTGCACACAGGCCTCTTGGACTTTGGTTCCCTGAGTATGATCCTGGGTTTGGAAGCCTTCCAAGCGACAGAAAATTGGCAGGTTCCTCATCATTGATTCCTTTTTGGCTCTTCAGGGAGAAAAGGCATTCTGCTTGGGACTTGGCCGTGTTCTTAGCTTGGCGCCCCAGCCAGTGACTCAAAGTTCAAGGAACTTGACAGATAGAGGCTGCTTGTCTGGCGAGAGATGTGAACTGGCCAGGCTGAGTCTGCCATCTCATGCCGGAACCTTCTGTCCCCTTCCAGGGAAGCTTGTTTCCAACTAGGCTCACAATGCTGTGTTCTATGGGAGAAGACCTTTGCCCATCATGGGTGGCATTGGCCCTGCGTTGGGTGAGGCCTGGATCCCTCTGGTATCCTAATCCATACAGCCTCATACTGCACCACAGGAATAGTGGTACTGTGGTGTGTGTGTGTGTGTGTGTGTGTGTGTGTGTGTGTGTTTTATCCAAACAGTTAAAAAAAAAAAAAGACAGAAGGCTTAGACACATTTCCAGGAAACAGACTGTGTTAGTCTAGACTAGTAAAATCCAGCCAATTTAATTTCTGAATTTGTGACCATTATTTCTTTTTTTATTTTTTTTAACATCTTTATTGGAGTATAATTGCTTTACAATGGTGTGTTAGTTTCTGCTTTATAACAAAGTGAATCAGTTATACATATACATATGTTCCCATATCTCTTCCCTCTTGCGTCTCCCTCCCTCCCACTCTCCCTATCCCACCCCTCTAGGTGGTCACAAAGCATTGAGCTGATCTCCCTGTGCCATGCAGCTGCTTCCCACTAGCTATCTATTTTACGTTTGGTAGTGTCTATATGTCCATGCCATGTGACCATTATTCCTGTATTTATTTTGTATTTAACCCTCTTCAAATGAGTTAAAAAGTGAGAAAAACTATGTGCACTAAGCTTTCAAATGACCAACCAATTTCAACTGCTATACTGGCATCAAGAGATTTAAAATTCCAAGGATTAGATTTATATATTATATCTATGAAAAAGAACCTTTGTGTGAATCTTTAAAAAGCCTACTTTTTTTTTTTAAATAGCAAAAGCAACACATGTCATTGTTGAAACTTTAGAAAAAAATAAGCAAAAAGAAGAAAATTAATATCGTGTATTCTTGCTATCTAGATATAAGATTACACTGCTAGGTAAGAATCGACCTTGAGTTAGGTAGAACAAAATTCAAACTATGGGATTAACGGTATGATTCAGAGCAATGTATGCTCTGAATGTAGTATGATTCATCTACCTTAGCATTAATTTTCTCTCTGTAAAGTGAGACACCTGTGTTATAGAAGTGTTGGAAGGCTGTGGCAAAGTTTTGCAGTACAAAATAATCGCTGATTGATAATATCTGTATTTTATGCCCTAAATTACTGATAATAGCTCGTTATTAATTTGGTACCACCTACAGTTTCAGAACATGAACTCCTTTATATGTCTCATGCTCCTTTCCTATATTGCTATGACATGAATTATGGCTCTAGTATTCTGGTTATTGTGTCTATTACTTATACGTATCTGGGAAAAGAAGTATACAGAGCCATATTTTGTAGTGAGCAAATCTAATTTCATCATTCCATTATTTTTGGCAGTAAATGAGTTTGAGGCAAGTCTGAGACCAACTTGATTTTCTTCTTTATAGGTGATTTATTTTGCCTGGTAGATGCCTGAAGATTTTCTTCAAGTTCAGTGGTGTACTTAGAATAAACTTTGATATTGATATTCTAATTTAAATGTTTCCAGAACATGGTATTCACTTTTCATCTATAGTTTCAGTAATATCTTAAAATTCAGACAATTCTTTTGTATTATATCTTTGAATATATCTTCTATTTTGAGGTTTTTTGACTCAGATGTATCAATTATTCTTATATTGGATAATGTTTATCTACCATATATATTGTCTTCTGTATAATTGTTTTGTTTTTTTCATTTGCATTCACTGGGTCAGTAATTTAATTTTCAGCAGTTTTTATTCTGTTTTAATTTTTTTAGCTCTAAAATGTTGCTGTTTTGCCTTTCAACTTGTTTACTTTCTAAAAATTGTCTTTTTAAAAATCTTATTGCCTTTCTTACTGATTTGATGTTTTTATTTGGTTGTGCTATAGTGAGAAGAGAGTTGAGTAATATGCTTCTGTAGCTTGAGTTAAAGTTTTATCTAGATTAGACTTTTTGTCTTTTGCACACTATGATGTCTTTTTCTCCCTTTATTTTCTTCTGCTTAATGTTTTTTTAAGTCAAATTTTTATTTTATTGTCTATTTTATTGTATTCTTTTATGTATTTTTAATTAAACTTTTTATTTTGAGATAATTGTAGATGCACATGCAGTTGTAAGAAATAATACAGAGAAATTTAAGGTATTCTTTGTCAGTTTCCCTCAGTAATAACATCTTGTAAAAACTGTAGTACAATATCACAACTAGGGTATTGACATTACTACAACCGATTTTATTCCGATTTCCCCAGTTTTACTTGTATAGGCATATCTCAAAACTGTTTTGGGTTCAGTTCCAGACCACTGCAACAAAGTGAATATTGCAATGAAGCAAGTCACATGAATTTTTTTGTTTCTCAGTGTATATAAAAATCATGTTTATATCATACTGTAGTCTATTAAGTGTGCAATACCATTATGTCTAATAAAACAATGTACATACCTCAATTTAAAAATACTTTCTTGCTAAAAAATGTTAACCAACATCTGAGCCTTCAGAGCTGATGTAGGGTCTTGCCTCGATGCTGATGGCTGCTGCCTAATCAGGGTGGTGGTTGCTGATGGTTGGGGTGGCTGTAGCAACTTCTTAAAACAAGACAATAATGAAGTTTTCTGCATTGGTTGATTTCATAGAAGATTTCTCTGTAGCATACAATGCTGTTTGATAGCAT
The DNA here is from genome assembly GCF_965194805.1 of Balaenoptera borealis. Classification (NCBI taxonomy): domain Eukaryota; kingdom Metazoa; phylum Chordata; class Mammalia; order Artiodactyla; family Balaenopteridae; genus Balaenoptera; species Balaenoptera borealis. The sequence continues at coordinate 59,258,098 of NC_138876.1, read as the reverse complement.
CTTACCCGCAGTATATCTTCTTTCAAAATTGAAGTCAATCCTCTGAAACCCTGACACTGCTTTATCAACTAAGTTTATGTAATATTCTCAATCCTTTATTGACATTTCAACAATTCACAACATTTTCACCAGGAGTAGAGTGGTATTTCATTGTGGTATTTAATTTGCATTTCTCTGATGGTTAATGATGTTGAGCACGTTTTTATATGCTTTTTGGCCATTCATATGTCTTCTTTGCCCAATTATCTATCCAAATTTTTGCTCATTTTTAAATTGGGTTATTTTCTTATTATTGAGTTGTGAGTTCTTTATGTATTCTAAACACAAGTCTCTTGTAAGATACATGATTTAAAAATAATTTCTCCAATTTTGTGAGTTGTTTTTTCACTTCTCGATGGTGTTCTTTGAAGCATAAAAGTTTTTAATTTTGATGAAGTCCAATTTATCTATTTTTTGTTTTGTTGCTTGTGCTTTTGTCATATCTAAGAAATCACCGTCTAATCCAAAGTCATGAAGATTTACGTCTGTGTTTTCTTCTAAGAATTTCTGAGTTAATTTTTGTGTATGGTGTAAGTTAAGGGTCCAATTTCATTCTTTTGTATGTGAATATTCAGTTGTTCCAGCACCATTTGTTGAAATGACTATTCTTTCCCTGTTGCACTGCCTTGGTATCCTTGCCAAAAATCAATTGACCACAAATATGAAGGTTTTTTTTTTCCCCTGAACTCTCAGTTCTGTTCCATTGAACTATATGTCTGTTCTCATGGTAGTTGCTGATGCCTCTTCCCTGGGCCTATGTGTGTCCTGTTCCTCTCCCCTGCCACCCCAATTCACCCACATACATGACTACTTTTAGATGTCATAATTTCCCTTAGAGTCTCACTTTTGCTTCTTCTCAGGGCCTAAGATATTCTGTTGCACTCTTCTGCCTGTAATCTCTTGGGCTGCAGTCCTCCTGCAGCTCTCCCTTTGGCCGCTGCTTTCAGCCGCTTCCAGTTTGATATCCCAATTACACCACGATTCCTAGCAGCCCTCTGTGTCAGGCAAGACTGAAACCAGTCACTTTGGTAACCCCCAGACAAGCCTGAAGGGTGCAAACAATTTCCACTTTTTTTCATTTCATCCTGAGAAAGGAACTGGGAATTGGGTGGCTTCCTCCTTATTTCATCATGCTGGGATGGAGATGGGGCAAGGGTGAACAATAACACCGAAATTTCCTACCATTCTGACTGTGGCTTCTTCTTGTTTAGGGATTTGCCTTGTTGGTGTAGATCCCAACTGATGTCTACAGTTCCCACAAAAGTGCTTTGATGTGTATGTTGTTTACCTGGTGTTTCTATGGGAGAACAGTGCCTGTAGCTTCCTAGTCTGCCATCTTGCTGATGTCACTGCCCTGTTCCGCCATTTTTAAGTCTCTCACAGCCAAGTGTGTTTCCTGGGCTCCAGCAACAGTGTTTCTCATCCTTGACTGAACAACAGTTTTAAGAAAAATCCCAGTGTCCAAGCCACACCCCAGACCAATTCAACCAGAACCTACAGAGGTTGGATGTGGTCATCAGGATTTTTTTCTTTTTTTAAAAATTAATTAATTAATTAATTAATTATTTTAGCTGTGTTGGGTCTTCTTTTCTGTGCGAGGGCTTTCTTCAGTTGCGGCGAGCGGGGGCCACGCCTCATCGCGGTGCGAGGGCCTCTCACTATCGCGGCCTCGCTTGTTGCGGAGCACAAGCTCCAGACGCGCAGGCTCAGTAGTTGTGGCTCACGGGCCTAGTTGCTCCGCGGCATGTGGGATCTTCCCAGACCAGGGCTCGAACCCGTGTTCCCTGCCTTGGCAGGCAGACTCCCAACCACTGCGCCACCAGGGAAGCCCGATTTTTTTCTTTTTTGAGACTTTTTTCTTAAGGTGGTGAAATAAAGATAGATTAAAATTTACCATTTTATCCATTCTCCAGGGTCAAGTTCATTAATCATTCACTTAAGTACATTCATGAGTTGTGCAACCATCAACACCATCCATATCCAGAACTTTATCATCCCAAACAGAAACTTTGTTCCCGTTGAACACTAACTCTTCCTTCCATTTTCCTCTCCAACCTGGTAACTGCTATTCTACTTTCTGTCTCTAAGAATTTGCCAATTCGAGGTACCTCACAGAAGTGGAATCATACATTTGTCCTTTCATGTCTGCCTTATTCACTTAGCATAATGTCTTCAAGTTTCATCCATGTTGTAATATATCAGAATTTCCTTACTTTTTAAGGGTGAACAATATTCCATTGCATGTATTGATATATACCACACTGTCTGTTGGTGGACACTTGGGTTGTTTTTACCTTTTGGCTATTGTGAATATACTGCTATGAACATTGGTGTATAAATATGTGTTCGAGTCTTTGCTCTCAATTCTTTTGTGTATATACCCAGAAGTGGAATTGGTGGATCATATGGTAATTCTATGTTTAATATTTTGAGGCCCCTACATCAATATGCCTTAAAGTTCCCCACATGACTCCAGGATGCAGCCCAGTTGTCTTTCAGTGCCATAGAGCCTTATCTGATTATTTCAGCTACATGAAACCTCTTCCACTTCTGAGCTCAGTTAACATTTTAATGAACTTTTGTTATGACACCTGTTTATTTCTACATTATGTTATTTATATTGTTATACATATTATTTGTGCTAGATGCTGAGTATACGGTAACAAGCACAAGCCCCCAAAACTAACTGCTTTCATGAAGCTTGCAGTTAAGTGGAAGAGACAGATATTAATTACACAATTATATAAATGTATGATTACAAACTGAATTATCTGCTATGAAAGAAAGAAACATGGTTCTATTGAAGGCAAATTTAAAAATAAACTGACCTAGACTGGAGGTGGGGGACAGGGAGTCTTCCCTAAGGAATAAATACTGGGGTTTAATTCTAAAAGATGGGGAGTTATGTAAGCATTTAGTGAGAAGGAAGATCATTCCAGATAAAATGAACACAAGTTTGATGGATGAAAAGGAGTTCAGTTTGTCTACAATATGGGAAACAAGGGGCCAGTGTTACAAGATAAAATTGGTCATTTGCAGGGGATGGACCATCCAAGACCTTGCAGGTATTTTAATGATTTTGGTCTTTATGTAAGAGCAATAGGGAGTCATTGAAGGATTTTAAGCAGTGCGGTGACAAACTTGAACTGGCATTTAGAAAAGATCATTCTGCTGGTGTGTGGAGAAGGGATTGGATGGAGTTAGAGTTGTTGTGGGGAAACCAGGTGATCACAGTAGTCCAGGTGAGAGAGACTGATTCCTTGGACTAGGGAGGTAGCAGTGGTGATGGAGAAGTGTCAGAGTTGAGAAATACTTAAGATGGATGATCCTTGATGATGGATTGGATATAAGCAGCCAGGTGAGGGCACTGTCAAGGATGATGTCTACTTTTCAGACTTTCCCAAAGCTTTGAGAGTAACTATGCTTGATTAAACTTTGCATATCTCCTGAGTAGCCTGCACAAAACATATGTTCACTGAATAATAATCTTCAAATGAATGAATGAGTCAATCAACTAACCAGTATATTATATTGGGCACAGTCATATTAAGCAAACTAATAGTACTATCCTCTGGATTCTTTTTTTCCTACAGATGGATATTTGCATGATTATCTCAACTGAATTAAATTCAGAATTTTTCTCGTTCTGCTACAGCTAGCCTTGTGCTAAGCACTGGAAATACATATATAAGTAATATATTGTCTGCCTATGGGTAGTTGTAAATACAGTGGAAAAAAAGACGTACAAAGAAATAATTACAGCAAAATATAATTGTAGTAATAAATGCACACTTTAATAGCAGAAGGAGTACAGAAGAGGCAGTGATGGATTTTTTTTTTCCTAAGAGAGCTAAGAAGCTTCCCAAGGCAGAAGTGGAAGTGCAATATATTCCAACCTGTGTTTTTTGTTTTTGTTTTAATGTACTTGGATATTTTGGGGAGTGGCAAGCTTATTGTGGTTAGAGCATGGGATACCAGGCAGACAATATTACCAGGGTGGGAAAGGAGGTGAGAAAGAGGAAGGAAGAGGGATATTTGATCAGAAGCCTCATCATCCTGACAGCATAAAGACTGGGAAGAGTGAGGAGGCCAAAGCATATTCCATGGTACATTGGCCCTAAGATATTTTTGTAAATCAAAGAATTTCATGGTCAGATAACTTTGGTAAACACTGGTAATTACATCTTGGAGATTTGTAGGCACATTGGTATATCAAAGGCTCTGCAGGATAGAAATTGGTTTAACTTTGTTCGATACAGTATTTCTCAAACTTATTTGACCGATAAAACCCCTCTTCGCCCATGTAACATCATAAATATTGACATCCTGCTGGAGATGGCTGTTTGGAAACTGCCGTATTGGGTTATAGATCAAAGATGGTTTATATGGCTTTGCTGTCATTGGGGTCAAGGTATAGAGTGTGTTTCTGCTACTAACGAGTATGTATGGTGTGACAATAAATCTTTTAAATGGAACACTGAGCTGAGCAGGACACGATAGAGAGCAGGGTTCAACTGTCTGCTAGCAGGAGACAAAAGGAGAGAGCCACCAATTGAACGTTTACTAAAACACCCAAAATGCCACTTCAAGAGTAGAAAAGACAGGGCGGTTAGACCCCTAAATCCTTGTGACCCTGTAGGTAGTGGATTGTTTTATAAACACTGTGAGACATTGTTAAACTCTCGTAGTGATGGTGGCGTCATTATTACTAACTTGTTTAGTGTTGTTTTGAACTATTACTCCTTTTGAGAGTACTGCCCACAATTCTAACATTTGAAAGGGTTCCATGAATAGAAAAAGTTGAGACCCACTGCTACATCCTTGTCAGTGCCTAAGGGACACCAGAGTGTCTATCCTAATTCTCAGTGGCCAGCCATTGTTGGGGGAGGGGGCTCCTGTCAGATGAGCCGAGAGCTCAGTGGCTAGAGAGCATAAAGCTATTGTTTTCACATGTCCAGCATCTATTTCCCCTTCTGGTAAAACCCCCTGATTTTCCTTTCAGGAACGGTTTCCTGAAATTTATTTTGGGTACTTGGGAGTATAAGGGCCATCTTATCCCTATGTAGTACAGCACATTACTCTCTTCCTCAAGCTTCTATATTACTCTTCTGTTTATAAATTCTTTTGCTACCCCAATGGCTCATGGGTTTCTCCTATGATGATTTTGTCCTAGGGAGCAAAATCTTTTTATTTTTTACAGGATCCTTCCTACAGGTCCTAGACAGTATGTGTCATATCGCTGGGAAGAAAAATACAATGAATGAAAGATGACTAGATGGAGCATAAAATACGTCTTCAATTAGTTAGAGACTTGCTAAACCACTTTACTGCAATGTAAGCAATTATAGGGTACACACCAGAGCCCCCCTAACTCTTATTTTCTCTGAATGATAATTATAGGTCTTTTCTTTCTGGCTTCTTCAGGACTTACCCATAAGTTCAGATGAGATGGCACCCAGGCAGCTTCAGTATTTTCCAAGAAAAATATAGTATTATCTTTATATTCCACTCACAGAAATTTGCGTTTGCTTTTTCTAGGGTTAAAGTTTTTGGCTTGCAGCCCTTAGTGTGCTTTCAAATATTTTTTATTTGGTCTTCCTTTTGAAGCTCATGTAGCTCTTCCAAGTCTAGAGTAAAATAATTCATCCTTCTGTCCCTGGATTTCTTTAAAAACAAATCAAAATAAGAGACATCTTCATTCTCTAGTTCTCTCTGCTTGGAATATGGCTTGGAGCTCATCTAAGAAGATAAGTTTTACCCGAGCAACTTTGGTTCCAAGATATGCATCTTTCTTTTACAATTGTAATCTGATCTAAACTCACTTAACATTTAAATTCTCTCACTTGGGTGAGTCAAGTTTATTCAAAATAATATGTACTTTTAGGTGAGCCTCATATATTGTTTCACGACATCAGATACTAACACATTAATAGAGTAGCAGGAATAGAACTCTACTAATCCATTAGGAAGTGTAAAGTGTAGAGGAAATGTAAATGAGCCCTTGTTCCAATAGAATAGCTCTGATTTTCATTGTTGGGAGTGGTAAAAATTGTAGAGGGAGGATGTTAGGCAAGCACAATTTGTTTCAATAAAACTCCCTGGGATTTAGGAAGGGAAGACCATGACTTTATAGATGTCTGGAAATCTTGAAAGGTTTTGGTGCCAGGGTAAACATAAAATAGACACAGTTGTCATCTTGGATTTTTTTTAAAGGTCTCAGAGAAGTTTGCCCGTCTCACATCTGTATTAGGGCACAAGGAAATACTTAATTCAGACTTGACTGTGTATGCCAGGAAAGAAAAGACTAATCCCTGACACAGAAGCTTCCCAGACCAAGATTGGATCAAGTAGGATATTAAAAGGATGTACTTTATATGAGAAAGCAGGTCATTTGTGATCCAAAGGAAAATTATAGCATAGCGGGTCCAGTAACACCTCACTGATCTAAAATCACTAAGGAAAAAGGGAAGTTTCACACTGGTAAATTGTCTAGATCATATCCATTTATTCATTCATTAAAAAAATTATTAAATTCCCTGCTATATACCAGGAACTGTCCTATGTGCTAGGAATAGAGTGGTGAAGAGACAGTCCCTGCCCTCGGGCAGTTCACTTTCCAGTGGGAGACAGACAATTTATATAAAAGAAATAAATCAGTTTTTTTCTTGTTGGCAACAATTCTTATTAAGAATGTGAACAAAGAAATAAGATAGATTATGACTGATGTGGACTGGATGTGGACTTGGTGAGGACCATCTAGGACAGTTAGAGGAAACCTCTCTGTGGAAACTGCATCTGAACCAGGGCTGAATGATGAGAAACAGCCAGTCCTGTGAAGGTGGTAGCAGAACATTCTAGGCACAAGAACAGCAAGAGCTAAGACTTTGAGGTCGAGATTAGAATGAAAGTAAGAGTGGCTAAAGCAGAATAAGAGAAAGAAAACAGGAAATTATCCATTTAAGCTCCAAATTTAGATGGACTGGTTTTCTTTTCTTTCTTTTTTTTTTATTTTGGTCAACTTTATTGAAGTATAATTTATGTAAAATAAAATGCATGTAGTTTAAGAATAAAATTCAATCAATTTTGACATATGTATTCACTTTTGCTTACTCCAAGATCTCATAGATATTTCTCTGAGGAGTTTCTCTTAAACTCCTTTAAGAGTTTTATAGTTTTAGCTCTTACATTTGGGTCTATGATCTACTTTGAGTTAATTTTTGCATTTATTTTAAGATAAAGGTCAATGTACATTTTTTTTACCCCAAAGGTATCTAGTTGTTGCATCAGTTGTTGAAAACACTATTCTTTCTCCATTGAATTATCTCGGCACCTCTGTTAAAAAAAATCGACTTATCCTATATGTGTGTCTCTGTTTCCATTCTGAAGCATTGATCTCTATGCCTCTCCTTTTACTAGTGCCATACTCTCTTGATTATGTAGCTTCATAGTGAGTCTTGAAATCAGGGAGTATAAATTCTCCAATTTTGCTCTTTTAAAAATAAAGTCATTTGGCTATTTGAGGTTCTTTGATTTGGGGTATGAATTTAGAATCATTTATCAATTTCTACAGAAAACCTGCTGGGGTTTTAATACATTAAATCTATAAATCAATTTGTGGAGACCTTACATCTCAGGGATATTGAGTCTTCTGATCCATGAACATTGTATATCAATTTATTTGGTTCTTCTTTAATTTCTCTCATCAATGTTTTAAGGTTTTTGGTTTACCTGTCTCATGTATTTTGTTAAATTTATTCCTAAACATTTCATTTTTTATGCTACTGTAAATGATCTTTTCTAAACGTTTATTTTCTAATTTTTTGTTGCTATATATAGCAATCCTTTTGATTTCAAATATCGATCTAGTATTCTGCAACCTTCCAAAATTTACTTATTTATTGTATTAGGTTTTGTTTGTTTGTTTGAAATGGATTAGAAAATTCATTAGCTGGACATACAGTCTTATATGTTTGCAACCGAGGTTCATGGCAAGAGGCAGGCTATGATGTTCAGGGTTCAGCACATTTGAGAACATCTGGAAACTTTATAGAGAGGTCTGGGTGTACATGGAAACAAGAAGCCTCCTGGGGAATTCCTCATCATGAATAGCCAACTGATGAGTCATGTTTGGTTAAAAGATTATGAGTTTTTTGGAATGGAGAAACCGATAAGAGGCAAGATCCTTATTTGCAGCAAAGACTAAAAAAGCTGTTCCACTAAAACCTTTTTTTTTTAAATTAAAGTACAAATGATTTACAATACTATATTAATTTCAAGTGTAAAACATAGTGATTTGATATTTTTATAGATTACACTCCATTTAAAGTTATAAAATATTGGGACTTCCCTGGTGGCACAGTGGTTAAGAATCTGCCTGCTAATGCAGGAGACATGGGTGCCTGTGCGGTCTAGGGCCCGTGCTCTGAAACAAGAGAAGCCACGGCAATGAGAAGCCTGCGCACAGCAACGAAGAGTAGCCTCCACTCGCTGCAACTAGAGAAAGCCCATGCCATGTGCAGCAATGAAGACCCAACACAAAAATAAATAAAAATAAATAAATAAAAAATTAAAAAAAATAAAGTTATAAAGTATGGACTATATACCCTGTGCTGTACATTATGTCCTTGTACCTTATTTATTTTATACCTAGTAGTCTGTACCTCTTAATCCTCTTGCCCTATCTTGTCCCTGCTCCTCTCCCCACTGGTAACCACTAGTTTGTTCTCTGTATCTGTGAGTCTGTTTCTGTTTTATTTTATTTTTTAGATGTCACATATAAGTGAAAACATACAGTATTTGTCTTTGCCTGAGAAAAGTATAATACCCTCCAGGTCCATCCATGTTGTTGCAGATATGTTGTGTGTGTTTGTGTGTGTGTATATATATATATCTGCTTTACCTATCCGCTGCTTTATCCATTCATTTCTTGATGGACACTTAGGTTGCTTCCATATCTCGGCTATTGTAAATAATGCTGCTATGAACATTGGGATACATATATCTTTTCTAATTAGTGTTTTTGTTTTCTTCGAATATATACCCAGGAGTGGAATTGATGGATCACATGGTAGTTCTATTTTTAGTTTTTTGAGGAACCGCCATACTGTTTTCCATAGCAGCTGTACCAATTTATATCCCCACCAACAGTGTATTAGGGTTCCCTTTCTCCACATCCTTGCCAGCATTTGTCATTTGTAGACATTTTGTTGATAGCCATTTTGACAGGTGTGAGGTGATTCTAGACTTTGTTTTAAATTCTACTTTGTCTGGTATGAGTATTGTTTCCCCAACTTTCTCTTCATTTCCATTTGCATGGAATACCTTTTTCCATCTCCTCTCTTTCAATAGGTATATGAGTTTAACTCTGAAGTAAGTCTCTTGTAGGCAATATATAGATGAGTCTTTTTTTTTTTTTATCCAATCAGCCACCCTATGCCTTTGGATTGGCACATTTAGTCTATTGACATTTAAAGTGATTATTGATAGGTATGTACTTATTGCCATTTTGCTACTTGTTTTCTGCTTATTTTAGTAGTTTTTTTCTGTTCATTTTTTCTTCTCGTAGTCTCTTCGCTTGTGGTTTGATGATTTTCTTTAGTGTTATGTTTGTGTTCCTTTCTCTCTAGTTTTTAATGTATCTATCGTAGGTTTTTGATTTGTGGTTATCATGGAGTTTATATATGTTGACCTATAACTCTAGCTACTTGTTTTAACCTGGTAGTCATTTAAGCTCAAACACATTCTAAAAGAGCTCCATTTTTTACTCTTCAACCTACAACGTTTTGTGTTTTTGATGCCGTATTTTACATCTTGCAGGTCTATCTCTTAACTGTTTATTGTGGTAATAGTAGGTTTTACAGTATTTGTCTTTTAATCTTTGTACTAGTTTATTTAAGTGATTGATCCACTGCCTTGACTATATATTTGCCTTTACCAGTGGAATCTTTCCCTTTCTATAATTTCTTATTTCTTGTTTTAGCCTTTTCTTTTTCACTTAAAGAAGACCCTTTAACACTTCTTGTAAGGTTGGTTTAGTATTGATGAACTCTTTTAGTCTGTGCTTTTTTTGAGAAGCTCTTTATCTCCCCTTCAATTCTGAAAGATAATCTTGCTGGCTAGAGTATCCTAGGTTGTAAGTTTTTTCCTTTCAGCACTTTAAATATACCATGTCACTCCCTTCTGGCCTGCAAAGTTTGTGCTGAAAAATCAGACTCATGGGAGCTTCCCTTGTATGTGACTCTGTTTTTCCTTGCTGCCTTTAAAATTCTCTCTCTATCTTTAACTTTTGCCATTTTAATTATGATATGTCTTGGTTTGTGTCTCTTTGGATACGTCTTGTTTGGAACTCTCTGTGCTTTCTTGTACCTGGAAAGCTGTTTCCGTCTTCAGGTTAGGGACTTTTTCAGCTATAATTTCATTAAATATATCTTCTACTTTTTTCTCTCTCTCTTCTCCCTCTGGGACCTCTATAATGTGAATGTTAGTGTGCTTGATGTTACCCCAAAGGTCCCTAAAACTATCTTCTCTTTTAAAAATTTGTTTTTCTTTTTGCTCTTCTGATTGGGTGATTTTCATTATTCTGTCATCCAGGTTGCTTATGCATTGTTCTGTAGTACTTAATCTGCTGTTAGTTCCTTCTAGTGTATTTTTCATTTCAGTTATTGTATTCTTCATCTCATCTCTTTTTTATACTTTTTAGTTCTTTGCTGAAATTCTCACGGTGTCCATCTCTTCTTTTTCCAAGCTCAGTTAGCATTCTTATCCCTATTTCTTTGAACTCTTCATCAGGTAAATTATTTATCTCTGTTTCATTAGGGTTTTGTTCAAGTGTTCTTTTCTTGTTCTTTCATTTGAAACACGTTCCTCTGTCTTCTCACTTTGTTTACCTTTCTCTGTCTCTAGGAAACTAGGTGAAACGGTTACCTGTCCCATTCTTGAAGGAGTGTCCTTGTGTGGAAGAATCCCTATCCAATCTGTGTGTGCCCAGTGGCTTTGGTGGGAGAGTTGGCTCTGAAGTGAGCACTGGCCGTGCCTTCCCCCGGGATGTGCTGGCAGCCACAGCCTTGGCAGGAGGTAGGGCTGGAGTTAGAAGGGCTAGAGCCTGAGCTGGGTGCACACATGGGCTTCTCCTAGGCTCGGTGGCAGTCATCACCCTATCGGGGGCAGGGTTGGGGCCCGAGCGGCTGGAGCAAGAGCCCTGAGGGAATTGGGTTTCTCCTGGGTAGGATGGCAGCCTCCTCCTTGGTTGGGGTCATGGCCAGGGCCCAGAGCTTGGGGCTACACATCTCTTCTGGTTTCACATTTTCCTCCGTGATCATGCCTTGGTTAGAGGCCGGGTCAGGGCCTAAGGGGTTGCAGCCACACTACTAAGCTGCTTTCGCTCCCTCCCAAGTGTGCTCACGGACAAGTGTGCTGGCAATGGTGGGCTCAGCTCTGGAACTGTTTTGTTCCCTCCTGAGTGTGTTCACAGATGTGCTGCCCCACCCCGGTCAGAGGCAGGGCTGAGCCAAGGTGGCCGATTCCCTCTAAGTGTGTCTGCTCTCATGGGCAACAGCAGCCTCAGCCCTAGTGGGAGGCACACCGGAGCCAGAGGGGCTGGAGCAGGACCCGGTGGGGGAAGAGGGTGCCCTGGGGTGGGCCTAGCAAGTCGGCCAGAGCCCTGGCACTTTTCTATCTGCTGCGTCTGTGCTGTGCCTGGGAGCAATCAAGCCTGTGCACATGTTCTTCAAGAGTGGGTCTAGGTTTCTTACAGCCCTCCGGTAGCCCCAATGGTTTTCAGGTCAGCTAAGGGGGCTCATCTCCCCGACGTGGGACCCCAGGGCTGGGATGCCTAATAAGTGGCTTGAATCCCTTGCTCCCTCAGGGAGGTTCCCGAGCCTGTGACATCTCCCTCTTCTGAGTCCCCCACTAGGCATGTGGGTCTCAACCAGACAACCTCTTCCCTTCTACCGGAATCCACGTGGATCTTTCTTTACAGCCTTGGTCTTAGAAGAGCCGTTATGCTAGTCTTCAAGCCTATCTCAGCGAGAGTTGTTCTCTATACAGTTGTAGTTTTGATATGTTCTGAGCGGAGGTGAGCTTAGTGTTCTCCTGCTCTACCATCTTGATCCTGCGTCACAAAACCTTTTAAGGCGGGTGATCCTTGGTAAGCCACTCAGAATAAAAGTTAACCAGAACCTCAACAGACAAAGGGAGGTTTTCATTTTTTTCCTGTGGTTGTGGTGTGTGTGTGTGTAGGTGTGTAAGAGAGAGAGAGAAAGAGAGAGAGAGAGAGAGAGAGAGAATTTAATTTAATGAGAAGTTAATGAAATAGTGGACTGAAAACTAATTGAAAACGAAGTAGCTGGCAGAAATTCCACACCTCTATTCTCCCTTTCCCCACAAACCCTGCAAGCACTCCTCATACCACAAATGCTTAAATGAAGTTTATTATATTAAAAACTATGGAGAGTTTTTGTTTTTGTTGTCGATGTTTGAATAGTTAAGTGATATGGTTGATTGCAGTGGCATGGGCCAGAACCAAGCAGTGGTCATGAGAATAAAGGAAAAAATTTGGCAGACTTTGGACCTCTGCAGGGCATGGAAAAAGAGGTCAAACTGATGTTGTCCATAACTCATGGGCCAGGCTGCTCCAGCGAACGTCTGGAATTCACATGTAGTCACAAAGGCTGCATCTTCCTATCTTCTCACCTCCTGTCTTCATAGCTGTGTTGGGAAATGAGCCCATTTGCGATTACGGAGAGGTTTTGTCAGAGTAAGAATTAAGGCAATTTCACAATCCCAGAACCTCACATTTTCTGGTCTCTTCTCCACCTACTTGGGGAAGCGCTGCTCTGAGAGCCTGCATAGGGGACCCCCCTGTTCTCTCTGGTCATTTTAACTCCACACCTGAGACTATGCCCAGATATTTTGTTCATTCATTCATTTATTCACTCATTAATTTAAAAAATTTATTGAGAGCCCACTATATGCCAGGCATTGTTTTAGGTGCTGGGGATTCGGAGCCAATAAAGCAGACAAAACTATTTATTTTCATGGAGTTTATATGTTAAACCATTTCTTTAACAACCATTTGTACTGATTTCACAGTGTCACTAGGGGGAGGAGAAAATAACCACATATCATACAGGCTGATAAATGCCCCAGTCTGAGGTGAGTGTAGGCTACTGTGGAATTACTGAACCTATCTTAGGGAATCAGGGAGGGCTTCCTACAGGTGGTGTCGGCCTTGGGTAGGATGAGCATGGAAGGCAGGTAAAAATTTTCCTCCACCCTCCTAGGAGCTCCAACTGGAACTGGCATAAGACAGATTAACAGGGGAAATGCATATAAATTTTATGTACATGGAGCCACAAGAAAAATGACCCAAAGAAATGACTAGGCCTAAGTGTTCATATGGCAGGTTGAACAAAGGATAGCCATTTTTGTCATAGTATACACGTAACTAAAACATATGAGGGAACTAAAAGAAGATAAGAGTTATTTTAACAAGGTCTGTTTATCAGATTTTTCTAGCCCTCTCCTCTCCTCCTTGTCTCTGATAATGAGAATGTTTCTTTCTCCTGGTAGTGAGGACACCATTTACATGGGAATTTTATCTCCTGTTTTTAGGAAGATAAAGGAAGTCCAGAGTGCCTTCCTTGCATTTGCTGTTTTTCAAATGTCTTTAACTCAAATAATCAATATGCCAAAGTGGCATATTTTGGGGTGGCATGTCCTGAACTCCTTCAAGTAGGAATTAGCTAGGTGAGAAAAGGGGGGACTACCCCAGCGTGGCTCTGGTGGTGGGGGAAGGAAGGAGGGGGGCAGTGGAGGCTGGAACTGAAGCCAAGTTTCATCATTGAATGCCTTGTATGTGATGGTCTAAAGGTTTGCTATTAGCTGCTGCAACACACTACCTACACACAAATTTATCGTCTTATATTCTGGAGGTCAAAGTCTGAAATGGTCTCACTGGTCCAAAGTCAAGGTGTCCACAGTGCTGCATTCCTTTCTGGAGGCTCTGAAGGAGAATCCATTTCCTCACCTTTTCTAGCTTCTAGAGGCCGCCTGCATTCTCTGGCTTGTGGCCTCCTCTCCATCTTCAAAGCAGGCAGCATAGCATCTCCAATCTCTCTGTGCCTTCTGCTTCCCTCTTCTACTTTTAAGGACCCTCGTGATTAGATTGGGCCCATGTGAATAGTGCAGGATAATCTCCCCATCTCAGGGTTGACTGATTAGCAGCTTTAATTTCCTCTGCAATCTTAATTCCCTCTTGACATGTAAGGTTTACATATTCACAGTTTCTGGGGATTAGGACATGGACGTTTTGTGGGGGGGCATCACTCTGCCTGCTACAGATGGGGAGCTACAGAAGGACAGACACAGAGGAGCAATATGATCAGATTTGCGTTCAGATGAACAGCTTTCGTGGTCGTGTGAAGATTGGGCTGGGGGTGGGGTGAGGTGGGGATACTGAGTCTATAATTAAAAAGCCCACTTAAGAGACCAGTTCAGTAATTAAGTGAAAAATGATAAGTGCCTGTATACACGCACTCTAGGTAATGTAACCTTAGGATTTTTAGAAAAAATTAATCTAATTAAGCTTGAGACACACCCCAGAGTGTGGAGAAAAGGAAATTGTTTTTTAATCCTGGTTTAAGGCATGAATAAGTTTGGAACAAAGGCTAAGTCTTCATAGAGAATCTCCTTACTTTTCCCAAGAAGGAAGTTTTGCTTAGTTTGTAAAATGGGGATGTTGGATTAGACCATCTCTAAAGTTTTCTCTGTCCTAACCTCTCTGATTCTGTGAAAAGGAGATGGGGGTTGTTTCTACCTTATTTAGATTGTGGCTTAAAAATAAATGAACACATGGCTGAAAAGACCTCTGCGAGTATAACAGCAAAGGTCCTGCTGGGCTAAGTGCCATCAACTCAACAAACTACAGATGACTAGATCAAATGCTTCAATATAGGGAATATGAACCACTGTGAATCCCGAGAGCTGGGAGACTGAACTTCTCGGAGTATTTTCAAAAGATACTTAGCAGGTTTTAGTTTCAGTTCTTTTTGACCTTGCGGGTAGGAAGAATGAAGTGAGGAGTGGATTCCTACTTTGTCCGTCAGGACTCTTGGTGGCAACCGAGGGGAGTTGACTCTGCCTTGGGAGGATCTTGAGGGCACAGAGATTGGCTGAGGGGCTGAAGTCTGGGCTGAAGGACCATCAGGAAGCAAAGGAGCACGGGGGCCTCAGAGCTGAGAAGGCACACAAGGGGATGCTATAGAAATGTCTGGGACATTGTGTGCCCCTGTTTCTCCAGAGTATCTGACCTCAAATTTTTCCCTCCATCTTTGGGTTACCAGCTGGAGATTCAAATCCCTGATTGGTCTAATTGGTCATGTACCCATTCCCTTAGCTGTAGAGGAAGAATCTGGCTCCTCTGCTTGGCTTCCCATCTAGCCACACTATTCACAGTGAGAAATCTCTTACGAAGAAGAGCAGATTCAAACACGTGTGGTATGTGGTGGGAGTGGAGCTGAAGGATTGTTGGTTGCTAGGTAGCCAAAAAATGACCAGTGTCTTCTAATCTTGGCTTTTGTCTCTGGCTCCTTTGACTTCCTCTTGTCTGCCTTTTAGTTTATTAACTTATGGGAGGTATGCCACATCAATTTAGACTGCTGTAAATAGGTTTCCAATTGCCGGGGTGAGTTAGAAAATAAGATTTTAAAGGTCACTTTGATTTTTTTTTTGAGATTGCCATCCTGATATAGCATCCTGTATGCTGCAGATCTAAACCCAACCCAGATGAAATTCTTAAGCCAATTTCTAATTTGTGTTTGTGTTGTAGATGCAGCTTCTGATGGCTTCACAGCTAAGGCTGTGTGGACAGACAGAACAGGCGATGAGAATAGCCCTCAGGGACCATTGCTCTGGGAGATGGGTGCCTTTGTAGCAGTGATGTTTGACCACACACCCGTGATGCCTATCGGGTTCAGTATCCTCCTTGTGTGCGTGTCGTCAGCACTCAATGCGGAGTTAAATTGACTGTTTTTTCTCTAGAAGTGTCTGTTTGCTGTCAAGAGTACTAGAGATAGAGATAGATAGTCATCACTGTTAAATTTCACATACTGGAAATTGGTTCAAAGTGAGGAATCCAGATGAAATCCAGCCACTTGGGAAGAAAAAGGTCAAACTTTTAAGGGGTCACCCTCTGTGTGTCTAACTGAGAGGCTGGAACCAGCATGTTGGCCAGCAGGAGAGGAGCTGGTAGGTCAGGCTAGTTGACTCCAGTTCTGTGGCGGTCCCCATGCTGGTTTGCAGAGAAGCAGACAGAACAACCAGTTTTTCCTCTTTCTGCATCATTAGGATGTTGCAGAAATACCCAAAGCCAGGGATTTTGCAATGGAAAGCAGCAGTAGCTGCACCCTCAGGAGGATAAAGTGCTTTGGCTCTTCTCTTGCCCTCGTTGTGTGCGCTGCAGGGGCTATTAACCCCTCCGCAAGCTTGGTGAGGGGAGTTGAGAGTAGTGATTGGCAAGGTCTATGGCAAGCGTGGGCTGGCCTCTCCCGCTGTGGCCAAAGGCTGGCTGAGGGGCAGATCCTCAGACACCCATCTCGGCCCAGCCACTGGCGGGGGAGTGAATGCAGTGAGAGGCCCTGGGAGGAAGTGACATCACCCCCAAAGACCAGGTCTGATCTTGACCTTGACAACCAGAAGCTGGGAGGCTAGGAGGAGCTATCTGGAGAGCAGGTGAGGAGAGAGGCAGCGGCTGCACTTGCACTGCTGGGTGGGACAGGGACGAGGGTGTGCCCATAGGTACCCAAGAGCACCAATTAGAAAGAACCCAGCCCTGGACACCTGCCCACTGGGGCCCTCACTCAGCCTTGTGTGAGGCTGGGGGGTAGCAATAGGGGGCAGGAACTGATGGCAGGAATGAGAGGCTGATTCTGGTGCAGTACACCTGTCCCCTTTGGCCATCTCTGAAGGTCCCACTGATTCTCTCCATCAGAGAGCCAGAATGTGGATGCCTGCCGTGGCAGAGAGACTGAGCAGCTAGGTTAAAAGTGTTTTCCTTCTTTTCTTTTCACCCTCCTTTCCTGTGCTTTCCCTCTCCCCAGACTCTGGAGTGGCCTGAAGTAGCAAGTAGAGGTAAAGTGAGAGAAGTAGATTTGGGTAGGAAGAGGGAAAGAACAGACACCCCACCTCCATCGCTCCTGAGCCCTGCGGAAAGCCACCCTCAAGGGAGAGGGCTACGAGCGAGTCTGGGATGGAATTAAGTACAAGTTGCTATTCAGTTAGGAGATAGTGGTTTGAGTTATAGAGACTAGGAATCTAACTCAGATTTTTGAGAAGAGTCTTTCATAAGGTGTGATCACGAGAATATACATGACAGGAATGAAGATGGTGAAATGTGGCTATCTCGTTTCCATTCATTTATTCCTTTATTCATTTAACAAATATCAACCGAATGCTTGCCAGGTGATGGCCACATCTGTGGAGCTGGTCTTTCTGTATTTAACATTGAGAGGGCTCAAGCCCTTTCTTGAGTTTCTACAGCTGTTGATAAGATCCCCCTGGTGGCCCTTAGATCCGTCTTCTGGTAGACCCTGACATGTTCTTTCTTGTTATTACCTGCATTGTTTGATCTAAAACGCACACACAATAAATCAGATGGGCGATTCTGGACTGACGAGGGAGTATCTTATTATTGTACTCTGGCAGTTTGTTTTCTAAATATTTCTAAAGGAGTTGAGTACCCAGAAATGGAGAAACTCTAATCCCTCCACATCCTGCGTGGTAGGTTCAGAAGTACCAACACCGCCCACCACGCTGCTCCTGCCTCAGATCCCAGGAGAAGGGGGCTGCTTCTCACCTCTCCAATGCTAAGTTAGAAGCAAACCGCTTTCCGCCGCTGAATTAGAGGCTTGTACCGCAGCCAAAACACAGTGTGGATTAGACAACTAAAGATGTCTTTTCAAGGGAAACAAAGAAATTAATTAAAGCCAGACAGGAAGCGTCTCCGGTGTGCTGTCTGGCGTTGCACCCTCTCTTGGGCCTGCGGGCGCCGACAGGGAGGGTGTGACTTGGCAGGTCGTGGCTGGAAACCTAGCCAGACCTTTAGGTTAACAGAGACCCCCTCATGGGGTGGGCGGCTGCCGCCACTGTGAGTGCTTCGGAGCAGGCTGAGGGCCCGTGCCCGCGGCGAGGGAGTCAGTGTGTGTGTGCCTGTGTGTGTGTGTGTGTGTGTACGTGTGCCTATGTGAGTGCTTGTGTAGGACCTGGGTGGGGGAAGGGAAGAAGGCCATTAAAAGAGTCTTGATGGGACTTCCCTGGTGGTGCAGTGGTTAAGAATCCACCTGCCAAGGCAGCGGACATGGGTTTGAGCCCTGGTCCGGGAAGATCCCACATACCGTGGAGCAACTAAGCCCGTGCGCCACAGCTACTGAGCTCACAAGCCACAATTACTGAGCCCGTGTGCCACAACTACTGAAGCCCGCACACCTAGAGCCTGTGCTCTGCAACAAGAGAAGCCACTGCAATGAGAAACCCGTGCACCGCAATGAAGAGTAGTCCCTGCTCGCCGCAACTAGAGAAAGCCCGCGTGCAGCAATGGAGACCCAACGCAGCCAAATAAATTAAAAAAAAAAAAAGTCTTGATGGTGCTAAATGGGCACATTTTCTTTTTTCCAGTGTAAAGGGACAGGGTCTCTGAAGGGAGGAAAAAAAGGCCTAAGTGTGTTGGGAGGGAAATGTCAGGCACTTTCATAACTATTATTTGATGTAATTCCTTGAGATGAGTGCTGAGCCAGTTTTAGAGACGAGCAGGGTGAGGTAGACAGAGGGGCCAGTTACCCTGACAAAGGTTAAATGGCAAACAAGTGGCATTACTGGGATTTGAATTCTGGTCTTTGACACCAAAGCGAGGCTGCAGATGCCCCCTTCCCTGCACTGCCTCTCCCATGACCCTTTCTTGCAGTGCCTTCCAAGAGCTGTGTATGACTTACGAAGGGGAACTCCAGAGGAAAATCACTTTGCCTTACTAAACCTCTGGGCCTCCATGGTAAAAGGAGGCAGATGAATTAGGTGAGCTCAAGATTCCCTTTAGCTCTAATATTCTGTTTGTGAAGCCTGGCGGGTTTGGGGGGTGGGACAAGGTAACCCAGACTCTAGACTAAGCTGATTGTGGTGGAAATCTTACCTCATCATCATGTCCCAGACGCACAGGATGGCATTTAGTTTCTCAAAAGCTGACTTGGAATCGGACACTAATCCCCACTCTCTTCAACTGTAGTCCCACTGCTTTTAGAGGGAAATATGGTGCCTGGCACATTAAACATTCAGTAATTATTTGAGGAATGAAAGATTGAATGGAACCCAGCGCTCAGTTGGCCCTGTGTGTGGAGGTGGGAAGTAGGGGTGGGGAGTGAAGGACCCGTGTGCAGAGGTGCATAGCGATGTTCCTGGACATAGCAGGACTTAAATAATATTTATTACCGGGGCCACGTGGTGCAGTCTGGGTTTTTTTTTTTTTTTAAGCCAACAAAGATCCAGTTTCAGTGGGTTGGTTAAATGACTTACTTTGATGTGGCTACTTTGTTGACCCAGTTATGCAGCTCAGCACAGGCTGTTCTGTGGAAAAGAAGAAGCCAAACGTTAAAGCTACTGCTTATCTTTGCTGCAAAGAGGGAGCCCCAGAGTAGATGATCTTTTGTATCTGGGAGCCCATTAATTAGTCTTGGAACATGAAACGGAAGGCCTCGGGCTCCACTGGGAGTGGAGAACGGAATTGCACAGCATGTTCAAACGAGGAGATTTGGAGGCCAGAGTGTTGGGAGGAAGAACGCAGGCGGGGAACACCTGCGGCGCTGCCGAGATGCTTAAGATGCAGTTCTAATTCTCACCTGCAGCGACATCTGTCACCTTCAGAAGCGCTTTGTGTGAGTGATTTCGAGGGAAATTTAAAAAGTGGGGTCTGGGTCATGGAAGAACAGGAAGGAGAACAGCTGCAGGGGTGAAGGAGAAAGAGAGATGGATGGTCTAACAAGGAGTGGGGTGTCCCCAAAGCCCCGACACTCCACGGAAACCTCGGGACAACCTGGGACTTCCCACTATATACCAGTGCCGGTTTTGTTACATTTCAAAAGAGCATCACCATGACCGTAGCTGACATCGTGCAGACTGGTCACAGAGCCTTGGGTGTGCGGGTCATCTTCAAGGCAGGGAGAAAGGGCATTTACTTTAGGTCAGTCAAGGCAGAGCCCCACGTGCACGCGGCTACTTTTTTCAAGACTCCGTGGAAAACCACTCGTGCCAAGGGATATGAATATTTAACATTTTCCCCATATAACAGTCAATCTGTTAGTTTTACCCTTCCCCATACAGGATGTAGATGATAAGCAAGTGAAAGTCACGAGGGACAATTGAAGGTCACCGGATCCAACTAGTTATGGAAAAGATTGAAGCGAGAAGCACCACAGGATCGAAAACTGCGTAGAAAAAACCCTAACAGTAATGGTAATTGACAACAAGAATCTCCGAACTAAAAACATTCAGTTTTCAAAAGCTCCCCAGTCATTAATGAGTAATGAGTAAGAGAGTAGGGAATATGTGTGTGGGAAAATTATTTTTACCTCAATTTAATAATTGTTACTTGGGTCTTATTGGACTGATCAGTAGAGAGATTTTAATTCCCTGTGAGTTCTACCTTGCTGCTAACCGCCGGCCAGCTCTCTGCTCTATTGAGCCTCTATCCAGTTACTACGATAGCCTTCATTCAGGTGACTGGAGATTCTTTCATCCAGCACTGGCAGTGATTATAACATAACACTTATTCATTGGGGCTGGGGTTAATGTAAACTAAGTTGATGGAAGAGAGCTATGAGTTTTCGGCAAATCTCTTCTTGAAGCCCGCACGTGGAAGGACCCACGGATTTGGATCATGTCTGGTTAATTATGTTTCACTGGAAACTCCATAATTTTCCACTTTATTATGATTGGAGAGTTTACATCTCCCCCCTCTCTCCCCATGGCATGATATTACATAATATATGTCACCAAGAAGCTCAAAGCAATATTATTGATTAATTAGGAAACCAACAGGTAAATAATACACTACTAGTTGTAGAAATGGAGATGTGGGCATTCAAAGCTCAAACTGAAATCATTATTTATCCCCCTTCAAATCCTCTCCTTCTGTATTTAGTTCATTAGTATTACCATCATCTATCCAAAAACCCAAGAGTTTTCTTCTATGCCCCCAATCCCCTAGACCTATCAATCACCAGATCCCTTCTGTTTTACTACCTATTTATGTCTAGAATTAGCATCTTTGTTTTCCCTAGTCCTTCTGCTCTGGTCAAGCCCTCATCATGTCCAAACTGGTCTCAGCATCCTCTAGTACAAACTCCAAGTACCTCAGACTGAAGCCTCTCGGCTTCTTGCCATTGTATCTGCAAATGTTACCTACGTCACTCAACAAGGTTGAGAGCTCAAGGGGATATGGAGAAGTCTGTCGGATTCACATTTGTATTGCCAGCACCTAGCATAGAGCCTGGTACGATGGCCCACACAAACCTCCACCCATCCATCATCCATCCTTGCAACGCATGTTTACTGAGCTCCCACTGTGTGCACACCACTCGTGGGGGAATGAGAATATGGCAACAAACAAAACAGCAAACAACGTATGCTGTCCTTACATATGTTTCTTCTTACACTGATGCATATATTTAAACTTTTACATAGAAGTTTTCTAAAGTTATAGAGTCAAACATATCAGTGTCCTTTAAAGGTATTATTATTTGTGCTTTTTCTGGACAGTTGACCCTTGAACAACATGGGTTTGAACTGCGTGGGTCCACTTACGTGTGGATTTTTTTCAATAAATAGGTACTACAGTACTATTTGATCCACAATTGGTTGAATCTGAGGACATGGAACCGCACATGGGGAGGACCGACTATAAATACACACATACTCTGATTTTCGACTATGTGGGAGGCATCACCCCTAACTCCCCGCATTGTTCAAGGGTCAACTGCTTAAGAAATCCTTTGGTTCTAAACGATAATAAAAATCTCCCGTAGAACAATTATGATTAAGAACTCAGGCCTGCAGTGAAACTGTCTGAGTTCAAATCTTATCTTTGCCATTAAAAGCTGGGTAATTTAGTCAACGATTCTGTGCTTCAGCTTGGTCATTCGTACAGATAAAAGCATTTAAGGGTATTTAACTCACTGCAGTTGTTTTGGAGATCCAATGAGCTAACACAGCTAAATACATATAGAATTGAGTCTGATAAATTGCACGTTTGCATTATTATAGGTATTATTTTACTACATTTGTTCTTTATGATTGCCTCTCTAATTCATATGAAATTTATTTTCATTTATGGTATAAATTGAGAGTCCCATTTTATGTTATTCTTCATATGGAAAATCAATTGTCCCCAAATTTTTGTTTATACTCTTTCAATGGTTTCTCTTTGCTCCTAGAATCACAGGGCAATTCCTTACCTTAATCTACTCAGCTGCATGGGCTCTCACCCCACCTTTTCAGACTTCCCTTTTTACCACTCTCCACTGCTGTGCTATAGCCACCCTAGCCTCCTTTGTGGTTCTGGAACATACCAGCCTCTTTTCCTCCCCAGGGCCTTTGCACTTGCTATTTTCTTTTCCTGGAATGTTTTCCTTCCCAAATTTTGTATGACTGCTCCTGGTCATTCAGGTCTTCCGTGTCCACTTAAGATAAAACGTATCATCCCTTCCCACTCCCCCCACCACTCACCCCCAAACCACTACTTTCTCTCAATTTCATTTTATTTACTTTATTCCATCTTATTTATTTCATTCACCACATTTATGATCTGGAATTTGTTTTGATAAATCATTCTTTTCTTCCTTCACTGGAACATAAGCTTCATTGGAACAGTAATTCTTGTCTGTTTTATGTACTATGGTAGCCTCAGAATCTAGAATAGTGCCTAGGAAATAGGAGGTACTTAATAATTACCTTATCAGGAAGTCTCTCCTTTTCTCCCGACCAAAACAGGCTTGCTTTTTAGAAGGATAATCCTGGTGACACTATGGAAGTTGGTTTGTCCCATGCCTGGAACGCTCTCTTTCTGGCTTATCCTTTCAGTCTCACCTTAACTATAACCTGTTCACAGAGGCCTTTCTGGACCCTGGTATCTAACATGGATCTCCAGAGACTCGCTGCAACCAGCTGAGATACTGAGATAGTGAACACTCTGAGAATTTAAATGTGCATGTCAGGCATTTAAAGGTAAGCCCTGGGGCTGTCAGAAGGTGAGCTCCGTTGAGGCAGGAGTTTGTCTTTCTTCTGTCACTGCTTCTCAGGGCCTGGCACATAGTAAGTGCTCAGTAAATATTTATGGACTGAATCAATGAGTGTTTTTTCTGTGGTTTCCTTTGTTTTCCTGTTAGCTTGTTTCTCTACTTTGATGTTGCAATTAGTATTATTTTTTTATTTTGGACTTGAGCATTTAAAACTGTTTGCTTTGAACGCCTTGTCTGTTTTAGAAGACAACTCTGCCAGGTTGTGGTGCTGTTTATCTACATGTCAGATGTTTCCCCTCCTCCGCTGGCCATCAATTTTGGAGCTGGTTTAGCTTGGAGGACATCCCTACCTTGTCACTCTGCCATCTCTTCAGAAATTCACAGTCCCACAGAGGCTTTTGGGAGGAGAAGAGCCCAAGTATAAAATCCTAAGAGTTTATAAACACTAGTCTAAGAGAGGCTCTTAGGATTATGGATGATAGAGAGGTATGAGAATTCAAATCAGATCAGACATTTATTTAATGCTTGCTGTGTGCAGGAAACTGTGGTATATGCCACGGGGAACACTTAGAAGTTAAACCGTGCCTCAGAGGGCAAGGGGGGCAGCTGGGAAAGATGCTCTCTGCTCCAGAATGATCACATTTGAGATGACATCAGGACACACAGATGGAGAAATCTTGGAAGCAGATGTGATGCCTGGTAAACAGTTGGCTCTGGAGCCCTCAAGGTCCAGCCTTGAGATTTTAAGAATCATCTTAGATGAGAGCAAATATTCAGAATGGTGACTTTAAGGGACAGTAATGTCCTGTGTCATTAAAAAAATTAAAAACAATCATAGTGCAGTTTCACAGAGGTAGAAAGGTAGACCAATGAATGATTTTTAACAATAGCAAACAAGGGTGGAGTATGCCTGGCTCAACTTAACTAGGGTCTCAGAATTTTCCAGTCCCCTTCATGAACACACGTCCTAGAATTGGCAGCCCACTTCCGGCAGAACTGCCAAAACTACTCCATTCCATAAATGACTGAACATCGACCAAATTGCTGAGCCCCAGAAAGTCAGTTTCCCCAGGTAGCCCAGGTGGGAAACCTGATTCTGTGATCCAAAGACTCAGGACAAACTTTCAACTGAGAGCCTCAGCACACAGAATGGAGTTGGGCTGTACAGCTCTGGGAAAGGAGAGGAAATTCCCCCACGTGGTGAGAAATGAAGGAGGAGTTTGAAACCGAGATGTCTGGCTCTTCCTGCTTTTCCCTCGAGGTTGCCATCATTACTTTGCATCATGTGCGAGAAAGCAAAGCCCCAGGGTGAGCTCAGACTCAGACATGGTGCATGGGTTTGCAATGTTCATCATGAGAGTCAAGGGTGCGTTAAGGGTGATTTGGGCTCAAGACTGTGACGGGAAGCAAACTCCTTAAACTGTCCACAGTCTAGGAGTAAGTGAGGATAGTAACCTACTGTACAGGGAGGCCTTGGTTCCTTAGAAATAAGCAGGTCAGTCCAGGGCAAATTTGGAACAGGGAAAGTACTTATAATTGCACAGATGTGATGGGGCCGAAGAAGGGAGCATGGGAAAGGCCCTGGGGGTGGGTGTCAGGTCCGGGGGGTCTTATAAGAGGAAATTTGTGGGTTTGGGGGTATCCTGGAGTTGAGGGGCACAAACACAAATGATACAGGAGCATGCCAAAGAGAGCCTTCCCTTGCTTCACCATTTGGCCTCCAGGTCTGTCTTTGGTGATTAGGAAAGGGGCAACCAGGGTCAGATGCTAACCAAAGCCATTTGCTCTGAGACCTCCTGCTGGGTTATGGCTCTGCTCATGGCCTGGGGCATTATTTGCTCTCAGCTTGCATTTCTTCACAGGAATGGCTGGCCCAGTGGGTAGATGTGACCAACATTTTCCCAGGCTTGTGAAAAGGGTCTGTTAGCATTTACAGACCATTTAGCATCTTCCAGTTCCATGCTCAGTACCTCACTGGGGATGACCAAGACGACCTTGTTAGTAGGTTCTATACTATGATCCCTCACTTCTTAGGTGGAAACAGGGGCACAGAGAGGTCCCACAGCTTCCTCAAAGTCACCACGGGGCTGGGACTCAAACGCAGGTCCTTTTCTGCAGAGTCTGTGACTCTAATCAGTCCACTCCACAGCCTGCTCGTCAGGCACGACCTCCTTCCTGCCAGGTGGTGAGTTGGTTGTCAAAACCCTTAAACCCTGCTGATGCCCTAAGGGCATGTAAATTAGCCATTCTTGATCTTCCCAAATAGTAAATGAATTTTAACAAGCTTTTATGTAAAACTGAACTTTATTGCAATTAAAAAAGAACAAAGACAAGTTGATAAGTGCCTTTAATTACAATGTACCTGCTATTTACATGTAATTATACTTTTATATACAGCTTGAGTAAGGTTCATTACATGTAAACTGTAAGATATGACAAGTTGAACTCCAGCCTTTTGGGAACATTCAGCATAGAAATACTATGGGCAGAAATACACAGAAAACAAATATCCATTTCAGTTCCCTAGGTACCATTACTGGATAAATGATCACGATCTGGCCACAGAAGAGAATTGTAAATATGCATCAAGTTGAAAATTATTCTTACCATGACTAACAGTATTGCTATTATTTAAACCCTAAACATAATTAATAATTGAATCATTAAAAACAACACAATTTCAACTTATATAGCACCTTTCTTACAGAATTCAAAGCATTTGTATTTATATTATCTCATTTGTCCCCATAACATCCCTATGAGGTAGGCAATGGTTGGTATCATTATCCCCATTTTGTATATGGAGAAACTGAGGCACAGAGTAGTTAATCATTTGCTCAAGGTCACACAGTAAAGTCAATGCTGGAACGGGGACCACGGAGCCATGAGTTCATCTCCAAAACCAATGCTTCTCTTTAAACTAAATTGTCCCCTCTGAGAATTTAATTCAATACTTCATTTTTCCAAGACATAAAAACGTGCATTTTTTTCTCCCATAAAAATTGTTGAAATACTATAGGCAAGAAACAAACACTCTGGGGCAGATGTCAGACTGATGCTATGTTCTTCTAGAAAGAGTTTATGGAAGTCTCTTGTTGGTTTTGTTTTTTCATTACTAGGAGTTTCTTTCCCCAGTTTTAAAAAAAGTTAGAATGAAACATATTTGAAAGAATGCACCTAGCTACCTACAGATTATAGCTTTAGTAGCCATATTATGCCATGCACAAACCAGGTTTATTCCTGAGTTTACAAAGAAGAAAATACCTAAACAATAATTTAAGTCTTTGAGATATTCTTTCTTAATCTTATATACATTTACAGTGTGCTTCTCAAGAGACTCAGAGTGGTAGGTAGGGCATTGGAATAAAACATTTTCCAGAGTCACACACACAGGGGCAGGAAGTCTTTCCCACATCACTTAGTTCAAATTTTACTTCTAATTCCTGCCCTACCCACCTCCTGAGAATCAAATATGTAGTTGGTACTCAGAAAAAAATACAGAAAAATTTTTAAAAAGTGTCAAAAATCTGAGGCATACAGGACTCTTTGAAACGCCTGTTGACGTGGATGTAAAATTCAACTTCCCCAACATGTTCCACGAGCTTCTCCCTGAGAGCAAAGCACTGCTGATGGTGCCACCAAATCGCCAGGACATCAGGAGGCAGCTGTGCAGTGGCCCACAGGAGTTAAGTTTCAAGCATGGCTCCAGGAAAAACAGAGAAGCTTATATTTAAAAAGATGAATGTGAAAAAAGCAAGCACACTTACTGGATGGGTCATGATCATCATGTCAGGTTCATCTATGGGTTTGACATTAAAACTACATAAAAACTTGTCAAAGGAATGTTCAAAGACCGACTTAGGCCTTTGGTTCTAGTCTCTTCGCCTAGGGAAAGGCACTGCTGTCTGTCAGGGAAGCCTTTACTACCTAAACGAGGAGCTAAAATTACATTTCTTTTTCTCCTTAAGTTTAAAAAAGGAAAAGGACAGAGTTTGTTTACACTCATGGTTTCCCACTTGTTGAGTTAAAAAAACAAACAAAACAAAATAAAATAAAACCAGACATTGCAACAAGTCTGTTCTGAAATGCAGGCTCCAGGGGCCAAGACTGGTCTGTCTGTTTTAGCCTTAACTGTCCTGTGAAGGGTGCCTAACTGGTATACTAGATAGGCTTTTAAGAAGTAAATGTATAGGGCTTCCCTGGTGGCGCAGTGGTTGAGAACCTGCCTGCTAATGCAGGGGACACGGGTTCGAGCCCTGGTCTGGGAAGATGCCACATGCCGCGGAGCAACTGGGCCCGTGAGCCACAATTACTGAGCCTGCGCGTCTGGAGCCTGTGCTCCGCAACAAGAGAGGCCGTGACAGTGAGAGGCCCGCGCACCGCGATGTAGAGTGGCCCCCGCTCGCCGCAACTAGAGAAAGCCCTTGCACAGAAACGAAGACCCAACACAGCCAAAAATAAATAAATAAAAAATAAAAATAAAGGAATTCCTTAAAAAAAAATGTATAATGAGAATGAACAGATATCTGTTGTTAATTTGGAAAAAAAGATTACACTCTAGAATACCCATTCAAATAAGCTATGATGAGAGTGAAGGTTAAAAAAATCAAAACTAAACACATCCTGGATCCTCAGGTGTGCAGAATGCGAGACCCTCAGCCACTGGATCACCTAACATCACCAAACATCAGGGATTTTGCCTATACATGGTCAAGTTATGTTCAACATCTGGTAACTCCAGAGTTCGATGCTTGAACATTCTCATTTCCTTGAGACCTGGAGAGGAGCTCAAACTAGCTATAACTCACATAACTCATAAGCACTATCTCAGGGGGTGGGGTGCAATAGCTACATGGCTAAGAAATGTTACACATAATTTACTTTAGAAGTGATTAATTCTTACAGGAAAGAGGTTTTTTTTTTTTTTTCCTCTCAAAATAATCAGTGCCCTTCTACTTTATGGGTAGCTATTGGTCTGCTGTTCCAGGGATTTCCCTTCAATCTCAACACCTTGTAGGGGGTCCGTGAGCTCACCTGGTTAGAGCGCAGGGCTCATTTTTCTGCATCTGTGAGTCTGAGTCCTCAACAGAATTCTTAAAAAGTTCTTCTCCATGGCTCCTTAGCGCCAACCATTCTCACGAAAGATGTGGGCAAGAGTGAACATGGTTTAGCAAAGTTCATGGCAAGTAACACCCAGCATCTGCTTCCCCAGGTGGATCTGTGCCTTATCGAGATAGCCCATGACGCTGGAAAACGTGAGCTGGGCAGAGCTGTCTTCGTGCCAGGAGGTGCTGGGAAACAGTACCATGCTGCCAGGCCGGGTCTGTGATACTGAAGATTGTAACTGGTATTAGAAAAGAGGGAATGGAATGTCCTGGGAGTAGCAGACACAGAGGGGCCGGGGTGGTGCTATGCAAGGTGACAGAAGGTTTAAACGTTCCCAATATTGAATACAACTTTCCCACTCTTTTGTGAATTGGACAATTTGACCATTCCAAAGACCTTTTTGAGACAATGAGTCACAATGAGGCTAACTGTCATGAATTATTTTTGAGTAACAGGGGTACTTAGAACGTGATTGGGACCACCTAACAGATAATATGTCACTTTTTTGGGAAACTATTTTTATGAGGAAAAAAATGCACGCACAGTGAAATGCAAATTCCTATTTGTTTAGTTATATTTCAAACTCCCCCTGAAAACATGAGGTGTGTTAATACAATGCAATGTTTAAGAGGTAATGACATTAAAATATTTTACTGTTGCCAATTTAATATACAGAAGTCTGAGGAATGACAATTACCAACCTTTACAATCCATTACACAAGGTGATCTGAGACAGAGCACAATACGTTTTTAAAAAACACCCACAGTATATAAGTGGCGAGCAAAGAAAAGTCAAATCTAACTGCATTAAGATAAATGATTACCAAATTGAATGCTTTTAAAAGAATTGCCTTTTCTTAAGCAAAAATTGTATTTCTCATTTCATCTGGCATTAAGAAAAATCTGAACTACTATTTCCTAGTTAAATAGAAGAAGAACCTGGAAAAACAATGAAATACTTTATAAATATCAGAGACTGGATGTAAATACAACTTTAAAATGAGCAGTAGGAAAAAAAAAAACCCCTTTATGAATGTTTGTTCTCTTCTGGACCATGATTTCATTTAATTTACTTTGGTGATTCCAGATGAAGACTAATTTAACAGTTTCTGGACTGATCTCTTCTAGTCAAACACTTTCTAAGTGTATACAACTCATCTAATGATACTGTCAGGAATAATGTATTTAAGAAAAGGTACAACACAGAGCAAGAAAATACTACTACAGGACAAGAAATTTAGACTTCACTGCAAATAAAGCCATATTTGATATTATAGACACATGTTCTTACTTTCACATCGGTCACTTATTAACACCAAACATTACACTTTAACTTTTCCCAGTTACACAGTACAATAAGCCTGTCAAGATTTCCAGGAAATAACCATCGGTACCTACTGTGCTTCCCGCAGCCAAAGCTAAGCTAGCCGGGTACCAGAAATCAACACTTTCAGAAGAACGGCATCACTAGAACACATGGACTCATGGCAACTATTACAAGGAGCAATTACTCATTTACAAAATCCTAAGTCAGTCTTGAACTGAGGCTCTGGGATTCTAGCCATGTTACATCACCATCTCAGAGTGGCTCATCCTCCAACACTGCCTGTTGATTCTGTGCTAAAATCTCATGGTTTTTGAAGACAGTGAAATAAAATGACCTCATGTAATAACAGGTCCCTGCTTCTGCCCCCCGGTGGGCAGGTTACCTGGCCATGGCGCCATCCTGGCTCACGGGGCTCTTGTTGCCTTCGGCCAAATCTGTCCTCAAACGCCTGTCTGAAGAGGACACCTATTTTCATTTCCTTTTGTCAGGTGGAATATGTAGGGAGTCGCATGAATAAAACTATTTAAACGTACCACTGTTTTTCAGCTAAGAGAATGATGGACCTAATTTAAAATCTGAATTCATTAACTAGAAAAATGCAATGAGGGCAACTTAAGATGGTTTTCCTGTAATTACCAAATGAAAATGATTGGAGAACTGTTTCTTCTTTTCTGCTTTTATGACAATAGTCATTACACTAGTAGGATAAACACTCAAAATAAATGACAGGATGTATCCTAATTAATTAAGCACCAGAGCGACTTTATATATATACATGTGTATATATATGGATGTGTGTGTGTATCATATATATATATACAACATCATATATATACAACATATATATATATTTTTTATATAGTTACTGGTAAAAGTAAGTAAATGCTCTAATTCGAAAAATGAAAATCAAATATGAGAAACAGATCTAGTGACATGCTGAGGTTAAATTTCAATTCTTTGTGTTTACTTATTGTTAATTTAGCACTCAATTAGAATTAACTCTTGGATTTTAAGGGCAGAGAAATCAGTAATTAGCCTTTTTCCCACAAAGAGTGGTACCCTCAAAAGCTTTAATAGCCCTAACGATGTAATTTAATGCAGGGCAGGAAAAAAAATTTGCCGCAAACATATTTGCAAAAATTACTTTCTTCTAGAATTTAAGATTTCCTCAAACATTTCACATAAAACAGGTTACAGTTCCCTGCTGACAATATTTGAGAAATAGTAAAAGCAGCACAAAAAAATTCTTCAAAACTTTCAAAATATCTGAATAAAAACAAAGATACTACTTTTAGGCAAGATAGGTTTATAATTCTCATTTATATGACGAAAAAAATTTCCTAAAACTTATTTTTATCTTTTTGTATAATTTCACCTACCTAGGTTATTATAGTTGAATGCATACATAATATGGGTGTCAAAATTTTAAAGATATAGTAAACTCTTTTTTTTTTTTTATAATATCCTTTCATATATTTAAACTATGTAGCATTTAATTCAAGATGACATTTTTTAAAAAAGAAGCCATAGGCTTCCAACTCAAAGATTCTAGCACAAACTTTCAACAAATAAAGTAAAAAGGGATGAAGTTTATGAAATACTGTACTTTAGGGTCCAAACTGTGATGCTACATCAATAAATATACTTCAGTAAGTTACCCAGTGTTCTAAAGAGCAGAGCCATCTCCTGAAGTTTATTCTGCTTCTCCCTCCCCCCGACACTCATGGACTGTGCTATCACTTATTCTTTTAGGATTTGTTCTGGAGGACCTTAGAGTTCCTTTTAATACTTTACATCACAACTTATTCTTAGCACAGGTTTTCAAGTCAAGAGAGATATTTCATTGCATACTTTATGGCCATAAGGTTTGGTTTTGAAACTGCTGGGGGGATTCTGATAATGAAATTTCAAGATGATATGACTATTTATAAAGAGCTTCTCTACCTAGAAATGGTTTTACCCTTTAGAGATCATACCCACTTCCCTGGCAATAAGTAAGACATCATGAATTACAACTTTTGAGCAGCCAGGGGCTGCTAAGGGACAAGCCTGCAGCATGCACAATGCTAGGTGTGCAGTGTGACACGGCTGTCACCAGGTACAAAGCAACCCCACAAAGTCAAGATTGTCGGGTCAAACTCATTCATACTAAGCAATGAGACGCACTGGGCGAACCAGTGCTTACAAAGGATGTGAATTCAGAGAGCATGGGGCCTTGCACCTTCCAGATAAACTTCTCCCTAATCCAAGGTTATTCTGCCATGATCTTTTGATCAATGATGATTGTGCTTATACACATGAAGTCTTCATGGGAGAGACCAGGCTGACTGAAAAATAACGACAACCAACCAATTTACCCCAACCGAGCTACTTTACAATTTCAGAAACATATTACAGAGCAGTCACAAAAATCAAGCCATGAATGCAAGGAATGGAAAAAACATGCCCGGGAGCTGGTCCCTACAATTTTCAAGATGCTTCACCCTCCCAATTGCATTCTTTATCATAATGAGTGAAAACAGCAAGATTATTCAATCTGAAAAGTCACAGATGTCACAGCAGTACAGAATAATTGCCTCTTTTTATTTTTCTTTAGCAGTGTAGGAAAAGCTCCTTTTCTGTAGCCCACACTGCATAATAGCACTTCAACCAGGTTCATTTTAAAATGAAAAGTGAACAAGCTTCCCAATGTTGGCCTTATAAAATCTAGAGAGATGATTAAATTCAAACCAGGCTGAGCTCTCAATCTGAGTAATTTCAGCAACTGATTTTTGTAAAATGAAGGGGGAAAAAAAGTCCCAATAGGCAATTTACATTTGCAAGCACCAGGCTGCAGAATTCATCACCTTCTTCTTAAAAAAGTAGCTAAAACTTAATGAAATTATAATACCTTCTTGAGGTTAATTGTTCACAGTCATCTCTAGTCATATCTTGTTCCTCCTTCCATTTTTACCATGTCAAATATTTCAGTACTTCCCACCACAAACCATTGAAAATGATCATTTATGTTTATTCCACTTATTTCTCCAGCGAGCCAGATGATTTGACCAGGAGCTCCAAGTACCATTTGAAAAGTCAAGTCTTTAAAAACCTTCAGTGTTTTCAACACTTGGTTAGAAAAAAGGTAACAACTACTCATAATTATCCAGCTTATGTGCTTTATGGTGTCTTTTCAAAATGAGAATACAAATCATTGTACATCAAATCAAAATAGTTAATATACATTTTATCTGGCACTTTCTAGAAATTAGGCGTTAAACATAAAATACCTTATAAATTTATATAACAAAAATAAATGTTTATATTTTAATCTCAGATAGATTACCTTAGGGGAGCAGTTCGTGTATGAAATCCCGCACGGCCGGTGTGGCAGCGGGGATCATCAGAAATACACATTCAAGTTCACAGCCCTTGGGAAATGGAAGCCGTGGCTGCCATCCAAACACGTGGTCTGTGTCCCAACATAGAGATTAAGGCTCTCTGTTTTGGAGGAATGAGCTCTGGGCTAAAAGAAGTATGGAAGTACCGCGATATTCATTGAAAATACTGAAAAGGCTCTGAAGAGTTTCAAATACTGGGGAAAAAACCATTTTGACTATAAAAATAAAATAAAGCATCTAACAATGACTTCAAGTACTTTGGGAGAGGCTGCTGACATGGACTGCCCAAATCGGAAGGAATAAAGAGCTAAGAAGCTCCAGGGGCATCTCCAACCTTACCCACCGGCCGGGCCCGGTTCCCAGGGGCAGCTGCTGGAAGGGGACTGGGGAGCGGCAGGAAAGCAGCAACCACAATTTCTTACCATCGAAAAACACCCACGTTGAAGGCAAAGGCCAGGCTGGTGGGAGAATATCCTTGGAATGAACCATGATAAATCGGAAGATTTCAAGGGGAAGAAAGCCATTCATTTTACCATTAGTAGCAGGCAGCAGAAAGGGGAGAGAGGGAGAGAAAGCCGGCTCCTGTGAGTGGCAGTGTTTCAGGCAGGTCAGCTGTGATTTTTGATGAGTGCTGTTCTTCCTTGCTGGGTGGCTTTCTTCACAAAGAGGGTGAGACCACTGACAGCTGGGATCCTTCCAGAGGGTGTGGGTATATGAGGGAAGTGTGCTTGGGTGTGCCAGTGCCCTGGCAGTACGGTGTGTGCCTCACTGTTCCCCAAACTGAGAAGCAGTTTCGGCACCTCCAGTCACCTTCCATTTCCGAAAGCAGCATATGAAGCGTGGTTGACACCGCTTCTTGTCTCTGCAGCAGCGCCGGCCGGTCCTATGCTGGCTGGGCTGTCTCCCGGGCTGCTAGAGCCTGGTGATGTCTCGGCATTGCTGCAGGTCCCCGATGCTCTCGTAGTCATTCTCCTTGGGGAAAAGGCCCTGGTGGCTGTTGGTCTCTGGGGCAGCCTTCTCTTCCTCTCTGTTTAGAGTCTGTATGGCTTCGTAATCTGGCTCGGGCTCCTCGCCGCTGGGCCTCCCTGCTGCTGGAAGAGTGCTGACGCTGTTGGGAATTTTCTCAAAGTCTTTAAGAGTAGCATAGAGATCGTTACAGGAAGAGGGCGACCTCGGAGCGGCTCCTTGGATGGAGGTATAGGTGGACTCTGGTGCTTTAAGTGACTGTCCTGATTTGTTCCCTGGCTGTCCTTTTTTATGCACTGATGAATACATTGCCGAGATCTAGAAAACAAAGGGTGAAGTGAATAAACATGTTTCAAGCTTGATTTCTCCCTCCCCCTTTTTAGTGATAAGCTAGATTTTTAGGACTATGGGGGTGTGTGTGTGTCCCTTTAAGACTTTATTGAGATATTATTGACACACAACACATATAAGTTTAAGGTGCGCAATAGGATGATTTGATACACATATTGTGAAATGATTACCACAATAAGGTTAGTTAACAACTCCATTATCTTAATTGCCATTTTTTTGGTGTGTAGTTATAATATTTAAGTTCTATTCTCTTAACAGCTTTCAAGTATATAATACAGTATTGTTAATTCTAGTCACCATGCTGTACATTATATCCCCAGAACTTATTATGGATGGAAGTTTGACCCTTTGACTAACATCTCCCCATTTCCCCCAGTCCCCAGCCTGTGGCAACCACCATTCTACTCTATGTCTATGAGTTTGGCTTTTTTAGATTCCACATATATGTGAGAACATACAGTATTTGTCTTTCTCTGTCTGACTTATTTGACTTAGCATAATGCCCTCCAAGTCCATCTATGTTGCTGCAAGTGGCAGGATTTTCTTCTTCTTTACAGCTGAATACTATTCCATTACGTACGTATGTGTGTGTGTATAAAATTACATTTTCTTTATCCATTCATCCCTTGATGGACACGTGGGTTGTTTCCATGACTTGGCTGTCGTGAATAATGCTGCAATGAACATGGGTGTACAGATATCTCTTCAAGACAGAGGTTTCACTTCCTTTGACTGCATACCCAAAAATGGGTTCTTCATTATCTGTGCTAATCCTGGAGTACGTAACTACAGGACAATTACATGTGTTATCTACAACTTTGTAAGTAGCATAATTCTATGAAAACCAGGTCCTCTCTGGGTCTCCTGAGGGCTTTTAGGAGAGCAGGTGGAGTGGGCAGCTCAAGACCCCCAGGACCTGACCACAGATCAGGTTTTATTTGATTTCTTTATCAGAATGATATTTCACCTGCAAAAAAGGTTTGACTGCTTCACGAAAAAGGGTAAAAAACACGTATTAGACCAGTGATTCTCAAAAGGGTGAGATTCAAACCAGCAGCAGCAGGATCTGGACATTTATTGGAAAGGCAAACTGTGGGGCACCACCCCAGAACCACTGAGTCACAAACTCTGGTGGGGGAGTCCCAGATGGGCTGATTCTGATGTCCACTAAAGTGTGAGAACCACTGAACTAGACTGTCTGATCCACTCTTCCTGCATCACAAAGATCTGAAGAGTAGTTCCTGGATTCTGGTTGGTCATATACCTATATCTGTCCGAGTATCGTTTTCCACTTTTTTTTTTTTTTTTTTTTACTTCATTGCATACTATTGGTTAAATATACATTTACAGACGGGGCTACATTTTCTACAGTGGGAAAATTCATTCTTATTTGAAACCAGCCAACTCAGAAATAAAACTAGGAGACAATCAACTTATGGGATGCTCTTTCCTATGGGAAGAGCGGGCTATTTTCCAAGCACACCTACTCAGTCTCACTAATGTACCTCATGTAGCCACAAATATCAGGAGAGATTTCATTTTCTTTGATAGAAAAATGGATGATAGAGTAAATGGACTGATTAAGGGATTTGGGAGGTATTGTTTTATTGTTAGAAATCATGTTTGGAAATAGGTAAGAATATCCTTCATTACCTGTATTTATCTTTGCCACAGCGATTGATTTATTCAAACACCCAGGAAATAAATGAACATACTTCCTGACAGATGCTTGGCTTTGCAAGTACAGGGAGAGATGTCCTGTTCTCACACGTCTCACATACTGTGCAGGAAGCTTCCAGCTGGCCTCCAAAGCTTCTTAAGACACGCCTGCCGCATGTTAACTGGTCATTTGCATGAGGACTTTTCACTACAGGCTGGTGGCTCAGATTTGCCAGGCCTTGACAAGCCAAAGGTTTTGAGTCAGAGAAATAATCTTTGGGAAACTCTTGCCCTGTTGATCTGACCATTTTCAGGACTGTTAAATTAACATTCTCACCTTAGAGGTTTTAGGGAAAATATTACTCTCAAAATGAAGAATTAGAATTTCTTTCCATTTAGGAAGAATTAAAAAAAAAAAATCCTCTGCTTTTCATAGGGAGGTACAAACATATGGAACTTTTTATTTATAAGGTGTTCCAAGCCAAAAATGTGGACAGATTATAAAGGGGTAAGTCATGGATGACAGTGATGAAGGGAACCAGCATCCTAGACATTTATTCCTCACCTTCAGGGGTAACATCAGGAGGACAAACACACCTTTACCTGTGAGAGTAATGAGAGTTGACCCCTCTCCACCATTTCTGTTTCTCTTCCCTACTTTCTTCCCCATGGTCCCTGCCATTAATGCCCCCCACTCTTTGTAAGTACTTGGGTCTTCTTGGTCTTTATAATCTTTTTTTTTTTTTTAATTGTAGGCTCTTTCATTAACTTACAACTTAATATTATCTCTGAGCATGAACCAAATGTGCAGAAGATGTCATTTGAAATTTGAACTCTTATCAACGTTTCTCAAGTCTTCTAATATTCCTTTTGAATATCTGTCTCCTACGACTATTATTTTTATTTTGTATAAATAAAAGGTTTCTCTTCAAGCCCCCTTGCTATTTAGCTTTGCAATTTTTCTCTTTAAAATCTTTCATCATTATTATTCAGTCTGTAAATTGTTATTATGGTCTCATAAATTACTCCATTTTCCCCATTTCTCTTTTTATATTCAACCCTTCCCCCATCATTCTGTTAAATTGGGATAATAGTACTTAAAATTCAGGTCTCAGTTTCAGTCTGGACTGTCTAACATTATATTACATGAATATAAAAATAAATGATTTCCATATTTATTTTTTCTAAATCTTCTTCCTAAAATGAATATACAGGAATCATAGGTCTTTATTCTATGTTAAACATTCATCAGTATAACAAGGTCCTATTTTCAAAAGCCACAAACAAATGTAAGATAAGAAGAAAAGTAACTTAAAATTTTACTGTCTCAATTTATTTTAAAGGATTAGTTTCCAAATCTTTTATATTCTATTTTCTCCCCCCCCCCTTTTTTTTTGGCCGCACGGCTTGTGGGATCTTAGTTCCCTGATCAGGGATTGAACCTGCGCCTTCGGCAGTGAAAGCACAGAGTCCTAACCACTGGACCACCAGGGAATTCCCATATTTCTTATACCAAATGGGATGGCTCCGGGACAGTGAAAAACGCTGGAGGAGGCAAAGGAGCTGCCACAGGCCCTGGTAGGAGGGTCCTGCCTTAGTCTCATGAGGGGAGGAGGGCCCAGTGGAGATGGAGAGGGGTCGGGGGGGTGCATGAAAGTTACTTTGGAGGTGGAACTGAAGGGACTTGTTACTGACTGCATCTGAGGACAGTGAGGAAAATGGGGTGTTAAGGATGACCCCAGGCTTTTGGCTTGTGCAACCTGGTGGATAGATGGCAGGTCCATTCCGTGGAGCAGGAAACATGGAGGGGCTTGGGCAACATCACCTAAGGAAAGCACTTCTGCTCCTTCAACTTTCAATGTGGGATTGTAGTCTAGCTTCATATTTTAATACTCAGAGTCCTATATGGGAGGTGATGTACCAGCATATGTACATTGCTTTTGTACATGTACAAAATTTACTAAGCTAGGCTTTCCAGAAAGAGGCTATATGTAGCTAGATAAATTAAGGTGTTCAGCTCTCTCTGAGTCTAGCTTGACATAATAACACAATAAATACTGGCTTTTACAATTTTAATGCTCACTGAAAGTTTAACCAGTGAATCTTTAGCCCTGGTGCTTGGGAGAATATATCATCCTTTCTTGCTGGTGGCCATGTCTGACTCTACTTCCAAGCTGGACGTGTACTTCCTGAAGTTCCCTGCTCTCAGCCTCCCAAATTCCTAAGCCCTTCTCCCTCTGTCTCCCAGCCTGGAGCACATTCTCTACACCCACCTGCTCCAATTTCCTGTATTTTCCAACCCACTTTTAACTTCCTTCTAAAGGGGACTTCCTGACTGATTAAAGCTCCCACACTTAACATTTCTCTCTTCTCATTCCTCTTTTCTCCCCTCCCCTTTCTATTTCTGTCTGCTCCTTCTTCCCTACTGAGTTTTCTTTACTTAGCTGACCTGTTCATCATGTCCTCTTTCTTGTCTTACCATCTGCCGGTCACTCTCTCTGAGCCATTATAAAGCCAACATCCCCAAACCCTGATCTCCAACCATATGCTTAAGAGGGTCCTTTAGCTTTCTCAGACAAAGGGTAACATGACAGTGCATTTACTCAAGGAAGGAGGTGCTATTCTCTATTACATGAGCTTTCTGGTTATTTAAAAACTAACAAAACTCACCTCTTCTTCTGTGAGAGTTGGGTCTTCTTCCCGGGACTTGTATGACAACGAACTAAATCTCTGTTAGAAGAAACATAAACCAAGAGAAGGGAGTTTGAAATCAATAATCTAACCTTTCTTGTACATATGCTTTGATCCATCTATATACAAAAATGTTTTCAAATGATTTTTAGAGAAGAAATTATTTTTTACCAAGAAATTATGTAAAGCACCTGAAGAATAAACATGTAAAAAGTATGTTTTTTGCATACCCAGTAGTATTACACTTAGAGAAACTTCTTCTGATTTTTTATTTGAATCCGTAGGTACAAATAAAACAAACAGTTATGTAGACTACTGTTTCAATTCCTAATTGTCACTGAAAGATTGATCATCAATGAAAGATGGAAAGACTGATTAAGAAAAAAACATGGTTTCTTTATCAAATGCCTGAATTTTATATTTCTACAGTTTGCCTGAGCCATCAGGAAGATTCTTAAGTCATCTGGAAACTTTTCACAGCTAGTGGGGAAATCAGCTCACGTTTTGTGGCTTGCTCCCTGCCTCATTTCTCAATGATTTTGTTTCCTGGTTCACTGATTCTGTCTCTAACGCATCTCCTGCCTGAATTCTTGCTGACTGCAACAAACACGGATTCTTCCAAGCCTGCCCCAGATCCCTGACCTCCCTGCCCCGACCATGTCGTCCCCCCGACCTCACTCCTCACTCTCCCAGCTACACCTCGGACTTCTCTTACCCTAAACAGCCACCCCATCATCCCATCTCCTTGCAATCCCCTTCAGACCAGCACTCCTCGATCAAGCTCACTCCTCCCATAACCCAGTTCCTACAATCCTGCAAAACTTTTTTCCGTGTGTCACTTCTCCTTGGCGTCCTTTCTTTCTGCCCTGTCAAACTCCACTGTCATACTTTAAATACTCCACTCCCTTCCTGGTCACTGGTGAACTCATCCCTCAAGTGAGTCCTTAATGCTGCTCTGAATCCTTCTATCACCTGGTCCCTGGTCTCCTAGCTCCCTACTTCACATCTTGCCCTCTCTTCCCAAACTCCCAACACCTCCTCACCCATCCTCATCCTTAGCTGAGGACCTTGAGAAAAGTGAAGGAAACAAGAGAAATTTCTATAAACTTTTGCCTCTCCCACCTGCCCCCAGTCTCTGCGTTCATGCATCTTCCTTCCTGTCAGTTGCCACAGATGAACTTTCCATGCTTCTCCTTATAAGGTGATCCCTTCCTCCTGTGCACTAGATTCTGACCCCTCACACCCACTCATGGATATAAGCTCCAGCATCTCTCCCATTCTGTCCACATCATCAGCTTTCCCCTCTCTGTGGAGTCATCCCCACCCATGTAAAAACAGGCTATTTATTCTAAAAACAAAACCAATCCACCCTTCTTCCAGTTCTATTACTCCTTCCTTTATAGTAAAACCTCTTAAGAGAGCTGTCTAAAAAAGTCACTCAAATAACTTTTCTCTTCCTATTCTCTCTCTAAACCCATTTCAGTCCAGTTTCTGCCTCTTCACTTCAGTGAAACTGCTCTCGTCAAGGACACTGATGTCTACCGTGTAACTGATCTCTCCTGACCCACCTGCTGCATCTGATGCAGGGGTCACTCCTTCCTCCCTGAAAGTTTGCCCTTGGCTTCTAGGACACTGTACTTTTCTGTTTTTCTCTCCTATTTTGCTCTCTTCTGCTGGTTCCTTTTCTTTCCTGGACCGGTTTCCTTGGAACTCTTCTAGGTCCCATTCACACGTACTCATGCAGTGATCTCATCTGATGTCAGCTTTGAAAACAAATGTCTGCTGCTGACTTCTAAATGTACAAACCCAGCCCAGGCCCTTCCTCGTAAACCTGTCCCTCCATCCAGCTGTTCTCTGACATCTCTACTTGGATGACCAATATCTATCTCAAACCAATATGTCCAGCCCTGAACACCCAAGTTTCCTCCCAAATCTGCTCTGCCTACGGTCCTTTCTACTTCAGTTAATGGCAATTCCATCCTTCCAGTGGCTCAGGCCAAACCCTGGACTCGTTGCTTCCTCTTTCTTTCATCCACATCTGGTCTATCAACAAATCTCCTGGCACTAGTTTAGTGTCTCTCGTTACTTCTGCTGCTCCTGCCCTGATCCGAGCCACCCTGTTTCTTGTCTTGCTTATTAGAATGGCTACCCAATTGGTCTCCTTGCTTCCATTCTTCATAGGTGAATTTCAGCTCCATCAGAGGGATCCTTTCCAGACCCAGATTAAGCCATGCTTCTACTCAAGGCTTTCGAGTGACCACACTGTATTCAGATTATAAGCCGAGGCCATACAGGGTTGGGGCCCTGCTTACCTTTCTTCCTACTCCTCTTAGCGTTGCTCTCCCCTCTCCAGCCACGCCCACCCCTTCCTCTTTCCTGGAGAGGCCGGGCCTGCTCTGGCCTCAGGACCTTCACACTGGCCATTCCCTCTACTTCATTTGCTCTGCCCCCCCAAAATGTGTACCAACTCACTGTCTCACTTCCTTTAACATTTTGTTCAAATGCCCCTTCACAGCCAGGCATACCCTGACCACTCTATTCACAACTGTGCTCCCACCCAACTTTCCCAATCCCCCGGGTTCTGTTCTAATTCTTTCCTTTAAACTTTAAAGCCTTCTAAGATACCACATACTTTACTTACATACGTATTTATGTCTCTATCTCCTCACTAAAATGTAAGCTCCATGGGGGCAGAGATTTTTGTTCATTTATATGTTTTGTTCACTAGTGTATTCCCAGCACCTATATCATGTGGCTTATAGTAGGTGCTCATTAAAATCTTTTTGCAAATAAATGCATGAATATTAAACATTTCAAGTTCTCCCAATCACTTAAAATTAGGATGGTTTATATGGAGATGATGGATTATTCATTCCTGTATTACTATAGAAAGGTAATCTGCTTCCCAGATGGATATTTCCAGTTTCTAATGTGACATCTGGAGAATTGCTTACTTAGCAGTGGTTAGACAGTCAACTCTCTTATCTTTCAAATGCTTGTAAGTAAAGAAGTTTTAACTGCTTTAGGCAGCATAAATGTCACGTTAGTTTTATTATCTTTAGTTATACAAAGGGCAAAAAATTAGGCTGCATTTTTGCATTTTACAAATATATTCACAAATACTTTACTGAGGCTCTCAATGGCTGACTTTATGGGTAAAACGAAAAGCTGAAATGCATTCAGAGAAGACTACACAGAATGACTCCTTGGTATAAGCTATATAACCCTAGCCAGGCCTCCCCTTTTGATCATGAACGCCACAAGTTTTTCAAGGCTACTATTGACTGACTAGCCCCTACTTGGCCTTCCTACCAAAACTTGAGAAGAGAACTCTACTTTTTTCCCTGCAGAGAATGGAAATTAGATATCAGTTGCCTAAAGAAGGTAGGGGCTAGTTTAAATCCCAAGGAAATGCTGACAGCCGGAGATGTGAATCCCAAGCTACTGTGGCTCAGACATCAGCTTATGAGACACCCACGGAGAAGGCTCGGGGATTGTTAGTACATTTTAGAGCTCCGTTGAATAGCTACACTTAAGAGCTACAGATTATTATTTAGAAATTGTCACAAAATAAAATCTCTTACTTGATTCATATAAAAGTCTATACATAATCAGATACGCCCAGTGGCACCTGTGAACTGGTCCCCTCTGCCGGTTCCTGTGCTCTGATTTCTGGGACCCGGGGAGGGGGGAGATCACCCCACTGCCTTGGGCTGGTAACAAGTGGAAGAGGCTAAATGGGTGGCAAAGAGTCTCGTCTTTCCAGTTTTTGGTCTTCAAGATGAAGAAAATAATACTTGCCCCAATTAGACATGATGCAAAAACTGGAAAATATCCAAGGAAGGTGCCAAGAGAGAAATAGTTTGTAAACATGAGCTTTCAGTATTTTATTACTTGGAGGGGGAAAAAAAAGTCAAACACAGCTTACACGAAAACAGCATCCACCATTCAACGCACGTGAAGGTGCTAGCATGTATTCCTTAGAAAAACGTGCAAGCAAAAGCCCCA
This sequence comes from Balaenoptera borealis, assembly GCF_965194805.1. Lineage (NCBI taxonomy): Eukaryota > Metazoa > Chordata > Mammalia > Artiodactyla > Balaenopteridae > Balaenoptera > Balaenoptera borealis. The sequence goes on along the minus strand of NC_138876.1, from coordinate 59,215,295 downwards.
GGATCAGCTAGACGCCCAATTGTGACAAAAGCTCTGAAACCAATGTGCCGGAGCCCACCTTGTTGGTTTCACTGGTCCCCTCGGCGGCTCCTTCTTCTCCTGCTTTACTCTCTGCCTGCTCCTGAAGGTTTTCATTTTCATCCAGAAGTTTAATGGGGACAGGGGGTGGCGCCTCCTCTTCTGGATCACATGGATTTCCAAGAATACTCTCTGCATTAGCACTTTGTCGACACTTTTTGTTTCTGTCCACAGAGGCGTATTCGGCAAAGTCTGTTTTGCCACTGGCCTGGGGCCCCAGAAGCTCCTTCACAGTGGAAGTTGACTTCGACCTGCTGCTGTGGCCCCGAGCCGAGTGGGCGGCGGCCGTCACCTCCTTAATTTCTTTCACGGTTTCATACAAGCAGTCCTCCACCATATTTTCTTGTGAGGCACTGTCCTTGAGCACTTCATACGGCCCCTCCATCCCCAGACCCTGGTCCCCGTCCGTGCTTTCTCCATTGAGCGTCGTGTCCACTTCACTCTCAGGAGGAATTCTGGGCAACTCCCGGCTCTGATGACACTTTGGCTTCCCTGTGCTGTCCTGGGAGTCCAGCAGATCTGAAGCTGAGGTCTGGACTTCCTCGTAATGCTGCATGCAGGTCATGGTGCTGTCTTCTGAAAGAACTAAAGCAGTGGGAGTATTAAAAGTGGAGGAAGACAATTTCTGACATAATTATTACAGTGAATCAGATGATGTCAAGTTAGGTGAAATCAAGGTGCTGGTTTTTTATTTGACTTGAGGCTGTAAATTACAGATGTTTTGACTGTTAGTGGATATTCTTATTTCAATCACAGTGTAAACTAAAGCCATCCATTACATCTTTCCAATACAGTATTTAATAAATCGTCTTGGCTATCAATTTGGGTCACAGTTATACAGTATTTGTTGTCACTCCTGATGGGCTTCTTGTAGGCAGTGTCCAAAGTAACCAGAGGATGAAAGTGACACTGCATAGGGCCAAACTGTGGGAGGCTGGGCTCCAAAGGGGGGGCGTGTGTGGCAGTCACTCTCCCGGCCCTACTGGCCTCCTCTTGTGTGGAGGGAATACCTGGGAGCCATCCATCCCCCTTCACAGGTCACTTTGTTTGACAGACAATGGAAACAATGGGGCAAAAATGTGCCCAAAGCAGTATCCCAAAGGGTCCGCCTGCCCTGTGCCTCTTTCAAGCTCTTCCTTCCATCTTATTGGCTCCCGGCACCAACATTTTTACCTCAAATTAGAAAATTAGTATTTGAAATTCTTAGATTGCTACAGAAATGTTACTGCGTGGAGCCATTCAGTCATCCCTTTGTCAAATGTTTTTTGAGTGCCTCCTAGGTGCCAGGGATGGTTGAAGTGCTGGGGATACATCATTCATCAATGAGGTCCAATGAGTACCCTTTGGGTACTTACACTGCAGTGAGCCAGTTATTAAATTACTGTCTCTCCACTGTATGTTCTTTATATACTATATATTCTTTATATATATAAGTGTATGTAAGTGTAAATATATACTTAAACATGTATTTGTACTGGTATATTCATATATATTTACTTTATATAATATATATATTCCTTATATATCGTATATATTCTTTACATCTGTGTGTGTGGGTTTATGACTTACAGTTTTTAACCCACTTGTTTTTACTGACTAGACTGGGATTCTCTAAGACCCTGGAGTCCAGAACAGTGTCTAATGCATGGTTGACCCCACTATGCTTTTACATGGAAAACTAAATAAGTGAAAGAAGAAATAAAGTGCTCACTTCTTGTCCTGAAAAAAAAAAAAAAAAAAGATTACTTCTCTTTAGGGGGACTAGAAATAGTGTCCCTGAAGAGTATCTGGGGAAAATGATAATGGATCACTCGTCGGAAGTTACCATCACTACCCACTGTGTTCTAAATACTTGATCATCAAGGAGAGGGTGAACTTTTGCCCTCTGGATTTAGATGTCTGTGTCACGGCGGACAGAGAACGGGCACTGGAGTCTGAAGCCTCCGGTGTCAATCCTGACTGTCCCACAGTTTCCTTGTCTGTAAATGGAGGTAAGAGGAGGATTTGCTACACCAGGCGAAAGCGCTCTGTAAACTGGGGAGTGGAAACGTAGCTGTGACTTTTGTCAGCAAGCACATCCTGGGCGTGAAACAGGCAGCGTGCAGAGTGGTCCTAAGGGTGTACCCAGGAGTCAGATCGAGGGTTCAAATTATAGATCCCCAGAGCACTGACCATAACATCTTAGGCAAGTTATTAACCTGTCTGTGCCAGACAGAATAATGCGCCCCCCCTCCCCAAGGCATCCACGTCCTAATCCCTGGAGTCTGTGAGTGTGTTTCACTCCACGGCAAGGGAGGAATTAAGGATACTGATGAACTATCAGCTGATCTTGAGATGGGGAGGAGCCTGGGGCATCCAGGTGGGCCCGGTGTAACTATGAGGGTCCTTGTAAGTGAAAGATGGAGGCAGGAGAGTCGGAGAGAGACTTGAAGATGGAGAGAAGTCCAGGACCAAGGAATGCAGGAGGCTTCTAGCAGCGGAAGCAGGCAAGGAACTAGATTCTCCCCTAGAGCTTTGGGGAAGAAGCGCAGCCCTGCTGATACTTTGATTTTAGCCCAGGGAGACCCGGTTCAGACTCTGACCTCCAGAGCTCCAAGTTAATAAACCTGTGTTCTTCTAAGGCACTAAGTTTGTGGTAATTTGTTGCAGCAGCAATGTTTCAGTTGCCTCATTTGTAAATTGTGAAGAGTAATAATCCCTACCTTACAGGGCAGTAATATTAGCCATAGTAATCTTATAGTTGTTAGCATAAATGAGTTAGTACACACACAAATCTTAGAGCAATGACACACAGAAGCCAATTCATAGATATTAACTTTTCATCCAAATGAGATTTTTTTGGCTAAAACTGGTAGTAATACAAAAGGTGAGCAAGAACCAACACATTTCCTAGTTTTTGAGCTACATTTTCTGAACCCTAGCCCTTTCTCAGGTGATGGGGCCTGCATGGAAAGCTGGTATTTCTGCAGAACTTACTGTCACCGTTGGTGAGTGCCCCATTCTGTTCGCTGCTGGCAGGTGCGTCTGTGGCCAGGCTGGTAACTGAACGGCTGAACATCTCCTTGTCGGAAGGCTGCAAGAACAAAGGCACCAAAAGAATCAGACTGCGTGGCAGAGGGGAATATCCACGGCTTTTTTGAGGGGGGGGTATTTTTTAAAATTAATTAATTAATTATTTTTGCCAAACCACACAGCTTGTGGGATCTTAGTTCCCCAACCAGGGATTGAACCCTGGCCCTCGGCAGTGAGAGAGCAGAGTCCTAACCACTGGACCGCCAGGGAATTCCCTCCATGGCTTCTTCTAAAAATTAAAACAACAACAACAAAACCCAAATCCGCTGCTTAGATTTAAATTAAGTGAAACGAAATAAAATCGAGTTCCTCAGTTGTACCAGTCACATTTCAAGGGCTCAGTGGCCACACGTGGATCGTGGTTACCCTATCAGGGCAGTTACAGAACACTTCCATCTTGGAGGAAGGTTCTATTGGACAGGGCCGTCCTGGGAATCTTCCGAGGCCGCCATTCACAGAGCTTCCCATCTGGTAATGACAAATAGGCTATGGCAGGTTGTGGGCTATCAGGTCCCTTAGCTCAAGGTGAGGGGGACCAGAAGCCCCAGGGCTGATCAGAATCAGCTCCAGCAGAGAGAGGCCTCATCCTTCTCCCAGGGGTGCCGGAAACGTTACCCTTTTTAAGGGTGTGTCATGTCGAGGAAAACATCACCTTTGTCATCTGAAGGGAAGGGACTTAAATCTGATCAAAGATAATGTCACTGATGTCTGAGACTCATAATCAGCCAAGTCTCTGCTTCAAGGTTCACCAAAACCATCATATGCTAAAAAGTAGGTTTGCAAACCTTTCTTATTCTCACAAATTCAGGACACTTGGAGGGAAGAATGGCATTGATTGTTTTCTACTGGGCTAGCACGGGTGGACAGTACATGGCATGATACGCCAGGCTGAGCTACAGCTATGACTAGTCTGAAGGTAAGTTGGTAGCTCACATATTTCTTGAAATATGCAGCTGGTCCCACGTAGCAGCTGAATCACTGCTGATATGATCTCTTCCCCCATCCCGCTCATGGAATGCACGGCCTGCGGGACCGAGGAGGCCACACCGGACCGTGTTCCAGGAGTCCACCTGGGAAGTTCTGATGTAAATAGCACCACAACCTTGGCTAGCTGGCTTCACAAATTCTCTGACTTGGGAACCAAATAATAATAACAGAGAGCAAATAGCTCATGCTGCATCATGATCCAAACGTTTACTGGGAGTTAGCTATTTCAATCCCGTGCAGCCCATGAGATGGGTCGTTGTGTTTGGTTGCAGGGCGGCTGCAGACACAGGTGCCCATGCACAGAAATGACGTCACCCCTGGGCAGGAGTCAGCTGTGGGGGAGGACGGCTCCCAGGTGGGCCCATAACAGCACAATCAATCCGTCACAGCTGAATTATCGTACCCTAGGCTCTCGCCACCATTTCTTCTCTTAGCTTCTACGAGAAAACGCCTGCTGGAGCTCCAAACACAGAAGCCAGGAGGGAGCCTCTCTCTCACTGCGGCTTCAGATGCAGCCATGGGAAACCCCCGCCGGCCTTTTTCACCTTAGGATTTAAAGGCAGCTCCTCTGGGGCTGTGGAGCGATCGGTGTGTGTCGGGGTGTGTGTCAGAGCCGGGAGCAGGGGTGGGGAATGCTGGCTGACTACAGGGACTTCTCAGGCCTGGGATGGAGACTCTGCAAGTTGTAGAAAATTGAGAAGCTAGGATAGAAGCTTGTAAAGAGAGCCATGTGATGTGTGTGTGCAAACGTGCTCTAGCGTGCACTCCCTTGCTCACACATTCCTATGAGAGAGGCTATGGGGGGCTATTAATGAAGGACACTGCACAGGGAGAGTCAGATCTTCCTTTTATCCGCCCGCCGCGCTCTTCCCGTCTCACCCAGGGCTGCTGCTGGGCGTCAGCAGGAGAGCAGGAACCGAAGGGCTGGAACAGAGGTTCTCACACCTGAGCAAACATCAGGATCACCCGGAGGGCTTGCTCCCAGCGCCCCCCCCCCCCCAACCCCCCTGAGTCTTCTAACAAACGCCAGGTGGTGCTGTTGGCCCAGGCCATGCTTGAGAACCGCTGCTCTAGAAGGACAACAGGAGGGGAGGGTGATGGAGATGGAAGCCTCTCCCCCAGTCCCGCCTCTCCCGCCCACGGGCACCAAGGAGAGTGGGAAGGGGAGGAAAGCTGGGGCCTGGGACCTGCACGTGGGAGGAGCCACAGTGGAGGCACCACCTCCTCTCCCACCTGCCCTCTGGGTGCCTGCACAGCGGCAATCCAACAGAGGCGCTGGGGGCAGGTGAGAAGTGGGGACATAGACAACCAGAGACTGCAGTGTGTGTGTGTGGGGGGGGGGGGTGGTGAGCCGCCTGCATACAGAGATGAAAGGAAGGAACTCCCCAGGGGCTCCCAGGAGAGGATGGCTGACCACTTCGCTGCCTGGCCTGGAAGAATCCTGCAATCATAGGGCAGGGCGCCCGGGACGCCTCCTGGGTGAGCTTGGAACCAGACTGCTGGCTGCGTGTTTCATACCAGACCTCACACGACATAACTTCACTCATCCATCTTTCCTTTTTGCCCCTTCTTCCTCCAACCAGTTTATGTCTGATCTTGAGAAATTATGTCTGGGACAGGAAGCATCTTCACCGTTTCAGCCTTGAGAATATGAGGGCGGCCCCATCCCCAGCTGCTGGAATTGCTCAGCCAGTTAAGGGCATGGGCCTGAGGGGAGAGAATGAGGTGGGACCAGGACGCCCAGGTTGCTCCCTATCTGGGTGGATCCAAGAGGCCCGCGGGGCTCGATCAGGACCCTTTAGGACACAGAGCAAGAAAACCCAGCAAGGCCAGGCCACATCTAGGATGCTGGGGGCCCCAGGCTCCAGTTAGCTTAATGATCAGCTGTTACAGGTTGAATTTTATCCTCTCCAAATTCCTATATTGAAGTCCGAACTCTCAATACCTTAGACTTGACCTCATTTGGAAACAGGATCGTTGCAGATGAAACAGGTTAAGATGAGGTCATATCAGAGGCCTTAACAAAGGGGAACTTGGACAGAGACAGACACATAGAGGGAAGACGGTGTAAAGAGTCACAGGGAGAACACGATGTAAAGGCAGAGATCTTCAAACCAAGCATCACTAAAGGCTGCCAACCGACCACGGGAAGCTAGGAGAGCGGCCTCTAACAGATGTGCTCTCACAGCTCTCGGAAGCAACCAACCCTGCTGCCACCTTAATCTCGAATTTCTAGCCTCTAGAACTGTGAGATGATAAATTTATTATTTAAGCCACTCAGTTTATGGTCCTTTGTTATGACAGTTCTAGCCAACCAATACACTGGCTGGAGCCCAGCAGAGGCAAAACAGAAACATCCCTGCAGTAGTTTGGAACTATCTGAGGATCTTTCCAGTGGTGGCACAATTGCATCCGTTTCAGAAGCTCTCCCAACAACCTGGCTAATTGCACAGGCCTCTAGCCACGGTGAATATAAACCTGCAGCAAGAGGACACAGCCCAGGCAGACAGTTAACTCTGGCTGAATTGCTTCCCTGGGTTTCCTTCAGGTTGTAAGCTTGTAGGGACCTGCTTTAGATAAGCGGCTGATGCTTTAAAGCTCTTGCACGTGTGCTCACCACGTTCATCAGGTTCTCATGATCTCCGCTGTGCTGTCTCGGCTTCTTTTCCCTGAAACAGAAAAGGAAACATGGCTGTAACATCCAACGTGCCATCTAAAATCAAACATACACTCCCCTTTCCTATTCAAACTTTGATCAACATTTAAATAATCTCTCTTTTAAAAACCAAGTTTATTTTGCCAAGGAAGCAGAAGCCGGACAATTCACTCTACCCCTCCGCTGCAGGCAGCAGGGTCTGAGGGAGTCAAGTCCTAGCAAGGGGCTGGTCACCTCTCTGGACCTCCCCTTCCTCCAGGAGTAGAAAATACAAGTTAACAAGAGGACCGGGGCAGTTTCCTGACTAGAAACTGTTTATGTCTAGAATACTGGAATGAGTTTTTTGTTTTTGTTTTTTTTTTAAGGAAATCAACAATTCTCATCTCTTCATCTTTCTTAATTCAGTCTTTGCAAAGTCACACACTGCCATGGGATTGAGAAAATAAAGAAAATACAACTTTTGGCTTGTCGGGGAGGTTACATGCTCTCAGGATGAGTCATATGTACTTGCAGTCCATGGAAAAGTCCATCGAGTAAAAATAGAATTTATTTTTACTCGGGACAGGCTAAAGAAAGCCATCATACTAGAGGCTACCTTTCCCATAGATGTATAAGGCAACAGTGACACCTAGTGGGAGCATAAATAATTGCAAGACAGGCCCTCCCAGGCCCAGGAGAACAAACACTCCTCTAGTTTTGCTTCTATTTCTTCATCTTTCTGATCAGTTAGTCTCTCTCCCAGCCCTGGAGTCCTGGATCCAAACCGGGCAGGGATTTGGAGGCTACTTGTGTTCAGGGAGTCTGGATTTTCCCCTCTTGACAGAGACTTTAGGGCACAAAGCCACATCCAGACTTTTAAGTGACACTTGTCCAGTCTCTTCCTAGGTTATTGAGAAGAGTTTGGAAGAGGGCTGGCTGTCAGCTGGTCTTCACTGGCTCCCAGCAGCAGCCCTCACCAGAGAGCTGCATATGTTGTAACAATGTCTGAACACCTGGAAAATCACTCTTGGTTAGAAAGGACTTTGCTTCTCTCCAAGCAAAGATCTCCTTTTTTTTTTTTGGTGGAGGGGTTACACATTTTATTGTATATGAGGGAGACAAAGAGGGAGGAAGAGGGGAGGGGAAAGAGAGAGAGAGAGAGAAGTATAATTCTAAAATAAGACAAGATGGTTATTTCATACACAGAATGTTTCTCTTGCAGAAAAAATGAATCTGTTTCTTAACAAACTGTAGTTCTAGATAACAAATCCTTAATAAAATGACCCCCTGAAAGCTACAGAGCAGCAAAAATTCTTAGTAACTCTCAAATTGCAGCAAAAAAGAGTATCTTTAATGCACATGATACTTAGATTTCCAAATGTCCACAGATGGAAAAAGACAATACACATTTTGACAAGGGTGTGCTCATAAGAATAGCAGAAATTTCTTTCTGGGAAGTTTCATACATAAGGGCTCTTCCAGGTGCTCCCCAGGAAAATCAGATGTGGCTTTTCACTGAACTAATAAAAAGCGTCCTGGGCTCCTTTGCGGTAGAGAAGTCAGTTAATCTAACATACGAGTTTCTGGGAACGTCTATGCAGTGAGATGCCATTCATCACAGGCTTTTTATATACAAAGTCTTCTGGGTCCAGGGAACATGTTATTTTAAGGCTCTAGTAGACATGCACTGCTCTCACCTGTCACAGCTGGAGCACAGAAAGATGAGGAAGGTGATGAGGAAGAAGGTGGCCACAGCTGCCAGGCCTCCCCACAGGGTGATCTGCATTTGTCCCCCACTCAGCAAACTTCCCTCGGGTCCCATAGTGGGCGGGAAGTGGCACAGGCTGCTGGATTTGGTCAGTCCTTCCAAGGTGGCGACATGGGGGCAGAGGGCTGCGTCCTCCTGCAGAGAGAACAACGTGTGTTTTGACAACTTCTCGCGTGAAATGCCGGAATCTGGGAGTAAGTTCCTGGTGGGGCGTGGGGTGGAGGGGGTGTTTGAGCAGAGCAGGGAGGTGTGTGCCGAATGCACTGGACTCGACTTGGAACTCCCTCTGGGCAAGTTCCCCTCTGTGGTCCAGGCCTTTGTTTTCTCACCCAAAACGCAAAGCAGGAGCGTGCAGTGCCTAGCGCAGTGTTTGAGGCAACGGATGTCTTGTTATTTGGATATGTTTGGGGATAGATTCTTAATGTCTTCAAATAAATTTAAGACTCCAAGTACTCCACAGCAAATGAATAAATGCTTATTTGGTTTCCCTTGTTTTTTTTTTTTTTTTTTTTTTTTTTTTGCCAGAACAGTGTAAAGCATTTATTACAGCTTTCACAAAAATGTAGTTTGCATCTTTCCCACCTGAATCCCCAACTCCCCAAACCTGCTTCTCTTCGAGAAGGTTTAAGGTCAATACAATTAATGAAATAGATGGCCTTTACATTCACCTTCATAAACAGTTAACTATTCTGAGTATGTGACTTTATTTTTAGGGCTGGCTTTCACTAAACTTTGTAAGCACTCAATAAGTCCACTTTCAAAGGGATGGCTGAAAGTCTACGCAAAGAATGCATCACCGGCAGCAAATAAGACCTATTTATAAACAACTACAAATTGAGTATAAAAGCTAGGACGTATTAGTACCCTGCATGTGCCTGGGACTCGAGTGCTTTCCTCATTTGATCACTGTCACCAGGCTGTGAAGAAGGCACGGCTAATCCCCATTTTTCAGAGACACTAAGTTCCCCAACGGTGTCACCACGCTCAGTGGCAGCGGAGGATATGAGACCAGCCAGCTCTGACTCCAGCGCCAGTGGTCTCAGCCCCTAGAGGGCGCTCCTTCTCACTGGGGGCTACCGCTCCCCGGTCCAGCTACAGCGCTTCTAAATGAAAATGGCCAATGAGTTCTGTGAAATATTTTAAGACTTTTAGATTTTGAAAAACAGAGTGCTATATCAAATTAACAATGATCTCTCGTCAGAGATGCCTTGTTTAAAGAACATTTGCTTTGCACAATTCTAGAACATTCTCACTTAAACAGCCTTTAACTTCATCTCAAGATTCATGAATAAAGTCAGCAAATAAATATTTTTGTCATGATAATTCATCAAAACTCAAAACATTTTTTTTTCATGAAAAAGACGGTTGATGTTTGCATTTCCATTTGCTTCCCTAACAGACCTGGGACTGTTATGTAGCTATCAATGAGCATCTACATCAAGCCAGCACCTGGGGAGCTTACGGAGTCACTGTGGTTCAGCGAGACCAGATTTTCTCCAGGTGAAACATTTCACATTTATTTCAATATTTAAAGGTGACAAGTAATAAAAAGATGGAGAAAAAGAAATTTTATCTGCAAGCATGCAGAGAGATTTCTAGATGAAGTCGATTGCTTTCTATATGGCCTTGAACCAACATGAACACTTCTTAATGCTCTATAAATAAATAAATTACAACTTCCTGGGTAATACAGAACTTCTTTCTTCCTGTGTTGGTTATATATTACACCTATAAACACTACATGCATACAGTAATGTATGGTCAAATTGCCTTTGCCTGTTTGCCCCTGGACAGCTATAACTGAGTGAAAATCACCAGCACTTCTCTTATGATTTGTTGAAACAATGAATAATTCACTTTAAACTTAGACTACAAATTGGCACCACAAGTTATTAAAATGCATTCAAGCACATGAATGATGGGGACCTATGAATATATATGAAATACATTTTTATATCCAGATCCAGGTTCATGCATAACACATTTTAGGAGGTACAAAAGATGTCTGTTGTGCAGGAGTTTGTGTGTTCCTTCTTTCCTTCACTCATTCATTCATACAATGATTTAATCAATGTCTATTTATAAAGTTCCCAGTTCTTAGAAAATAGTTTGCTGAGTGAATTATTCAAAAGGCACATATCTATCCAGCAGGCCCCTCTCTCCACCTCTGGTACACGTTTCTCTTTTCTCTTTCTCTCTCTCAACAGGGGGAGGCGACAGAATATAATGAATTATGTGGTGCTCCAACTAGCAGAACAGTGTGGGGAGAAAAAGGGTGAAAGCAGATTATTACCAGCTACTGAATAAAGGATGTAACTCAGAGAAAATGTGTCAAAACTCCCGGATCACTCCCCTTCAACCAGAATTTGCAGAAAAGCTACTGACAGAAATGCTTTTTTACAAAAGTTCTCATCGTGGACAAAAAAAATCTCACAGGGAAAAGCAAGATCATCATCTGGTACTGCTTCTGAGTCAGATTATCAATACATTGTACCCCTAAGGGCAAGGGCTCCAATTGTGTGGGCAGCTTCCACCTCTCAGGAACCTCTATGTGCAACTCGACCAGGAGCCACACAGGTCACAGCTGCAGTGTCAGTGCAGCAGGAGCACCTCCCCTTGCAGGGGCCAGTGGTGTGCGGGGGTCTACACACACATGACCTCCCTCCCAGTGGGACTGTTCCAGTTTTAGAGAAGGTCTGCACCACCGGTACTCTCGTCTCCTGGTCTCTTTCTCTTTTTGGTCTTCTGTTTCCATAATTCTCCTGCCCATTTCTTCTCTGGTCATCTCCTTCTTAAATTTTCGTGGCTTATCTGCTGTTGAGACGTGACTGCCTCCCCCCACCAACCCCGTGTGTGTAGACGGACTCTCCCCACCATGTGTGTAGATGGACTACCCCTCCCGTGTGTGTGTTGATGAACTGAGCCCCCCAGTGTGTGTAAATGGCCTACTTCCCCCTCTTTCCCCACCGTGTGTGTAGATAGACTACCCCCTTCCCCCCGCCCCATTTGTGTAGATGGACTACTCCCTCCCCCCACCGCGCATGTAGATTACCCCCTCACCGCGTGCAGATGGACTGCCCCTCCCCCGTGTGTGTAGATGTACACATGTGTATGACTTCCACATTCCTCCCTCTTGGTGGGGATGAGACTGGAAGCCCTGTGTGGATGGTCCAGGGCTTTCCAAGAAGTGGAATGGACTTTCCCCCCAAGGCTGGACCCTCCTGCACTGATTTCACTGAACTTAAATGCAGTGCTCAGGGTTCTTTCGTGGAGTTCATTTTGAGCAGGGCGGGGCATCGGTGTCCTTCCCTGAGACTCAAGGCTTCTCTCAGGATTAGCGACAGAGAGAGAGAATGAGGACAGCGAGGCACAGGGTCCAGGAAGTAAGAAGTCACCCTGAAAAGGAAGGGCCCCTGAAGGAGCAAGGGTTTTCTATATCATACACTGTGCACCTTTACCAACCAGGTTCACGTGGAAAAGATAATCCAAGGCTGCGGAGTCCCTGATGTTGCTACTGGCCTTGGGGACCAGCTAATTTTCTGCTAATTCCTATATCAAGTAAGATGTTTCCTGAGCATCCAGAATCAATCCACACCAGCAGAAATACATGAACAATTTGGGGCGATCTCTCATGATTTTTTCAAGGAGATATTTAAGCCTATTTCTCTCCATCCTGTTCCTACCTGTCTCAATAAAATTGCATTCAATTATAGAATACTGTTTCTTCAAAGTTAAAAAATATCCCGTTGTCAGACCACATGTGTAAATATTCTATGAGTTATTCAACATAGAGCAAAGGACGACCATTCACCGTGCCTCAACAAACATTTATTACAGCACCTGAATGCCCCACTAAGATGTGTTGCAAAAGATCATAATACTAATGAAATAGCAGATTTAGTTTAATAGTTGTACATCAATTTTTTTTGTTTCAGAATAGGTTTCACCATTGGCTGCACTGATGTACAATCATGACCAGTGACTGTAATTTAATGCATGATATTGACAAGAGGCAGTGGCATTTCGCCCACCCCGCAATTTTATATCATTTCAGACTACTGTGGGAAATTGTCATTTGGCCCTGAGAAAGGTCGATGCCTGAGTTTATAGGACTGCTTTTGGGGACTCTTTTAGAAGTAGGGTTGGATAACTATTTTGGACTAAAAGCTCCATAATCACTCATACTTTTGTATCCATTCCTTTCATGATTTTAATCAATAAGTGATTCAATCTTGAGAAAAACCGAGGGCCTTTTACTTTAAAAGCAGGTACCATTTTTAACCACAAGGGGACAGTATAATTCTATTCTCAGCCCTAATCAGCAGGCTCCTCCAGAACAGACCTCAGTTATTCTTTCTGTTGGTGCCTCTGCTGAGCCTTTTAACTGTCTTCATTAGCCTGGACTATCCGCCACCCCAATCAATTCCAACAAAAAAGAAAGCAAAAACCGGATGAAATGAATGAAAGTTGCAGCCCAACTACCAGCTATTTATTTCTTTAGCCAAACACATTTAACAGGTAGGTGCTCTGATCGCTGCAAATTCTGTATGATTTGGTGGAGCTGGGATGGCCGGTGAGATTAGCTATAGAAGCAGACGCTTAGTTGCCCTGAAGCCGGTTGAGGTCAGTAATGATGGTCATTACCATTTTACAGCTGTCCTAGTTGACTCATAATGAAGCATGTTGGAAACCACCTCTACATGACTCCTCACCAATGGCCGAAATAAGGAGGCCAAGGACCCATCGCCATGGGAACGCCTCCTTCCCGGGTCATCACCAGGTGTGGGAACCATGCGGTAAAATGCCACTTGACGAGCAACAGATTAACCAAACACCTAAATTCTCTGCTGGGCTTCTGTCCTGTGAAGCACGAGGGCAGATGCACAGGCTATGGAAGCCTGAATCTCTCCACTGAAGTCTCCGGTCTCCTGAAAGAGTCTTAAGCTCAAGTATTCAAATTCAGGTCAGTTTCTCTGCAGACCAAAGGGGCTCTGCTATAGGTAAGCTTTGTACACTGAACTCTGCGTGAGAGTCAAGCGGCTCTGCTGTAAACACAGAGCCACCTCAGAGAACGCCTACTGTCCACCAGGGCCCTGCTAAGGCCCAAGGGTCTCTGCCATACCAGTTGTTTCCAAGATATCCCCGCTTCTCTCTTTCCCTGAGTCGGGGGGGGAAACACACCCAAAGAGCGGAAGGTGGTAAAGGACCCCAAGGTAAGATTTTCTTTACGGTTTCCCGAATCATTTTACATCACTATGGAGCAGTATCTTGACATTTCTTCCTGCAGCAGCTTGAAGCACGAGAGAAAGGAACCTGAGAAGCCTTGACATCACCAAACTGGCCCTGCTGCCATCAAGGCTTGCTGCTGCTGTGGAAAGAGCCAGGCATTCATCCCAAGAGCGGATTATAAATCCTTCAGGCCATCTGTCAGCGTAACCTGATTTCTTCTTGTGCATATTAAACCTGTTGATCCCCATGGGAAATGGGAAATCAGACCCTTTGGGAGTGTGTGTGTGGCTGTCACTTGTCTTCAAAAATACATTAAACTTACATTACAGAAGTAACATAGTTTATTGCTTATCAAAGCTCTGCCGCCGTTTTGGTTTCTGCCTTCAGAAAAGCCAAAAGGCGAGTGACTTTGGTGGGTAAGGAATGCCTTCTAAGGTTGTTGTTCCTCCTATGCTGACTTGAAAACCAATTCCCAAGGTTCATTTTTTATTTTTAATGGTAAATCTCATGAGAGAACAGGAGAGGGGTCGGGGAGAGAGAGAGAGAGAGAGAGAGAGGGAGAGGGAGAAAATGATTCTGACAGACATGAGTGAGGAGTCCAGGTAAAGGGTCTTCTATTTGCATAAGCAAGTCTTAATGGGCTGTTTCACAAAGTGTGCAGTTTGAACTTTAGGCTCTGTTTCTTCCTGCCTTGCATGTTTGCTCATCTGATCTGAATTAAAAGTTCCTTGAGGGCAGGGATATATCCATCTTGTATCCCACCACATTCTCAGCATCTCCATGAGCTGGCAAATAGGAGCCAGTCAAGAAATTTTTACTGAATACATGTTTCTGAGAAAGGAGGATTCCCAAGCTGACTCTCAAAATGCAAGTTTAATGAATAATTTATTAGGTAAGGGAGAGAAGGAGAATAAAAGAGAAGAGCACATCAGGCAAACAGTTAAAAATTAAGCCAAGTATGTCTTAAGGCAAAACCTTAGCTCTGGAACAAACACAGCCACCTGCCTTTTTTGTACTGTCACCAAAGCGGCCTGAGGTCTCTTGAAAAAGGTCCCAGCACTGGAATTACTTGCTTCTCTGTACGTGAATTCTCACCACCCTTACCAGGTCTCCACACTGGCGATCTCAATGTGTCCCCAAGCTTGGCGTTCCTCTGGCCCCTTCTCAGCGATGACACGTCACGCCTTCCTCCTCTCCTAGGAATCTGATACACACCTCTCTCTTCCCTCCCTCACAGTCCTAGGCTTTACATTTCTCAAAGGAAAGGGGAGCCTTAACTGTTCTTGGCCGTCTTCGCACATTTTCATCTGATGGAAGCCTAACCATCCCTCAGGTCTCAGATTAAACGTCACTTCCTTGGAGCAGCTTTTCTGATGCTGTTTCCCCCTCCCCAGTTTAGTTTAGGCCCCCTGCCTTTTTTTTTTTTTTTTTTATTGATTGATTGCTTGATTACTATGTTGGGTCTTCGTTTCTGTGCTAGGGCTTTCTCTAGTTGCGGCAAGCGGGGGCCACTCTTCATCGCGATGCGCGGGCCTCCCACCATCGCGGCCTCTCTTGTTGTGGAGCACAGGCTCCAGACACGCAGGCTCAGTAGTTGTGGCTCACGGGTCTAGTTGCTCCGCGGCATGTGGGATCTTCCCAGACCAGGGCTCGAACCCGTGTCCCCTGCATTGGCAGGCAGATTCTCAACCACTGCACCACCAGGGAAGCCCCCCCTGCCTTTTTTTTTTACAAGCTTTTCCCTTCATAGCATCACTCAAGAGTAGAGTGATGAAGCCCTTTGTATGTCTCTTCCACTGGTCCAAGCTCCAAGAGGGAGGCTGTGGAGAGACGTATCTTGTTCACAGCTGTAGTCCTAGTGTGTGGCACACAGTAGGCACTTAATACATAAGTTGAATGAATTAATAATGAGTAAATAATTCCGAGGATCCAAGAGGAGGTGGATACTGACTTGGACTTCAGAGACGGAAAGATATAGAAGAAGAAATTCTTTTTCTCAGTCTTCTCAAACAACGCTGAAATTTCTCGGGGATGTGAGGGGTTCCAGAAGCTGGATTGCCTGCTTGACTAGCTGGTGGGGAAATCTCCATGGTGCTGCCTCCATCCTACACATGATCAACTGGCCTCTCTCCACGTTCCTCTCAGGGTCCTAAAGGGGCCCAGTGTATATCAGTTTTGACTCATAGGCTTGAAATTAAAAAAAACCACGGCCATCCCCACCATGTTCATAACCCCCAGGTGTCCGCCCATCTGGGACAAGAGCAGACAGGTGAGGACATGGGAGCCACGCCATCTTTCTGGCAGGCTCAACATCACGCGGTCGTGACTTGTTTCCGGCACCAGAGAGAAGGCTCACTCTCCTCCGATTCGCTCACTGCTCACTGCCAGCCATGGCATCATGGGTCCCCCTTCCAAGGGAACTAGCGCACTTTGCAGCCCTGGCACCGTCTTCTTCGCTGGAGTCCGGTGGGGATGTGGTGTTTACACACAGGCCAGTTTACTGAGATGGGACTTTTATTTATTTTTATTGTAAAAATTTGTTTTCTTGAAGTATAGTTGATTTACAGTGTTGTGTTAATTTCTACTGTACAGCAAAGTGATTCAGTTATACATATATATATACATTCTTTTTCCTATTCTTTTCCATTATGGTTTATCACAGGATACTGAATATAGTTCCCTGTGCTATACAGTAGGACCTTGTTGTTTATCCATTCTATATATAATAGTTTGCATCTGCTAACCCCAAACTCCCAACCCACCCCTCCCCCAGCCCCCTCCCCCTTGGCAACCACAAGTCTGTTCTCTATGTGAGGTCAGGACTCTGTTAAGCACTGCTTTGCCCTGTTTTTTATTCGGCTTCTGATGCATGGGTGATTCAGACACTTTTTAAAAAAATAGTAGTAAAAGACTTAACCAAAAAAACAAAACAAAACAAAAAAACCCCCCAAAACCTTCAGTGTCTTTGCTGAGAGGTTCAGAAATTTACCATGTGACATAAATGCCTCTCAAATCCTCCACTCATGGACCATGATATTTAAAAGATCAGATTCATTTTAACACTTGAACTGTGGTTGGACACTAATTACAAATGCTCCAGTATCTGTCACATCCCACTTAGCTTTTACCAAGCCCTCACCTAACAATGCTACCTCATGGAGATTGTACATCAAAGGATGCTTATTCTGGGAAAAGGAAACCTTCAGGATGGAAGAAGTGGAATTTCAGAGTTAGATAGCAATTTAAGCCACATCCCAGAGGAATCCCAGTTCGTAGTACTGGTTTCATTGTGAGTTAGATCAGCCACACCTTCTGATGTAGCCGGATGTAAGGCCTCTGAGGTAAGAGTTAACATTCTACCCAGGCACTAGCAAGAAGGTAGCGTGACTTATTACCCAGTGCTCAACACATCAAGGCCATCTTTAATTCTCATCTTTCCTACATTTAAAAAACATTAAGAATTCTTTACATCATAAAACTGGCCGACAAAATGCTTTTCATTGACTTCTAGAAAGCAAAACCATCCCTGCGAGTTACTTGCCGGTGTTCCCAGAAACTACTTAGGGAGACAGAGTGACAGCTTGATTGCAATGAGTCAGAACTTGTGTTTGAAAATGTAGGTACTCGGGGCTCACCCTCAAGGCTTTCTGCCAGGAGGGTGGGGGCAGCAGATGACTCAAGGAGTGTGACTCCCAAGCTCCTTATAGAGGAAGCGACAGGGCCACGGACCTTGTAGGGCAGAGCTCCGCCAGAGGTGGTTCTGGAGCCGAAGCCTCACCATCATCTGGGAACTTGTTAAAAATGCAGAATTCTGGGCCTTCTCTGAGGCTTATGAATCGGAAAGTCTGGGGTGAGGTCTGGCAGTCTCTGTTTTAACAAGCCCTCCAGGTGATTGTGATGCATGCCGAAACTGGAGAAGGCTGTTCTAGAATAGCACCTTACTGCCTCTGCAGATCACCTGGGGATCTTGTTAAGCGGCAGATTCTGAATCCTGCGTTTCTTTTCTTTTCTTTTTTTTTTCAGTTTTAATATTTTTTTTAACTGAAGTATAGTTGATTTACAATGTTGTGTTAATTTCTGCTGTACAGCAAAGTGATTCAGTTATACATATATTTGCATTCTTTTTTTCATATTCTTTTCCATTCTGATTTATCATAGGATATTGAATATAGTTCTCTGTGCTATACAGTAGGACCTTGTTTATCCATCCTATATATAAAAGCTTACATCTGCTGACCTCAGCCTCCCACTCCATCCCTCCCTCAACCCCCTTCCCCTTGGTAACCACCAGTCTGTTCTCTATGTTCCTGTGAATCCTGAATTTCTATTCGGCCCTCAGGGGAGGTCTAGGCTGCTGGTCTGAGGGCCATGTATGAATAATACTAGTGTAGATGTTCATCTTCCTTCAACTAGGGTTGAAGGGTCATTGAGCCAGATACCTGGGGCTGAAACTTGGCCTTCATCTTCCTTAAAGTTAGGTGAGATGAGGTCAGAGCTCCTGTGTCCTTGGAGCCTTCTTGATTCCCATAGAAGCACACAAACAAAAGGCTGCCCTTTACAGAGTCTAATGAGATGGCAGCTAGCGGACAAGTCACTGATGTGTGGAGGCACAGACCCGGCTTCTGCTCCATTCCTTCCCACTACATTGCTTCGTGGCCTGGAATGAGCCCGAACCTCCTGTGCCTCAGTTTATCCTTCTGGAAAGTGAGGTCATTTATAAAGTTTCTTTCCAGCTCTGAGATTCTATTATAAAAGTAGCCAGTGATTCCTAAGTTCTACAGCCCAAATCCAGAACTTTCCACACAAAGGGAAGTATTGACCCAGCAAGCACCGGAAATTCTCAGTGTGATCAATAGTTTCAACTCCCCAGGAAACACAGTCTTAATAATTCATGGGAAAACCTGATAGGGCCTCACCAGTCACACAGATGTCAAGAGGGGACACCACGGGCGGTCTTTACGGTCAGGGTCCAGCGCCGGAGCTCAATCCCGACACTCCCAGAAAATCAACAGCACATCTGGCAGCGACACCAGTCACAATGGCTGCAGAGCTGACGATGAGTCTCTTTATTTTCTCATTCACGTGTAGTTGATATATTTACACATTTTTAAAAAAAAATTTTTAAACTTTATTCTATAAATTTATTTATTTATGTCTGTGTTGGGTCTTCGTTGCTGTGCACAGGCTTTCTCTAGTTGTGGTGAATGGGGGCTACTCTTCGCTGCAGTGCGTGGGCTTCTCATTGCAGTGTCTTCTCTTGCTGTGGAGCACAGGCCCTAGGCACACGGGCTACAGTAGTTGTGGCACACAGGCTCAGTAGTTGTGGCTCATGGGCTTAGTTGCTCCGCAGCATGTGGGATCTTCCTGGACCACGGCTCGAACCCATGTCCCCTGCATTGGCAGGCGGATTCTTAACAGCTGCGTCACCAGGGAAGTCCCTATATTTACACATTTATGATCCATATTTATAAAAGCCTTTCAACAAAGTGTGAAGATCAAACCAAAGTATGCAGATAGGTGTGCACAGGTAACTTAGAGAGAAGATGCGGCTTCTGAGGCTTTTTAAAGGCATATGCCCCAACTTAGGAAAATCTTACAAAGACAGCAAGTCTGAAATGGATCCATCTAATTTCCAATCTCAATACTTGACAAGCCTGAGGAGATTCCAAATGTGACAGAACATTCTGGAGACTTTCTCTGTCTTTATTATTAAAGATGCTCAGCTCTTTGGGGGTGGCTTCATTCGTTTCTTGACTAATACCTCCAATGTTTCTTACTCTTTGACACTAAGGCACAAATTGTATTTTACTCTTTGACACTCAGTAATTCACTGAACAAATAATTGCTAAATACCTACTCTGTGCCAAGGACTGTTTCATCTTCTAATCACACCTTGAATATGAGATGACACTGGTCTGCTGCAATTCAGTTGCAAAATTCAACTGGCAAGAGGTGAAAAATCCTTAGAATTAAGTTCTGAATACAGAGATATATTTTGATCACAGATGAAAAACAATTTATTGTTGAATTCCAAGCATGGGAAGTCAGGGGAAAAAAAAGCCAGAAGTCCTTTCATTTCCACCATATTGCATGAGAAACAACATCTAGTCACAGTAATTGCAGCGTGATTCCGTTCAGCTTGACAGCAGAGGCGCCGTGGCATTGACGCAGCTGCAGTGCCCTTGAACTGATGTTGTTTCAAGCTGAGAACTGTCCTCATTGTGTCTGGTGGATTCCAAAGGCAGCCTTTGCATGAGTACGGGGTGGACAGGACCACCACCAGGGACCCACGCACCCACCCATCACAGTCAGGGTCAGCCAACTGCTGAGGATGCATCAGATTTCAAGGACCTGGGAGGGTACCTGTAGAGAGTACCCCCCCGTCCCCCCACCCCCGAATGGAAGAAAACTGCTTTCACTTTACAGTGAAAGCAAAGCTTAAAAAAACAAATATTCGTGCAAGAAGTGGCACAAGCATTTAAAATCCCATTAAGGCATAAATGACGGAACAGAGCAAGTCACCTAGTGAGGAAAAGGGAGGGAAGGAGAAGGTGAGAGGGCTGAGGCCAGAGCGCAGATACACTGTGCATGGAGGGAGGCAAGGGGAACAGACTCGGAGGACTTTTCTGGTAATTTTTTTCTGCTGTACCACTTTGTCTACAGCTGGCTTTACTCCATGGGGTACTTTGGGAGTTTAAGAATGACATGTGTATGTACATGTCTACGTACTTCAGCACATTTATTTTCTTCTTCTCCTTTGCCCACTTTAGGGAAGATAACACTCTGTTGACAGAGATGGGGAGATGTGTATAACAGAATGGCAACCCCTGTGGAGATTCTGTTCTTACAAGGTGTGACATGACTAAACATGAAACTCAACAATCAGAACCTGTCACATTCTTTGTAAGAGGTCTGTGTTCATTACAATGGCCATTAATATCATGGACAGCCAAAAACATCTTGAACTAGATACAGAAGGCAATATGGAGTATGTAAGAAGATGTGGTAAGAAAATGTGGTGTATATACATGTACGTATATTATATGTACACACACACAATGAAATATTACTTAGTCATAAAAAAGAATGAAATATTGCCACCTGCAGCAACATGGATGGACCCAGAGAATATCATACCAAGTGAAGTAAGTCAGACAGAGAAAGACAAATATTACATAATACCTCTTATATGCAGAATCTAAAAAATAATGCAAATGAATCTATATACAGAACAGAAACGGACTCACAGACCTAGAAAACAAACTTACGGTTACCAAAGGGGAAAGCAGGAGTTGGGGGGAGGGATAAATTAGCAGTTTGGGATTAACAGATACACACCACTATACGTAACATAGATAAGCGGCAAGGATTTACTGTATAGCAGAGAGAAGTGGAAAATAATCTGAAAAAAAATATAACTGAATCCCTTTGCTGTACACTTGAAACTAACACAATACTGTAAATCAACTATATTTAAATTTTAAAAAGTTGTTTCCAAAAATAAAGGCGGAATATTACTTAGCCATAAAAAGAAACAAAATTGAGTTATTTGTACTAAGGTGGATGGACCTAGAGTCTGTCATACAGAGTGAAGTAAGTCAGAAAGAGAAAAACAAATACTGTATGCTAACACATATATATGGAATCTAAAAAAAAAAAAAAATGGTTCTGATGAACGTAGGGGCAGGACAGGAATAAAGACGCAGACATAGAGAATGGACTTGAGGACACGGGGTGGGGGGAGGGTAAGCTGGGACGAAGTGAGAGAGTAGCATTGACATATATACACTACTAAATGTAAAATAGATAGTTAGTGGGAAGCAGCTGCATCACACAGGGAGATCAGCTCCATACTTTGTGACCACCTAGAGGGGAGGGAGATGCAAGAGGGAGGGGACATGGGGATATATGTATACATATAGCTGATTCACTTTGTTATACAGCAGAAACTAACACAACATTGTAAAGCAATTATACTCCTATAAAGATGTTTAAAAAAATTAAAAAAAACATAAAGGCAATATGGAATAAACTGTAGGGTCTTGAGTAGAGACATGACAGGATAGAAGAGTATCTCATTTGTGAGCAGAATATTTTCTCAACTTCAGTGGATGAGTGTTTTGACTGTGGCCCTACCGAATAACTAGCCTTGACTGGTATCAAAGGGCACGGCCTCCAGGTCCCTCCATCTATCAGCCCCATTGGTTTCATTTGGCTTCCTTCCCAGGCCACGTGAGAGCATCAGCCATTGCAGAGATGCCCCCCAAACCACTTCAGTCCTGCTCACAACCCCTGGGGCACTTGTTACACTGCTGATGCCCAGGCCTGACCCTCAGATATTCTGATATAATAGAGCTGGAGTGGAGCCCAAGAATCTGTATTTTTAACATGTGTCCTAAGTGATCCTAAAGTAAGTAGTTCGCTGAAAACTCCAGGCTCTGAATTTGTTACGAGTCCTACAGGAATCCCAGTGAGGTGGAAGTTACTCATCTTAAAGTCTTTAGAGGATCAGAATTACTCAGAACTGACATATCATTTGGCCAGGGGAATCACTGTAGCAGGAATTAGGAAAGTGTGAGAGGAAACGTCTGTGTAAACGTGGTTCCTACAAGCTGTATCATTTTCATTGGTTCATCCTATGAAAGGAAAAATCTAATCCCATGTTGAGTCCCAGGGGGCAGGGGTAGTGAAACTCCGGGGAAATCCACTGGGAGATCTCTGCAGGGCATTTCTTCCCTTACAATGCCACGTAGCTAATGTGATTATAAGACCTAATGAACTGAGACTAATGCAGTTTTGAAAATCTTCATAGCTAATGAAAAATCACATCTTCTCCCTCAAGATTTCCCTTTTTTTTTTTTTTTCTGTTTGTAGATCATGAATGAAATGAAGTCATGGGTGAAGGCTGTGTTTATGAAGTCTTTATAATTTGGAGAGTTTGATATTTTGAATGTCACAGTGGTTTCCAAGTGGAAGGGTCACATTTGGAATTTACATTATATGCCACAGTATTAAGAACTTTTTGGAGAGACCTAGAATATGGATTTATAACACTGATATTTAAAAGAGAGTCTTTCCCCCCTGCTGAGTTCAAAGCATTTTGTACGTCAGGTCAGGTTGTCAAGGTAGCCACTCTGCCCCAATTTCCTTTTTTTTTTGGAAAGTAGAGAGCAAGAAAACGAGAGCTAATATCAGGATATGGCTTTGACATGCCCCCCACTCAGCACTTCTCTATCCTATGTTTTCACCCCTTTTGGGGAAGGAACACTTCAAAGGCATTAAATTGAGATAGGAGAATGGCCTATGGTGAAGTAGCATATTGGGGGAGGCACATCTTAGAGGCACGCTGTGGTAAATTCAGGAAGAGGTGCCAGCCACCTCTACCTGACTATCCAAGTTACTCAATTTTTTTTTTTTTTAATTTTATTTATTTATTTATTTATGGCTGTGTTGGGTCTTCGTTTCTGTGCGAGGGCTTTCTCTAGTTGCGGCAAGCGTGGGCCACTCTTCATCGCGGTGCGCGGGCCTCTCACTATCGCGGCCTCTCTTGTTGTGGAGCACAGGCTCCAGACGTGCAGGCTCAGTAGTTGTGGCTCACGGGCCTAGTTGCTCCGCGGCATGTGGGATCTTCCTGGACCAGGGCTCGAACCCGCGTCCCCTGCATTAGCAGGCAGATTCTCAACCACTGCGCCACCAGGGAAGTCCCAAGTTACTCAATTTTAACTTTCACTTGTTAATAAAAGAAACACAGGTATTTATGGAGTATAATGTAAATCTAGTAAGAACTTAAAAGAAGGAATATGGGAACTCAAAGAAATTTTGCACATGGAATCAAAAATTTGAGTTCACTCTTCTCTGCCACTGAGGCTTTGAGAGGCTCTGGTTGTGCTAAGAGCATAAACTAGAGCATATGAGTGATACCTCCTAGAGGTGTGGGGTAGGCACTGCATAGCCGTCATAGCAGCTCTGTAGACGCACACTATGGAAGTAGCACAGTGGAATTTGATCCTGAGAAGGTCACTGTTGAATTATTTCTCATGCCTCTATTACAGGAAAACTTCAAGAAAAATATACTTACAAAATGGAACAAGAAGGTGTGTTTTCAGGACAAAAAAACCCATTTAGAAAAATCAGAGTAGTCAATGACACCTAGTTATTGCTATTCAGTTATTGCTGAATTTAGTTATTTAGTTATTGCTATTATATATTGCTATATAAATCAGTATTATCATTTTAATTTATTGGATTAGATAATCTAAGCCAAGTGGCTTCATTCCAGTTTTTTTGTAAGCAATTATTTCTAATGCTTATGTGATTTCTCAACACTAATTATAAAACAATATATTATTATATTTTAAATTTAAGAGAAAGAGTCAGTCTTTTTTACATTACTCTTTTTTAAGCCTTTCTCCAAACCCTTTGAAATCCTACTTTATTTTACTTCCTAATGCATTGTCATATTATAATACATCAGGAACAAACAAATTTTAGGGACAACTGGTCTACCAGCAGTCACTGACGTGCTGTGTTTCATCTTACTGAGAACATGATTAAGAACAGTCTTAGATGTCCTGCAACATTCACTAATCTACCACAAGTCTCTGATTCTGTTAACACCAAGGGGAAGGATTTCAGCATAGTCCCCAAACTAGTATTGATAATACTCTCTCAGACTGTGTCATAGTACTACCATTGTAAGATCAGACAGGGCAGGGAGAGGCTGAAAAATCAAATTCCAATCTTTCACATTATTAACCAAGTTGTAATCTGATGCCATTTCCCCTAATTTATTATTGGATATGGCTTTTCGATGAATCGGAGGATACCCTCTTGCCAATGTTAACTGGAATATGAATATCCTCCATATTGTAGCTGACACTATTCTATTGTCATGAGCTGGGGGGTAGACTGGATAGCAGCTGAACCCACTGACTAATTAATGTCATAAAAAGGTAGCTATTATGAAATATTAACAAAAGGAACTGTCATGATTTATTTTTCTGTATTTTTTGGTAAAACTACTAATGACATTGTTCTATTGTGTAGTGCATAAAGCATTGTGTGATAAACTCAGAGATTTTAGTGCTTGGAAGGTGGTTTTTTTTTTATCCTGATAAGTTAGTTTGCTTTTTTTTTTTATAGTGACTAAACTATACATACAAAAATCATACTTCCTTTTCTCTGGCTGGAAGCTGAACGCTGTAATTATCCTTCAATTATAGCAATTACCTTAGTCTAGCTGTTTCTTCCCTCTCTCTACACCAACCCCAATTACAAGTTTTTGATTTCACACATTTTGAAGAGTCTTATGTATGTGTCTTTATTATAACAACCTCAATATTTCTTAGAAACAGATCTTCATTTCTAAATATTGTATATATGAAGCTTTAAATTTAACTGTCATTTACTATTCCTTTATAGATTTTAAAAGCTTTCAATGTCCAGATACATTTTTAAAAAGCAGAGGATGAAAGAAGGAAGAAGGAAGGAAGGAAAAGAAGAATTTCCCACTAAACTAATCTTTGGGATCATAAGTTCTGATCTCTACTCTAAGGAAATAATGAAAGAAGTATTCAGATGATATATGAGATGCAAAGACTAAGGTGATTAAAATCAAACCAACTTTATCCTAAAGGCTACAGAGAATTATTAAATTCCTCTGAATTAGATTAGAATTTTCAACCCTGGCTATACATTACAATCACTTGGTAAACTTTTTACAATATACCAATGCACAGGCCTAACCCCAGAAACTGGCTTAATTGAGCAGGAATTAGGTCTGGACATTTATTGCTGTAAATGTGTCCTCAGAGCATTTGAATGTATAGTTTGTCTGAGAATCACTTAGCTAGACTATTCATTCATATTTCTAAGCTTTCAACTGACAAACGCTACTTCATTTTATTTCTTACATTATTGGAACATAGCATAGTCAGGATATGACAATATAAGACAGATACAGTTCACTGTTCCTCTTCCCATACAAGTCCACACTGGGCACCATGCAAACCAACCTTTTTGCAGCACATGTATAACCTCAGAGTGCAGACCCAAACAGAGCATGTATAGTCTATTCCAGAAGGTAGTATCTAACCTTGCAACATAAAGACACAGACTCAGAAGATATGGACATTGAGCCATGTTCTTTGACTGTCTGCTAGATTAGGTCTACATATTTATCTCTGCATCCCTCAAAATACTAATCTAAAAGTTGTATGGCTAAATATAATTCACTAGATAAGTTTAAATAGCATTATTTTAAAGTATTTTCTTTTTATTTTCTTTCTTTTTTTATTTTATATTAGAGTATAGTTGATTTTTAACAACTAATGTTGTTAGTTTTGGGTGTACAGCAAAGTGATTCAGTTATACATATACATATATCCGTTCTTTTTCAGATTCTTTTCCCATATAGGTTATTACAGAATATTGAGTAGAGTTCCCTGTACTATACAGTAGATCCTTGTTGATTATCTATTTTATATATAGTAGTGTGTATTTGTTAATCCCAAACTCCTAATTTATCCCTCCCCTCCAGGTTTCCACTTTGGTAACCATAAGTTTGTTTTCAAAGTCTGTGAGTCTGTTCCTGTTTTGTAAATAAATCCATTTGTATCATTTGTTTAAGATTCCACATATAAGTGATATCATATATTTGTCTTTCTACGTCTGACTTACTTCACTTAGTATGATTAAAATATTTTCAAAGTAAACATTTCAACAAGAAATACAAAAAATCTCCTGGTCTAATGTCACTAGTTCTCACATACTGTTTTTAGGTTGCATGTCAAAGCTGATGTAAACACTCATTATGTCTCCACTTACAAAATGATCCATAATTCTTAGAGGTAAAGAATGTACTAGAAATCAATACATTATTATGACAATACCTTTCTTTATGCTTTAGGCAACTTGAACTTTTCTCTTGATCTTCATTGCTTTAACGGACACGATACTCTGTTCAGGTCAGTTTGACAAACAATTAACTGAAGGACTACCATGGGCGAGGCGGGCCCAACCCCTTCAGCCTCAGCTGCTTCCTTAGCCTCCTTGGCCATGACCTTCCAAACCCACAGGCTATTTCTTTCTAGCTCTTGGATGTATTGAGTTTGTCCTCACCTTTTTGTACTAGCTGTTTACCTACTGGAATGATCATTTTTCAGGTCATCACACAGCTGGTTCCCCTTCCTTTTTTTCATCCTGTTCAAACATCATGTTCTCAGAGAAGCCTTCTCTGCCAGCCTTTCTGTAGCCCTCTCGTGCACCCCCAACTCAGCCTTATCCCATTGCCCCCTCTTCCTTTCCTGTTACCCCAT
Source organism: Balaenoptera borealis (assembly GCF_965194805.1). Classification (NCBI taxonomy): domain Eukaryota; kingdom Metazoa; phylum Chordata; class Mammalia; order Artiodactyla; family Balaenopteridae; genus Balaenoptera; species Balaenoptera borealis. The sequence continues at coordinate 59,188,210 of NC_138876.1, read as the reverse complement.
CTGAAAGCATCTTATGGATTGGCCTTTGTGTTCATAGTCGGAGGATGCTCTCTAGAACATAACCTCCATGAGCACAGGCCCTTTGTCCGGGCAGCTGTAACTCCAGCACCTACAACGGTGGTGTGCACTAAGTATTGATGGAGTGAATGAACACACGCCTTTGCGGTTTTATCAAGAGTAGTTCCAAAAATAGTCCTGTACTCCTTAAGGTTGAAACTACTGAACAGATAATAAATGAGTGTACAGTTGCAATTTTAACCTATAGTTCCCCACACAATATGCATGTGTTGGGATTTTAATTGGACCCACAGTGCCAGCCACTTTCGCACAGAAGGTGATTTGTACCCTGTGCCTTCGCTGGCTCTCGGTTTCTGCCAGAGAGAGCTTCTCTTTTTCGCAGTCTTGGCTGTTCCTTTCAATTCCCGGCAGAAAGCAGCTAGACATTAATGTCTGAAACTGCACTTCTAATGGTCTGTGGAGGTTTCTTGAGATCACTTTATTGGGGGTAACACCATGTTTATTTAGTGTAGGGTCCTCAGTCTACCATGGAAAAGTTCTTGGGTCTCTTGCTCTTGCTATTGTTCATTTCCATACATGTCTGGCTTGGGATGGGAGTTACGCTGCAAAAAGCATCCACTTAATGTTAGTGGGTTTCTCACAGCCTGGGATATTTTGTCGGTAGTAATCTTACCCTTCCATTATTACCACATGATACTAATAGGACTGGCCAGGAAATCAGCTGTAATGTCTTCAGGACAAATCCTCCTGACGCATGGAATCGACAGTTGGACACTACCTCTATTTCGAGGCGCTTCTCTTTGGTCTAGGCTAGCACTTTACGCCATATTAATACTGCACTCTGCCAGCCTTCCAAACATGTGCCTGTGTTTGCATGTCAGCTCTGTTCAGCATCTTTAGCATTTCAGTTTTCCATTCAGTATAGAAAAGTATATTTGATATCATTAACAAAATCCGCTACATTTGTATCTTGTGAAACATGCACAGTTTGGTGCCCTTGCTCAGAAAAGTCACCCAATAAATAAATATTAACTCCTTCTGCTGCTTTCCTTGCTATTTTAACAACTTACTTTATTCAAAAATATAAAGAAGAATCTGCATCTTTTAAAAAGTCAGTGTACCTAAAGTATTCAAATGTACTTCTAGTATCTGTTTATTTCTCTCTGTTAGCTAATTAGAGTTATGTTAAATTCAAACAATAAATTGTAATCATTATCAACATCTGAATCAGCTGCTTCAAATGCAGGAGGTCCAATGACAGGATAAAGTTCTAAGAGATGGTGGATCTTGCTTTAACCAAATCTAATATATATAAATTTGTATTCATAAAAGAGTGGCATTATGAAATAATATGAATATTTTCCAAAAATACTAATTTAAATAATGATCAATCCGAAATTCTTTAAAATATAATTCACTTTCAAATAGACTTTCACAGAAATTTACAGGAGCCTATGTAATGCCATACAGTAGGCCATAAACAGACACAAAGCCAACTCAGAACTAATGATTATTTCCCAGCACTGATACAAGGCTGTTCAACTATAGGGTTGGGGCTGATGGAAAACTGTAGTGGGTGAGTCAGGATGACCACACGTGAACACACTGATGAATCAATGCAGGGCAAAGAGGCACAGCCGGACACTGGGTTGTGTGATGGAAGACGAAGCATGAACTATGAAGCCTTTTTGCCAAAAATGTGAACCCGAGATGATTAAGCCTCCAGATGTCACCACCAGGCTTTTAGTTATTTATTTTCTTTTACTTCTATCACTTAACCAATCAAATAACAATCAAGGGTTTTGTCTACCCCTGTCAGTTAACTCACATTCACAAGATTGTGAGGTTTGTGCATAAGTTTCTGTATGTGACTATCTGTGTTAAAAAAAATCATTACAAATTTTGTACGTGCAGCTTGTGTAACTACCCATAATGACTGTCATCAGTGTGTCCATTAAAATGCCAGTGTATCGAATGGCAGGAAATGAGAATGACAAAGTCTGGCGGTAACTACACATTTGAGAAGACACTCCCAGAGCTTCCCTCCTCTCCCTGGTTGTGAAATACATGATCCTTGTTCTTTGAGGTTCAGTCTTAGGCCTTTTTCCTTATTTTGCCTCATATTTTCTTCCTGGTGTCTTATCCACATCCATGAGTTCAATTCTCTTCGGGCTGCCTTGATTCCCTATTTGTATCTCCAGACGAAGCCTTTATTCTGAGCCCTAGATTCCATATCCAGCTGCCAAGGGCCCTCCCCCCGCCCCAGCACCCGGCTAAGGCCCTCAGTCTTAGCACGTGTGCACGCTGGACTGGACTCTCCATCTTCCCTGCACACGGGTCGTCGTCCAGGATACCCTATCTCTGTGAATGGTGCTACCTTCAGCTCTCTGAGCAAGCTCGCATCCCAGGGTCTTCCCCTTTACCACCCCCTCAGTTTCCCCGCATATCCAATCCAACACACCAAGCCCTCTTGGTCTCATCTCCGAGATGACTTTCAAATCCATCTCTTCAATTAGTCCTTGTCTCTGCTTCACCAACGTCAACCCCCTAGTCAAGTTACCAGCATCTTTTGTCTTGGCTACTGCAGTCACCCTGCTGCCTTCCAATTTCTTCTTCAAACCCCAGCCAGAGGGATTTTTCCAAAAAGAAAATCTGATCATACCAAGCCCTCTGCTTAAAATCCTTTAATGGTTGCCCACTGATCAAAGGATAAAGAAAATAAAATCATATAAAGTAGGCTGCCACTTCCTGCAAATCCAGGCTTTGGCCTCCTTCCCTCCCTCTTCTCATTCTACTCTCTCACTGTCTCCATCCCACTCACTTGCTCCTTACCTGGAACCTCTTCAACTGCCCCAGCCCCTCCCTTAGTTAAGTTCTACCCCCCATCAGATGCCAGGGAGGCCTTCTCATGCACAAGGCCATTGCTCATTGCTATATGTGTTTCTCTTTCAGAACACCTCTTTTTCCTATGTCCACGTATTTGTGCCATAGGTTTGACTAATGTCTGCCATACCTTCTAGACTGTATGGAAACCCTATTATGAAATCACCCTTGAACTAATAGTCAGTAGACACTGCAGTCTGTCATCTGGTAGTACATGGCAATCTCTCCTCCAGTCATGCTTGAGTAATCTTGCTGAATCTGGTGACTCTGGTTTGTATTGGTTTTTGTTTATTTTTGTTTCCATAGTTAGTTGTGAAGTATGAGGTCAGATTTAAAAGAGGGCCCATTTGCACAGGGCCTGGGAAGTAATGCAAACACTGAGGCAGGCCAGGTTAACCATGGGGAAATATTTTCTGCTTCTCAAAGAAACATGTTTCTCATTTTTCTTTGAAGATATGATCTGCTCATTCTATCTTTTGTTTTTTCTTTACCTTAAGAAAACCACAGCACAAAAATAATGAGAAATGGTGACTGACCCTCAACTTGATGGTTGGGGAATGACAGAGCAGGGTGGGGACAAGAGCAAATTATTATTCCACACCCTCCAAGTTGGGTATTGGTTGCCATTCTTTTAAAAGACAAAAGGAACAAGTTCTATAGTCTTAAAATTTAGATGTATATAGATGTATGAAATAGAACTAATATTTAGGTTTTACTAATCATCTTCTAAAATCTGAAGGATGAAATAGATTATGCTTGCTAAATATTTGGATGGTGTTCATTGGAATAGGGTTTCCAACAGCTCTCAAGACATGTGCTTAATATAACATGTTTAATATACTGTAAATCCTTTATAGTAACAATATTAAAAACCTTAGACTGTCCAGGGATCTTTGAGATTGAGTTCAACACATTTGCATTTAATTTTTATTTATAAAAAAGTAATTGCAGTAATTTAAGATATTTGCAAGGTTTGCAAGGGTAAATTTTTCTCATCTTGGATTCAGAAACCTTTATACAAGTTCTAGTTTGGCAAACAAATGTCAAAAATATGGATTCCCCTTAAAGATATTATGTATAAATAAAGCCATCAAATTTAGAAGAGCAAGCCCCAGATGGTCTAGCAGCATCAACAAAAATCACTTTCCTTGCCAATGTGAATTTCATAAAGCAGAAATCATTCTTAGGCACACAGAGACAGACACATCAAGTCCACGAATACTTATGGCCATACGCTAGGTACCAGTTAGGTACTTTATTATGTGGCCCATAAAACAGGACTTTAAAAACAAACACTGAGTGTTCAAAATGAACTGTTTACTCTTTATGGAAAGAGTGACCGTACTCTTGTGTTTTAGAGGGAGACAGGGTGGTGAGTACACACGGGACCGGTGGGATTTAAAAGCACAAGCAAGGCCATCAGCAAACCTGTTTGGATTGGGCTGCTTTGAACATCTTAACTTATATTGGCTTTTTCTTTCTGATAATCTATTTAACCTAAATATCTGGGATTCAGTATTTGGGACTACGAATGTGACAGAACTGCCTTGTAAGCATAAGTGTCTTTGTATGATCAGGATTAATGGAATAGGAACTGAGGCTTATAGAGTTTCAGTAGGTACCCATCCCCACTGCCAGCCCTGACTCCCCATCACTCAGAGAGAAAGTGAGAGAAATGAGGATGAGAGCCACAGGTCTCAATCACTCCACCATCAGGACTTTCTAAAATCATAAAAGGAACTGCAGTATAATTGAAACTCAGTGCTTGAAAGCTAAGTGTAAGCAGGTGGATGGCCTTTTGAGGGCCTTAGGGCTCCTGGAGTTGGGGCACTGGGTGATACAGGCTGGAGTCAGGACGCAGGGCCCAGTGATCACATGACATATCTTTAAGGAACTTAAAGTCCCACAGTTATAAAAAGCAGACACCATCCTCAATGAACATTTGCCATATTTCTATACCACACATTCCTGAATAACTTTTGATGCCCTATTTATTTCAAAGAGATAGATTTTTTTTTTTTTTAATTTTGGCTGCACTGGGTCTTAGTTGCGGCATGCATGTGAGATCTAGTTCTCTGACCAGGGATCGAACCCGGGCCCCCTGCATCAGGAGTGTGGAGTCTTACCCACTGGACCACCAGGGAAGTCCCCAAGATAGATTTTTTTTGACCCAGTTCACATCACTGATTAGAGATATTCTAGCTGCCAGATAAATAAATCTCCATTGGATCCAATGCGTGGGATCCAAGAGCAATTTATGGATCCATCTGGCATTATATGGGGCTTGGCTGGTTTTGTGAAAATAGTTATAACGCAACAGTGAAAGAAATCAATAAAGATTTATTAAGGTTTTTCGTTCTTTGCATAGGTTTAAAAATGGGTTCTGACCTATTAAAAATGCCTTTAATATTTTTGGAGTTGAAATATTACACTTTACTGTCTCTGGTTCTTTTCTTGAGTTGACCCTTCACATAGATTAAGTATGTCTTTCTCATTCAAGGATGTGAGGATGTCTGGCTGCCGCTGCCAGGCTTTGTCAGCTTCATCAGGTGATGACACCTGAATTCTGGGCCAAGATACACATGCTCTCATAGGCAATCGCTTTCCTCTACTTATATTATTTTTCTGTAGCAGAGAAAAAATGCATAACATTTAAACTTCTTGAACACCATTTGGAGGTTCATCTGATACTCTATAAAAGTAGGCAATTAAAGAATTTGGCTGAAAATCTGATTTTTAATATATGTAAGAAAAAGTTAATAGGTTTCACTTATTGAACATCCAATATTTGCCAGATACTTTTTAACTTGGAGCCTCACCTAGAAAGATCAAGTAATATTTCACTTATTCTTCATAGGATTGTTGTGAGCTACAGGTAGGTGAAGGAGATTGTATCAATGGTTACAAGGCTTCCCCTCCCTGTATCCTCACTCCTTGTACTGTGACTTTGTAGGTCCTTCCAGCAAGAAATGTTGTCTATTTCTATACCCTTAATTCTTGGCTGGTTTTGGACTCACTTTGTCCCATGGAATGCAGTGCAAGCAACAGTGTCAGACCTGAACCAAGACCATAGCTTTGTATGTTTCTGCTCTCACTTTTGGGACCCTGCTGGTCCTGTGAATAAGTCCAGACTAGCCTGCTGGATAAGAGACATGTGATCCAGGTGTCTTCATTGTCCCCCAATAGTCAGCCAATTGCCAGAAGCAGAGATAATTAACTGACTGCAAGCTGACTGTAGACATATACATGAGCCCAACTGAAACCAGAAGAATTGAGCCAGCCCAAACTACAAACCCACAGAATCAGGAGCTAAGTAAATGGCTGTTGTTTTAAGCTGTTAAACTGTGGGGTGCTTTGTTATGCAGCCAAAACTAACTGATACAAAAGGCATATTCTCATCACTGTACTAAAGAGATGTACAGAAAGGTTAGTAACTTGTCCAAGGTCACTAAACTAGTAAGTGGTAAAGCTATCAGGTATGACATCTGTCTTATGGGCCCACACTCTTAGTTGCTCCACTGTGCTGACTCTTTTTGATGCAAATGGTAAGTGCCCCCAACCTGCTCTGTGTTGGGCTAGACATATTTCCTACATTTAGGAAACTTACAATCTCCATTTTGTTTTTCTCTAAGGAACTTGCAATGCGGTAGTTTTGTTCATACCATTGCTTTCACCTGAAATACATTTTAAATTTATTTTTCACCTTTGAAACCTGCTCAAATGTAACTACCTCTCAGAAACCTTTCTAGTTTCCCAAGACAGAATTAGAGTTTCCCACCTGTGGTTGACTGCAAAAGTAACCACAAGTTACTCCTTCCTTAATCCTCATCCTTTGTAATGTGACTTTTCAGTACCATCAATTAAGAGATGAAAGCTATTTCCCTACCCCTTGAATCTAGACTGGACTTGTGACTTGCTTTGGCCACGAAATGTGGCAGACATGATGGGGTGCCAGTTCTGAGATTAGGCCTAAGGGGCCTTGCATACTTGCACTCATTCTATAGGTAACCATAACTCCACCATGTGAACAAGACTAGGCTAGCCCTGCTGAAGCGTGAGAAACCATTTGGACCAGTGTTCCATCAGCTAGGTTGTCCCAGCTGAAGCCCCCAGACATGTGAGGACCCAGCCAAGATCAGCAAAGCCAAACCACAGTGAACATTGCTGTATGTGGGTGGCTAGTTGAGACCAGAGGACTTCCTCAGCTGAGTCCAGCCTAAATTGCCAATTGCAGAATCAAAAGCTAAATAAGTGGTCATATTAAGTCACTAAATTTGTTATGAAGCAAAGATAACAGATACAGATCCCTTTGTACTCTGCTTATTTTTGGAAGAGCACATATATTTGATAAATGTTCAATCAGTGAATGAATAAATGATTAAATATGCAATTACACTGAGATAAGATTTTTCTAACAAAACAGAACTCTGACTCTATTTTTATTTTGAAGTGAATAATTTCTGTCTTTCTTGGCTGTGAGACAGAGCCGTATTTACAGGGCTTGATACTTAGCAGGGGTGCTCAATAAATGTTAGCTCTCATGGATCCTGTCTATGAACTGAAATGCCAAATAAAACAAAAGCCAAAGCAAACACTGTAGCACTGAGGCATGCGGGGGATTTTTTCCTAAAACCTTTCAAAATCAGGACAAACTCTCCGGGTATTTGTGAGGTGGAGATCTAGGGCAAGGGACATGATTTTTTCCCCTTAATATTGGCAAGCTTCTTTCTCTTTGAAAGGATACACTCTTTAAATGATCCATCGCTACTCAAGTCACCCAATTTCAAAGAGTGGGAGAATTCTGCTATAGAAAGACCATCACAGGAGGCATTTCCCACTCCCTTAAGGCTAGTGGTTCTTAGCTTTGGCTGCATAGTGGAAATACCTGGGAGATTTTTTAAAAATGCCTCTAGAGAATAGTTTAATTAGTTTGGGGTACATCCTGCACATAGGGACTTTTAAAAGCCCCTGGATTGACTTTACTGAATTAGTCAAAGTTGAGAACCACTATTCAACCCCTCCGCAGAGTGCTTCCACCGGTCAAGTGATTATTATTGGATTTAACTTTTAAGGCAGACCTAAGTAAGCTTTCTTTTTTATATGCCTCTAATCAAAACATGGCACTGGAAACCTATAGCTAGAAAATAATAATTCCTTATAATGGACAATGACTGACTCAAAAGGAATTAAGAAATCATCATCAGATGAGAATCTTCCTGATGATTAAATCAACAAGCATAACATGAACACTTGGCAGGGTCTTAAATGTCTTCAAGGTCTTAACTATAATTAGGTATTCAAAATTTTATTGCCTTAAATTAAAGCACCACATAACACTATAAATTATATTAAACAATAAATTCAAAATAAATTGCATTGAAGCACATTAACCTAAAATCTTTGTTTGAAAATGTACCTTATATGAAAATAAAAATGTATCACAAATTAAGGTATAATTTAATATTTAATATGATTTTGAGTTCAGATTCATTGTGGGCATTTCAGAAAACTGTGGTCTTATCTTCTGAACGTATAAGTGGGTCTCACATGGCAACAGTATTACTTTTTTTTTTTTTTAATTAATTAATTAATTTATTTTTTTTTGGCTGTGTTGGGTCTTAGTTTCTGTGCGAGGGCTTTCTCCAGTTGCGGCGAGCGGGGGCCACTCTTCATCGCTGTGCGTGGGCCTCTCACTGTCGCGGCCTCTCTTGTTGCGGAGTACAGGCTCCAGAAGCGCAGGCTCAGTAGTTGTGGCTCACAGGCCCAATTGCTCCGCGGCATGTGGGATCTTCCCGGACCAGGGCTCGAACCCGCATCCCCTGCATCGGCAGGCAGACTCTCAACCACTGCGCTACCAGGGAAGCCCCTTACTTTTAAGGACTATTTTTTGGGGGGGGATGTAGAGTACAAAAATGCTAGAAAATGATAAATAGTGATCCTATGCTATAAACTATGTAATGCATGCAAATTGCTTTAGTACCAAAATTTCATCGTCAATGAATTCCATTCACAAAGAGACTTCTAGCACATATTCAGAGAGTCAGAATTTTTCTAAGTCACAGTTTTCGGGAGAGAAAAATCTGGTGTGACCCTCTCTGATTTCATAGAAATGGAAAATGAGGTCCAGAGAGGTTAACACGTCAAGCAAAGCCCCCAATACCCAATGACTGGGAATTGAGCCCGTTATGTTTGAGCTTGCACCCTCTCATGTCTCCGGAGATGGGTACAAGGAAGATAGCAGCACAGTGTGTTCAAGTCCCACAGTCGCCGTGGCTGGCTGGGATTGGCCTCGGATTTTGCCCATCTCTGCTGCAGGTAGCTGTGTCCCTAGAAGACCTTGGCAACGGGAGAACTAGTTATCACTTCCTACTCCATTTCCTCTTACGACAAAACAGGCTGGAGCCAACTCTAGCCCTTTACTACATTAGGTATGAATACAGTTACTTTATTTTTTTCTAGTCTATTACTAACTTTTTACATTAACATGGTACATTTGTTATAATTAATGAACCAATGTTGGTACATTATTATTAACTAAAGTCCATATTTAATTCAGAGTTCTTCAGTTTTTATCTAATGTCCTTTTTTTGTCTGTTTCAGGATCCCATCCAGGATCCCACATTACATTTAGTTTGCTCTGATTTTTCATTAGTTCAGCTGTGTGTGTGTGTGTGTGTGTGTGTGTGTGTGTGTAGGGGGGGTATGACTATCTCTCTTCTTCTATGTAGCCCGTTAAGGGCAAAATCCTACAAATTACTGTTCTCAGGTGCTCTAATGTAAAAGAAAAGGTATATGTTAATGAAGTAATCTGGAGTTTTAATTATGAGAAAAACACTGTAGATAAGAGGGAGGATAGGTTAAAAAGAATTTGACATTTGGAGGGACCTAGAATCATGGTCTCTGACTTCAACATGGATTAACAGAATCTAAAAAGCAAGGAATGGGGCAGAGGAGTGTGAGAGTTCAGAGTAATAAAAGGCACTTCACATAGAACTATAGTAATGCAGAAGAAAGAAGTAATATTGTGCAATTTATCATCATTTAATTTAGGGGAGTCTGCATTTTTAAAATCCACAGAAATGCAGTCACAGTTTCCTTGCCAATATTTGTATAAAACATTTTCCAAACAAGACTCATTCATCTTACTCTGAAATGAATTGTTAGATCACAACAGAGAATGTTAAAGACTTTGCATCCCTTATAGAAATGCCAAACATTTTACTCTGCCTGATGCTGTACTATAAATAGGGAAATCCAAGTGCTAAAAATGTTCTTCAAGTTGCCAAACATAGTTCTTTAGCATCAACTTCCTCCTACAAATGACTCATTCTTCCGAAGTTTGAAAATGGAAGCTAGTTACAATTCAGAGAAATGTTGTAGCGTACATCGATTAAATGGCAAAGATATTTCATTTATGTATATTTATTTTTCCTTAGATCATATCCACTGAAATTCTTCTTCAGAATTTTATTGAAGTTTTATTAAAGAGTAGTTACTCTCATGAGAAGTGGATTTTTAAATTAACAGAACAGCCAAGCAACATGAATATTGTTGGAGAATAGTGATGATTTAAATCATTTTGAAATTTGTTAACTTCATTTGGATATAATAGATGTAAAATGTATTTACTGTAATAAAAATAAGTTAATAGTGAAGTCATAACATGAAAACTAATAAGCTCACCAAATAAGATGGTACAAATAATGCCTCAATGTCCAAGAATACAGGGAAATTAAACTCTAAGAAATTTTACCTGATTAAGAAAAATAGGACTCTTGGGAAGAAAGCATCCTTTGTTGTAAAAAGAATAATAAATAGGGAAAATGCCATTATTTATGATTAATATTTCAAAATAGTATATGTATCTATATATATCTTGCAATAAATAAAGAGAACATAAATAGTATAGAGATTTGTATAGCACATTTGAGGTTAGTACTCATTTGAAGAGGTAATTGCTGCTTTTCACTGAGAGCTGGGACAAGAAACTACAGGAGATGCTCATTTGATGTGGCTGGAGCAAGGCAGGCGGCCAAGAGTGGATTCACATTTTCTTCTAATCAACTGACGATACCACTGGATTTTCATCTTCTTTCTGCAAATCACTAGATCTCATATTACCAGTCGTTTACTGGAGAATGGCTAGAATCTCTTTAAACTGACTACAAATAATTATTGCAACCTCTTTTCCTGGCTTGATTAAAGGCTTTTTCACCTATTTTGACTTGCATAGTGACACTTTTGCAAAACTCTATGGGAGATATTTTAATTATTTAAACATTTTATGGTATATAAGAAAGAAGTGACAAGTAAAATTAAAAGATTTTTTTTTGAGGTGGACCATTTTTTGCAAAGTCTTTCTTGAATTTGTTACAATATTGCTTCTGTTTTACGTTTTGGTTTTTTGGCAACGAGGCATGTGGGATCTTAGCTCTCCCACAAGGGACTGAACTCACACCCCCTGCATTGGAAGGTGAAGTCTTAACCACTGGACCGCCAGGGAAGTCCCAAATTACTTGATTTTAGGTAACTTATTATTAAAGATTATAATATCATAGTCATTTAAATATAAATTTTAATAATCCTATTTTCACTTTTTCCTATTTAATAAGTGATGTGCTATTTAATTAACTTTACATTCATTACCTCATGAAATACATGACTTGCAGACAAATTTTTGAAAAGGCACACTGGTGTATGATTGATTTGGGAACCAAATATATAAGTTTTAGACTATATTGAATATATTCTGATATCAAAATAGAAAATAATTGTTTTCATTAATATATGTCTGGGTATCATACATTTTGAACAAAAATAATCAAGCTATGATAATTTTGTGTTTACTTATAAAACAATAAGACAAAAAGTTTTAAGTGGCAGTCTGTAAGCATTTCTCTGCAATTAATATATATTTGATTTGATTTGACTGTTTTGGTAGCTTATCAGGAGTGTGAGGACATATATATTAAGGGTATGAATGATGTTTATTTCTGATAAATAAGAAGCCAAATTGTATATAACTGTCACTACTTTTTTCATTTTTTAACATTGACTTTTATACCAGACAGATATCCTAATAGGCCAATATAAAAGCTACCAAATATATTAAGATATTTAAGATTTACAGAAAGTATAATTCAATAAACACCCATGTAACCACTACCCAGTTTAGGAAATAAAACATGGCCAACACTATGAAAAGTATAGAAGAATTTTGACCAGATGACTGCAGCTTATAACATCATAGAAATGCTTCTTAAGCTTATTGTCTCACAAATCAGCTATCCATGATATGCATAAGGTAACAATCTATAACTAATTAAAACTAAAACCTCCATGGGAGCTTGCAGTGTTCGCATGACTCGCAAGCGTGCTTCTCATCTGACTGTCACTGATGGCTTTGTATACTCTTAAGAGGTCCTCAAACAGTATTATGTTCTTTAAAAATATTTATGTAATCACTTTATTTACTAATGCTTTCTTTTTTCTTTTTTTGATTTTAACTTTTATTGAAATATAGTTGATTTACAGTGTTGTGTCAGTTTCAGGTGTACATCAAAGTGATTTAGTTATACATGTACATATATATGTATACATATATATATATATATATATACATATATTTTCTTTTCTTAGATTCTTTCTCATTATAGGTTATTACAAGATATTGAATATAGTTCCCTGTGCCATACAGTAGGTCCTTGCTGGTTATCTATTTTATATATACTAGTGAGTATATGTTAATCCCATTCTCATAACTTATTCCCCCCTCTGCTTTCCCCTTTGGTAACCATAAGTTTGGTTTCTGTCTGTGATATTTACTAATACTTTAAAAATAGAACTTGGATTTGAACCTTTACCACCCTGGACAATGTGAAACCCCTGGGACACCTTTGACTCCCAGTGATTTTGTCAAGTGGCTATTGAGAAACCCTGATCCAGGCTATGACAAATGGTAAAAAGTTAGAGATGGATGAGGAAGACGGATAAAGATCCTGGAAATGCAGAGTGAATGTGATGACCACGTACAAAGATCACACAAACGAGTCCATCCCAGAAGTGCGCCTCAAACCTTGGGCCTCCAACACACAGCTCTGGGTTCTGGAAAAGACTCCAGAGTCCAGGGAGTCAGAACCCAGACATCCCCATGTACACCAAAGCAGAGCTGGTCTCTGCAAAGTGTAATGTTTAATAAATGAGGCGAGGTACCCACGGCTACCTCTGAAGCATGTCTATGGAGGTTCCAAATCTCTTTGGTATCGGCCTGTCACAGAGACAAAATTTCTACCTCAAAGACCAAAAGGCCACAGAATTAAAAAACCATGGGAAAATTTTGACCTCAAAACTGGGAATAGCTGTTTCTCCGGCGAAAATCTGTTTGGTCCTCGCTTAGGACCCTGTTAACCATGAATCTATGATCATAGTTCTTTTAAAACTGTTCATTAGAAAACATAGAACAACGTTCCGTTCTTTCAGATCAACCACGAAGGCTTCCACAGAATTCATTCTGCACACTAATCTCCCTCCTTCCCCCATCTTTCCTACCTTCTACTCCTTGTGCCTCATTTTACCCCTACCTTTTTAAAACTTACTCTGTCTTGATGTGCTGTATATTGTGTCTAACTCTTGAAAACCCTTTTGGAGAATATATACAAAGTTTCCAGCTGATAAAGATGAAAAGAACTTAGAGATAACCCCATTCTATCCTCCATATTTAAAGGTAGGCTAGAATTTAGGAATCCCAAATGTAGCGTATTGGTCTTTCCTTAATACCTGATTACCTCCTGTGACATTGGGTTTTCTTGTCTCTCCTCCACCCAAGGGATGTCGCTAGACGTTTCTCCCTACCTGAGAGAATAAGAAATTTAGGAAATTCTGCCTTCTACATCTTGCTTTGGAGAGACAGAAGAAAATTCTGAGAGACCTGCAGTAAGTAGATCAATTTTTGTTTAAACCACATCTGTCAAATATATCTGATCATAAATAAAAACTTTTCTTTCTTTTCTTTTCTAGGAGCACTGTGGAGAGCTGCACCCATGAACACGCCTCGGAACACGCTTTGGGAAGGTCAGGGTTAAGGCAAGGCAAGGCAGCTATCTAACTCCCCATGGCAGGTGACAGAGAGGAACGGTCAAACGTCCAGCTCATTGACACATCAGCCTGAAGAGTGGCTTCTCTCAATGTTGTCAAGTCCAGCAACGCTGCTGCCCTCAGAGCCACCATCCGTCAAGGTACAGGACCTAGTGAAAAAGTGCAGAGGAGGAGGGATGGCAACCACCCTGGGCCTCTCTCCCAGTGCTGTTGGGTGATGCGTGACGCTGTGCGGTACAGCTCAGCCGACAGCCCCGGGGGGCGGGGCCTGGAAGCCTGGGTTTCCCACGCAGCATTAATCCATACCCACTTCGAATTCTGGAAGGACAGTGGTTACAAATCCTTCTTCCACTGACATAAACACCAAGCGACAGAGGGTGTACAGTTCCAGAACCAACAATGTCACACATTGTGTGTACCTCTGCAGACTGGCAGGTGTGTTTATAGACCTCCAAAGGGACGTGACAGTTCAGCAAGATCTGCTGTGGCACGGTAGGCACCTTGGGGGCGGGCACACGGAGCCCTAAGGCCAAGACTCCGGCACAGGAGGCCCTGCTGCTGTGCTCTCTGCCCTCACCGCCTGGGGGACTTTGGACAAGTTACTCACCCTCTCTGAGCTTCAGCTTCCTTTTCAGTAAAATGGGAATAATCATAATAGTAGTAGTAGTAGAGCAGTCTGGCGGATTAAATGACTTAATATTTGCAAAGGGCTGAGACCAGTGCTTGCCTCACTGTACATGCAATATGTGTTGGTTAAATAGAATAGTATCATTAAGTGTTTACTCCAATTTCCCTCTATTGGTATATGTCTCCTTTCGTAATAGACAAAGATGACACACAAGATTGGTGAAAACAAGACCCTCGCGCTCCTCGTTTTGAGACAGCCAGGCCTGACTAATTACAAGGATACAAATGAGGCCAGGCTTGGTAGTGCTGCTTCCAGAGGTGCACATGCTGACTTTCTGGTGGGCTGAGGTAGCCTGTGATGGAGAGCCTCGCTGTTACTTGCACACGCTGATGATTAGGCCTCGCGCACAGTTACCAGAGATTCCAGCAGAACGGGAATAAGGAGGCGGAACAAGAGGCAGGGCTGCCAGAATCACAGGTGGGCCAGCAATTGCCCTGCAAACTGCGTCTCTCAGGGGTCTCCCCTCCTGCTCCACGGGCAGCGCCTCCCAGGAGCCGCCGGTACTGCCTCTGCCTCACCTCCCTTCATAGTCCTTACCTCAGTTGTTAAAAATAATAAAACTAGTTTTAAAACAGACAAAATAAATGTGCCCAAAAGATTGGCACAATAGAGGGAAATACTTCGGTAACATCTTGATTAATTTTTCTTGATGTCTTTGGTATTTACTTGAAAATAGCATCATATAAATATATTTTATGTATTTTTAAAAATAAATATATATTTAATAAATATATATTAATAAATATATATTTATAAAGATTGTCAAATATGTCTTAAGGAAATGTACATTTCTTTAAAAAAAAAAACAAAGCAGGTAATGTACATGAATGATGCCCTAAGTGGTAGAATAAAAGATCTTCATTAGGTGTGTAAGACTAATCCTTATATAAGATACATAAAAAGCTGAGACTGGTTTGCTGTCATCTAATAGCTGACTGTATACTGATGTCATCATAACTGTAATTTTAGAAATGTCAGAATTTATATCGTACAGTTCTTGTAAAAAAAGATGCAGGGAGATCTTACAGATACCAGCCAAGATTGGGGAATATGACAAATCTCTCTCTGAGCGTAAGGACAAGGGGCTGGTGAACTTGGCTTGGCGTGGCTGGACACACTTGCTCTCAGGGCTCTCCTGGACCAGCTCACGTGCTGTGTCTGTGAACATGGCAGCCTGCAGCCTGGCAGCACCTTTATCTGCTCTGGGGAGAAACACAAATGCACACACACACACACACACACACACACACACACACACACACACACACCCCGAGTCCCAGACACCTGGCGCTGTGCTCAGGGAGCTGGCAGAGTGGGGTAAACGCAGAGCTTTTAAGAAGCACAAACCCCAGGCCTCCGTCTGGGTTTACATTTCCGCCAGCTCAGTTTCCAGTGCAGGGTTTGCATACTGCTTTGAACTTTGGCTTTTACAGTTGTTGCCTTTAAAGTTCTGGAACATTCTGAGCGTGGCGTCCTCTCACACTGTCTCTGGCGGGGCACTTCTTACCCCAAGGCACATCTTTTAATGTGTCTTTTTTTCTCTTATCTCAGGCAGCTCCCACTTGTTTCTGTGAATCATCTGATGACATGCACGGGTGATTTTTTGTTGATACCGACACCTGAATGCTAATATGTAGGGAGCAATCTCAAAGCAGGTCTAGTGCGTTTGGAACGTATTTCTCACCTTTCATGATTTTAATTTTTGTTACTACAGTATTGCGATAGGCAGGCTGCTATCTTAACGACCTTTTCCATGTGAGACATGCCTAATGCAATTGTGAAGCAAACGAACACTTCAAGGAAAACTATCTCCCCAAATTATGACTTGCATCTACAGTCATGGAGGCTATTAGAATATATATTTTTAAAAAGCTCTAAGCTGATCCATTGCTTAGGATTTTGAGATTCCCCACTGCTCTGCGATGTTTCCATTCTGTATGCACGGCACAGATTCCTGCCAAGCCTATTACAGTGAATAAACAATGTCTCCTCTGTCAGAACAGAGGATGAATAGTATCACAAAATTCTCCTCTAATGTACCGCCTCCACTTCCCCGACCCAACCCCTTCAGAAGAGAGCAGGCAGGATGAGGACTGGGGAGGAGAACATTCTTCCACCCCCCTGCCAATCTGGAATTGCATTCTGGCCAGCTCAGGACTAAGTACTGTCAACGCTATATCAACTGCTAAACAGAGAAAGTTGACAAGTTTATTTTCTTTGAAATTGGATGGTAGATTTTTGCATTTCTCTGTGTGAGTGCACACAAATATCTTTCTCGAAGGAAGGAGGCAGTTCATCTGCTATAATTTCAGGGCCTGGAGAAAACAGCTTTTAGCTACAGACTGAGCAGCAAGAGGGGAACTTCATAGAAATGACACAGCAATTTGTGTTAAAATATTGACAGCTAATTCATGAGTGATGGAGCTGACTAGGAATTCAGCTGCTTCTGTGAAGATCTTTACTCTCTCGCTAAGCTCATGATTCATAAAGAAAATGCCTGGAGTTACTTCTCTGAAACATACAGTATGATGCTGACAGATTTCTCTTTGGTGTCTCTGTCTCATATTTATTCTCTCTCTGTCTCTCTGTCTCTGTCTCTCTCTCTCATACACACACACACACACACACACACACACACACACCCCCCTTCCCCTCCCCCCAAAAGAGGCATCGCGAATATAACGTTCCAAACAAGAACATCATTCATGAAGCATTTATCACCAGCCAATGAAAGATATACTTAGTAGGTATTTTCATAAAAGAAGAACACAGATTTCTTTTAAACTCTCCCATATTCATAAGTCTTAGTTGGTGTAAAATACTATGATTCAGGTTTTTTCCCCCTTGTGATGTGAATACAACATATATCTTATTTTAACCTCTGAAAGGAATTACCCAACTCTTTCCTCATAAAAGAAGAAATGCTATTTTTACAATTAGACCACACTGCCTTTTGTTTTCATGAATATCTGAGAGACACTGACACGAAGAAAAAAATACAGATTCCCCTTTCTCCCCTTTTTCCCACACATTTTGAGTCCAGCTCAGTGGGCTCCCAGATTCTGCCAGCACTCTCCTGGTAACACATTTAGAAGAGACTGCAGGATATCCCAACAGCGCTATTTTCTTCCCTCCGGCTCCCTCTCCTTTCTCTCCTATCACTCTAGGTTTGTACCAGACTAAACAATTAAGCCTTTGTGTGCTACCGCTGCAATCTGCAAATTCTAATGATGTGCCCCCATCACTGGTACAATGGTAATATTTACCTTGAAGAAATGTTTGTCCAAATAAGTATTCAAAATGCTGGCAATGTATTCCCTTTGAAATGTTGTGGTGGTGAATGTTCTCCCGTCCTTCTTGGCCTATAACCAAAGAGAAAAAAAGTTAGGGAAAAAGAAGAAAAAGACAGATGGATAGAGACTGTGACAGATACTGGTCCAGTTCAGTGTAAAAATGCTGGCACATTTATGCCAAACACTGAGCTTTATATTCCTTCCTGAACAAAGCAAACTACAAAGTAGAGGAAAAACTACACACAGTAGTGAATGAATAAAAAAATTTCTCCAAAATAGCAGCCAAGTCAATGTCTAATCAAATACACATCAATCTACTTGCTCTTTCTCTATTTTTCCTAGTTTTATGACAAAGAAATCTATGTGTTATCGTAGTGATACTAAAATTCAAATAACTGTTGTCTGATTTTGAGATAAAACAAGTGATTTATTTGAAAAGAGTATGCTTCGAGGTAAGGTAAGCTGTGATTTAATTGTGAGAATGTCTTACGAATAACAGAACCTTTGATGCGGCATGAACGGTGTGGCCCGAATGGCGCACCGATCTAACCCTGAGCGGTTCCTTCATCCGTTCCACTGTGGAAATGGGGAAGATGTGCGGGAATGGAGGAGACCACAGGAATGACTTCAGTTGATCTCCCATCTGTTTTTCTGCTCTGTGTCTGGTGCCCTGCCTTTTCTCCATCCCGCTTTCCTCTCCAATTCTCTTCCCATCCTCTAATAAACACCTCCTGTACCGAACCTCTCTTGTACATAAGATACCATGAAAAGTACAGTGACAAAGGGAGGAGGGCAGAAGGATGAAATGAATAAATAAATGAATCTCCAAGGAGAATATCCTGGATGTTGTCTAAGACTCAGAACCACGCATTATTTTACAGACCGAGATATAATTCCTGATTTACAATATAAAAAACTGAATAGAACACCAGCCTTCTAGATTTTCATCTAGTAATGTTCTTTTATTAGGACCACATATGCTCTCTTAGACTGAGTGTTGCTTTCTTCCATAGGAGAATCAGCAGATTATTTATATTATCTTTAGGTACATCAATTGTTTCCCTGACAGTTACCAAGTGAGACATGGCTGCCTTTTGTTTGCCACTGTATTCAGCTACATTATTATTTTCTTTTTAAAAAATAAGTCTAAAAAGATTAGAACAAGACACATAGTCACGGGCGGTCTTTCTCCAACTCGACTCCAGGTCTTTGTCAATCATGCAAACTAAGAGGGCAGGGCTTCTCTGGGTGAAGGGCTTGACAGACAAGAGCCTTTCTTAAGCCATCTTTCCGTCTTTCATTAGATTTCAAATCAAACCTCCTCCTGAACTCCTGCCATACAGATATATTTAGATGTGGATTCCAAACCTCTCCACTTCCCCATGTTTTCACTGTCAATCCCAGAGAACTCTCTTGAATTCATTAGAGATATGAGAAAGATTTATTATCTAAAGCAAATTGCTACAGTAAAAAAATAAAATGAAAAGAATAAACATTTTTCTTAAAATGCCAAATCTTATTAATATGTATGGGAAATAATATGTTTGCATATACTATCTGTATTACCAGACAGGAGTAAAGAGTCTGATTTTACAACTGAACATATTATTTGACAGATAATTTAATAACATAAAAGTGGTGCATAATTTTGCATTTTCAGAACATGAATTTCACGAGTTATGTTTTTATTCCAAGGAAACAAGGTAATCAAGACAGTGTGGTACCAGCATAGGGTAGACATCTAGATCAGTGGAACAGAATTCAGCACCCAAAAATAAACCCATATATCTATGGTCAATTGATTTTTTGACAAAGGTGCCAAGACTATTCAATGGGGAAAGAATAGTCTCTTCAGCAAAAGATTATGGGGCAACTGATAGCCCCATGCCAAAGAATGGAGTTGGATCCTCAACTCAGACTGTATAAAAAAGTTAACTCAAAATGAATCAAATGCCTAAATTTAAGAACTAAAACTACAAAACTCTTAGAAGAAGACATAGGGGTAAATCTTCATAAGTTCAGATTTGGCACTGGTGTTTTACATGTAATACCAAAAGCACAAGTAACAAAAGAAAAATAGGTAATTTAAGTTTCATCAAAATTAAAAACATTTTTATATTTTAAAGGATACTATCAAGAACGTGAAAAGACAACCCAAGGAATGAAAAAATATATGTGTAAATCATATCTGATACAGGACTTTTATCTAGAATATGCAAAGAACTCTTACAACTCAATAATGAAAAGACAACCCAACCAAAAACAAGGAAAAGATTTGAATAGACATTTCGCCAAATAAATATGGCCAAATAAGCACATGAAAAGATGCCTCATCAAGGAAATGCAAATCAAAACCACAATGAGATATCACTTCATACCCACTAGGATGACTATGATTGAAAAATCTAAGATAGTAGCAAGTGTTGGCGAGGATGTGGAGAAATTAGAACACTCATACCTGGCTGATGGGGATGTAAAATGGTACAGCCACTTTGAAAACAGCCTGTTTGTTCCTCAAAAAGTGAAACATCGAGTGATTTTACCCAGTAATTCCACTCCTAGGTATATGCCAAGAGAAATGAAAACGTTAAGTCCACACAAAACTTGTATGTGGATGTTCATAGCAGCATTATCCATAGTAGCCCCAGAATGGAAACAGTAGAAATGTCCATCAACTGGTGAATGAATAAACACAATATAGTATATCCATATGAAAGAATATTGTTTGACCATAAAATGAAATGAAGTACCGATACATGCTAAAACACGGACGAACCTTGAAAACATGCTAAGGGAAATGTCAGTCACAAAAAACCCCACATATTATCTGATTCCATTTACATGAAATGTCCAAAATGAGCAAATATATAGGTTGCTTAGGGCTGGGGGATGATCATCATGCGGATGATAGCTAAGAGTTGTGTGGTTCCTCTTTGAGGTAACTCGAATGTTCTAAAACTGATTGTGGTGATAGCTGCACAGCTCTTTGAATATACTAAAAACCATTAAATTGCACACTTTAAATGAGAGGTGAATTATATCCCAATAAATGTGTTACCAAAACAATATTCTAAGGAATGTGGACATTACACATTACAATGTCAGTCATTTTCTAGATCAATCTGAAATAAATATGGCAAACCCAAGTATAATTGTAGCTGGAATCACTGGAGTTGCTGTACTGAGGAAAGGTCTCCTGGCTCCACTGAAAACTATCATAGTCTGACTGAGACAACCTGAGTATAATTCTGCATGGACCAAATATTCCTTCAGGTCCTCTCTCATCCTCATGACTATCTCTGAGTGTGGACAGCAGTTAATTACCGCAAACAATGATTGATCCAATCAAACAGCAATCCTATGCTTTCAATGCTGATTTCTTTTCCCACTGAATGGAATTTTGGACTTCTGAAACCAGGTATCTAATCAAATATGAGTGGCCCCCTGCCCTGCATACACTAAGTCAGTAGAAGGCCAATCTTAGCACTGCTTCTTCTATACCGATTTCACTGACAGTTCTCATGAGGACTCTTACCAGCTTCTTAACATGGATGATGTCATTCATAAGAGGCTCCAACAAACGGACTCCAGTAATTCATGATGCTTCTTGCCTACTAACCTGAAGGCTTGTTCTGGCTAAAGCCTCTCAGAGGATCTGAAATAGAATTCTATTTCTGGGCCACTGGGACTATGCACCTGACAGATGGCCTGGCCCAAGCCCCAGCTGCCATTGCTGAGGAGAAGTTTAGGGAGAGGAGCATTTCTTCAAAACTATGCCCTACAGTCCCTCCTAAGGAAGTAGTGATGACACTGACAGCAAACCTCCCTGCTACCTGTGTAGATACATACTGGGATCTGGTAGCACAGACTTAAGAAACATGAATCCAAATTCAAGTTTGAGAGGCTAGACATCTACTCAGTATGAGACTAGACTCAAGGAGCTCAATGAGTAATTCTTAAATTTAAAAGAAATTTAAAGGTGAGCTATAAATCAACATCCCTTGATACTTGAACCCTTTCTACAATGTCTGTAACATCCAGTTCATGAGTGCAAAGTCAAAAATACTTGGCTAAATGTAGCAGTTAAAAGTACTGAGCACTGAATGAATCACAGTGCCTAAGATATAATAATCACTCAATATTTATTCGCTGATTGAGTAAATTTTAAAAAATCAGAGCAGACTCGAGGATATTGCTATAATAAAGCCACCCTCAGTTTCAGTCCCTGAAGACAGAGAAAGGAGTAGGATTGCAGGTCGCTCATGATGGACATATTACCATGGCAATATATCATGCGTGCAAATGCCAGCCAAGTAAATACTATCCTTATCCATGCTGTAGTGGAAATAAACCAATAAACGAAACTTAGACCTGCTATTCCAGCCTATGCCAGATTCCCTCTCATAAGGAAAGGCTTCCAGAAGGAATCCCTTTCTACCTCTTGGAAGCACTGCTAGGTTTGAGCTAGCCGTAAGGAAGGCTTAGTGGCTGCAACCCAGCTGGAGTCCTGGTTCTGATATCCAGGGCTATGCAGAACAAGTCCAGTACTTTCTCTACATGGCAACCTTTGAAATACTTGAAGATACGTGTTTAAAGAGGTCTCTCCTCTGCTGCCTTTTAGTGTTCCCTTCTCCATTTCAAAGAGTATAGTTCTGAGTACCACCTACTATGACTCAAAAGAGCACAAAGGCTATATGCAGAAGGGAGCTGAGTCCTGGCCAGGCCTGCTCATGAGAGCAGAGCATGCTGAGAGCCCAATCCAGCTACAAAGCCCAATCTAGGAACCAAACACAACATCCAATGGACAAGATAACCTTGATCTGATTTAGAAAATAGTCGTTATCTGGGTTTTGTTGACGGTTGGTAGGGGAATTCTCAGGGCCCAGCTATCATAGGGAGGGCAGAGCTATCATCAGGCAGCAATAAGCTGGTCAAGTCAGGAAGGTGGTCCACTACTGTCCTGGAGGTCCAGTCACAGCTACAGAATCTGGCCACTGGGCAGGATCCCTGGGTAAGAGGCACACTTCTCTAGAAGACCTCCTGGCGAGACCAAGATAGACCATGGTACCCAAAGTAGACACTGAGTCCCAGACACTTAATACACAGGAAGATAAAGAGCTGAAACTTGGAAGGTCAAGGAGTGAGTCTCAGGGGAACCTGGAAGTCATCCCTGGGATACCAGATCCTACATCCAAGGATGGCCACTTGGAAGCAGTGATGATCATCCCAGTGGTCAGCACTGAGGCAATACCATTCTCAGCATGGGAGATCAAAATTCAACAAACACACTCAGCCAGCATTGAGCAAGATGACTATGGGCGAGGCACAGAGAGAACATGATGAGTGGTATGCCCTGCTGCACTGCGGGTTTAAGGATTAAACATCTTAGTATTTCCTGCTTTAGTGAGAACGAATTCAGATCTGGGGAGGGCGAGACAGTGCATGCAAGCGGACCAAGTGGGGAGGAAACAGGGAAGGTAGGAGGAGACAAGCTGGGGGCTGACACTTCCATTTGCTGGTGTTCTCTTTTAGATGACTAAGCTCGAAGGCAGTTCTCCAGATGAAGTAACACTGCATCCGGGAAGAGGAGCTCAGGACTCTTACTTGAGTCAGTTCAGATGCTACACTTTTATTTAGAAAGCCTAAGATCACTGGAGCTTTGCTCGCCAGCTACGTTATACTGTGGGCATCTATGAATCTTTTACTTGATTAACACAAAATCTAAATTTGTTTCATCTATGATGCTGCTAAGCCACATCTCTCTTTACTGCCTTTTTGCAATTTAATTGGTGGTGGTGGTGGTGGTGAGGTGCTCTCGTCATCCCTGTTCCACGTCTGCGTCTTAGATGTGGGTCATTGCATTAAATGTCAAGTTGTTATCGAATTCTGTTTCCTTCATTTGTTATTACATTAGCCATCTCTCCCAGTTTGCGGCCACGCATTTATAGTGTTTTACCCAAATGAGTCCTCATGTTGACTAGAATAGGATTAGGTTCAAATACCAGAAACCTTTTTCCAGGAAGAAAGCGATTTATTAATCAGTTCCCTCTGGATATACTTACCAAACCAGTTATTAATCGAGCTCATTATACACACCCCCTATTTGTCCAAATGTTAAATGTTAACAACGTGATACCCTCTGGTTAAAAAGAATCAAATATATCTCTAAACAAGTATATGCTAATTGTTATTAATCCTTCTGAATTCTATGATAGGTTTCATAAATTGTCAGTATAACAGAGATCAACCTCAAAGCAAAGACATATACTTCCATTAAAATTTCAATATTCAGCCTTTGACAGTAATCATCCAAGAAAACTACAACCTAAATATGCATAATGGTACAGCAATGAAAGGAGTAGCTAAGGACAATGTATATGGGCTAAGGTATACTGTGCAGTATTGGAAAACATAACTTATGACGTTTCCTTCTCCTGCATTCTTATTTCCCTCGGGCTGCACTTCTCCTCTTGCTAAGCTCCCCCATGTTTTCTGGCCATTTTTTCTTGCTGGTTCTCCCAGCTGTGTCTCTCGTCTTTTCCACCCATCCCCCCACCCCCCAGCTGCTTTAGCTCACACTTCCAGCCTTCCTGGTATTTACTGTGTTAACAGTTTTAGTCGTCACACCATCTGATGTCTCCTGCTTCATTTTTCACACAATCTAACAGCTGAAATCCCTGATGTATGCAAAGCAACAGTCCATTAATAAAAGAGTTTTCCTTATTGAGAACAAAAAAAAAATGGAAAAGGCAGGAAAGGGTAGTTCACAGAGGTGCCAAAGAGAGGCCACTATGTAGATAAGATGAAGGAAAAAAAAGACTTTTTTAAGCCTCAAAAAGATTATGACACTGGGAAATCTAAAAATCCCCTTCAACGGTGTGGTTTAATGAAAATAATCCCCTTTCCAAGAAGAATGTATTCTAGGGAACGGATGATAAAAATCCTTAAACACGTATCCTTATACTATCTACAATATACAGAACCCAGGTAAGCATTGATACAGTTATAATATATATACTATGTTATTAACAAATGATATTTTCTTAGCAAAGTCTTCTTTTTGTTAGTCTGTTACATGGAAAGAGGCTTAAAATGACAACTTCTACTCTAAGCCTTATCTGTAAGCCTGCATCCCAAGTGAACAAGGCTTGGGCATGAATTCCTTGCAGTTTCAATATTCACAGAGAAAAAATCAAAATGACCAAAGCGCTCAACAGGAAAAAAAATCCTTTCTTAATGGCAAAAAATAGAATAGCTTACAGTATGCAAATTTAATGTATTTAAGGAAAATTGCATGCTTTTCGGATATCTGAACAAAAAGCAAGGTAGCATAAACACAAACACTAAAAAGATTAGCTTCGGAACTTAAATGTTGCTGCAGTGAACGGAAAATAAATTGACTCCTCTAACTACTAGTTTATGAATTGGAAGTAAAAAAAAGTATTTAAAACATCCTCCTTTAGGCAAAGTAAATAAACAGGGAATAATAACCAGGGCAAGCAAAGAGGTCACTCATTCATTCATTCATTTCCTTATTCACCTTTCAATGATATTTCCTTGCTTAAAAAAACCAAAAAGTAAATATTATTCCATTCCCTTCCACTCTGTGTATCTGAAAAGCTGTCTTTTGGACTGGGACTTAGGCTGCCATATATATATATATATTTTTTTTTTTAAGGAATTCCTTTTTTAAATTTTTATTATTTATTTATTTATTTTTAGCTGTGTTGGGTCTTCGTTTCTGTGCAAGGGCTTTCTCTAGTTGCGGCAAGCGGGGGTCACTCTTCATCGCAGTGTGCGGGCCTCTCACTGTCGCGGCCTCTCTTGTTGCGGAGCACAGGCTCCAGACGCGCAGGCTCAGTAGTTGTGGCTCACGGGCCCAGTTGCTCCGCAGCATGTGGGATCTTCCCAGACCAGGGCTCGAACCCGCGTCCCCTGCATTGGCAGGCAGACTCTCAACCACTGCGCCACCAGGGAAGCCCAAGGCTGCCATATATTGAGTCTACAGCTTTGGCTTGTTTCTGCCTAAAGACAGATACTTAACTGGGTAGCCACCAGGCCCACTGCCTTTGTTTATCACAGAGCCTCAGATCAGCCTTCAGACATTTCCCGATGAGCAGTAACTACTAGTTTCGGGACCGCCCAAGGGGTAGTGAAGTTAGAGGGTTGCTGATCACCGATCTTTTCCAGAAGAAGTTGTGCAAATGGTACATATGTGTGTGGTGGTGAGCAGACGGGGGGATGCAAGGAAACTTCCTCTTGCATAGGAAGCTGAGGAAGGAAACTTGAAGTTTGTCCATGTACACTTTCAAGATCCAAAATTCATAGAAAGATACTTACTGTTAGGAGCCCCAGCCACAGAATAATTCAAGACAGAAAGGGCCATTCCCTCTGTTCTTAAGGTTCTGAAGAACTGGCTGTGTTGCTTGTGTTGACCTGAGGCAATGGCTCTGCTGGTGGGTTAAGAGAACGGGTTGCACTTCGGCTCTGGTTATTTTCCCCATTATTGAAAAATTGTTGTCTATAAAGTCTCTGAGTTTCACAGGGATGTGTAAGGATGTGGTGGGGTAGGTTGGCATTTTGTAGATGGACCATATGGGACAAAGTAACTTTACGGTGACCCCTTCCTTTCCATATATGTATATATAGAGATTATATGTCTATATCCATCTCTTTCTCTCTCTCTACATATACATGTGTGTGCATACAGAGAATATATACTTAATATGTAAGTAGTGAGAGAATACACACACACACATACACACACACATTTGACTACTTCAATCTTAGACTTTCAACACTGCCTGCAGACACCACACCAGAACTGTACCATTGATAGGATACCTATGTGGCCATTCTCTTATGACCCAGGGTTAGTTTTATGAGATGCTATCATATGTGTGACATTTCAATCATTTATTTGATGGAAAATAACTATTAGATGACCTAAGTTGAGCTTTAGAGAAATTCTGAGCCACTTAGTGAGATGTAATGCTCAGTATCCCAGAGAAGGTCAAGGAGATTCAATGGAATGGAAATAATGCATAAACTAATGTATGCACGCTAGCAAGAGCCTCGAGATAGTCAATGCTCCGCAAATGTCAGCTCTATTATGACCTGTAAGCAATGGTATATTCAACAGAACTGAAGGTATCGTGATGGACTCTAGTCTACTAAGCTCATCTCTGCAGGGAGGCTACACTTAGATACTGTACTATAGGTGTGTGTATAAGTTGCCTGTATGTGACCATTTCGTGTCTGTTATAGGTTGAATTGTATCCTCCCCAAATTCATATGTTAAAGTTCTAATCCCCAGTACCTCAGAATGTGACCTTCTTTGGAAACAGGGTCATTACAGATATGATTAGTTGCGATGAAGTCTTACTGGAGTAGGGTGGGCCCCTGATCTAATATGATTGGGTTCTTATAAAAAGGGGAAGTTTGAGAGGTGCACACAGGAGGAACGCCCTGGGAAGATAGGAGTTACACTGCCACAAGCCAAGGATGTACCAACAGCTAGGAGAGAGGTCTGCAACAGGTCCTGCCCTAGTACCTTCAGAAGGGGAAATGGCCCTACTGACACCTTGATCGTGGACTTCTAGCTTGTGGCACTTAAATTTCTGATGTTTAACCTACCCAGTCTGTGGTACTTTATTATGGCAATCCTAGGAAATTAATACAGAGCCAGTACATGAAAAAATGGTCGTTTCCTAATATTGCAGTCCTGAGTTAAAGGAATAGAGGTGATATAAAATAGATAACAAGGACCTACCGTATAGCACAGGGAACTACATTCAGTATTTTATAGTAACCTATAAGGGAAAAG
Organism: Balaenoptera borealis; assembly: GCF_965194805.1. Classification (NCBI taxonomy): domain Eukaryota; kingdom Metazoa; phylum Chordata; class Mammalia; order Artiodactyla; family Balaenopteridae; genus Balaenoptera; species Balaenoptera borealis. The sequence goes on along the minus strand of NC_138876.1, from coordinate 59,160,408 downwards.
AATCTGAAAAAGAATATATATATATATATATACATATATATGTGTGTGTATATATATATATGAAACTGAATCACTTTGTTGTGATTACACTTTGCTGCGTTTACACAATGTTGTAAATCAATTATACTTCAATAAAAATTTTTAAAAAATTTTTAAAAAGGAATAGAGGTGAGGGTGAGCAAGGTAGCACTCATCACTTTACACATCTCATATCAAGAAAGTTTACATATCAACCCAGCTGTTACAATGGAGTTATTTCTTAATTATATGAATTCAAGTAAACATTGAAATAACAGGTTCACATAATTCATAATACAACTTCAAAGAAGGAATTTGTATTTTTAAACATTCTTGTCAATAAGACTGAGGGACTAATTACCTAAACATCATGAAGCAGAATTAAAGAGAAAACATTCAATCATTTCTTTAATCTTGAGGAAAGTTTTGAGAGGATTCCCTAAGAATTTGACCAAAATTTCTAGGGAATTTTGTTTTGCTTTATTGGGACATCTATTTAGATTGAATTATTTATATATTTATATAATTACTTATATATTTATTTTCTTTGACTGCTCCTCTTGGATAATTCATGTTTTTCCTTGAATTCATCCTTAAAAGTCTGCCCTGCTCTACTGTTTAGCACTTGCGCATATTTCAGAGTTGGATTAATGTAATTTTAGAGTTAAAAGAAACTCCGCAATATTTCAGCTCATTAATTTTAGCAACAAGGAAGCCAATGCCCAGCTGTGATCACACAGCTCGTCAAGGTAGAGGCTGGAACAGAACGTGGCCACTTTTCATTACTTCCAGATCTATGGCCCTGGCTTCACCATGTTTCACGGATGCTACCTGTGTGTGCTTCCCTAATCAGATAATCTGGCTTCAGGGTTGGTGCCTTTTATTTTTTTTTAATCTCATCCAAAGATTCTCCTGCAATGCCACATCCAGAGCAGGCATACCAAAATGCCTGTTTAAATATGGATTATTGATGATATAGCTAAGTTTCTGTACGAAGATACTAGCAACTGATCATACATAACTGCTCTTCAGTATACTGTTATTTTTTAAGAAGTCTCTTCAATTTATTTACTATCTAGAATATATTTTCTTTAACCTGACCATAGAACTAATCGGCATTATACACAACCCAGGTTTTATCTTCTTAGCTGTTTTGATATCCAGGCCAATGGAATTTTAAGTGCGATGTGAAATCTGGCCTTTATTACTGTGGCCCTTTGTCTGGGTGTCTGGTCAAAGAAGTCAGTCCATCTACTTGGTTAAGTAAGGTGGGAAGAGGAAAGAGAAGAAGGAAAGAAAAGAAAAGCAGAAATGACAAATAAGCTTTAAAGATTCTGAACTCCCTTAGACAAAGACATGATTTCTAATATTACAGTTGGTAAAAATCACCAGACAACAAAGGCTTCAGGAGGTAACATGGCTGTATCTTCACATACAAAATGGAAACAGCTGAGAGCAGTTTCCATATCAATCTGCCCAAATGGAGATAACTGGTTTCATCCACAAGCCTAGATAAAAGAAGAAACAAAAACACCCCCGAAATCTAACTGTGAGAGAGAAACGAGAAATATAGTAGCAGCTTCCTCACTACAGAAGTACGTTTTTTTAGTCTGCCATCAACAGGTGTTGCCATGGTAACTATCTTGTAGTTAAGAAGTAGTAGAGGTATAAAAAACCACAATAAAGGGGAAAACAAGAAAAGTGTGCTGTAGTAAAACTAACCTCAGACCTCACAGAATGAGCAGGAGAGACTTGCTCTCCTATTCGCCAGGTCTCTGTGTCGCTGGAAAAGGGCTCAGCCCAAGAGCATGGTCCTTGGAAGACCCAGGGAACTCTCAGGGGAGCTGCTGTGGCCCTCAATTTATCTTAGGTGCTAATTTACATCCCCACTCCCACAGGTACATTTTAGCTTTTTGATGTCTTTGTGGGAAAGGTTACAGTTTTGTAACGTTGTGTCTGGAAACCTCTGGAAAGGGAACATATATCAGTGAACAACTTCCTTATTGTCCTTCTACTTCTCACAGGTAGTGTGTTTAGTAACGATTTCTCTGTGTTCTCTCTCCATATGGAGAAGCCAGGGTTTGCATGCAATGAATTAGTGCGATAATAACAGCTATTTCTTGCTTTGAACAACTATAGCCAGTATTTGTAGCCCTGGTACCAGGAAATACCTCAGAGCCTGGCTAGGATTAGAAGACCATTTCCATGGTCCTTCCTTCATTACTCACAGCTAGTGGTAGTATCCCATACTTTTTTCATCCCAAATATATTAGCATCACGAATGATGAAATAATAATCATTCTGCATTTTTATTTTGTAAGCTATTGTTGATGACCCCATGAAAGGGCACAACCTATCCCCTTTATTTAGCCAGCTTTTTGTTCTTGCTCAAATGACCACTCCATTTTATAAATAAATAACATGGATACATACAGTTTGCTAACTTCTGTGATGCTTTAAAGTTAGGACAGCTGATGAAACAAGATTTTGAAGGCTAACATCTGAAAGGTTTAGCCTGAGAGACAAATCTGTGTGGTACCAAGGATACTCTGTTGAGACCAAGCAGGCGTCAGAGTGCTGTGGAAAATAAAACAGCTGAGGTGTGAGCAGAGATGGCTCTGGGACCTGACTTTACTTCCCTTGTCCATTTCTGGAACTCAGGGTCTCATTCCCTAAAGAGATGGAAGCTCCACCTCCTTCAAAGGGTTCATGTGAGACTCAAATGAAATAATGCCTATGAAAGCATTACTTTGTTCATAAACATTAAACACTAGGCCAATGAAAGCTGATGTTGGAAATATGATTGTCACTTGTTTTTCAAACTTTCTGCTATGTTGGTATTACCTGATTCACATTTTTGAGGATAAGTAGGCCACGAAATTTTCACACGATGCTTCTGGCAGAAAATCTTTTGCCTTGTTATCAGTTGGAGGCACTTATCTGATCTGGTTGTCATTGTATCCTATTAGTTCCTGTTCTTTCGATATTTTGTTCTCAGGCTGGCAGATTTGTATCAGGGGGTGCATGTGTGTGTGTGTGCATGTGCGTGTGTAAATGAGGACAAGGCGTAAGGGAGGGAGGAGAGAAAGGAAGGAAAAATGAGAGGAATAAATGAGTTAACAAAGTGGGAAAGAGCTTTCTTTCCCATTCCGCAGATATGTAGCCATCCCTGATGGTGTTTGTTATTGTATTTGCAATCTGTAGATCACTAGGCATACGTTCTTGGTGGCCTTACACACTCTTCAGCAGAAGCAGTTCTGGGGACGTCACTGATGTCTGCCACCGACTCTCCTCTCATGATGTTCTGTTTCTCCATTTTCAGGCCAAAGGGCTTTGCCAACTGTAGTTCAAGATGCACAAGTCCTTCTGTTTCTCAAACTAAAACCCCTCGATCTCTTTTACAATAACATACACACCTTCTGTCTTCCTTGTGTGCTTGTTTTATTAAAGAACAGCTCCCACTTTAAAATGTTGCCCTCTTACTTCTGAGTGTTTTGAATTCATGGCCCCCACTTTATCCCTTCCATTCTGTCTCCCACTTTCCCCCTTAAAGCCTGCTGTTCATCCCATTCAAATGTTGGCCAAGTCCCATGGATTCTACCTCCTTACATTTTTGTTATAGTAAATCTCCAGCCCATTGTAACACATGCTTATTGAAAAGGTTCACAGAATACAGAAAAATACATCATACAAAATGAAAGTTCCTTTTCATCTTACCGCCCCAATCCCACTTCCTTCCCTATAGGTTAGCACTGTTCGAGGTGAGTAAAAACGCTTGAAAAAGGTCTCAAAAGATACAAAAATCTAAAGGTATTTTTTTCTTTCTTTGTTACATATATGGTATTCTACACAAGGCGTTGTTCAACTGTTTCCTTGTGTTCATTTACGGTATTTTAGAGAACTTTCCATGAAAGTAAATATTGAGTTATCTCATTTCTCTTAATTATAGAGCATTCAATGGTATTATAAATATACTATATTTAGACATTTCCATGCCAATGGATATTTAGGTTGTTTTTGGCTTTCCTCAGTTAGAAGCAATGTTACAAAGATTACTGTTGCATATATATCTCACTACAAGAGTGAGTACATCGATGGGACAGATTCCCAGACATGGAATTGATGGGTCACAGAGCATGTGCACTTTTTGTTTCATTCTCTCTCTCTTTATCGACCTAAAACCAAAGTTGTATTAATACACAGTCTGTGTAACTGTAAAAGAGAGTATACTTCTCAGTTCTGTTGGGTTTCACCACTACTTAGATTCATTTTTCTTAACACCTTCTGGGATTCTTGGATAGCCTTGTCTGTTTATGGCATTTCTTCCTGGCTTTTCAGTGTTGCTGTGGATTTGTGAATTTCTTCATTTCTTCTTCTTTTTTTTACTTTGGTGAGTGAAGGATAAAGCAGCACCCCACATACTTGGTCAGCTATCTAAGAGCCATAAGACCTCTTGCCCGACTACTCTTGTCTCCTTTGTATTCCTCCTCCACAGCTGTCCAACTAACCTTCTGAAATGCAAAAATAATCACTTAACTTCCCTTAAACTCTTTCAGTAACACCCTGATGCTTGGTGGGTGTTATGGGTTGGATTTTGTCCCCTAAAAACATATATGTTGAAATCCTGGCCCCAGTATCTCAGAATGTGACCTCATGTGGAAACAGGATCGTTACAGAGGTAATCTACTTAAGATGAGGTCATGAGGGTGGACCTTAATCCAATATGACTGATGTCCTTATAAAAAGGGGGAAGTTGGGGCTTCCCTGGTGGCGCAGTGGTTGAGAATCTGCCTGCCAATGCAGGGGACACGGGTTCGAGCCCTGGTCTGGGAAGATCCCACATGCCACGGAGCAACTGGGCCCGTGAGCCACAACTACTGAGCCTGCGCGTCTGGAGCCTGTGCTCCGCAACAAGAGAGGCCGCGACAGTGAGAGGCCCGCGCACTGCGATGAAGAGTGGCCCCCACTCGCCGCAACTAGAGAAAGCCCTCGCACAGAAACGAAGACCCAACACAGCAAAAATAAATAAATAAATAAATAAATTAAAAAAAAAAAAAAACAAAAAACTACCAAGTTTGAATTTCCCTCTACTGTTTTAAAAAAAAAAAAAAAAAAAAAGAGGGAAGTTGGACCCAGAGACAGACATGCCCGGAGGGAAGGTGATGGGAAGAAACACAGGGAGAATACCATGCAAAGATGGAGGCAGAGGTTGGAATCATGCTGCCCCAAGCCAAGGAACATCTGGGGCTACCAGAAGCTGGAAGAGACAAGGAACAATCTGACCCCACAGGTTTCAGAGGAAGCATGGCCCTGCAGACACTTGGATTTGGAATTCTAGCCTCCAGAACTGTGAGACAATGAATTTCAGTTGTTCAAGGTCACCCTGTGCTTTTCAGTACTTTGTTACAGCAGCCACGGAAAACTAATGCAGTGGGTAAAGTCCAACCTCTTAAGCATCTCACATAGTACCTTTCGTGCAGTGGCTTGCTGCCCTCAGCATCCTCCCTCACTACCTTTCCTACCAATACCCTACTTCCTTATCTGCTCATGTCCACAAGTTCTAGGATGCTTCCTATAGCCATGCTTTTGAACACCCTGCTCCCTCTACCTAAATTCCCTTCTCCACTCCCCAAGCATTACTAATGTGTCTTAGCTAGTTTCCAGGGTCATCTCCGTTACGAGCTGTTTCTGACATCCCTTTCTCCACCAGTGTCCCAGACACAACTATCTGTCCTCGTGAGTCCCCTCTGTGCTGGCCCTAGAGTATTTTGACATTATTTTGCGCTTACTTGTTTATGCACATCCATCCCCCTCTGCCATGCTGCGAGCTCCTTGATGGAAGAGACATTTGACGTATTCTAGCAAAATCCCTGCATATAGCATGTCGAAATGGGATTTTGCTCAGTGAACAATGCTACAAAAATATAAAAACTGTAAGCAATTTAATGTTTTTAAAAATTTTTATTTTATATTGGAGTATAGTTGACTTACAATGTTGTGTTAGTTTCAGGTGTACAGCAAAGTGATTCAATTATACATATACATTTGTCTGTTCTTTTTTTCAGATTCTTTTCCCACATAGGTTATTACAGAGTATTGAGTAGAGTTCCCTGTGCTATACAGTAGGTCCTTGTTGATTATCTATTTTATATAGAGTAGTGTGTATATGTTGACTTTATTCTGTTAAACGTCTCTCATGTAAAGAGTTGGAGGACAGTAGGTCAGGGCTGACTACAAATGGTTGATGCGCGCAGGTGACATTGGCTGAAAAGTACTTTTCCACACACTGAATTTGTGGCTATTTTCAGCTTGTTTTTATTTTTGATGAGACTCATTCTTCTAACCAGTCACACTTAGGAACGTCAGACTTTTCCTTCAGATACTGTAAACTCTAACAGCTCCAATCATCAAAGATAAGTCCATCACCTGGACCTTGATGTCCACTGACTGCTTCCTTCGTTAGAGTGGTTTATTAGAGGCAGAAAGTAGACCAGTGGTTGCCTAGGGCTGGGGGCAGTGCAGGAGATGGGGAAATTGAAGGGGGTGATGACAGCTAAGGGGTGAGGGATTTCCTTTTAGATTTGTAAGAATGTTCTAAAACTGATTGTGATGATGGTTGCAAAACTCTGTGAATATACTGAAACTGTACACTTTAAATGAGTGAATTGTATCATATGAGAATTATAATTTGATAAAGCTGTTTTAAAAATAAAAGGCATGATTCATTTAATCCAATCTAGTCCACAAGAATCACTGCTAAAACAAGTCAACTCTTTAGTAGCCAAACAGCCATACAGATAAAATAAAATAAACCCACTGCAGTAACAAAAAAGAAAACAAACAAACATAAAACCACAGCCTGGAATGTATACGGCATCCTACAGAAAACATGATGGACCCCGGGGCATTTCCTGTCAGGCCCATTCACTCGGATCATCCTATTGCATAGTTGTAGCAGCATAACTAAGCCTCAGAACTTTCCTTTTGTCATAAAGTGTTCAATTCTCTCTTCTTTCTATGTCACTAGAGATACACATAGTTCAATAAACATGACAGGTAGGAGGGAAGTAAGATAAAAGGATAAGTGATAGGCAAAAAACAAACTCTTAAAAACTACCAAGCTTTAGCTAGTGGAAGGAATATTAGTCATATGGTGAACCAATGACCTCTGTGCTAAGTCAAGACAGTAGCATTTGTCAGGGTGTCAGGCAAAGGAACACAACATCTTTAACATTTGTCCAACTGTTCAGTAAGTCTTCTGAATAGACCAGGCAATGAATGACTAAAAGCAGACATTCTGGTGCTTATTCATACACTGTTTTGTATTTATCACCTGTCATGCAAATGCCTGTCACATGTCCCCAGTAAAATTCCAAACTCCTTGAAGACAGGGAAAGTATCTAATGGGTTTTCTCTCCTCCCACCATTCCATACCCAAAGCAATCAGCAAAGAGTTAAAACTGCTTTACGGGGTACAGGATACACCCATCTTAGAGTCTTACAGCACTAAAAAGATTTTTTTCCTTTTTAGTAATGTTGTTTTGGAGCATACATAATTTAATGCACGGAATAACAAAATCTATGTAATAAACAATTTTGTAATTGATTGTTACCTTTCTTTGAAGCCCCATTTCTAAGGACGTTATTTTGGAGAAATGTATACTACAATCATGTAAACAACAGAAAAAGCCTTCAAAAATCAATGGGCTGCTGGCTGCTGAATGTATCAGAGCATGGCTCCGTGAGCCAGGATTTCACTGGGTCCACCCAGATTCACAAACTTTGGTTTTGAAAACTATTTCAGAACTAAATCTTTTTTTAAAATAAAATTTATTTATTTATTTATTTATTTTAATTTTTGGCTGTGTTGGGTCTTCGTTGAGGTGCACAGGCTTCTCACTGCAGTGGCTTCTCTTGTTGCGGAGCACAGGCTCTAGGCGCGTGGGCTTCAGTAGTTGCAGCACGCAGGCTCAGTAGTTGTGGCGCATGGGCTTAGTTGCTCCACAGCATGTGGGATCTTCCTGGACCAGGGCTCGAACCCGTGTCCCTTGCCTTGGCAGGCGGATTCTTAACCACTGCGCCACCAGGGAAGCCCCTAAATCTTTTTTAAAGGTAGCTTTTTTTAAAAAAATTTTTTATTGGAGTATAGTTTATTTACAATGTTGTGTTAGTTTCAGGTGTACAGCACAGCGATTCAATTATATAGATATATTCATTCTTTTTCAGATTCTTTTCCCATATAGGTTATTACAGAATACTGAGTAGGGTTCCCTGTGCTATAAAGTAAGTCTTTGTTGGTTATTATTTTAACTATATTAGTATGTGTTAAAGGCAGCTTTTACTGTAACCAGAGATAAGATTTTTATCACGGAAAGGGAGGGAATAATTTCTCTCTGCATCATGTCCTTACATAGGTCACACAACTGCAGAAAATTACAGACTCTGTGCTATTGAAATCTGATGATTAGTCACTGAGTTCAATATATTCTTAAAAACCTATAGTTAAATGTAATCAGCCAAGGTAAATTATAGAGAGAACCATGCAAATACATGAAAACATTCTCAGAGTTCAATGTGCTAGGATGCAATAAAGAAAAAAAACACCTCTCTTCCACACATTCAGAAAGAAATACTCAAGCATCCCACTTCTGAAAGCTCCTTGGGTAAGCAGGGAGCTCCCTAGTTCCTGCGGTTGGGACTTCCCAGACCTCTGTAATCTGACCAGCCATCCTAGTTCCTTTCCAAAACAAACTCACCTTCCCCTGACTTTGCGGATACTATTCTTGCCTGGAATGTTCCACCCTCTTCTCCCCTTACCTCTAAGTCCTGACCATCCTTCTTAGTAAGACTTGCTCTTTTCCTTCTGTCCTTTCTGCCCAGTTCATTTGACATCAAATATTACCTTACCTGTCCTGTATTGGGGGTTAAATCCCTTTTTCTCTGATCAAGCAATTCAAGCAGATAACACTTCTGGCTCTTTCTACCTGTTCATCTAAGGGGAGGGAGGTGGAGTGACTCACTTAATGAGTGATTTGGTGAAGGGTAAACTAGGTACCCTGGGTGTAGTTCCTCCCTTCTTCCTTTAGGGATGGAGCAGCCCTCTGGGAATTTTCCTCTGACCCTCCATGCCATAATCTGATCCTTTTGGCCCACAGGTCTGTCCCAGCTACGGTGGCTCGTGCTTAACTCTGGGGTTCTGCATCAGTACAGCAAATAAACCCCACCCTCCAGCCTGGCTTATACTAGTAATAATGATGATAGTTGAACCTTATCTGCCAATTATTTTATCCTCTCTCTTAATTTTTTTCAGAACTTGGTAGGGTCAGAGGGGTGTCGTGATTGCAGCTTTCATCAAAGATTCCAGCATCATTCATATATGTAAGTTTACATATATTGATTCGATGGCTTTCAAAATTGATGTGAGATTGTGTCCCATCTCCCTGCCTGGACATAATTTTGGGTCATGTCACATAAATCTTTGCTACCCAGTGCTTCACCACAATGCCCAATGTATAGCAGAAATAAACTCAGAAAGGTTCAATTATGAATACATCATCTAATTAAAGATATATAGAGAGAAGATTATAGAACAAAATTCAGGACTACAATACTTGTGATTCCAGCTAATAGTTATGACGTTATTAACACATTCTTGTTGTCACTTATCAGCAGTGTTAGCATAAAGTTAATATAGGCAGGCTGAGTATAAAATTAATATATGCGACACACTGTGATCCTGCAGAGTCAGTTTAATTGCACATTGAGCAGCAAGAAGAGAGAATAAAAGATAAGGCATATACTGATTGATTTTCTTCATCAAAACCCACAAGATCTCATTTCAACAAAACCCTGTCATTAAATGTCCAGCATATCTAACAGTGAATTTTATGTGATAAATATCTGAATCTAATTTCCAAAGCAGTGATGGCAATCTACCATAAGCCAAGTTTTCATTTACCCACAGCTTAAACCTTCATCTTATAGGTTCCATTATCCTTTGCTCACTCTTACATAAAAAGCTTCACATGTATTTAAAAAGCTGTTAATGTGCAATGTTGCTGAGAAAGAGTGGTTCAGTTGTCTAGTGTATGGTTTTGAGTGTTCCCCCCGCCAAGAAACAACAAAAGTAGATTAAATACATAAAGGATTTACAATTATGTCAAAATAAAGACAGTGTTTCACAAAACTTTAGAGGTCAATTAATGTGATTAAACCACTAATTTCAATTTTAGTTTTAGTACTTTCTTTGAGTTTCCAAGTCTTTTTATTTATTTATTTTTAATTGAGTACAGTCGACAATATCATAATAGTTTTAGATGTACAACAGTGATTCGATATTTTTATAGATTATACTCTAACAGTGTTATAAAATATTGGCTATATTTGCTGTGCTGTACATTACATCCTTGTATCTTATTTATTTTATACCTAGTAGTTTAAACACAATCTTTTTTTTTTTTTTACTTAAGTATGAATTTACTGAAGGCTAACTGGACGCAAGTACTAACTAGTGTATGGTATCAATAAGCAGTACGTAGCCACACGATAATAATTCTAGAAATTATTACTTATATAAAGCCCTTTCCAGTTTTCAAAGATGTCACACATTTTTCCTTTGACTCTCACAGTCTCCTGTTAAAACAGCAGAGCAAACATTGTCATGCCCATTTTACAAATGGGGAAACTAAGGCTTAGAGAGGTCTTGAGCACGGGCAGGGCTGGTACTACCGTCCAGACTGCTGACTCCCAGGAATTAATCAGTCATTTGGAGATTCAATAAATAGTTATTCAGCACCTACTATGCAGCAAACCCCATGTTGCTGCTGGGGATAGAGATGGTCCCTGCCCTCCCGGTCTCTCCCCAGGTTATCCTGTTTGACATAGGACCAGCCATCAACATGCACATGATACGTTCAACACAGGATTTTTATTTTATACCTCGATAAAAGCAAAAATAAATTTGCGAATATTTTTCCTGTAAAAACAAAACTATGGAAGACTTCCTTAAAATTAATACAGCTTAATCATTTACTTTAGAAATTAAGAACGTGTTTTGTTGTTACTCCTCAAAGCTCCAACTAGAATGATAGTGTTTCCATTCAAATTGAGACTCCAAATAAAAAATACCCTTTGGCATTTTTCAATGAAGCATTTAATCTTCTATCAAATGAATGAGAATTTAATCACATAAATTAGTCTACCTCATTCCTCTACCAAAATGTTAGAATTTATCTAAGGAGACAAACTTAGATGTAAACATTCACAGGAACAGTGATGAGAATATTGCTGGAGAAGAAGACCCTTTCTGAAATTCAGTTTTGGGATTCACGTATCCCAAATCACAGGGATCTGAGTTCCCAGTACCACCTTGCAGTTCTCAAGACACGATTTTAATATGAGGTGGCCCTTTCATAAGTGCAGTTGTCATAAAATGTCATAAAACGTGAGAGAGAAGATCCATGTTGAGTCCTGAAATGAAAAGGCATGGCACCCACATGGCTTTTTCTCATCTTTGCCCATAAATTAATTAATCAGTAGTAAAGACATTTGCATTGAAGGCAGGCTTCCTTCCAGGCAGGAAGACAGATAGACAAGACAGATAGACAGATATGACACAGAGAAACCAGCAATCCTGACGTAGAGAAACCTAACGAGGAAATGAAAGGAGAAAAGTAGGTGACTGAGTCAATCAGCCAGTGAGTTAATTTCACAATCGTGGCCTCACATTCTTGTTGATAAGCGGGTGAAACACAGTAGAACATGGGCTCATTACAAACGAAACACAAACCCACCCCTTCACGCCTCCAAGAGTTATCAGCCTTTGGAATTCAGCAAGTAGAGAAGAGTGTCAAAGTGCATTTTAGTTGTCCATCTCCTTCCTCCACTCTTTCTTTCTCTAAAGGATTGTAACTTATTTGTCTCACATTTTTCTTTTTTTGAGATAAAGTCTATATACTTTTTAAAGTATATAGACTTAATGCAGCATTATTTCTTATGTAGCATATATTTCTGTGTCGATCCGTCAGCTGTCTCTGGGTAAAGATCTGTGATGCCAACTGTATCACATGCCCAAGTTCAGTATCATCCACAGCGCCTGGAGGCACTGCTCTCATGTAAAACGAGCCCTGCCTTATTAGAGTCCTGTTAGATGCGATAAGAGGAAACAGAAAAATGAGACACAGAGAGGCCCTAATTTATATAAATCACTGGCAGATGCTCTTTAAAAATGACTTAAGCTTTTTTAAAACATCAGGTCCCAAAGTGCTACATAAATTTCTATAGAACGATACACTGACTTATACATTTCTCTACTGGTGTGGGATTAATTAAAAATCTAAATCTTTTGTTCAAACTTCCCACCTTCTCTGGCTTATCATACATACAGAAAATTTTGGCAACCTAGGAAGAAAATAAAAACAGCTCAAGAGGCCGAATTTACAAAAAGAATTAAATTCCAAAAGCTCATCTTCAAGCTTGTCATTAGGAACACTGAATGCACTGTCACATTAGAATGAGTAAATGAAAGTTACTACATTTTTAAGACAAATAGGTCATAACAATTTTTATCAAGTTAAACAATTTTTCGGAAAGCAAAGAAACCAATGAACATTGAAACCCTATTTATTATATTCTGAAGTTTCCTTGATCTTTAATTTCATAGAAACATTTACCAAGTTGCCACCAGCGAAGAAATACTGTTATGTACCATTTTCAGTTATTATGTCAAATATGCATTTCCATGTTCCAAAACAGCCTGCATGTGTCATTTAAAAATTATAAAATATTGTATACTTTTATATCCTTAGTCACTTCCTCATTGTTAAAGGCAAGTAGCTTCCAAATTTTCATTGTTTAAAAAACATGCCATTATGAATGGCTGCACAGTGACTTTTGCACATTATTCTCCATGACACAAAGTCATGATCTCATATGCTAGACACATAGTACGGAGAAGAGCCATTTACTTATCAAGATTGAGATTACACTTCTTTCACTCGGCTAACTGGAGCACCTGTGAGTGACAAGGACGACATCAGAAAACTGAATGGAGACGTTGAATAATTAACGAGCATAATGCCTCAAATACGGCGCTGATTGTTATTATTATTATAACATCAACAACAACCACGCACGACACCACAGTTTCCTAAGCATCTACCACCTGCCAGGTGCTTTGCAAGCATCATTCCTATCCTTTACAACTTTTACAAAGTAGGGATTATTATTCCCAGTTTAAATATGGAGAGGGGTTAATGGACTCAGCTAAGGCTACAGAATCTCCATTAGAGCTACACTTCTAACAGAGGTCTCTCTTTGTTCTGCCCCAAACTGTCTAGTTCTTAGGAAAAGGTCACTGGATGGGACGATCAACCTGCTAAAACCTATTCACTAAAGACTTGAAAGTGATTTTTATGTGAGGCTGTGTAGTCAGACTTTATGTGCCAGCCTCCAGCTTAGGTGGGAGGTCTGCTGAGGGCACCAGTACCACCAACAGATGGACCAGTGACATAGTAACAGTGGCAGCAGCAGCTATCTCCGTTGCAAGAGGTGACATGGCCAACAGGGCACTGGGACAATATTTTAGCTTGATGTCCTTAACCACTTACTTTTTTTCTCTAAGTATTTCAGCTACTTTGAAGTCTGATGTGGATGGCATTTTTTTCCAAATCATAATGTAAAATCATCCTTAATTTGGCAGTAATTGAGCTACATCATTTCTTTACATGTCTGATCAAAATACAGCTTTGAAAGTCTACAGACAATTAAAATTGTAGGAAGCATTTAGAGAAGCTTATTAATGTATTCCATAATCATTAACCAAAGAAAAATATTAATCTTTAAGATCCCTGTTGAGCATGGGGAACTATTATTCTTGGGATTATTTTGTGTAAACAAGCCCAAATCCTTATGCTACACAAAGGCTAATGTCTTTGCTCAGAGGATGTGAATTAATTTATGACCTCTGCTTTTGACTTAAATGCTATAAACATCTCTGTTGACCTTGAAAACAAAGGCTGCTCCTGCATAATTTTTCAAAGAGAGAAACTTAAAGTACTATGAAAATATTTACTGGATAAAACAAATGCCAAGATCAAAAATGCTAAGACACTGAGTGGATATTTATTATCCCCACTAATCCTTTTGTATTTCAAGGTTTATTTATTTTTACTCTGCTTTTCGTCAGTTATTATAGCATAACTTTAAATTCATAAAAGATGATGCAGAGTTAATAATATCATGAGCTTTACAATAATATTCAAGTAATACTGAAAAGGATGGAAATCCATTTGTAATCTGAACATGTTCTTTGGCTGAACCAGAAGAAATGATAATCTAATGTTGGAGTTTTAGCACCTCATGCCCTGGCCAATGAGGCCCTGCATACAGAACAGAGATTTAATTTTAAAACATCGATGATGAATAGTTTTAAAATGACAACTCAATAAATCAAATAGTCATGCTCTTTCAGTGTATTTTAATAAAAAAGCACAAATTTTACAGTATTCTGACTTCCTAGCATTCCTAAATTCTTACTTGTGAGGCAGTATCTGAAGTTAAGACGTGGACCAATGTCTCCATGGCTTATTTGATGAAGACATACTAATAGTTATTTCTCACTGAATATACCTTATGGCAACTTCTAAGGGACTGTTAAAAGGAATTTCTGATCGGATGTAGTTGGGGCTTGAGGATACAAGAAATGATAAAGTACTGGTTACTTAAAAGCCTACCTAGATCACTGTCTTCAAGGCATTCATGTAATTTTGGATGGTTGATGGACGGGCCTTGGTGATAGATCAGGCATGAGAAATATAAAGGAGGGAAGCACCTTGGGCATATGGTGGTGCCATTAACTGGGATAGGAAACTAGAAGGAGGAATTGATGAGGGTGGAAAATAAACATAGAAAGAATTTAGTTTGGTAAATGTCAATTTTAAGGTGGATGTGGGTCATGGAGGCAAGGAAATCTGGTGGGCAGTTACACTTAGGAATTAAGATCTTAGGAGAAAGGCTGAAAGTAGTGAGCAAGATCAGGATATGCAAACGTTTTCTGTAACAG
The DNA here is from genome assembly GCF_965194805.1 of Balaenoptera borealis. Classification (NCBI taxonomy): domain Eukaryota; kingdom Metazoa; phylum Chordata; class Mammalia; order Artiodactyla; family Balaenopteridae; genus Balaenoptera; species Balaenoptera borealis. The sequence continues at coordinate 59,145,329 of NC_138876.1, read as the reverse complement.
GTCAGATAATAAATATTTTAGGCTTTGCAGGCCTGACGATCTATCCCAGCTACTCACTTCTGCCATTGCAGCAGAAAAGCAGTCACAAGATAGCATAGAATGAGTGTGCCTATGTTCCAATAAAACTATTCATAAAAACAGGTGCCAGAATGTATTTGGCTACAGGTCATAGTTTGCCAAGCCCTGAGTTCGATGACAAATAAAATCCTCGGAATGGATGAGCTCACCCAGGAAGAACATATGTAAGGCAAAGTAGTATGACATGAAATTTGAAAACATGGAACTCTGAAAAAAATAGAAATTCAGAATTCCATGGACTTTATCTTCAAATTAATCTGTAGAGTTAACTCTATTTAACAGGTCAAAGGACACAGCAGTATCAGAATGTTTTTCTTACAGGTTGATTTTTTTTTTTTTTTTTTTAGGTAAATCACAGCAAATTGATAGCAAAATTAAAGTAAGAATTGAGAATTCCCACTATTCCATTCATAGGCTATAATCCATCTCTTATAAATGAATGTTCTTTTAGCATCTCTTGGGAGAGAAACCTATTCTTTCCAGAACAAAAAAAATTTCTCTCAAGGATTAGATTTTGAGAGACTCTATAGCATTACAAAAGGCTTTTTGCTATATCCTCCTGCTAATTTAATTTTCTGCCTTTTTCCTTGTTGATAGCCAGAACCAATTTGGAATACCTTTTCCATATTATTGAAAATCAGTGGGCAGTAATGTCATTAATGCTTTCAGGCCACTAATGTACAAGAGGTTATTACTTCAAAGTATAAAAGACAGTCGAAAATGAGTTGACCTTCGTAAATTAGGAAGTAAGTAACAAAGGCCTGGAATTCAAAAGCTGTTTTCTGTTTCCCTGAAACTGTCCAATAAACTTATCTTTGATGACCACAGAACCAACATTTCTTTGGTTAACTTGACATGAGGGCCCATAAAATTGTATTCAGGCTCTACAGCAGCTTCTCTGCTCCCTGAAAGAATAGTATGATTCATACTCGTTTCAATTTATATCTGTTTTGCATAAATGAAGCAGACTTGTAGAACAGACTGATTCATTATCATGTAAAATATAGCCATTAGTAGAAAATCTAGTAACCATATTCCCAGACATAACAAGATCAGACTCTCAGGCCTCTGGGCTGGAGTTGGGAAATGAGAGGTACAGTGTTTCTGAAAAAAGAAAGTCTTCCTTCTGAAAGAGGTATTCACAGTGGTAAACTGAAGGAATTTTATAGCTCCTTAAAAAACGGAAGCCACAACAGGCCATTCCTTGAGTCTACCATCAAAGCAGAACATTCTATCCAATTGACCCTTAAGTGTTAATACCAGTGTATAGGTAAGTCTTAAAACTTGTATCTGTTTCTTTTTCAGAATCTTTTTTTTTTTTTATATTTACCAATTTATTAAAAGATATGTTAAAGGATATGATAAAGGATACATATTAACAGCCAGATGAAAAGATATGTTAGGTGAGGTCTTCAAGAATCCTGCACCTAAGAGCTTTTCAGCTCAACCTGGAAGCTCCTCGTCCCCTCCACCATTGGAATTTTTTACTTAATTGGAGTATAGTTTATTTACAGTGTTGTGTTAGGTTCAGGTGTACAGCAAAGTGATTCAGTTATACATATATATATATTCTTTTTCAGATTCTTTTCTGCTATAGGTTATTATGAGATACTGAATATAGTTTCCTGTGCTATACAGTAAGTCCTTGCTGTTTATCTATTTTATATATAGCTATCTCGTGGTTGGAAAATTTGATAGGAGCCACTTGCCTCAAATGCCTATCACAGTAACAGTCGACGTGTTATCGTCGTGCCTGCCAATCGGGTGCCACCACCAGGAAGGAACCGCTGGTTAATGACAGAAATTCAGAGTGTAAAGTGCCCATGGACCCCATAGCAAGGGGAGGAGACAGGAGGGCCTGATTCCAGGCAGTGATGATGAAACAGCCTCAGAGATGGGAAGAGGGGAAGATCCACGGAAGAAAGCAGGCAAGTGGGAAGAAACTTCGAGTGCTTCTTCAAGGCTAGGCACTGCTCTAGGCACTGAGGATACAAGGTGAATGAAACAGATGAAGTCTCAGCTGACCTCCCTGTTGGTGAAGACTGATGAAAGACCAATTCACACTAGGGTATCAGATAGGGAAAGTAAATTAAAAAGGTAAAGGAGAAAGGAGTGATAGAGTGTTGTGAGGGATTCCTGAGCCATGGCCGCCTGGGGAAGCCCTTTTTGAGGAGGGAACACTTCAATTCAGGTGGCAATGACAAGAAGGAACCATCCTCTGTTCTTTCAACCTATAAAAACCATCTTTGATGGGAAAAGGGTGTTAGACGGCAAATCGGAGAGCTGTGATCCAGTCTCAAAATTCAGGAGCTTTCACCACTTTTCTATGTGTGTTTGAGGCACATTTTCAAATATCAGAATATTTATTAGATTATATAAAGGGATAATAAAACAAAGCAATTCGAAATCAGTCAACAGTAATTCAATTCTGTCGCTCACAACAGTTCAGCTAACAGCGCCTCAGGTGGCTATAAAAGCATGCCTCATCCCATGGTCACCAGTTTGCTGCGATTCTGAGTTACTATTTGCAGTCCACACCACACTCTTATACACCCGGGAGGCAAACTTGTCTCCAGTAAAAGTAAACAGAAGATCTTTCTTTAGCAGACGCTCAAGAATACACTCAACTAAAAAGTAAACTTCCCTTATCCTCTGCAAATGTACCTGTATTGCCTAACAATACCTGTAACTGTATATACACATTTTGTAAACTACATGTATTCAAATGTGGAAAAATAAATTTTAGACACTAATATTGGACAGCACACCTTTGTGCTTTGGGGCATTTGCCGGGCAATGGCAGATGATCATGGTCATGAAATGGCAAACCTTTGTTTGCCACTTCTGAGTTTCTACATCTTCTGGCTGTCCCATGGGAAATAGTACTCATTTTCACAGAATCCTCAACTTGTTGGTTCTTCCCCTACATGATGTTATAGGAAAAGTCTTATTTATTTATTTTTCCCCACCATTTTGTGATTCTTCATAGTTAAAACCATCAGAGGCAGCCATCAGAAGAGTTTGCCCCAAGCCTGCAGAGATGAGTGAGGGACACCCAGAGAAGGAAGGGCCACAACACAATCCAGTGACATAGCAAAATTAGGAGAAACTATGGTTGATCTCAGAAGTTCACCATTCAAAATTATCAAGTGGTAACTATTTGGATGTAGGGCCGTCTAGTTGTGACACAGGTCACATCAATGATGACCAGGGTTGATTTGGTGAGCCAACGGGGGCCTCTAAAGGAACCAAACACAGGGTCAAGGAACATTCTCCTTTCCTAATCAGCTTCCTAGAGCGGTGCATAATTAAATCATTTAAAAAGATAGAACAAAAAGGTAGTATTAAAGAATATAAAGCCAAGCATATGGGAGGAATGTTAAGAAGACTTTGAAGGATGCAGCTAAAGCTGTTTAGGAAACATAACAGATAACCTTAACATAATGGTTAGAGTCTAAACAGCCAAGTCCCCTTCAGACAGCTCCTCTGGTGTACCTCGCACGCCAGGCAACTCAGGTTTCTGCTGAAGCCGAAACCTCAGCCCACGGCTCCAAGAAGCCACACTTAGAATCGTCTCATTTTTGCCAAATAAGACATCCATTCATGAAATGAACAGCAGTGTTCCTGGGGCTTAATGGGAGACCCCTGAAACACTGACATGCCACCAGGTTGCTGCAATGTCTGCAACTGTGAGGAAAAGGGAGGCAAGTGCGACCAGCAGTGAACAGCTGCCTCGGGGAACGGCAGCTTATCCTTCTCTTCAAGTTCCTACAACCCTCCTCTGACAAGGTTCTCATCGCTGCTGCCCTGAGAGGGGAAACAGCTGCGACCCAAAGGGACAGTATTGTAGTGTCTCCTCCCAAACCTCTGGTGAGGGACTGGGGTCCCCAGGGAGCCACAGGCCTGGCCGGAACCCCCAGCTGCTCTGTGTAGCAGGTGCTGGAGATCCCGGACGCTAAACTCAAGGTGTGTCCTCGATGGCTCCGAAGTTTCTAAGGAAATTGTGAAACTGGTAGCTGGTAGAAATTGTGGCTCCTGGTAGCTGAGCTAATCGTCTGAAATCGTTTCTTTTCACAGAAAATCGTGGACCTTTAAAACTGGAAGAGGGACTTCCCTGGTGGCACAGTGGTTAAGACTCTGCGCTCCCAGTGGAGGGGGCCCGGGTTCGATTCCTGGTCAGGGAACTAGATCCCACATGCATGCCGCAACTAAAAGTTTGTGGCCCACGGCTGAGGAGCCCGAGTGCCGCAACTAACGAGCCCACCTGCCGCAACTAAGACCCGGCGCAACCAAACAAATAAATAAATATTAAAAAAAAAAACTGGAAGAAACTTGTTCTTCATGAAGCAATAATCCTCACTTCATCTGCCCCCTTTTTTGCTCTTTCATTTCCTCCTTCCCTCTTTTTTTTTTTTTATATCAACTAGTTATTTTCAAAAGGAAAAAAAAAGAGTCCTGATATACAGAAAACTATGGAAGTCAGGTGAATGCTTGCCAATTTCACACACTCTCACTCACCTTTATTTAAATGAAAAAATCAAAACGATATAAACAAAAACAGGAGTTTCTGTGAGTTCAGGAACCCACCTTGGGTCACACAGAAGCCAGGAGTAAATAATGAAACTAGTGTCTAGATCATCTGACTCCCCAACCAAATTCTACCTTGCTAAGATCATATAGCTAATAGAAAACTGATATTTAAAATTCCAGATGGTGACATTCTAGCCATTAGATGCATTTTTAACCACTAGAAAAATCAGTTATGGTTGGGGAAAGTATCTGGGACATATTTTCTTTAAGTTAAAAAATTCTAATAGTAATTTTCATATGTTAAGAACTTTTAAAAGAAAACAGAAAACACACACACATATATTGACAAAAAGTGAATACTTTTAGAATGTATATATTGTGCACCATGAGGCAAAATTACAGTGTTATGATCAACAGGGCCAGCATAGCTTTTGAGAGTAAGTTGACAGATTCGGTGTCAAGAAGGGATCATTGCTGAAGCTTGGTTCTATCCAGTCTGATGCTATACAATTGACCCTTGGACAACGTGGGCCAGGGCTACCAGCCCTCCATGCAGTCAAAACTCTGCGTATAATTTACAGTGGGCCCTCTGTAACCACGGTTGCTCCGTACCCACAGTTCTGCTTCCGTGGATTCAACCAACCATGGATCATTTAGTACTATATATAGAATTTACTATTGGAAAAAAACCATGTATAAGTGAACCTGCACAGTTCAAACCTGTGTTATTCAAGGGTCAACTGTACTTCATTTAGGTCCATTTGAAAGGTGGCCTAGAAAACAGAGGAATGAAACTTAACTACAGGCTGAAATTCTCCCTTTACATTTGGAAGCACAGCAAATGCACTTTCTCAAGCTTATTAAGTAACCCTCTAGCATCATTGATTTTTGAGTCTTACAAAAGCTCTTCGTATTATGCCTGCATCACAGATTTACACTGCCATAACTCCTGTCAGACATCATCTTGGCTTTATGAATAAATAAAACTATGCTCTAGGGAAACATTGATTTAAGAGGAAAAATCAATACCCATCTAGCATGTGATAGACCTCAGCTTTAAGGCTACTTATTCCCCCAAGTATAATACTAAATGTAAAACCATACTTTTTGCTTCCTAAGTAAAAGGTGGGTGAAGGTGTATGAAATTGGCAGGCGAATATTTGCCTTCCGCAGGCCTCAATATATCAGGATTCCCCTTTCCCTTACAAAGTAGTTAGCTGATACTTCCAAAAGAAAAGAGGAAGGGAAAGAGAAAAAAGAGATGGACAAACCAATGATGGCAAAATCTTGGTAATTTGTGAATTTACGTAGTGAGTATATGAGAACTCACTGTATTATTCATTCTCTCGTGTATGAAAAATTTTTCATAATAAGAATTTGAAAAGTATGTACGCTTGCTTGGAGGAAACTCTCTAAGCCTAATATCAACCAAGAAGCTGACAATGGTTCTTTTGGGATAATGGCCTCATAGGGAAGCTTTTTTTCTTCCTTGGGAGTTCTGTATTTTCCAGTGTACTGTAGTGAATATGTATATTGCTTTTATAATTCAGAAAATACACACAGTAAATGCATGGCAGGATAGCAAAAAAGAAAAATAAAGGATTAATTAGGTTGATTGCGAAGTATTTTGTTGACTACTGGCCTAGAGATAGCTAAGATATACACCGTTACACATATTTATATCAACTCTTTCTTACTGCTCTTGGACATTTTTTCAGGGCACAGGCAGATTGCTATTAAGATTGACTTAAAAAATAAAGCAAACAGCGTACGTGGAAATTAACCTCATCTTTGCGAGCCAAAGTTCATATGAGAGACAAAAGCTGGCTAAAGTCATCATTTCATCAGTTCTGCAATCACCTTACAACCTAAGTCTGTTTTCACAGTGGAGACAGCCGTTAAAAGTTCTGACAGGCCTGCGGTAACCTTTGATGACAAAGCCACTCCAGAGAGCCAAGGCTTTTGCTTTCTTGCTCAGAATTGGTTGGAATTAAAAATGAATCCCATTATGTTTCCCTAGCTCTTCAAAATGCAGTTCATTGCTAATTGTGTTAACTGTGGCCTTGTTGCTTTGGATGAGGGCTCCTGTCCCAGCAGATGGTTATTGATGCTGTTCTCATTGCTTGTCCTTCTGATAAGTGGAAAGAACAACTCTGGAAATCTGAATCACCCTTTCAAGACACGGGCACATGAGAAGCCTGAAAATGGGTTGGGGTAATTTAAATTTTGAAGCCCAATTTCAAACATCATACAAGTAACTACTATCATCACCCAAACTGATGAGGATATTGATAAATCTACTTCCTAGATGGAAATGATACACAGTTATAAGTTCCAAAAATATATAGCCATCATTTTAGTACTGACAGCAGTAGAAGAGGGAAAGGCCCTGTAAATTGGTTTTGGCAGCTCTTCCTTAATGCATGGATACTAAAAGCAAAATAGAAATGCAAAACATTATTGTTGAGAAAAATGCTTGTACTTAGGGAATAAGCACACCATGAGATTACTTTTTACAAATACCATCTTCCTTTTTATTACAGTGTCAGAGATCCACTCACTTAAAGAAATTAGAGCATCCACTGTGTGTTACTATGTGCAAGGCATCTATTAGATGTTGTAGATACAAAAATAATAAGATCTGAATCTTACCCTCAAGCTTAGTGTCCACAGGAGGGAGGGTCAGATGTATAAGTGGAAAGTTAAATATAGCATGATCAGAGATACAACTGAAGAACCGTGGGAGCCCAGTACACATGGGGGAATCAGGGAGGGTTTCTCAGAGGAGATGGAAATTGAGGTGGACCTTGAAGGATGTACTGGAATATATCAAGAAAAATTGAGCAAAGGGCATTCTCGGAAGTCAGAACAGCACGTGCAGAGGCATGGGTGCCTGAGAAAACACGATGTGTTAGAACATCCCAAGAAATTCAGTCCTAAGGAAGCATAAATGGCGAAGCAGGGGAAGGGAGGCAGTGCGCTGGAGGGGCGCACAGGGCTGATCGTGGAGGTCCACAGCAAAGTGTTTGGGTCTATTCTCAAGGTTACAAGGGCCCATAGGAGTCACTGAGTGGGAAATCACATTATAAACTGGGGAGCAGGGTACCTAGAGTGGAGACAGTCTGTTGGAAGAGAGCTATACTAGTTAGCTCCAGCAACAGACTGGCACAGAGCTGATGAGGACCAGAACTAAGGTAGTGACATGGGAGACAGAGGAGAGGAAGATGGGAAAGATATTTACAATTAACATCTGTGACAGCTGGCAATTAATATTTGACCTCACCAACCGCCAGTCACTGTTTGGGGAATTTCATACGTTATCTTAAATCCAGAATCCAGTGTGAACTGAATGCAAAGGGTGAAGCAATGTCAGGATGGAGATTTCTGGCTTGAGTTACGATGTCAACAGTGGATGTCTTTAATTAAAATATTGATTCCAGGAGAAGGAATCAGTTGTGAGTAGAAGACAAGAGAGGGGGCTGGGGAAGAAGGTTTCACTGAAAACAGATTAATTTTGAGAGCTGCTTGGGGTATACAAATTAAGATAACTGAATGCTGGGGTCAGGGATTTGGCAGAGAGCAGACTGCAAATCCCAGGTGAAATTTCTTTTTAAAGGCAGAAAAAGATCCTCATAGTAAGATTGAAGCAATCTGCCACATACAAAAAAAGCACATAATGCAATGCTTTCTAGAAACTTGAGAAGACTGTGTGATTCCACTACAGAAACATTTGAGCCCTATTCTGAAATACTGGGTTGGCCCAAAAGTTCGTTCGGGTTTTCCCATAATTTTCCGGAAGATGGTACAGAAAACCCAAACGAAATTTTGGGCCAAGCCAATATATAGATTCTTGAGTTAAATCTTAATGCCCCTTAACTAGAAAATGCTCTATGTTTCAGGCCCACAAATAAAATGTGTAAGGCGAGCAGCTCCCATGGAAATGGAAGTCCATTAGAGAAAACAATGTTTAATCCCTGAGATTCGACAAGAATCGAGATTCTTGTCACATGATGGGAGATCAGAGGAAGGCATTTTTGGAGTGTGGATAATCAAAGCTCTTAATGCACTGGCTCTTAAGTTGAAGTTAACTAACAAAAAGCAGGCTGTTTTCTAGGATCTGCGGTTATATTTAGAAAGACTTCTGAGGGGAACCCAAATGACCCTGAAATAGCTCCTTGCTCTCCTAAGAGGAAAGGCTTTCTCTGGCAAAAGAAAGAATTCTCAACAAGTTAAAGGAAAGATTTGATTGAAAGACAGTGGCCTATTTTACAAGATTCCTTCTGTGAAGAGATGAGGGACATTCAGGCCAGATGTACTCCTTCCTTTCCGGCCCATAAGAGAAACTAGATAATGAGGTATAAGGGATAGAGGTCAGTCAGGTCACAGTGCTTGAGGTTGGCAAATCTTTTAAATGGGTGGGCACAGCACTTCAAATTGTCCAGGATTAATTAGAAAAATGGATAACCATGTAGCAAATTAATTGCTAACGTCAAATAAAGAATGTCTTTGTGTTAATTTGTCATTTGTTTAGGTTGGCTGATTTGTTTTTCTGGCTTCGGCTCTGTTCAAAGATGACCTAAAGTCATTAAAGAATTTTTATATAACTTTATTATCAGCACTAAACGAGATTACTAATACCACTAATAACAATAACGGTAGAATGCAGCCTCATATATTTTTTGGTGGTGGTGGCGGTGACGGTGAACTGGAAACCCATCAGGCTGTCCAATTAGAGTCTCCATTTCGAAGATGAGGAAAGAGCTTGAGGGAGGGTAGGCATTTTGCCTAACTTCACATAGGCATTACAAGGTAGAGGCAGGCTCACCGCCCGTCACTGACCAAAGGGAAACACCATCCTGTAGGAAGCGTGGCCAGTGGCATCTCGGTGGCTATGGCAGAAGCCCCATGGTGCTAAATTCAAAACTGGATTAGCTAATACCCTTGAGATTTTTCAGCTTCAAAGCTGTGTGTCCGCAGTCCCACAGCTCAGAGTCACCAGATATACCCTTGATGCCTGTAGAAAGTTAAACTGAAAGCAAGCGTGGATGGACAATGTAGAATAAACCAGATAATTGAATACCTTGCAATCACTCTCTCCCAGCTCTGAAGTTGCACTCACCGGCTGAAAGAAGAGAATGACCTCGTGCTTTCTGGAAAGGAAACACAAGAGGAAACAATTTCACAACTCTGAACTGGATTAAAACTGCAGTAACTGAGGGTAAAATGATGATCTTTTAAATTACTTGTAAAAGTTCTGAGCAATAAAGAAACTGAGAAATAATTATTTAATTAACCTTTAGTACGATAAAAAATAATGTTGAAAAACAAAAGTTAAAACTTGCTCTTCCAATATCCACAGACCTATATATTATTGCAAATTTTTTATTGGTGGGAAAGTAAAAATGATGGCATTAATCACATGTGCTCTCAGTGATTAATAATTATGCCCATGCTTTGTTTTTTACTCATTGCTTCATTCCACCTCTTCTCACAGACACTGACGGTAACTATGGGCTAGCACCACACACCACAAACATGGACTCTTCCTGTATGCGAGGTACTTCAGATCAAAACAAAAACAAAAACGGTTGCATGCCTTAAGAAGATGACAGCCTTATCAGAACAAAGATGGCTGGAACAAAATTGCACAGAATTGTTTGATACTTGTTATAATAGATTTTGCCATATTACTTTATGTCTTCAACTTGAAACATGCTATATTTTTGTTAGCATGGTTTCCTATGGTTAAGATAAAACTATATCACTTACAAAGATCACTTCCTCCAAGAGGATGTGTGATTCAAGTTTGAGGAATGTAACCTCAGATCGAATATTCTGTTTTTGTAGACTGTAGAATCTAAGAAGTCATCTTAAAGTATCCTAAGTGGAAGTAAAAAGCATTGGGAGTGAAAGAATGACCCAACAACTAGACTGAATATTCTCAGAAAAAATATCCACTGAGGTAAACCAATGCAAATTTTTTCCTTTTTGGTAAGAGTTTAAAAGAGAAAAGAAAGAGCTATTTCTTAGAAAGAAATGAAATGCAAAGCAATCCTAGAAAGACCAAAGGGAAATAGTAAGTTGACAACAAGCAAGGGGGTGGTCCCTCCATGACCTGCCATGTCAGACTCTCCAGAGGCCAGTAAGACAAGAGATCCCCAGCCCCCAACCCACCTCATGGGGCCCCTGACCACATGGTCTTCTTAGTGCCTCCTGGCTGGGAGCTGCAAGAGAAATGTGCAGTAGAAGGTGAGGGAGAGTTACACATCAGGTTAGGAGGAAAAGGGTAAAGATCACATTTGCCAAGAGTCCTCTTTCAACGAAGAAAGGCAACGGAAATTCTCTCCTCTTTGCCCTTTTGTGGGAATTCCCCATTCTGAACTACTAAGCATGACAGCTCAGGAACACTGTGAGTTCTGGAAGGTTTCCACACCAGCCTGAAAACCCATTGTTTATGAAGCGGGGACAATGCATTTCAAGCTCTAAATGACTGCAACTGAAACAAGTGTTTGGGAAAACTACCTGTTCCAAAGTGGAGAAATAACTATTTTGAGATAAATACTTGCTGATAAACCTCTGTGCTATACAAAAGCAAGATGAAGAGGCCCAGTTCAGGAAACCAAGTTACCAATACATATGATACAGAGAGACACAAGTAATAGTAAAATTATGTACAGGCTGTGGATAGTGTACAGAAAAGAGCATGAGGGCCCGTACGTACAGCTCTCCACAGCTCTTGGGATAAAACTCAAGCCACTTGGCGTGGTTTGACGAGCTCCCACCCTGGTGTCTGCCAGCCTGCCAGAGTCATGTCTCATCCTCCTCCCCTCCCATCCGGAGCTGGACTTCTCCATGCCTCTGCCACATTGTTTGTTTTGTTTTTTAAGAGTCTAAACTACTAACTTAGAAATGAGTATCTAATAAAGCACTTGTTTGTAAGTTGGAAACCATCCACAGTGTGCTTCTACCATAGGTGGGTCCACAAACTTCTCCCAACCTGGGTCCTCAGCCTGTCACATCCTTCTCAATCTTCTTTTACTTAGAGTCCAGTGAAGAAGCAAACTGTAAACACCAGTGTAAAGTACAGATCGCTGGCATCTGGGGCTGTAGAGTTCTTTGTTTTGAGGAGTTAGCATTCCTCCACTCTGTGATTGTGATAATCAAAAATGTCTCCAGACTTTGACAAATGTCCCATGAAGGGCAAAATCATTCCCCAGTTGAGAATCACTGGTCTTAAATAAATGATGACTTATTAAAACATAATAATATTTACATCCTAACTTCCACATTATGCAGAAACAACAGTTTGGATGGGGACCATCAGAAACAGCACAGATAGGGGAGGAGAGAGGGAGGAAAGCACATGTATTAAGCACCTGCTGTATTCTTGGCTTTGTGTGGCGTTAGTCATCTTTTTTTTTTTTAATTTTTATTTATTTGTTTTTGGCTGCTTTGGGTCTTCGTTGCTGCGCGTGGGCTTTCTCTAGTTGCGGTGAGCGGGGGCTACTCTTTGTTGCGGTGCGCAGGCTTCTCATTTCAGTGGCTTCTTGTTGCGGAGCATGGGCTCTAGGTGCCCGGGCTTCAGTAGTTGTGGCTCATGGGCCCTAGAGCGCAGGCTCAGTAGTTGTGGCGCACGGGCTTAGTTGCTCCGCGGCATGTGGGATCTTCCCGGACCACGGATCGAACCCATGTCCCCTGCATTGGCAGACGGATTCTTAACCACTGCGCCACCAGGGAAGCCCTAGTCATCTTATTTAATACTCACAGAACACCCTGTGCTTTCTCTTCCTAAATCAGAACTTGCTTAAAACCCTGTGAGGCAATGATTTATGCTGACGATGTTATTAAAAGCAAAACTTTTCAGAATAAAATAAAAATATTTCTAGAACTTTACATAGACATTGAGATGCTTTATTTTAACCTTCAGTGGACCGACCGCCTAACTTCCCAACCTCGGGAATGAGAAGCACTATTCATTCTTAAGGTGGTACCTCCATTTGAGAGTTCATAGGCTACTTCTTCTACCAACCGAAAGCCATGTGGTTGTCCATAAGTGTAGACCCAAACGGAGTCACATGCGTGGTCAAAATAGCACCTTTCCTAAACTCCCAGGGAAGCAGGCATTTGGCCTGATGAATTGTTGTGAAGTGCTAACAGGTTACAGCTCTTTGTCTATGTCCCACATGAAGATAACAAGCACCGAAGAAGCCCAGAGCAGGTGGGTGGGTTAAATCCTGACTTAACTACTGACCTCCCTGAGAGCAATTAAAGAGGGAAGGAAGGGACAGGAATTCCTGGACAGAATTTGGTGTTAGTCATTTTCCCTCCTGATCCCCCAAGGGCCTGACAGGCTCAATGATTTCTATTACATTCAGCAAAGCCAGGTCCAAAAGGATCCCAAAACAGGTAGCTGTGTCAATTCAAATGGACCAGCGTGGCTTTATGAATACATATGTTGGTATGTAGTTTTTACTAATTGGCTTTTTCTGATTCTGTTCTAATTTCAGCACATCTTCCACTCCAATATCTGTTCAAATATTTTATTTAAGGGGAGTCTTCATGTGCTGGCCACTATTCTAGGTGGTGTTTCAATACTGACAGAGACACACACAATTCCCAGTCCTCTGGTGCTTTCTGGTGCAGGTGGGAGACAAACCAGCCATCTGGCAAAACAGTTATAATAATCACTGAAGAAAACAACTGAAGCCAGTTTCGGGCTGGGTACTGCCCTGGGGTAGGCACTACTTTAAGCAGGGAGTTGGGAAAGACCTCAGGGGGTAAAATACGGTTGAGCAGAGCCCTGAAGTTGGTGGGGCTGGGTGGGGAGGTGGGAGGGGCCGAGAGGGGAGGTGGGAGGGGCAGGTGAGGTTTGGGGGGCTACCGTAAGCCGCCAAATGTGGACATTGGCACCCCTTGGAGAGCGGTGGGAAGGCAAGTCAGAGAGGGGCTGGTCACCCCGGGTCCCCATGTGACCATCTGGGCTCCCTCGAACCTTGATCTTAAGCCACAGCTGACCGGGGCCCCTCCCCTGGCCTCTCCACGGGGGGCTGCCCACTCAGGGGGCGCCAGAGGAAGAGGGAGGGGCTGGACAGGCGCCTGTCAGCCGTCGTGAGGGTCCAGTGCTCCCGTGGCCGCTGCAGGGAAGGCCTGGGCCGTGGGCCCACACACACACAATGTAAATCCAGTAGAAGAAACAGGAGAAAGTTCTTTTCTAAGTCATGATGCGAACAAGAAACGTCGAAGCAAAGTTATTAGCGGAGATTCAGGGTGGGGAAGGAGGTAGTGGAGGTTTGATAGGAGAGCAGGGAGGAGGAAGTCCTTCAGGAGAGGGAAAGAGTAAATGGACAAGGAAGGAGCAGCCTGAGGGGCCCATGGAGATGAAAGTGAGACCTACTAGCTCAGCGGTGTATGTTCCTTCAGCCACAGCACAGCACAGCTGAAGACATGGGGGGGGGGGGGGCGGGTAGAGCGATGAGTTATGCCCGTGAGTATAACAGGGAAAGAGAGAAAGAAGCAAAGAACCTGCAGGTGTGTGCAAAGGAGTGTTACAAAGAGAGATCATGGGATCTAAGCTGAGTAACTGGGAAAGGAGAAGCGGAGGGAGTGACAGATGGTGGAAATTAGCAGGATCAATGGATTGAAGGTGCTGGTGAAGTGCAAGAAGGGCTGGAGTTGGGACTTCCCTGATGGCGCAGTGGTTAAGAATCCGCCCGCCAATGCAGGGGACACGGGTTCGAGCCCCGGTCCGGGAAGATCCCACGTGCCGCGGAGCAGCTAAGCCCGGGCTCCACAGCTACTCAGCCTGCGCTCTAGAGCCCGCGAGCCACAACTACTGAAGCCCGTGTGCCACAACTACTGAAACCCGCACGCCTAGATCCCCTGCTCCGCAACAAGAGAAGCCACCGCAATGAGGAGCCCGCGCATCGCAGCGAAGAGTAGCCCCCGCTCGCCGCAGCTAGAGAAAAGCCCGCGCGCAGCAACAGAGACTCAACGCAGCCAAAAAAAATAAATAAATACATAAAATTAAAAAAAAAAGAATGGCTGGAGTTAAGGTACAGGGGAGGGTTGAATAGAAAGAGGTGGTGACCAGAGAATGGGGTACTTGGAGAGGGAGTGGGTTAAACCCTTTGCCACTGTAAGCGTCGTCCCCGGCCCAGCAGTATCAGCAACACCTGGGGACCTGCGTGAAACGCAGATTCTCAGACCTATTGAATCAGAGTCTACATTGTAACAGGTGACCCATGTGCACACTAAATTTGGGGAAGAACTGGCTTCCGTTTGAGCCACACTGGCTCAACCTCCACTTGCCCAGAAGCCACAGGCACTCTATAAAAAGGTGTTATTGAACAGGTTTCTGAGGTTAGGGACTTCCCTGGGGCTCTGCTTCCCGTCCTCCACTTTAAACGGCTCATTTTGGCTTCCTGGGTTTCCATTCAGCTGCCTCCTGCTCTCGCTCAGTCCTGCCTTGCAGCCTTACAATATACAGTTGGCAGTCTTTGGATTCCATTTACCGATGGGGCCCCTTCGAGCGCCTCGCCCACATTCCCACCCTGCCTGTAGCGAATGGCCTCCCCCTCACTTCTTGAGACCAAGTTCCAGATACCCTGCCCCCTCTGCTCTCATTTGCCTTTGAGGGGGCAACCAGATTACTCAGTGCCCTCGATCTGACCTGCATAGTTCCCTGTGCCCACAGAGATCTATTACTAGGCACTAATGCAAAATATATAGTATTGCCATTGTAGCTTTTTAAAGGTTTAGCTTCCTGCTCTAGTAATTATTCAGGGTTTTATGTCTTCTTTAATATGAGAAGACTGCCTTCCCTCTTTACAGTTAATTTTACGAAACAAGGGAAACAGCAGCTGTATATGACATTACAGAATGAAAGATGAAGTTGAGCCTAATTAATGCAGGCTTTGCTTTAATAACAGCTTTATTCCTAATAAACAGAGTGTGACATTTTCATTAACCTAGATACAAACTCCCACACAAATACTCACTCATGAAATAACATGAAAATACTGAATTTAGAAACTTTTGCTCTTCTCTTTCAAGACCCAAATGATTTTAGATGCTGTCACTTGTCATAGTTTTATTATGACTACTAAAAATTACTAGTTAAAAGTCATACTATTTGCAGGCCCCATGCTACACATTCCATACATCCTCATCTCAAGGGATGCTTGTGGGACTTCTATGGGATCTGTACTATTGTTATGCTCGTTCTACAGGTGGGGAAACGGAGGCGTGGAAAGGTTAAGGGACACAGCCAGTGAGTGGTGGAGCCAAGTTTCAAACTCAAGGGTACCTGACTCCGAAGCAACGCCTCACTCACATCATTTTGGATAACACATAGCTGTCACCTAAGAGTGTGGCCAGATATAGTTTCTTTGCACCTCTGCATCCCTAAGCATATACATAGTCACTACTAAGTATTATATTAGTCGAATCAAGAAACTATAAACCAATGGTCTCTAATCCCATTATTGCTAAATATTTGACACAGACATCCTTGGTTAGATGTGACTATTTTCCAGCTGTGTGTAATTCTTTCAGCTGTTTCTCAGCTAGAAGAAATCAATGAACAGAGTCAATCTGGCATCACTCTGCTAAACTGTGATGTTATAAGAAACCTGCTTGTCACCGTGGGGAGCTGAATGCAATCTCCAATGGGTGGGTGGCCCACCAGGAACAGAATTTGTTCTGCTGTCAGGAGAAAGTGCTGGCAATGGCCACTTGTCAGATCGCTTCTTCCACCAAGGCAGCTGAGACCTCGGGTGAGTTTAGCAAGCGTACAGAAGAAATGGAATGGAGTCCAGACCTTCCTATGTGAGTTAATTACCATGAGACTTTGGACACACTATCTTCCTTCCCTGTATCACTTAACCTTATCCACGATTCAGGGATAACAATGTCTGGCCCTGCCTCCTCTGCTTCCCAAGGACGGTGTTAAGATGACGTGACGGGCTCAAGACCCTTGGGTAGAAAGAGCTGAGGTTAATGAACCTGTGTCCACACACTCAGCGCTGAGCAACACAAAATCAGGCCAAGACACATGCACATGGTAATCAGGGTTAAGCATGTGGGGTTCATAAAATATTTCTTTTGACGTTAGTGAAGCCAAAATAAACAAAACAACAACAATAACAACAAAAGAAGCCTCAGAAACGGACCCTCCCCTTCTCCAGTCCCCATCTGTAAAACAGAAACAGAAACTCCTTGTCTTTAAGTAAAAATTACAGGGCAAGCTTTTTAGTTTCCCAGATTTTAAAAAGCAACAAAAGCTTTAAGAAAATAAATATCCTAAGGCCCAGGCTATCTAACCTTTTTATTTTAATATGTTTTATATATGGATGACTATTTATCACTCCAGATTTATTACTGCCTCAATATTTATTACTGTCTCTATGCATATTTCTCCAGCTGTCTTAGGTTGTCAAGTCTGATAAGGCAGGGGCCAAACTGAGTTGGTTCTTTTTGTAAAGCATGTGAAATTGTCATGCATAATTAGGCACTTAAAGGATTTTTGATGAAGCTGATTATGAAGAATGCGAACAGTTGGTACCGCAGTAGGCATGTTTCCTGAAACCTTCCTGTCTTTCTGCAATGTCAGAAGATCACACGCTCACAGACGTGCAGAGCTCACGGAAGCCTGGGCTGAGAGATCATGCAGAGCGAGCTGAACACCATGTGGTCTGTGGCCAAGCCGCAGCCATCGCAGGAGCAGCGCCCGGAAGCTCGTCCGAAAGGCAAACCTCGGGCCCCACCCCAGACCTAGTAAATCAGAAGGTGAAACTTCACAGGAGGTCCCGGCAATCTGCATGCACATTCACGTCTGAGAGGCAGAGGCTAGAGAACCATCTAGTTCAACGGCTTCCTTTCACAGACGAGGAAAGGCTGAAGGATGTTTCTGCAGTTAACAGAGCAAGGGCTCGTACCTTCCGACCCCTCTTGCTCCTTCAGGACTCTTCCTCTTTAAATTACTTTTCTGTGGCTCTACAGCTTGCCGAGAACATTGCTTGTTTTTGTTTGCCACCGAGTCCTTTAATGTTTCAACATTTTGAATGCACTCAGAGATGCTGGAAACAGAAATCAAGAAAACCTTCTTACAGTCGTGGGCTTCCTCGCTACACGCTGCCCACATCATGATGGTGTGTGGAACTGGCGACCACGCTTCTTGGTCGAGATCTGGATCCCACATTTGTGGTACCTTTCAGGTCCAGTGATGCAGCCCAGGCTGCCATTCACCTTCGACCTCTGGTCCCTACTTCATTAACGGCTCCTAAGTCCTGGCTGACACATGGCTCTGCCTTGGAGTTCTGGAGTCCGGCCAAATGAATATTATTCAAACCCTCAAGGATATGCATTCCAAGAAAAGCAAAACAAAGCCAGAACCATTTGAAAACTTGTAAAAACTGTGAGTTGCTCTTGATCTGCTGGTCTGTCACTGCATCTTTTAAACCAGTTCCCTCCACAACTTCTCTATCCAGCTGTATTTCATCCTTCCTATATCAGATTAGGAGCCATTCATTTCTATTTAGGAGAATTTTACTATGAGTTTTCCCTCTGGAATCCAGCCACAAAAAGTAGTTAGTGAAGAATATTCAATAATATTTAAATCCCATCCCTTCTGGGCCACTAATATTTTCCAAAAGGCTAAAAAAAGGACTGACGTGCACTTTCATCAGACCTGTATGTGGCAAGCATCTGTCTTGACTCACATTTGAATACCAACTGGCACCCTCCCAACATATGGTGACTTTTCTGGAAAAAATATTAATTTCTCCAGGTATTGAAAAGATTGGCTGTACTTTTTTCCACAAATCTAAGTTCTTTTCTACACATTTAGAAATCAGAAAAGAATACGTTGGATATAAAAGAAAAGCACTTCATTGAAGAAGGCATGTTATAAAAACACGAAAGATTAATTGAATCAGAATTCAAAGTTTGGAGTTAAAGTGTGGAGAGAATGTGAACATTTTGCTGAAAACAAAACATTTAGATTAGTTGGAGACCAGGACGGACTGACTTTGTTATGGGTAGCACTTCCTAAATAAACCTTGAGAGGGAGTGCCAGTCAAAAAGAGCCAGAAGGACACAGGCCTATCTTGGAAGCATCTTCCTCTCTCTCAAGGCAACATCCTTCGTAAGAGAACATCATTCTGTCATTTGGGGTACAAAGTACCCCAGAAAATACCAGTTAAGATGAAGGAAAAAAAGTACAAAGAGAAGATACTGCTGAGGCTCACATCCCAGGAAGTCTATCCTGAACTGGTTGAGGTAACTGGTTTGAGGAAACCTTCACCGCATCTTTGGGGAGGTGTTAAGACAGAATATTAAGCACTCAGAACTGGGCCTAGCATCTGTTAAGTGGAATATAAAATCAATCAGCATCGGACTCCTATTTCCAAATTCTCCCCAAAACAGCAACTGAGTGAAACTATGTAACTGCTGCCCTTTAGATGAGGCATGTGCTCCCTGTTTGCCGCAGTCCTTACCACTCCCTGTTGTCTCCCAGGTACTGCATCTAAGCACCAGCTGCTTTTGATCATTGCCCGGCACTGTTGTTCTTAAAGTAGATTAAGAGGAAAGGGATGTAGTTTTACCCATCTCTTTACCAAATCGCTGACCTCCTGAGAGGGCTTTGAGATCCTCTGGCTCACTCATTTCTGGTACCCACCTGAGTTTCTTGCCCTGGCTAATGCTATTACCTGGATAAAGCTGCTACCTCTGCTGGGAACATGCTCCCCCCCACCCCCGCCTTCCCATCTACCCAATTAGAATTCACTTTTTAAGGCTTTTGCAGCCTTTCTGACCTAGTCAGTTGGAATCTTCTGCTTAATTGTTGTGTACTAAAATTTAGAACTAGTTCTGTGGACTCCAGAACATTTTAGGCCAATGGTTGAATCTTCTGATCTTCCCCCTAACAGTTTTAAGGCCTTCTATTGCTCACAACATCCAGCTACAGCTTCTCCAACTCCTTTCTATTGGAGCCCTAATTACTTCCATGCTACACACACATGCAAACCTCAGCACGGAACTACAGTGTGAGTGTGCATGTCGGGGGGTGGGTAACTCTGGGAGTGAGGCAGGGAGGAAGGGGGCACTAAAAAGGACAGAGAAGGCGTTCCTGTGCCTTCCGCATTTGGCACTCCCATCCCCGCAGGACCTGGAAAGAAACGAAGTAGTAAGGGAGCCCAGAAGAGATGAAGGAAACAAAGTTGCTTCATTTTCTTCTGGGACTTCTGCAACTCACCTCCCTGGCTTCTGCTCTGCAACCCAGTGGGGAAGTCAGGTCTGTATGACAAGGTGGGATCAAGAGTGAAGGGGAGGAGGAGGCAAGAGGCAGGAGAAAGAAACATCCCCACTTTTACTCCTTGTGACTTCCTAACCCGCTCTCCGTAATCCCCCACTTCAGAGAGAAAGTCTGCAGCTGCTGAAAGAATAGGAAAGAGAGAAGATATTGGAGAATAAAGGGCAGTTGAAGCTCACATCACCCTTCCCCACCATCTCAAAAGCCTTTCAACCTCCTTCACTCCTATGCCCGCTTCTTAGTCCCAAATGTCTCCATGGCAACATGAATGCCTCTTCCCACAATTCACTCTGCTCCTTCCCCTCCATCCCTAAGTCCACTCAAAGGAGTCATACCAGGGGCTAGAAGAGAAGCTCCTTGAAGACAGGACTCCCCCCCTTGTTCAACTGGTGATAACCATGCCTACTACTGTCTGGCCCACAGGAATCAAGCCCAATGAATGGAATTGGATTAATGAAAACCCCTGAACTCAGTAACAGTTTTCCTTATAGGATCATTGTTATAAAAGTACTCAGCAAACCGCTTGACACAAAGAAGGAGAAAAAATACAGGAAGTGTCTGCTATTTTAGTTTTTTCAATGCCAGCGTTTCTGGGTTCGAATTATGCACTCAGTTGCATGTTATTTCTCATGCACTTGTTTCTTGAGATAAGGTGACAAATTTTTTTAAATTAATTAATTAATTAATTAATTAATTTTTGGCTATGTTGGGTCTTCGTTTCTGTGTGAGGGCTTTCTCTAGTTGCGACGAGCGGGGACCACTCTTCATCGCGGTGCGTGGGCCCCTCGCTATCGTGGCCTCTCTTGTTGCGGAGCACAGGCTCAGTAGTTGTGGCTCACGGGCCCAGTTGCTCCGCGGCATGTGGGATCTTCCCAGACCAGGGCTCAAACCCGTGTCCCCTGCATTAGCAGGCAGATTCTCAACCACTGCGCCACCAGGGAAGCCCAAGGTGACAAATTTTTAGTCTTTTTAATAAAATCAACTGCAAAAAGATTTAAATCTATTACTTTAAAAGTAATACTTTTAAAGATACTTTAAAAACAAATATCTTGAAAAAAATTGAAGACAATTAATTCCACTGGAATATGAAGGTTTTTCTTCTCTAGTCCTTCAGAAAGTGGAGATAAGAACTAAGGCCTTTTCCAACAGGGCCGAAGATCTCCCTAACATTTTATGTCATGAATGAACATAGTTTGGAAATGAGAAGATATCTGGGTTTAGTGCAAAGACTAAGCCTACAAAAACATCTAAGGCTGGAAATAGATTCTCCGAAGAGACGTCTGAAAACACACATTGATAAGTGTCCCAAAAGCATGTGGAGCTTTGACTTGCCATTCTTTATCCTTGCTTATTTTATCTAAGTTACTTCGCAGGCTCCTGACTCATTACATTAAAAGACAGGCTGTTTCAGATGACCTTGTAAGTACAGAATAATCAGAGCAATTGCCAAAGAAGGGGAAAAAAATGTACAGTGCAGAGATGTTGCTATTTATGAAAGGAAACATTGACTGTTTGGTGCAGGAGAGAGCAAGCCTGTCTTCTGGCTCTGTAAAACTTCCCTCCTATAACAGAAACACTGACAGCGGGCTGACAGCATACACCAGGCGCTGTTCTATGCACTTTTCATGTGACAACAACCCTATGAGGGAAATACGATTATTATCCCCATTTTACTGATGGGGAAACTGAAGTATAGAGTATAGGTTAATTATTTGCTCAAGGTCATAGAGTTGGTAGGGGGAGGGGCAGGGAGGCAGACACACAACAACAAATAGTCTTGCTTTTAACCTCTCAAGCTTTATTCTGCACTCTTTCACTCACTTCTCCATCACCTTCCTTCTCTCCTACAAATGCTCGAGTTTCACCCACAACGGCATTATAAGTTAAAAGTCGCTGATGTCCGGATCTGGTGAAACCCTAGCCAGGTCTCAGCCTTCTCAGACCTTTCCCTTCAAATAAACATAACATGGATTGGCGGCGAGATGGGTGAAAAGAGTCCACAGATTAGATCCCAAGCAGCCTTCCATTCCTGGAATCCCCCCAGCCCATCCCCATCTTCCGTCAGCACTAGTCACACACCCAGCCTGAAAGGTTATCATCTTCAAGGAATTTTCCATCATCCCTCAATCCTAACACAATGTGTACAAACAAGGCAGCCTCTTGTCATCTACAGTTTGGTCAGTAAAAACAAAAAAACAACACACAAACCAACTTCTAATCGTAATAGAGCATGCGATACCATTATCCTCAGACAATACTGAATTACTTAGGAGTTCGATATGGAATATTATCAGTTCCTTCTGAATGTCTGTTCTGTAACGAAAATGTGTTAAGTACTACAAAGTACGCCAATAGGTATAACATTACTCCTTCCCTCGTGGTTAAATTCTCCTTCTTTACTTCCATTTCCTACTAGGTCAACTATTTCAGACCGAGTATCTGAGGATCAGTGGAAATACTCAGAATTTGGCTCCTTCAGAGAGACGGGGCCTTTGAGTTGTAAAATTGAAAACACCTTGAATACTTTGTTAGAAAGCCAGATGCAGAAGAAATATTATCGCTTATTATGCATATTACGTCATGAAATTAAATCAATTTATGAGCACCTCACTGAAACTCTGAGAGAACTACCAGAAAGTCTTTATCAAGGAATGTTAAAGTAACTATTAGCAATGAGAAACTGCACAAGACTCATTATTACTAATTTAAGAAATGCCAAAGAAGACGTTCTATTTCGTGTACGCCTATTTCATTTCAGTGAACAGTTTTCCTAGATGGACTAATGATTTCAGCTCCTCCAATTCCATGGGAGTCTTAAGTTCGACAACTGTAAACTCTCTAATAATGGAGGTTTTTAGAAATATAACTTTAAATAATTCATAATTAGGGAAGATACATCTATACAAATTGCTAAGATAAAAGTTAGAACATTAAAGCCATGAGAAAGAAATGTGACTTGTATGTAAAAAAAAATAAAATAAAATGAAGCAATAGATTCTTACTGGAGAGATAGAAAGGTTGCATAAACTTTGAAGAATGAGGGCCCTGTGGGCAGGTGAGGAAGGGAAGGAGAATATGGTGCCAGCAGCAGTAACAGCTTTGGCTCTATCGCGAAGGGCGAGTCATAAATGCAAGTGCTGACCGGGGTCAGGCAGGTACCATATATGAGTGTAGTGTGCCAGAGGAACTCAAAGCCTTCTTAAAAGCTCTACGATGCGGTAGAAAGGTGGGTAAAAATGTTACTTTTCTTTATTCTAAGGAAAACAACAGTGTCATGCAATGATAAAAAGGCAGCAGATGGTTGGCTGCATTATCTGGCAGACAATAAAGAGTGGTGAGGACTGTGGCAAACATGCCTCATCTAAGTGGACAGCCACTAAGCAAACATATCTAACTCCTTTGGGGCAACTTGGGAATGTGAAATCCAGTGCTGGCAGATTTTCTTGTTTTGTTTTTTTTTTAAGAGAAGCTAGAAACCTGGATTTTCACATGGTATCTCACAGTGTTTAAACATATGCTATTAATATAAATTTAAAAATACTACTCTACCTCCCAACATTAAGTGGGCCAACAAATCAGGCTTGAGGATCAGGTCTGAGGGCCACTTGATATATGGCTTCTGCTGAGGTGGGAGTAAGATGGAATTTGGGTGGCAAAGGCCTGGAATTTCAATCTCAGATGTACTACTTTGTGGCCTTGGAAAAGTGCTTCAACTTCCTGAGGTCAGCACTTTGTGCCAGAAAGATGCTTGGAGACTAAATCAGCAGCCTATGTGAACAGGCAGAAAAGTTTAGTCATTAAGAAAGAATGCGGGCTTTGGAACCAGTTCAGATGCAGTAATCTGCCCTCACTACTCATCAGGGCAAATTATTTCACCTCTCTGTGTCATAGTGTCCTCTTCTTTAAAAAGCCACTGACCTCATAGGGTGTTGAAGACTTAACAAGTATTAACTGTTTTTTGACACATGTGATCAATATAACAGGATCCCTTGCCTTCCTTCCTAACCCCCACCAAACAAAGAATAACTTAAGAGGCAATTTCATCCTAACATCTTTCTGAATTTGGACATGGAAAGTTCTGTACAGTATGACACTGAATCAAGTTGTCAAATTGAAACGATCTACAAGAAATGTTAAAAGTTCTTCACTTTATTTTTTAATTAAATTTTAATTTTTAGATAATTGTAGATTCATATGCAGTTGCTTATAATACAGAGAGATCCCAAGTATCCACTGCTCAGTTCCCTGCAATGGTAATTTCTGGAAACACTATAGTACAATATTACAACCAGGATATTGACAACTATACAGTGAAGATACAAAACGTTTTCATCACCATGCAGGATTACATATATTGCCCTTCTATAGCCACACCCACTTCCCTGCTGCCCCTACCACATCCTTAACCCCTGTCAACTACTAATCTGGTCTCTATTTCTATAATTTTGTCATTTTAAAAGAATGTTACATAAATGGTACCATACAGTATGTTACCATTTATGACTGCCTTTATTCAATTAGCATAATTCCCTGGAGATTCATTCAAGTTGTTGCATGTATCAGTAGCTGGTTCCTTTTTATTGCTGAGTAGTATTCCATGGTATGAATGTACCACATTTGTTTAACCATTCATCTGCTGAAAGGCATCTGAGTTGTTTCCAGTTTTGGCTGTTACAAATAAACCTACTACAAATATCTGTGTAAAGATTTTTGTGAGAACATACTTATTAATATCTTTGGGATAAATGCCCATGGTTTAGCTTTTGAAGAAACTGCCAAACTCATTTCCAGAGTGGCTACAACATTTTACATTTCTACAGCAATATGTGAGTGATCCGGTTTTCCCACATCCTCACCAGCATTTGGTGTTGTCACTGTTTTATATTTTAGCCATTCTGATAAGTGTGTAGAGCTATTTCGATTTTGTTTTAATTTGCATTTTCCTAATGGCCAATGATGTTGAACATCTTTTCATGTGTTTATTTACCATCTGTGTACCCTCTTCAGTGAAATGTCTATTTCTTTTGTCCATTTTATAATTGTATTATTTGTTTCTTTTTATTGTTGAGTTTTACTAATCTGTTAGACACATGGTTTGCAAATATTTTTTTTCCCACTCGGTACCTTGCCTTTTCATCCTCTTAGCGGAGTCTTTTGCCAAGGAAAAATTTTAAATTTTGGTTATGTCCAATTTATCAAATTTTCCTTTTATAGATCGTGCTTTTGGTGTCAAGTCGAAAAACTTCTTACCTAGATCTTAAAGATTTGTTTCTATATTTTTCCCAAGAGTTTGATGTTTTACATTTAAGTCCATGATCCATTTTGAGTTAATTTTTGTAGAAGATGTGAGACAGGTCACAATTCATTCCTTTTTAACATACGGATGCCCAATTGTTCCAGTGCTATTTACTGAAAAGGCTAACTTTCCTTCACTGCATTGCTTTTGCATCTTTGTCAAAAGTCAGAATCCCTTTATGTTGTTTATAAGCCAAACAGTCCCTGGTACTCTGCTAGACCAGCTCAAATGGACTAAGGCAGTAGTTTAAAATATCTCAAATTTATAACCTCACAGATCTGAAAGTCAGAAGACCCACTGCATTCCCTCTCATGGTGCTAAGGGAGAATTGGTTGTCTTGCCTTTTCCAGATTCTAGAGGCTGTCTGTAAATCTATTCTTGTGACCCTGCATCACATTGCCTTTTCTCCTTCTGCTTCCATCCTTATATCTTTTTGCCTGGCCCTCCTACCTGCCTCTTTTTTTTTTTTAATTTTATTTATTTTTTTGGCTGTGTTGGGTCTTCGTTGCTGTGCACGGGCTTTCTCCAGTCGTGGCAAGAGGGGACTACTCTTTGTTGTGGTGTGTGGGCTTCTCCTTGCTGTGGCTTCTCTTGTTGCGGAGCACGGGCTCTAGGCGTGTGGGCTTCAGTAGTTGTGGCTCCAGGCTCTAGAGCGCAGGCTCAGTAGTTGTGGCGCACGGGCTTAGTTGCTCCGCGGCATGTGGGATCTTCCAGGACCAGGGATCGAACCCGTGTCCCCTGCATTGGCAGGTGGATTCTTATCCACTGCATCACCAGGGAAGTCCCTACCTGCCTCTTAAAAGAACCCTTATGAATACACTGGGCCCACCCAGATAATCCAGGAGATTTTCTCCATCTCACAATCCTTAGTCGCCTCTGCAAAATCCCTTGACCATGTAAAGTGACAGATTTACAGGTCCTTGGAATTATGATGTGGATATCTTTAGGGGACCATTATTCAGCTTACCACACTTAGCTTCTTGTAACTGTACACTTATATCTTTTGCCAAATTTGGCAAGTTTGCAGCCTTTATTTCTTCAGGTACTTTTTTAGCCCTTCTCTCTTCTGCCTCTTCTCCTGGGACTTCACGCCACAAATGTTAGATCTTTAGTTACAGTCCCACAGGTCCCTGAGACTCTGTTTTTGTATTTTCTTCAGTCTGTTTCTCTCTCTGTTCAGATTTGGGTAATTTGCATTGTTCTATCTTCCAGGGCACTGATTCCTTCCTCTGTCCCCTCCATTCTGCTGTTCCGGCCATCCACTGAGAGTTTTGTTTTGCTTGGTATATTTTTCCAGCCTAAAGCTGAGACTTTCTGTTTTCTCATTTGTATCCAGACTGTTCATAACTGTTCAGTGAAGCATGTTTATGATGGCTGCTTTAAATTCTTTGTCAGATAATTCTACCATCTCTGTCATCTCAGTATTGGCCGCTATTGATTGTCTTTTTTTTTCACTCAGTTTGAAATCTTCCTGGTTCTTGGTATGACATGTGATTTCTTTTATTGAAAGCTGGACATTTGGGGTATTATGTTATGAGACTCTGGATTTTATTTAAACTTTCTGTTTTAGCTGCCTTCCTCTGATACCACTCCAGCAAGGGAAGGGAAAGACTATGTCATTATGGCCACATCAGGGGAGAATTAGGTTCCCCACTCCACCTCCTCTGACATCTGAGAGAGGGACAGATAGGGATGCTGAGCAGGGGGAGTTCTGGCTCTCCACTAGATCCCTACCCCATGCCTTCCTGGCTGGGAGGAGCACCGTTACTGCTTCCTATGTGGTCTCCACTGACACCACCCCAGTGGTTGGGAGGTGGGCAAATCCAGGCTCCTCGTGTGGTTTCCACTTACACAGGGGTGGAGGTGGCAGGTTTTGTTACCAGCAGAAATCAAAGTCTTGGCTCCCTACTGCTCAGCCTTCTGTGACACCACCCAGTAGGGGAGAGGGCTGGGTGCTTCCTTAGAGCCTGGCAAGGATGGAAGTCCAGGCTTCCCAATCAGCCTTTGCTGACAGGGTGGGACCACAGTTTTTTCTGTGATGTTTGGCTGGAGGACAGCGGCTGGTGTCGAAAAGTTTTCTGTCTTGCTAGGGTGTCCCTTTTCTGGTCTTTTGGCTAAAGAGGACAGGCTTTGGTTGTTGTCATTGTTGTTTTGTCTGTTCCTGTTGTTTCCTGATTGCTGGCTTCTCCGACTCTAAATTTGATATATTTTGCCAAATATATGAGGCAAAAAGAAAACCCATCTAACTAATCATCATGTCACTCCTTGGGTCTTGAGGTTCTTTTTCTCCACCTTTCACAGTCTTCTTACGTTTGTTTTACAGAGTGTCTAGGGGTTTTAGTTATACTTTGTCAGGATAACAGGGAAAAGTATGTCTACTTCACCTTTCCAGAAGCATAAGTAGTCCTTCCTTCCATTTTGAGGTTAAAATTAGAAACCTTATCAAGCAAGGAAATTGCACTTACTGTGCTGAAGACACTACATCAAGTAGCTGCAAAGTTTACAGGAAATCAATTTCAAATACTTATCAAATAATTTAAGGAAAACTTTAAAATTTTTGCCATGGCATTTAACCCGTAAAAAAACCAAATTGACAAAGAGTATATTTTAACTGTTCTCAAAAAATACCCAATGATTTTAGTTAACTTTGTGTTTGAGGATATTTTAAGAAAAAGAAAGGAACTTTTTCTCTGTGGGCAACGTTTTGCAATTAGTTACCTATAATACTGAGGTTTTTAAGTTTTTTTCCTACTTCAGTCATTATCTGAAGGCTTCTTTCTTTCCTAAGCTGTCTGTAAGAATTAGCTGCATGGATATTATGTGTGATTATACTTACATTATCTGAAAGCTTTTCTCTCACATCACCTCTTTATAGAATTTAAGAGAACTAGATGTGCGCTGCAGGATGGCAGACATAACCCCAATATTACATATATTTTCCTTTAATCAGCCCTTTATTTTTAGATAAAATGGACAGAGTGGCAAAAGCACAGCTAAAAGTAAATCAAAGTCTGTCGAAAACACATTGAAATGAAGTCTGTTCTCTACAGAAATTCCTTTTTGCAGATCAATGTGAAGGATTACTCTTCAAATATTGTTTTAAAAAGTGTCCAAATTAAATAAGATATAGTAAGTAGCAAGAAATGTGCAAATTAGAATAACCTTCAAATAGATAAAGGCACTTGAAAACAGCCTAAGAGGAGCTCTGAGTTAGGACGTTTGGGCATTTACTTGGAACAGCTGTGGGAAAATCAGGGTTCAGATTTTGTGTTCCACTTGCCAATTAGAAGCAAATGGCAACTCCTCAGGGTAGACTCTAAATTCACCACATTATTTCTTCACATAGCCATTTTCCCTTCCTTGGGTGAA
The DNA here is from genome assembly GCF_965194805.1 of Balaenoptera borealis. NCBI lineage: Eukaryota > Metazoa > Chordata > Mammalia > Artiodactyla > Balaenopteridae > Balaenoptera > Balaenoptera borealis. The sequence continues at coordinate 59,116,746 of NC_138876.1, read as the reverse complement.
CAGAAGGAAAGTGCATGATACGGTACTCAGTGAGATGTAAAATAAGGATTAACAAGCCATTCTGGAGATTTAGCAAAAATTAAGATTCATCAACCAGCTTGATTCATAGCCAATCTGGCAAGAAAGCATCCTAGAAAGCAAACTAACAGTGAAGTGACAAGCAGCACAAAAAAATGAAATAACTCACAGAAGCACTCAAATCATGAAAAGGTGTATTGTGTTCTGTGATCAACCAAGTCCATTGCTAGAATAACAAGAGTCCATTCTGTACTCAATAAGCTACTCCAAAACAGCCCACTGTAAAATCTGCTTAAGGAAACAAACAGTACATCCCACTACCTATCTCCACAGAAGAGAATTTATCAGTGGAGAGGAACACACAGGATGGTGTGGAGACTTATTTTCCCTTTATGTGAAAAGGACACGTGAGATATCCTGATAGAGCTGAGGTGTGGCAGCACGAGAAAGAACCCTCAGCCTGGAGCCCAGCACTGCAGGCGGTCACTTGGATGTGCCAGGCAGTAGGCGATGCTGAAGACACAGAAGGGAGATTCTGTGTGCTGCCCACCAGGGTTTTAAGACTTTAGACAGTTATAGGAAGGGAGGCATTTTTAGGCCATTTTATCCCAAGATACATCAAGGATCAGTGAAAAAACACTGATTTAAAACTTAAGGTTCTTGGGAATTCCCTGGCAGTCCAGTGGTTAGGATACGGGCTTTCACTGCCGTGGACCCGGATTCAATCCCTGGTCCAGGAATTAAGATCCCACAAGCCACGTGGAGCAGCCAAAACAAACCCACAAAAAAACAACAAAAAAAACTTAAAGGTTCTTCAGCACTACACGTTTACTCTAAGTTTAAGATATTTTAACGGTGCCTAATTACCTCATGTTTTATCAAAAATAGCTCTTCAATATCTATTATCTTAAGAGAGCTTCAGATTTGGGTGCATGTCTTTGATTATGCATTATTTACAGGCCAACTCCTTCCTAAAAGGATTTAGAACAGTCTCAGTGATTCATCAATTTATGAAAAAAATGTACTAAACTCAAGGGCATGTGTTGTAATAGTGACTCACTAAAATTACAACTGGATATCAATGCTGCATTTATGATTTTTAATCACCCAAAGTCCATTTTTCTCCAAAAGAAGAGCTCTTGGAACTAAAATTAACATTCATAATCATTATTAATTGGGGATTTTTTTAACCTATTTTTTCCTCTAGTGCATATAATCCTAATGTGTTTATCCTTGTTATGGGTCAATAGCAAAACGATTATGATATCTTTAGATGTAATAAGAGTAAACTGGGTAAGGAGACCTGGAAAAATAGTTGGAAAGTGCTAAGCCTTTAAAAAGAAGCCAAATAAATCTGCCTTGCCAAACAAACATTTAAACCAAACCACTATGCACACATTCAGAAAAAAAGCTAGCTTAACATGCCAGTAGAAAGATCCAGAGATGCTAAGCTCTAACAAGGGCAAGGGAAAATTATTATCAAAAATGTCCAAATGAAAGGCTTTGGACAAAATGAAGAAGTTCATTTACCATCCTTAGGGGAAAAAAGTTAAATCAGTAAAGAACTCTTTCTTTCTTGGCAATAAAGGCTGGTCTATTTGTTTTTCGCTTTCTTGGAAATCACTGTACCAAATTTTTACTGTTCCCTCTTGAAATTCAATATGCTAAAGTATTTTACAAGTGGAGATTTATCACAACTCTGTCAAGAACTGTGAAGGCTCTGAGATTTTATCTTGTAAGCTAACAAATTGGCCTGCCACATTTCATGGATGCCGTAAGAAGACACAAGACTCTTGGGTCAGAGACAAAGGGTTGTATTACTTGCAGCCTGGCAAGCAAACAGCATAAGTTTCCTGTTTAGTCACTTCTGCTTGGTGCTCAGGTCCCAGGGGTGCTATAGAGGGGCTCAGGTGGGTGCTGTGCTTATCGTGCGTTTGCATCACACCTAAAGAACCCTGAGTTTGGGGAACATTATGAGCCTTGCCCTAGATGGAAACATTTTTATATTGGACAGTAAATAAACCTACCCTTTTCTCTGAATGTAGACACTATCTCTGTCTTCTAAGGCTATTTACATCACAAACATCCTTGAAAAAATAGTGCTTCTACTTGCAAGACATGCGGAAATATGAGAGACCTGTCCCAACACTCTCATTGAAGACAAACAAACAAACAAAAACAAACAACAAAACCCGTGAAGATTGACTGAAATTGCACTACATTCACACGTTAATCTGGGGAAGGACCGCATCTTTCCTATACTGAATTTCCCAATCTATGAACACTGTATGTCTTTCCATTTACTTAGGTCTTTTATGTGTTTCAAATAAAGTTTTATAATTCTATTCATAAAGGTAAGATCTTTCTTGAGTCTTTGTAGGTTTCTATTGCTAACGTAAATGATATTTTTATATTATTTAAAACAATCTAAAACAACTGTCTAATTCTCCCTGGTATATAGGAACACAATGATGATATAGCCCACAATCTTTCTAAACTGTCTCCCAGGTAACTTCTGGAACTCCTTCTTTGCTTTATCAATCAGTCAACAGCATTCCGCAAATATTCAGTGAGTACCTTACTACATGTCCTTGGAGTGGATTATAAACACAGCTAAGCATTTATGGAGCTCTTACTGTGTCCCAGGTACTATACTTATGCTTTCTATGTAGTAGCTCTTTTATTTCTCAAAACACTGTATAAGATAAATTCTGTTATTTAGATAAGGACAACAAAATAGAATATGTAACTCGCCCAAGATCACACGTTGGTAAGTGGAAGAATATGCTAAATGTCCTCAAAGAATTTCCAGTCAGTCCAGCCTTAAGATTTATGTATGTGTGAAAATTTCAAGTCCTGAATAATAATGATTTTCCTCTCCAGTCGGGAGTTTCCAGGATTGGTTGAAATGGGGCTCTGGACCTCAAGTCAGGAAACTTACACTGAAGTTCTGCCCCACACCGCCTAGCTTTTTGATGAGTGCAGGCAAGTAATGTACCTGCTTAAGTCTTCGTTTTCAACACCACAATGAAAATGCTGCTTGCTCTATCAATTTCACAGGCTTTGAAGGGAAAGTGAGAAAATAATAGCAAATTGTGTAAAATGTCATAAAATGTAGATGAAGTGCAAATTGTTCTAAAAATGCAGGTATCGATCCTTACTCTCTGACGTAGGCAGAGTCTCTATAACAGTCATCCTGTTTTTAGCTTCATTTCAGAATCAATTCAGCAAATATTTGATCGGTTACTATAGAACAGATTCAATACTAGACACTGGGGAAATAAACATTAATATGTTGTGATGTCTACCTTCAAGGAACTCACAGTCTAGCAGGAGAGAGACCACTAACGGGGCGATTACAATAAAGTGTGAGCTGCTTTGGATAAGGGATACTCTAAACAAAGTATTACGGGAATGCAAATAAAGGACATCTAAACCAAATTCACTTGGAGTGGCTGGAGAAGTAGGGACAGCTGCTCAGAGAAAGGGGCACCTGAAGAGGGAAGCAGGAGTTAGTTAAGGGATTCAGGGAATAGTTTATGCAAAGTCTCGGGCCACATTTAAGAAACTTTGAGTTGATGTATAACTAGAACACAGAACACACAGGAAAGTGTAACAAATGAGGCTGGATTTGAAACAGAGCAGGACCCCATGGTCCTTCCCCCCACGTCCTCTGTCTGCCTTTTGTCTGTAGAAAAACCTTAGCCAAAGAAGAAGTTTAATCAGAGAAGGAAGAAAATGCAGAAACAAAGGAAAGCAGTCAAACGGGACAAAACAAAAATAGTTTAGTCAGTAAGCAGAGTTAAGGACATTTAGCTTCTTCTCAAGGGCTAAAGATAATATTCTGAGCCATATCCTGTGTGCTGTCTTATAGATACGGAGACCTCCACCAGGTGAAAGAAGTTAACTACATGATGACCAGACTATAGCCATGATATAAGCTGCCACAATTCCAAGAACTGGACTGAAGAAAGCGTGAACAAACCGACCCTGGAACTGAAGATTAACTGTACTTAAAACAATCATGATGACGCTGGTCAGACCGCCGATGACCAATTTCAAGATGACTGTCAGAGCTGACTGTGCTGTTTCTGCAAGTGGCCCCCTCCCTTCACCTATAAAAGCTCTTCTTGCCTATTGACTGTCAGTCGGGGGGAGTCGGCCTTTGGACAGGCGTCCGCCCTCCCACCCCCTGCAGGTTACCAGCATCCAAAGTAAAGCAAACTTTCCTTTCCACCAACCTTGCCTCTTTACTGGCTTGTGAGCGATGAGCTGCCAGACCCCACTTACAGTTACAGATTGACAATCGGGTACCAGATCACTAAAGACTTTGTATGCCATGCTAAGGAGTTAGCACTCTTTCCTGGAGACCACTTTCAGAAAAATCAATGAAGAATTTTAAAGAATGGCATGAACAAGTCGGCATGTTAGGTAATTCTCCCTGGCACCAGTGTAGAAAACAATATAGTTCTGGCTAAGTATGGCAGAATGGAGACCAGTTAGAAAACTTTAAAAATCATATTGGGCCATATGTCATCCAGATGATAAGACTCTAAACTAAGAGAATGGCAAAGGGATTTGAAATTCAAAGGCAGATTCAGTATTTAATAGGCATAGTGTATAAAACTTGGTGGCCAAGGGCTATGAAGAGTGAAGGATTATAGAGGCCTCAGAGTGACTTCCTGTTTTATTTGCCAGATCTACTGAACGGGAGATGGTAGGTAAGGTAAAGACTATAGGAAGAGATAAACTGTGGCAGAAGACAGTATACGGGGGCAGACTGATCAGCTGGGTGTTTGAACATGTTAAGTTAGAATATCATACAGCGAATATTCGTTTTGTGTCAAGCACCAAGGGGAACTCTGAAAGAAGCACTAAACGCAATTCTTTTCCTCTATGGTCTGGTTAAGAATAAACATATATGAATAAACTATTCACGGCAATACTTGATAAATGCTAGGGTCAATGAAACATGCAACAGTGAGTGGCCAATTTTATCAATGAGTGGTACCACAGTAGTTGTATCCTAGATCATAGGGTGAAGCAATAAACACTGACAATATTAGTTTGGACACCTGTCTGAATAAAGATAAATCCATTTATGAATATTAAAATGACATCACTTTCTACAATGAGGCTTCAGAGAAAAACATTTATTCTGAATATGATTTCATCTTTGTCAGATATGACAAATCCATAGAATCTTTGCATCTCAGAGTAAAGAGGTTTCTAAATGTCAATCAACTAACCATCGAATGTTGATGTCCCTCCACAGATTCAGCAATATTAGCTTGGTCCAAAATTTTATCCCTCATCACGGAACTGATCTGACAACTGCCTTGTAAAGGAAGTTCACCATTAGGAGCATGTGTTTGCCAAGATCATACAGAAAAAAGAACTAAGAAAATTATTTCTCAAGTCAATGGCATATGTAAATACCTCAATTAGAAGGGCGTGTAATCTGATTTAACAATTCATTCTTTAATCCCTAACTGATCTCAAAACTAGTTTCAGTTTCTTGTGGTGGTGAGCTCCAATAGAGACATCACAGGAAAATAGAGGGAGTGAAGCATAGAACACGAGCTCTATCAGATCTCCCTTAAACCCCAACTCAGACTTCCTCGATTCCTGACACAGGCAAGTCACGCCACGACTTCAACTAGATTTCCTCTCCTACAAAGTGGGAATTGTGAGGCCTTAATGATACATTGTACATTAATGTGCTTGAACAATACTTGGTTTTCAATTAATGTTGAATGAATGAAGTCTCCAAGACACATACTGAACAAAACAAACTATAAAACGAAGAAAATGATATGCTAACAATACACGACCTTTTTTGGCATCATCAAAACCAGCTGCACAAAAACAGAACTATGTACCTGACACGAGGCTGCCCCAGGTAAGCCATCCTACCTCCAGTGGCTGAGCCAGGAAGCCAGGGCACGGCTGGCACTTGGGCCGATAACCTAGCACAATTAATTTTAACCCGAGGGTGGTCATAAAGTCTATAAATCGGTGAATGCACATACATATGGTATATTAATGTTACTTTACAATATACCATATCTTCTAGGACATATATGTCTGTTTCCACGCTTTACAGACAATCTACATAATCAGCACAAAATGCTTTCACTATAATCACAGAGCCGAAGTCTCTTCCCACTTTACAAATCCACTGTTCTTTAAACTGCAGTGAAAGCTTTGCTTTGCTTTTCTTCTCAAGATTGTCACTGAGGTTCCTCTTTTGTTTACAGACAAATGCGGGCAGGTGGGGGGGACATTTTACTTTCACAATACGAGGCCTTGTCTTGTATGTTAGACCTCCAGAGGTGGCCCTAAGCCCGCCTCCCGCCATTAACGATGGAAATGAGGCTAACCCCCGACAACAAGCAACAAAATGTCCCTCTGGGAAAACCTGTGACAATCATGCTGGGGCCTGTAAAGGCCAGCCTTTCCTCTGCCAATTCTGCAGGACACAAGAGTCAGGCTTCAAGGGAGACAGAGCCCCTTCCTCGCTTCCAGGAAGCTCATTCAAGCTGGGTTCATGCCCGAGGCAGGCAATTCACAACTGGGGTCCAGCGTGGGTGGTGGCCGACATCCTAGTAGATGTTAGTCTACAGCTCACAGCCATCCTGCCCTTGCCTGCTGCAGGGGCCCAACGGAGGGGGCGTGGCAGTGCGGAGGGGGGCACCCTGCTCTGGAAGAATTTTTTCTTGCTCTCTTTTCATGCTCCTCCTTCTCTCCATACTCCCCGGGGGCAAGGGTGTGTTATGAGCTGAGTTGTGTTTCCCCAAAATTCATAGGTTGATAGACCTAATTCCCAGGACCCCACAGTGTGACTGTATTTGGAAATATGGCCTTTGAAGAGGTAATTAAGTTAAAATGAGGTCATCAGGGTGGGCCCTAATCTAATGTGATGAGTGTCCTTATACAAAGAGGCGATGAGGACACACAGACAGACATCACGGACGCACGTGCCCAGAGGGACAATGGTGCAAAGAGGCATCGAGGGCACAACCATGTGCAAGCAGAGAAGAGGTCTCAGAGGAAACCAACCCGGCTGGCACATTGGTCTTGGACTTCCAGCCTCCAGAACTGTGAGGGTATAAATTTCTGCTGTTCAAGCCATCCAGTCTGTGGTATTTTGTTATGGGAACCCTAACAAACTAAAAATACAAGACGCCTTCCCTCCCCAAAGTCAGGTCAACCTAAACTTTATTATGAGATTAAATCTCCAGATAAATAACGTTCAGTACCCTATCAACAGAAGAAAATAAAGCTGGAAGCTTCTTCACACTATCACACTAGATGGGGGCAGGCGGATAATTTATTTAAGTCAATGTGTTTTCAAGCCAGCTTTTACACATGATTTCTAATTATCAGTGTGCTTTTCACGCAGCAACCCTCCTCCATCTCTTCAGTATCATTTTCACAACTCTTGGTTCAAGAGCCACTTAAGAAATAAATGATTCATGGCAACTGAAAGCACGATAATTTTCTGTGAGGCATGATGGTTGGGTTTCTAGGTCTATGGGGTGATTAAAAAATGCTACCCCTTAACCCTCTTAACTTCTTTTATGGAAAAAAGGCAAAAAGAGACCCAGAAAGACCGATGAAGATCAAATCTCTCCTTTGTAATATACATTCCCCCCCCACCCCACCCCAGGACTTAAAATTCTACCTTTAAGAAAGAAAATTAAACTTTTCCTTCAGAAAAGCCAGACATTTCTGGTTCTGTTCCAAGATGAGATGTATCGAGTTCTAGGTTTGAGAGAAGGCCATGTTCATTCATGAGACGGATTAACTCACAAAGGACTTCTGAATTCTGCAGAGTTGTTCTTCCCATCTTCACGCAGGCAGCACTGGCTACAAAAAGGGGCAGATCACTTTGCCAGTCAAAACATGCACCAGCGGTGTGATCTTGGGCCAGATGCTTAATCACACAGCCTGTTTCCTAATCTGTAACCCAGGGAGCATACATCCCATTTACAGGGTTGTTGTGAGAGGTACATGGGATATTCAAGTAAGCACCATCCTTAGACACAATATTTCTCAAAAATCGGTCCATGGACTCCGTGCTTAAAAGCTGGAGGCTTAATGAAGTCTTGGGTCCCACTTCACGTCACTAGACCAGGTTGGGGTCTGGAAATCAGCACTCTGAACACGCATTTTAACAAGTGAATTAAGGCCGTGAGGCCCAATCTGAGTCAGGACAGAGGGCAGAAGAGGAGCCCAAGATCAGCGTTTTAGCATCAAGTCGGCATGCTGCCCGCTCTGTTCTCAGCAGGTACCCTGGTTCCAGGATCCGGGCTCCAGCCCGAGGCACCAGCATCCCTGTCCTGGTCCTGGTTCACCTTTTGTCCTGCTCTGAAGTGATCTTCCTAAAATACAAACCTGGCTAGGCTGCTCGCTGCTCCGGAGCTGCCCCACTGCAACTCTCTGCCCTTCTGGTCTCCTCCGACTGCCTGAGTCGCTCTGGCCAGGCTGGTCTCTGAATTCCGGCCAGCTCTGTTTGTTTTGCTCACATTTCAGCCTAAATGGCACCTCTTCCGGGGCGCCCTCCCTAATTGTCCGGTCACTCCCAGGAACGTTAATACATTCTACTTTTCTGCCTAGAACCTAATACCTGCTGATATTCCCTTGTTTATGTGGTTGTCCCCTCCCACTAGAAAGTCAGAGTAGATACAGCTTGTTTGTTGCTCTATCCACTGCCTATCACGGTGCGTGGAACACAGAAAGAACTCAATAAACACGTGCGGAATGGATGAACATGTTAATTAATCACTGGCCTGCACTGCCAGCCTTGGCAAGGCTTTCACACCGTATGCAGGAGGCTGACAGAAAAGTTGCATTTTTACATGGAAGCAGACAACTGCGGTACAGTTTGCATTATACAGTATCTGTGCTCAGGGGAAAGTGTTACAGAAATACCATTTCTATAAACTGATCCCGTTAAAGAAAGCTGGCATTTAAATCATTCCTATATCTTCATAGTGGTTTGTAAAGTGAAGCATTTCTTTTTTTTTTTTTTCTCACAGCTGAATTTTCCAAAAATTTCACGAGAAGCCCTTAAAACAGTTAGCTGTGCGTACTTGTTATCAAAGCCAAAATCACCTCACTTACATTTTCCTACTTACTGATACCAATAAAAGTATTGTCACTGTCTTTGGAACAAAATATCCCTTAACAAGAAAGCAGTAGGGTCCAGAGAGTATTGTAAACCCACTCATGTTATAACTGTTCTCAGCTCCTTTAGAAACTGTGGGACAATGGAGCACATCCAAAGGCTCTTGTGCGCTGTTCTCGGGAAAATGGACGTGCATTGGGACCACAGAACGTCTAGAAAAGAGGCATTATAAAGAGAGCTTTTATAAAGAAAGCTATTCAAATGCATTTCTGTCCAACTCCTGGACTCATTATGGTGTAAGGAAAGATTTCAGAGACCCATAGGTACATTAAGAATAAAAGAAAACTATGAATAGATGACAGTTCCATTTTAGTACTGGCTTCCCCTCTCCCACTAATTCAGAAAAATTATATTCTATACAATCGTTTCCCAGCCAAGACCCTGCCACCCATCTTTCTCGCAAAGGAAAGGCAAAGTGAAAATCTCCACTTGGGAACTTTAATTGGTTCTCCTGTGTGTGTCATTGTGGGGAGTGAGATGCAAGGGAACTAGCCGCAGATGAGGGGGGAGGGCGCCTGGCTTCGGGTTACAGAGAGTTACAGAAAGGAAAAAGGAAAATAGTTGGTTGCAAGGCTGGAAGCGAAATTATGAAAGGAAAATCAGACCCCTGGGTGCAGCCTCATGAGGAGATAAGTACAGGCTTCACCCGAAATGGTTTCTGGCCTGCTGAGGACACATGGCCACCCGGGATTTACGGATGAGAACACAGTCCAAGAGGGAGAAGTTGTCACACCAGCCGGGTGGGTGTAGGTGCCACTTACAGAAACCCACGCCCCTGAGCTGAAACTGAACGTAAAGCAAGGGACGAGGGAGTCTTGCTGTTGTTTAATCTCTTCCTGTCTTTTTTTTTAAATCAATATATTTCTTTAAATTGACATATAGCTGATTTACAATGTTAGGTTAATCTCTGCTGTACAGCAAAGTGATTCAGTTATACATATATATACATTCATTTTCATATTCTTTTCCATTCTGGCTTATCACAGGATACTGAATACAGTTCTCTGTGCTATACAGTAGGACCTTGTTGTTTATCCATTCTACCTATTGATACAAAAGCTTACATCTGCTAACCCCAACCTCCCCCTCCATCCCTCCCCCAACTCCCTCCCCCTTGGCAACCAAACTTCCCTCCCGGTCCTTCTACAATGGCTAATTACCCTTAACAACAGACAGGTGTCGTGCCTGTGCCCTGGACACTGGTGGTTCTAAGTGATGGCTGCATCCCCTGGGGGAGCTTTCAAGCACCACCAAGGCAGAGCCGCCGCCCCCCACTCCCAAGGGTACGTTAATCAGAATCACTGGGGGCGGGCCCTGGGCATCAGGAAGCAGTAAACCTCCCCAGGCGATGCTTTTTGCAGACAGTGTGGAGAACCGTTGCTCTAAAGGCAGCAGGAGAGAAAGGAGAGAGACAAGATAAGAGGGATCGGAGGGTCTACCCCAACAGAGGGGGACAGCATCCCTGCAGCACGAAGAGGGTGAGGGCCTATTTAGAGGAGGAAGAAAGTGCAGCAGTAACAAGGTGGGGCCCCTGTGAGCTGTCAGCCCTTTGACAACAGGAAATGTGGTAACAACTAGAAATGTTTGAAAACTCAAGGAAGGTGCCTGGCGAGAGAAGACAGACTTGTCCTGGCAAAACCAAGCCAGGACAAGTTGAGCTATTTAAAGTGGGGAGATACGAGAGAAGATGAATCTTGGGAAGAGGTTGTAAAACCTGGGAGGAAACTGTCTGCTGAAGCTGGAGTAGGAGGTGGGTGTCAACCAAGACACCCCAGAATGAAGTCTACACTAGAAAAAGCGGGGTGTGTACTTCCATTACCAAACGGCAATGATTCAACACCTTTGCACATTGATGGTCCCCCTTTAGATAGAAACTTTGGCGTCACACTGGAAACAATTAAGAACTTAAAAAAAAAAAAAAAAAAAGAGGTAGCGAATAATAGCATGTTCCTGAGTGCCTACTACCTTTGCCTCACATTGCTCTTTAAGAATTTAGTACTGCCTTGACGAGGTTTTGAGTCTTCAAAAGGCAAAATTCTTGGATGTCCCTATAAATTTTTTTTCTGATGCCGGTGCAATACTGCACTCTCTTTTTTCTTATTTGCTGAAATTGGGTCCCCTTGCTCGTAAATGGGCCCTACAGTCTGTAGTACGTTCTGCCTAAGTAACGCTGCCATAAGGACATGCACACTCACGTGCCACAAAAGGAAATTTACACGTTGATTGAAATACTCAATACTCATTCTACAGCTCCCTAGGAGTGCCACGGAAGATCAGCTGAAACCCACTGCCACACAGTTACAGCTGCACCACTGGAATCTGGAAATTAACATGGATGTGAAATTTATGATTAAAAGACTAACAAGGTTAGCTAAATGCCATTAAGCAAATTATATAAGATTATGTAAGATTTTTTAACAATTTGGAACAAGTCTGAAATGTCTTGCTTTGGACGGGTGTCCTCCTTCTAACTTGTGAGCCCAGTAAATACCCTCTTGTCATTTTCTTCATGTCTATCTTTCTTGAATTCTAAATATCTTTATCTCAAGAGGACTGACTCTAGTGGATTCCCTACCCTGGTTTTCTCTCTTCCTATAGCTGTTCAGTCTCACTGCCCACAATTTTGTGATGGGTGTGAAGGTTACCAAGCATGAGTCTGGAGCTACCTGGAATGATAGCTACCATTGTTACCTTTGGATTTTTCTTCGAGGACATCTTTTTGACCCCCAAAAGCTATCTTCATCATCCAGGGTCCTGGGCCGGGGGTGGGGGCTGGACCCCCCGGACATGGCTATACTGCAGCAGGGAGGTGAAACCACAAACCATAAGAGAATGCGGATCTGGCTGGCGATAACACATCCATACCTGACCTTCATCCACAAAAACTGAACAGCTAACTTGGCATTTTGTCAAGTCTGATGGGAAGTTAATGATGTGAAAGAAAGACAAGTATACCCATGGCTAAGCTGTATGAAGCGCGTATGTGGCAGAGGAGATTGGGTGGGGAGGTACTGAAAAGAGGATGGGACAATTACTTGAAATGTAATATCCTGGGATACACTGGGACAGGTTCATAAACCTTTATCCACAATTTTGAAATGCAAAATTCTGTGAGAACAGTTTCTTCGTTACTTTGCTACCAAACGAACTTGTTCCAAACCCTGACCTGAGCTGACAGGACTTTTTCTGTCCAACTAAATGTGAATATTCATCTACTTTGCTCTAGAAATGACTGTGTTTCCTGAGTCCCATGGGAGTATTACATAACCTACAGTATACAATCTGCATTCCCTTTCTAAAAGCTGGATTCTAAAAGACATTTGGCCCCAAAGGGTTTGGTTACATACAACTGTTGTTGACCTGCATACAACTGTTGACCTGCATACAACTCCCAAACAGGTGAGTTCTCCAGATTTAATCCTTCTACCGTTTTCCCACATCATGCAGGTATTTACCTGACCTCAGCTTTTCAATGATTTCTACAACATTATTTTAGTAGACGGATTCACAGGGAACAAAACAGGACAAAGCTGAAAAACAGGCATACCACATACGATTTCACATATGCTGCCTTAAACACACGTGTTTATCTTTTCCTTTGTCACACTTTTCACTGTATCAGTCTGAGAGTTCTGATACTGAGTGTACCCAATCCTGTGCCATAGCACGTGTGTGGTATAGGTAATATGAAAAACAGAAACGTGATGCTGATCTTCAAAAAGAAGATATCAAACTACATTTTAACTGTAAAAATTAACATTCCAAATGATATGTCCATAGATTTGCCTTTTAGCAAATGGAGACAGAACGTGAGGCAGAAAAGAGAAAAAGATGGAAAGATTAGTGCTTGCCTGGGGCTGGCAATGAAAACACAGAATGACCACAAACGGGCACAAGGGATCTTTCTGGGGTGATGGAAAAGCCCTAAAATTGAATTGTGATGGTAGTCCCATAACTCTGTAAGTTTACTACAAATCTGTGAATTGTACACTTAAAATAGGAGACTTTCATGGCATGTAAGTTATACTTCAATGAAGATGTGAAAAAACGAATATCCTAAATTTCTAAAGTAACACTTTTTATGTCCACACCTCATCTTTCTTCCTGATGTTTCAAATTAATACCAGTTCAAATTGGGGGAGAAGGGTGCAATAAATTGGACCCATTCCTGATTATTAAGGGAAAAGGAAAAATCTTGCTCCCAAATGACTAATTTTACATCTAGACAGAGAAGATGAGTTCTTCCAGATATTCCCCTATATTTAGCAAATGAAATAGAAATTATTTCTATTTTAACATGCCACACATGCCTCTCTAATTACAGCATGCATCACATCAAACAGCAGTATTTTGTTTACCACTCATCTTGCAAAGACAGTGGAAACTCCTGAGAACGATGCCAGTCTTCACAGTATTTTCAGGACCTAGGAGGTGTTCAGTATATGATTATATTGAATGCACGGATCTCTTCGCCAGAACCATTGAACACATTTCCATTTGCTTGAACAATATAAAGCAAATTAAAAAGACATTCCCTACTTGCCAGATCAGGGCTTCTCAACCACAGTGTTACTGACATTTTGGCCCTGATAATTCTTCCCTGTGGAGGGCTGTTTTGTGCATTGTAGGATGTATAACAGCATCCCTGGCCTCTACTCATTCACTAGATGTCAGTAGTAGCCCTCACGTCCCTACCCCCTACCCTTGCCCAACAGCTGTGACAACCAAAAATGTCTTGAGACACTGCCACATGTCCTCTGGGTAGCAAAGTCACCCTTCGTGGAGAACCGTAGCTTTAAATAGAAGGAGTATATGACAGATCAGATCAAACTGCTGTGTTCATGTTTCAACAGTGCTTTTCATGTTATCACTTCCTAAAGCTACCGAGAACATCAAGACTGAAAAAGCATAAACCTAGCAAATGATGATTCTCTGACCACAGGCCTTGGCCTATAATGGGGAGAAGAAAAGAAGTTCTTTCTACTCTCCTTGTAACTGTGGAGATGCAAAAGACTTGTTTTGATCCAAGGCTGACAGTTTTCAGGATATGCGGAGCTGCGGAAATCCATAAGAGATGGGTCCAAATGTCAAATGGCCTATGGCTGTAAAACAGTAACAAAAGCAGCGTGTTCATTGCCAGCACTGGGCTGTTTATTATGAACTGTATCTAGGAGAACAATTTTGAAAATGCTACTGAATATTTATTAAAAGAAAAGATCTATAATAATTCAGGTCCTGACCAGCTGCTATTAGTAAATCACTAAGCCAGTTGGAACCTAAAGGTTAAGAACTGTGGTAACAGAAACTATTAAATTAAGTGTAAGTTTAATACTTCAGGGTTTTATTTTTCTCAACAACCACAGCGTTTAGCAATCCTCTTCAATACACCCTGGCACAAAATCTGAAAAGCTATTATCCATACTGTACGCTTTTAATGAGTCTCCGGACTTTTTAGTGTCAATTCTTACTTTGGAGATATTGGGAATTTCACGCTGATGTTAAAAGTTCTAGATGTACATTTTGGGCAAAATGACTGTTATATATTACAGCAAAGAAAAAAATATTCTTAACATTACCTGAATATGCTTACATATTTATCAAGATTCATAATACTTTACTGCAAAGCATCATTATTTTTTATCCAGGAAAACAAAGGAGTACGCGCCTAACCTCAACACTAACAATTTAGGCGCTACAAATGACATCATCGTAGGTTTCAGCCACTTCCGCATTTATCAATCTATTGCATATAAGAAAAAGCTACGGTGGACAGTTACCTGTCAATTCCTAACATTTGAAAACGAAGCATATCTTTAAAAATTACGTTTGTAAAAATATTTATATTTTTCTCTGCATGCCTATTGCTAAACATAAGCAGGTTTAGGACTCTGAAATATTAAGTATATAATTCCTAAATCCACTAAGAGAAAGAACGTACACAATATGCAAAAGCCCTCTATTCAGTCAAGCCATAACTGTACATATAATTATGGTATTCAAATTAGATTACTAATTTAGGCGTGTTCTATCATGTCAAGTGTACACTAACATAAGAAAAGTCAGAATAAAATTGAATGGGAAGAAAAAAGAGGTAAAGAAAATTTAATTACTCTTTTTAGAAAATGAAAACTCCTAGCACATAATATTAAAATATATACCTACGGAAAGATTAGTGGGAAATGCAGCTTAATTATTGCTCTTGGTGGTGAGTAGTAAATACAGTATTGTCAAATTGCCCCAATAGAATGCTAACGCTGTGCCCTGGATTATCATATTTGCATTTGGATGAAACTGGGACACATGAGGCATGAAATGGCCAAATTAACTTTCATTTTACTTCATTTGAATTTCCTCACATATTTTTATAAATACAAAATACAATAAAATCACATATAAAACACCATACTATTTTATATTGTTATTTAAATTCTCATATGCTTATATTGTAATTTCTCAACTACAATGGACTATGCTACTACACTACACCATGTGTATTGATAATTACTAAAGCTAAGATAGTTGCCTAACATTTTTATAAAACTTTAAAAACTTTATAAGCCTATGGTTATTTTAAAAAATCAGCACTAATAACAAAAGATCAACCAACTGAATGTCACAAATACATAAGCCCTTTTGGATTCAGTTTTTTTCCACTGACGCTAAAATGTAAAATTGGCACCATGAAGCTTGAAATTGAGATTTAAAGATAAGCACTGGTACCAGCATTTTGCTGCTTGCTAGAAATTGCTTTCATCTGGAAATTGCCATTTAGCAAGGCTCATAGAAATTTTTTATGAAATAAAAAGAGTAGCATCATAAACTTTTCAAACAGCCATAAAATTCCATGTACATTTCATGATTCTAACACTTCTGTATATTAATAGTTAATATCTGCTTTAACAGTAGTAAAATTAGGTAAATCATAATTTTAGAATATCAGAAGCCAAAATACAAGTTGTAAAACTAAAATAAGCTCTTTTGATTTATCCTGCATCATTTTACACTGCTTAAGAAAAAGACAAATGCTTTAATACTTTGGCATTAAATAGGGAACATAATAGCTGCTTTGGCAAGATAAAGCAAGCTACATCACTTAATATATTTGGAGAATTCAGGAATGATATTATAAAAGGAAAACCAATAGTTTAAACTTAATCTGGCTGACTTAATTCACATACACGCACACATACATGTACACACAGAACGCTTCTCACCTACAACAGCCATTGCAACAACTGAAAAATAAATTTCCTTTGTATCACAGACAGCAAGTTTGACTACAATAATTTTACAGTTTAAAATGTTGAATCCTTTTATAACTTAGATGCTTTTTTAAAGCTTTTAAGATAATGAAAGAAAAAGATGTTCATCTGTGAAAAAAGCTTTCCCCCAGTCTGACTTAATCGCATACATTTGCATGAAGAACCTGTGGCCCACCAAATATAAAGACTGCGGCCAATGCTGTTTCCACTATTAGTGTTTTGAGCAGGCTAATTAAAAATCTCTTAAATATTCCACACCCTGATTTTTCTTTAGTAGCTATTCATGAAGACACAGGCAACATGATGGCGTGGCAAGAAGCCAGAATTTGAAATCAGAACGCCTTATTTGGGGTCCTAGGAGCTCTACCATTCACTAGCTGTGTTATTTCCATCCTAACCCTGCATCTCAGTTCCCTCATCTCTGCAATGGGAGTTAATTCCACCTTTAGGTCAAAATTAAAGGATAAAACAAGTGAGGACTGAAATGCATGATATTAACTAAAACACATGGTAATTATTTCCACCATCCCCCCAAATACTCCAGCTTGTCTATAACTTAATGATGCCTGTTTTTATAAGACAAGTGAAAATTACAGGAAACTGTACTTAATATATCTCAAATAAACCAACGAGCCAAAAGGCTCATTAGTAACTCTAACAAGATTGGTTCACAGGTCCAAACCCTCCACAGATGCTGTGGCCATGCTAAAAGCTTCGTTTTTGTAAACTGTCAAATAATGTGTCATTATCACTGTTCCTTTCGGTGTGCTCATTCATGAATACAACGAGACATGCCTGTTATGGAGAACCAAGCCCTTTATGTGCCAAGAAAGTGATTCTGTCATTCTTCTCACTTTCCCAAGTGGCCCTGTCCTGCTTTCAATGAAGGAGAAAAATGAAAGGAAAAGGAAAACAAGAAACGACAATGCTATCCTATAAGCAGCTTGAGGTTGAGGATCATGCTTTATTCGTGATTTTATTGATTTCTTTCCTTTACCCCACTCCCCATCCACTTTCCACATAGTAGGTCTTCATACTTATTGACAGGAACTAGAAGCTATATGAGAAATAGCCACTGTCATCTGTGTAGATGCAAGCGAGGAAACAGTCAGACCTGTCCCTTTGCTCTCTGCCTTTTCTTTCTATTTCATTCCTTTTGTCACCCGGCTCCCGTTCCCTCATGCACCTCATCCTGCTTTGCCTCTGGCTTCTGCCACTTTGTGTCCAAGCACTTGTCGAAAACTTCCCTCACTTAATCTTACTATCCCATCTCCCTTTCTTCTGCCTGCCACATTGGCCTTCATCTTTTTTTCATTCTACGCACCCTCCCAGGCAGATCACAACCTCAACAACTTCAAATACACGGAAGACTTGCAAACTTTTATCTCCAGCTCAGCCTCTGTCTTGAATTCCAGAACCACAGGCTTGTGCAACTGTCAACTGAATCTCAAGCCCTGGGTGCCCCTCTTGTGCCTCACATCACACAAATCCACCCCTGAATTCATCACTTTCCTTGCATACTGCACCATTCTCTGTATTCACTATCATGACCAATGGCACATCTGTCCCTTCAATCACCCAAGCCAGAGCCCTGGGAGTCATCCATCCCAAAACTCACCATCCCCTCCGTGCTTCTCCTCTCCTTCTCCGATCCCCCCACCTTGATCAGTCTGTTCAGACCTTAAAATCCACACAAGGATTCAACAGCTTTTTTACACAACTGCTTTTTTCCACACCACCATCCTCACATCCCAGCCATTCTTTACAACACGCCCAGAGTGATCCTTCTAAAAGAACGACCTGAATTCATCTGAACCAAATATGGCCCACAAGACCCTTCCCGAAGCGGCTCCAGCCTCTACTCTCCATCTCCAGCTTCACCTACTGCCCCTGATGAGGACCAGTCTCGGGGAAATACCAGCTATTCCACAGACGTACCACCCTCTTCAGCTCCTTCATTGTGTTCCCCCTGGTCCCTCTGGCTCAGAATGTTTTTTGCCAGCCCATTCCCATCCTCAGCTGCCTGGTCCCCTCCAACTCACCCTTCCAGACTCAGATCCTGCCCTGCTTCTTAAGGGAAAGTCATCTCTTTGGAGTCAGGCACCCCTGAGCGAGCTCAGCATCTTTTAGGCATTGGTTCCAACTGCTGTTAAGCATCTTTTCCCTCCCAAGACTGAGACTCTTGAGGGAAGTGAAAGGAATCCTCTTATGTCTGAGGTTTCATCATCCAACACTATGCCTGGTATATTGATATATATCTGGTGAATGTATAAATGAGTAAATATCACTGCAACTAAATTTGGCTCAAACATTGCCAAGCTTCTAGTCATTGATTATGTGTGAATGAGAGGTTCAGAGCTCTCTTTAGAAGGTGTCATGGAAAATATCACAAGGCCACTCCGGTTGCAATTCCCAAGTGCTGAATACAGAAGCTGTGGTGTTCTTGTGTGTAGCCATGTTACAGATTGGCTTTTTTATCGTTTAAGAAAATTGGTCTTGTGTGGTTTTATTGCCTCTGACCTATAGCATGAGCTGCTTCAACATTAAAGTTTCCCAGTAGCTTCAGCAGGTTCAGCCACGTGGGGGTGATGGAGGAAGGAGTACGGGTGGAGGTGAAAGGCCAGAGTGAGTGGAAGCAACATTAACAGCAATGACTGAGTCACAAATACAGCGAGACCTGAACCCCAGGGACCTATCTGAACACCCTTCATTCCTTAGAGAACAAATTCACAGAAAGGCTTCCATATGCAACCTTGGGGCTCCCTGAAGACTGAAATGACAGATGCAGCAATGCTGACTAGTCACACCTTTTGGTACTTTTAGAAAATCAATTGAAATTGATTACTGACAAAGGAATACAAGATATGATATGCGGGGACTGGGTCCTATGAAATTGAAGAGGAAAGTACAAGGCTGCTATTGATCAATTAAAACACTTTTTTAGAAAAACCTGCCTACTCCATAAGGTTCATAGGGTTTCAAGTGCTCTGTAGTTTAAGTAAAGGCCCCCCAATCAGGCCAAATTTCCCTGTCCTCTGCCATAAAATCCACACTTAGAAAATTGAATTTTTCATAAGTTTTTAATCACTCACAGGCTTGAAAATTATACAGTCCTATAAAACCAAGAAGGGGGAGTGGGTGAGACATTAACATGATATACCAAAATATTATAACAAGGACAACAACAAAAATAAAACTCAAAACCCAAGGGATATGAAGAACTTTTTTTAATGGGTTTTTAAAATTGTTTTATTTTGGAAAAGTGTTTCTTACAAAAGGGCAGCTGCACAATACCAAGACCTCTGCAACAAACGTTGGCTCCAGTGTGAAATCAGGAAAAAATAGAGGAGGTGGGGCTCAGGGAAACAGTTTTGGAAATATTACACGTTGGTTTTAAATTCTGCCCTTTCCCTCTGCATTTAGAGTGGCGTTAGACTAGGATGCAGACACAGAAGATGTGACACAACGTTCCTTTTCTGAGACAACACACTTGCACTTTGCTTGTGAGACATACTTGTTCATTTACTTTAAAAACCATCAGTTCATCATGAACAACACATGACACTGCTGTAGTAATACTCACTACTGATTAAATCATTTTTGATTTAATTTTTTAGAAATCACCTAAGAAAATCTCAGGTTCCTACACTTCTCTCTTCGATGAGAATGACGCAAGCATGTGACATCAAACACAAAGTTTGCACGCCTCTCCACTGTGTCCCATGATCAGTGGAAGGCTTTATGCTTCCTATTTCACAATGCTAACATGGGGGTTTCTTTTCTGAGCTCACTGCATGAACTAAGCTTTAAGCTCTTCCTCCATAGAGATCTGGAAGACGGTGGGCACGGACCTTTCCACCATCCCTTTAGCTCTATCCTAGGGTCACTGTGGGGAGAGCATGAGATGGTATAGGATGATTTTGAGAAGCACAATATAGGATATCTATATGACACAGCTGAACCATAAGAAGGCCCCCAAATTGGATGCAGTAGAATGCTAGGCCTCATCAGACTCCTGGCCTCCACTCTTGCCTCAGAAACACACTAGTGTTATCTTGGACAAGTGCTCTGACCTTTCTAGGCCTCAGTTTCCCCTTGGGCAATAAAGGATAACAAAGTAACCACACAAGGTCACTGATTAAAGTAAATATTGTATGTACAGTCCTTAGCATGGCAGCCAGCCCACGGTAAGGGCTCTGTGTTAGCTATTCATTCCATCCAGTAAGGATGTGGCAGATAAATCATACTCGGAGCTGTCTTTCCCCACACCCACCCCTCGCCCTCAAATTCAGCAACGTCCCAGCCTTGCGGGACTGTCTCTGCCATGTTGCACATGAACAGCTTGCTTGTAGAACCAAGACTAGTATAACCTCCAACAAGTTTCTCCCGGATGTATGAGGCAAGAGCTCTCGAAATACAATCAGCCCCAGGCTCCCCAAGCCCAAAGGGAAGATAATTCAAAACAGTAGAGATGACTGGGGAGAGTAAATGGTCTTCATTCACTTTATCCATATTAAAATTAGCTTGCATTTCTTGTACGTAGGTCTTCTGACAGCAAGGATAGCTAGATGTCGGAGGCAAGTTATTTGGCGATTTAGAGGTAAGCCAATAAATAGTTAACATAGACAAAAAATAAAACTGAACTATGTAAATTCTAAAGAATGAGTTAAAAGTAAATTATGGACCCAGGTTGAGTCACAAAAGTGACTGAGGAAGATTTTTACTGTAGAATGACCCAGAGCAGAGGAGCATTTGAAATGTAAGGAAAAGCACTTGAAAGAGTAAAAAGGAATATTTGTACTCTGACAAGGAGGGCTAAAACTGCAGAAAGACTCAGTTGATGGCAAGGACTCTATCTGGCACCCTCCTGGAAGCTCACACCCAGAGACTTCTGATTTGATTTGATTTTTTTTTAATTGAGATATAATTGACATATAACACTATTCATTTCAGGTGTACAACATAATGAATCAACATTTGTATATATTGCAAAATGATCACCATGATGAGTAGTTAACATTTCATCTCACATAGTTACAATTTTTTTTCTAGCGATGAGAATTTCTAAGATCTACTCTCTTAGCAACTTTCAAATATGCAAGCCAGTATTATTAACTGTAATCAACATGTTGTACAGAGAGTTTTGACTTTAAAAAAAAGCCCACTTAGAACATCTGTATTGAAGTACCTTTCAGTGGTAGGATACCAGGTTTCTTTAGATATTAAATCAGTCTGTAAGCCGTCTGTGGCCCACGTGCCCTTTACAGAAATTAGATTTTTATATCTAGAAAACAGAGTAAATATTTACCAAGGGCCAGAATACTATGTAGATCTGGATGATAATCTAAGAAAGCCACAGGAAAAAAGCCTTTCAATCATTCCCAACTTTCGGAAGTCAAGTGAAAAGTTTGACAGGCTGTGGACCAGACTTTTAACAAAGTAGAGTCCATGGGGGATTGGTTCCAGGACCCGTGAGGATACCAGAATCAGTGGATGCTCAAGTTCCTCATATAAAATAGCATTATATTTGCATAGAACCTTAAAGTTTATTCTCCCACATACTTTAAATCATCTCTAGACTACTTATAATACCTAATAATACAGTGTAAATGCCATGTAAACAGTAAATATGTAAATGCTACAATATGTAAATAGCTGCTGGAGCAAAGCAAATCAAATTTTGCTTTTTGGAACTTTCTGGAATTAAAAGTATATACATTTTCAACCCGAGGTTAGTTGAATCCACAGATGTGGAACCCGAGGATACGGAAGGCCAACTGGACTGCTCACACAGGACCCCTGAAACTGCTTCCCACCACACTGGTACTAGGGCCCAGAGGAAGCATGCTTATTTAATATGAAATGTAAACTACTTCCATTTCTGAACATACAGTACACTATGCTGCAAAGTGCAAGGCCTCTCTCTCTGCCCCAGGGGTGTTCTCCAGCTGGGACTGAATTCATGCCCACAGATGATGCTGATTGTGGATCGATGGATGACCTGCTTGCGGTTGCTCACTAGGCTGTGTGGATCCTGCAGCTACATCTGCAGGCGGGAAACAAACCTGGGAGTGCTGTCCTCCAGCGGGAAGCGTGGGAACGGTAACATACCATTTTCTTTCTCTTGATTCTCTGAATATGTGAATAGGGAAGTGAAAAGCAATGGAATCCACTTCAAACCGAAGGAGAAAAACTCATTTCACCTGCTGGCATCTCTACCATGTGCTAATGTAGGCAAGCTTTTAAGCAATAATTATGATAATAATAATAGCTCCCAGTCATGGAGAACTATCTTGTGAGTTAAGCACTTTGCATACTTTACTGCTTAAAGAAAATTTCCTCATCTGTAAATTAAAGATAATAACGCACCCATTTTATTATGTTATTATGAGGATTCAAGGAGAAGAGATGGAAAAAGCAGTTTGCAAGTTGAGGCAGCAGGGCCAAAAAGGACAGGGTTTGAAACAGACAGACATGGGTTAAAATCCTAACTGCGATTTCTACCATTTGATCTTGTTGAGTCCCAGTTTCCTTTTCTCCAAAGTGGAAATGAAGCTACCCACCTTGGAGAGGAATTGAAAGAGACATTTGGTCAAACACCAGCTGGTGTCTGCATTACCAGGAGGTATTCAATAAATGCTCATACCCTCTCTCCTATTATACATGTGAACTGCTTCTGTTAACCTCCATCAGCAGCCATTCAATGTCCACAGAATCCAAAGATGCATTTCCTTTCCTAGGGATAATTTTACTCAGTTTAATAAGCCAGACACTGGTTCAGTAGCTTTAAATCTATGAACTCACTTAATCCTCACCACAATCCAGGGAGGTAGGTACTGTTATCCCCATTTTACAGACAAAGACACTGAGGCACAGAGTTTAGGTAACTTGCCCAGATTCAAACAGATGGTACCCGAGCTGCCAGCATGGCTCCCTTGTCTGTCCTCCTAACCATGATGTGACAGTGCATCATGTTAGGAGGGGGTCGACCTGTTTGTGCTTCCATGCTCTGATGTAATCTCTTCTAGAGATGAGCAATGGCTGCTCTCACCAAGTACAAAGCGTTGACTATCTTTTCAACTTTTGAAATTACATTTTGTGTATTTTCTTAGAATTCCTTAAAAAAAAACTACGATATGTTTTTAAATGAGGTGCCTATAACTAGTTCATCTTGTTCCATGTGCTAGAATGCTATAAATAAATGTGCTGCTTTTTCTAAAGAGTACCTAAATAAATCCTACATCAAAACACAACCCTGAGTTTTGGTTTAAATGTTTATTACAAGTCCAAATTAAAAAAGATATATTAGGGCAGTCAATGTTATCTGTTTTTTTAAACTACTGACTTCTATACCAAAAAATTGGAATATTCTCCTTATTTCTAATGTTCACTGTCTTAACAGTCATAGCAGTACTGTATGGTATTTCAAAGTACTCCTTTTACAAATTTAATCAACTCAAATATTAAACATCTATGATGATAATCTATTGCTCTGCTTAAAAGGAATCTCTAGGGGACAGATGAGAGAAAGGTTAAAGAATTCTAGAATTCTATCCTTCAAAGTAGGGCAGGGCAGCTACCTATAAATCATGCTCTTTGTTTATTAAGATAATTAAGCCTATCAGTACACTTAACTTTCAGACTCAACAATTGTCTGGCATGAACAATTTCCACTTTTTCTAAAACAAAGGGGATGTGTTCAAAGGGGTCCTCTGCAAGCTCTCTGTACAATGCATGCTATTTTAAAACATGATTTATGTGTCTAATTCCTGGAGCTGCCTTGAAAAATATACTGGGGTTTTCCTTGCACACTCCCTATTAGGAGAAGACACTCCAATTTGAAGAGTGCACTCTGTTTCAGACTGCAGGGTGCTATATCATGTCAACATTTTCATTAAATACGTTCAAGCTAGACCTAAAACAAATGGAATGGAGAGTCACAGCTGCAGCCACTGCAGAGACAGTTATCCTGCCGCGAGGCTTACATAAGAGGTGCAGGACAGTGAGGGTGAAACCCAAGTGTCATCATCTGAACACTATTGCTTTGAGACTTGCTCACATTCTTAAAGCGTGTGAAATCACACACGCTGAGCGGGTTTCTCATTTTATTTGCCTTATAGCACAAAACTCTAGGTTGACATATAAGTTGTCTTTCCCTAAAGGACTGGGCTCCAATTACAACTTCTGCCTAGGGGAAGAGAAAAGTGGGATGCGCGGGAAGCCTGAGAGGGAATGACTTAGCCCCCATCCCCAAAGATCTATCGCATCCAGGAATATTACTAGAGTCATTGCCTTGAGGACTTGGGATGGAGGTGACAGGACCCCCCTACCACCCCCCAGACCCCCCCCCCGCGCGCGCGCGCGCACACACACACACACACACACACACAGTCAAAGGGCTCGGAATGTGCAATCAGCAGCAGGCAAAATGCCCTCAGAGCACCTGTCCTCTCACAGCACATTTCCAACTGGCACGTTCAGCAGAAGCTGGAGCCAGTTCTCCCGGGACTGCTCCTCTCCCCGCGTGCCCTGTCCGCGGCTTCGCACCCTCAACTCCCCAAGCTGGAGCCCTGCTAACAAGAGGTGCCACCCCCAGCTTCCCACGACGTGAAGATAACAAAAACGAACCTCCCCTTCCCGTGGCGCCCTCCAACTTCAAAAACTACAGTCAACTTACTGGGACGCTGGCGACGGGGAGCCTTCGGGGGGGGACCGCGCCCCCGCTGCGCACAGAGCGCCGCGGCCCCGCACTGCCCGGGCGGCGGCGGGTGCGGGGCGAGGTGCTGCCGCTCTGCACCAGCCGCCTTGGCTCTGCGGTGCCAAGCGCGGCGGCGGCGGCGACGACAGAGGTTGCACCCTGCCGCGCGGTCCCGAGCGCTGCAGCTGCCGCCAGTCCCGGAGTGCGGCGCTTCGAGCCCCTGGTGCGTGTCTCCGGCTCCGAGGGAATCGGGGCTCAACAAGGAAGGCGGCCAGGGAAAAGCCGAGGCGCTGTAGCGGGGAGAGCTGCCAGCCCGCTCCCAGGCGGTCGATCACATCGCGGGCGCGCCGACAAGCGAGCGGGAAGGCAGGCACGCAACGCAGTCAGCACTCGCCGCCGCGCCGCGGAGAATGACAAGCGCCGAGGCGGTGCAGCCGTGCGGGGCGCGGGGCGCGAGTGCGCATGAGCCCGGCCCTCTGCGGCACGTCACGGGGGAGGGCGGGGCGGGGAGGGGGCGAGGCGGGCGGGGCCGGGTTGGGGCGCGGGGCGGATCCGGGTGCGATGCCCCGCTCCCTCGTGGGAAGGTACCGGAAGTCTCCCGCCTGGGGTTCGGTGAACCTTAAGCTGTGTGGTTTAACTTGTTTGTCTCCAGAGTCCATTGTCTCTGAAAAACCACTGTTTAATCTAAGCGATCCTTAGGGCCCCTGGCAAGCCTACAAAAGCCAATTTAACTCAGGTTATGGTTTAACCTTAAAAAGCCGGGATTTAGGGAACAATGTACCTTGGCTGTACATTAAAGTAACTTACGGAACTAGTAAGAGCCCTTTTGCCCCGTCCGCACCCCAGAATCCAGAATAGTAAGTACATGAGAATCTCTAGATGGGGCCCAGGTATCGTTAGGTTGTAAAGCTTCCCAGGTGACACCAAGGTACAGTAGAGCTTCTCAAAGGTGTGACAGAATCTTCTGGGGATTTTATCAAAATGCTGGTTCTGATTCAGTAGGTTTGGGCACTATGGGGAGATTCTTCATTTCTAACAAGCTCTCAGATGATGTCAGCCCTGCAGGTCCAGACCACCCTATCTTGGCTACTGGAAGTGTGGTCTAGAATCCAGAGTAGAGCTTCTGATCTGCGTGAGAATCACCCGAGTAGCTTTCTGAAAATGCAGAACATATTCACGGGCCCTATCTACAGTGGTTATGTTTCAGCCGCTGGGCAAAGGTGGGTCTCTGGAATTCCATTCCTAAGGAGCATGCTCGATGAGTCTGATATAGGTGTTGTTTGAACCAAACTTCAGGATATTAGACCAGCAACTAGGAGTTGGGAATAGACCTTTGCAGTGAGAAGCACCAAGCCGGGTATTGAACTCAAGACATCTGACTGCAAGTCCAACTCCAACTGGTGCTTTATCTCACTAGTCCAAATTTTCTACAATTATTATGCATTACTCAGTAGGAAAAATATATAAATCATGTTAAACAAACACACAGCACACACACTGTATTCCTTACACATATCATTAAAGGAGGCTTAAATCTGGCCTGGGAAGAAGGCTGGTCAGGAGGGGAGGTATGGGAGTGGGGAGCAAAGTGATGGAGTAAGAGATGTTAGACGGCCTGTTCTATAGTGCATTGCAGAGGGAAGGCTGTGTAGCAGGAAACAAACCTAGATCCTGGAAAGGTGCCTTGGAGAAGAAGACCCAGGGACTAGACGTGGTCTCCTGTCCGGGAGCACAGGGTGAAACTCAGGTATTCCAGAACTTATTAATGTATGATACGTCATATACATTACCTCACTGAAATCTCACAATGGTCTCGTAAATTGGATAAAAGAGATTTATGCTCATTTTACAGATTTTAAAATGTTGACTTGCTCCAACAGCGGGACTTGAATGAGAGTACAGATCTGAGTGTTAGACACAGCTTCTATAACTCTAAGGAAAACGATTCAGATCTTACAAGGAAAATGGTTTCTGTTTATTATTCACATCCTTTAAAGGCTGTGCCTAAGTGTTGAGTTAGAAAAGCTTTCGTTTTTGGAGGGAAGAAATCCATTTTGCATCTTCACAGCAGTTTTGCAGCTCCACAAGTTGGGATACATTACAGTTACACAGGGCAGGCTTCACTGAGAGGTTCAAAGAGCGACATTCACATTTTCTGGTGACAAGTGTGATTACCATCCTCATTTTATCCAGGCCCAAAGAAGCTAAGTCATTTAGGCAAAATCCAGGCAAGAGCCAGTCTCAGGCCTCCGTCCTTCTCCTCTGCTCTCCTGTCAGCAAATGACCTCCTGAAGATTGTTTTACATTTCCAAATTTTTACTGATTTGCCATCAGTAAATTAGAACCCAAAGGTATTCCAAAGTCACTCGTTGATATAGAACCAGAAGTGTCAGGGACAATTCTTGTGCTTGCGGTAAATGCTCTGGACTATATTCCCAGTGTGAATAAAGCTTTGGAAGAAAGTGTGTGATGTTTATATGCAGTCTCCCAATCCAGAGGTTTGCTTTGGAATGCTATACTGTAAACTATGTCTGACCCACCTTTGTCTTTACTTCCAGTATAACTCTTCCATTAGAGCTATTCCTCTGTGTGATTATGAAAAAATTAATAAATGAATGCCTAATTCAAAGAGAATTCTCTATAAATGGGGGAGATGGTTGTGGAAATTTGTTAGTTCCATTTTTAATAAGAAAATATTTTAAATTACAAAAAACACAAAGTTAGCATAACAGTCATGTTGGGCCTTTTAGGAGAGGTGTCCAAAGTTGTCGTCCTGTTTTCTTAGGTGTTAGAAACTCCAATCAAAATATTTATCTGTATAGTGTATGAATTCACTTGAATATTGACTTTAAGAGAACCAGGATTTGATTTTATAAAAAGTTAATTAGTATGACCCACTGCCACTGTACTTTGAGCTACTATCATTGGCATTAAACACACGAAATATGTAATTGCCTTAATATTGGCTGTGTATTAATATTGATTGTGTCTGATCTATAATTTGTTTCTCATTAGCTGCTGTTGTTGTCTAGCAGGGATAGCAGCTACGTTATTTTTCTCTGAGGTATGTATTCCTTAATGGGTCAGCAAAGTCTGCTCTTTGGCCGAGAATTTCTTCATTCAATGCCTTTAAAAGTCCCAATAGTGAGGATTTCAATTATACAGATGGTAGAGACTCCCTTGAACCTATTCTCTGCTCATTCAAGAAACTGTACCTAGAATAGATTTTTATTAAACTCTTTCTGCTGAGAATCATGGGCTTATCACTGAGCTGAAAGGTTTTGGCCCCCAAATTCTCTGTACTTGTTAATTACATTTCTTCATCCATTTCACTCAAAGAGATTCTTTGACATGAAAATCTTCCACCCTCTGTCTAATTCATAGTGATAGCCCAGGTCAGAGAGCTGGGGAGACCAGGGGACTGGCAAAGCTGAGACGGAAGTGGGCACATAGAGTTAGATTTCACTAGGGGAAAATGAGGTTGCCATAAAAATGAACACGAGTTACTCTTGATTTTTTGCACATGGTTTATTACCAGGTTTGCCTTGTTTGAGCACATGCAGCTGCTAGTAACTTCACAGGAAACCAAAACTGAATCCCCGGTGGGATGTAGGGGTGGGGGAGGTGGGAGTGGAGATAAGTAGGTTAGCATTCTGTCTTTCTTATCCTGGGCCACTTTTGAAAACTATTGAAAAGCCCAATTCCTCTTTCCCTGACACAGGAAAGTTAAGAAGCACCTGAATTTCAAATGCTTACTTCTCAACTGTTTGTTCTATAGAGTTTGTTTAGAACTTAGGACAGCCTGATCTGGATTTTTTAGGCTAGCTCCAAAATGTTTTTTAAACCTACAAATAAATTAATATAGTGTTTATTGCAACTCCAAGCTTGAAAGGAAATAGGTGCTAGATGAGGATTCTGGCCCAGTGGTAAGAGAGGGGTCTGGGGCAGGGGAGAATGGAATTTAGGGACCAAAGAGGAAGACTGCCTCTGGTCTTGGTGGCCGAGAAGCAGAGGCTGACGAAGACTGTTTATCAGTAGCCTCTGAGATGAACTTTGGAGAAGTATGAGCCTGTGACCAAGAAGAGAAATAGCAGTTGAAACTGTACCTGCAGCTTAGCACTTGCATTTCCTTAAAGTGTTAAGGGTGCCACGTTTGACTTAATCTATAGGAATGAATGATCAGCGATTACTAAATAGGTTATAAATCCCTTATAAATAGATACATGCTTAAAGAAGTACTGCAGAAATGTACATTCAATTTTAATCTCTAAGAATTACCTACCCCTCCCTCCCAAGCAAGTTGTCCACTAATAGAAGGAGAAGGCGGCCAGTTGAGAGACCATGTGCACAGTTGGAACCACACAGAATTGTCTGGCTCTGGCTTCCAGCATCCCCATCTGTCAGCTGTAATCACATGGCTACCATCTTTGATTACCTAACATGGAATAACAATAGTTTTAAGCACATAGTAGGTTCCTAATGAATGCCAGATATTAGGGTTAGCTTTTTTTTTTCTCCTAGAGTTAAACGCTGTAGCTAGATGTCTCCTAATGCCCATTTTATCATTTTAATGTAAGCAATGATTAACCATAGTTTGTAAAGGAGTGCTTTCCCTTTTTGACAGAAGACTTAAGAATGACTTTAGGGCTCCTCTGAGAACAGGGAAACCATGAAGAAAAGGCTTTCAGGGGAGATCAAGACAAAGCCTGCCTCACACTCTTACTCTCTGGCCTCACACTGTACTGCAAAGGAAAAGGCAGGGCTTAGGACTTGACACTTCCAGATCTTTCTATTGGGAGAAAGAAATTATGATGGGAAAGAGACAGTACTTAACAAAAGTGAGAACAGAGAGTGTCTTAAGGAAATGTCTTTACATTGCAGATTAAAGAATGGATACCCATCATCCTTTGTCATCCTGACCTTACATATTCCTTAAATTTCTATCCTGACATTGCTGCTCAAGATTCGTGGCTGTAAAAGTGATGTGAGGATGTGTTACTCATCATGTTGACCGAGATTCCTTAGGTTCACTTTTTCCCTCTTCTGCCTTTATCACTTCCATAGAATACAATTCTCACAAGCTCAAGTTTGAAGTAAGTGTCAGAGAAAACCGAGTGTTTCATTATCAGCCAACAAACAAAAATTCAAGATTGAAAAAGGAAGGTGTACACAGTTATGGAGAGTTTTACTTGCAGGAGGAGCTAGTTGCTCGCTCTCCAAAGTCAGAAAGGTATGAAAAGCTTTCCGGGGCTAAAGCATTGCTGTCATTTCTTTCTCCATTCCTACCCTCTCAACGTTTTTTCAGCAAATAGACTTTTCTGCTCTCAATCCTGTATCCTCCCTGGAGTGGAGGCATATCTCGTTATGGAGGCACGCAAGATGACAGGGAGGGGGAATTCAGTATACTGTGGCTTTTTCTTTGAACCAGAAGCCCATTTAGGACTGGAGGAATATGCACTGTTTGCTTGACTTTCTTCCTCAGTCTGCCTAAGGTTACTTATCTGGAAAATGCGGATATTAAAAGTAGCTCTTATTATTCTCTGAAAGACTCAGCTATTTACCTATTCCTACTTCACCAGGAAGAAGGAGAATTTAGTTTCTGCTGAACTCTTTTCCCTTCCTTACTCCCAAAGAGAACATCTTCTAGAGAGGAATGCTAGGGAGGACTAGGGAGAGTGAGGGCTCCCCAAAGTTTCCGTACACTTGGCAGTGATCAACCCTACTATTCTGAACAGGCAATAAAACTCCTGGAATTTGAGATGTTGCTTGTGTGGTTGGTGGTCACACTCTCAGTGGAGACTCAAACATATTGGTTGGCAGATGAAAAAAAGTACAAGCATGTAGCCTGAAGGAAAGGCAGACCTTGGAGATTTCACAGCAATTCACATAGAAGAATTCCCAGAGGCAAAAGCCATAAAATAAACCATCACTCCAAGAGGTCTTGTAAAAACAGCAGTTGGTTTTAGAAATATTTTATCCCAAATTCCACCAAAGTGCACATGGTATTTCCTGTTTCTGGAGACGCAGAAGAAAATTAAGCCCTGTTTGAAAGAAAGCAAGCAGAGCCAGATGTTGGTGTTGGTAATGATCTGCAGAGCCTAACACTCATGTGGCAGCAGTCGGGGGAAATGTACGACAGCTGTCTGAAGCCATGGGAGCTTAATTTCTCTTGGCTAGAAAAGAAACAAAGTGTAGAGGCTGTTTTGTTTATAAATACAATGGACAGCTGAGCCCAAGAGACATTATTTTGGTTTGTAGAGCCAGTAACAGCAATTTTACATATTATTTATATTCCTTTGACATACTTTGTCCAAATCACTTATTCAAGAATGTTCAGTATCCAACCAACTATAATGCCATTCTAAAGTGATTTTTTTTTCCAGAAAATACTAGACTATTAGATTTTAAAACCAATTATAGGCGATTTGATAGTAGTTTGCTTTGTCTATATTAGTAATTAGAATTTGGTTCTGAAAATACGTGATTGGGCTTCTTGATAAAAAGAGCCTTGGGTATATAGGAGTGATTACAGTCTACTTTATCTTTTGCTATACCCCACCTTGATTCTTCTGCTTTGGTCAAACTGGTTTGCTCTTCATTGCTTCACATCCTTTGTACTTTGTTGCTTTAGTGTTTCACTGTTTTATTTTGTTTTGTTTTTTATTCCCTGTGTTATTTAATTATATTCAATTGACTTTTATGCTGATAACATTTTCCCACTTTAACAATTTATTTATTTCCTCTCTTTTAAAAAACTGAAGTATAATTGACCTAGAACACTATGTTAATTCCAGGTACATAACATAGTGACTCAATATTTCTATACATTACAAAATAATCACCAGGATATGTCTAGTTACCATCTGTCACCATACAAAGTTGTTACAATACTATTGACTATATTCCCCAGGCTCGACATTTTATCCGCATGACTCATTTATTTGTAACTGGCTGTTTGTACCTCTTAATCTCCCTCACCTATTTCACTTATCCCCCCACCCCTACTCCTCTGGTGACCACCTGTTTGTTCTCTGTATCTGTGAGTTCATTTCTGTTTTGTTATGCTTATTCATTTGTTTTGATTTTTGGATTCCACATATAAGTGAAATAATATGGTATTTGTCTTTCTCTATGTGATTTATTTCACTTAGCATAATACCCTCTAGGTCCATTCATGTTGTTGCAAATGGCAAGATTTCATTCTTCTCTATGGCTAATATTTTACTGTATGTGTGTGTGTGTATATATATATATACATATATATATATATATATATATCACATCTTTTGCATTCATCTATCAATGGACATTTAGGTTGCTTCCTTATCTCAGCTGTTGTAAATAGTGCTGCAATAAACAAAGGGATGCATATATCTTTTTGAATTAATGTTTTTGTTTTCTTTGGAAAAACACTCAGAAGTGGAATTGCTGGATCATATGATAGTTCTATTTTTTATTTTTTCTGGAACCTCCATATTGTTTTCCATAGTGGTCATACCAATTTGCATTCCCACAAACAGTGCACAAGGATTCCCTTTTCTCTACATCCTTGCCAACACTTTTTATTTGTTGTCCTTTTAATAATTGTCTATTCACATCCTCTGCTCATTTTTTAATCAGTTTTTTTTTAATGTTGATTTGTATGGGTTCTTTTTTTATTTTGGATATTAACCCCTTATCAGATATGACACTTGCAAATATCTCTCCTATTCATTAGGCTGCCTCTTAGTTTTGTTGAGAGTTTCCTTTGCTGTGCAAAAGCTTTTTACTTTGATATAGTTCCATTTGTTTATTTTTGCTTTTGTTTCCCTTGCCTGAGGAGACATATCCAAAAAAATATTGCTAAGACTGATGTCAATAGCATACTGCCTATGTTTTTTCTAGGTATTTTATGGGTTCAGGTCTTACATTTAAATCTTTAATCCATTTTGAGTTTATTTTTCCATATGGTATGAAAAAGTAGTCCAGTTTGATTCTTTTGCGTGTAGCTGCCCAGTTTTCCCAGTATTATTATTGAAAATTCAGTCTCTTCCCCATTGTATATTCTTACTTCCTTTGTCGTAGATGAATTGTCCACAGAGTGTGGGTTCATTTCTGGGCTCTCTATCCTGTTCTATTGAACTATGTATCTGCTTTTGTACCAGTACCATGTTGTTTTGACTACTATAACTTTGTAGTATGATTTGAAATCAGGTAGCTTGATACCTCTAGCTGTGTTCTTTCTCAAGATCGCTTTGGCTATTTGAAGTCTTTTGAGTTTCCACGCAAATTTTAGAATTATTTGTTCTCATTCTGTGAGAAATGCCACTAGTTTTTAAATAAGGATTGCATTGAATCTGTAGATTGCCTTGGGAAGTATGACATTTTAACTATTAATTCTTCCAATCCATGAGCATGGTATATCTTTCCATTTGTTGTCTTGTCTTCAACTTCTTTCATCAATGTCTTGTAATTTCTGAGTACAGGTCTTTTATCTCCTTGGTTAGATTTATTCCTAGGTATTTTATTCTTTTGGATGCAGTTGTAAATGGAATTGTTTTCTTAATTTCTCTTTTTGATTGTTAGTCATTAGTGTATGGAAATGCAACAGATTTCTGTAGATTACTTTTGTATCCTGCAACTTTACTGAATTCATTTATTCTAATAGTTTTTTGGTGGTGTCTTTAGGATTTTCTTTATTTAATATCATGTCATCTGAAAATAGTGACGGTTTTACTTGTTCCTTTCCAGTTTGGACTCTTTTTATTTCTTTTTCTTGTCTCATTGCTGTTGAATAAAAGTGGCAAGAGTGGGCATGCTTGTCTTGTTCCTGATCTTAGAGGAAATGCTTTCAGCTTTTCACCATTGAGTATAATGTTGGCTGTGGGTTTCTCATATATGGCCTTTATTATGTTGAGGTATATTCCCTCAATACCCACTTTGTTGAAAGTTTTTATCATAAATGAATGTTGAATTTTCTCAAAAGCTTTTCCTGCATTTATTGAGATGATCATATGATTTTTTTTTCTTCAGTTTGTTAATGGATATACCACATTGATTAATTTGCAGGAATTGAACCCTCCTTGTATCCCTGGGATAAGTCCCACTTAATCATGATGTATGATCCTTTTAAGGTATTCTTGAATTTGGTTTGCTAATATCTTGTTGAGGGTTTTGCCTCTATGTTCATCTGTGATATTGTCCTGTAATTTTCCTTTTTTTTTTGTGGTATCTTAACTAGCTTTGGTACCAAGGTGACACTGGCCTCAGAATAAGTTCAAGAATGTTCTTTCCTCCGCAATTTTTTGGAATGGTTTGAGAAGGATGGTATTAGCTCTTTAAATGTTTGGTGGAATTCACCTTTGAAGGCATCTGGTCCTGGACGTTTGTTTTTTGGGACTTTTTAAAAATTATTGATTCAATTTAATCAGTCTCTTTATATTTTCTATTTTTTCTGATTCAGTCTTAGGCGATTGTACATTTTTAAGAATTTATCCATTTCTTCTAAGTTGCCCATTTTATTGGCATATACTTGTTTATAGTAATCTCTTATGATCGTTTGTATTTCTGTGGTGTTGGTTGTAACTTCTCTTTCATTTCTGATTTTACTTATTTGAGCCTTCTCTCTTTTTTTCTTGATGAGTCTGGCTAAAGGTTTATCAATTTTGTTTATCTTTTC
Organism: Balaenoptera borealis; assembly: GCF_965194805.1. NCBI lineage: Eukaryota > Metazoa > Chordata > Mammalia > Artiodactyla > Balaenopteridae > Balaenoptera > Balaenoptera borealis. The sequence continues at coordinate 59,081,917 of NC_138876.1, read as the reverse complement.
AAAGAACCAGCTCTTAATTTCCTTGATCTTTTCTACTACTTTAAAAAATCTCTATTTCATTGTTTCTGCTCTGATCTTTATGGTTTCTTTGCTTCTACTAAGTTTGAGTTTTGTTTGTTCTTCTTTTTCTAGTTCCTTTAGATGTAAGGTTAGGTTGTTTTTGAGATTTTCTTCTTTCCTGAGGTAGGTTTTTATTGTTATAAACTTCCCTCTTAGAACTGCTTTTGCTGTTTACCATGGATTTTGAGTCATTGTGTTTCCATTTTTGTTTGTCTCCATGTATTTTTTAAATTTCTTCTTTGATTCCTTCAGTGACCCATTGGTTATTTACCAGCATAATGTTTAACCTCCACATGTTTTTTGAGGTTTTTTTTTTTTGTACTTTATTTCTTCACTGTTGTTTTTTACTCAAGTCCTCCTTTCCCACTTCTGTCCTTCAAATACCAGCCATACTTTAATGCCTAATGCATATCTCGCCATGTCCATGTAGTTGACCTTGATCATCGTAGCTCTCCTGCTGGAGAGATCTCTACTCCTTTTGGGAATCTGTAACACCTACTGTCTATATCATCCATGTGGCACTTATCCCAAACTGTTCCTGTTTCCTAGCACAGACCTTCAAAAACCCTTGGAGTTTCTTGGGTGATAAGAGTGTCTTATGATATACATAATGAACTTCTTTGGACCATACCTGAGTTTATGCTAGTGAGATATGGAGGAAAACCAACCATGTGCTTAGAAGGTTGGAAATTTCAGCCCCACTACCTGACCCTGGGGAGGGGAGAGGAGCTGGAGATTGAGTTCAGTTAAATGGCCAATGATTTATTCAGGCACCCCTGAATAAATGCAATGAAACCTCAATTAAAAAAACTCAAGACACTGAGGCTTGGGGAGCTTCCTGGTTGATGAACATATCAATGACTCAGAGGGTTATGCACTCTGACTCCACACAGACAGAAGCTCCTACATGCCACAGTCTTCCATACCTTGCCCTATGTACTCCCTCATCCGGCTGTTCTGTCCTATAATACACTTCGTTTGGGTTTCAACCCAAATACAATGAGAATAATCTGGGAACCTTAAAAAGAAGATAATAAACTGGTAATCTTAAATATAAAATTTTCCTAAGTTCTATGAGTCATTCTAGCCAATTATTGAATCTGAAGGAGCATTGTAGGAACCTCTGAATTTGTAGCCAAGTCAGATGGAAGTGTGGGTAGCCTGGAGACCCCACTTGCAGCTGGCATCTGATGCAAGGGAAGTCTGTTGGGGACCTTGCACTTTAGCTTGTGGTATCTGATGCTAACTCCAGTTAGTATTAGAATTGAATTGAATTGTAGGACTACCAGTTGGTTTCAGGGAATTGGCATCAGAATGCAAAATTACACTGTGTGATTATAAAGACACACAATGTTTTTGTGTTGTCCTTATTTATAGTGTTGATTAATATAGAGCAGAAATGACATCACCATCTCCAGATGAAGAAGAGAGCAATTATATCAGGAGATTATGTCTATATCAGTCAATCAGCTCAAGTTGATTGGTGGTCGGTGAAGTAATCGACACATTTTAGCATGTGCGTCCCATCTCTCCAGCTGGACTGTGTGCTTGTGGAAGTCAAGTCCACATTTCCTATGTCTTTATATTTCAAACCATGCCTTGTGAATTGTCTTAAAAAATCCTAAGTACTAATGATATGCATTATGGTTGATATGATGATGTACAAATAAGTACTTATTAATTATAATACTCATCTTTCATTTCATGCCTATTTAACAGTCTTGTCTCTATGGACATTACTTTAATACTTTTTTTTCTCTCCTTATTTCACAAATAGGAAAGGATAAGCCATAGATAAGCCTCTTTCCTAAAATCTCAGGGTAAGTCAGGACCAGACCTGAAATTAAAAGTCCATCTCACTTAGCCTATGACTTAGCTTATCACACCCTCCTTAAGTATTAAGAGCTACTGGTCTTCTTCAGTTCCATTCATTCTGTGAATGATGATAGACAGTGATATAGTCATCGAAGTTCAGAAGCAGGTTCTATTATGCATAGTGAGCTTGTCGTTCATTTAGCCTTATGTTTATGCTAGTAATTAAACTCAATGTCATTTTGCCAAATTAAGTTAGTGAGTCATTTATACTGATAGGAAATGTTAGGAATCTAACTTAAGACATACACTCTTAAAGAGCAAAAGAAATAGACTTCAAGCATTGACAAAAACAGAAACATTTTAAAAAAGGAATCTCAAGTATATAAAAATAACTGTACTGCCTATCTAGCAGGTTAAAATTTATTTAGCTCTATTGAGTTGTAGCTGGACTCACTCTTTGAGTCTTCTTCATGTTATATAGCAGAACTGCAACAATAACTTTGCAGCCAGAGGAGTTTCTAATGACTTTGGGGGATACCAGCTAACGATTTATTTCAGGAGGGAGAACAGAAGAGAAATATTGTTTTATTTTATCTGATTTAATGTTGCTTTTCAGAAGTAAACACTTGCTTTTCTAACACACCAAACTTTTACTTTATTACTAACAAAATCTCTGAAAATGACAGCAACTGGCATTAGGGAACAGTCATTACTGGAACACTCTATTTGACAACATGAGATCATGTCCATTAAGAGCTTTAAATTCCCCTCAAATATGTGGTAGGAAACATCAAAGTTTATTTAACCCAGTGCTGAGTACTAACAAGCGCAATAATAAACTTGCATTGATAGCCTGATTCTCAACACATTTCCCTAAGAGCTTTACCTAAATGGCAAACCTGACAGAAAGGATTGTTTCCCAGAGTCTTAAGTTTAGACATACTTGTGACACTTTCTCTGAGTCAAAGCAGATGATTTTAGTAAAAATTTTGCAGTTAAGAGAAAAGTCCATGGTCTTTCCCTTCTAGAAAACTCCTGGATAAATAGGGATGTCTGTTCCATACAAGCTTTTGTATGTATATGCTCTCAAGTGGGAGGCACCTGGGGGATTCAACTTTTCAAGGGAAGGCCTCGGAGATTGGCCCAATTTTGATTATGTCAACAGCATTTAATCCAGGGGAGTCTAGATTTGTTCTCTTTTGAGACTCACTTAGAGCAATTCCAAAATTCCGGAATTCAAAGTCCAGGCTAATCTAGACTCTTCTGAATTAGGAATGATATGGTCTGCTGTAAGCCCAACCTCCTGGGGCCACAGGAGAATTGATGGAGGCTTAGTTAGAAAAAGGCGGCCTTTGCTAGAGAATTCTGTGCCTGCTACAATAGCAGGGGTCCCTTTGGGGGTAGAGGAGGGACCCCAAAGCAGTTTTTCTTTTTTGTGGGAGAGAGAGTTGATGATTCAGCCCCCCACACAGTGGTTAGCAGCGTGGGCTCTGGGGAAAGGTAACCCAGGTTTATACGCCTCCACTGACAGGTAATAGAATCTTAATCAAGTGCTTTTTCTCTCTCTGTCTCAAGATTCTGTGCTTCTAAAGTGTAGCAATGGCTTTTCTTATTCAATATTTAATTATATGATCAATATAACTAATGGTTTTTAAACTTTTTGCACAGTCTCTGGAACCTAGAAAGTGCTCAAATAACAACCAATAGTGCTTGGTGTGCTGGGTGAAGTCTGTACATTTTATATATGTAACTCATTTAATTTTCACAGACTGTATGAATTACTGCATTCGCATCTTATAGACGAAGAAACTGAGGCATATACAGACTAAGTAACTCATCCAATATCTCACATAGCTAGCTAACAGCAGATTACCTCTACTCATTTTAACCCAGGTCCTATGGCTCCAGAGTCCATGCATTTAGCCACGATTTTCTGCTGCTTCTCAAATAAATGTGATGTTTTATTATTGTTATTTTCCTTCCTGTAAGGCTTTCCAACTCCATGACACCGATGTGACCTCTGTTGCCTCAGGTCTTTTGTTCCGGGAGAAGAGGAAGTTGGCTCCTCCTATTGCTAAATGAGGGTAATCCATGACAAGACACTTGTCACTTGCGTGATTCCCATGGTGAAGGGGAAATGGTAGCTGGAAGAGCTGAAAGGTCATATACGAGGAGTTAAACTCTGGTTTGGATTCTAACACTCTCATGGCTACATAAAAAGATTCAAGTTGGAATATTTCTATGCATCTTTCATATCGAGAATTTCACGATAGTCTATTTACCTAAGCTTAAATACTTCCTGAATACCTACTAAGTGAGAGCATTGTATACTTTGCTGTGGATAGGAAAAAAAAAATGTATCAGTAGAAGCCATGATCCCAACCACAAGTAATTTGCATTTGGATGATAGATGCCTATACAGGTAACCAGGGTGGAGCACCTGTGAGAGTTGGCAAGACCTGGGTTCAAACACAAGTTTCATTTCCTGTCTGTGGATCACCTGAAACAAATTATCTATCCGATCCTTCATTTTGTCAGTTGTAAAATGGGCTTGATAATACTTTCCTTGTAAGATCTGAATCACTGCTGGTACTCATAAATGTTATTAAAAGTATTCAACAAATGCTTTGAATAAATATATTATTTAAAAGCAAGAGTATAAGGATGTCAGCAGGAAAAATATGTAATACTGTGAAAACTTTAAGAGTGTATGGACTCATGGACAAAATCAATTTCCATGTTCTATTTTCAAGATAAACTAAATAAGAGGTTATATTCTAGAATGCATTTTAAACTGGTTGAGAATTTAAAGTCTAGACACCAAACAAAATTTAACAGGTAAGCCCTCTTCTAGCTCGTGATCTCCAGGAATGCCCTGACCACGTGCTTTGGCAGAGGGTGTGTTTGGCTCACCTGTGCGACGTGCGAGGTGTCTTTTGTGGAGGAGGCCAGAAAATGCCTAGGTTGTCTGCTATCTCAAAACCCAGATCCCTGTAAAAGGCAGCAACATATCTTCAAGAAAAACACTGTGCTTTTCAATAGTGAGCAGCGAGAAGGAAGCTCCTCTTTCCCATACTTGATACTTTCTTCCATGTAAAAGGGGTTCCACTAGCATAAACTGTCTGGGCTCTCTTCTATCCCTTGCTGATTCCCATCCAGGGAGAGAGAGTGACTTTCTGACTGGTGAGGTTGGAAGAAGAAACAGGGCGTGTACAGCCTACCCCTTCCTCTTCTCTTCTGGTGGGAGCTGCCAGTAGGAAGTGAGCCCTCGTCCCTTCTCCTGGCCGAGACAGATCTGCTCTGGAAGCTCAGCACCCCTGCAGCAGAGAGGGGGAGCCTCTAATTCTGGAGAAGGTGAGCCTGTTGTAACAGGATGCCTTCTGGCCTATAGACGTGCTGTCACTTCCTCTGTTAACATCCTTATTGGTAATAAATGTTATTTTGTGGTCTCCATCTACTTAACTTCTCTATCTATGTCTTAATTTATTTGGAATTCAATGAGAAAAAAAAAAGACATTAATTATTGAGTACTTTTGATTTCTGACATTCAAGAAGAAGTTGTTGACCCTTCCTCAGGGGGCCTCTGGTTTTCCTGCTCAGATAGATAGGTTTATACTGACTCATTAGCATTGCCTTCTCTCACCACATTCTGATGGTCCATGTAATTTTCAGGGTGGCAGTAGACTAATGGAGCTAATTCTCACATAGACTTTGAATACATTAAAGCTGAGTCAGGGACTTCCCTGGTGGTGCAGTGGTTAAGAATCCGCCTGCCAATGCCGGGGACACGGGTTCGAGCCCTGGTCTGGGAAGATCCCACGTGCCGCGGAGCAAATAAGCCTGTGCGCCACAGCTGCTGAGCCTGCGCTCTAGAGCCCAAGAGCCACAACTACTGAGCCCATGTGCCACAACTACTGAAGCCCTTGCGCCTAGAGCCCAAGCTCCACAACAAGAGAAGCCACCACAATGAGAAGCCCGCGCACCGCAATGAAGAGCAGCCCCCGCTCACCGCAGCCAGAGAAAGCCTGCACACAGCAACGAAGACCCAATGCACTCAAAAATAATTAATTAATTAATTAATTAATTAAAAAAAGATTTTTAAAAAAAGCTGAGTCAATGAGTGGGAAGAATTTAATCATCATTTCATCCTCTGCATGTGAAATGTGCTGTAAAGAGATGTCAGTGTATGCTGACATCAGAGCATCAGACATCAGATGTCAGAGTATGCTCATAATTACAAACATACTATTTTAACTTACTACTTTAATGCTAAAGGAACTTGTTATATTACATTGTCATCAGACATTTGATAAGAATAAAATGCATATTAAGGTAGGACATGTCTATGCAACATGAGACTCATGCCGTTTAACCAATTTATAAGTAAAGAAAAGATGAAGTGGAAGGAAACCAAGTTCAAAGAAATACTGCCCATTGATGGCCAAGCTGGATGCAGATGGGGGGTTTTGAACGTCCTGGGTAAGCCCTGACTCTGATGTCCTACCTAAACATCATACAGCCTAGCTCGCACATTGACCACTTTTAAATTCAGTAACATCACTTGTTCAGTTCAATTCGGCAAATATTTAATTGACTCAAACTTTCTATATGCCGTGTTCTGTGTTCTGTTTGGGCAAAAGAGCAATGGACCAGAGAAATATGGACCATACCCTCAGGGAAAACAAAGGAAAGAACCCGTTTGTATTTGTTAAATTTGTAATTGTTAGCAAAGAAATATTTTCTAAATTTAAAAGTGCCATTATGTAAACATATGTTACTATGATTTTTATTGCTTTGTTTCTTATAATAGGAAAAAATAAGAAAAAATCCTGAGCCTTCATCAATAGGAGGTGGTTTCATAAATTATTATACTTCTACTCTATGGAATATTATGCAGTTATTTGATAGAATGAGATAGATTTATATGAAGGAATTGGGAAAATGTAATGATGTATTAAGAAAAAACTAGTTATGTGTACAATTCCATTTTTGTAAAAAGAAAAACAATGGTAGTAATGGTATTTATATGTATACTGTACATGTTAGTTTAGCAAAGGAATAAGTAAAGAAGGTAAATACCAAATTTTTAGCAGTGGCTACATCAGTTGGGCAAACTTTTGAATTGTAACTCAGAGAAGTAGTATTAATACTTTTAATTAAAAGCATTGCTTTACTGGTGAAAAAATACATAATGTTAAGTAGAAAAGAATGGACTACATCTAAACTAAGAAAAATAAACAGGAGTATGGTGGAGATGAAAGTGTCAAGATGTTAATATTTGCCTCGGGATAGAATAATGATCATTATAAGTAAATTTTTCTCTCCCTCTGGACAGTTTTATGCATTTTCTGTATTTTTTACAGAAGCATGCATTAATGTAACAATCAGAAAGAAATAAAATTATAAGGAAGATGTTTGTGCCCTTTGACTTAACTCCATTCTTAGTTTCTTGTTGAAAATAGAACATACCAGAAGAATCCAAATGAGAATAATTTCTTTTAAAAATTAATTATAAGGTGAAACTATGCCCTCATTCCAGAAATAATTACTTAAAACTGTTTTTTGGAACTTCTTTTGGATGTCCCAGTGCATTCAGCAGAATCATTGGACTATTATATCTATCCAATTAAGCAGAAGTTTACCTTTGAGCTCATCTCTATGTGCTAACCACATTCCATTCTGGGTAAGGCCCACTCCACACTAATCTGTGGTGTCATCACGTAAATTCATAGATAAAAGACACATCCCTCAGAAATTACACCAGAAATTTCCCTCTAGTTATAACTATTTAAGAAGAAGCATGTTCTAAAGTTCCAAAATAATCAATAATAAAGAAAACGCTTCTTGTGTAAAAATTTATATTCGCTGAGGAGCTTAAAATTTGAATAATTGCTTACCGTGTGTGTGTGTGTGTGTGTGTGAAGTGTGAGGGTAAAGCAGACAATCAATTTGATAAACACTATTGGTTGCCCACCGTGGTTCCTCTTCTCATTGCTGGGAAGTGCAGGGGCAGATGTAAATAGAAATTACACCAGGTATGGTTGATGGTTGTCCAGACAACTTCTGAGGCACTCAAGCTGGGCACCAGGGAGTAGGGATGGAGAGAAAAGAAATATACAGGGAAATGCAAGGCTTTAGTTCCTACCTGGAAAATCTATGCTGTTAAAACCTGGGCATGGAGCAGGAAGACCTGTGATGGAGTTCTGTAATTTGAAGTTTTACTGAAATTGAACATGTCAGTTAACCTCTGAGCAGTCAATCTCTGATTGATCTGTGCTGAATTGAAAAAAAGCTTAAAAAAACCCCATACCCCTCCCCCAAAACCAAGCACTTTACAGAGTTATTGTGAGGATTAAAGGAGATGATATTTGCAAAATTATATTTTATAAAGTGTGAAGTTCAATACATAAGTTGGATATATCAATAATCAAGGGCATGTTATATTATTTGGGACACATACAGTGTCTTCCACTTGGTCATTCCCCATTAAGTATTTATTAAATTTATTTGGTGAGTCAGGACATGTATTGGTGATAAAGTGATGTTTTGGCAGCTATTTTCATTAGAAAAACCAAGGTTCCCTGGATGAGGTAAAATTAAAAGGCAGTTACACTTTGCACGGCCACAAAATACTTAACATCATCGTGCAATCTTAGAACCAGTAGGATAACATGCAGTCACTTGATTCAACCTTCTACTGGTGGCTGGTATTTATCTTCTCATCTATTCTATCCTAGAGCACTAATTCATTGATTCATTGTGACTCATTGATTCAATTATTCAGCCAGGAAACATCATTTGAGACCTGATTATGTTTCAGACACTCTACTAAGAGCTGTTGATGCAAAGGTGAGGAAAGACAAACACTCCCTGTTCTTACGGAGGTTACAGCATGGTATTTGAGACAGGTAATTGTCACGTAATCACACAAACTATTGTAACCATGACAATTGCTTGGAAAGATAGGTATGTAATTCCACAGGAGCCTGCAATTTCTATGTTTGATTTAGTCAGAGAGGTCAAGAGAGACTTCTCTGAGCTGGAGGTGTGTGGACTTAAATCCAAAGGATAAAAGGTAGTGGCCAGAAGATGAACAGAAGAGAGAAGAACATTCTAGGCAGAGGGAACAGCTTGTGTAAAGGTCGTGCACGCAAAGGAGCATCGCAGTCTGAGTAAATGAAAGAAAGCCAGAGTAGCTGAACCTCAGAGTTAGGGGCTGGTAGAAGAAGATGAGGCTGGAGAGGTTCGTGGTAGCTGGAAACCACACAAGACTTGAAGGCTGTGTTAATGGTTAGGGTTAGGGTTGACAATGTTTCTGAAGAGCAATAGAAAGCAAATGAGGGTTGTAAACGAGTGTGTCATAACCAGATCTTTACTTTGGGGGAAAAAAAAATCACTCTCATTGTGTTTGGAAAAATAGACCACAGATCGGCCAGGGTTGATGTATTATTTTTCTATTGCAGCTGAAAGAAATTATCACAAGTTAGGCATTTAAAACAATATCACAGGGACTTCCCTGGTGGCGCAGTGGTTAAGAATCCGCCTGCCAATGAGGGGGTCCAGGAAGATCCCACATGCCACTGAGCAACTGGGCCCGTGCACCATAACTACTGAGCCTGTGCTCTAGAGCCCGTGAGCCACAACTACTGAAGCCTGAGTGCCTAGAGCCTGTGCTCCGCAACAAGACAAGACACCGCAATGAGAAGCACGTGCACTGCAACGAAGAGTAGGCCCTGCTCACTGCAACTAGAGAAAAGCCCACGTGCAGCAAAGAAGACCCAACTCAGCCGATAATAAATAAAAAAAAACAAAAAACAAACACAAAAAACAATATCACAGTTTTCGTAGGTCAGAAGGTCTCGGGCATGGCAAGGCTCAGAGGGGTTCTCTGTCCAGGATCTCACCAGGTAGGAATCAAGGTATCACCTGGGGCTGAGGTTCTCATCCTGAACTCACAGGTTGCTGGAATTCATTTCCCTCTCCTGCTCTCCGTGCAGTCCCTCCTCTCTGAGCCAGTAACTCCTCCAGGTCAAGTCCAGTCTCTTCAACTTCCCCTTCTGCTGCCCCTCTTCTTGGGCTGGCCAGCAGCTCCACTTGGAAGGATTCATGTGATGATATTGAGTTTACCTAGATAATCCAGGATAATCTCCCTATTTTAAAGCCAAGCTCATTAATAACCATTACATCTGCAGAGGCCCTTTTGCCATGTAGTATGTTATTCACAGTCATGACATCGGGAACAAAGGTTGTAGCCAAAATTTTGCCTACTGTATTTGATTTAGGGATACCAATTAGAAAGTTATTCTAATAGTTCAAGCAGGAGAGGTTGATTATCTGGACTAGAGGGGTGTTGGAAGAAATGGGGAGAAGTGTCTGTGTTAAAGGAATTGAGGAATAAGGGAGAGAAGGTATAAAGGAAACTTCCAAGGTCTTTCTTGCTTGCACAGTTGGATGAGTGGGGAGCTCATTACCTACAATGCAACTTGCTCCATTTTTGGACAGTTCTTATCATGTATTCTTCTTCCCCAGACTTCCAGTCTTACTGCCCATTTCCAGCCTTTCTCTATCCTGCATTTCAGACTGACCCTGCTTATTCTTTTCTGCATAGAGGCAGTACCCCTGCAGGCGCTCCTGGCTTCCAACCATTACTGGGGACAAATACCAGAGAAGATTTGTTTCTTTAGTAATGTGTTTCTGATTATAAATATTATATATGCATGGTTTATAGAAATCCATTCAATACTAAGATAGTAAATGTCCCAACTTCAGAACTAACCACAGTTTATAAGTTAAAGTTTATTCATCTTGATTATTTCAATGTATGTAAGTATTTTTTACAGAAAAGGGAAAAAAATATACTCTTCTACAACTGGATTATTTTCCTTAGTGATATATGTTGGCAATCCTTACGTGTCACCATATATAGATTTTCTGGTTCTTTTAAACAGTGGCACAGTATTCTCTTTTTAAATGAATGTGCCATAATTTATTTAACCTGTCACTTATTAGTGGCCATATAGCTTGTTTTCAATTTTTGCTGTTATAAGCAATGCTCTAATCCATAACTAAGTGAAGATGTCTTAGGCCAGTTGTACCATATGTCTCTGGGATAACTGTATAGAATTGGAACTGCTGGATCAAAAATTATATACATTTAAATTTTTAATTGTTGTTATAAATTGTCCTTCAAAAAGACACTTGTGGTATTTTTTAACTTAATCTGGGACTGTCAGGTGGAGGAAGAAAGTAACTTCAGTTAGAACTAAAGGAAACCCTCTCAATGAAAAATTCTAAGATGAGACCAAAGTTATCTCCTAAAGTAGTCTGGAAAATGTAAGATTTAACAAATATAAAACATTTGTCCCAGTGTTTCCTATGCTGTGTTAGGTATTGGGAATAGTGTAATGATATTGGGATAATTCGAAGAATAGGAATTGAGTCCTTTCCTCAAGGATCCCTTGGCCTGGCTGGTAAACGTGAGGCTAGTGCAAAGAATTAAGGGAGCGTGGTGGGCCTGATGAGTTTGGGGAAAATTTCTCATTTGAGCTGAGTCATTTTGATGAGCAGAATTTTGGAGGGAAAGAGTTTCTGTGGAATATTACCCAGCTATAAAAAGGAATGGAATTCTGCCATTTGCAGCAATGTGGATGGACCTAGATAATATTATGTTTACTGACATGTAAGACAGAGATAAATGTTGTATGATATCACTTATATGTGGAATCTAAAAAATAAAACCAACAAATGTATATAGCAAAACAGACGCAGACTCACATATATAGAAAACAAACTAGTGGTTACCAATGGGAAAGGGAAGAGGGGAGGGGAAGATAGGGGTGTGGGATTAAGAGATACTACTACTCTTATTTATTTTATACTGCTATGTATAAAATAAATAAGCTACAAGAATATATTGTACAACATAGGGAATATAGCCAATATTTTATATTAACTATAAATGGAGTATAATACTTGTGGGTTAGATTGTGAAGGTTTTTGTCACTCTACTGGAACATGAACTTCTTCATATGCCAAAGGCAATCAACCACTCAGTTATCCCTGTGGTTTATAAAGGTTGCTAGGAGTGACTGTTCTTTCCTGAATAATTCCAAGACTCTGGACTTTGTGGAAAATTATTTCAAAGTGGCTGCTACTGGTCAAGTGAACAACTCCCCTTATTTATTTTATGATATGAAAGTAGGAGTAGCACAAGAGATTGTGCTATCTCTTTCATCTGCAAAGATTTCCTTGACTTCAAAAAAATATTATAAACAAAAGCGCTTCACAGGATGTGGAGATGAAAACCAGTTATGAAACCAGTTTACATGCGACAGTTTAAGAAGAATCATAAAGGATGAACAAACAATCCCTTTTTAGTTAAAAAATTCCATATTTACACACAAGTGTATAATTACTATCAAGTTATTTTGGATTTAGAAACATCTTTAATTAGGTGGTCATATGGTCAGCTCAGATTTTCCATAGTTTTTATGGTTCCACATAGATTTTCTTAAATGTAAAATAATTTTTGTTCTCATCAAATCACAGTTGAGAACTAGTTCTCCATTTAGTTTTTCTCTAAGTTCATATTCTTTCACTCTGAATGTTGATATGTTTATATTTAGTAGAGAAACAAATGGGAACATAGAAAATAAGAATAGAAAGTCCACTATGAATTCTACATAAATTAAATATTAAAAGTAACCTGATAAAAACTTAAAGAGAATATTTGGAAATTACTGAACTGGTCTTCTGTATTATAATTACTATTCTCTTGTTAAACATTAAAAGAATTTTGGGATAAGAGTGGAGAATTATTTTCTTAAATAGACTATTGCTTTTTTTTTTTTACTAAACACTTTTATAAAGCTATGATTTCTTTTGTGAAATACTAGTAGAAAGATTGCAAGTCTAACTGTATTCTCTATAAACCCTCTTCAGAGTTATTCCTCATAGCATATGAATAAGTGGTAGTAGTATTCTTTAATTAGGAAAATTTGATTACATGAAATGCTATTTCATGTGTTGTTACTGACATCAATAAAAGGGCATAAATATTAAAACTTTCAATAGCAAACGTTTTCTTACTCACCTTTGATCTGAGTTACTGAGTCAATCCCACACTAAGGGCACAACTACGGGGACATAAAGGGGGGACAAACAGGCAATGACTCAGCAGTGACAAAAACACCAATATTTATCCATCCCGACCAGAGATGAAAAATACATTGATGACTGAGTGATTTCAAAGTAGCAAGTGCAATCCCCCCTCCCACAAGGCTACTGGAGATCATCAAGCAAACGTGTTCTTTTTTTGTCATAAAAAGCGTTCCCTTTACTTTCACTTCCCTCATACTTCCCCTTTCTGTTCTGTCAGTACTGACCAGTCTGTGGTCCTTTAGCTTTCACCCCTAAAATGGGTCAGGGCTGCTCATCCTTCTTGCATTACCAGCTGTGTCAGTCTGGTCCTCTGGGAAGCCGACGGCAAGTGTGCAAGAAGTTTATTTGGGGCATTGTCTATGGAGAAAACTAGGAGAGGGAGAAGGAGCAGATGGGGGTGGGGGGAGCTTCAGACTGCCCTGCAGACCTGACACCTGTGAAAGCAGAAAGAGGAGGAAGGATTGGTACCCAGAGCCACAGAGCACAGCACAGTGTGCAGACAGTCTCAGCCAGAATGATGGAAATAGCTAAGACAAAGTTGCCCAGTGAAGAGCTTCCCTGTTGGTCAGGATGGGCGGCTTTGGGGTGTTCACCATTAGGATGAACCCAAAAGAGTGACAGGTGGAGACCGGAGACCGTCAGTCATCTCTGCTCCCCAGGAGATTTACGTTTTCTTTCTTTTTTAAAATCGAAGTATAGTTGATTTACAATATTGTGTTAGTTTCAGGTGTACAGCAGTGATTCAGTTACATATATATATATAAATATTTTCAATTCTTTTCCGTTATAGTTTATTACAGGATATTAAATATAGTTCCCTGTGCTATACAGTAAATCCTTTTTATTTATTTAATATATGGTAGTGTGCATCTGTTAATCCCATACTCTCAGTTTATCCCTCTCCCCCTTTCCCTTTGGTAAGTATAAATTTGTTTTCTATGCCTAAGAGATTTTCTTAAAGGGGCATCTGAGTGGGGCATGCCTATGGCCACCACACCAGAATACTTCCTTATTCTGGACCAGCTCATGGCGTTCCCCTATCTAAAAGTCTGTGGTAGCTCCCTGTTGGCTACAAAATAATGTCCAACATGCATTGAAGGATTCTGCAACCCTGACATGTAATTCATTTACATTGTCTACTTTTAGTGTACCTCCTCTTGGTTCCTATTCTCCAGCAAGACAACTCTACACCATTCCACAGGGCTCCAATGCAGTGTAATGCCTCTGAGATTTGCTCCAGCTGGTCCTGCACCTGCATACTCTCCTTCTCAACAGCTCAAAATACTACTCATCTTTCCACATCCACGCAGACTCCTTCTCCTCTGAAGCATCTTTCTTGAACCATCCATTCAGGATGCATTACCTTTCCTTTGTGTTCAAACATCATATGCAGATGTCTATTTGCCATGGATTTCATTTTACTTTGTTTTATGCATTTTCTTCAAAGATCTAGAGGACAAGGGCAAGGACTATATTTCTAGGACCGTTCCAGGGTCTTGTGCATAGTAGTCGTAATTTGATAAATATTTATTGAGAAGAAATTAACCCAAATACAAGAAAGAACATTTGTTTTTCAGGAAAGGATGGGGGATGAAAGACGGAGTTACCTAAGCAACCTCAAAGACATTTCTGCACACATGTTCACTGTTTCCTCTTTGTCTCTTGTGGAGAGATTAAAGATTCCCTTTCCTGGAACCGGAATTATGTAGTGTTTACAAAGGTTAAGAGATAAGGGACGGGAAGCAATTGGACCCTCCTTTTTATACAGCCCTTAGAGAGACGTGTATTTGTGTTTTATAATTCTTCCCTTTCTTTCTTACGTGTATCCATGTGGTCCAGGATTCTCCCACCTAGTTCTTAGTGAAGACTAGATGGCAAGGTTTCTCATGCTTCCTCTTGTTTATCTTTGGGTCCCCATCACCTGCAGAGGGCCTGGCAGAGACTGAGTGCAGAGTTAATGGCTGCAGTGAGCTGCATCAGGGCAGTGTGCAGTAAGCAAGGAAGTGGGCACCCTTACAGAAGCAGAGATCTCATCAGCAGAGGGTGGGTTCCAAGATATCACAGAGAGAATTACAGACACCAAAAAAGTAGCAGGATGTGAAGGCACAGATAGCAGCATGCAAAAAAAAAAAAAATAGAGGGGAGACACTTTGCTTTGCAATGGTCAGTCAGATTGGATTATTTTCGATCCCACAACAGAGGTAAAAATATTCATTGGATACAACTTAAGTCTTTGTTGTGTGCTCATTTTTGCAAAGAGCCATCCTCATTTCTGTGGTTGACACAAAAAGTAGGATATAAGTAATTTCTGGTTGCAAAGTAATTATAATCTTGTTGGGAAGACATGTACAAACACATTAAATAGCTTAATTAGGACACAGTAGAATATGAATTTGAGTTTCTCTTGCCTTCTGCATTTAATTTATCCATAAATCCTGATGACTTAACCTGCAAAACATATTTCGAATCTGTCAACTTTTCTCCATCTTCACACACAACCTTAGTCCTAACCTCACTTGTACCCCCTGGACCTGCAACAGTCTCCTTACTGGTCACACTCACTCGAATTTTGTACCCTCATGGTCCACTCTCTGCCCAGTAGCCAGAGAAAGCTTTCAAAAAATACAAATCCTATCTTGTCGTCTCCTGCCTAAAACCCTCTCATGGCTTCTGGATGCACTCAGTTTAAAAACTAAGTCCCTATGTGACCTAACACTAGCCTACCTCTCAGCTCCATCTCTACCAAGCTTCCCTTCATTTACTACCTTCTGGTCATACCTCCCTTCTTTCTCTTCCTGGAAACTTCCATGCTTGGTCCCTCCTTGGGACCTTAGCAGATGTCCATTCTGCTTGGGATGCTTTGCACCCCAACTTTGAAGGGCTGGCTCCTTCTTTTCATTGAGGTTTCAGCTTAGATGTTATCTCCTCACTGGAGCCCTCCCTGGTCCCCCAATCTCAGCTATCAATCCTCCCTTCAGCCACTTTCTCATATCACCCCTTTATAGATCTTCAGAGCACTTAACAGCATCTAAAATAATCTTTTATTGTGTATGTGTTTATTGTCTGCTCTTCCCCTAGAGGATGTCAGCTGCCCGAGAGCAGAGATCTTGTTTGTCTTTTTCATTATTCCATTTCCAGTGCCTAGTTGATGCCTTGTGCATAGCTGATTCTCTTTAAATAGTTGTTGAATGAGTGAATGAAAAATATGAACTACTGGAAGACAAAGAAAGGAGATTGCATCTCAGAGTAGTTGGGGAACATTCTTGGAGAAAGATAGATGGTTTTAGCTGTGAAGAATGGTACAGGGAACAAAGAATTAGGGGCAGGAATGTGCACATTTTTGTCGAAGGGAGCATCCTGGCCTGGCTGGAGCAGAAGATACACAGAGGTAAGGATGGGGCAGGTATCACGTCAGGGAGTGGAATTTGGATGGAATCGGGGGGCAAAGGAAAGTCATTTTACCACCAAATAATATATATGCATTTTGCCGCAGGTGGCAAAGCATTAAAATTCCACAGGGCACCTGAGATCTAGGAGGTCTATTTATTATTTTCTTCCCAGTTTCAACAAATCTGGAACAAATTACAGTCCTCAAATCATGAACATAATGAAAAAAATTTAGCAAGGCCCATATATTTCATAGTTATACTTGTGATGATGATTTTATTTTATTTTTTGGCTCCTCTCTTTCTCATGAAGTGGTTCACTGTTTTGACAGAGCAGCTTCCTGGGTTATTCAATCTAAGAATAGTTTTCATTTACTTGACATTTTATTTTCTTTCAGGAATGGCCTTTATAGAATATGCATTTCTTTTCCTTGAATGAAATAATATATGTGAAAGTACTTTGCAAACCATCAGGCACTACGGAAATGGAAGGTGAAATGAATATTACCTCCAGAGGTCTTCAGGGACATAAACTACAGAAAGCATCAAGTCTCACTGCCCTGGTTTTCTTGCTTTTTATTGCAATAAGATGGACTATTTCATTATACCTGGAGATTATTTTTTTGCTACAGTTGAGAGGCAATCATGTTTGTCTGTATATCACCCAGTTACTAACTCTAAGAAAATTAACAAAACCACGTTGTTTCTGGGAGAAATCTTGGATGAACAATCAATCATATAACATACTGTTTGTTCAGAAGAAAAAAGAATTAAAATTCTGCCAATTTAAAAAAGCACTTATTCGACTTGAATAGGGAAATGCAAATCAAAACCACAATGAGTTACTACCACACACCAGTCAGAATGGCTATCATCAAAAAGCCTACAAATAACAAATTTTGGAGAGGATGTGGTGAAAAGGGAACCCTTGTACACTGTTGGTGGGAATGTAAATTAGTACAGCCACTATGGTAAACAGTACAGAGGTTTCTCAAAAAACTAAAAATAGAACTACCATATGATCCAGCAATTCCACACCTGGATATATATCCAGAAAAAACAAAAATACTAACTGAAAAAGATATATGCACCCCAATGTTTATAACAGCACTAGTTACAATAGCCAAGACTTGGAAGCAACCCAAGTGCTCATCAACAGATGACTGACTTAAGAAGATGTCACACACACACACACAAACACACACTGGAATATTTCTCAACCATAAAAAAGAATCAAATACAGTAAGTCCCCTATATACAAACGAGTTCTGTTCTGAGAGCACATTCATAAGTCCCATTTGTTCATAAGTTTAACAAAGTTAGCCTAGGTACCCAACTAACACAATCGGCTATATAGTACTGCACTGTAATAAGTTTATAGTACTTTTCACACAAATAATACATAAAAGAACAAACACAAAAAATAAAGAAAACATTTTTAATCTTACAATACAGTACCTTGAAAAGTACAGTAGTACAGTACAACAGTTGGCATACAGGGGCTGAAATCGAGTGAACAGGCAAGAAGAGTTACTGACTGGAGGAGGGAGAGGAGATGGGAGATGGTAGAGCTGAAGGATTGTCAGCAATAGGAGACGGAGGGCAAGCTGCAATTTCACTCATGCCTGATGTTGATGGAACGCACATTTGCATCTTTGAAAGTTCGCGACTTGAAGGTTCGTATATATGGAACTTACTGTTCTGCCATTTACAGCAACATGGGTGGACTTAGAGAATATTATGCTTAGTAAAATAAGTCAGACAAAGAAAGACATACTATATGATGTTACTTATATGTGGAATCTAAAAAATAATACAAATGAATGTATATACAAAACAGAAACAGACTCACAGACAGAGAAAACAAATGTATGGTTACCAAAGAAGAAAGGGACAAATTAGAGGTATGGGATTAATAGATACAAACTATTCAATACTATACATAAAATAGATAAGCAACAAGATTTACTATACAGTACAGGGAATTATACCCAGTATATTGTAATAATCTGTAAAGGAGTATAATCTGCAAAAATACTGAGTCACTATGTTGTGCACCTGAAACTAATGCAATATTGTAAATCAACTATACTTCAATAAAAATAATAAAAATTAAAAAAATTAAAAAGCACTTATTCCTCATATTCCCCACTCGACTCTTTTCTCCTTAGCATGGAATTCTACATGCAGCGTCAAGAAGAACAGTGATTTCTATTAGTCTCTAATGCTGCAATGTTGGGTTACCCCAACTGGGAGACTTTAGTTTTGTGTTCTAATAGTGAAACTGCTGCATTAAAATTTTTAAGGAACATACTCAAAAATAAAAGTATTTTCCAAAATGGGATCCATCACTCTCTTTATCCTCCATAAATCAGCTCAATCATTTTTCCTGAACATAATATTTAAAAAGAAAGACATGAAAATATGATTACTCCACAGAATGATCATCGCTTTTGTTTATTTATTTTTGTTTTATCAATGACATCCTCTCAATCTGATCTAACCCATTTCAAATCCACCCACATACTCTTTTCCTATCTCTCTTATAAAAATTTATTTTTTTAAAATAGTGAAAATAACATATCTTTGCCATTCTCCTGGATTGCCATTCAATTGCCTTTCAGCTAAGAGAAGCACGTCTTATTCTAAAGTCAAAATTGAGAATTGACTGAGTTGTCTTTTAGTTAAAGACTGAGAATAGGAGGGTTTTATAAAGAAACGTAAGGCTCTGGAATTTTGCTTTCTTTTGATTCAGAAAAATCTAAACCTGTTGTCCTTCAGGGCATTACACAAAGCACATCTGTTAAATCAGGATTTTCCTGACAAAAATGGACAGGGATTCTCTTGACAATTTGACCTATTTGAATTCTGCTGGGCTGCCATACATATGCCTGGAGTGTCCGGCAAAGAGCGGATGTTATAAGCCAAAATTTAAAAATCCACTTGGCTTTATTAGAACCATTATCCATGATCCATTAGAAATGATCTCCCAAATTTTCATCTAATCAAATGCAGTTTTATTAACTACTCTACATGTTTAATAGCCAACTTGCTCTATTCATTGTGATTCAAGGTTGTATCTCTGCTGCCATCATAAATCACTTGTTATGCTCTCCTGCTTTATAATACCAGCATAACCTTTTGCTGTCTCTTGCTGTCAAAACATTCCAATCTAATTTGATGCAGTCTTATTCTACATGTGTGCATCTCTCTCTGACCTACAGAGTAGCAGAAATAATTGACCACATCTGAGAAGTTTTTTCACCAAACACCTGTAATAATTAAAACTCTAAATATATGGAAAATTCTTGACAATAGTGCTCATCATTCAGAACTTCTTTTCACAGGCCTGGCAAACAAGATGTGAACCGTGTACAATGGCTAGTCAAAGATGGATGAATAATAGAAGCTTTATTTGCTGAGCATTCCTAAGGATCCCATTTATGAGCCATCTAAAACATGATTCATTGGATCCATTAGTGGTTCCCACACCAGTGGCAGACTGGCATGAAAGACCCACACTTCCAGCCCTTATGAAATGGTAGTTCTTATAGTACCTGAAACAAAAATGATTCCATACTACTACTTTCCATATAGATTGCATGTGTACTTGTATTGAGTTTTCCCTGGCTGTTTTGCAAGGCATAGATCTTCTCCAGATGCTTGGATCACATTTGCCAAATAGGTGGTCAATCCAAAGGGTCTCTGACATTTCACACCAATCGCTGTTAGGAAAATACTCTGAAGGGCATAAAAGCTCAAAGTGTAGTAGAGATTTAACTAACAGTGTAGTTGTTTTATCTCTTACCTGACTCTTGAAACACAATATGATATATTTTGGCTGAGAAGTGTTTTTTTCTCGTTTTCTATTTTTAGATACATACCACCAGAGAGGGGCACAGGAAATCTGTGACAGCCCAACCTATACTATTTGGAGACGAGGCTAGAAATTAAGTTCCTAGCAGGAAACCACATGTATTTTGAAATCCAGTATAATGTGCATCAAAATCATCTCTTCCTCTTCTCTGACACAGCATTAGTCACTATATTCTTTTACTAGAGAAAAAGGCTGTTTTTTCTCTTGTTCATAGGGGTACATGAGGTGTCTTTATAATGCAATGAATTGCTTGGCTGTCAATGAAGCATTCGCTCTCCTGATGTGCTTTCCCACAACTCAGATTCTTTGAGAAAAACTTAATTTTCCTTTTACTATCCCTCATATGGATAGAGAGTCAGATTTCATTATTTTTTATCTATAGTTTCCTTAGCCATATCACAGATGCATCCCGGGAACCAATTCCTGAAAAATGAAAAAAGAGCTTAAAACCTTTTATTGCTTTTAATATTGAAATACACTAGAAGCACAGAAAAAGAAAAACGTTTGCTTTTGCTTGTCTAGGAAAGCAGTGTAATGTCATTGCAGAAACGACCTCACATGTATCTCAGCATTTCTGCAGGAAAATTGGACTCATCCTTGATGCCTGGCTGGGTGCCAAGGACCCGATTAGAAGTACAAAGTACACAATTTCTGCTCTGTAACTGTTTTCTCTGCAACAAAGGAAGCCAAATGAGTGCATAATATGTATTACGCATCTCCTTTATGGGCACACATTTAGTGTGTGTCATATAAAGGGTAAATGAGCATAAGCCCTAGTACTGTAGCCTGAAGGAAAGGAGGACAGACCTTCATCCAACCATGGTCAGAGAATGCTTTAACAAATTAAAAATATACATGAGGCTTTCCTTCTATGCGTTGATGCCCAGAGACAGCAAATGCAGCACTGAGACAGTAAATGAAACACAGAGACAGCAAATGTGGCACTGTCTGTATATTTGAACATAATAAATATTTTCTCCAGGTCTCCTAGGGATGTTGTTTCATGAAGTCATACGTGGAAGACATTCTAGAGGGTAAGAGTAGAAAACATAAACATTAATTCTTTTATTTACTTGCATTTATTGAGTCTTCCTATACGCCAGGCACAAAGAATGATACGTGCAACATCTTCACTAACTTCCAGCTCAGAGTCAGATGAGTTCACATGAAGAAAGTCATGTGAACATGTAAGTAGGATGAATGTGATAAGTGTGGGGAAAAAAGTATATCTAAAGTGCTGTGGAAACAAAGGCAGGAGTAATTCACTCTGCTTATTTTTTAGGGGGTGGGGTATTGCCTAAGATACCTCCTATTTCCCTTTCCCGTTAATTTTTCTAGAGCACTTACTATCACGTGATATTGTATATATTGTTTATTAACCAGTTTTTCTTTTACAGTGTGCACCAGCCCCACCTCAAATGTTATGTAGACCCTCTGAGAATAGGCACTTTTCAATTTTATTCACAGTTACATCTTAGTGCCTGGGACAGTGGTTGACATAAAGCCATTGCCAAATAAGCCTCTGTTGAGTGAATGAAAGGCATGCCAGCTGTGTGTCAGATTCTGTATTGGATGCTAGACATACGATGGTGAATAATACTCGCAGTCAGCCTGACCACAGACAGCTTACATTCTAAGAGGGGAGAGGTAGACAATACACAAGGAAGTATGATGATATCATACGCAGATGGGTGCTAACGACACAACAAAAGTGGAGACGTCATAGAGGTAGAAGAAGGATAGTGCTTAACTAGAGATGACAGAGAAGGCCTCTCTGGGAAGACGACATTAGAATTGATATGAGAAGCAGGAAGCCATGTGCAGGTACAGGGAAAGAGGATGTCAGGGGGAAGAAAGAACAAGTCCAGGCCCTGAAAAGGGGACTGTCAAGAATCGGACAGGCCAGTGTGCCCAGAATGAATTTACAGAGCAAGAGGTGAAGGGCTGGGAAGTCCCAGGATCCTGGGATTTTATCCTGGATGCAAAGGGAAGCCACCAGAATATTTATAGCAGGGGAATGACATAATCTGATTTATGTTAGAATTTGCAGAGTTGTTTGCAGTTAATATGGTCGTGAAGGAGGGTCAGGAAGACCTGGTCTAGGTGTAGGAGAGACGTGATGGCAGCTCGTGAACTAAGGCTGTAGCAGTGAGGATGGCGAGGAGTGCTTGGTGTTGGGATAAATTATGGGAGTGGAACTGACAGGACTTGAAGAAGGATTTAATGAGGAGATTCAACCTTTGAGTGAGTGGACAGCAGAGGATAACAAACAGGTTGGTTTTAGTTAAGCAGAAAATATAGCCAGAACATTATGGGAAGTGAGGACGAACGGTGAGCTTCCTAAGGTCTGTTCATTGGAAGTTTGAATCAATGAGCTAGTGAAGAGGAGTAATCTGGAAGTTACATGTATAAAGGATACTGGAATTTTATCACTGTGGCTGAGATAGGCAGGGCAGGAAGGAGGAGGAGAAACTTGGATGAGAAGGCAGTTCAAGCATTCTGCAGCTGAGACTGATAAAAAAATAGCACTGAAAAGCAAAAAGCTGAGAAATGTTACAGAAAATTGGTAGCCCACCAATTGTGCCAAGACACTGCCAAAACAATAGCTCCATTAATCTAATGCAGAGAAAAATCATTTAACCCTGGGTAGAGCATCACGTAGACAAGATAGCCAACAGATTGACTACATTTTCCACATTTTAGCTACTTGTTTTTATACTACAGACAGAAAACTTTCTTCAATGAATGGATGTAATGGATGAAGCAAAGGAAAAAAGTCTGGATTTGATTTCAAACTTGGTTTCAAATTAGTGGGGACACAAATACAGTGCCACCATGTATGACCTGAGAAGCCTGGGGAGATAAAAGGGAAAGAGACTAATGTAGTTATTTGAACCAGTGAAAGAAGGTCATTTCATATGAAACCTAGTTAAAAACCTTTACCCTTGGCTTGGAAATGTTTTCAAGTTTACATTTAAATATAAAAGGGTGTGTTTTTTCAGGAAGTTCATTTAAATATAATGAATTAAAAGGGTGCAAAGAGGACTTAGAAGATTCTGGGGAGGTACTTCATTTCCCAGCACCAATTCTTTACTGCGAATAGATCACTTTCTCAATTTTTCTGGAAAGATGATCTTTCTTGAGATTTCCCAGGAAGATTCCGGGAAGAAGCTATGTGTTTTTGTTCAGTATCATGAAAACTGAGTTAAGAGCTCAGCAAAGCTATAATTAAGCTCATTTACTTATTCATTTGACACATATGAGTTACACTGAAGTCCAAAAGTATGTGATAAATATTTAAACCTCTTTGAGGTCAGGAATAATACCTGATACGTCTTTCTATCTCTTACAACACTGAGCACCAGTTTGTGAATTAAATGAATGAGTCTGGCAAAGGGAAAAGTGACAGTGGCTGGAGTCATTTAGCAAAGCCTCAGGGACAAAGTAGAATTTTAACTTATCCTTTAGCAGAGGAATAGTCTATCTAGAAACTAAAAGAGGTAAGGAGTTAAAAGTATTAATAAATTTGGAAGAAAGTTTTGCCTCCTAATCCAAAAATGGACAGACGGATTTAAGATTATTCATTCATTCATTCAACAATTGACTTAGTATCCACTCTGATCTTGGCACTGCACTATATTTTAAGCATGCATTATAAACTATTCACACACTCTGCCCTAGTAAAACTTAGAGTCTAGTGGGGGAGATAGTTAAGAAACAAACAAATAAGCAATTGAATTGAAATACAAAAGAAATCCAGTTTTTTTTTCTTGTGATGAGAACTTTTAAGACCTATTCTTCTAGGACTTTCAAATATCCAAAACAGTATTATTAACTGTAATCACCATGCTGTACATTACATCCCCAGGATTTATTTTATAACTGGAAGTTTGTACCTTTTGTTACAAAAAATTTGTAACTGTGTGGTGATGATTGTTAACTAGGCCTATCATTTCACAATATATACATATATCAAATCATTATGTTGTACACCTGAAACTAATATGAAAAAAGAAAAAACAATCCAGATTGTTCTGACAGAAAATAATGACAGATTGGTTGATCAGGGTGATCTGGGAAGATCTTTCTGAGGCATGACATTGGAGTTAGATGAGAAGAAGCCACCCATCCTAAGAGCAGAGCATTTTCTGTGGGAAGGAAGGAACTGAGGAGGCTGAGGGTCCAGGCAGAGGACACAGCACGCAGCAGGAAATATCTTGGCTCTTTGGGGAACAAAAAGGAGGATTTGTAGCTCAATTTTAAGGCTTGGTTTTGAATAAAAATGGGATATCAGAGTGGAGATCTCCTTGAATAAAGGAAATTAACAGCCTAAAAGGGGGCAAAATGTCACTGGTAATATTCATTCTTTTCATAAATATGCACTGAGTCATTCCAGGCATTGGGGAGAGAGTAGTAAGAAGCTTGCACTCTAGAAGGGGAAGGAAAATCAGAAAACAAGTAACTCAATAAACACCTTTTTTTTTTTAACACCTTTATTGGAGTATAATTGCTTTACAATGGTGTGTTAGCTTCTGCTTTATAACAAAGTGAATCAGCTATTCATATACCTATATCCCCATATCTCCTCCTTCTTGTGTCTCCCTCCCACCCTCCCTATCCCACCTCTTTAGGTGGTCACAAAGAACCGAGCTGATCTCCCTGTGCTATGCGGCTGCTTCCCACTAGCTATCTATTTTACACTTGGTAGTATATATATGTCAGTGTTACCCTCTTACTTCATCCCAGCTTACCGTTCCCACTCCCCTTGTCCTCAAGTCCATTCTCTACGTCTGTGTCTTTATTCCTGTCCTGCCCCTAGGTTCTTCAGAACCATTTTTTTTTTTTTTTTAGATTCTATATATATGTGTTAGCATATGGTATTTGTTTTTCTCTTTCTGACTTACTTCACTCTGTATGACAGTCTCTAGATCCAATCACCTCACTACAAATAACTCATTTTCATTTCTTTTTATGGCTGAGTAATATTCCATTGTATATATGTGCCACATCTTCTTTATTCATTCATCTGTTGATGGACACTTAGGTTGCTTCCATGTCCTGGCTATTGTAAATAGAGCTGCAATGAACACTGTGGTACATGACTCTTTTTGAATGATGGTTTTCTCAGGGTATATGCCCAGTAGTGGGATTGCTGGGTCATATGGTAGCTCTATTTTTAGTTTTTTAAGGAACCTCCATACTGTTCTCCATAGTGGCTGTATCAATTTACATTCCCACCAACAGTGCAAGAGAGTTCCCTTTTCTCCACACTCTCTCCAGCATTTATTGTGTGTAGATTTTTTGATGATGGCCATTCTGACCAGTGTGAGGTGATACCTCATTGTAGTTTTGATTTGCATTTCTCTAATGATTAGTGATGTTGAGCATCCTTTCATGTGTTTGTTGGCAATCTGTATATCTTCTTTGGAGAAATGTTTATTTAGGTCTTCTGCCCATATTTGGATTGGGTTGTTTGTTTTTTTTGATATTGAGCTGCATGAGCTGCTTGTAAATTTTGGAGATTAATCCTTTGTCAGTTGCTTCATTTGCAAATATTTTCTCACATTCTGAGGGTTGTCTTTTCATCTTGTTTATGCTTTCCTTTGCTGTGCAAAAGCTTTTAAGTTCATTAGGTCCCATTTGTTTATTTTTGTTTTTATTTCCATTTCCCTAGGAGGTGGGTCAAAAAGGATCGTACTATGATTTATGTCATAGAGTGTTCTGCCTATGTTTTCCTCTAAGAGTTTTATAGTGTCTGGCCTTATATTTAGGTCTTTAATCCATTTTGAGTTAATTTTTGTGTATGGTGTTAGGGAGTGTTCTAATTTCATTCTTTTACATGTACCTGTCTAGTTTTCCCAGCACCACTTATTGAAGAGGCTGTCTTTTCTCCATTGTATATTCTTGCCTCCCTTATCAAAAATAAGGTGACCATAGGTGCATGGGTTTATCTCTGGGCTTTCTATCCTGTTCCATTAATCTATATTTCTGTTTTTGTGCCAGTACCATACTGTCTTGATTACTGTAGCTTTGTAGTATAGTCTGAGGTCCAGGAGCCTGATTCCTCCAGCTCTGTTTTTCTTTCTCAAGATTGCTTTGGCTATTCGGCGTCTTTTGCGTTTCCTTACAAATTGTGAAATTTTTTGTTCTAGTTCTGTGAAAAATGCCATTGATAGTTTGATAAGGATTGCATTGAATCTGTAAATTGCTTTGGGTAGTAGAGTCATTTTCACAATGTTGATTCTTCCAATCCAAGAACATGGTATATCTCTCCATCTGTTTGTATCATCTTTAATTTCTTTCATCAGTGTCTTTTAGTTTTCTGCATACAGGTCTTTTGTCTGCTTAGGTAGGTTTATTCCTAGGTATTTTATTCTTTTTGTTGCAGTGGTAAATGGGAGTGTTTCCTTAATTTCTCTTTCAGATTTTTCATCATTAGTGTATAAGAATGCAAGAGATTTCTGTGCATTAATTTTGTATCCTGCTACTTTAGCAAATTCATTGATGAGCTCTCATAGTTTTCTAGTAGCATCTTCAGGATTCTCTATGTATAGTAACATGTCATCTGCAAACAGTGACAGCTTTTCTTCTTCTTTTCCAATTTGGATTCCTTTTATTTCTTTTTCTTCTCTGATTGCTGTGGCTACAACTTCCAAAACTATGTTGAATAACAGTGGTGAAAGTGGACAACCTTGTCTTGTTCCTGATCTTAGAGGAAATGGTTTCAGTTTTTCACCATTGAGAACGATGTTGGCTGTGGGTTTGTTATATATAGCCTTTATTATGTTCAGGTAAGTTCCCTCTATGCCTACTTTCTGGAGGGTTTTTTATCATAAATGGGTGTTGAATTTTGTCAAAAGCTTTTTCTGCATCTATTGAGATGATCATACGGTTTTTCTCCTTCAATTTGTTAATATGGTATATCACATTGTTTGATTTGCATATATGATTTGAAGAATCCTTGCATTTCTGGGATAAACCCCAGTTGATCATGGTGTATGATCCTTTTAATGTACTGTTGGATTCTGTTTGCTAGTATTTTGTTGAAGATTTTTGCATCTATGTTCATCAGTGATATTGACCTGTAGTTTTCTTTCTTTGTGACATCTTTTTCTGGTTTTGGTATCAGGGTGATGGTGGCCTCACAAAATGAGTTTGGGAGCGTTCCTCTCTCTGCTGTATTTTGCAAGAATTTGTGAAGGACAGATATTAGCTCTTCTCTAAATGTTTGATAGAATTCTCCTGTGAAGCCATCTGGTCCTGGGCTTTTGTTTGTTGGAAGATTTTTAATCACAGTCTCGGTTTCAGTGCTTGTGATTGGTCTGTTTATATTTCTATTTCTTCCTGGTTCAGTCTCGGATGGTTGTGCTTTTCTAAGAATTTGTCCGTTTCTTCCATGTTGTCCATTTTATTGGCATATAGTTACTTGTAGTAATCTCTCATGATCCTTTGTATTTCTGCAGTGTCAGTTGTTACTTCTTTTTCATTTCTAATTCTATTCATTTGAGTCTTCACCCTTTTTTTCTTGATGAGTCTGGTTAATGGTTTATCAATTTTTTATCTTCTCAAAAAACCAGCTTTATTGATCTTTGCTATTAATAAATACTTTAATTTCAGATCATCATAAGGTGCTATGAAGATGACACAATACCATGGGAGTGACAATGACTGCTTTCAATAGGGAAGTCAGAGAAGGCTCTTGAGGAGAAGACACCAGCTGCATAGCCTCTAGTGAGAGCATCTCCACAGAACGTGTGCAAAAGTCCTGAGATCTGTGGTTCTGTGCAGATCTTTCCAGTGTCACAAAGGCTGGGAATATTCTCATGGTCCCTCTGTCCCACAGCACACCAGCACCCCTCACTCCATTGTGTCCATAGCCAGCCCATCATCATCTCCAGAAAGCCAAAGTCATCCATGTATGCTGTACCTCCTCTAGCTCCTTGACTCTTGTCTCTCTTCCTGTCACCCTGTGCAACTTATCTTCCCACTCCAGCTACACTGCCAGCAACACCTTCTCCTTCTTGAGGTGGGGTCAGTGAAGAAGTTTTGTGGTCTGTAAGCTGGGAGGAGGCTCAAAGAGCCTCGAGCAGGAACCCTGCCTGGCCAAGGAGGCTGCATCAGGAAATGGGTGTGTGTAAATATCAGCTTGGGCAGAGTTCACTGACAAGCCTGAGATTCAGTTCAACAACATGTCACTGAGTTCCTATTGTGGGGCTCTGAGCCAAGTGCTTGCATCTTCCTGACATATGTGTGAATGTTTCGCTGAGAATGTGAGCTCTAAATGTGGAAGCAAATGCACGGTTACTCACGTACAGGGTAAGAATAAAGTGGAGAATTATGTTCTCAAAGATAAACTGAGACTTTATCAAGTTACAATGAAAGATGAACTGAGATGTTATCAAGTTGCTATGTAATGAGAAACTATATAAAATATACAAATATATTTTTCTTTATAGAATTGAAGAATCAGACTCAATAATCATTAGCTTAGCCCCTATTATATACCAAAGACTCTACTTGGAAAATGAATTCAGTTCTTACAGTGGTCCTTTGCAATAAGTCAAACTTTCCCCATTTTACTGACAAAGGAAAGGGAACAGCCTGACACCCTGGTCACGCCCTAGAAAGAGGCAGAGCAGGGGTTCGAATGCAGGTCATCTGACAACAGACCTCTGGGATCATCTTGCAAAACATCAACTTCTGCTCAGCTCAATGGCAACATGTTGGGAGGCAGGCTGGGGAAGAATCCAGAGCAGTGATGGTTACACCTGGTGAAGAGCATGAGTTAGAATCTCATTGCTACCTCTTTCTAGCCCTGCTAGCTTGGGTCAGTAACTTTACCTTACTAAGCCTCAGGCTCCTGATCTCTAAAATGGGACTAATAATAAAACCTACCTCTCAGGGTTGTTTAAGGATTCAATTAGCGTCTTATATCAAGTATCTGATGTTATGCCTGGCACACTTGGCACTCAGTAATGGGAGCTACCTATTAACATCTCAGAGGAGAGAATTTAGCACTTAAGGTGCTCTTTTAAAGCTCAGTCACATCCGATGGAGGGCTGGGCTCTATATGATGCTGTCCCCAAGACAGGTGCTCCTTGCTCTCGGGCTCTCTCCATGAACAGTAAGCTACCCAGCCACCCCCATTAAAGCGTACACTTCCTGTGTCTGCAACCAGGACAGAGATGCCAAGGGGGCATGAGTGGCAGTCAGCAGTGACACTCATGGCCTCATACACATCCACAACCCGAAATCTCTTGTCGGAGAGCATTGAGGTTTCCAGCAGTAAAGTCTCACTATTTTTTTTTTAACATCTCTATTGGAGTATGATTGCTTTACAATGGTGTATTAGTTTCTGCTTTATAACAAACTGAATCAGCTATACATATACATATATCCCCATATCTCCTCCCTCTTGCGTCTCCCTCCCACCCTCCCTATCCCACTCCTCTAGGTGGTCACAAAGCACCGAGCCGCACATTTGAGTCGAAGTGGTGCATTTTTAACATAATCACTGCCCCCCTGTACCTTCTAGATGTCTGAGTAGGATGATTTACATAAATATCCCGCACACTGTGTCAGAACATTTAAATGTGGACCTTTGAATCGGGCTCTTATTAAGAAGAAATTCATTTCTAATTCAATTAAAATTTTTTTTTGCATGCTTACCCCATCAAACATCCTGCCTAATAAATTATGTAAAAAAAGTTAAAAATAAGTGAGTCACGTGACCTCTGAAGTTAGAAAATACATCAGAAAAAAGAAAAAGGGAAGTGAATTGTTCTAAGTATACCAGAAAGGACTTACGTATTCAGAAACTCATTCCTTTTTCTCCAAATCAATATGCAGTGCTCAGCACAGAGAACTATCAGAGAACTATTGAATATAAAGCACAGAAGATAACAGCAGTGATTACAACATGCAATTGTGCAGCTGTGATATCATCTCCTCCCTCTCAGCCTGGTCCCCTCCATCAGATTGGTTGCTATGTTAATATTTTAGGCTTAAAGGACTAGAATTAATGTCTTCAGTTTTGTCTCTGATGTGTTGGTTTTCTGTCAAAAATTCCTGACAGAATTAACAGCCAATGAATCAGGATAATTAGGGATGGAGCGATGCAGCCTTGGAATCACTGGGCACATCGTCATCTCCTGCTGGGATGCAGGGCCTTGGCACGAGACGACCTCCCTCCTCATTCTTCTACAGGGCAACTATTGTCAGCTATGAATAGGCCACCAATTATTTTTTTCTTTGAATAATGAATATGGAGGATGATCTTCCTCTGGTTTGATGAACAACCACCACTATGAAAAATCAGATGAAATCTGGAGAGGCAACTGGAGAAGGTGTTAGAAAACCCCTAAAAACTGAAAAAGTTTAAATTAAGAAGAATATACAGCCTGATCATTTTACCACCTCGTTTTTTTTTTGATGATGATGAAGTAGGTTTCTGTTAATAGAGAGAACCTGTGAAATAGGCAAAGATCCTCCAGAGAATGTTCCAGTTCATTCAGCCTTACAGAAAATAGGGAAGTGTTTGGAGGAATATGAAAGAAACACAGGAAGTTGACTGCTGGAGATGAGAATGTGACACCATAGCATTTTCATGTTGAGTCCCAGACTCTGCCCCTCCCCTACTCCATCTCTTCCTTTTCCTCTGAAGTCTTCACTCCTGAAGAGGAATGTGGAGGAAGGGAGAAGGGGAAAGGATGATATAAGCATCTGTCTGCCAATACAGAGAGCACCTACTTTATGGTCAGAAATCATTAATCTTGATGACCTTTCTTTTTTCATCATTTCCTTAAGAACAGTTGAGAATTCAGAGTTTGGCTGCTGTCAGTGGCTAAAATCTTCCTAATCCAAACCTACTTCTGGTTTCTAATAGCCAGTTGTTTACCCTCATGCCAATTTCTTTACTTGTCTCTGAGAAATTTACTTAAATTCTGAAAAGACTTTCAGAAGGTTAAAATGTTACCATGGATCCTCCTGGGATCTAAGCTGTGACCACGGTGTATATGAGGGTTTTCTGAAGCTTAGTAGGTAAAGGTCACATTCTAGGTGCTCCAACCTGTACCTCGGGTGGCTTTCTGAAACTCAGTAGGTAAGGGTCACATTCTAGGCACTCGGACCTGTACCTTGGGTGGTTTTCTGAGGTTGGCTGAGGATGTCAGCAGTTAGGTGTCAGAAGTAAGTGGTCTTCAAAAAGGAGGTGGGTTGGGGAAGCAGGAAGGTGAGGAGCAGATTAAATCGAAGAAGGGACATATCTTCCTTGATTATGTCTTTTTCAATCAGTGGGGGCTGGTTAGCAAGGAGTGTGGGAAATATTTGGTAGGTTAGGAACAAAGCTGATGCAATAAATTATGAAACTGGCTGTAGCAAAGGTCCTGTGAAATACCTCATCCAGCCTTAGAAAAATGGTTTGCCTTTGCCCTGGGAAATTGTTTGCCATAAAGATGTTAGGTAATATCTATGCTTTACAGCACCTCATTACAGATTTCCAAATGGCTCCTCCTCACTATCACAAAGCACTAAGCCCTTTCTATGCTGATTTAACAGCTCTGGAAGCATGGAGAGACATAAAAAATTAAATAATTAAATACCCATATAAATCTTTTCTTCAATCTTCCATCTAAAATTTTCACTTTTCTACAGAGTGGAGAAGATTAATTTTTAATGTTACTAAATTAGTTAGAATAAAACTTAAGAATAGGCACATCTGAACATTTGATACAATGCATTTTCTTCCTCTCATTATGACAATAGTACCTAAGGCCCCTTCCTCATTCAGCTGTTACTTGAGCATCAATAATCCATTAAATAAAAAGGGCTAAGCATTGAAAAGCATTAATTGAATTTTCCTCTATTATGACCAACTAAACTTGATCAGATATAGGTCAAAAATAGAATACATGTCCAACTCTTGATTATTCATGAAAAGGAAAACAATGTCTGATGTGGATTACATTGTAATGACAAATGATTCTAAACTTTATTTTTATTTGATTTTTAAATACATTATCTAAATTTTCAGCACAAGAATAGAGAGTGAATTGTCGGACCACGTCTGGAGTTAAATCAGGTGTGACTGGAAGATCTCATTCCAGTACTTTGCACTTATTAATATAATTTAATTGTATGACCCCAGCATACTACAGGCTCTTGGTTAGGCTTTGGAAAAAATTTGTGGATGTTTGTTTGTGTGTGTGTGTGTATGAGATCATTCCAAATCATTTTCCCATAGTATTTCCTCTTGTAGTAACTTATAACATGTATATGTTTAGACATATTTGAGTAAACTTATTTTATTAAGTATGGTTTAAAGCAGTGGTCCCCAACCTTTTTAGGACCAGGGATCGTTTTTGTGGAAGACAATTTTTCCATGGACTGGTGGGGAGGGGATGGTTTCGGGATGATTCAAGCCCATTACATTTATTGTGCACTTTATTTCTATTATTATTGCATTGTAATATAAATGAAATAATTATGCAACTCACCATAACGCAGAATCAGTGGGAGCCCTGAGCTTGTTTTCACTTGCCACTCACTGATAGCGTTTTGATATGAGTCTGCAAGCAATTGATTTATTATGGTCTTTGTGCAGTCAAACCTCTCTGCTAATGATAATCTGTACTTGCAGCCGCTCCCCAGCGCTAGCATCACCGCCTCAGCTCCACCTCAGATCATCAGGCATTAGATTCTCATAAGGAGCACGCAACCTAGATCCCTCGCATGTGCACTTCACAGTAGGGTTCAAGCTCCTATGAGAATCTAATGCCGCCGCTGATCTGACAGGAGGAGGGGCTCAGGCGGTAATGAGAGCGATGGGGAGTGGCTGTAAATACAGATGAAGCTTCGCTTGCTGG
This sequence comes from Balaenoptera borealis, assembly GCF_965194805.1. Taxonomy (NCBI): domain Eukaryota; kingdom Metazoa; phylum Chordata; class Mammalia; order Artiodactyla; family Balaenopteridae; genus Balaenoptera; species Balaenoptera borealis. The sequence continues at coordinate 59,048,756 of NC_138876.1, read as the reverse complement.
CCGCTGCTCACCTCCTGCTGTGCGGCCCATTTCCTAACAGGCTGTGGACCACTACCAGTCCGTGGCCTGGAGGTCGGGGACCCCTGGTTTAAAGTGTTTTATTTCTTATTTACTTTTATTTTTTTATTTTTTGGAAGTATAGTTGATTTACAATGTTGTGTTAATTTCAAGTGTACAGCAAAGTGATTCAGATTCTTTTCCATTATAGGTTATTACAAGTTATCAAATATAGTTCCCTGTGCTATACAGTAGGTCCTTGTTGGTTATCTATTTTATATATAGTAATGTGTATCTGTTAATCCCAAACTCCTAATTTATCCCTCCCCCCACCACATTTCCCCTTTGGTAACCATAAGTTTGTTTTCTATGTCTGTGAGTCTTTCTATTTTGTAAATAAGTGCATTTGTATCATCTTTTTTTTTTAGATTCCACATACAAGTGATGATGAGATATTTGTCTTTGTCTGACTTACTTCACTTAGTATAATAATCTCTAGGTCTATCCATGTTGCCACAAATGGCATTATTTCATTCTTTTATGGTGTTTTAAACAACAACAACAGCAAGATAATAGGCTTCCAATTCTGGTCCTCCTTAATCTCCATTGAAAAGAATATTTTGGGAACAGTAGCACCAGTATCAACACCACAGTGAATCTTTTGATCTTCCTGTTTATTTTTTTTTTTAAATCTAAAAGAAAGTGAAACTGGTAAGAATGAAAATAGATACTCCCAAGTATACCTTACTAGAGCAATATTGTGACCTAAATTTCTGAACAAAGAAATTTAAGTGTATGATAATAGACCACTCATTTTATAAAATACTTAATTCTACAAAATTTTAGTTAAGAGAATTTGATTAATCCACGAAATTTTATTCAAATTGAATTTGACTAGGTCTTAGAAAAACTGATCTCTACTGAAACATCATTGCTGAAAACTGCATTATAATGTGTTCAAAGTATCAGAATCTCCCAGATGGGACTCAGGGTAACAATAGAGGCATCTAGAAGCAATTTAAGAAGTAATTTCATCCCCAGGGCACAGTGAAGGAAAAGAAAACAAATAACAAAGTAATGGTTGACTAGTATGTGTTATTCTTAAGTGTATCAAAGGTAATTATAAAAAATATCCTAGATATAAGTTTGATTATCTCTTCTTAGAATGAAATATTTTTATTAAAACATCTTTAAAATATCTAGGTTTATAAATGTTTTAACATAGGTCAATTGGGGACATGTTTTTTTTTTAAACTGGTGAGAGAGATTCTTTTTCAAAAGAATTTCACATTAAAATTATTTAATCTGATGAGACATTTAAAAGCACACTTTTTCCTCTCAGAGTAGCAAACTTTGAAGAGAAAAAAATGTCCTAAAGAATGAAAAACAAAGTTAAAATAAAGAAAATCACTGACCATTTGGTTTATAATGTTATTCACAAAGGTCTTATGACTCCTGGAAGCCTATTTTTTACAGGCATGAGCATTTTGTTTTAAAATTTATGTCAACTTCACAAATCATTTTTTTAAACTATTAGGTCTGGAAAAGAAAAGACTGAGTCTTCGAGAAAAAAATATTTTGCAGGTCATTTAGTGGACTATAACAAAGTCATTTCATTTTATGTCCCAAATCTGACTCAAAGTATGTCTGTGAATTCTTTTCAAGGCCCAGGAATAGAATCCCAAGTAAGCAAGGGGATCGATCTTAGCTATAATTTTAACTACCTGGGTTCAAGAGTCCACCGTAACGTAACCTTGATTTACTTTTCTCTCACTCACTTTTTTTCCTGGTCTGTGGTTTCCATGGTGAATTACTTTAATGCAGGTAGACTAATCCCATATTCTTTTGACTCAGACAGTTCCAGAGGTGATGTATCTCAGTGGTCTCTGTGAAATGCAGTCACAGCAGGGAGAGATCTCTTTTCAGAAAAGAAATCTGCTCGCCGAAAATAGATAAGCTTCCAATAATTAAAAAGGAAAATCAGGTTAAAAGATTTAATGAGGTTTTGTCCTCATAATTAGTCACATCATTTTATTAAAAGAAAAAAAAAATACTCCAGTGAGCCTTCTGTGCCGTAACAACTCAGATTTGCATGCTGTGCTGTGGTTTACAAAGCTTTCTCACAGATAATCTCATTTTAATTCATACAGTGCCTGCTTATTTTTCTGTCAGATTTTAGAACTCTGCTGTGATCTGTCATAATCTGAAGTACATGGCTGGCTATAAACACAACCAGGGCAATAGAGGGTGAATTGTTTTGGATGAAATATAACAGAGACCAATAATTGAAGCCCCAGAACTCAAGTTCAAATACTATTCCATTTCTAGAACGATCTCAGAGCCAAGACTTCCCAGATGAAATCAGTGTGAGACTCTACTGTCCTTAATTTGATTTTTTATTATTCAAAATCATTTCCTGGGAGACAGTCATCTTATTTAAGTTTAGTTTTTCAAACCATCTTATCTTCACCACTGTTTGTTTGAAGATTTCCTAATTGAATTCTTAACAGAAAAGCCTCCTTGCAGTAAACATCCACAGAAATGAAATAGAAACAATGGATAGAGGGATTTGCTTTTGAAATATTGATAAGTTCAGGTAAAATCAAATGCTTCACAGTGTGAAAATAGCTCTTATTCTTATCGTAAAATTCAAAGAAGCATTTCTTAATCATTTGTGTAGATCCAGTTTCGCTTCATAATTTCCAGACTACCACCTGGATGTACTCAGGCTCTTCTGTGACACAGTTGAGCTAGTTTTGAAAGTTCCTCCTTTGTCTCTGGGTTCCTTCGCTTTTATTCCCCTAGGACTCGCCTCCTCAAATTATTTTATCCGAGCTATGACTGAACATGAATAAACAAATGGAGAATTGAGGCAATTATACTATTAATGTGAGCAGAAAAAGAAAATACACACATTGCCTGAGTTATCTGGCGATTCCTGGCAAACATCTTTTTCTGTTTCAATGATGTGGAAGATTGCCTGACTTCTTTTCTTGGGGAGTGTAGATCTGGTCCGTGTCACATGGCTCTGAGCATTCAGTGTCTACACATGATTGCCTCATTTCCTGCTGCCTCAGACTGTATCTATTCTAGGAAGGCTAAGCCGTGATAGGAAGGTTCAGTGGTTCTGAGGTATAGTACTTACAAAGATATCCCTGTGAACACTTTGATATTTTAAGTTCTTAACTGATGTTAGGGCCTGTTCCACTGGTCATGGTGAGCTGGACCAACTGACATTTTCATTCATTCATTCACTCATTCATTATTTATTGAGTGCTCTGTGCCAGGTCTCCAGGATACAAAAATGACAATCTCTTGGTGCCAGCACTTGAAGTGTTCAAAGACATTAAAAAAGTAGTTACAAATTACTACTAGAAAACTACTACTACAAAACACTAAAAATAGAGCTATCCTGCAATCCCACTCCTGGGCATATATTTGGAGGAAACCATAATTCGAAAAGATACATGCACCCCAGTGGTCATTGCAGCACTATATGCAATAGCCAAGACATGGAAGCAACCTAAATGTCTGTTGACAGAGAAATGGATAAAAAAGATGTAGTATAGGGCTTCCCTGGTGGCGCAGTGGTTGAGAATCTGCCTGCCAATGCAGGGGACACGGGTTCGAGCCCTGGTCTGGGAAGATCCCACATGCCACGGAGCAACTAGGCCCGTGAGCCACAATTACTGAGCCTGCGCGTCTGGAGTTTGTGCTCTGCAACAAGAGAGGCCGCAATAGTGAGAGGCCCGCGCACCGTGATGAAGAGTGGCCCCCACTTGCCGCAACTAGAGAAAGCCCTCGCACAGAAACGAAGACCCAACACAGCCATAAATAAATAAATAAATACAATTTAAAAAAAAGATGTAGTATATATACACAATGGAATACTACTCAGCCATAAAAAAGAATAAAATAATGCCATTTGCAGCAACATGGATAGACTTAGAGATTATCATCCTATGTGAAGTAAGTCAGAGAAAGACAAATATCATATGATATCACTTACATGTGGAATATTAAAAAAATGATACAAAGGAACTTATATAAATAGACCCACAAACATAGAAAACAAACTTATGGTTACCAAAGGGGAAAGGGAGAAGGAGGGATAAATTAGGAGTTTGGGATTAACAAATAGACACTACTATATATAAAAAAGGACGTACTGTATAGCACAGGGAACTATACTCAATATTTTGTAATAACCTATAAGGGAAAAGAAAAAAAAGTAGTTACAATACAATGCAATAAGTTTGAACAATGAGTCCACTGTGGGTAAAAGCACACACCCTCTAAAAGTCTCAGGGAGACAGAATCAGAAACCACAAGCAATTTCCCATGAATATACTTTTCATTCTTATCTTGTTTTATTTTTCTCCTATAATCCTTTAGGAATGAGATAAGCCAGTCTCACTAGGTATTCATTTGCTACTTCTCAAAGATCTTCAGCTTCTGAGAGTTTGGGGATAGACATTTTCAACAGAGGAGGGTTTGGCAGAGGTTGGTCAAATATCTCTGCCAAGGGCTCTCCTGGCAGATGGCAACAGCTGTTTGGGATTGAGTCAAAGTACAGGATGAGCCCCTGCAAAATGTCCTTTTTATTACACTAATGGCTTTTTCCCTCAGAGTGGTTATTCATTGTATCAGTGCATAATTGTTTTTGTTAATGCATTTGCTCAGATCATACAAAAATCTAATTATTCTATGTAATGAATCATTAACAATTTCCATAAATTCATTTCAGTGTTTGCATGCCGGTATTCAGGTTATGCTAATAAACGTAAAATATTCATGCCATTAAGCCTGAGATTGCCCACTATGTTAGAAAAATTTGTTTTAGTAAATGTACATTTTAAATCTGCATTTTGTAAAATACTGAAGTGTAAACTCTGCAAGATTATTCTTGAATAGAATATTCTAATTTTCTATTCGCTTCTTAAACTGAGTCCTTTTATTTCCTTCACACCCCACGTTCACTTAGCTACAACAAATGACACGTGGTCATGTTTAACTTAAGAGCATTAATTGGTGTTTGGTAATGAAAGAAGATCAAAAGTGATTGATGTTGACCTTTTTCACTTTGATTTTTTCACGTTGAAACTCAGCCTTTGATCCATTTGCTGAAACAGATATTAGGAATAGGTACCTTATTATCATTATTTTTAATCAGAGAAGGAAAATAAACCTTGAATTCTAGCCATAAAAATTCACCACTATAAAGTACAGAGGTTTTCTACATTATTATTATTGTTGCTGTTATTAACATGTACTGTGTGGCAGGTACTCTGCTCCGTGCTTAATATTCTCCATCTCATTTAATCCTCCCCCAAAGCCCCTTAGGTTGGTCCTCTATTTTCCTCATTTTCCAGATGAGAAACTGAGATTTAGAGAAGGGAAGACACTTGCCCAAGTTATCAGTGTTGCATAGTGGCTCTCCACTGAAGGAGATTTTGCCTCCCTGGGGACATTTGGCAATGTCTAGAGACATTTTTCATTGTCACAACTGGGCAGGGGGCAACTGGTATCTGAGGAGGAAAGGCCAGGGATACTGCTAAACATCCTACAATGCACAGGGCAGCCTCCATAACAAAGAATTATCTGGTCCAAAACATCACTAGTGCTGCTGGTGAGAAACCCTGGTGTAGCAGCTGTGTGTTGCCCATGTCACAGCTCCTTCGGTGACTGATTTCAGAGCAGCTGTGGTAGACAGTGGTGCCGGCATCTTACCAGCATGTGAGGTTGTGGATCTTTGCTTTTCTGCCTCAGGGCTATCTCTGAAACACCAGTGTAGGGGTATCCTGGGATTGTGCAGGAGTTAACACCTGGGGGCAACCCTCCACCAGTATGCAACCTGATGGGACGCTTGAGGGCCTTCTACACAGTTTCTCCTCATGTCCCCAGATGGATGGAGTCTCAGTTGCTTACAATGGTAACCAACTGGTACAACAGACACTGACTGACTCAGTGCCACCTCTTAGTGGCTGAGGGTTGCCCCAGGCTTGTCAACACCTCTTAGATTCTAGGCTGTATCTGTTGCTTGGCTTCAGAGAAAGATTTGGGGCAGAAAATCAGAGATAGCACCACCTGAGCAGTGTATTTAACTACACTGAACTGTCTGCTAAAGCTGGTTGAAATCAGTAACATATATGTTATGGGTTTTTAATCACTTCCCTGTCTCACTCCCTGGACTCTTTCTTCTTCCTAGACTTGCCTCTGAAATAAACGACCTGGACCCAAGTCTTTATTCAAGCTCTGCTTTCAAGGCAACCCAAACTAAAACAGAAAGCTAACAAGTCTACTCTGTTATATTGCAAATCCAATTAAACAGAACCCAACGCTGGCTGTGTCACCTGATAAACAAGGGAAATCTGTCCGTCGGCACCCTTTGGCTTACAATGCCCTTTCCACTTTAAGTTCCATGGTCAACTATTTAATACTGCTTTATCAGGACTCTAAATTCTCTCACTACTTAATTCTTTCCCAAATCCAATAACACATCCCCAATGATGGAATCAACCTTTTGCTGTTGTTGTTTTCTGTGCAGAAGTGATATTGGCTTGAGAGAGGAACCCAGCTTACCTGACCTATTGTAGATTTATGCTGAGAACTTGAACTTAGCCTTTGCTACTGTTTGGAAATCTTTCAGGAATATTTGAATGGCTTCCTCATATACTTCTTATTCCTTTCTAGCCCCAAGCCTGGCTTTATCAGCCCTCTCCTCCATATCTCTTTGGACCATTTGACACTTTCTTCCTGAATTTTTTCTTTTTTTTTAACTTCCATGATTATACTATATTTACTACTCCTTTGATCTGACAGCTCTTTTTTTTTAATCCACTAGTATCTCTTTTTCTTCCTTCCAATCTGAAAACAAGAATTGTCATATCTCCTTTTTTATACTCACTTTATGGGCGAGCTCATTCTCTTCTATAGGAGTGTCAGCTAAATTTCTGTTTCCAGCTCTGATATTTCCCCTAGGTCCCAGGGTCATTGCTGACTGTCCACTTGATTAACCCATCAGCTAATCTTCTCCTAAGCAGCCTTCTCCTAAGCAGGCTCAGAAGAAGTTGAATTCCCTCTCAAGTCCAGGAATGCACCAGAATGGTCTAAGGAGAATCTCCTCCTCTTGCCCAATTGATTCAGCAATTTTCATATAAACCAGTTCAGTTTCCTGAGATTCAAGGAAAGATTTGTTGGGGATTCTGGGGAAATTCTTCCTTATTCTTCTGGGAGAACTTTCGGAAGCAATTATCTTTTTTCTTCTCCTGCTTTTTCTCAGTATATATTCATGTGTGGATGTGACATATGGAAGGGAGGTAATTATGTTAATATCACTTTGGGGATGAATCCACCGTGTGGACGAGTGCTGAGTCAAATGACTCTCAAGGAAATGGAGCTAAGGAAACTGGATTAAGTACCTCCAAATGGGTGCACTTCTTTTGGACAGCCAGCAATGGGAGTCAATATTTTTCCTTGTTTAAGCCAGTTTCAGGTACTTGCAGCCAAAGGCTCTTAGTGAGAAAGTGTTCTGCCATGGTCTCTTTGGAAGAACCTCAGTCTCTCCATTTTTTCCCATTACAATTGTCATCTCTTGAATGCACATCCATTACTGGCAGTCTTCCAGTGAAACTACATACTTGCATTCTCTCCTCTTTCTGATTCATCTTTTATACTGTTGCCAGGCCAATTTTCCTAAAAGACAATTTTCATTATGTTATTCCGTAAATTTCCATAATGGTTTCTTTCTTTTCACTTTCAGCTTTTAGTCCAAATTCCCAAGATTTGTTTTTAAGACTTTTCATAATCAGACGTCTTTTTGTATACTCAATATGGTTTCTCTGTGTTCCCCAACATACAATTGACATCTTTCCTCTTAATATTTTCTCAACGGAGAAATGTTTCTCCTGTGACAATTCCATGTACACTTTCAGTCTTTCTTTAATTTCTAGAGTCTCCTAAAATTTTCCTGAATAGATACAGCCTTTATTCATTTAAACAGCCTTTATTAAGTGCAGACTATATGTTCCAGGTATGCAACAAGCAGTGGATTTATAAAGACAAATGTCTGAAAAAGTCTTCTTAGGAATAATGAAATAAAACTTGAGAAACACTGTTCTAGATACTGGGTAAACCTTTTTGCAGTGCATGAAACAGTCCTGCACAATTGGAGAACTGTTCTGCCACAAATCCCAGCACTGCCGTTAATCCCAACACTGGTGGAGTTGCTTTTATGTATTTATTTTCTTTTTAAATCTGTAATTGCAATTTGAGACAACAGAAAGCAGAGTATTTTACTGCCAATTATTTCAGGTCCATTCCTCCTCCCCCACTCAGCTAAATTATCAGTGCCTTGAGAACAGATGTCATCTCATATATTTCTTTCATACCTTCCTTGAGAGAATAGCATGAAATGCCTTTATGTTGGTCTCTCTCTCTCTCATTCTCTGCATGTTCATTTTATCCATTTCTTATTGGGTTGCAAGGAATGATATTTGCAAAGCTGATACTAACCATGGTTAAGAACTGATTTTTGCTTTACCAACTTAGCATACAGGAGATAATAAAAAAACATTAGCTCTTATTAATGGTAATAAAAGGAAGCACATAAAATGTCTTGATTGATGCAATGCCTGCCTTAGTCTTGTTGCTATCACTTTGCCCATTCTCTTAAATTCGTATCTTAGTAATAGAGTTTAAAAATTATTGTCAAACCAATGAAAAGTTTATTTTCTTAATCTAAACATAATCCTAACTCTCTAATATTTATTTCTTCATATTCTCTTACAAATTTTGTCCATATGTAGTTGATTTTTTATTAAAAATAACAATACTGAATAGGTAGTCAGTGTCACATATTTTATTCATTTAGAATCATTTTATAAAGATGATTCAGTGTTTCTACTTAATTATCAGGATTGTCATTTTAACAGCTGCATAATGGCCCATCACATTTATTGATTGTTCTTACTTTTTGTTGGACAATTTGTTTCTCGTCTTTCATGATTATATGTGATGCTTCTGCCCAGTCTTTCTGCCACTGATTTTTGTCATCCTCTATTAAATACTGCCCCTTCCCCCTGGATTATTGTCTATTTGCTTGGTTTCTGACTATTGTGATTTATACATGCATCAATTCACCTACCTGTGCTTAGCTCCGATCAATGATAGTTGCTTGATCCTTTACATTCCTAGTTCCAAAGAGTTGGTGCTTCTGATCACTGCTGCTCAAGAAGGACTTGGTATAGCTTGAGGCACGTGTGGGAAGTCAGCTGGATGTTTCATGGTAAGAGAGAAGACATATCCCAGAATAACTGAAACTCTTTAAAGATAAAATCCACATATTTCCTCTTCTGATAAAGTTCTAAATTATAGTAAATATGCTCCCAGGATACCCATGGATTACTTGATGATAATAAAAAAAAAACCAGCTGAATATTGTTTTCAATTTTGAAAGAGCAAACAAATCAACAGCAATCATAACATTACTTTATATGCCTATACTAGGATGGAATAATGCTTTCATAGAAGATGTGACCTGGGTTCAAATAACATCATTTACCAAATGCAAAGGATTGTTGTAGCTCTTGACTTCAAGATACATTAAATCTATCAAAGTTGAGTCAATATAGACGCAGGTCAGATTCTATGACAAAAACTCAGAGACCAATCAAAATAAGATTGCTTAGTAAGGTTGTGAATAAACAGTCTACAGAAATCAATTATATATATTCGATGAAAGGGAGGGAAAAATTCCATTCAATAAGAAAAAGAAAACATTTAGGAATAAGAGTGAGATTTATACAAAGATCTACTTAAGATTTTAAAATGCTACTGAAACACACATATAGAAAGGTGTATCATTTCTTTTTTTTTTTTTTTAGATGTATCATTTCTTGGATGAAGAAAATCAACATCATAAAGATGTGATTCAATAAAAATAGCAACAGCATTTTTATTTTGGAATCAGACAGGCTGGTACTAAAGTTCAAATGGAAAAATAAAAGACAAGAATAGTCAAGAAAAATCTGGAGGAGTAGTGAGGAGGACTAGTTCTTCTGCATATTCAATACAGTACCAGTACCTGAATCTAATGACAGATCAATGGAATTGAATAGTAAAACCAGAAATAGGTCTAAAATAAAAGGATTTAGCATATAAAATGGTGACACCCCAAATCAGTAGGGTAAAGGTAGAGTTTTCAATGAACGATGTTGGGTCGGTTGGCGGGGTCTGAAACAATATATAACTCCATAACACATTTCTGTATTGACTCTCCCTCCTTTTGTTCCTCTTCTATCCCTTGCCTTTTTCTCTAGATCACACTCTCCAACAAAATATTTGCACAAAGCCTTTGTTGCAGGCTCTGCTTTCTAGGGAACCCAGGCTAAGGTACTTATTGTATATCTAACCTCTTCTCCCCTCTACTCTTCTTAACTTTTTTCCATTATACCTTTTATAATTTGTTAGAGCTTAGAATGTTTCCAGCTGTCACTCTATTTCCTATATTTATTTTAGTCTTAGTTTTATAGTTATTTAGTTGCAATTCTCACTGCCAGTGGTTGGCTAAAGTCTTTCCTCTAGTTGATTCCTTAATAAGGATTTATGGGAACAATATTCCCTGAATGCTTGAATGTTTGAGACAATTTGTCTGTTGTCCTTACAACTGAAAAGCAGTTAGATTGGCTATAAAATGCCAAAGTCACAATTTTTCCTTGAAGATTTTGTAAGTGTTCCTCCATGGTGTTCTGATGTTGAAAGGTGTAGAAAAGTCTGAAACCAATCTAAAATCTTTTTCTCTGTGTGCCCAAAATGTTTTCTTCCTTTTGAAAGATTATTGACTTTATAAATGCATTTCTCAGCACGGATCTTTCTGAGTAAATTTACTCTGGGAAATGGTCAGTTTTCAATATGTGTAAAGTCATGTATTTCAGAAAAGTTTTCTTGAATAACTATTTCTGTTTCCTTTTGCTTATTCATTAAATTTGTATTTCTGCGTCCATCATGGGACTTTTAGCAGTGTTCACTTCCCTTAAATCCCCTCAAATTTTACATTTATTTCTGATTATATTCTGATTATGATTATCTTTTTTCTTCTAATTTATTCCTAAACTCCTCTAGCTCATAATTCATCCCTTCCTGTTATCTTACCATCTCTCTTCCAAGTTCCTGCATTTCTGTCTTATGTACTTGTTTCATAGTGGTGATTGCTTCATTAGGCTTTTCCCCTCCCTCTTCAATGCACTGTTAAATATTTGGTCACAGTTTTTTCTGCTCCATGGCAACTTCTTTCTCACGAGTTTTTCATTTTCCCCTTGCTCTTCTGTTCCTTTCCTCATGAACATTAATTAGTCAGTTTATATAAAGCTTCCCTATAGGAAGGAAGAGAGACTTTGGAGTCATTTTACTTGTATTTGAAATCTAGCTCCACGACTTATTGCATGTGTGACTTTGGATAAGTTATTTAACCTCTTGATTTCAGTTTTCTCATCTACAAAATGGGAAAAACAGAGGTACCTACCTCTTTGTGTTGTTGGGAGAATAGAATAAAATAATACAATTAAGGCTGAGAGTGGTGTCATACACATAGTTTAACAGTCACTAAGTGTTAGCTACTGTCAGTATAATCGCTACCTTTTTTAATACACATTTTTCAGACAAGACAAATGAGACACAAAGTAAGTAATTTCCAAGGACTGTAAATTCCATAAAGATAGTGTCTTAGTCTCTTCTGGCTGCTATAACAAAATACTACAGACTGGTAGCTCATAAACTACAAAAATCTATTTCTCACAGTTCTGGATGCTGGAAGTCCAAGATCAGGGTGCCGGCTTGGTGGGGTTCTGGTGAAGGCCCCCTCCTGGGTTGCAGACTGTTGATTTCTCTCTGTGTCTTCCCATGGTGGAAGGGGCTAGGGAGCTCTGTGGGGTACCTTTCATAAGAGCACTAATCCCATTCATGAGCGCTCCACCCTCATGACCTAAGAATCTCCTAAAGGCCCCACCTCCTAATGCCATCACATTGGGCATTAGGATTTCACATGAGGCAGTGAATTTGGAGGGGACACAAACATTCAGACCATAGCAGGTAGTGATTCTATTGCTACCTTTTTCTCTTTCACTGTTATATATCTAATACTTTGCATACTACCTGACACATATGAGAGTCTGTGATCCAACAAATAGGTGCTGAATAAACGAACAAATACACTTCCCATTGGTCACACAACTAAGAAGTTGGCAGGGCCAGCATTTGAATCCAGCTCTCTTAGACTTGCCAGTCACATTTATCTCAGCCACATTCTATTGGTCAAAACAAGTCCTAAGACGAACTGGATTTCAATGGTTGGGGAAACAGACTCCAGCTCTTGCTGAGAACTGCCAAGAGGGACTTCCCTGGTGACACAGTGGTTAAGACTCTAAGCTCCCAATGCAGGGGAACTGGATTTGATCCCTGGTCAGGGAACTAGATCCCACATGCATACCACAACTAAGAGTTCACATGCCACAACTAAGGAGCCTGAGAGCTGCAACTAAGGAGCCTGCCTGCCACAACTAAAACCTGGTGCAACCAACCAAATTAAAAAAAAAAAAAAAAGAACTGCCAAGAATTTATGGCCACATTTAAATTACCATAGACACTGTCTCCCATTCTTTATTCAAATCTTTGCCACTCTCCTTGGGTCTTTTAGCACTTCATGTATCCCCACTTTTGGAAGGTACATGATCCCTAACTTTACAGAGAAAATGGAGGACCTTAGGCAGAAATTACCTCTCTTTCTTGCTGCCACCTGGCACTTAATTTACAGTAGATTGTGTCTCCTATCCCCCTCCCCCCAGACCCTGGCACCATTCCCAGGAATCAGCCGTTCTGATACCTGTCTTTCTATTCTTCATTCAGGGTTAGAGGATATTCAGCTGTTCTTCCTGAAAAAAGCTGGTCTCTTCACCCTTGTTCCTATGCCCTTCCCCTACCTTCTCCTTAGGGACCTTACATCTCAATGAAATCATTGAATAATTTAAATATTTTTTTAAAATTTCATGCCATTTTATACACATGCATGTATCTATTTTTATCTTTGGAAAAAAACACTCCAACATCTACCCTATCTTTTAGCCATAAGAAAATATTTGCAAAAAGGTATCTCCATTTAGTGTCTCTTCTTCTTTACTTTCTATTGATGTCTCAGCCCATCTCCACTTGGTTTTTATACCAACTCAAAAACACAAATTTTTTCCTCCAAGGTCACTCCCTAGTTGAGGAATCTAATGGATTTGCTTGAATCAGCACTGGCTGCTCCTTTATAATTTCCTTCACTAATTTCTTTTCTCTACTCATATCTTAAATGTTGGTTTATATTATCACCTTTGCCCATAACTAAAACCATATGACGTCATGCTGGATGATCTCATGCAGTCCTTGGCATTGACCATCATGATCATGGTCATATTATCTCTCTTATGTGCTCTATATTCATATCCAACTCCCAAATGGACACTTTGCTCTGGATATTCTATGGACAATATATCAGTTCTCTATTGTTGTATAATAAAACATTATAAAATGTAGTATCTTTAACAAACAATAATTTACGTGCTCATGATTCTGCAGTTTGGGCGGGTTTCAACTGAATGGTTCTTCCGGTCTTGCCTGGGGTCACTTAGGTGGTTGCAGTGAGATGATGAGTTGGCTGGTCCTGAGTGGGCTCATTCACATACCTGAAGTCTCAGCTCAGAACACTGTAATGGCTGGGCCTCTCTTTCTCCTTGTGATCTCTTGTCCTCAGGAGGTTAGCTTGAGCTTCTTCACAAGGTGATGACAATGTTCTAAGAGTGTGAAAACAGAAACTACAAGATCACTTGCGACTGAGACTTGCCAGTCATGTTACTTCTGCCACATTCTATTGGTCAAACTGAATCATAAGACCAGGTATATTTCAAGGGGGTGGGGAAATAGACTCCACATCTTGCTAAGAAAATTTATGGCCATATTTTTTTTCCAACTGCCATATAATAGATGTCTCATCTAGTTTAATTCTCACAACAATCCTGAGTACTGTAATTATCATTCCTTTTTTGCAGGTGAGAAACCGGAGGCTCAGAAATATTCTCTAACTTATCCAAGGCTTCACGATTTATAGATGGCATGGCAGGGTGGGCGCCCTGGTCCATGTCATGTGTATTTCATGTGCCTCACTGAGCAGAAACTCAGCTTTCTAGATTGCCCATGCATGAACAGAAGGACATTCCTCAGGCTGGCCTCCAGGCTAACAGACACAAGAAAACAAGGTAAATGAAAGTATATTTCATTATATGATGTAGCTATATATTCAGAAATCATTGTATTAGTCCAGGATAGGGCCGGATCTCCTACAATAATAAATCCCAAAATGTTAGTGGTTTAGCACAGCAAAGTTTCATTTCTTGCTAATATAAAATCTATTGTGAAAGACCAAGCTGGATGGAGACACAGTGTGTGTGTAGATGCTTCAGTTGACAGTTCTAGCTCAGTCCAGCCTCTGAGCCAAACTGCCACATACACCTTATACCTGACATGCCCCCAACTGATATTTATTATCTTCCCTAAATTTGCTGATATTCCTGAATTTTCTGTTTTAATTCACATGGTCCCCAGGCCAGAAATTATCAACAACTCTCCTTTGCTTATCAGGTTCAGTCTCCAGGTTCTGTCAAATTAATCACTTTATTTTCTCTCAAATCCATTGTTTCCTCCCTCTCCCCTTAGTTTCATAATGTTTTGCACGCAGCTTCAAATTGAAACTCTAATTTTGCTTCTGTAATCTGTTCTCAACATTCCTGTTAGGGTGATCTTTCTAACGTGCAAATGATCAAAATATATGGTAGTGGATGCATATCCTTTTTGAAAAAAGTAACTTTTGTTGTCTGGCATCTGGATCTCATTCTTACATTTGGTTTGTTTTGCCTCTTGCTATTGAAGCTGAAAAGAATTGTCACTGTTTTGCCAGCCTCTTGCCCTGGGTGCACACTCACAACCCAGGCTAGCACAATCAGACATGCCTGCTACAGAATTTGAATCCAAAGCAACAAGTGGCAGCAACATCCAGTCTCCCAGGCAAGTGTGAGGAGTGGCCTCCAGAGTCCGGAATTTCAGTGTCCCGTGGTCAGATGTAGGGCATCAGTGTTCTTGCTCAGTCAATTTTATGCCTTTTCTTCCTGCCTATTCTCTGTGCCTTGTTCACCAGTCTTCCACATGATTGTGTGTGCCACCCAATGGCTTTTCAATATATTGTTTTCCTTTCCTCCTGAAATAGGCCAGGGTTGATTTCTGTTGCTTACAACTCAGAACTCTGAACACTTCATACATTTTAGCTTCACATCTTCCAATGAATCCTCATGAACCAATGTTGAGTAAACATTTATTGAATGAATGATTGAACCTGGTTTCTGACTGCCAGGGGCAAGCAAACTAAGGAGGGAGAAGAGACTCATAAGCATGAAAAATTGCCATGATATTATTGTCAGTCTTTTGGGGTTGGACAAATCATAAACAACTTTATGAGGTGCTCCTTGAACTTTGGTAGATGTTTTGTGTTGGTGCAATTAGAGAAGTACCATTATGTGGGCTTGGCCGTTAGGGCTAGCATTTAAGAGATTTTGGGGACATATAAAAATATTTTAATTTTAAATGAAAGATAGCCGTGCTTGCTCTTACTAGTAAAGTGTTGTATAGAAATATAACTTAATCAGTTAAACGTTACAATATTGAACAATGGCAAGAAAAACAAACAACTGCAGGCAGTGCAGTCTTTCTATTTTAAATTACAACAATTTACTCTGGCCCACTTATCTTGGCATGATCTGGTTAGAGCTGGTTTATTAATGACCCACCTTCATTCATAATTCCAGATGGAATTATGGAATTTCCAGAGGTTTCTAGTAATGTCATTGTATTTCAGCTGATTCCTATTGAGCTACATTCTCATTGGTGGAAAAAACAAAGATATATGTTATTTATTTCTAGATGGATGCAACAAGTAACAAGTGTAACAGTAGTTCAGAGATCTTTTATAGATAGTTTCATTTCCTTTTAATTCCAGACTAATATTGCCTTTTTATTCATTGTGCAATGTTTTGTGAACATTTTAAGCTGGCAACATTTTGTGAAACAGAGACATCAGGAAAATCTATTAGAAATGTAGTCTTGAGCTGGGTTGGGAAGCATGACAAGGATTTAGATGTTATGAATATGCAGAGACTCAGGAGGGCATTAGTGAGTGAGGAATGGACTGGGCAAGGTGTATGGAGGAGGAACTGTGTTTGGCATGTTAGGATGGTAATAAAATTTCAGCTCATTTGAGAAGTATTAAAGTAATGCAGTAATTAGAGAAGGGGTTGGAAAGTAAATTAAAGATAAGGAATTGCCATCCACAATTTGTGCATGGAAGAGGAACGGATGTGGTGTCTAGAAAGATTAATTTGACAGTCACATGCATGGTGGATGGAAGTGAAGAAATGCTGGAGTCAAGAAGAGTAGATTGGTTGGTTACTTCAATTATTACCTCATGGGGTTATTATAATGATCAGCTCACAAGGATCTGGCAGTGAGTCAGGTAATAGGAATGAAAAGAGTCAGACAATTTTAAAGATATTGTGAAGCATAAATTCACAGAATTTAAGATAGGACATGGAAGTCAAGAGAAAAATAAATGAAGAGGTAGAGAATTAGTAGTTTGATGGTTGGTCAAAAGAGAGATGACTAGCCCTACTAACAGATGTGAAGGCAGAAGGAGACAATCAATTTTAAAGACAAGAAGACAAATTCCAGTTGCAGATATGTTGACTTTGAACATCTAAGTGGAAATGTCTGAGAACCATTTGTATATGTAACCTAAAAGGGGCACTGAGGGCTACAGAAAAAAGATTTGAAAACCATCCTCATAGAGAAGATGATATGTTATGGGTTGAATGAACCAATGAGAATGAAAAGTAGATCTCTGGGAAATGGTCATGCATAACAGATAGGAAGATAAAGAAGAAAGCAAAGTGAACTGAGTAGGAGCTATCTGAAAAAAATGGTGGAAAAGTGAACTTAGTAGGAGCTATCTGAAAAAAATGGTGGAAAAGTGAACATGGAACCTGGTTTTGGAGGGCTAAGCAAGGATAGATAAATAGTGTCAAATGTTATTCCAGCATTTTCCAAACATCCTTGGGAATATTGCATTTATAACTATATTAATTATCTATTGTGATATAATAAAATATCCTAAAAAATAAACATTTGCTATTATCACACAACTTCTGTGGGTTAAGAATTCAAGAGTAGCTTAGCTGAAATATTCTGGTTTGGAGGGGTCTCACATGAGGTTGCAAACAAGATGGCAGCTGAGGTTGCAGTTATCTGAAAGCTTGACTGGGGCTGAGTGTTTTGCTTCCAAGAGAGCTCACTCACATGAGTTGAAAGTTGGTGCTGGCTGTTGGCAGGAGGCCTCAGTTTTTCTCCACATGGGTCTTTCCATGAGGTACTTAAGCAACTCTACAGCATGTCAACAGGCTTCCTCCAGAGTAGGTGATCCATGAGAGAAAACAGGAAAAAACCAGAATCCTTTATGATCTAGCCTCAGATGTGCCAATCCCTCATTTTTTGCAAGATTTTATTGGTTAGACATGTCAGCCTGATTCAGTATCAGAAGAGACTAGGCAAAGGTATGAATGCCAGGAGTTGAGGATCACTGGGGGCATCTTAAAAGGTTGGCTACCACAACATGCCTCTTCCTGTTACCAATCCAACCGGGAACTTAGCAATATTTAGCTTTTCCTATAAAACTACTGACTTCTAGGAAATTAAGTTGATGGAAATTTTTCTGAAATAATGAGAATAACATATCTTTTATAATGAATTCTTTTCTTCATTCTGGTCCATTAGATTTCACTGTCAATACATGCTCTGAACTTGTAACTTGGATTGCACTATTACAAAATAATTGGTAAAGTCCACAGGGTCAGTAACTGTATGCCAGAATTATCCTCCTTAATGAGACATTTAATGTAAAGCAGATGGATTAGTGATGTCTTCAGGCTCATTTGTTGAGTATTAATGCTTACTTTCCTTGTCTGTCTAACAGTGTGCATGTAATCTGCTTTAAAGCTACATTGATTTTTAAAATTTTTATTGTAATTTTATGTTTATTCTTTTATCATTTTAAAAGGCTCTTCCAGAATGATAAATATGCAAGGTCTCTATGAATTAATCTATTAATTAAATTAATTATTAAATTAATATTTAGTGAAAACACAGATGACATTTTCAAAACAGGCCACAGTTCTCAAATCAGAATGTGTATTACCCACAAAATTTGTTCACAAAGGCAGTTTTCAGGGTCTTATATATAGAAACTAATTTGTTAGATCTGGACTAGAGTCTGGAATTTAAAACCAGAATTTTAAATGATAGTTAAGGCGATTCCAAAATAGGTGATCCACAGAACAATGTAGAGCTGCATTCTCATGAAAAACTTCTATTAACTTACAATGTTAATATCCAGCATTTTGCAGAATATATTTTATAAGAGAGAATGAAAGTCTTCTGAGAAAACTAGCTACTAAACATTAGTTCTTGAAAAAATACAGTTTAGCAAATACAAAAGGGAAGACTAGAACTTTCCGTATTTATTAGGAAAGGCCTGGCTGTGCACAGCAGCGAGTTGTGAAGTTAATAGCAGCCTTTCTCTCCTAGTATAATTGCCAGGATTAAATGATTTAACATGAGGTGCTTAGAACTGTACTAGGAACAGAGTCAAACCTCAATGAAATGTCATTATTGATGATGATGATACTACAAGTTGTATCCCTCATACTGGACCAGAACACATATTATTCTCTTGCAAACACTGGTTAAAAATTACCACCCATTAATCAGTGAGTAGGAACTAAATATTGATATTATACCCTACTGTGTATATTTTCTTAATAGTTTGCTATATATAAATACAAAGAGTGAAATGTGTACAAAATTTATCTCAATGAGTTCAGGCATTCTCCAAAAATACCTAGCTTCTGCAAGTTTAAAAACCCAAACAAAAAAGCCCTTCTGTATTAGTTGCTAGGGCTGCTGTAACAAAGTAGCACAAATGGGGTGGCTTAAATGGAAATGTATTTCTCACAGTTCTGGAGGCTAAAAGCCAGAGGTCGAGGTGTCAGCAGTGTTTGTTCTTTCTGAGGACCATGATGGAGGAATCAATTCCAGGCTTCTCCCCTTGGCTTGTAGATGGCTGTCTTCTCCCTGTGTCTTCACATTGTCTTGTCTCTGTGTGTCTGTGTCCAAATTTCCTCTTCTTATCAGGACCTCAGTCATTTTGGATTAGCGCCCACTTATATGACCTTATTTTAACTTTAATTACCTCTATAAACACCCTAATTCTAAATAAGGTCTGAGGAATTGGGGGGTTAAGACTTCAACATATGACTTTTGGGAAGGACACAATTCAATCCATAACAACCTCTTTGGATTTTCCTTGCAAGTTTTTAAAAATATATTTATAGGCTTGGGGGTTGGAATTGAGGGTCCCTAATGAGAAGGCTTAGAATAGGGGACACACACACACACACACACACACACACAACAAAGAGGGCAAAGACTGCTCTTCCCACAGACTGCTTCTGTAACAAAGTTTTTTGTTTTTGTTTTTGTTTTTTGGGGTGTGTGCAGGTAGTGGAATTGGCATAGTGAACAATATAAAAATGTAAAATATCTTGTCCTTGCTTTTGAAGGACTTACACTCCTCACAGGGCACACAAGAAATAAATGTGTGGGAGAAAAATAAAATGATAGTGCACAAATGTCTACTAGTTGAACTGAATTCAGCTTCGACTGTGACCAAATTTAATGAGTGATATTTAGGGTTTAACACAGAGAAAGTGCTCAATAAACAGTACCCATGATTGTTTTACTGTTACTAGTCTAGCATCCTTCCAGAAAGACTTTCTATGAAATAGGTAAGAGTGGGCCATAAGAAGAGAGAAATGGCCTGGTAGAGTAAAACCAGTAAGGCACATGCATCTGGAATTGGTTCTTTTGTTTATAATCTTAAATAATAGAGACTCAGTGGTCAATCACTTTCACTTTTAGGTAAATCACATTATAAAGTTTTCCCTCTTGCTATTCTTATTTTCTTTGCCTCTGACTTTTTATCTCTTTTAGTATCGTCATATTACTACCATCATTTTGTAAGTCCTCTCAAATATCTTTTGGAACAAGATGAGATATAAATATAATAAAGTGCTCTGTGGGATTCGTCTTGCTTTATTTTGTTTGCCATAAGGAAAATATTTTTATAAATCAAGCCAGCTTTCAAAGCTTGACACTATAAACAAGAAATGTGAGATAAGAAAAGGTCAAATAATGGATAAAACTAAATCATGTAATCTGGATAGGATGGCTTTTTTTTTTTTTTTTAATGAGAATGTGGAATTGTGTCAATTTAGTCGATTGTTGGTTTAATAGGAGAAAAGGTCTCACAGCCATAGCTGCATGCATTTCATGTAATAAGAAACAGAAGTGAATAATAGTGATATATGGGATTCCTTTTGATCCTGACATTTCATTATTTTTATACAGAAATAGCATTTCTAGTGCATGGTTTGAACATTATATTTCCTCATCTTGCTCTGAAATAATATATATACTGCAATGAATTGTCTCATTTTATAGTTTTCTGACTTCCATCAGGAAAATAGTTGTACCATAAACAAGGTTCTTGATCTATTTTCAGTTGTGTTTCTTTACCAATCTTTGTACAGATGTGGAAAGGAATGGCATAAACATGAAACCTAAGACTCAAAACTTACTTCTTAAAAATTACACACACACACACACAAATTAATTTATTTTTCGAAATTTAATTTTATTTATTTTTGGCTGCGTTGGGTCTTTGTTGCTGCGCGCAGACTTTCTCTAGTTGCGGAGAGAGGGGGCTATTCTTCGGTGCGGTGCGCCGTCTTCTCATTGCGGTGGCTTCTCTTGTTGCAGAGCACGGGCTCTAGGCACGCGGGCTTCAGTAGTTGTGGCACACAGGCTGAGTAGTTGTGGCTTGAGGGCTCTAGAGCGCAGGCTCAGTAGTTGTGGCGCATAGGCTTTGTTGCTCTGTGGCATGTGGGATCTTCCCGGACCAGGGATCGAACCCGTGTCCCCTGCATTGGCACCACTGCACCGCCAGGAAAGTACCCCCCCACCCCCCCACCCCCCCCACACACAAAAGTTATACACAAAAATCATTTCACTAATTTGGTATATGCAGTTTTAAAGGCAATAAAATTGAAATGATACGGCTTTATTCTTCCCTTTTAACTGAGTTTTTGAGTAGAAAATGTAATTATGTTTTTGAACCAATATGCTTACTTTAAAACTAGAGAATGAAGCTTTATTTGCCACAAGACACTCTTATTAACACTGTTCTCTTCATTTTCTAGTCAGTTTTTATTTAATATAGAACCTTATCATAAGTGATACAAGACATAGGATTTTAAGAAGGATGGAGAAAGAGTTTGTTGTGTGTGGCAAAAATCTGTGGCTTGTGTACTATGATTTGGCTACAAACTCATCATATGATCATGACTCTGACCTCTGGCCTACTACTTCAGGGTAGTGGTGGTATAGTTAGATCAGACCTGGGCTTACATCTCTGCTTTGATACTGAGTTGGAAGGAGGTACTTAATCTTTTTAAGCTTCGATTTTTCCATCTGTAAAAATGGAGACAACGATACCCATGTTATCAGACTTTGTGGAAAATAAAATGAGATAATGTATGTGATATATGTTAGGCATTACCTCTCATAGCACTTAGTTTCCAAAAATAGTTTAATGGTTTATTGAATGAAATCAGAGTGTTTAAAAATAAGAATAATATAATATTAGACTCAGAAGGAATGGTTGAGATTAGATTGGCCAATGCCCTCTCCAAGTAAACATCCTTGACTATATAGCCTCTGCCTAAAGACTGTTGGTGAAAAGGCATTCACCATCTGCCAGTGTAGCTGGCTCTCCACTGAACTGTTTTAATTACTCCCATATTTGCTATGTCACTCTATGCATAAAATATTGACATGTTGCCTCAAAACTAACATTGGAAAAGGAGATAACCTTATTGCAATACAAGGCTTGTGGACTTTACACTTGCAGTAGCTATGATTCACGTGGCAAGGAAAAATACAGCAACACCATAATATCTAAATGAAATATTGCATGGCTGGGAGTGCATCTTTTAGAAAACAGATGGCTTTTTATTGAAAACAAAATATGATTATGGTGTTTGCATGCAAAAATCTTATACTGTCTAATTATAAGAATCAGACTAGTTGTAGCTGTTTTGGAGTGCAAAGCTTCAAACCAGTAGAGAAGTTTCCTACCCTTGACTTTATACAATTGAGGACAATGAGATCCAGGTAAAATGTCACTTTAATGAATATCATTATGATGCCCAGCTCTCTATAATAAGACTATGTGCAGGTTCATACACATGACCCATGGTTACTGTATTCTGTTGATATGGTTTCAATATATACTATTGAACCAAAAACTTAGCATAATTGATGCTACGTTCACCAGGCCCTGCCTATTTAAGAATTTACCTCCATGAATGTTGCTTTGACATTTATCATTGCATTGCAACTGGACTTCAATGCTATGGAATATTTCTTTAAACTTTGACAGATATGAGGAAAGAATGACTACCTTTGGGTTTGGGGAGAGTAATAGAGATCAGTCAGATTAGCACAGTCATTGGGGAGAAAAGGCAAATTGGAGTAATTTCTGAGTTAAGTATCTTTAGTTTATAAATGAAACTACAGTACCCTCTAATTCAGTGGCTCTCAACTGGGATAATTTTGTCCGGGGGCATTTGGAAATATCTAGAGTTATTTCTGGTTGATACAGCTGGGGAGGGGGTCCTGCTGGCATCTGGTGCGTAGAGACAAAGGAAGCTGCTAACCAATACACAAGACAGCCCCTCCTAATACAGATTGTCTGGCCCGAATGCCAATAGTGCTGAGATTTAGAACCCTGTAATTTGCAAGTCTGAATTACATGCCCTTATGTATTTCAATAGATATATCTACATAAGCTGGACTTATAACATGATAAAGTAATTTTTATGTCCTATTAGTTTTAATCTTGAGACTCTACTCAGATTCTATAATAAATAGCTACTTTCTAAATGTTACATGAAATAAGATTTTCACAGTGATAAAACCTATCCTGTACAAATAGCGACCTTAGAACTGTCTTTTTCTGAATATAGCAGGAGATAAAAAATAGGCAGATACCGAATCTGTTAATACCTTCAACCCAGGTACATTCCTGGGGATTCTGTGGACTGCTCTGGGCAAGAGCAGAAAAAGCCAGTCAACGTGGGACCCAGAGGTCATGGTCATTGAAGCTGTAAATATTGGAGCAGTAGTATAGACAACAAAACTGAGGGCAAATTAGAGAAATAGCTGGGAGCTGGAGCAAATCAACTTAGCCTGGGAAAATTAAAACTCGTGAGTTAAAAATAGGAAAAGTAGCTCAGGAAACAGAGTTAAAAAGAAATCAACCCTCTTCAGACCCTAGACTATAGACCATACAATTCTCACGTTTGGTCAGTTTTTACTGTGCAACCATAATATCTCAGTGCCATTCAACAATAGTGCTTATTTTTTATGGGTCTGCTTGTTGGTGGTAGTTGGCAGATCTAGGCTCAGCTGGATGGCTCTGCTCTGAGCTGTAAGCTTGGCTTTGGTTGGCTCCACTTGTCTTTATTCTGGGACAAAGAGATACACAGAGAAATCTCTTTTTATGGGAATCGCAGAGGCACAGGAAGGTAATTGCAGAAACACATTTCAAGCTCTTGCTGACATCAGATCTGCCAACAGCTCATTGGTCAAAGCAAGTTGCATGGCAAGCCCTAAGTCTAAAGACAGGGAAGAATACTCCTCCTACAGAGGTAGTGAGGAGGATGAATATTTTTAAACAATAACGTAACATACTATACCATCTCCAACTAAACCCAGATTTTCTGAAGAAATATAACTTTTTTGTATTCAACTGCAAGACAATATTTTTAATTCTCAGAGAGAAAGGATAGTCCACGTAATGAGTCATGTAGTTGGATTTCCAGGTTCTGAATATTATTTCCCCTTCTACTACTGACGTGAGAAGCTGAGCATATCAACTTCTCTGCAGAATCTCATCTCTACCATCTGCTAAATGTAGATAACATTTGGTGTTGACTTACTATTCTGTGCCTTCCAAGAAACAAGGTAAAATCTAGAATTTGCTAGGAAATCCTCAGTGGAAGACAGTAACAAAGGATTCATCATTATTTGGTTGTTTAGCCTTGATAATTTTTTATGTAGTTCCTTTGACATTATTTAGAATATTTTCAGAATGGAGAAAAAATTGTCCAGACAAGCATTTGATGTTTTCCTCATCTCTCTCTCTCTCTAAGGGATACTACTTTGAATTTGTTTAGCATTTTAGTAAATCCATTAACCTTTCACCCTGGACTTAGAAACTGGGTTTGATGGTTTAATTCTGTTCCCTGAAGAATCTATAACCACATCATAAGCTGCATCATGTTAGACGTTAATTGCAATGTATTTTCAGACCAAATTCAGAGTTAAGATAATGGAAGTATAGAAAATAGGTACTGGAGAAAGCCAAAGAAATTTGTCAATCTTGGCTCTTGTTAATTTTGGCACAGTTGGGTTAATTCCTGTTAATGGGAATGGTGTGTATTAGCAAAGGGACTAAAACAACTACTGAATTTTAAAAAAAATCCACTTAAAATAAGCTTTTTCTCTTTCCTTTATGAGATCGCCACATATATCCTATATTTAATCTCTGACAATCTTTTAAGTACTCTTGATTTCTTCAGTTGCTGTGATGTTCACGGTATGGAATTAAGAGGAATATCTCAGAAGGAAGGATTTCAGTTTCTGAAAAGAAGAGCTAGTTGTGAAAGTCAGTCTTTGCTTTTCAGTGGCCTCATTTCACTTCCTAAATCAATCCTGAAAAGCAGGAAATACATTAATAGCTTCAGCAGGTTTCTTTAAGAGGGCAGAAAAGAGTTAGACCTTGTTTCCTCTACTCTCCACACAGGTGTGATTATTACTAGGAAATGGACATCACAGGAGAGCAGTAGCTACCTCGTGCCTGACCTGCAATCTACCACCTGGATAGCGTGCCCCCCTCCACACTTCCCAGCACTTATTGCGTGCAAGGATAATGCCTATCTTGTACCTGACCTCATATTCTACCTGCTGTCTAGCACGTGGACATCAGGCCCCTCTCAAGGGATTCATTCGATCATTGTGAATGTCTATGTCTCATCTGGGATCTCCAGTCCCTTTACTCTGCTTCCTAGCTGACCTTAAAAAGGTTAATCTTGTAACCAGGTTATTTCTTCCATCTTTCTTGTATTTGTTCAAAGATTTCTCTCCAGTCCAGTTTCCAATATTGTTGAGGTACCAGGGAACCTTATCTGCTTAAGACATTAAAATTTCAGAGGAGCAATAGCTTCAAGGAAAGGAAAAATGTGGGTGCAAATTCCAGTAATTCCTATAGTAGTTAGTTTATGAAAACAGCATTTCATTAGAAGGCTTAAACAAATCATTGGCTAAGTAAGGCTTTCTTACTTTGTGAGCTGGAAGTGAATGAGTAGGGGATAGATAATGGCTAATGATAATATAGAGTGTGTTTTGTCAAATCACAGCGGCCTTTCATCAAAAGATATTACTAGGTATTTTTTGTCTACTGGATAGCAGACAAGAAAAAGTATGGAAAGATAATTATTATTTTAAAAATTCTGAACTACTGGTTTTCTATTTCAATTGGAGTAATATTTTGTCATTTTCTAAATAATATTCACCTTTTTCCATATGTTGTACATGGTACTCTCTTGCTTTTCTAATTGTGTTGAGTATCTGCGGTTTTATTTTATTTCTTATTTATAGTGTTATTTACTTCTGTTGACCTCCACTCTTTCTTCACTTGACTTAATGAGGGTTTATCTTTTCATTTGCTTCATTCCATAAAAATTTTGAGTGTATACTTTAAGAGATTGATTCTAAATTTTGTCTGTTTTTTTTAATTGATGTGTTTTGTTTTATATTGCTTTGTTTGATTGTGAATCTTTTTACCTATTTAATGAAAATGTTAATGCATATATTTCCCCTTTTAAAAACAATGCTAGTGGTGAATGTTATAACTTTCTGTCTGAATCCAGCTTCATCCTACATGTTTAGAGATATGATTGACGTACTGGTCACTTGGTCTGTCCTGCATATTCCCCTTTTCTGATCATGTGCCCGCGCAGCCTCTAATGAGCAGGAATGTGGGACCCTACAGTCCCATGACTGGTCACATGGGACTCAACCAGTCCCAGATGATTGGTAGGTATCTGATCCAACTGGACCAATCAGATTTTCCTCTCCTTGAAGATCAGATATGAAAAATTCACTTCAGTCAGTGTCTGTTAGACTCCAACGGGGATATAAGAAAAAGTCAAAATTGGATGGCCATGATTACCTGGCATGAGAAAAGGTAGGTTGCAGGTAAGCCTGTGCACAAAAACAGGAAGAACCAAAAGACTATGCAGAATGAGACAGAAAGATAAAGTGGTCACCATGATTCTTGCAAGATTCCTGTTCCTTCTATAGTTTGGCTTCCCTACCAGCCTTTAGTTTCAATTTTATTTAAGCTAGCCAGAGTTAGTTTTCTTGCAAACGAATGATTTCCAACAGAGTAGTTCTTTCATTTTATTTTAAAATCCTTTTATCATATTTTGGAAATTGTTTTAAACTTTGTTGTTGTTGTTTTTAAATTTAAAATAGTGAGTTTAGTTCATATGTTATTAGCCTGTGGGAAACTAGCAAGTTGGTCCATCTAACTGCATCACAGTTTCAGTTTACTGAAACTTGAATTTTCAGTAAAGTTCCTGGATTTCTCTGTTCCTTTCAACAACACTCATGATTATTTTAAAGAAGGGAACTAAGCTATTTAAATGGAAAGAGCATTAGTTTCCTATTATTAGTTTCCTATTGCTGCTATAGCAAATTCACATGACCCTGGTGGCTGGAAACAACACAAGTTTATTATCTTACATTTCTAGAGGTCAGAAATGTGAAATGGGTTTTATGGACTAAAATCAAGGTGTTGGCAGGGCTTCATTCCTGCTGGAAGCTCTACAGATTTACTCACCTTTTCCAGCTTCTCAAGGCCGCTTGTATTCCTTGGCTGTGGCCCCTTCCTCCATGTTCAAAGCACATCACTCTGAACTTTGCTTGCATAGTCACATCTCTTTTTCTGACCCATCTGTTTTTCTCTTATAAGGACCCTTGTGATTACATTGGATCTACCCAGATAAACCAGGGTAATCTTCCCATCTCATAATCTTTAACTTAATCACATCTGTAAAGTCTTTTTTTTTTTTTTTTTTTTAACATTTAAGGTGACATATTCATAGGTTCTGGGGATTATGATGTGGACATCTTTGGGTGGCCATTACTTAGCCTATC
Source organism: Balaenoptera borealis (assembly GCF_965194805.1). Classification (NCBI taxonomy): domain Eukaryota; kingdom Metazoa; phylum Chordata; class Mammalia; order Artiodactyla; family Balaenopteridae; genus Balaenoptera; species Balaenoptera borealis. Next base: position 59,021,228 of record NC_138876.1, on the reverse strand, counting down.
ACTGAGCATTAGATTAGGAGCTATTTATTTATTCAATGTCAATTCTATTACTGTTTGATCTTAAGCAAGTTATTTAAATTCTCTGTGATTCAGTTTCTACATTTATAAAGCAAGGGACTTACATTAATCACTTTTTAAAGAGGCTCTTCCTAGGCCAAAATTCTTTTTCTAGCTTACCACGAATAACGCATAAAATAACACTAAATTGCCAGCATAATTTCAGAGGTGGTTATTTTTTCTCAAGAATATTTTACTAATTTTAACTACTAGGTCTCTTAATTTCAGGCAAGCATGTATATGTTCCTTCTCATTTGACAAGAACAGCATTCTGCTTCCACTATATATAATTATTTTGTCCTTTCCTAATGACAGTGTTCCTCGTTCTTATTCAATACTTCTTTTCTAATGCTTCTTCTTACTCCTTCCACTTTTACTACTCCACCTCCTAATTCTCTTGCTTAAAAAAAAAGAACAACACATATATCGTGGCTTCTGAAAAAGGTTGTTTTAAATGACTACCCCATGGTTTTTTAGATTTACTTTTCCAAAAATATAGACGTAAAATATGAGCCCTTCATATTATCACTAGTCATTACCCATTCCCTCCTCACCCATGTCACCAAAGGGATATGAGTAAGACTTTTTCAATTTTTATTTTTTAAGTAATTAAAAAAGCAGTGGGTTAAGGCATGGATAGCAGTTGTTAAAATGTAACATTAAGGAGATAGCATATTATGTTATTATTAACAATTAATAGATTTTTTCATAGTGAGTCTATTAGATTAGCCAGTCTACTATCCAGTAGTGAGGGAAAGGGGAGCTAAAGCAGGCACATTTCAGGGGAGGCAGGTTGTAAAATATTCAGATAAGCATAATCTGGGAAAGGATGTCACAGTGGAAAACTCTAAGAGAGAGCCTTAGAATTGGAAGAGGGCCTGACCACTGAGAGGCTGACTATGATCTCTGAACAAATCTTCACTGCCCCATTTTGCTTAGGGTTGTCAGGAATATACACTGCCTTATTTTCCTCTTCATGGTTTCCCAGGGAATATCTATGAGGAAAGGCAGTCATATAAATCTGTTATTTTCCTATTTTAAACTTCAAGTATGAACTAAGTAATCTTTAAGACCCCTTCCAGCTCTGAACTTAAATGTTTTTTTAAAACAAATTATTGAGTTCGGGTCCAAGATGGTAATGTAGGAGACTCCTGGACTCACCTCCTCTCATGGATGTACCCAATCTATGACTACACATGGAGCAATTGCTTCTGAAAGAAATCCAGAAACTAGCTGAGTGACTTTTAAACATCAGGTTAATGAGGAGATATCCATATCAAAATGCATAGGAAAGTCTGAGACACAGTCTCACCATAATCCCCACCACTGGCACACCATAATCCCCACCACTGGCACAATGATATACAATTGGGAGGGAATTAATGACTCCCAGCTTCTCCCTGAGGAGCAAAGTGTTTGGACCCAACATCTAGCGCCCAAGAAAGAAAATTACAGGCCAATATCCCTGATAAACATAGATGTAAAACTTTTCAACAACATATTAGCAAACCAAATTCAACAGTACTTTAAAAGAATCACACACCATGATTGAGAAGGATTTATTCCAGGAATGCAAGGATGATGTACATGTAACACCCACAGACAATGTGATACACCACATCCAAAATAAAGGATAGGGACTTCCCTGGTGGTCCAGTGGTAAAGAATCCACCTTCCAATGCAGGGGACGTGGGTTTGATCCCTGGTCAGGTAACTAAGATCCCACATGCTGCAGGGCAACTAAGCCCATGTGCCACAACTACTGAGCTCATGTGCCTCAACAAGAGAGCCCACGTGCCACAAACTACAGAGCCCATGCATCCTAGATCCCATGTCCCACAACTAGAGAGAAGCCCGCGCACCACAACGAAAGATCCCACGTGCCTCAACCAAGATCCCTCGTGCTGCAACTAAGAACTGACACAGCCAAAATAAATAAATAAATATTAAAAAAAACAAAATAAAGGATAAAAATCATCTGATTTTCTCAATATGTGCAGAAAAAGCATTTAATAAAATTCAACATCCAATCACGATAAAAACTCTCAACAAAATAAGAACAGAGGGAACATACCTCAACATAAGTCTATATATGACATGCCCACAGCTAACATCATACTTAATGTTGCAATCTAAGATCAGAAAGAAGATAAGGATACCCACTTCCATAACTTTTATTTAACGTACTACTGGAATTAGACAATTAATTAGAGCAATTAAGCAAGATAAAGAAAATAAAATTCATCAAAATTGGAAAAGAAGTAAAACTATCTCTATAAGAAGTAAAACTATCTCTATTTGCAGATGATGTACTATTATATGTAAAACCCCTAAGACTCCACCAAAAAACTGTTAGAACCAATAAACAAATAAACTAATACTAATAAATTCAGTAAAGTTGCAGAATACAAAGTCAATATATAAAAATAAGTTGCATTTCTATGCACTAGCAACAAACTATCAGAAAGAGAAATTGGGAAAAAAATCCCATTTGCAATTGTATCAGAAAAAATAAAATACCAGGGAATAAATTTACCTAAGAAGATAAAAGATTTGTACACTGAAAACTATAAGAAAATAATTAGAGAAATTAAAGAAGACACAAATAAATAGAAAGATATTCCATACTCATGGACTGGAGGACTTGATATTGTGAAAAAGTCCATACTATCCAAAGCAATCTACATTTTCAGTGCAATTCCTATGAAAATTCCAATGGCATTTTTCACAGAACAAACAATCTTAAAATTTATGTGGAACCACAAAAGACTCTGAATAGCCAAAGCAATCTTGTGAAAGAAGAACAAGTCTGGAGGTATCACACTTTCTGATTTCAAACTATATTAAAAAGTTATAGGAATCAAAATAGTATGATACTGGCACAAAAACAGACACATAGATCGAACAGAATAGAGAGTCCAGAAATAAACCTATTCATATATGGTCAATTAGTGTATGACAAAGAAGCAAGAATATACAATGGGGAAAGGTAGTATCTTCAGGAAATGGTATTGGGAAAGCTGTACAGCCACATGTAAAAGAATGGACTGGACCCCTATCCTATACCATATACAAAAATGAACTCAAAATGGATAAAGGCTTGAACATAGGACCTGAAACCATAAAACTCTTAGAAGAAAATACAAAGGATAAGCTCCTTGATATTGGTCTTGGCAATATTTTGGGGGATTTGACACCAGAAGCAAAAGCAAAACAAAAAAGCAAAATAAATAAGTGGAACTACATCAAACTAAAAGGCTTCTGCATAGCAAAGGAAACCATCAACAAAATGAAAAGGCAACCATGGAGTGGGAAAAAATATTTGCAAACTACATATCTGATAAGGGGTTAACACCCAAAATATACAAAGGACTCATACAACTTAATAGCAAAAAACCAAACAATCTAATTAAAAAATGGCCAGAGAAACTGAACAAACATTTTTCCTAGGAAGATATACAAATGGTCAATAGGTACATAAAAAGATGCTCCATATCTCTAATCATCAGAGAAATGAAAATCAAAAACATATCACTTCACACCTGTTAGAATGGCTATTGTCAAAAAGATAAGAGATAACAAGAGTTAGCAAGGGTGTGGAGAAAAGGGAACACTTGTGCACTGTTAGTGGTAATGTGTAGCGACTATGGAAAACAGTATGATGGTTTCCCAAAAATTAAAAATAATACTATTATATGATCCAACTGTCCCATTTCTGGGTACCTACCCAAAGGAAATGAAAACAGGATATTGAAGAGATAGCTGCATTCCCATGTTCACTGCAAGATGTGGAAACAACCTTACTTACTTATAATAGGCAAGATGTGGAAACAATCTAAGTGTCCATAGATACATGAATGGATAAAGAATATATACACACTCACACACAAACACAATGGAATACTATTCAGCCTTTAAAAAGAAGGAAATCCTTGCTGTTTGTGAAAACTTGGATGAACCTTGAGGGCATTACGCTAAGTGAATAAGCCAGACAGACAAAGACAAGTATGATATCATCTATATGTGGAATACAAAAAAAAAAAAAGAGAAGTTAAACTCATAGAAGCAGAGAGTAGAAAACTGGTTTCCAGGGACTGGGGCTGGGAAAATAGGGAGAGGTTGGTGAAAATGTACGAACTTTCAGCTATAAGATGAATAAGGTCTAAGGATCAAATATCTAATGTAAAACACTGTGACAATGGTTGATAGCACTGTATTGTGTAATTGAAATTTGTTAAGAGAGTAGAACTTAAATGGTTCCACCAAAAAACAAAAAAGATAAATATGTGAGGGAATGGGTATGTTAAATAACTTGATGGGGGGAATCTTTTCACAATGTATATGCACATCAAATCACCACACTGTACACTTTAAATATCTTACAATTTTGTATGTCAGTTATTCCTCAGTAGAGCTGAAATTTTTTAAAAAATTATTGAGCTTATAAGAGTAGTTTTAATATTTATACATTTACTATTTTGACTTCTAAGTGGCCTCTTAATTTAGCAGTTTTCCAGCTGTGTCAAATTCTAGTGGCCTTTCATCAAAAAATATTCCTTAGTAGGACCAATATGTCTGGATCAGTTACACCCCCTCACCCTTCCTTTAGGTTAATCTCTTTTCCTCAGAAATATTTGTTGAAAGTAATTTTCTTCAGCTGCTTGAAAATTTTACCATCGTGAACATGTTAGCCTAGGATGTATCATCTGGACAGTGAAGCAGGAAGAAATCCAGGCTGTATTTACTGTTGTTACTCAACATGGCTGCCTTGTTCATCCTTTATGTAAGAAGAGTGGTGAGACTATTGGTCCTAAACATCAAGAATTTATGGTTCAATAAAGGGAAGGTATAATTATGAAACTTAAGCATCAACATTCTGAAAATAAGTGAAAAAGGCTACAGTAAAAAGGCATAAATATTTCTGCTACTGTTTCTTCAAATATGTACCTTTACCCGAAGAGGAGGGTTTCTGTAGCCTCATTGCCCAACTGCAAACAACTCACACATGGCCATCTTTTTTGGGGGGAAACTCAAGCAATTCTCCGGCATGAGAAAACTATTCCCACAACACTGTCAAGATGCTACTTCACAGCTGTCATGTCCACAGTAATTTTTATTAGGAAACTATAATCTTATGGTTAAATTAAGCAAAAAAGTTCTCTACAGCAAATCCAGAAGAACTTGACAGAACTTACGTAGTCAATTAATTCTGAAATGTAGTTACACCCAGGTTCGTTGTTTCCTCTTGACTACTTTTACCACCAATATTTTCTACTGAGTCTAATTTTTAAGCCATGCAAATTACGGAAGTCTTCAGAACGCCAATAATAGCATGCTGGGGTAAATTATTGACTCAGAAGGGAGAATGTCAACTACTGAATCATCAACATATCTCCTGCCACACCTGGGGTGTTCTCTGGGTGACTTCCATGCAAGTGTTGACGAAACTTGATCTTGGATAGTTGCAAAGATTTGTTGGGACTATGGCCAAAGGTGCTTATGTGCCAGAAGAACAGGCTCCATGTTCATTAACTAGGTTATTCTGCTCCACATATGGCAAGAAGTGTACTTTTTGAGTTTTCTACATTAATGCTGATTGAAAGCTTCCAGACAAAAGGTTCTTATTCTAGTAATTTCACGCAGTGCCCTGGATTCAATCCTGATGTAAACCTTAGTAGCTAAGTTGAAAGACCAAGGCCCAGTGATTGGTCATCTAAAATGGATAAGCATGCCTATTTGATAGGGATAGAGTAGGATAATTAAAAAATTAGTTTAGAAAACCCACTAGGGAATTAAAGACAGAAAGGGAATTTTAAGGGAGTTTGGGAGACTGTTGCAGGCTAATGACCACTCAATAAAAGAATCCAGTAACCTAGCAACAATCTACACTACCTTGAGGGAAGACCAGGTACATTCAAGCACTAGGCACACTCAAGCCACAAACCCTGATAGTTAAAACACAAGACAATAGATATGGGGTCTGAATCTTGTTACATGAAGTCAGGGAGTTAATGGTCTTTGAAGAGTAACATTTCTGCATATAGCCAAGACAGAAATATAGGTGAAAGGGGAAAGAAACTAGGTGAAAAGGGACATTATACCGAAACCTGAGACGAATTACCATATTTTAGTATATGTTAACACCCTTTTGTTAATATACATATGATTTAAATAGCACCATGACAGTCCCAGTTAGACCATACAGGGCCAAAGGAGGAACTAATGATGTAAGCCTTGACATCTAACCAAGAATGAGGAAGAAGGTGGTCTTCTCCTCTCCCCAATTTTTCTTTGATTATAAAAATGTAGCCCTCTTTGTTCTCAGGGCTATGCTCCCTTGCTGGCCTGCTTTATCTCTCACAAGCATCCTATGCTAATAAACTCATTCTTTGCCTCCCACTTTGCCTCATGCTGAATTCTTTCTGCACTGAGACAAAAGAACCTGAGCTTCAGTAAGTCCTGATACCAGGTGAGTGGTTTCAATTAAAAGACTGTGGGTTTGAGTCCCCTCTTAAGTCAGGGATTGTGGGTTCAAGTCCCAATCTGTGGTGTATCTAGGTTCAAGTCCTATTGGAGTGGAGTGGTTTAATAGTTATTATAGTTAAAATACAGGCCCACAATCAGAACACTATATTATACATTCTGAGTTGTCCTGGTAGCAATCCCAGCCAGAGGGATGTATTGTTTTCCAGTTGAATTAGCTGGGAGCCCAAAGAACAAGAGCTCTGACCACAGCTGTTCTCCTGATTTGTCTGGGGAAGGCCATTTAACCTAGAGTCTCCCCTTTCTCTTTGCAACATTAAAATTATTAAGTAACTGACCTTGAAGGTTATTGTGAGGAATGATGACATTTTAAGAAGGCTTGTCTTTGAGGGAAAAGGGGCTTCATAGCAGTCTCACTAAACCTCAGTGTTTCAACAAGGGGTGGTAAATAGAATAAGAGAGTGAAATAACAGTAATAAAAAGGGCATTATAGAAAAGGACTAAATAATGCTGTCTTGCCTGTTAAAACCTTTTCTTGCTTCTATTATCTATAATTTCTAGGTCAATTATGCTAATGTCAGCTCAGGGCCTAACTGAGTTAAGGAAAGAATACAGGAAGATTTGTATTGAGGTGATGTCAAGAGAAGAGTGGTGTGGGGTATGGAAATGCCCCATTAAGCCTCCATTTGGATATAATAGTCTAATTTGGTACAAGCTCCTAATAGAACTTGATGGTTAGTCATAGCCCTGTGGAGCGAAACTTGAGTCTTGCGGATCACAAATCCCACAGGTTCTCAGTTTCACAAAACGCAAGGTTGACATCAAACTTTTAACGATTAATTCTCCAGAAAGTAGCCTTTGAGAGAGTCTAGAAAATCAGTCAACAATATTTATTGAGGGCTTTCTGTATGCCAGGTCTGGGTTAGGCTCCTTAGGCTTAATCATAAATTATTGTCAGATTATAAAGCAAATTCAGTAAGAGAAACAGAAAATTTCTAATATAAAACATTAAATGTATTAATTTAAAAATTAATGTGAATAAATTATCTTGCCCTATTTTTTTCCCCTAGGAAGTCTTCACAAACTGGGAAAGAAAATTTACTCCCAACTTTCCCCCCATGAGCTATGATGACATAATAGTCTTAAACCTAGGTAAGGTGGGTCTCCGTCTTGGGGCAGGCTCTTCAGCACATCTCCCTCTGTGCAGAAACTATCCGGATATAGCAAAGAGTCTTTGCCCAAGAACTGGAAACATCAGCCTGGGAAGAGGGCAATTTGGTCATTCCTTTTGGAATAGCTCTATCCTCCTCTCTATGGGGCCCAGCATTGGTGGAACTTTATCTGAGAATGCATAAGTTCTTGTTGAATCTTGTGTAACCTGGGAAAAAGCAAGGGGTGAGCGGCTAACCTTGAAATGACAGCAGCTTGTTGATTGAGTTTCGGCGTGTAATGTAGTATCCACAGTGTGCATTCCTAACTGGAATTTCTAAGCGTGGCCTCTATGTTCAGAGTAAATACCCATTGACAAGTCTTTGCGTGCTGTGGATGGGGAGATAGCCCTTTGCTCACACTTCACTTTAAGAGGTAAAGCCAAGTGACATTTAAGTGGTCAATCCCTACATCCCCTCGGTCACAACCACTGGCTGTTCCAGCCTCTTCCTCATCTCATTCCCTAGTACTAACTGTCTGGCAACTGAGTAGAGGTATTTTGACAAAGTCTAACCTCCATTCTCTGATATCTCTCTGGATTCCCCAAACTTTCACAAGCGTGATTTATCTTCTTTATTATTGGCTGTAGATTTTCTTCCTGGGAGCAATTTAGCGTAAAATGTTCATTTCTCATCCAAGCAAGCAAAAAGATATGCACAAGTACAAAACGGTAAAAATTATTGAAGTAGAAGATGAATAATATAAAACAATTAATTGTAAAAAGAAATAGGTCTAGAATCACATATTACAACTTCAAATATAGGGAGGGAGGAGTGGAATAGACGGGAAAATTTTATTCGTGGAGTTGATAATAACTGCCAGTGAAGAATTTGGTTGAGTATGTTCTTAAAAGCTTTAAAGTAGCCAATGGCACAGAATTAGACTAAAAATGTAGTATGAAAGCTATTAGTTGTAATAATCAACTTAAAATTAAATGACCTTATTAAAAGACCTGAGGCTAGAATTTCCCAAATTGGTGTCCTGCACACCACCATGTCACAAAATGTTAGTAGTATACTATAGAAAGTATACTGTGCTGCAGAAACTATACTAAACTATGGAAAGTATATATACCATACTATACTATACTATTATGTTCTATACTATACTATAGAAAGTGTTTCTGGGGTAAAAATTATTTGGAAAATGTTGTTTTAAAAATGCTATACATTTCTTAACTTGAGAATTCCTGAGTGTCTTTAACATGATAATGAGCATTGTAAAGCTCTAAGAGGAAATATAGTGTTCATTGTTTCCCATACTATTTCATCAGAGAAAATTGTTTTCATAGTATACTTATTAACGTCTCAGTGTAATGCTTTTCTGAGCAGTTTAGGAAAAACTAAATTCAGCATTCAACTGAATTTAAGAATTTAAATTTAAGAAGCATTGAGAAAGAATTAAGTAATAAAAATTAATAAATTAAAACCATAAACTGTCCAAGTTAACAAATAATTTTATAATTTGGTTCTCTAAAAAAAGTAAAATGGACTCTATCTGACTAACCTGGATGTAGAAAAATAAACTATTTGATAATAATAAAATTGAAATATTAATGAAATATTAATTTTGAGTAAACTATATACTGCTTAAATTGACTCAAAAGGAACGTAGAAAGTTAAGAAAGTAAATATTGTGATAGAACTGGGAAAAAAGTCACCTAAGTGCTTTTTTTTATTCTTTCTGGTATGTTATTTTTTATTGAAATACAGTTGAAGTACAATATTATGTTAGTTTCAGGTGTACTACATAATAGTATTACATTTGCATATATTATGAAATAATCACCACAATAAATCTAGTAACCATCTGTCCCTAAATAAATTTATTACAATATTATAGACCATATTCTCTATCTTGCATATTACATCCTTGAGACTTATTTATTATGTAAATGTAGGTTTATATCTTTTAATCTCCTTCACGTATTTCACCTGTCTCCACAACCCCATTTCTTCTGGCAATCACCCGTTTTTTATCTGTATCTATGAGTCTGTTTTTGTTTTGTTTGTCTGGTTAGGTTTTTAGATTCCACATATAAGTGAGATTATGTGGTATATGTCTTTGTATGTCTGATTTATTTCACTTAGCATAATGCCTTCTAGATCCATCCATGTTGTCACAAATGGAAAGATTTCATTTTGCTTAATGGCTGAGTACTATTCTACTGTATATATATACCACGTCTTCTTTATCCACTCCTCTATCAATGGACCCTTAGGTTTCTTCCATACCTTGGCTGTTGTAAAGAATGCTGCAATGAACATTGGAGTGCATACAGTTTTTTGACTTAGTGTTTTTGTTTTCTTTGTGTAAATATCCAGAAGTGAAATTGCTGGAACATGTGGCAGTTCTTTATTAATTTTTTGCGGAACATCCATACTGTTTTCTGTAACAGCTGCACCAATTTACAAGTCCACAAACAGTGCATGAGGGTTCTCTTTTCTCCACAACCCTTGCCTTGTTATTTGATATCTTTTTGATGGTAGTCATTCAGACATGGGTGAAATGGTATCTCTGTGGTTTTGATTTGCATTTCTCTGATGACCAGTGATGTTGAGCATCCTTTCACGTGCCTGTTGGTCATTTCTATGTATTCTTTGGAAAAATGTCTATTCAGGTTCTCTGCCCATTTTTTTTATTGTGTTGTTTGGTTTTTGATGTTGGGTTGTATGAATTATTTGTATATTTTAGATATTAACTCCTTATCAGATATATCATTTGCAAATATCTTCTCCCATTCAGTAGGCTGCCTCTTCATTTTACTGATAGTTTCATCTGCCGCACAAAAGCTTTTCAGTTTGATGTAGTCCCATTTGTTTATTTATTTATTTATTTATTTTTTCCCTTGCTTGAGGAGACATATCCAAAGAAACATTGCTAAAATCGATGTCAAAGAGTGTACTGCCTGTGTTTCCTTCTAGGAGTTTTATGGTTTCAGGTTTTACATTTTGGTCTTTAATTCATTTTGAGTGTATTCTTGTATATAATGTGAGAAAAGTAGTCCAGTCTGATTCTTCTGCGTGTGGCTGTCCAGTTTTCCCCACACTATTTATTGAAAAGACTGTTTTTTTTTTCCCATTGTATTTCTTGCCTCCATTGTCATAGATTAATTGACCTTATAAATGTGGGTTCATTTTTGGACTGTATATTCTCTTCCATTGAACTATATATCTGGTTTTGTGTCAGTTCCATACTGCTTTGATTATTGTAGCTTTGTAGTGTAGTTTGAAATCAAGGAGCATAATACCCCTAGCTTTCTTCTTTCCAAGATTGCTTTGGCTATTCAAAGTCTTTAGTGTTTCTGAACAAATTTTAGAATTATTTGTTCTTTTTTTAAAAAATGCATTGGTATTTTGATAGGGATTGCATTTAATCTGTGGATTGTTTTGGGGAGTATGGTCATTTTAATTAATATTATTAAATATTAATAATATTAATATTTAATATGTAATATTCTTACAATCCATAAGCAAGGTGTATCTTTCCATCTGTTTGTGTTGCCTTCAATTTCTTTCATCAATGTTTATAGTTTTCTGAGTACAAATCTTTTACCGCCTTGGTTAGATTTATCCCTAGGTATTTTATTTTTTTGGATGCAATTATAAGTGGGATAGTTTTCTTAATTTCTCTTTCTGATAGTCCATTTTTAGTGTATAGAAATGCAACAGATGTTTGCATATTAATTTTGTATTCTGCAACTTTACTGAATTCATTTACTAGTTCTAATAGTTTTTTGGTGGCATCTTTAGGATTTTGTATATACAGTATCATGTCATCCGCAAACAGTAACAGTTTTACCTCTTTCTTTCCAATTTGGATTCCTTTTATCCCCTTTTCTTGTCTGATTGCTGTGGCTAGGATTTTCAACACTCTATTGAATAAAAGTGGTGAGAGTGAGCATACTAGTTTTGCTCCTGATCTCACAGGAAATGCTTTCCGTTTTTCACCATTGAGTATAATGTTGGCTGTGGGTTTGTCATATATGGCTTTTATTATGTTGAGGTATATTCCCTTTGTTGAAAGTTCTTATCATAAATCAATGTTGAATTTTATGAAAAGCTTTTCCTGCATCTAGTGAGATAATCATATTATTTTTATTCTTCAATTTGTTAATGTGGTGTATCTCACTGATTGATTTTTATATATTGAACCATACTTTCATCTCTGGGATAAATCCCACTAGATCATGATATATGATCCTCTTAATGTATTCTTGAATTTGCTTTGAAAATGTTGAGGATTTTTGCATCTATGTTCTTCAGTGGTATTGGCCTGTAATTTTCCTTTTTTCTTTTGGTGTTTTTGTCTGGTTTTGGTATCAGGGTAATGCTGGCCTCATAGGATGAGTTGGAACATTCCTTCCTATTCAATTTTTTGCAATTTTTTGAGATGGATAGGTGTTAACTGTTCTTTAAATATTTGTTGGAATTCACTCGTGAAGCCATCTGTTCCTGGAGTTTTGTTTGCTGGGAGTTTTTATTACTGATTCAATTCTGTTACTGGTAATTTATCTATTATATTTTTTGTTTCTTTCTAGTTCAGTCTTGGGAGATTGTTCATTTCCAGGAATTTATCCATTTCCTCTAGGTGGTCCATTTTATTGGCATATAATTGTTTATAGCAATCTCTTATGATCCTTTGTATTTCTTTGGTGTCAGTTGTAACTTCTCTTCCATTTCTGATTTCATTTATTTGAGTTTTCTCCCCTTTTCTCTTGATGAATCTGACTAAAGTTTTGTCAATTTTGTTTATTTTTTTCAAAGAACTGGCTCTTAGTGTCCCTAATCTTTTCTACTATTTTTTTAGTGTCTATTTTGTTTTTTTCTGTTCTTATCTTTATGATTTCTTTGCTTCTTCTAAGTTTGGATTTTCTTTGTTCTTCTTTTCCTAGTGCCTTTAGGTGTAAGATTAAGTTGTTCATTTGAGATTTTTCTTGTTTCCTGAGGTAGGTTTGTATTGCTATAAACTTCCCTCTTAGAACTGCTTTGCTGCATCTTATAGATTTTGGACCATTGCGTTTCCATTTTCATTTGTCTTCATGTATGTTTTTATTTCCTCTTTGATTTCTTCAGTGAGCAATTTGTTATTTAGTAACATATTGTTTAGCCTCCACACATTTGTGTTTTTTGCAGCTTTTTTTTTCTTGTAGTTGATTTCTAGTCTCATATCGTTGTGGTAGGAAATGATTTCAATTTTCTTAAATTTACTGAGACTTGTTTTGTGGCCTAGCATGTGATCTATCCTAGAGAATGTTCCATGTGCAACTGAAAATAATCTGTATTCTGCTGCATTTGGTTGGAGTGTTCCACATATATCTATTAAGTTCATGTTGTCTAATATGTTATTTAAGGCCAGTGCTTCTGTATTGATCTTCTGTCTAGATGATCACTCCATTGATGTACGTGTGGTGTTAAATCCCCTACTATTATTGTGTTACTGTCAAATTATCCTTTATATCTGTTAATATTTGCTTTATGTATTTAGGTGTTCCTATGTCAGGTTCATATGCATTTACAATTGTTATATCTTCTTGTTGGATTGATCCCTTTATCACTAGGTAATGTCCTTTTTTGTCTCCTGTTACAATCTTTATTTTTAAGTCTTTTTTCACTGATATATTAAGTATTGGTACCCTAGCTTTCTTTTGATTTCCATTTGCACAGAGTACCTTTTCCCATCCCTTCACTTTCAGTCTATGTGTGTCTTTAAATCTGAAGTGAATCTCTTGTAGGCAACATATATATGATCTTGTTTTTGTATTGATTCAGTCACTCTATGTTTTTGATAGGAGCATTTAGTCCATTTACATTTAAAGTAAATTATTATTGATAGGTATATACTTTTGTCATTTTGTGATATTTTTCTGGTTGTTTTGTCTTTTTTGTTCCTTTCTTCTTCTCTCTTCTTTGTGATTTGATGACTATCTTTAGTGTTATGTTCAGTATTAAATTCCTTTATCTCTTTTTTGTGTGTATCTATAATAGGTTTTTGATTTGTGGTTACCATGAGGGGTGTGTGTATGTGTGTGTGTGTGTGTGTGTGTGTGTGTGATTTAAGCTTATGTTTTCTTCGATTTGAATGCATTCTAATAACCCTGCATTTTTACTCCTCCGGCCCCCACCAGCAACATTTAATATTTTGACATCCTATTTTACATTTTTCCCTTTGTGTATCCCTTAATTACTTATTGTGGCTATAGATGATTTTGTTACTTTTATCTTTTAACTTTTCTACTAGGTTTATAAGTGGTTGATCTACTACATTTATTGTATGTTTGCCTTGATCAATGAGATTTTTTCTTTTGTAATTTTCATATTTCTAGTCATGGTCTTTTCTTTTTTGATTGGAGAAGTCCCTTTAACATTTCCTGTAAAGCTGGTTTGGTGGTACTGAACTCTTAGTTTTTGCTCATCTATAAAATTCTTTATCTCTCTTTCAAATCGAATGATAGCCTTGTTAGGTAGAGTATTCTTGGGTGTAGCTTTTGTTCTTTCATCACTTTTAATATATCTTGCCACTGTCTTCTGGCCTGAAAAGTTTCTGCAGAAAAGTCAGCTGATAGCCTTATAGGAGTTCACTTGTATGTAACTTGTTGCTTTTTCCTTGCTGGTTTTAATATTCTTTCTTTATCTTTAATTTTTGCCATTTTAATTATAATCTCTTGGTTTGGATTTCTTTGGTTTCACTTTGTTTGGGTGTCTCTGTGCTTCCTGGATCTGGATGTCTGTTTTGTTCCCCAGGTTAGGGAAGTTTCCAGCTATTATTTCTTCAAATATGTTTTCTACCCCTTTCTTTCTCTCCTGTCCTTCTGGGACTCCTTTAATGCAAATGTTAGTATGCTTGACACTGCCCTACAAGTCTCTTAAACTAACTTCATTTTTTAATAATTCTTTTTTTTCTGTTTAGTTTAGGTGGTTTCCACTACTCTGTCTCCAGTTCACTCATGTAAAATACTGTTGATTTTTTCTAGTGTACTTTTTATTTTAGTTATTGTATTCTTCAGCTCTGTTTGGCTCTACTTTATATTTTCTAACTCTTTGTTAGATTTTCATTGTGTTTATCCATTCTTCTCCCAGGTTCATTGAGTATCTTTATGATCATTACCTTGAACTCTGTATCAGGTAGATTCTTTTCTCCACTTCATTTAGTTTCTGAGGTTTTGTCTTGTTACTTTGTTTGGAACATATCCAACGGTTTCCTCATTTTACCTAATTCTCTGTGTTTATTTTTATATATTAGGCAGGTCAGTTACATTTTCCAACCTTGGAGGAGTGGCCTTAGGTAGGACATGTACTATGGGGCCCAGCAGCACACTCCCTTCTGGTCATCAGAGCTATACGCTCTTGGTGTGCCCCCTATGTGGTCTTTGTGGGCCCTTCTGTTGTGGTGGGACTGAGTACTGTAGGTGTGCTGGTGAGTGGGGCTTGTCCATAGCCTGGTTGGCTTCCAGGCCCTGTCTCAAGCAATGGGTCCTGGCCCACTAGTGGGTGGGACTGTGTCCCAAGGCAACTGGCTGTGGGGACTGAGGGGGACCAGGGCTGGTGCCAGTACACTGGTGGGTGAGTCCAGGTCCCCATGCAGGTGGCTGTGGGGCCCTGGGGGTCCCAGGGCTGGTGCCAGTTTGCTGGTTGGCAGGTAAGCCCCCAGTGCTTATAAGCTAGAGGGAGGACTCCAAAATGGTTCTTGCCAGCACCAGTATCCTTGTGTTAGAATGAGTTTCCAAAAATGGCTGCTGCCAGGGTCTATGTCCCCAGAGGGAGTCCCAGTTGCTTCCTGTCTTTCCAGGAGGCTCTCCAAGATCAGCAAGTAGGTTTGACTCAGGGTCCTTTGTAATAGCTGTCTCTGCATTGAGACTCAGAGCATGTGAAATTTTGTGATAGGCTGATAACATGTCTTCAAAATAACTATTGATCCTCTAATTTATTACAGTAAAGTCTTCTCATAAATAAAGCAATATCTCTCAAATGTATCTTCTTTCTAGAATTTACTGATTGCTTTTACATATTTCATGTTTTATAATATGCAGCTATATCTTACACATAAATTTTATGCATGCCAAGCTTTGTACTCTTCATAAGTATTTTAATTCAAATAAATTTCAGAGTGTAACTTTTTTCCAAGACCAAAAATATAACTATTAATCATTTCTGATTTCATTAGTGTTCTCTAAATATCATAAAATTAATATTATAAATCTTCATTTAGGTTATTAATTCTTAAAATGGCTCTAGTTTATATCTGAGGAAGTTTTAAAATTTTCTAAAAATATTTGGTAAAATAGCTCATTTTATCTGAAAATTGCATTTCCAATTGTGTATCTCTAAGTATTCTGTTTTATCTTCCTGATATTTTTTTCTACATCCTAACTGCCTAAATTATCATCTGTGGTTTGTCACAACTGATTACTTCAAATATCACTCTTTTGTTTCACCAATTAGAAATGCTGGTTTTGATTCTGAAGCCAACTATCCCCTGTAAGGAAAGGTCCAAATAAGAGAATTACAAAATGAAAAAAAAGATGTTTTGTTTTCCACTTTGGCTGGGAGATATGTACATTTAATTAAGCTTATAACTTTTAGTTTGTCTCAGAAGGATCAAATCTATTAGAAGGGAACTTGAACACTAATACAATAACTCTATGTGAAATACTAAAAATTTTGTAAGATCATTCTAAATTTATTCCCATTAGCAGGAAAATGAATAAGAAAACCCACCTACAGAAAATGTTAATTTCCCTGAAGAGAGAGAGAGAAAGAGAGAGAGAGAGAGAGAGAGAGAGAGAGTGTGTGTGTGTGTGTGTGTGTGTGTGTGTGTGTGTGTGTGATGAAGCAATTGAAAAGACTCTTCAGTAAAACAACAGAGGTACTGCTGATCTAACCCTGCTCTGGTTCATTCACTCAGAGCTTTCAGAAACTGAATGTAGGTTTTCTATTTCTTCTTCTTTCTCCCAGTCATTTGGAATTTTCTTTTGAAAGGAAATATTAAGAGGCTGGGCTGAATGATAAAGTTACAATTATTTTCTGAGTTCCACACTATAATTTTTCTAATCAAAAACCTATACTAGACAATTGTTATGGTTTAGGAAACTATAGCAAATAAATCAAACCCAGTTGGATTAATTCTCAGGTGTTAGTTCATTAGGAAATATATTTACTAATGAAACTAACATCTTCACAAACCTGAATACTGTTGGACACCAAGCTATGAAATGCTTCAGTGTATAAAACATTGTTGCATCCATTGGCATCTTAAGGAGACTAATTGACATTCTTTTTTTTTTTAACATCTTTATTGGAGTATAATTGCTTTACAATGGTGTGTTAGTTTCTGCTTTATAACAAAGTGAATCAGTTATACATATACATATGTTCCCATTTCTCTTCCCTCTTGCATCTTCCTCCCTCCCACCCTCCCTATCCCACCTCTCTAGGTGGTCACAAAGCACTGAGCTGATCTCCCTGTGCTATGCGGCTGCATCCCACTAGCTATCTATTTTACGTTTGGTAGTGTATATGTGTCCATGCCACTCTCTCACTTTGTCACAGCTTACCCTTGCCCCTCCCCATATCCTCAAGTCCATTCTCCAGTAGGTCTGTGTCTTTATTCCCGTCTTACCCCTAGGTTCTTCATGACCTTTTTTTTTTTTTCTTAGATTCCATATATATGTGTTAGCATACGGTATTTGTTTTTCTCTTTCTGACTTACTTCACTCTGTATGACAGACTCTATTCTTAACTAGACGTCTTATTTCTGCCCCAAAGGGCTAGTTTAGTTTAGAAGCAGTCATCTCAAGCCTATCTGCCACTCAATATTACTAGCTCTTGGTTTCATAAGCTTATTTTGTCTGCAGGTGACAATAATTCCTTTTTCTATTTCTCCAACATTTCCTGAAAATAAGATCTTAGTGAGAATGGAGGGCACCTCAGTGACTCAATACATCCACATTCTCTTCGTGTTTGAGTTACTATCTTTTCTTCAAAGTATTACTTGGGCACCCACTATTGGGTACTACTGTGTAGGGCATTCAAGATAGTTTTAACTCTTCCAAGGTAATTTCTTCATGAACCTCTTACCTAAACATCTGCAATGGTCACTCATTGCTACTGCAGGCTCAAATCTTGCATCCTTCCTGTCTATCCTTCACTTCACCTCCAAAGTGATATGTTTATAATGTAAAACCAACCACACCACTCTCCTGTTTAGTCAGTGGCCCCCATTGTCTTCTGTATAATGTCCACATTTCTCCAGCCTCATCTGAAGTGCACAGGTCAGACATTCAGATGTGCTTTCCATCCTCCAAGTACATTAGGCAATTTCATATCTTCTTGCTTTTGATCATGATGCTCTTTCTGCCTGGAATATTCTTTCATCCCACTTCCTTGTTACTTGAGGATGCCTATTCACTTTTCAACTCCTAGTTCAGTCAGTAACCCTCTGTGAAACCTTTCCTGGCTCGTTTCATCCTGTTCTTTATTTATGTTCTTTCTTTATAACCCAACATACTGCTATCTTTATATCTATAATTCTTAATTGTACTTTTTGAACCCATGACTATCTGTCCTACTATTTTTATTCTCCTGGAAGGCAGAAATTATGTCTGATTTATTTCTGAGGAGCATGGAAGAAAGCACATTGATTAATGATGAATGAAAGGATTGTTAAATAGAGGGGAGGCGCCAGTTGCTAACAGACAGGATGAATCTGAAAAACAAAAACCAAACAGACGAGTTTGGTTTTGTGACTTTCTTCGGTTATGCCCAACAGCATCATGATAAGGAAGGGAAGAGATAATACCCAGGATTAAGAACTGAAAAGTTGGTTTCATTAGAAGGACATGGTGTACAAGAGATCAAGGCTTCCAGTGAGAGCTTTACTGCAATGGCTACCCATAGGGAATGTCTGTATCGGAGACAAATGAGCCTGCAGTCTGGTAGATGGGTTGTAAGAACAGAAGTGGTCTAGGAACTGGAGGACCAAAGGCAGAATCAGTAATAGTGAGGCAGTGGGAATGGAAGGAGGAAAGGAAAATTTTGGAGTTCAAAATTTTGGAAATGAAACAGTTTGGGGTGATGACAAGGCCCAAGGCCCAAAGCCCAGTTTTAAATTTAGGCAGCTTAATGGGAGGGTAATGAAGATAAATGTTGTTACCACTAAAGACACTGAAAATCTTTGAGGTCAGGGGCTAGGGGGGTTATTATTAGAGTGACCATATATCCTGGTTTCCTTGGGCCCAACCTGGTTTATACTTCTTTTTCCAGCATAATTATTAATAGTATTTCTTTCACTCTCAAACGTTTCTTTGTTTGGATGATAAATTATATAGTTACTCTAGTTTTTATTAACTTTCCCCAAAAAAGCATGATACCACTTACTGTAGCTAAGATAGCTTTGTGGACTTTGGGTGAAAAATGAGGCTTTCAAAACTAGAACTGTAAAAATTAGAGTTAAAAAAGTGTATTCAGAGAACAGTTACTGCAATTTATGATGGGAAGATAACAATAATGAATGCATTTTTAATTATATCTCATAATAGAATTTTTAAATTTCACATTTATACACAAAATCTTAGGGTTTCTGTAGTATGGGTCCTACTTTTTAATGTTTTTCAGAATAGAGTGAGCTAAAACAAATTAGCAAAGCTTAGCATGTGGCTAAATAATTTACACCTAAAGGCGAGTCTGTCAACTGAGAGATGTTTCAAATATAATTGCTGCGTTGCATCAAGGAAAGAACACAGGATGAAAAATCAGAGGACGTAGCTCGGCTTCTTACCAGCTAACATGAAAATAACCAAGTCAATTATCCTCCCTAAGCCCATTTCCTCACTGGTAAAAGGTGATAATAACAGTCATCTGACCTCTCAAAGGGGCTGTGGTGAAGACCAAATGAAATAATGGAAAATTATTTTAAAAACTGTACAAATGGAAGTAGACCAAATGTCCTTCTAAAAACAAAACAAAACAAAAACAAAAATGAGAAAAGGGAAAAAGGATTCCCCGTGAGTTATTAGAATTTTTGTTCTGAATTAACTTGAATATTTTTCCATAAGTATAGAGTTAAATGAATTTGTCACTGTTAATATATAAATAGATGAACTGTTCATGGTCAAAAAACACATTTCATAAAATAAATGCTGGAAGAATACTGGGAATAACTGAAAACCACAGTTATCTTGTTAGAAATCTGTCTTCTCATTTTATGTGGAAGACAGACAAAATCATTAGGGAACCAAAGGCTTGATGAGAAAATGAGGTAATTTTTGGAGACAGAAATATCTGATTCATTCTTTTATAATTATTTTACCTATTAAAAGCCCTCAACCTAGCCATCAGAATGTCAACCATTTTATAGATTAACTCACTTAGCCCATGTCAGAGGTTAGGAACTCTCTGGTGAGAACAGCTGTTGATCATTTGTCTTTCCACATCAAAGAACGAGGAAGATTCTTTAGTAAATTAGGGAGGTATTAAAGAGATTAAATTAGTTCAAATTAGTTCCTGGTATAAAGAGAATGCATACCACAACATTAGTTTCCCTATAATGAAGGTAGGAAATAATAAAAACTAATTGGAGCAGGGAAGCTTCCTAGAAAATCTGTTATTGATGGTAAAGTATATAAGACTATTTGATTTTTTTTCGATTCATGTAGAATACTTTATTCAAAGTTTGCAAATATGTCGAAAATAATATGTAAAACACCACATGGAATTCCATGTAAATTTACATGGTAAAGTTCCTTATTTTTCATGCAAAATATAGATTTTTCAGGGAGCAAACTCAGCTTTAATTATTAAAAGGAGGCAAGTTTATTCTCGCACAGATTTTTCAATAAGTTCCTGGAGTAATAGAAAAATAATGTAGACATTTGTGAAAATGAATATACTTTTGTAAGAAAATGAATATATATATTTTCTTCTGGTTTTATTGAGATACAATTAACATACCGCATTGTATAAGTTTAAGGGGTACAGCATAATGATTTGACTTACATGCATCATGAAATGATTACAAGTCTAGTGAACATCCCTCATCTCATATAGAGGCAAAATAAAAGAAAAAGAAAATACGTTTTCCTTGTGATGAGAACTCAGGATTTACTCTCTTAACTTTCATATATAACGTACAGCAGTGCTAATTGTAATAATCCTGTTGTACATTACAAAATGAATATATTTTAAATTTCAACTACGGTCTAGGATCTGTGCTAGGCATATTACATGGATTATGGTATTTAAATTTCTATAGCAATAAAAGGGTTAGGGATAATTCCCACCCTCACTTTTTATAAAAGGGAAGGAAGGTACAGGTTGGTTAAGTTAGAAGCCAGCGTAGACAGAAATCTTTAGATTCTCCCCACCTTGCCCCACCACATCTCATGATTCCAGTCCCCTGGTTATTTAATCAGACACTAATCTAGGTAGTGCTGTGAAGGGATTTCTCAGCTGTAATTAAAGTCCCAAGTCAGTTGACCTTAAGACATGGAGATTATCCAGATGGGTCTGATCTAATCACATGAGCCTTTAAAGGGCAGATTCCAAAGTCCAGAGAGAATTGAAGGGTGAGGACTCAGACTCGATTCTGTAGCTTTAAAGGTGGAGGGGCCCCATGTGTGTGGGCAGCCCTTATAAGCAGAGAGTGGACTCTGGAGGAAAGCCAGCAACAGGGACCTCAATCCAACGGCCATGAGGAAATGAATTCTCCCTTGCTTCCTCAGATGAGAGCCTGGCCAATACCTGGGTTTTGGCCTTGTGAGACCCGAAGCAGAGGACTCCACTGAGCCACACCAAACTTCTGAACTATAGAACTGTGAGATGATAAATGGGTGTTCTTTTAAGTTGCTAAATTTGTGATAATTTGTTACAGCTGCAATAATAATCGAATCCAGAAACTCAAAGTCATGGAGCAAATAAGCAATAGATCTAAGGTTTAACCCACTCAGCATAAAGTATCTTGATGAAAATAGGTGGGAGCAAGACCAGCAGGTTGATTTGAAGAAATTTCATTCATTCATTCATCCATCTATTCATTCATTCATCCATCCATTCACTTATTCATGAACTATCAAATATTTTTTGACTACCTTTTATATGGCAGCCCTATCTCTGTTAGGGTTAAAGAGATTAAAAAAAATCCAGTCTCTTTCCTCAAAGAGCTCACAATTCAAGGATTGAAGGCAGACAAACAAATGGACTGGGGCAGTGCAGTGTGTCTCTTAAGTACTGTAAAAAGATAGGCCAGAGGTTATGGTAGTACAGATGCTTTTAGTCTGATTTCTTAGCAACTTGCCCATGATAGGCAGGATAATGGCCCCCAAAGATGTCTTGTTCTAACCCCCAGAACCTGTGAATATGTTACACCGGCAAGAAGAAATTAAGGATGTAAATAGAACTAAGGTTGTTAATCAGCTGACTTTAAGATAGGGAGATAATTCAGTATTATTCAGGTGGGACCAGTGTAATCACAAGGGTCCTTACAAGTGGGAAAGAGTGGCAGAAGAGAAGGTCAGAGCGATTTGATGTGAAAAGCAGTAGACAGGTCATTGCTGGCTTTGAAGATGGAGGAAGGGGCCACAAACCAAGGCACGTGGGGAGCCTCTAGAAGCTGTAAAAGGCAACGAAATGGATTACTCCTTAGTGTCTCCAGAAAGGAATGTAGCCCTGCTGACACCTTAATTTTAGCCAAGTAAGAATCATTTTGGATTTCTGACCTTAAGAATTATGATATTATATGAGTGTCATAAGCCAAAAAATTCTTGGGTATATGTTACAGCAGCAATAGGAAGCTAATACATGCCTGACATGAGATGACTTAAACTAAAAATAGAAAGGAAAATGTCTAATGGTTGTTTTATTTTAGCTAATATTCAAGAGACAGCCTTTAAATATGGAGAGCATATGAAAATGAAAATGAGTGCAAAAAGCATAAATCATTAGAGAAAACATTTATAAATTAAATCTCATCAAATTAAAAATTTCTGTTCTTCTAAAGAAATTCTCAAGAAAATTGAAAAAAAAAAAAGCCTTGGACTAGGAGCAAATATTTACAAACCTACATCTGATAAAGGACTTGTACTCAGACTACATATAATTTTTACAAATCAATAGTAAACAATGTACTTTAAAATGGAAAAATATTTCAAGAGACATTTCAGCAAAGAAGATATACAAATGGCCAATAAACACATGAAAATATGCTTAATATCATTAGTCATTAGGGAAATGTGCAGTGAGATACTAATACGTACCTAGAATGACTTCAATGAAAAATTGATAATGTTAAGTGTGAACAAGGTTGGGAGCAACTGATTCTCAATCACTGCTGGTGCAAATACAAAATGGCATAACCACTCTGGGTGACAGGTTGTCAGTTTCTTATAAGTTAAACATTTGCTTAACACCTGGCCCAGCAATTCCACCCCTATGTATTTATCGAAGAGAAATAAATATATGTGTCAAAACTAAGATCTGGATGTGAATGTTTATAGCAATTTTATTCATAATCGCTCAAACTGGAAAACAACCCATCAACTCTTGCATGGATAAACAGAGTATGGTACGTATATACAGTGGAATACCAGTCAGTAATAAAAAGGAATGAACTGATACCTGCAACAATGTGGGCAAATCTGAAAAACATGCTAAGTGGAAGAAGCTAGATGCAAATGACCACATATTGTATGATTTCATATATTTTAGAAAAGGCAAAAC
This sequence comes from Balaenoptera borealis, assembly GCF_965194805.1. Lineage (NCBI taxonomy): Eukaryota > Metazoa > Chordata > Mammalia > Artiodactyla > Balaenopteridae > Balaenoptera > Balaenoptera borealis. The sequence continues at coordinate 58,997,769 of NC_138876.1, read as the reverse complement.
TATAATGATGGAAAAAGATCAGTGTTGCCAGGGGCTGGGGGTGGGGCTGAGACGGTGAAGGGACATGAGGAAACATTTTGGAATATTAAAAATATTACAGGGCTTCCCTGGTGGCGCAGTGGTTAAAGAGTCGGCCTGCCGACGCAGGGCACATGGGTTCGAGCCCTGGTCTGGGAAGATCCCACATGCCGTGGAGCAGCTGGGCCCGTGAGCCACAACTACTGAGCCTGCGCGTCTGGAGCCTGTGCTCCGCAACGAGAGGCCGCGATAGTGAGAGGCCGGCGCACCACGATGAAGAGTGGCCCCCTCTCGCCGCAACTAGAGAAAGCCCTCGCACAGAAACGAAGACCCAACACAGCCAAAAATAAATAAATAAATAAATTTATTAAAAAAAAAAATTACATATCTTGTTTGTGGTGGTGATGACTTAATCAAATATACATTTATAAAAATTCATTGATCTGTACACTTAAAAGGAAAAATTTCAATGTGTATAAAATATACCTCAGTGAACCTGATTAAACTCCTCCCTCCCCCCAAAAGAAAATAAGTACATAGCACGTGATTTAAACAAGGGACTGACCAACTTCATAAATGTAATCTTTCTCAAGAAAATTTGGCTTCTTAAATATAGAAGGGCAAAAAACCCACATAGGTGCAAAACGTTACATGCGTTAAAATTCAACCGTAGCATATATTTCCTTGTCTGGTCTATTTAATCAATGTAAAATTTAAAAAAGAATATTTTAATTAAATATAAGAAGACTGAGATGGATTAAGATAGCCTGAAAAAAAAACAGGAAGTGTTATTACATCATCTACATAAAAAATGCACTCGGATGAACAGTTTAATACACTGTAAATATTGAGAACTGCACAATAGCTTACTGAAATGAGTGTAATTTATCTCACTCAACACTCAGGAATACCCTTTAAAGGACTGTTTTACTAAAAAGAGAAACATTTCCAGGCTTGTAAAGTGTGCAAAGCTCCTTGGAGAAAAATACAAAATGTAAGGTATTATTATTTCATGAGCTTTGGGCTGACTTTGACAGTCATTATAGTTGTTCCATTTATAATTGCTGGGGTTGCCTTGATAGAACACATCTTTGGTACCTGCATTTGTAATTCATTAAAAGCACACACCCATTTTGGGAAATGCCATTTTAGAGATACGGACATTGAGCTTGTGAGAAGGCAACTATTTTGCCCATTTTACTTTGTGCCATCAGAGACATGGAGAGGATCAGTATCCACGGGGGCTCTTTGGGGGTCCGCAAGTCTCCATGTATTATTTACATGAGAGAGATTTTTAAGAATTTTATTTTGCGAACAGTTATTTTGAGGATGTAATTTGGCAAGGAACTATGATCCTTGCCTCTTTTTCCACAAAGGGGCTTGAAGATTGTAATAGGAAAACCATTAGATTAGAAAAATGTAATTTTATTTTACTTATAAGTTTATAATCTAAGGGTAAAACCAGCCCAATCCAATTCTTTGTTAATATCCGTCAATTGCAGCATATTTCATTTGTAAATGCAGCGTGCTTCTCACTATTTTAATAAGCATTTCTGCCCCTTCCCATGGGGGTTTGTAGCCACAGTCAATAGCCATAGACTATAAAGATGTGACAGGATGTTTCATCTCATTAAGATGCCACGCAACTAGAATTCCTTCCTCCTCCTTCTTACATCTGATTTGTGCTCCTCAAATGTGACCTTTAAGGCCTTTGTTGCTTTGCAAACGAATTGCATGTCCCAAGGGCACATAATTAAGTAGGTCACATGCTTCACACTGCCTATTAGTAGTTGCCTTTCAGCATGCATTTCCTCTTTTCTACTGTGGGAAAATTCTCTTTTTCATAAGATGTTCTTGGATAAGTTCTTGGCACTTTCCACAAAAGAAGTATTCTTGATATATTGTGGGAATATTTAAGGTCATTCGGGATTTCATCAGTCATGAGAATAATTGGTCTCACATTTTGTAAAGAGTCGAGTCCACTCATACTAATTGTAGTATGGCCTTAGGCTTGTACTTCTAGAGGTAGAAAAGAGCTCTCAATGATAATAGTTGCGGTTGTAACCTTTGCCAGTTAAAGTATGTCAATAATTTTTGAATAATGCTATCCATAAAATGTCACAACAAAAAATTTTAAAAAATTTCAGATGTATTTTGATAATCTTTGACACTTGTAAATTCGTTTGCATAAATGCATATATACCTGGTAGAGTTTCTATTAATTCCTCTTGGAAATGGTATGTACTCTGCATGCTGTAGGATTTCCCAGTCAAATAAATAAATATGCATGCTGTAATTGTTTATAATTTTGCTTTCATACCTTTAATAACTGAGTGTGAATTTTTAGCAACAAGATAAAATTTCATTTTGTTGACTATAATTATTGAGTGGTAAAAGATTTTAAAATATTTAGTATAAGTAGATTTTGAAGAAAATGAGGATTTCTGGCTCTGCCCCTCCACCCCATCACAATTCCTTTATCCTTTGTAAATCAAGTAAGTTTCTCCACCAAAGAAATCAACTAGATTAATCCTAGATGAAGCTTTTGTGTCCTAATTAAGAGGCCTATTTCATTAAGTTGGATTGTGTAACTAGTGACTTTCTCCTCTTAGTGATGTTTATAAAGAGATATCAACAAAACACAATTGAGTTTTCACATGATAATCATGTTAAGAAATTAATAGGAGATGAAATGGTGGCAAAGAGGACACAGAACCCTGTAGGACAGTGATTCTCATATTTTACGTGCATGCAAATCACCTGGCAAACATGTTAAAACAGATTTTTGATCCAGTCACTCTTGGGTGGGGACTGAGATTTTTCATTTCTAACAAGCTCTCAGGAGATGCCAGTGTTATTTGGTGTGAGGGACCATATTTTGAATAGTATGTTAAGTACTATGGGTTGGCACATAGGTCCATGGCACCGCCTCAAGGCTGAACTACCTTGTACCCACAGGAATTGTAGCAGTGTACTGGGATACAAAACATACTTTCCAGACTAAAACATACCAGTTTGCCTTTTTTTTTTTTTAAAAATTAATTAATTTATTAATTTATTTTTGGCTGTGTTGGGTCTTCGTTTCTGTGCGAGGGCTTTCTCTAGTTGCGGCGAGCGGGGGGCCACTCTTCATTACGGTGCGCGGGCCTCTCACTATCGTGGCCTCTCTTGTTGCGGAGCACAGGCTCCAGACGCACAGGTTCAGTAGTTGTGGCACACGGGCCTAGTTGCTCCACAGCATGTGGGATCTTCCCAGACCACGGTTCGAACCCGTGTCCCCTGCATTGGCAGGCAGATTCTCAACCACTGTGCCACCAGGGAAGCCTCCAGTTTGCCTTTTATTCCTCTGCTAGAACTGTCCTGAGCTGAGGCTGTTGACTTAAAGAAGAATGACTGGTGCCAATTTTACTTTGAAATATATTGTTGGGTGATGGTGACAGTGGAATGTTTGGGCCTCCATGTGCTGTGGACATAGTCCAAAAGGGTGATTTACTTGGGGGTAAGGGTGGGGGGATGTGTGCCAGACTCTGTTTATGTTTGTGTGCATGCTTGTGTGTGCCCGTGTGTGGACTTCCACCCTTAATTGAGTGGAATCATACTGCAGTGGGCTTCTTACTTTCCTTTTTGCCTCTAGAACGTGAAATAAAGCTTTCATTTCCAATCTTATTGAATACAATGACCTCCTTTTTAATATAAGATGAATTACAGAATTTTATTATTCAACTGAAAATTTTTAATCAAACCTTTGAATTGAGTTTGTCCTTAACGAATCTTAAGATTATCTATATAAATTTGGAAAAAAATCCAACAAAATGAAGCCAGTACACCTATGAGAGGCTTATTATTCGTTCAAGCTCCAGGCAATAGTTTCTCTCTGCAGCCGTGGTTTTGGAGACAATTAAGATGATCTGGCTGATGAAGCTCCTACTGCATTATAACACATTTAGATTTCCTTCTGCTTTGTTCTCCAGGATGACTGATTTCCTATGAAGAGTAGAGAGCCAGGAAAGACTAGAGATGATGAACTTACACAAAATCCAGAAGAACTAACTGGAGAGCCCTGGAAAATTAATATTTAAAAATAGGATATAAGGGATGCTTAACTTTTCCTTAACATAATAAATAATGAGAAACTGACAAAAGAATTCAAAGATTCCATTTCAAACATTCTTATGACTGCCTCAAGATATTTTTCTGTTTCTTTTTATTATCTCTGGCTGGGTGATGTTTCCTTATAAATAAATCAACAAAGCCAAACAGTAATATGGAAAGGCTTATCGCCAAGATTTTGCCAACAACAGGAGCAATTTCCATGTTTTGAAATAACATATGAATTTCTGATGTGTTCTCCATAACCCATTTCCTTTCCCTCCTAGGCACGTGACTACCTTGCGTACCCTCCACTGTTAATTGTGTCCATGTGACTGAGTTTTAACTAATGAAATGTGAGGAGAAATGTGTTCCTTCTCTAAGACTGTCATGAAAACTCGCCCACAGATTTACCTGTGCTCTTTCCCCTCTTGGGACTGACTGGAGAAGACAAGAGCATTGAGAGAAGGAGGGAGCCACAAGAAGGAAGAGTCTTGGTCCATGATTGGCCCACCATGTACAGAAGGTGATCTGAAAAAGAGACTCAACATTGGACTGACTGTAGAGAAAACAAAACCTCTGTTGTTTGGAGGCATTAAACATTTTGGATTTGTTTGTAATGCAATAAGCCTACCCTATATAACACAGGTGGAAAATAGGAAATTAAAGTCTAGTTTTGATGTCTGCTCTCTCCATTGAGGAGAGGGTCTGGGTCTTTGAATATTAGGCAGATTGCCTTGTATTATTAGGTACTCCATAAACATTTGCTGGAAAGAGTTGGTACAACTCTCCAGATTCTTCTTTTCCTGATTCAGTGACCCAGAGGATGACAGTCCAAGAGCCCATATCCCACTTAGACCTGTATCCAAAAATGACTGGGGCTGTTCCATTTTTAAAAATTCTTTCCAGCTGCACTTGGCTATACCTGTTTCAAAGGAACTTTTGCATAAATGAATTCACCTGTCAGTATTTCTTTTCTGAATCATTTTCTTCCGTTGCAATCTCAAAGATACTTTTATTTAGTGGTAAGAAAAGGCTAACATGACTTATTTGGAAATAATGTCTGTTTATTGGCTAGGAAGCAGGAGAAAAGGATGCCTGTATTGTGAAATATATATTGAGCTTAGTTTTTATCTCCAAGGAATTTGCACTTTCTGGGAATAGAGGGGAAATTATCTTCAATGATTATTTCTAGAATCTTCTGTTCATACTAAAGAAGTCATGATAACCTGCTGAATCCTTTTGTTCCTTAGGGGACCACTCTGTGGGCTGGGTGGGCTATCTATAACAGGATTTTTTCTATGAGGACATTTTTTTAATATATCAAAATGGTGATGTGCTCCGTTTGCAAAAAATATTTAAGTTCCTCATTTATTGTATTAGGTACCTAAGTAGACAATACATAAATACTCAAATGGAAATGGTTCCTACGTTTTGTAAACCTGTTCTTTAGGCAGACAGAAGCTGCTGATGTGAACTTGAAAATAACACAGTAAACCACACAAGTGTCAAAGATAGAATAGATGACACATTTAAAAGGAAAAAAAATCTTTTGTGTGGGAGGATGGTCGCACTCTCAGACAGCATTCCAAAGAAGAGAGGATACATACCTTGTTTAGCCCTATTATTGTTCTTCAAGGATGCTTAAGTCAGATGCTTCTTTGCCTCTGTGAAGCCTGCATCATTATTACTGTCAGTGTACATGAGATATTGACATCAGGGCTGCCTTTATTGAACAGAGTACATGCCAAGCTCCATCCTTCCAGTTGATCAAGCCAAATGCTTTACCATCATCCTCGTGTTCTCTCATCCTATCACACCCTATGCCCATTCTCTCAGGAAATCCTGATGACTCACCCCTTCAAGCACATCTATCACTCCTCTACTCCTCTCACCTGGACCGCTGCAAGCCCAGGCCAAGCCACCGTCAGCTCTTGTTTGATTCCTGCCTAAGCGTCCTACCTGGACTCACTGCTTCAACGCATGCTCCTCTACACTCTCCTTTCTTTTAAAGCAGCCACCCGCATCCTTGAGATCATGCCACTCCTCAGTTAAGTTCTGCAATGGCTTCCAAATTTACAAAGATCTCTTGTGGGCTGTTGCGGTACACGATGTGATCCCCCGGCCTCTCCGACTTCATCTTCCTACCCTTTCCTCATTGCCCATTCTTCCCGCCACAATGGCTGCCCTACTTCCCTTTGAACATACAGAGCATGTCCTTGCCTTGGGGCTTTTTACCTGCTTCCTTTAATGCTCTTCCCCCTGAGTATTTTTTTTAATTTTTTTATTTTTTATTTTTGTCTGTGTGGGGTCTTCGTTTCTGTGCGAGGGTTTTCTCTAGTTGTGGCAAGCGGGGGCCACTCTTTATCGCGGTGTGCGGGCCTCTCACTGTCGTGGCCTCTCCTGTTGCGGGGCACAGGCTCCAGACGCGCAGGCTCGGTAATTGTGGCTCACGGGCCTAGTTGCTCCGCGGCATGTGGGATCTTCCCAAACCAGGGTTCGAACCTGTGTCCCCTGCATTAGCAGGCAGATTCTCAACCACTGCGCCACCAGGGAAGCACCCCCCCCCCCGCCCCCCATGGAGTATTTTTTAAGGAATAACTGCTGTAATGGACAGATCCAAAATTCTATTGTGGCTCAAACATAGTGGACATTTTCTTCCTCATTTAATGTTCTTCCATGTTGTCACCCTGGAACCCAGGCTAAAGGAGGTTATGCCACGTTCATTGTGAGGCTTCCAAGGTTCTGGAGGGTGCTTCTTTACAGCGCGCTGGAAGGGGAAAAGAGCATGGAGTAGTTCGTGCGGGAGCTTTTGTTGGTCAGGCTGAATGTGGCAGTCATAGCCTCCACTCATACTGTATCGACTAGGACTCAGTCCCACAGCCAGGCCTAAGAGAAGAGGGCTGGGAAATGTCATTCAGTGCGGGCCAGGAGGGGAGAAAGATTCTGGTGAGTAGCTAACTACCTCTGCCATACCCTAGTAGACACCTGGATTTCTGTCACTTTCTCTAGGTCTCTTCTTAAATGTTACCTTCTCAGTGAGACCTTCCAGTCATTATCAATACAACACCCCTCCCTATACTCACCGTTCCTCTTCCTTGTTTTATTTTTCTCTATAGGACTTATTGTCACTATGTATTTGTTATTTGTTTTTAAAAATTGTTTATCTGTAGTGGGTTGAACTGTAGTCCCCTCCTCACCCACTGCCATGTTCTAATTCCTAGAATGTGTGAATGTGACTTTATTTGGATAAAGGATCTGTGCAGATGTAATTAGGTTAAGGATTTTTTTTTTTTTGCCAGAAAGCTAATCTTTATTCACACCAAAATACTCACATGAAGGAAAAACGCTATGTTTGCAATCAATGTGAAAAAGGTGTCATTGATAATTCTTTTTGGTGTGTGATTGGCATTTACTTTATTCTTATTTTTTTATTTTATTTATTGAGGTATAGTTGATTTATAACATTATACAGTATTATATATTATATTTCAGGTGTACATCATAGTGATTCGATACTTTTATAGATTATACTCCTTTTAAAGTTATTATAAAATATTGGCTATATTCCCTGTGCTGTACAATATATCCTTGAGGCTTATTTATTTTATACATAGTAGTTTGTACCTTTTTATCCCCTTCTTCTATCTTGTCCTTTCCCCCTTCCCTCTCCCTACTGGTAACCGGTCGTTTGTTTCTATATCTGTGAGTCCTTTCCTGTTTTATTATATTCATTCATTGGTTTTATTTTTTAGATTCCACATATAAATGATAACATACAGTATTTGTCTTTCTCTGTCTGACTTATGTCACTGAGCATAATATATTCCAAGTCCATCCATATTGTTGCAAATGGCAAAATCTCATTCTCGTTTATGGCTGAATAATATCCTTTTGTGTGTATACATATATATATATATATATACACACCACATCTTCTTTATTCATTCACCTGTTGATGGACACTTAGGTTGTTTCCATATCTTGGCTATTGTAAATAATGCTGTTATGAATATTGGGGTGCATATATCTTTTTGAATTAATGTTTTCATTTCCTTCAGATATACTCACACCATATACAAAAATAAACTCAAAATGGATTAGAGACATGAATGGAAACTATAGAACTCCTAGAAGAAAACATAGGCAGAACACTCTTTGAGCATAAAATATAGCAATATTTTTTGGGGTCTGTCTCCTAAGGCAAAGGAAACAAAAGCAAAAATAAACAAATGGGACCTAATTAAACTTAAAACCTTTTGCACAGGAAAGGAAACCATCAACTTACTGAATGGGAGAAAATATTTGCAAATTATATGACTGACAAGGGGTTAATATCCAAAGTATATAAACAGCTCATACAACTCAATATCAAAAAAAACAAACAACCAATCAAAAAATGAGCAGAAGATCTGAATAGACATTTTTCCAAAGAAGATATATAGCTGGTCAATAGGTGCATTAAAAGATGCTCAACATCACTAAGCATCAGGGAAATGCAAATCAAAACCGCAATGAGATATCACCTCACACCTTTCAGAATGGCTATCATCAAAAAGACCACAAATAACAAATGTTGGTGAGGATGTGGAGAAAAGGGAACCCCAGCACACTGCTGGTGGAAAGTTAAGGATTTTGAGATGAGATCATCCTGGATTAACGAGGTGGTTTCTAACTCAATTACAAGTGTCCTCATAAGAGAGGGAAGGGAGAAGACACACAGGGAAAGGCCATGTGAAGAAGGAGGCAGAGATTGGGGTTATGCAGCCACAGCCAAGAATTCTCCCCAAGAGCCTTTAGAGGGAGCATGGCTCTGCCAACACCTTGATTTCCAGTCTCCAGAACTATGAGAAAGTAAATTTCTGTTGGTTTAAGCCACCCGTTTTGTGTTAATTTGTTATGACAGACCTAGGAAAATAACACATCTTCCCTTTTGCAATGTAAACTCCTGGAGAGTAGTGATTGTGTTTTGTTCATTGCTGTAGCTTTCCAAACATAGAACAGTGCCTGGCCCGTACGGGCCCATAGCAAGTACTCAACAAATACTTGTTGTATGAATGAGTGAATAGAAATAGGGAAACGTATATCCAGCCTACTCAAAAGAAGTAATTTATTTAAAAAAATTTTTTTAACATCTTTATTGGAGCATAATTGCTTTACAATGGTGTGTTTGTTAGTTTCTGCTTTATAATAAAGTGAATCAGCTATACATATACATATATCACCATATCTCCTCCCTCTTGCGTCTCCCTCCCACCCTTTTTCATAGTCTTTATGAAATTGTCTACCCCAGTGAATGATTTTCTGGTTCTTCCTCATTCTGGGACAGTAATGTGTAGAGGGTAAGAGCTGAGACTCTGAACTTTGACAGACTTGAATTAAAACTCTGGCCATGGAATCACTGGCAAGTGTGATATTGGACAAGTTAATTAAGATTCCTAAGCTTCAATTTCTGCATAAGATTGTTGGGAGAATTAAATGAGGTTATAAGTAAACAAACAAATTTCTAGTATAGTGCTTGACCAAATAAGTGGATAGTAAATCACTATTATAATTAGTTGGGATTAATTGGGAATAAACTGAAATCTTACAGACTCAATTATCTTTTAGTTTTAAAATCCTTTGAAATGACATCCTTCTATTATAACATTTCTTTACTAAGAATTTCAATCAAGTAAGTAAATCCTTTCTAACCAGAAGATCCCCTACTATAGCATTTTAATATTTGCAGATTTACTTCTGTGTACCACATATAAACCGTAACAATTTTGTATTAAATATGTACAAGTTGCTGGGAGTTCTAAATTGTAAACTAAAATCAGCCCCATCTGAGCAGCCTGCCTCGCTCACAGTTTCAGGGAGACTGACAAGCATTTGGCCTCTCAACTTCTCTACCCCTTGGCTATGCTGTATGTAATCTGTCACAGTTTTGCTATCTTGTGAAAATAAATGATCTTCATGCTGCTTATGTCATGATTTAGTGCTTAAATATCACATATTGTTTTTGTGTGTCACTCAGGGATACAACTTTTCAAAAACATAATCATTTATTTGCATAAATTTGCATAACATTGGAGCACAGACAAAAATTCTTGAGCTTCTCCATCACAACTGCAAATAAAATAAAATAAAATAAAATAAAATAAACCCAAGGGAAACTCTTTAAGACTATGAGGAAGTGGTTGGATAATAAAATTGAGGAGTAGTGTCAAAGAAGAGGGAAAGAAAGGTGATGCCTTTAGAAGGCAATGTCTTGATCTGTTTTATTATTTTGTTCATTGAACTGAAAAATATATATTAGACTTTTATAAATTCATTCTCAACCTCAATTCCTTTAACTTTAATTTTCTTCTAAGGTCTCTTATTTCTCAACTGTGAGGTAAAGTAATCCTTGGGTTTGGAGACAGAATATAGACTATATATTATGTAAACTCTCGACTCCTTACCCTGCCTGCTCTCCCTCATGCACACCCTCCCCTCCCACCCCAGGCTCTGCCACAGCAACTTTCTTTCTGTTCCTCAGGGTTGTTCTACCCAGAACCTTTGCATTAGCTGCTTCTTGGGCCTAGGAATGCACTTTCCCTGATCTACATATGCTTGGCTTCTTCAGAGAGGCTTCCCTAAATCCCTTCTAGTACACCATCCTGATTTTATTCTTTGCCCAGCATTGATATTTTTCTTGGTGTGTGTGTGTGTGTGTGTGTGTGTGTGTTTGCCCATTCATTGAACTGGTCATCTTCCTATTCCGTTAAAAAATAAGCTCCATGAAGACAAGATCTTGTCTTTCTTGCCTGCTGCTGTATACCCAGTGCCCAGAACAGTTCTTAGTATAACCTACTAGACACTAGTAAATACATATTAAATATAATCAAGGCAAGAGCCTCCTATACACCTATACATTTATTTTATTGTTAATTTCTCTTCTCAGTCCTTCTCTGATATTCCAAATTTTGATTTCCAAATTCTAAATTCAGTCTGAGCTACTATAAATTCTGACTTCTGGAACTGCAGAATGATGTTCAACATTAGCATTTATGCTCCAGATACTAATACATACAGATGCTGGCTATTAAGGTCCGTCAGGGGTGCAATTGGAGAGCGTTTGTCCGGAGGATTCAGTAGTACTAGCATTTCTTCTACCTTGGCATTCCCCTGAGAGAAGTACACTCAGAGAAACACTGACAAAGAAAAGCCAAGGACAGCTTTATTATGAGTGGTTCAGATCCCGATGCAGGGTTGCTGGCAAAATGCACCAGAGCAAGCAGTGTCGACCGGCACCTGAGATGTGTGAGGGAGACGCAGCACCACCTGACAGCTCTATCTCCTCAGGCTCGGATAAAAATCTTGGTGTTTTTCACTCTCTGGCCAAGAACAAGATACAAACGATAGCAAATGTCTGCAACTCCAGAGACAGGCGTTGGCTCAGCCCCTTTCCTGTGGGAGAGGCCCTTTGCCCTCTTACTATTCCAGACACAGGAATTTAGAAAGAAGAACTACACACAGTAGATAAATTCCCATCCAGACTGTGGTGCAGAGTCTTAAAAAGTTAAACATACATTTACCAGATGACCTAGCAATCCCACTCCCAGAAATTCCTGTGAAGGAAGAAATGAGAAGACTCACATCCTCTTTAGTTATATTTTATAGATTATAAATTTCCCAATATATGGGAAATTATTTCCATTGTTTGTGATTCTCCATTTTGAAAAAAAAAGTTCCTTTTGCAGCTTAACTACGTAGGGATGCATATTATTCCTGTCCCAATCTGCTTAATTTGAAGAGAAACAGTTATATCTAACCAGTGCTAAATCCCATAAGGGCTTTCAAGATTCGACAGCGCCCAGTCCAAACTCTATCCAAGCTGGGCCGGTTCTGCCATCTAGCGACCATCCTGCTGAACTACATTGGTAGGGTATGACCTAGTCTGGTCTACTCAAGCCCCAAGAATTAATTTTAATTTAATGTCATGCGATTTGTCTGAGCCTTCATGTCTTTTCATTCCTACCTACTACCTGTGTGACCTTGGGAAAATTAATTAATATTTCTGTGACTCAGTTTATTCGTCTGTAGAATGGGGATAAGGATGTGATTTTCAGGAACCTCATGTGAGATAATATATGGAAAATTCTTAGCAGAGTGCCTAGGCACAGGTAAATCCTGAAGAATGATTTCCTGTTGTTATTATATTTCTTATTATAATTAAAATTATGCAAGTCCAGAACTGAAAACAAAAATAGGCCAAAACATAGGAAATCAAGTTATAGGTATTTGAGTATTTCAGAATACATTGTCTATAATATTTAAAACTTGGAAGAGGATCAAGTTTATTTAGGCTTTTCGTGTACACTGCCAACAAATGCATTACTGCAATTATATTCGCCTCCTTCCAAGTCTTTCCCCACCTCATATTGAATGTTCGCATCACAGAGACAACTCAGTACTCTGCACGCATTTTAATGCCTTTCTTCCTGTTTCTAGAATAGTCTCCCTCACATCTTTACACTTCACAATCCCTAACTCCTAACTCAAATGTCAGCTTCCTGTACATACTCCTCTAGTGCTGCTGAGTGGAATTAAATCCCACATAGCCCTTTACTCTCATCTCTATTAGAGCATTTGACGCAGACAGGCTGTGCTGGAGACAACTGGGAATCAGGTGTATGTAGCCCCTTAACTAGACTGTGAAGTGCTTGCTGTGACGTATTACGTGTTATCTTTGTATCTTCTCTCCCCCAACCCAATGCCTAATACAAAGACTTCACATAGTAGGTACTCCGTAGAAGGTTGCTGAATTGAAATCAAAGCTTGGCAAGAGAATACTTAGAGCAACTTTTTAAGAAGGCTGAATGACTCTTAGATACTTCTAATGTGTATTGGACTAAATTGGCCTAATGGTTTAAGTTGGCAGGGTTAGTCCATCAAAATATGCTTTTGGATTAAAAATTAAGTAATATTTATATTAAAATAATTAAAGAACATTTTGAAATTACCAAAAAATAAAAAAAAAATCATGGCTCTACTACCCAAATATTACTAATATTTGATTAATATTTTTTCAGTAGTTTGTACAATGTTTTTATTACATGGTTGTGATCCTTGTCTATTTGCAGTGATATACCCTGATTTTTAAATTTAACATATTTAAAATATTTTCCGATTATACTGTTTGCACATTAAAAACATCATTTTAAAAAGCAGAATTCCTCTGAATAAATGTGCCATAGTGTACTTAACATCATTATGTTTCAGGCATTTAGCTTGTTTATAATTTTTCGGCTATTAAGTTGTAGTAACACAAAGTATATCTTTGGGCATAAAGGTGTTCTTTTGTCTAGGATTATTTGCTTTTCTGAGTCCCAGAAGTATAATCTCCATTGTCCTTCTTATCATAGTAAGCCCTGATGGACAAAGAATTGGCATCTTGTAATACACAGAATGTCTTGTTAATATAAAGGTAACCAGGAAATGGGTTTAGACTTATGATGGCTCCAGGTCCCCATTACAAACTTTGATCGCTCAGAATTTATTGAAGATGTGAAGAAAGGCTTTAGAAGGTTAGGCTGAGTAAGCACAAAAGGCTGTTTTCTAAAACCATTCCCTGATATTAGATTGTGTCATTTATTTATTTTTTTAATTTTTAATTTTTTTATTGAAGTATAGTTGATTTACAATATTGTGTTAGTTTCAGGTGTACAGCAAAGTGATTAAGTTATATATATATATTTTCAGATTATTTTCCATTATAGGTTATTTCGAGATATTAAATATAGTTCACTGTTGCTTGTCTATTTTGTGTATAACAGTTTATTATTTCTTTGCACATTTGTGTGTGTGTGTGTATTTTGTTGTTTCATTTTATAAGTGAAATACTCAGGCCCAACCTGTGTTAGCTGAATTCACATCTTCCTTCCACAAAGAATTATTCCTTTGGTTCCTGAATGTATTTATTTATACATTTATTAATTCATTTAAAAAATACTGATGGACGTTTACTCTATGCCAGGCACTTCTGTTAGGTGTTATCTAACCAGACATTAATAAAACATTTCTTAAAAGGATTTTTATAGCTTAAAGAGAAAAAGACAAATAAATGATGACAGTGCCATATGAAACATACTTTATAGAAGTAAGACTAGCATGGCTTTAGGAGCAAAATGGGGAATTAGTTCTGTTTGGGGTAACAAGAAGACTTCACCAAGGAGCTTATACTTGGGTCTTGAATGATGTAGGAGTTTAACAAGTGGGCTCAGAAGAATTCCAGTCAGAGACCAATATATTCATGTGTGTGAAGAAGAATGACATGCAGAAATTGAAAAATTCTTTGTGGCTGAAGAGAGAGCGTCCATGGAAAGAAGGAGCAGGAAATCATGCTGTAAAGATAGAATGAGGTTAGATTATGAAGTGTTTTATGTTTTAAAATTCCAAGCCAAGAAGTGTGTGTTTTATATTGTAACCTATTAGGAACCATTTAAAGTTTTCTTCTCCTTCTTCTTTTTCTTCCTCTTCTCCTCCTTCCCTTCCTCCTCCCCCTCCCCTCTTCCCCTCCCTCCCTCTCCCCCTTCCTCCTCCCTCTTCCTCTTCTTCTTGTTCTTGTTCTTCTCCTTCTCCTTCTTCTTCTTCTTCTAAAGCAAAGAAATGACACGAAAATGACAGCACTCAGTAATTGAGACTTTATGCCAGGCATGTTACTTGAGTATTTTACATGAGAAGTTTTCACAACAATGCTATGAGACAGTACTGTTGTTTACTTGAATAATATAGAAGAGGAAAAAAATGACACTTATAAGATAAGTAATTTGTCCAAAGTCACACTGTTCATAAGAGCTAAGACCCATCCTTCTGAAACTCTTCCAAAAAACTGGGGAGGAAGGAACACTCCTAAACTCATTCTATGAGGCCACCATCACCCTGATACCAAAACCAGACAAAGATACTACAAAAAAAGAAAATTACAGACCAATATCACTGATGAACATAGATGCAAAAATCCTCAACAAAATACTAGCAAACAGAATCCAACAACACATTAAAAGGATCATACACCATGATCAAGTGGGGTTTATCCCAGGAATGCAAGGATTCTTCAGTATATGCAAATCAATCAATGTGATACACCATATTAACAAACTGAAGAATAAAAACCATATGATCATCTCAATAGATGCAGAAAAAGCTTTTGACAAAATTCAACACCAATTTATGATAAAAACTCCACAGAAAGTGGGCATAGAGGGAACCTACCTCAACATAATAAAGACCATATATGACAAACCCACAGCAAACATCATTCTCAATGGTGAAAAACTGAAAGAATTTCCTCTAAGATCAGGAACAAGACAAGGATGTCCACTCTCACCACTATTATTCAACATAGTTTTGGAAGTCCTAGCCATGGCAATCAGAAAAAGAAATAAAAGGAATACAAATTGGAAAAGAAGAAGTAAAACTGTCACTGTTTGCAGATGACATGATACTATACATAGCGAATCCTAAAGATGCCACCAGAAAACTGCTAGAGCTAATCAATGAATTTGGTAAAGTTGCAGGATACAAAATTAATGCACAGAAATCTCTTGCATTCCTATACACTAATGATGAAAAATCTGAAAGAGAAATTAAGGAAACACTCCCATTTACCATTGCAAGAAAAAGAATAAAATACCTCAGAATAAACCTTCCTAGGGAGACAAAAGACCTGTATGCAGAAAACTATAAGACACTGATGAAAGAAATTAAAGATGATACCAACAGATGGAGAGATATATCATGTACTTGGATTGGAAGAATCAATATTGTGAAAATGACTATACTACGCAACACAAAGCAATCTAAAAATTCAATGCAATCCCTATCAAATTACCAATGGCATTTTTTATGGAACTGGAACAAAAAAATCTTAAAATTTGTATGGAGACACAAAAGACCCCGAATAGCCAAAGCAGTCTTGAAGGAAAAAAATGGAGCTAGAGGAATCAGACTCCCTGACTTCAGACTATACTATAAAGCTACAGTAATCAAGACAATATGGTACTGGCACAAAAACAGAAACATAGATCAATGGAACAAGATAGAAAGCCCAGAGATAAACCCACGCACCTATGGTCAACTAATCTAGGACAAAGGAGGCAAGGATATACAATGGAGAAAAGACCATCTCTTCAATAAGTGGTGCTGGGAAAACTGGACAGCTACGTGTAAAAGAATGAAATTAGAACACTCCCTAACACCATACACAAAAATAAACTCAAAATGGATTAGAGACCTAAATGTAAGACCGGCCACTACAAAACTCTTAGAGGAAAACATAGGAAGAACACTTTGACATAAATCACAGCAAGATCTTTTTTGATCCACCTCCTAGAGTAATGGCAATAAAAACAAAAATAAACAAACGGAACCTAATGAAACTTCAAAGCTTTTGCACAGCAAAGGAAACCATAAACAAGGTGAAAAGACAAACCTCACAATGGGAGAAAATATTTGCAAACGAATCAACGGACAAAGGATTAATCTCCAAAATATATAAACAGCTCTTGCAGCTCAATATTAAAAAAAAAAACAACTCAATCCAAAAATTGGCAGAAGACCTAAAAAGACGTTTCTCCAAAGAAGACATACAGATGGCCAAGAAGCACATGAAAAGCTGCTCAACATCACTAACTATTAGAGAAATGCAAATCAAAACTACAATGAGGTATCACCCTACACCAGTTAGAATAGGTTTCATCAGAAAATCTACAAACAACAAATGCTGGAGAGGGTGTGGAGAAAAGGGAACCCTCTTGCACTGTTGGTAGGAATGTAAACTGATATAGCCTCTATGGAGAACAGTATGGAGGGTCCTTAAAAAACTAAAAATAGAATTATCATATGATCCAGCAATCCCACTACTGGGCATATACCCAGAGAAAACCACAATTCAAAAAGACACGTGCACCCCAATGTTCATTGTAGCA
The DNA here is from genome assembly GCF_965194805.1 of Balaenoptera borealis. Classification (NCBI taxonomy): domain Eukaryota; kingdom Metazoa; phylum Chordata; class Mammalia; order Artiodactyla; family Balaenopteridae; genus Balaenoptera; species Balaenoptera borealis. Next base: position 58,980,706 of record NC_138876.1, on the reverse strand, counting down.
CTATTTACAATAGCCAGGTCATGGAAGCAACCTAAATGCCCATCGACAGATGAATGGATAAAGAAGATGTGGTACATATATACAATGGAATATTACTCAGCCATAGAAAGGAACAAAATTGGGTCATTTGTTGAGACGGGGATGGAGCTAGAGACTGTCATACAGAGTGAAGTAAGTCAGAAAGAGAAAAACAAATGTCATATATTAATGCATATATGTGGAACCTAGAAAAATGGTACAGATGAACCAGTTTGCAGGGCAGAAATTGAGACACAGATGTAGAGAACAAACGTATGGACACCAAGGGGGGAAAGCGGTGGGGGGTTGGGGGTGGTGTGATGAATTGGGCGATTGAGATTGACATGGATACACTGATGTGTATAAAATTGATGACTAATAAGAACCTGCTGTATAAAAAATAAAATTAAATTAAATTAAAAAATTTAAAAAAAAGAATATTTGTAAGAGACTGTGGCAGGAGGGAAGCTCTTATTTCACATTTATGAAAAATAAAAAGGAGTCACTGAAGTAGCTGAAGAAGGCAAGCTTTGGGCTGTTGGGCTTGCTGGGGGAGAGTGGGTGTGATCCTGTTTGGAGGGCTCAGAAGGTGTGCATCGTTGAGCGAGGGTAGGGGGTGGGGAGATGGGGAGGTAAGGCAGGAGAGGTGCTGGGGCAGCAGAATGGCAAAGCCAGCCTTTGCAAGTTACAGAGCAGGGCAAAGTGACAGGCAGTCTTTAGAAGGAACGTGAAAGTAAATTCTCTATATAAGGGAAAATTTTTTTTACTGAGAATCACTGAGTTATAGATACATCTGGGTCCTGACACCTTCAATATCCACACAGTGCTGATGGCATCTGGCACATTGTAGATGTGCAGTATTTGTCGAATGAATGAATGAGTGACTTCTGTCCTTCCCCCTATACGTATGATAGAAAAGGAGGCCTGCTTTTAACCAGGTACGCATCTTCCAGAGAAGTAGCCTAAAGTAGCGGCTATGAGTCAGCTCTGGAGTCAGAAACAGCTTTACGACTCACTGAGGATGAATTATCAACTTATGTCTTTTCGGACCCCATTTCCTCCTTTTAAATTAGGAACAAAATTCAAACCTACCTAGAAAGATTGTGACATTTTAAAAGCCTGGCATAAAAAGCACCGCCCAAAAGTGAGCTGTTATACGGGAGATTTTAGGATTCTGGCTTAGCACCCAGAGCTGTTTTCTTCGGCTTCTGGCACCAGTAGACTTATTAAGAGATTATTCTACCCTATCCACACATCTGTCCTCCTGACATTTTATTTGCCTAGAAAAGCATAAAGCAAAGGATCATAAACATAAAAATCATCACTTTTCCTTGCCCTAACTGATTGAAACCCTGTTCATATGGCAGGCTTCACGAGCTGCCTGCTGGTCCCGTCAGCTCTTCCAGCACTCCCACCCAGGCCATCTGTTCTGCACCATGCCAAGCCATATGGAACGGGAGCCCCCATGTCTTTGGAAATGCCTCGCTTTTTTCTTCTGTGTGTTCTTTACTTGGCTGTACTTCCCAGGTCTACGGAATGCAATGGTTGCAGTAACAATTCCTTTATCGTCCATCCTTGAAAGGAAAGTTAATGACTTAAATTTTATTAGGAGAGCCTTGAGATTGTGCGTTTGAACACTCCTGTTAAGTAATGACCAAAAACTTCACTAAAAGCCCTGTGACATTTGTGACACAAGATAAATAATTCAGAAATCATAGTTATATAATTCTTTCCTACCACCCTCCCTGTTCACTACAAAGGGAATGATATTACATTTCTTTCCTTCTTTCCTCTGATACTTTAAGCTGCAATTATCTTCTACCATGCTTAGAACAGCAGATACAGCCCTGCTGAGATGATTAGTTCTTAACTGTGCAGGTTATTAGCTGCGTAGAAAATTATATGCAAACCAAGGTATGGTTTGGCTCCTACTGTGATAATCTCAATGAGATTTACAAATATCAAGGAGATTTCTAAGCTCTCCTTGAAACTCATAGCAAAATGCTTGTCTCTTAAAAGTAGGAGCTTAAATTAAACCTTAATCAGGTTTCAAAAATAACTTTTGAGGATTTTGTCTAAATCAATAAAAGTGTAAGGTGGCTTATTTTTTAAAAAATTTTAAAGGAACAGAAAAAAAATTTTTTTAATAGAATAAAGGTAAGAAGATGCAATCTTAGCTGATTTTCAGCCAAATCATGAAGTGAGACAAGTTAGTTTCCTGCTGTCCTAACATTCTTGCCGCCCTCCTCAGTTTTTGTTCCCACTATGGCCTCAAGCCACTTATAAAGCATATTTTTTTCTAGCATAAGAAAAATATACTAAAACACTAGGACATTAGTATAACTTAATTAAAATATGTCAGACCCCTGAAGAAAAAAAAAATACTTACTTTACAAAGCCTTCCCAGAGGAAAAAATAAGGAATTAAACTTCATTCTTACCATGGGATAATGTCCTTCTTCTGTTCCTTTTCTCTTAGGCAGTGATTCTACTTCCATAAAAAACAAAAGCTCTTTTCCTTACAGTCCTTTCCAGAACAGACTTGACATACTAACGTTCCTGTAGGCCTCGTCTTTCCCAAAGCTCTTAACATTTATTGCCACTTGTTCTTTGCCCAGTTGCAGGCACAATGTCTGGGCCCACTAGGTGTGTGACAAATGCATTTGAGTTGAATGATTTTGTAAAATTCATCATTTACTACAGAACAGAGAACTTTGCATGAACTGAAAGCATCTCTGCAGTTAACTGCGCCAAAGAAAGTGAGATCTTACATTTGAACACAAAAGAGTTTCCTTACAGTTTTGTGGTTCTCAAACATTTGTGTTCATACACACTTTAGAGTTCTTATATTTTTGGTGACACATTTTAAGGGGTTATCAAAACAAAACAAGCTAAGTAATTCAGCAGCAAGTACAACTTATAGCTAATATTTTGTAGCCAGGGGTCGGGGCAGGCTCCTTGGGATGGCATGGACAAGGAGGTCCTTTACCCCTCCCTTTACCTCTCAGAGTCTTCATCAGCCGCCCCCTTGATCAAGCCACCCCAAATAACATACAGTTTAAATCAAGGATAGATCTAGCTAAGCAAACTCAGTTTATATGTCTCCCACCTTCACCTTTCAAGAAGATCACCAACCTATATAGAAATTCAGGAGTCACCACTGGTCAATTTAAAATCCATTACTGCTGTCGACTAAAAAATTATTCACAACCTAAAAGTTGAGAGTTATGTTTTATTTGGTGGGAATTTTTAAGATTAAAGACTGGGAGGCAGCATCTCAAGTAACCCCGAGACAACTGCTCAGAGGAGGTGAGGTGGGGAGCCAGGATATATAGGATTTTTGCAACAAAGGACAGGTAGTCTGAACGTCAAAAGAATATTGTTAATTAAAGAAAGCCAGATATGTCAACTTAAGGAATTTAGCGCTTTTCTATGTATGAAAAGATGCAAGAGTCTGGGCTCACTGAAATCACTTCTTTGATATGTACCTCAGCTATCTGGGGCCAATATCCTGTGTTTTCATATTCTAAGTTTCCTCAGGGCTCACTGTGGGGAGTGGCTGCGGTCTGATGGCTGCTAGATGGCAGGTATTATTTCCTTCCTGAGTTCCCTCAGGGCTCACCAGCTCACCATAGACTGCAATCGCTGATGACTGTGACATCCTTTGTTTACTGATACGACAGGCTGTATTTCATTTATCACTGCCCATTTCATATTATCTCATTTGCCCTACCCAAGCTCTTTTATACATTCAAGAGGCAAAGTCCTCGTACATTCCACTAAACACTCTTTTTCTTTGGCACTGATCATTATGCTTACCTTTTACCTGCTGCCAAAGGTACCCTTTTTTTATTTTAATTATTTATTTATTGATTTATTGATGGCTGTGTTGGGTCTTCGTTTCTGTGCGAGGGCTTTCTCCAGTTGCGGCAAGCGGGTGCCACTCTTCATCGCGGTGCGCGGGCCTCTCACTATCGCGGCCTCTCTTGTTGCGGAGCACAGGCTCCAGACGCGCAGGCTCAGTAATAGTGGCTCACGGCCCCAGCTGCTCTGCGGCATGTGGGATCTTCCCAGACCAGGGCTCGAACCCGTGTCCCCTGCATTGGCAGGCAGATTCTCAACCACTGCGCCACCAGGGAAACCCCCAAAGGTACTCTTATTCCACATCACACTGCACACACAATTCAGTGTCTGGCAGACAGTCATTGATGTAACAGCAGTAATAGTTGTAGCAAATAGAGAAGAAAAAGTGGGGAGCTTGTGAAAGGCCCACAACACTTCACTGACCTAACAGCCATGGAAGCTGCATCAGCAGCAGTGAAGAGGACTCAGCTGGCATCTGAGACTCCCCTCAGAATCCAGGCCCCTCAGTTTCCTTCCTTGATCCTTCATGTCTCCCCTACCCAGGGACAGATCCAGCTTTTGTGGGCTTGAAACTTATATGATTCAGAAGTTCTTCTTTATGAAAAATAATAAAAATTACAAGTATAGAATTAGCTACACAAATGAATATTTATTTCAACTGAGAAATAAAATCACAACAAATTACGCATTCAAAAAATCTGACATACACGCCAAACATCACAAAATCCACAAAAATAATATAATTTTTCAAATTAATTAGCTACCTCATACAACTCTATAATAATACATTCCTGCTATTTTTGGCTGCATACTCTTTGGTTACTTCTTTTTATAACAAATGGTAAAATTTCTGGGCATTTTCATTTTACTCAAGCAATGACCAATTTCAAATACTCTTGCACTGACAACACTCAATACCCCCTTTGTTGTAGCATATTATGAATTTTATGTTATCTTAATCAATGTTGGTATTTCCTATCAAGTCAGCAAGAAATTTATATCTTTTTTCAATGTGTTGATATAATTTATTCCTCTTAGCTAATTTGATTATCAAACATTCCAAAAGTTTATTTATTACTTCTTTTCAAAAAGTCTCTTTGTTTTAATTAATTGTGGCTCTTGGTATGATCTGAAAGTTTAAAAAATTATGATTAGCTTCTAGATGTCAGAATAATGTCTCATCTTTATTATCTTTGTTTCATATTCCTTTCTTTCTTTTTCTTTCTTTCTCTTTCTTTCTTTCTTTCTTTCTTTCTTTCTTTCTTTCTTTCTTTCTTTCTTTCTTTCTTTCTCTCTCTCTCTTTCTCTCTCTCTCTCTTTCTTTCTTTCTTTCTTTCTGGCTGCATTGGGTCTTCGTTGCTGCATATGGACTTTCTCTAGTTGCGGTGAGCAGGAGCTACTCTTCGTTGGGGTGTGTGGGTTTCTCATTGCAGTGGCTTCTCTTGTTGCGACAGGGGCTCTAGGCATGTGGGTTTTAGTAGTTGTGGCACACAGGCTCAGTAGTTGTGGCTCGTGGGCTCTAGAGCACACAGGCTCAGTAGTTGTGGCGCACGGGCTTAGTTGCTCTGCGGCATGTGGGATCTTCCTGGAACAGGGCTTAAACCCATGTCCCCTGCATTGGCAGGTGGATTCTTAACCACTGCACCACCAGGGAAGTCCTCATATTCCATTAATTCTTATCTGACTTTTCTCTATATTAATAAATAAATATTAAGATAATATTCTTCATACCTCTAATTCAGGAGTCTGTAATTTCTTACCATTTTATTGAAACATCTTTCCAAATTACAGTTAAAGTGGCATATATAAACTTTATCAACTTTTTAATAAATGCATTATTGAAGGTTTTTTCTGTCTTCAAACATGTACTTTAGATTCTTAAAGTATTATTGTTCCCAGGTACTAAGTCTTGAAAACATTATAATGAGTGTATTATTCCACAGCCAGAGTTGTTAAGAAACTCACATGTTGTTAAAGAAAAATCCAAGTCACATGTGTCTTTAAAATGCTCCATCTGCAAGGAGTATAAACAAAACAAAAATGTGTTGAAAAAATTGGAAGTAGTCAATTTTCCCCTATCAATGAGATTAGGTGAATGAGCTGCATACTGCACACCTTCTGCAATTTTTAAAATATTTTAAAGAGCCCTTACAGCCATTTGTCTTCACTATTGTCATATGTTAATTGCTATATTAAGTACTTTACATGCATCACTTCCTTTTTATTTCCACAACTATCTTATTAGTTGTGGATATAATGACTATTATTGCCCCCATTTTATAGGTGAAACAGTTGCTTGAAAGTGTATGTAGCTAGCAAAAGACTGAGTCAGAGTCAAGCTCAGAATCTCTGAATCTAGGACTCAGGTTCTTAACTACTACAAGATACTGCTTTCTTTAATTTCTGTATTTATATAAGTGGGAACAAAATATTTAGAAGAAGGAAGTATTCATCCTGAAGGACCTGAAATATCTGTATAGCCTTAGCTTGGGGCTATGTGTGGCAAGAAAAACACATTTAGCAAAGCTGAAATGGTCCATATTCTTTCCCACTACTTGTTCCAATGATTGACTGGATTGTGGCAGACATTTTTAGCCTCTGAGACCTGCAGAGGGAGCACGTAGGCTTGAAGCTCTTTCACTGTTTTGTTGGCTATACAAACCACAACTTTAGTGTGTTGGAAACATGATGGTATCTTGAATCTGCACCAGACTGACTGTGACCTCTGTTAACCTCTATCACCAGACTAAGCTACAGCTTCCTCATCTATAAAACTATGGAGAACTATACTAAATGGTCTCTGAGGGTTTATTCCAGCTCTAAAATTCTATAAACTTCACTTGCAGTGCCAGTTTAAGTAGAAACATGGGGTTCCTAGCACCAAAGACATTTATTCATCTTGCTGAAGTCACACTGTGTAAATATGGAGTCATAGTTCCAGGCAGCATGCACAGTAAAAGACAAACCAAATTATTGCCTCTTCTCAAATATTCTGATTTATTGACTATGCACAAAATTAAAATGAAGGGGCTTTGAGATTAATATGCTGTATTGTATATAAGTAAAGGTATTATGGAATATAATACCACTGATAAAACAATAATCATAATAATGTTCTTACTTGCATTAATATTGGTTTATGGTAACCAGATGTATAACTTCTATAAATCTAACTTAGAAAGTCAATCATTATTGAGGCATGTTTACAAATAAATATTCCTGACAAAGAATTATAAATGACCAAGAAGCTCATGAAAAAGTATCACTATTACCAAGAATCAAAGAAGTGAAAATTAAGGCAAAGAAGTACAATTTTCTACCCCTTAAGCTGATAAAGATTGAATGAAAGTGTGATTTGGCAAACCTTTCTAAGGAAAAATTTGGTGATATATTTGGGATTTTGTATACTCTTTAAGCCAATATAGTTTATCTCCAGAAATTTATCCTAAACAGATAACCACACCAAAAACTACAAAAAAAAATTCTATTTTTTAAAAAAAGACCTAAATAAATGGAGAGACAACTTGTGTCCATAGATTAGAAATCTTAATATTATTAAGATAGCCATACTACACAAAGAAATTTACAGATTCAATGCAATACCTATCAAAATTCCAATGCTATTTTTTCCAGAAATGGAAAAGCAGATCCTTAAAATCATGTAGAATTGCAAGGGTCTCCAAGTAGCCAAAATAATCCTTAAAAAGAACAAAGTTGAAAGACTCACACTTCCCAGATTCAAAACTCACTACAAAGCTACAACAATAAAAACAGTGAGGTACTGACATGTAGACCAGTGGAATAGAATTGATCGCTCAGAAATAAACCCGTTCATTTATGGCCAATTTCTTTTCAACAAGGATTCCAAGATCATTCAATGTGGGAAAAAAAGTCTCTTCAACAAACGGTGCTGGGACAACTGGATGTCCACTTACAAATGAATGAGTTTGGATCTCCACCTCACACCATATACAAAAGTCAACTCAGAATGGATCAACAGCCTAAATATGAGCTAAAAACCTTAAAACTCTTAGAAAAAAGGTAAGGGTAAATTTTCATGAACTTGGATTGGGCAATGGATTCTTAGATATGACCCCCCAAAGTATGAACAACAAAAGAAAAAAAAATAGACGCATTAGTCTTCATCAAAAGTAAAAACTTTTGTGCATCAAAGGACTTTATCAAGAAAGTAAAAAAGACAATCTATAGAGTGTGAGAATATATTTGCAAATTATGTATCTGATAAGGGTCTAGCATCCAGAATATATAAAGAAATCTTACAACGCAACAGCAAAAAAGACAAACCAAATTAAAAAAAATGAAAAGAGGACATGAATAAACATTTCTTCAACAAAGGTATACAAATGGCTAACAAACACATGAAGAGATGCTCAACATCATGGTGACTAGAGAAATACAAATCAAAATCACAATTAAGTACCATTTTACACCCACAAGGATGGATATAATTTAAGACAATGCACAAAAATAAATGTTAACAAGGATGTGAAGAAATTGGAACACTTATATGCTGCTGGTGGGAATGTAAAATGGTACAGCCACTATGGAAAACAGTTTTGTGGTTCCTCAAAAAGTTAACCATGGAATTACCATATGACACAGCAATTCCACTGCTAGATATATACCCAGAAGAATTGAAAACCGTTACTCAAACAACTATGTGTACACAATATTCATTGCAGCATTATTTCACAGTAGCCAAAGATGGAAACATCCAATCCATGGATGAATGGATGAACAGATGGGGTATATCTCTGCAATGGAATATTATGCAGTCATAAAAAGGAATTAATTAGTGATACACGCTATAAGGTGTATGAATTTTAGAAAGATGCTAAATGAAGGAAGCCAGACACACAGGGTCACATATTGTATGATTCCATTTATATGAATTATCCAGAATAGATAAACCCATAGAGATAGAACATGAATTGGTGGTTGTCAGGGGCTGTGGGATAGGGGAATGGGGATAATTTTATAACTATAATTGGAGTATAACCTTTAAAAATTGTGAATCACTATAGTGTACACCTGTAATGTAATATTGTACATCCACTGTATTTTAATAAAATTAAAAAAATATATATTTAATTTTATGTTATATGAATTTTACCTCAAATTATTTTTTTAAAGTTAGTAGAGATTATCTTTGACTAGGGGTGTTATGCATGATTTCTTTCATCATTAATCTGTATTTAAAAAATTTTAACAATGAACAGTATTGTTTAAATAGTTTGGAAAATATTTTAAAAAAATATTAGCCCCCAAGAACATGACAATTTAAAGCTACGCTTTAAGGCAGCTGGAAAAAATGGCTAAGAAAATTCTAAACATCTTTTTACACACTTTGAGAAAAACATGTCTTTGAAAAAACTGTTAAAAACATAATGTTTAGAATGTTCATCTTTGTTCATTAGCAATTAAGGTTTTTTCATGTATTGCTTCCTAGAACTCTTTTAAGCAAAATAAGAAGAATGGCAGCAGAAAAGTTCACAGACTTACTTTAGAGCTAGTGTCTTTGGGAGAAAGGAGTGTTGGTGAGAGAGATGGGATAATTGTGATGAAAAGGTAAATTCAAATCTACTTTTATGAAAGAAACAACTAACCATTTAGAGAATGAGAGTAAAGTCCATTTCACAGCTGGCTTTGTTTTCCCTCCCTTTCTCTGCTTGATATAGAATTGAGAGAAAATAAATGCACAGTACTCTTTTTTTTTTTTTTGGCCTTAATCATAAAACTATTCCCTGAAGAGTTTAGCTAGAGCAGTTGAGTTTTGGTTTGAAAATTTAGAGAAGCAATAAAGGAGAAGGATGCGCACTTCTCATGGCTTCTAACTTCCTTCTGTAGTGAGTTTCCTGCTTAAATGTACATGCAGTTTGTCCTCCTTCCTGATGGGAAAATATATGCAGTAGCAACTTTTCCAAGAGCCAAGTTTCCTTCTAGTGCTCAGTTTGCTCCATTGGGGAAAAATACATACTATTAGTACCAGCCCAACCCTGTGTGGGACACATTTGGAAAAACATGGAGGGTATGGCTGAAAGGAATAATGGATCAGAGCTTTTAATTTGTCTTGTTGTGAGCGATTTACAAGAAAACCATATATATCTAATAAAATAATTAGATACTACAAGAAAAAAATGATGGCAGAATGTGTTTCTCAAAGTGTGGTATGCTGACCACATGAATCAAAATTTTCCAGGTGCTTGTTAAAAATACAAATAGCAGGTCCAACCCTAGAACCACAGAAACAGAGACCGTGCGAGATAAAACTACTTAAAAAAACAAACAAACAAACAAAATAACCCCACAAAAACACACCTATGTACGAAGCTAGAGGTCAGTGAGCTATGACCAGTGGACGAAATCCAGCCCACAGCCTGTTTTTGGAGGTGAAGTTTTATTGACACAAAGCCAGTCTTAGTCTGTGGCTGTATTTGTGTTAAGATGGCAGAGTTGAGTAGTTGTGCCAGAAACTCTACAGCCTGGAAAGCTTAAAATGTTTACTATCCAGTCCTTCACTGAAAAATTTTGCCACCCCTGTTCTAATGCCTCTCAAATTCACATGTGCATACAAATCACTTAGGAATCGTTTGAGAAAGAAGATTCTGATTCAGTAGGTCTGGGATAGGCCTGAGAGTCTCTCAGATCTCCCAGGTGATGCTGATGCTGCCGACTTGTAGATCACAGTTAGTAGCATGACCCAGAGAAGTGGTTCTCCGAACATGATAAATGCAAACTCTCAGCTCCAAGGCAGACCTACTAGATCAGAAATGCTGCAGGTCGGACCCAACAATCCATGTTTTATCAAGCCCTCCAGGGGATTTCTGATGCTTACCAAAGCTTGCAAACCACTTGTCCAGATTTTCCTTATGCAGACAAAAACTTGATAACCACTATCTTCAAAGAGCCTAAAATCGTATGTTTATGCTAGACTCCATTATCATTGATCTCCTAAACATAGTATATATTTGTTGATCATTATAATCAACAGGGAAGGAGACACTGTATGAAATTGCCACTTAAAACCATATTATAGGGCTTCCCTGGTGGCGCAGTGGTTGAGAATCTGCCTGCTAATGCAGGGGACACGGGTTCGAGCCCTGGTCTGGGAAGATTCCACATGCCGCGGAGCAACTAGGCCCGTGAGCCACAAATACTGAGCCTGCGCGTCTGGAGCCTGTGCTCCGCAACAAGAGAGGCCGCGATAGTGAGAGGCCTGCGCACCGCGATGAAGAGTGGCCCCCGCTCGCCGCAACTAGAGAAAGCCCTCGCACAGAAACGAAGACCCAACACAGCCAAAAAAATAATAATAATAAATAAATAATAATTAAAGGTGCTAATAATTTTTTTTAAAAAAACCATATTATATATTTCTTCCTTATATATTCAGAATGGCATGGTTGGATAAATAATATTTCAAATGTATCTTACTTTGGAGGGAGGGTGTCTTCTATTTTTGTGGCTGCTCAAAATAGTTTCAAATGCCACATCTTTTCTAAAAGGACCAATAGAGGGAGCTGGTGTTATAATCCTCATCCTTAAAGACCAGGGGAATATTTCCTCATTGGCTGAATCAAAGAAAGAACGACCTCTTGACTCTTCCTTGAGTAAAATGTTATTGTTTGGATGTATAGTTCCTACTGCCTACATTATATGCAGCTCTTTCTAATGCCAAAACAGCTGTATGATATATTCAAACTGAGTGTGACCTGTAAGCAATTCTATTCAATTACTTTCAACATCCACAAACCCCCTAATATATTCAAACAATGTTGACGGTACAAGAGACTCCTAAAACACAGATCCTGTTCTCATTATACATCTGGTTCTGGGGAGAGCAAGTGTTAACAAAAGCACGTAAATAAATCTAATTATATAGAATATGATCCCTTTCCAAGATCAGAGAGGAACTGAGGTAGATGTTCTGGTGCATTTCCTAGAAGTGGCCTTTTGGGTAGATGGTATGAGTGGTCACAGGAGGAACTGAGCCATGTAGCCCTTAGCTGAATGATATCCCTTGCCACAGCACCAGAAGAAGTAGGAACTGTTAATCTAATTGTCCAGTTTGGCAGCAGGAGAGACGGTGTTTACAAAATGCAAAAGAAGATATTCCCAGGGGTGAGAACCAGCACACAGATGGCAAGTGGACCATATTTGTCCCTTGCCTTTATCTCCAGGAAAATTCAAAACCCAAGACTGACATGGGTTTTGACTCCATGATTTGACTCCATGATTCAGGAGTTGGCTTTGCTTACCCAGTTAATAATACAGTTAAAGGATTGAAACAAATGCTATTGTATCAATTTGTCCTACCCAGTGACTTTTTTCTGGTCAAGGACACCATTTGATGGCACATTTTGTACAATATGGGCCAAGTACTTAGTGCAGTGGGGACTAAATAAATGTTTGCTGATGTATGAAGAGGTGGATGAAGGACTGAATGGCTGACTGGATTGATGGAATAAAGAGATAGTCAAGGTCTGGTGAGGGTGTTATCAGTGAGAATGAAAGGAAAAGACAAACTAGAGAAATGTTGTATATATAGCTAGACTCAGGGTTTGATAATTATTTGGATACAAGGACATAGAAGTCAGTGCATACAAAATGACTGTTGACTGAGGGCTGATAAGGTCTTGAGCGCTAATAAAAAAATTAGAAAGCTAACTGAGCTTGGGCAGTGAGTATCCAGAGATGTGTTTAACTTTAGACTGAATTTGGAGGATCTATACCTTCTAGGATGAGATAAACAAGAGGCTGTTGGTACTGCAAGTTTCAGGTTTGGAAGAGAGATTTAGAATAGAACTAGAGATTGGAGTTGCCTTCAGAGTGATCTTAGGATAGCTTAGATATATGATAAAAAGAAAATATATTCCGTCACAAATGAACTGATCCATTCTGTAGCATTTATCAAAGACCTAATGTGTTCTCTACTCTGGGCTACAGGCTGAGGAGTATAATAGACAACAGTTTTAGGGTCTTTATTATATGATAGGCACTGCCTGGCACTGAGGTTGGAAGAGTGAATTTTGATGAAACTTAGATTCTGGTGGGGAGAGATAGAAAATAACTTAATAAGTAAAATATATCCTCTTAGATAGTGATATGGAGGAAAGTAAGGCTGGAAAGCAAGATAGAGAATATTAGGATTAGGGACTATCAATTTTAAATAGTGTGATCAGGGAAGACCCCACTGAGAAAGTAACATTTGCACAAAGGCCAGATGCAGGTCAAGCAGCAACGGTATATGGGAAACAAATGTTCCAGGCAGAGCAGCAAGTAGCAGCAGGAACACTGAGTGCAAAAGCGCTGGGGTGGAAATATGCCTGGAGCAGTGGAAGAAAAGCAAGAAGGCCAGTATTTCAAGCAGGGCTAGAGTAGGAGGAGGTGAGGTCAGGGAGGGAACAGAGACTAGTGAAAGTGACTTTGGCTTTCACTAAGAGTGAGATGAGAACCTGCTGGAATGATTTTAGTGGAGGAGTGACATGATCTGACTTACATTCTCATAGTATCACTTAGGTTTCCGTTGGGAAAATTACTAAAAGGGCAAGAACAGAAGCAGTTAGGAGGCTAATTCAGGTGAGAAATCATCGTGGCTCAGGCCAAGTTAATAGCAGTGGAAACGGAGACCAGTGGTTGTATTCTGGATCTATTTCGAAAGTAGAGCCAATCAGACTTGGTGATTGATTGTAGGGCATGAGGGAGAAAGGGGAATAAAAGCTGACGCCAGCATTTTTGGTCCTGAGCGATGGGAAGCATGTTGTTATTCCTGGCCGGATGGAGAAGACTGAGATGGGGTTTGTGGGAGGGAGCAAGGGTCAGGAGTTTTGTTTGGACAAGTTAACTGTGAAATCCCGCTGGACGACCAAGTGAAGTCATAGACGATACTGTTTTATATATGGGTCTGGAGTTCAGGACAGAATTCTAAGCAGGAACTATAGATGTGGGAGTTGTCCTGTACAGATGGTGTTTGCAGTCTGAAGTGGATGAAATCACCAAGAGAATGGGTGTAAGTAGAGAGCAAAAGCTCGAAGGCTTTAACCTTGGCACATTCAGTATTTAGAGTCAGAGAAAACCACAGGAAATGGTAAAAGAGAGGGCATCAAGGAGGTTATATGAAAGGGAAACGCAGATGGAAATAAGTATAAGTATGTTTGTACTTATTATAGAGGGCGTTCTAAAGAGATAGAGGTTGAATTTATCAAAGTAGTGAGCAAACAAGAAAGATCTGATAGAGAAGGAACCACTGGAAGGGGGGTCATGGTGTTTCAGACAGAGAGGGATGAGATTAACAGATCCAACTCAACTTTGGACCCAGATTGCCTGGATTTGAATCCTGGCTCTGCCACTAACTAGCTGTGTGACATTGGTCAATCACTTAACTTCCCTGGGCCTCAATTTCCTCATTTATATAAAATAAGGATAATAATAGTACACATCATAAAGTTGTTATGAGAATCAAATAATTTAATATTTGTAAAATTCGTAGATTACATAGCATGGTATGTGCTTTGTAGAAGTGTTTGGATTTGGCAATTTCCTGAATGATCATCAATGATTTTGGAGAGAAGAGTTTCTATTGGGTTGATAGAATAGAAGCTATCCACTCAAAGGACGAAGGAGGAAGTGAGTATGAAAAAAGATAGAGAACAGTAAACAGAAGAGCCCTTTATAAGATAATAGTTTCAAAATATATATTCACATTAATTTAATGGAGAAGGAACCCTATGATATTTCCAGGTACACCGAGATGCCTGTATTCAAAACCTATCAGCTCTTTGGTTGTATCATATAATAATTTCCTGAATTTGACTGTTTTTAGACTACAAATGTGGCAATTTAATATGATTTAACCCAATATCCCCAAATATCATATGTTAGGTTTCTTACTGACTAGAAGTCAGATCCTCAAGTCCTTTGTGTCAACTATCAAATCTAAGTCTAGAGAGAATATCTGAAGCATAAAACTGCCAAGAACACTTTGTGGTTCATGAGACTCATGGATAAAGGATAATGAAAATTGACCAACTATTAATTTCATTTTTAGTGTTTGTCAATAGCTTAAGCTTTATGTAAAGAATAATAATTTCTATAATACAGTATTAGAAATAAGCAGATATCTTTTTTTGCTAGATTTCCACACATACTCTGAAAATAAAAATCTTGCTCTAGATTCCTCAGTTTTTAAACTAAGTATTTTTGAGAGTGAAATAGCTATAGTAGAATGAAACTATGGTAATTCATCTGCTAGAGACATCATTGAGTGAAAGCAACTTTAGTGAACTTGATTATTTTGGACCTTACTCTTTGCTTCAGTAATTTTTTTCTCAAATTTAATTGCTTTGAGGCCAGTGATGTGAAGGGCATGTAAAATGCAATTAACAGATGAAAAATATCTCTTGTGATTTGATATTAAGCAGAAGTGATGTAGTGTGACATTAAAAAACGGTATCAGAGGTTCACAGTTTGCATTTCACTTTAGTTATATCAATTTCAGACTCTGGAACACTGCAGTTTCACACATGCTTAATTAAATTATGTCAGAACCAATACTTTTAGGTCAAAAAATTTTTTTGGAGGAAGTTTCAGAGACAGATAAGATGGAAACAGCAATTCTTTGTCTTTCTGGCTACTGGACCAGAATAAGCTCTTAAAGTTTCTTTTATCTGTAAAGATCTGTGGTCATGATAAGGAGTGATTTGAATGGAATTCAAAGCCCCTAAGACAAATGACATCATTTCCAGTACACTTGGGGCTCATGGAGGGAAAGTGGTCTGTATTAATTCTACAACTCTCCACTCCCCATATGGAGTTTCAGACCTAAATATTTTTTTGAAGATGTAAAAAACAAACAGACAACAAACAGAGAGACTAATATAATTTTTTCACAACTAAAGAATTAAACCATTTCTTTTTTTTCCAAAGAAAAATTTTAAAGCTCTAATTATATTTGTTTTATAGATATGAAATTAAAACTTTAAGATATTAATGCTTAGGCTGTATATTGCTGGTTGTACAGTGGATGTCCAAGCTTAACTATAACATACCATGCACTAAATCCTATTCTACACATTCCTTTCAACGGATTAGATCAATATGCAGGAATTACATATTTTCTTCCCTGTCCCTCCTTATGTTAATAGTAATGCTCTTTTGCCCCTCTAGTGCTCATGTCCTGCCCTCTTCTCCACTTAACCATTTTCCTGGATGCATTCTGTGATAAAAGTTCAAGTGCAAGTCATTGCAGGGGTCTGAAGTCCTCATCTGGGAGACATTAGTTATACTGTAGTACTAGTTATAGTGTAGTACTAAGTAAGCCTCAGGGGCATATTGGTTACTTAGATTCTGAAGAAAACATTTGAGACTACAGAGAATACCAGCTTCAGACATTTTGAAATAGACCAGTTGTTTGCTGGGGCCTAGGACTGTGCTTTTGGAACATTTTAACATGTGGTAAAAACCTTGAGAACAAAATAAAACTTACATTTTATATTGGTTCCATTTATTTACTTTGTTGACAAGTAGGTTAGGTAATTCTATTCATAATAATAGTTCCCATTCACTGGATAATATATGTTATATTTACACATACAGTAAACATACATACATACGTAATATAGCCCTCATTTAAATGGGTATTATGATCCTTCTTTTTTTTTTAATTAATTAATTTATTTATCTATTTTTGGCTGCTTTGGGTCTTCTTTGCTGCACGTGGGTTTTTCTCTCATTGCGGTGAGCCAGGGCTGCTCTTTGTTGTGGTGCGCGGGCTTCTCACTGTGGTGGCTTCTCTTGTTGTGGAGCACGGGCTCTAGGTGTGTGGGCTTCAGTAGTTGTGGCGTGCGGGCTCAGTAGTTGTGGCTCGCAGGCTCAGTTGTTCTGTAGCATGTGGGATCTTCTTGGACCAGGGCTTGAACCCGTGTCCCCTGCCCTGGCAGGCAGATTCTTAACCACTGCGCCACCAGGGAAGTCCTATGATCCTTCTTTAAAGATGAGGAAACAGAGAAAGTAAGTGACTTGCTCAAGATCATACAACTCGTATGTAATAGAGCTAAAATTCAAACTCTGTTCCCTCTGGCTCCAAATTCCACCCTTTTCCACCCTGTCACGCAGTCTCCAAAAGGAGCCCTAAGATATTTCTTAGTCACATATCACCCTCATGGTTGTGAGTGTAATCTTGTAAAGTGGAAAATCAAGTTATTGTGTGGTCCCCTCAAAATCCACTTCCTTAACTGCTGAACTCAACCAACTCTAGCTGCACTCAGCCGACAGGTTAAAACTGACACAGTAAAAAGTTAGATAGCCCCTAACTATTAAAATAATAAGAAGACTCTCATAAGCAAGGATTAGTAATAGACATAGAATTTCATTGAACCACTTACTTTTTCCGGAGACACTTAAGATATTTCATAGTTCTTTCACTAATGCTTATATTTTCTTTCTAAAAATAAACATTCCCAATTAAAGCCTAACATGAGAAAGAGAAGAACACACAGATCCTATGTGTACAGCTTGGTGAAATATCACAACATAAAACCATTCTTGTAATCATCTTCCAGATAGAAAACTTTGCCAGCACTCTGAAGTCCCCTCATTCCCTTCCCAATGGCTCCTCCTTCTCTCCTTCTGAAAAGAAACCATTGTCTTGTCTTCTAACATCGTAGATGAGTTTTACCTATTTTTGAATTTTTTTTTTTTTAGCCGTGCAGAGCAGCTTGCAGGATCTTAGTTCCCTGACCAGGGACTGAACTGATCTTAGTTCCCTGACCAGGGACTGAACCCAGCAGTGAAAATGCAGAGTCCTAACCACTGGACCGCCAGAGAATTCCCTTGAATTTTTAATAAGTAGAATATTCACGTTTTTAATCTCTGTGTGGATTCTTTCGCTCAACACGTTTATGAAATTCATCCAAGTGGTTGCAAGTAACCATAGTTCTTTCATATTCACTGCTGAATACTATTCCACTGTATGAATGTATCACACTAAAAAATTCATTCTACTGATGTGAACCTTTGAGTTCTTCCCATTTGTGGGGGGGGGGCTATTACAAATAACACCACCATGAGCATTTTTGTATGTCTCTTGGTGTAAAGGTTCAGCTGTAGTGGATAATTCCAAACAGATTCCTGAATTGGTTGTCCTAATGTACAATCTTACCAGCCATGTGAGGGTTCCTACCCTATCTTTTCGTCCTGATTTTTGATACTTGTTAATAAGGTTGGGTGTTCAGAGGAAGCATCACCTCTGTCCTAGTGCAGATTTTACTTATTCCACCCATGGTGTTTCAGCTGCCTTCTTGGACTCTAGTCATTGTGACCTACTCCCTAGCTGCAAGTGTTAGCTCTCTAGCTGGAACTGTTTTCTAGAGTATGCTGTAAACTGAGACAATTTAATAACCTATGGCAGGGCCCCAGTGTGCAGATCTCATGTGTGAGTAACCACTTTAAAATCATCTTTGTATTGTTGTTGATTCATTGGTCTGAAAAGAACAATGCCACAGTAAGCCATTCAGAAGGTAGAGGCACATTAAGCCCGGATGCTGTGCTGTGGTCACAGCAAAAATGAATCCTGAGCTCTTCCTGATGCACCTTATGGTTATCATAGTGTTTGGATGGAAGTTCTAAGGATGCCAGAACTTCTGCAATGCACCACTCTAGAAGGTAGTGTTAATTGAACTGACAACAGGTGCCTAAAACTTCTGACCCATTTCTTTTAAGTAGGTCAAATCCTTTTATGAAAGTTTCTTATAAATCTTATTTCAGAAATTCTTATAGACTATACCTGCTTTTTACTTCCTTAAGAGAAAAGCTGTGAGAGATGGTCATTTACCTTAGATAACCCTAGGTGCCAGGGACAATTCCAGAAGTACATTTGCAAAATGAAATAGATCTATTACTTTAACTTGTCTCTGAAAAGTTTAGTGAGAATGTGGAGATGGTGTGGAGAATAAAAGAGAATGACATTTTTTTTATGAGTAATATGTATGTATCCATAATTTTTCATCTTGCCGATGTGAAGAGAAACTGAACAAGCAAGTTAAACTTGTAGTCTTCAAAGAGAACCTCTCCTCCCTGCCTCCCGTACCTTAAGTGGTAAAGAAGAAAAGGCAGTGTAATCCCTAATAAACAGAAGATTAACAGAGGCTTAATCTCCATGGTATTTCTAGCACCCAAAGTTTCTTAGATCACAGAGTCCATTCTCAACCTCTTGGTTGTCTCTTTTTTTTTTTTTCTAATTACATGAATGATCAATTCTAATTCACCAATTTCTAACAGAGGATCAATATTCTTAATTACCTTTCTTCAGCACATGGAGTCATATGAAGGATGGTGCTGTCATCATCAAGTGTCTGGTGATGGAAAACAACAACAAACAACAACAAACCCAGTAACCTAAAAGTGAGGCTTTCATGCTCAAATCTACTGATACCGTCTTCTTACCATTAGCTTTCAGTGGCATCAGTTGACTTAATTGATTTCTATAATACGTTCGGCACAACCCTGGCAATTATTTCAAGAAACGGTAGAAATCCCCTAGTACATGGGAAAAAAGAAGGAAAGAGAGAGTGGGGTTAAGCAAGGAGGAGGAACCGGGAGTAACTTGCACATTTCACAGATGTTAAGTCAATACACGTGTAAATGGCAGGTTTAAAGAGTGGAACTTCTCATTGCGCAAGAAGCAAGCAGTTTCCTGCCCTCCCTCAGCCTCTTCACAGGTTGGAGAACCTCTGTAGGGAAAGGTGGAGACCTCTCCTCAATGGTCTTCCTGCCTCCGCAAGGCTACCTCTGGCTGCTCTAGTTGCGGGGGGTGGGGGGGGAAGAGGAAAAAGAAAGGGTGGAAAAAAATCTTATTTGACTGGAATGGTTTGAGCTGCAACTTATTTACATCTGAATAATAATTAAAGTTCTTTTGAAATTTGGTTTGCTCTTAGTGAATACTTAAAGCTGCCTACTTTTTTTTTTTCATGAGATGTTACTATGGATTCTTTAGAGGACCCCCACTCTCACCCGAATCATTGAGAATTTCTCACTTGCCGTTTTCTTGACTCAGGGGACTCCTGCATCTCTCTGCTTATAATGCCCCCTTCAGCAAGATCTTGCTGGGCAGAAGGGGGCTGGTCAACAATAGTAAGGATCATACTATGAAATTTTCCCAGGAGTCTGAATCTGAAGAGTCAGTGGCATATATTTTAATTTTCAACCATTATATTGCACCCTTAAATTAGATGACAAATAATTAAAGTACACAATTAGGGTTTTTTGTTGTTGTTTTTTTGTCAATGCAGCTTTCTTTCTAGGTTGTTAAAGAAATGCTCTGTGGAATTAATATATACATCCTTGAAACTTTGATTTACTCTGTTCTCATTTTTCAGATGAGGAAACAAAAATCTAAGTTTACACAGTTATTTAGTAGCAGAATAAAAAGTCTAGAACTAGGGTTTCCTACATCTTAGGATACTATTCTTTCAACTATACCATGGTGACTTTAGAGTGGATAACTAATAAGATTATTGTTTTATGAGTGATGCCAGTGTTTCTTTGACTGGCGTATCTTAAAATATTGAAGCACAGGGTTTATGAAATAGACAAAAGTTGCTCTAACTCAGTTCTCAAAACGATCTTTTTGAGATAAGCTTATCCAATTGAAGTGAAGGCAAAGGAGAATTGAGACCACAACGATTATGACACTTAAAGAAAAGCTTCTCTAAGGAACATAAAAGGCCCGGTGACAGTTTAAATAGTGAGCAAATTGTGTGTGTGTGTGTGTGTGTGTGTGTGTTTATGACACATATTGTTATTATGATGTATGGTTTTCCTGAGGAATAACGGTGGAGGCCAAACAACCACATAATTAATTTTAGTGTTAAATTTCCCAAAGCTATTTAAAATCCATACACGAGTATTGCTCTAATCATCAATTGTTACTTATTATTTTCATAGGCCAAATATGAATTGATAGAAATAATTTTAGGCTAATCCCCTTCTCTTATTTTTCACTTTAATATTTCTCTCTATGAAGTGTTTTTAATACTTAATCACTGAATATATTTGATATTCTTGGTAAACCTGTAATTTGGGATTATGTTGTTGCTTACTCTGGAAAAACTGCATTCAGGCAATAGCTGCAGTTGGATTATGAAATATTCTAATTATGCTGAGTAGAGTAGAAATGATTTTTCTTCTGAATGTTTCGTAATAGTCATGTTAAACAAGTTTTTGGAGTCATTATTACTTGGTCCTTCCTAGCCTCTAGCTTACTCTAAATTAAAAATGTAATTGGAATTACTGTTCTTTTTCACTCTTCCTTTTGCTATGATTAATACCTCTCTCTCTATGTATGTATATATATACAGAGAGAGAGAATATATATACACGTACACATATACATATATGTACATGCACATGTATACACACACAAAGACACATAACGTATATTTTATAGAATTTTATTTATAGTTTTCTCTTTCTCCAAAGTATTTTATGTATAATATATTTGGATCTCTAAGCAATTTTTTATGTGGATGAAGTATCATAATCAGATACATACAGGCCTTATAGGCCCACCATGAGAGAATAAGTGAGCAGACATTTTATGTTATTCCAGAGGGTAAAACTAAGACCAATAGCTAGAAATTATTGAAAGCAGATTTCAGCACGATAGTGATCATTGCTTTCTCCCAGTTAAACACACAAAGGGCTTCTTGGTAGGGAAGCGAGGTCTCTATCACCAGAAGGATTTAAATAAGAGGCTGGATTTATTTGTATTAAGGGAATCTTTCTTTTTTTTGGAGGTAATGGGTATGTTCATTACCTTGATTGTGGTGATGCTTTCAAGGGTGTATGCATAGGTCCAAACTCATCAAATAATATACATTAAATATGTGACTTTTTTTTTTTTGTATATCAATTATACCTCAATAAAGTTGTTAAAAAGATTGAATAGGAAGGGTGCATTCCAGAGGTGAACAATGTCCTAGAGACAGGGGAATCAGAAGCCGCTCCTGGGTACCTAGAGTGGTCCTATTAGGACAGAGTGAAGGGTACAATAGGCAAGTGCTGTGGGAGAAGGTTCCTTTGGGTCACCTTGACAGCAAGCTTAACTTCTCCCTAACTGGATGCATAATACTGTGAAAGTGCAATTTGGAAGAATTTAATGATTGCCCATGTACAACCTAAATCTTTGGTCTATAGTTACTATTTTACGATTCACCCAGCCTCTTGTATGCTATAGATTGCTCTGCGCAACTGGAAATCTGGCTTCTTCTCAAATAATAAATGATATTGAAATTTCTGATAAATGAGGGCTCATAAAGATCTATCACAATGGCTCTTCTGACCACTACTTTGGTTGAGCTTTGGTGTGAATACCACAAATACTTTGCTTGCTTTTGGCAAAATGGCTCTAGAAATTCAATAACCATAATAGGTCATTAGTTTTATTTTGATAAATAATATTTTGGCTTGGATGAGACAAAAAAAAAAAAGAAAATTCTCCTACCTTCATTTTTTTTTTTTAACATCTTTATTGGAGTATAATTGCTTTACAATGGTGTGTCAGTTTCTGCTTTATAACAAAGTGAATCAGTTATACATATACATATGTCCACATATCTCTTCCCTCTTGCATCTCCCTCCCTCCCACCCTCCTTATCCCACCCCTCTAGGTGGTCACAAAGAACTGAGCTGATCTCCCTGTGCTATGCTGCTGCTTAATGGACTTACGTTGAAGTAGAAGGCATCTATAATTCCTGCAAACTTGAAGATTTTAAGATTTTCCTTTAGTTCTGAATTCAAGTCACACATCCCTATTCAGAAGTGAAACTATATAACTTTAAAGGATTTACTTATAATACGTCTGCTCAACTAATAACCGCTAATTGGGCAGAGATCAGGTCCAACCAGAAATTACTGCCAAAATATGCAAATAAAAATTCTGTGACTTGGGTGTGGGCACCAGAGATCAAGTTTTACTTCTGAATATGCATAACTGACTTGAACTAGTTCGATTTTCTCAGAGCACCCAGGCCTTAAGGCTTGGGGTTGTGAAAGTCAGTGTGCGAAAGAACTGGAGCCTTGCTCTATGAAATGTGGAGCTGCTGCCACTTGCTCAGGAAAGATGAAAACAAAAGGAAACTTGTTACATTCTTCACAAGATTCATGTCTACTGGAAAGTGATTAATAAAAGGTTTGTTGAATTCTGAAGCGATTTTTATCTTGTTTCCAATTCTGACTTACATCCCCACTTGCTTTCAAACGAGATATTAGGCAGTTATGATGTTCTGTTCTGTAATGGAGCCCAACTTCTGTTTCTATAAATATATCTCAGCAATGATCATGTCAACCAAAATGCAAAAATACAATACAATGGAGAGATATTCAATTTGAAAAAAACCTTTTTTTTTTTTGTATAGTAAGTGGCATAAGGTGACTTTCATATAGTAAGTAATGTTCAAAGAGACACTGGTAAGTGACATTCTTTCCTGTTTCCAGAAGCTGGCCCTATTCTAGAATAGTAGATGAGAAGGGAGTTCCAGGATCTATTTCAGTTTAAGGTTGCAAGACAAGTTTAAGGCTTCAGTTTCAAGACTGGTTTGGGTCTATGGCTTCTCAGAGGATTTGTTATGGTACCTTTATCTGTCTTTCTTGACTGACTAGAGTTTTTATTACTTTGTATGATGTGCTGCTAATATAGCTGCAGAAGTGATACTATTTTATATTGTGCGATAAATGCAATAAAACTTGTCATAACAGAGCCATATTCTCTCCCTAGGATCCAACTATAATTTCTATGGAAAGACAGAGGTATCAGAGGATGTGTGGGAAAATCATTAAGCTTTGCTTCTGAGTCTCTTCTCACAAGAGAGGATGTCGATGACACGAGAAAGGGAACACAGCAGGATTTTCTGATCCTTACCCAGCCTGGCCGGGGTGGTGGAGAATCCCCGTTGTGAGTCGTACACTGGCAGATTTTACCATGCAGGTTGTGTATCTCACCACATGCGACAACCTTAGGGACAGCCAAGTGTCTGTTTATGGTTCACTTGGTGATGCACTAACTCTAAAACAAAGGGAGAGCTGGGTACTGATGTGGGTTGCTTCACAATCTCTAACCCAGTATTCCTTAGACAAGGTCTTTCTAATCTGAGCACAGGTTACCTCAGGTGGCTTTGTGGCATTTGGCACATTAATTTTAAACAGGACGGATCATTAGTACACCCACCTTGTTCCTGCCAAAGAGATGACCTGTTCAAACTAGCACACCAACAAACAAACCATCAAAAATCTAGAGTTTCCAGATACAATTGAAAGCAATTAGGATGGACGATATATGCAGCTCACCCCCCGCAAAAGACTCTGTGGTAACTTCTTGGAAAATTCACCTCATGTTATCAAATGAATTTATCTGATATTTTCAAAGACATTTAATACTTGAGAATTTTCAGAATGTGTTGAACAATTTTACTAAATGTTGATTAAATTTAAAAAAATATATGAATGCAGTTCCTTAACTGGTGCAAGCTTAGGTGACAAACTCCTTGAAGACAAGGACTACCTCCCATTCCACATAATTGTTAGGTGGTCTAAAAATGCAGGCTGACTTGAATCAAAGGAGTCTGTCGTGTGCTTGCCTTTTGTGGGTTAGCGGAGCAGTGCGCACATGACATATTTGTGTAAGGTCAGGTGAATAGAGAAGGACTGACTATGCCTCACAGCCTTTCTTCCCTCCTGTAAGGCAACCTTCAGGTTTTACATTAGATGATACTAGAGTCCCATGATAATGTCATACTTGAAATTTAGGCTTTGGAACTGCCTGATAGGTGAGAATTAACATTTCACAACTCTTCACCCAACATCATTCAATTTGAGATACTTGGAGTGAAAGAGAGTACTGTTTATAATTACAACAGGAGAACAAGCATCAGTCAGACCTGTCCCAAGGCTAACTGGGACCCATAAGCACCATATCTTGCACTGTGCCACAAACACTGTGTTCAGTTCTGCTAATCTATCAGGGCAGAAAGGCCATTAGGAACCTTAGCTTTGTCCTGAAGGATTAACTATTATTTTGAAGCTACAAGATAGATGACAAGACATGAGATTTGTGACACAAATATTCTTTATCCACCTTCTAAAATAGAGCCAAACCAAGATCATGGTTGGCCTCAATGATAACACCCACTCAGCCCCCAGTTCCTGTAGGAAATCATGGCGTTTAGCCAACCTAGAGAACAGAATGTAGTTTATTGGAAACTCAGATTGGTTTCTCATTATTAACAGTGAGTCATTCAATTGAGAAACTATTGCTGTAAAGCAGGAATTCAGGAACACAAGAGACAAGACAACATGGGGAAAACGTATGGGAGAATAAAGCCAACATTTCACTACATGCTGTTCAATTTATACCTTTAAGTTTGATATAACTTAAGGGTATAAATTGAAGTGGGCAGGCGAACAGACCCAAGAACTGGCATCACCTGGGAGTTCATTAGAAATGCACGATCTTATGCCCAGAGACCTACTAAGTCAGATTCTGTATTTTTAACAAGATCCCCTGGTGATTTGCATACTAAAATTTGAGAAGTAATGCTTTATAGTGATCACTTTGCTTTTCCTCCTCCTTCTTGGATTCATCTGGGCATGTACTTAGAGAAGACTCAATGGTTTGAACACGGATTGCTTTGTGTAATCTCTGCAATGATTCATTTAATGTGATGCTCTCTCTTTTTCTACCAGCTGTGTGCTTCTAGGCCACCAATGCTTGCTGTCCTAGGAAATGATTATACATTATAACTAACTTTGTGGAATGTACATTCATCTATACAAACTGCAGCTGGGAACTTGTCTTAAGCAAAATTACACGATATACACCAACAGTATGTGTGCGATTTGTGGAAGCTACTGACACTTATCAAAGAAAACCTGCGAGAAATACTCCGTTTTACCACTAGGTGGAAATAGAGTAATTTTGAGTGTATTTTTCAGGGCTATCAACTACTGCAGGAGTACTTCATAAACTGAAAGGATTCTAAGAAATTAATTAGTCTAATCCTTACCTCCTTAATTCCATAGATGAGAAAACTGGGGTTTAGAGATATTAAAGAAAATTGCATCTGTCTTATAACTAGTAGTCTACTAGAGCCACTGGGAAAGAGTCGCTAGTAATTCAGGATTCTTCAACCATTTTCATCTACAAGAATAATGTGTTATTATCCTCCAGCATGAAGGAATACATGATGTGACACCTATACTGTCTCTGTGCTGCCACTAAAACTAATGACCAGCACAGTTCCTTCTGTTTGTAAGGATAGGCTAGGATAAAACTGTTGTCCCTAGTTCCTTGTATTGTAATGTAATTAATCTCAATCAAGTGGTAATTCTCCTCCCTTTTTCCAATGAAGAGATACTCAATCATCCTGTCGACTGAAAAAAATGCACAACCTAAAAGTTGAGAATTATGTTTTATTCAGAGGACTTTCTGAGGACTTAAGCCTGGGATACAGCCTCTCAGATAGCTCTGACGGACCGCTCCAAAGAGGTAAGGGAGGAACCAGGATATAGAGGAGTTTGTGCCGGTAAAAAACAAACAAACAAACAAAACCATGTAGTTGAATATCAAAAGATTACTGCTAAACACAAAAAAACAGACATCTCGAGTTAATGATTTTAGTGCTTTTCTCTGTATGGGAAGATGCAAGAGTCTGGGCTCATTGAAATTATTCTTTTGCTATGCACCTAAACTACTTAGGGCCAAGATGCTGTTTTCCCTCCATCCTGAATCCCTTCAGAGCACACATCGGGGGCGGCTTTATGGCCACAGCAACATCCTCTGTTTACTGAAATAGCAGGCGATATTCTTTTTTTTTTCTTATTATTAATTAATTTATTTATTTTTTATATTCATTTTTGGCTGTGTTGGGTCTTCGTTTCTGTGCGAGGGCTTTCTCTAGTTGCGGCGAGCGGGGGCCACTCTTCATCGCGGTGCGCGGGCCTCTCACTATCGCGGCCTCTCTGGTTGCGGAGCACAGGCTCCAGACGCGCAGGCTCAGTATTTGTGGCTCACGGGCCTAGTTGCTCCGCGGCAAGTGGGTTCTTCCCAGACCAGGGCTCGAACCCGTGTCCCAGCAGGCGATATTCTTTGTCCACAGTCCCGTAAAGTCATACAAGACTTTAATCAGATTTGTTTTCACAACAGTTTTGGTTTTTACACTTATACTGGGTTCAAGTTAAGTAGTCTAGAACAGGACTTTAATTAGCAGGTTAAGGAAGTACTCTGTTTTTCAGCGCTTGTAATCCATTACTAGTATTCTTAAGAAAGGAAGGGAATCTGAATTTTGAGCTTGAGGTCCCTTAGAAATAATTGACTTCAATATCTCTCTGTATTTGTAATAGGGATGAGAGGCATCAGAGAACAAGGGATTAAGTGTGTTGCCCACAGTAGCAGAGCAATCACAGTGCCCTTCCTATTTGTTCCATGAGAGACAGTAACAGTCATTTTGGCCTATATCTCTTATGTTTGTTGACGCGTTTTAACCACGAAAGGATTGTTTCCACTTGTCAACTGAAAAAAAATGCACAACCTAAAAGTTGAGAATTACGTTTTATTTGGTGGAGTTTCTGAGGACTTAAGCCTGGAAGACAGCCTCTCCAATAGCTCTGAGGGGCTGTTCCAAAGAGGGAAGGGAGGAGCCAAGATATAGAGGAATTTTTGCAACAAAAACCAGATAGAGCACCAGAAGACTACTGTTAATTAAAGAAAACCAGACATCTCAAGTTAACAAATGTAACGCTTTTCTATATATGGGAAGATGCAAGAGTCTGGGCTATTAAAATCACACCTTTGACACGTGCCTTAACTATCTAGGGCCAGTGTTTTTCTTTTTTCCACCCTGAATCCCCTCAGGGCGCACAGTCTGGGCGCTGCTGTGGCTGAGGGCTTGATGGTTGCAACATCCTTTGTTTACTGATACGGCAGGGACATTTTTCATTCAAACACTCATCACATCAAAGAGTGTGCTTAAAAGTTAAGTTTTGGGTAATGCCTCTGGTATAAAAACAATTTAAGTACCTGAGTATTTAGTACTATAGTGCCAATTTCCTTCTGATATTTCTATAGCATGGTTGACTATGATAATCTAAAAATTAGTATTCCGGTACTGAGTCCTGGCTATTATTACCATATTCTATACAAAAATGGACAAAACATGCTGAACTAGCACATTAAGAAAGCAAGTCCAAACACGTAGGAACTGCTTCTCCAGGAGGAGGGGCAGCGGGCCGTGCTAAGTGTCTGGAAGCCAGCACTTGCTTTGCTGAGCAAATGACGTGCTCAGCTGCCCTCAGAATGTGAATGTTTGCTGAGCAGTAGAGCCTCAGGTGTGCAACGTACCGGCCCTTAGTGGCACAACTGCATGGCCTGAGTCAGTCAGTATTAAAATGGTACCACAAGGAAAACTGAGATGACCCTAAAATTAGGGCAGGAACTTGAAAGGGCTACAGTGGGGAGTGGGGAGTAAATGTCCTGAGGCACGCGGGGAGATAAGAAACCAAGCTCAGATTTCAGTTTGTTAAGGAAGGTACAAGAGCTAGTGTCTTGGAATAGTGCATGGGGACTGTAGCCTCTACTCTTTTTTATTTTTTTAATTAATTAATTAATTTATGGCTGTGTTGGGTCTTCGTTTCTGTGCGAGGGCTTTCTCTAATTGCGGCGAGTGGGGGCCACTCTTCATCGCGGTGCGCGGGCCCCCCACTATCTGGGCCTCTCCTGCTGCGGAGCATAGGATCCAGACGCGCAGCCTCAGTAATTGTGGCTCACGGGCCCAGCTGCTCCGCGGCACGTGGGATCTTCCCAGACCAGGGATCGAACCCATGTCCCCTGCATTGGCAGGCAGATTCTCAACCACTGTGCCACCAGGGAAGCACCTATAGCCTCTACTCTTAATCCCTTGAGGAGGAGAGTGAGCCAGAGGCAGCCGGGTGTGGTCCTATTTCACAAGGTCTAGAGTGAGAAGGATCTGGACAGGCATTCTGGTTCTGCCACT
This sequence comes from Balaenoptera borealis, assembly GCF_965194805.1. Lineage (NCBI taxonomy): Eukaryota > Metazoa > Chordata > Mammalia > Artiodactyla > Balaenopteridae > Balaenoptera > Balaenoptera borealis. The sequence goes on along the minus strand of NC_138876.1, from coordinate 58,951,767 downwards.
CTGCAAACTTTCCCTGCTTTATTTCTCTTTCAGAAAATTGGGATAATATTCTTCAGCAGAAATCTAGTAGAGATCAGTTAATGGATATAAAGGAGCCAGGAAGTACAGCATCCAGCAAGGAGGCACTCAGTAAACGGACCTTATCCTCACCAAGTTGGCTACCCTCTCTGTGTGGCAATTTCCTCACCTCATGCCAACTCGCTCCCACAGAAACCCAGGAGCACAAAGTAAGATACTGCGACAAGCACACTTTGAAAAGTATAACGTTCTACATACAAACACAGGGTATTATTATGATTAAAGGTGAAGAGGAAAAACCCTGGAATCTAAAGACTTGGGAGCCTGAGGGGAAACTGAAAATATAAATAATAAAACACACTCGAATGAGAACATTTAATAGCAGTGGCAGTCACTTAAGCTGATACCTGCTACAGAGTCTGAGTTTGGAAAACCAACTTCCTGGGACATCTCCATCCACCCAGCACTTTCTGATAAAATGGTCTAACTCAACTTAGGTATACAACCATCCTGAGGCCCCATTTGGTCCGGGAGTGGCCTGAGGGTGGGGAGAACGGGTTGTCTCAGGAGGGTGTGGGATGCGGGTTTGCCCCCTGTCTGCGAGCAGTGACTAGTGAGGCAAAGAAGTTTATCAATCGATCAATCAAACTACCGATCAATCAGTTCCTGCCATTGGAGCGGAGCGAAGGCTAATCGATTCTTTGGGGGTGTTTTGAACGGAAGAAGGGCGGCAGCTTGACGTGGGATCAGTGGGCCCGGGAGAGGCGGGCCGGGTCCGCCGGTAGCCCCGCTGGCTTCCTGGGCGTAAGGAGGCGCGGGAAAGTGCAGGGGCTGGCGTCCGGGGTGGCGTGGGGCGCGCCGGGCGAGTCCCTGCTTGCAGGAGGCCCCGGAGGAGTCCTCGCGGCCGGGACAGGTGGAGCGGGTTTGCACGCTTGGACCCCGGGAGCGAGGCCCGGAGGCGGGGTGGGGGTGGGGGGGCGGGAGAGGCGCTCCTCTCATTGGCCGCCGGGCACCGCCCCGCGCGCGCTCCGCCTTTATAAAGCAGCCGCGGTGGGCTGGCGTCCGCACGCCAGGTTCACGGCGTCCGACCCTCCTTCGCTTACTCTGCCCGCTCGCCCGCCCGCGCCCACCATGGCCACCATTCAGCAGCTGGTAGGAAGATGGTGCTTAGTAGAGAGCAAAGGCTTTGACGAATACATGAAGGAAGTAGGTGAGGTTCCCCACCATGCGGCGCTGCAACGTGGCACGTGCGTGTCTGTCTGTCCCTAGGTCCCCTTCGGCGTGCTGGGCTCAGAGGCTGGGCATGCTTGGCTGCGTATCCCCGACCCCGTTATCCTCTTCCACCTCCATCACGGGCGAGGGGTGGGGAGAGCGTGGGCCTCTCGGTCTGCCCCGCTCTCTGCTGCTTTCCCCTGGGCGCCACCGCACTTGCTCCCTGCCTTTGGCGCGCTCACCCCCCTCCCACCCCAAACTTCACTTCTTTCGACCCCTTCAGGCAGCCCTCTTAACTTTCCCTATTTTTCTTCCTCCACGACTCGTCCTCCCTAATCCTGCCCCCGTCCTCCCACTCGCACTCGCTCCGTCGTGGCCGCACCCACTCGCCTTGCCCACCGTGTCGCATCTTTGTTCCTAGATGGCGCGCGGGGTCCCCTCCCTCTTCCCGGGACGCGGTTTCTAGCAGAAACCCTTTAGAGGGTCTGAACCGGGCTACTGCTTCAGCTTCCATTCCGCTCTCGGCTGCATCTCCCCTCCCCGCAGGTCCCCCACCCGCCCTCTCCGGGTGCGCCGGGCCCTTTGGGTTTGCACGGCTCCCCCGGGAGCATCGGGGCATCCTCGCCTCCACGCCCCAGAGCGGCGCTCAGAGGCGTGGCACTGGCGGCGCTGCCCTGTTGGCGGGTGGCCTGTGGGACGAGCCGGGGATGGGGAGGCAGTGGGGCGCGGCCCTGGCCTCTGCGTCTAGAGGGTGGAGGGCAGAGAGGCTTTGTTGGGAAACCGCGGTCAGAAACTGCCGGTCCCTCCTGCGGCTGCTTTCCTCCCACATCCAAGATGGCCGTGGCTTTGCAGAAGGCACTTGACTTATTAGAAGCCTTCCAAGGAAGGATGAGTCTCTGTAGGAAGATTCAAGGTGTCACTCAAAATAGTGCTGAATTTTCTCCTGTCTTTTTCCTGAGCCGGTGACAACGATTGCATGCTGGTTGAGACATTGGGTAGACTGGCAAACAAAGATGAACCTTTGTCACAGGCCCCTAGGAAGTGGGATGGTGAAGCATGGCAAAGATCCTATCTGAGACAACTGCTGGGGCTGTGGGGATGCTTTAGAAGCCGCCCTCCCACAAATGTTAACATGCCTGCTTTCTGGTGCAGAAGTCACTGCAAAGACCTAGGCCCTGAGGTACTTGAGAAACACACCTTCACTAACCTTTATGCAAGACAGTGTCTGGTTAAGGCTGGTTCTGTGGTGAATCTTGAGTGTCTTTATGATCCTGTGAGTAAAGCCACCTAACGTGCTCAAATCGAAGAAACACATTTGTGTTTGTTCACATGTGTGAGGGCCGGAGAAGGCTGTTTCTCTGCCCATTGAAAGCAAATGTGTTTATCAGATGGCTGGTTTCCAGAGTTCTGGAGTCATGAAGGTTGTCAAGGCTCAATTCATTAGAGAACAATCAAGGTGGAGGAAGAGCAGAGCCCTTTATTTGTCCAAAGTGAGAATAAATAATGACTCTAACAAAACAAGGCACCAGCCTTGAGCTGGCAAAAGAGAAGACTTCACGGGGACATTTCAAGCCTGGCTGAGTGTTCATCATCAAGTCAGTTACTCTGTTTAGGTTGAATCTCCTCATTTGTGAAACTGAGATTTCGCCTAGAGCTAAGTTTCCTACTAAATGTTAACATTAAGGGGAAATACACAGATTATAAATTAAATATATCAATACAGTAATTGAGTTACACAGCTCTGAAATATTTACTCTATTTGAGGGTAAGATTTTTCCTGTTTGCTAGCATTATGATTGTGCAGTTAACTCTTAAAACTTTGTGTAATTTGAGTATCTCAGGATCAATGTTGATTTTGTATAGTCTGCTAATCAAATATTTATCAGGGGCCTTTTATGTGCCAGACTGTGTGCTGGAGTCATAGAATACAATGGTTGGCAGAATTGAGGACATTGTAGAAGTTCAGGTATCTTCCCTAACTTTCTGAAAGCCAGCAGAGCATGGTGGTGGAGCTATTTGGAGGCCCACGGCCTGCCTGCATTGTTGGTTCCCAGCCCCCTCCCTCCCTAGCTGAATGAGCTTGAGTAAGTTACATCAGTGCCCCATCTTCTCATCTGTAAAATGGAGACAGTGTATCCCCCTTCCACAAGGTTGTCGTAAGGCTGCCATGAATAATATATGTCAAGTATGAGCACATGGTGAGCACTGGATATGTGTTCACGGTTGTTATTGGTAAGTGAATAAGTGAAAATATGCACAGCATAGTGATTACAATTGAATTGCTGCTTTTATTATGTAAACTATAACTCTGGTCCTCCTGTTGTTTAACATGATATAACATTCTACAGGAGTGGGGATAGCTCTGCGAAAAATGGGTGCAATGGCCAAACCGGACTGTATCATCACTTCTGATGGTAAAAACCTCACCATAAAAAGTGAGAGCACTTTGAAAACAACACAGTTTTCCTGCATCCTGGGAGAGAAGTTTGAAGAGACTACAGCTGATGGCAGAAAAACTCAGGTCAGTCCTAACTTATAATATCACAGAAGCTTCTAGAATGATAGATTCTATTAATAACAGTCTTACTGATTCCAGGCAAGAACTTAATGAAGAAGTTACAAGTTGTTTTATGAATTGAGTTGTGACAAATTAGTGAAAGTACCAGCTTCACAACGTAGTCTATTTTGTAAAAATAGTTTAAGGGACACGAGAAAGAGTGCGTATCTCTTATGTGCATCTAGATTGAAAAGCATAAACTGTATTACGAATGAAATCAGTATGGGCTAATGAAGTAGACTCGGAAGGGAAAAGATGAAAAAAATGTTGGTTAAGGAGGTTATGAGTCACAGAAACTCTCTTTTACTGTGCTTTGGAAGATTAAAAAGTATACTTTATTTTGGCAGACTGTCTGCAACTTTACAGATGGCGCATTGGTTCAACGTCAGGAATGGGATGGAAAGGAAAGCACAATAACAAGAAAACTGGAAGATGGAAAATTAATGGTGGTAAGTGTCTGACATATCTTATTGCGCTTCTTGTTTGAATTCATAGTTCACATAGGTGTTCTGTATCACTGATCATGAGCAGGAGAACTAAGTTTGGAAAGAAAAAAACTGCAAAGCAACAAGGTAAATACAAAACACTAATAACTGAGAAAGCCCTTTGTAGAGGTAGAGAAGTGAGATGATGTACTAGAGGATGTAGCACGAGCTGGGTTTAGTTCATGCTCTGCTGCTACATTTACAGTACAGGCACACTTCAGAGATATAGCAGGTTTGATTCCAGACCACCGCAATAAACTGAGTATCACAATAAAGTGAGTCATGTGAATTTTTTGGTTTCCCAGTGCATATAAGTTATGTTTATACTATTATGTTAAGTGTGCAATAGCCTTATGTCTGAAAAAACAATATACATACCTCAATTAAAAAAATACTTTATTGCTAATAACTGCCCCCAAATTACAATAGTAATACCAAAGATCACTAATCACTGATCACCAAAACCAATATAATAATAATGAAAAAGTTTGAAATATTGTGAGAATTAGTAACGTGTGACACAGAGACAGGAAGTGAGCAAATGATGTTGGAAAAATGGCGCCAATACACTTGCTCAATGCAGGGTTGCCACAAACCTTCAATTTGTAAAAAAATGTCTATATAATCTTGGGCATACGTTTTTCTGCTTCTTCAGTATGAGGAATAGTATTTGCTGAGACTGAATGAATAGTTTAGATATTGCAAATCAATATTTAGTTTTCAGTTAAGCATATGCACGTCATAAGCAAAATAACAGGTTCTAGCTTTTCAAACCCAGGAATCCTAAAGTGCATTTTCTTCGTCTATGAAGTAGATTACAACGTTTTGTAGGATTGTGGTCCTAGCATTTAACTATTACCATTGCTCTGTGATGTAAGACTAACCTGACTCTTCTAATATCACTCTTTCTCCTAGGTATGTGTCATGAACAATGTCACCTGTACTCGGGTCTATGAAAAAGTAGAGTAAAAATTTCATCATCATTTTGGATAGGAAGCTGCGAGGATGAAAAAGCTCAGTTCAATGAGCAAATCTCCATACTGTTTTGTTTTTCATTACTATGTTCAATTATCTTTATCACAAACATTTTACTTTAACTATTTCAGTGTTGGTTTAATTAGGATCATCTCTTTGGTTAGTAAATAAATCTGTTTGTGCTATACCAGTTTTGCATGTTTTTTTAAGCTTTATAGGAATTTAGTGATGAGTTTTAACATTTATGGATGGAATAAATTCTGGGGTAGCCTTGAGGTTACCATATTGAGATTATATTTTAGTAATTTATATGTAGAGCTACTTCTGTGGCAAATAAACTACCAATCATTAATCTTGCCCTATGCTATTTGAACTTTGTATCAACTCAAGAATCTTAAATTTGTGGCAGAGACTGTTCTCATTGAAAAATAGCTACATAAATAAACTTTATAATTTAAATATTAAAATAAAGGTTAAATCACCATCATTGACTAATAATCATACTTTTAATAGTGTGCTTATAACTATTACTCAGGAATTCTGAGCCAGAAATTCATTTAATAAACTTTCTGAGGACCTACCATGTGCCAGGCAGTCTTCCAGAGGTTAAGGTATGTCTGAACACAAGGACAAATCATTGCACTCACTGTGACAAGAAACACTCAGCTTTGAAAGCAAATAGTGTGCTCATTAACAAAAGCCGTAAGAGTAATTGAGCTCTGAATGAAATACTTGTATGTATATATAAAGAATAACTAGAATTCTAGTGACTCCTGTCCTATTTCTCAAGCCAAATAACAAATATCTGCAATTCACATCTGGAGAAATTCCTATAGGCACTGGGCTAAAACTATGTACATGATCCTCAGAACAATACTTAGGGGAGCTAGTAACATTATCTCTGTGCTGCAAATAAGAAAACAGGTTTTTGACTACCTAACTTGTTCAAGGACATAGGAAGCAGGAGAGTTGGAGTGGGAACCTACAACTCGTGGAGTCCACTCATGACTGGTCAATCATTCATTCTACAGCACTGCCTCTTCTCAGTGGTATAAAGATCCTGAGTTTAAAGTCCCTAAATGTAATAACTGAGACTTTTCTGAAACTACTCTCTATGCACTGAAATATTAGCTGGCAAGAATCTTTAATTACTGAAAGCTAGCAGTCAATGAAAGAGTTGGACTCACTGATACCCTAGCTCTGTGTTGTCCAATATATAGCTGTAGCCCCAGGTGGCTGATGAGCACTGGGTAAGTAAAATACACATAAGATTTAAAGAACTTTATATCAAAAAAAAAAAAAAAATGGAAAACACCTCTGTTTTTTTTATATTGATTACATGTTGAAATAATATTTTTGGATACAGTTGGTTACCTAAATATTGTATATTAATCAAATTAATTTTACCTGTTTCTTGTCTTTTTTAATGTGGCTAGGGAATATTTAAAAATTACATGCGCTAAAAAAAATTACATGTGCTGGCCTTTTTTTTTTTTGGTCCATATTTTTAGTCAGACAGTGCTGTTCTAGACTTCCTTTTCTATTTGAATTTCCATCTTGTTTATTTTCGTCTCCATACTAGAGTTCCTCTTTCATCCCCTTTTTCCACTTCTAATAATAGTGTACATTTATATGACTCCCTGAACCAAACACTGGGCCAAGTACTTTTAAAATTCTCAGAACCACCCTAAATGATATGTATTAACAATTGTTTTCTGCCTTATTTAGATGAGAAAACTAAGTCTCAGGGTCTAGGTAATGATACCAAGCCATACAGCTAGTACGAGTCAGAACAGATTGGAGCACAGATTCATCTGACTAAAACCTGTGCAACCAGCACCATGTTCTAATGTCTGTATTGCTTCAGTTTATGGACAGTGGAGTATTACTAGAGGAAGGGTAGGCCCATGTTTCTTCTATGGGGGGAGATGTGGACATTTTGGGTGAGAGAACTTTTCTTCATTGTGCTGAGCTGTGGCAAGTCGGTGTCCTAAGATCATTGCCACAAAATGCCCATGGCACCCATCAGTCTACCCCAAACACCCTATACATTTCCAGATGTCTTCTAAGGGTATGGTAGCATACCTAGTTGAGAACCACTGGGTAGAACAAGAACAAATGTAGCTCAACTTCATATTATGTAGTGTCAATCAAGCCCTTCTTTCTGCTAAACAATCCTTTAACATCATTTCACCCCTTATCAAAAGGTATAAACTAGTGCCTTCATTGAATATTTTTGTTTTCTCTTAACTGGTAGTATGTTGGAATGTGTTCTGTTTAGTTCTACAACACACTGCATGTGTTGGGAGTTTCACTCCCTGAGTTTCACCCAGATCTATCAGATCTCCTGTTTTCTTCTCTATGCTTCAACACTTTATTGCCGATAACCTATTGGACGTTTCCCTATAGATGTCACGTTTAATTTCAAACTGGTTTAATCTCTAAAATTTAGTGTGATGATTTAGTGTTTGGGCTTTGGAAGCAGACAATCCTGGAATCCAATTCTGGCTCTCTACCCTTTTAAGAATTGTGTGACTTAGGGCAGGGTTACTTAACTCCTCTGAACTGTAGTTATACCCTTTGTAAAAGATACAACATTGCCTGACTCATAGAGTTGTTTTAAATGTTAAATGAGATAAAGTAGGTAAAGCACTTTGCAGAGGGCCCAGCACATAGTAAAGGCTTAATGTCTCTCCAGTACTGCCCAACAGAACTTTCTGCAGTGATGGAAATGCAGTGTATCATCTGCACTATTCAACACATCGGCACTAGCCCCATCTAGGTGGGTATGGAGCACTTTAAATACTGCGAGTGCAACCGACGAATTGAATTTTAAATTTTATTTAATTTTCATTAATTAAAATGTAAATTTAAATACCCACATATGGTCAGTAACTGCTGATTTGGACAGCACAGGATGCTAACCTCATGTTTTCCAAAATCAAGTTTCTTATTTTGATTCCAAACCTACTCCTCTTGTGGTATTGTTCATCTCAATCCATGGGAGTGTTATTTTTCTAGTTCTCTAGCTAAATGCTTTCGAGTCATCTTTAATTCCTTTCTTTCTTTCCCATGCTATAGCTAATCCACTAGCAAATGATTTCAGCTTTACTTTCAGAAAGTATCTAGAATTCAAGTACTTCTCACCTCTTCCACAGATACTACCGTGATTCAGACTCCACCGTTCTCTCTCCCCTGATCTCTCTGTTTGCATTTTTATTCTTCCAGAGCTATCATTTTAAAATACACGTTTAAATATGTCACTCCTCCGGTGAGAATCCTCCACTGGCTTCTCATTTCATTCAGAGTCGAAGCCAAAGTATTTGCAGAGGTCTTACATGATCTTGCCTGTCTCTCTCAACTTCCCAACATCTCCGCTCCTCCTCGTTTTTTCTCCTTTCACTCTCTTACCAAACATTCCCTTCCAGTAGGCCATTGTTGACACAGCTGTGCTCCTGCCTCAGGGCCTTTGCACCTATTGTTACCACGGCCTGGAACAATCTACCTTCTGAAATCTGCTGCCCAGCCTTTCTCTGCTTTCTCACTTCCTTTAAGTCTCTTCTCAAATGTCACCCTAGCAGTGAGTCATCCCCAGAGTGTATATTTGCTACCACCCCTCCCGCATACTCTGTATTCCCCTATGCTGCCCTTGCCCTTATCACCAATCCTGACTAACTATATGTTTACTTGGTTTTTTGGTTTAAAAAAATTTTTTTTTTGTGGTTATTATCTGTCTCTCTCCCTGGAAAGTAAGCTCCATGAAGAAGGGACTTTGTTTTTACTGTGTTCTCTATCACCTAGGAAACAACCTAGCACATAGAAGATGCTCAATAAATATCTGTTAAATGAATAAATTCATTAGTAAATTAATGGCTCTTCTGTGGCTACTTAACATATTTTAATATTATTTAAGACCCTTTATGATTTTGCTTCAATTTATGTTATTTTTTTAAACCATATTTCTTACCTTTGTACAAATCATTCAACTTAATTAGGTCATTTACTTACCCCAGAGGTAGTGTACTTGATGACTGTAGAATATGAATGTTTGAAATAGGAAGTAAGGAACTCAGTCTAGTTTCTGAACTGGCATGCTGTGACACTCTGCCTCACCAGGAGCTAGGCTGCCCGATTGTGATCAACATTTTAAATTTATTTTACTATAGCTGAGTATTCTGCCAACAGGCAATGTCTGTCAAACAGAACTTGACCTGAGTTGTTTGTGGAACGTGGTCCAGATTAGATACAATTTACCACAAGTCAAATGGTTTAACATAAGTCAAATTCTCACCAAAGAAAAATGTACGGGCAAGAGATGACTTAACTTTCGGATTATGTCCTTGAGCGCTGCGAGGGCATTGACTGTTCTCTTCAAGCAGAATGAGTGCCTAAGGATGCAGGGTTATTGGCGCATCACACCTGTGAGGTCTTTCTAGGCAATATGTGGCTTTGCTCTATGCTAGTATAATTATGTTGCATTTATTGCTAATTTAGCGGTTTCTTGAGTCTTAATCTCGTCAACTGTTTTCTCAAAATTCTGGTATTTGAAATTATGCTAGGACCATAAAATGATTGAGAACCATGTGTTTAGCACCTAGATTTTAGTTTTGCTAGCTCAGTTGAGGCTCTTACCCAATTCTTGCTGCTTATTAATTAATGATTATTAATGTTGTATTTAAAATTCACTTTTTTTCTATTTTTTTAAAATTGGGGTATAGTTGCTTTACAATGTTGTGTTAGTTTCTGCTTTACAGAGAAGTGAATCAGCTATATGTATACATATGTTCCTTCTTTTTTGGATTTCCTTCCCATTTAGGTCACCACAGAGCACTGAGTAGAGTTCCCTGTGCTATACAACAGGTTCTCATTAGTTATCTATTTTAGGCATAGTAGTGTATATATGTCAATCCCAATCTCCCACTTCATTCCACCTCCCCTCTCCACCCTTGGTGTTTATACGTTTGTTCTCTACGTCTGTGTCTCTATTAAAATGGTACAGATGAACCTATTAGCAAAGTAAAATTCACTTTTAAGTTTATGAGAATAATTATAGATTTTCCCTGGGTTCCATGTACTCACTGTTCTTCTTTTTTCCTGTTGCCCTCTTAGAATTCACTGCTGTTTGGTGGGTCACGTGTGATGTGGGTTAGTAGGAAGAACTGATGAAGATGGTGAAGTGGTTTAAAAAGCTGAGTGACACATGTTTTGAAATATTGTGAAAGGCAGGGTGGGATGACACATCACTGGTCCCACAGCAACTGGAAAATAACTTGTCTTCTGACATCTGGTCTGTCAGGCTCTTGTCACCAGATTATACGTGGACATTTACTTCGGAACAAGTCCATCTCCTCCCAGGCTCCTCCTCCCACACTGCATGCTTTGAAAATGTATGAAAAGGAAATAATAATACTTTTTACAGAGCACTTTTTAAAAGTGCTTGTGACACATGATATGAGGAATGAGATAGAGCAGGGCCAGGGTCCTTTTCATGGAACTGACATTCTGGTGAGAAAAGATAGAATACACACAGTTAAAACAAGTGGCATAGAGTGATAAATGCAGCAAGAAAAAAATGAAACCAAGTAGTATGACAAAGAGTGAGTAGGTTTGAAGACACTTTATATGGGATGGCCAGGAAGGCTTCTCAGGGGAGGTATTGTTTGAATCCAAACCTGAATCAGGAGCAGAATGTAGGCAAGTAATGTCTGGTGGCATAGTGTTCCAGGCAGAGGAAGGCAACTGCAAAAACCCTTTGTGGAGCAGACAAGGGGCAGAATGACAGAAGCTGATGGACAGAGAAGCAATGAGGGACAAGATGCAGTCTGATACCTGAGTAGGAAACAGAGCCTGTGGGACCTGCTACTTCTAGTTAGGGATTTGGGTTTGTCGGAGGGTCAAGGGAAACCATGGAGGGTCTCAAGTAGGAAAGGCCAGAGCACTTTAAAAAATACCCTAGTTTCACTCTCGGTAATGGAAAACTTGATATTTGGAAATTCTTCTTACTAAAAACAACAGAAAATACTGGACAAAATATATATATATATATATATATATATATATTTAAATTTCCTTAAGGTGACAAAGAGCTAATAAAATACTGAGAAATTACTTGGCGTAGATCCGGGAATCCAGAGATACAAGTTCAGCTAATAGGGCTGGTTTTGCTCTGAAGTATTTATTTGTGGATCCAGAAGTGGCTGAGAGACTGAGCTGTACTTTTGGCAACAAAGAGAACAATTGACCTTTGTCTGATGGTAGATGGGCTGATTTCATCTTCCTTTGTCTTAGAAAAAGAGTTCCTAATGGTTGAAAGTTTTGTTACAAGGATGTTTATCAAAGTGCTATTTATATTAGCAGAAAATTGGAAGGCACATAACTTTCTAGAAATGGAGGACTGGTTAAATAATCATGATGTGTCCATACAGTAAAACACTAACAGGCATTTAAAAAAGTAAAAAGACTAACAAGAGCTTGGAAGAAGCCTCATAATATGCTCTAAGGTGAAAAAAAATCCTGACTATAAAATATTATGTATGGGAGTTTGGGATTGACATATACATACTACTATTTTAAAAATAGACAACCAACACAGACTTACTGTATAGCACAGGGAACTCTGCTCAATATTCTGTAATAACCTAAATGGGAAAGAGTTTGAAAAAGAATAGATATATGTATATGTATAACTGAATCACTTTGCTGTACACCTGAAACTAATACAACATGGTTAATCAACTATAGTCTAATATAAAATAAAAAATTTTTAAATTATGTACACATCCCATTTGTGTAACATTATGTGCATACATGTAGGAAAATATAGAAAAATGTTAACAGTGGTTATCTCTTGGGATTGGGGTGATGTTTAATTTCTTATTTACTTGCTTATATATCTGTAATAAGAAAAATGCAAAAACCTAATGCAAATTGCTCTGTATTTTTAATGATAAATAAATAGTATATTAGAAAATACTGCAGAAAAGTACAAATAAGAAAATAAATAGTCCTGGAAGTCTCACTTCCATAGATAATCAGTATTAGTATTTGGTTATGAGGCATTGAAATAATTCTTTATAAATTTATGTTCATATAGACCCCAAACATTTTATACATGGGAACATAAAACACAGTATTCTGCTGGCTTACTTGTTTTTTTTTAAAACTCAAACAAATATAGATTCACATTTTTTAAACCTCACAGTATTTAACTTTACTTCAACTCAATTATTTATTTTATCAATTTTCTATTGATAAATGTTTAAGTCTTTGAAAGTTTCAGTTATTAACAATGGTTCAATGAACATTCATATACATTAATGTAATAAAATCATTAAAAAACATTTACAGTAGTATTTACCCTTTAGATAGGTCCCCACAGCATTTACTCAGCCTTCCTTAAAACATAGGCCAAGTAGTTGCCAGGCTGCAAACAAAGTTAACCTCACAAAGTGGTAGAGTGCTGTAGCACGTGACTAAGGAAACTTCTACCCTACAAAATATTTTGCCCCCAAGATGCAATTTAACTGTTTTAGCAAGGAGCACATCTTTTCCTTTATACAATTAAAGATCTAGAGTGAGGGAAATGTTGGTTCTAAAGTCATCCTTATTGAAAAGTTAAAGTTATTTATGATGGGTAGTTTTGCTCTTTCTCATTTGCTGGGCTTTACACAAGGCCATGATGTTCACTTGGGCACAATTCCAAGGGCCTCCATTCTCATTCTCATCTGAGTGGCTGGCTCTAGGTTGTGTGAAAATTATGGGGCATGCCACCGAGACCCTAGTATTCAGTTTAGTTTGTTTCTTGCTTGGTTATTTTGTTGATTTATTGATTCTCCAACCAGACCATTACTAAAAGAAATACATGAGAAAAGAATCCCAGGAATATGTTTCAGGGTTTCAGAACATAGCAATGAAAATAGTGTTTACACAGAAGTTCAGAAAAGTTACATATAAGAGAATAAAGACTTCTTTCATAATTTAGACAGAGTTGGTTTGACAAAGGTTTTCAGCAAATCACATAACCAAATATAGAAATGAAGGTTGCTGACTCAGGCTATTGCACTAACCACTAAACTCAGCTTCCTCTCTTAGCTGCACAGGGCAGAAGCACAGGAAGAAAAAAAAATGCCACTCTTTCTGGAACAAGCAGACTTTTGGAAAATGGCCAGTTCTGGAGCTTGACCTATACGATGCATCCTCCTACAAGGTGTATACCACACCCAGAAACCTTGGAGAAATCATCATGACACAGATGAGATAATCTCAAAACCTTCTGATTTCACGTTGAAGTGATTAACATGTCAGTAGAAGGTTCTGATGAGAACTTAAATTCTTTACTCTGGAAATAGGTGGTAATTCTAGGATCCCAGAAAATTTAAATCTGTCAATTCTGTTTGGGCAGTTGATGGGAAAATGGTGTTGTTTCAAGTCCACATATCAGGGGCACAAATACACATATTAAAATAAGAAATAAGGCACCAGATTAGAATGAGGCAACACAATGTTAATGAAGGCAGTTATGTCCAGGAGATAATTTTATTAAAGTGTCATCAGAGTATTTGCCAAGTACAGAATCACATCTTCTCTATCATGTCTCTTATTTCACTATACATAGATTTGTATACCTGCAGTCATTCTTTGTGGACCTAAGAGAAATACTTTCTTTATACCAAGAACAAATTCATATACAAGTCAGTTCTTCTTTATTGTATTAGCTTTGCTTAATTAGCAGATGAGGTCTTTGAGTCCCATCCCAATGTTAGCATGTCTGAATGGACTAATTGTTTGATTGATTGATTCATTCAATTCAACAAATGTACGTTGAGCCCCTACAATGTGCCAGGCATTGTGCTAAGAGCTGGACATACAAAATTGAATAAAGGTGAAAAGTCCCTGACTTCAAAACCTGAAGGAAGAAAAGGATCCAGGCAGGAAAGGAATGGGAAGAGTATTTCTAGCAGAAGGAATAGCAAGTGCAAGTGGCACGAGGTAAAGTCATAGCAAAATGTAGACACTCATATCCCAGTCCCTTGGGACATATATCTCTGAATTCAGAATTTGATTTGCATTTTAGAAAGTTAATATAGTGTGTATATGATATCCATATATTTACCCATGTATTATATGTCTCCCATAGACACCTGGGGATAGTACCCTGTAATCAAACACATTAATATATCTGCAGTGGAACATGTAAATATTAACACAAATTGGGATAAATAAAGACTATATATTTTTTTGACATGGCCTTCTGTCAGTTTTCTTCAGGCTTTGCTGCCAAATGAGTTCAGGTCCAGTTAGGTTTTGCCACCAACTAAATTATCAAAAAAATCATTTTTCAGAGCCTTTTGGATTTGGATTTGTGGATTAGAGATTATAGACCTGTAATTTCCCCCACTTTCCCCAATTATTATGACTAACATTCAGTAATTCATTTATTCAACACATTCTTTTTTGAAGGATTTTCTATATATCAGGTAGTGTTTTGAATGTCTAGAAATGTATTCAACATGACAATATTTATGTATTTTAAAATAGAAAGCCTACTTTATTAAATATAGCTATATAAGTTTGAATGTTAATTTTATACCAATATGGTAAAATATTACTAACAACAGCTTAAGAGAAACAACAACAAACCCCATAAGCCAGCACAAAGCATCTTGGTGTGTAGGCTAACTTAGAGAATCTAGAATAAGTTCTTGTAAGAGGGTAGTGAGGGGCTAGAATCTACAACGGGCATCCCTAAAAATCCTTTAATGTGATACTCTTCCAATCCATTCAGAAGTTCCCGATACTCACATTTGCTTTTGATAATTAAGGGAGCAATTGTATCTTTTGGATAATTCCTGCTCCAAATAATGAGTTTCAATTCTGTTCTTGCATAGTACCAGATACTAAAGTAAGAAATTTGTAGGCATAATTTCATTTAGTCCTAAAAAATAAGATAGATATGAATATTATTTCCTTTTTACAAATCAAGAAAGAGTTTTAAAAGCAATCTGGGGCTTCCCTGGTGGCGCAGTGGCTGAGAATCTGCCTGCCAATGCAGGGAACACAGGTTCGAGCCCTGGTCTGGGAAGGTCCCACATGCCGCGGAGCAACTAGGCCCGTGAGCCACAACTACTGAGCCTGCGCGTCTGGAGCCTGTGCTCCACAACAAGAGAGGCCACGATAGTGAGAGGCCCGCGCACCGCGATGAAGAGTGGCCCCCACTTGCCCCAACTAGAGAAAGCCCTCGCACAGAAACGAAGACCCAACACAGCGAAAAATAAATAAATAAATAAATAAATAATAAAAATAAAGGAATTCCTTTAAAAAAAAATGTAAAATAAATATTCTTCTTAAAAAAAAGGCAATCTAAAGGGGACACTGGATCTGCATCAATAGAGCCAGGCATGCCTGGGGGTTTACCCCCTGCTGTCCAGGGTGGTAAATGACCAATGACTGACAGGTGTGGAATGAGAATACTCAGGCCCCTTGCATCAGGTTAGGACAACTCTGAGATGTAACGGACACTCCAGAGGTGGCCAGTGGATCAGGTGGAGCCAGCCTTCTGCAGAACTGACGAGATCACACCCTGCCTTGGTTTCCTCCCCTTCCTGCTCCTGCTTCCCCTCCTCCCTCGCCTTCCAGATCTCTCCCAACTTCCTTTAGCAAGTTGCTTGCTCAAAAAGTCTTGCCTCAGGGTCTGCTTCTGCTTCTGGAGAACTGGGAACAGCCCTGCTGAGCCCTGGGGAATTCCTGACCCATGGAAACCATGAGAGGTAATGATTGTTGTTAGTCATTGTTGCTTGAACCATGATTTGGGGCACTTTGATAGGCAGTAATAGGTCGTCAGAACTCTCTGCAATGTTTCAGTAAGTGTATGCAGCAAGGAGCTCCTAGCTCTTCCTCAGCAGGATCTGTGGCTCAGTCCATCCCGATCTGACAGACACACACATATTCCAGATATAGGGTTTCTGTTCTCGCGGTAGTGTATCAGCTAACACCACTATCTCAGGGCCCACCGAGTGTCTGATCTGCTGAAACAACATTGCCTTGGATTAAGGGACCCACTTCATAGTGAATAAGGTGTGACAAAGTGTACATGACATGAGATCCACTCGTCCTACCATGAAGCACCTCACTTGGAAAATGCTAGCCTGACAGAGCATGGAACAGTCCTTTGAAGGCAAAGCAAAGATGAGGTGTGGTCCTTCAGGGTGTGCTGTGAACCACAGAGTAACAGCCATTACATACCACTGGCTACCCAATAGGAGGAGTATAGAGGTCCCAGAAACAGAGGCAGGAATAGGAGTGGCCCTGCTCATCATCACTTCCAGTCAACTACTTCTTCTTTTTCCTTTGGATCTGCTTCTATAGTTCCTTCTCGCTCCCCCAGCTTTGGTGTACTTCCAGCAGCCACAGCTGTGGCTCTTCACGGGCAGACTGTCCTCTTCGGACTACTGGAGACATTTTACTTGCAAGTGAGGAGGGCTGGAGATGCCCTCCTTTCCCCACAGGGATGCCGTTGCAGGTGTGGGGAACAAAAGCCCTTGCTCTGAAGCTGAACTTGCCCTCTGACTACCCCCGCGGAACCAGGATGTGCAGAGGTCTCATCCTCTCCTTTCTGCTGCTTCGAGGAATCTGACCTAACTCACTCTCCAGGGTCACAAACAAAATAAATGGTGGGATCAGGACCTAGGGTTGCCATACTGAGCAGATAAAAATACAAGATACCCAGTTAGATTTGAATGTCGAATAAACAGCAATTTTTTTAGTATGAGTATGTCCCATGCAATATTTGGGACATACTTGTCTTTAATTTTAAACATTGTTTATCTGAATTTCAAATTTAACTGGGTGTCCTATATTTTATTTGGCAACTGTATCAGAACACTAGCCAAAGTCTAATTCCGGTACCTATGAGTTTTTTAATTAATAAATCATTTAAAATCTGTAAATATATTCAGTGCACATATTACAAAATTCAAAAGGTAATACTGTAACCAAGCAAGGGCTTTTGGGCAGAGAGCCAAACTTTGACAGTGGGTTTGTAGCAAAGTAAGTGTTCATGGCAGGGCACCAAGCAAGGGAGTGGGAGACGAGCCTCAGATCCACTCCAACTTGATCTCTGAGTTGGGAGTGTTTTAAAGGGGAAGAACAAAGAAGCTGGGGTTAATCATCGTTTTGTGACATTTCTTAATCGGAGGTTTGGAAGTCAGGACGTCTCTGGTTTACAATTCTCTGG
Source organism: Balaenoptera borealis (assembly GCF_965194805.1). Classification (NCBI taxonomy): domain Eukaryota; kingdom Metazoa; phylum Chordata; class Mammalia; order Artiodactyla; family Balaenopteridae; genus Balaenoptera; species Balaenoptera borealis. Next base: position 58,934,288 of record NC_138876.1, on the reverse strand, counting down.
CCAGGTGGTCCATGGCTAGGGGTCTGTTAGCTCATCTTGCTCTGGAGAAACAACCTGAGTTTGTATGTTAATAATGATTTCTATAATAGCAATTTTAGTACAGTAACATGTTATCAACAACAGCAATTTTAGTCATCTGACTCTGGTTGATTAGTGTTCAATTAGCACAGGATTGAGGTCAGAAGGGACAAGAAAGGGAATAAAGGTTTGGATAGAGAGAGTAATCATAAACTCGGCAGGGGAACTTGGTTTTAGGGGAACTCTGTTTCAATAGAGTAAACAATAAGTCTCCCTACACCCCTGTGCCCAGCCACTCAGGTCTCCCATTTAGAGGCTATCATGGTAGCCTGTTTCTTATTTATCTTTCTAGCAATATTCTCTGTAAATGCAGGCACAATTATATATGCATCTCTGTACTTTTCTTTATTAGTTTAACAGCCAATCTTGGAGAAAGTTCTTATCAGCCCATCTGGAGTTGCCTTGTTCTTTTTAATAATTACAGTTACTTTAAAAAGGCTCTACTAATATTCACGTGGATTGTTTTCAGTCTTTTGCTTTTATAGATAACCAAAGTCTGGGCTATCTTGCTTTATTTAATTTAAAGAGACTCCAGAGTCTAAGTACCAAAATGCAGATCAACAGATTGAAATGATAAATGCTCCTAATAGAATTGAGGAGAGATGTAGGTTACTTGATAATAAGGTAGAGGAAGTTCAATGGATGCTATCTATGTTCTCTGACATTTAAAATTATTCTGCCCTCCAATAAGTATGCTGGAATTATTTGAGTGGATATGAATACATTTTGCATGTAATCCTTTATAATAACTCCCCAAGAAAACTAATAACCATTTACCAATACAAATATGGTTATCATTTGCCATAGGAGTGAGAATTCATGGCATTGTACTTAATGTCACCTGGGAGTCAGTGCATTTTCTAAAAGGAATTACTTGACAGTGGCGTGTCTACTGCTCAAATGCACAAAGACAAGAGTGTGTTTTAAAAAGACTGTTTCTGGGATAAGCAGAAGGGCCTATAAGTCAGTAGCATTCCTTTCTAGAAAGGCAGCCTTAGAGAAAGAAGAACAGATGAGAGGTAGGCTCCTGGAAGTTTGTTATGTTAATATGCAACAGAAGGGAAGATTCATTACAGGGAAGGAAGACACAGAGCCCAGTTTGCTCAGAGTTGAGATATATGCCGGGTTTGGGGGTTACAGGAGATTGACTAGGGCACGTAGTCTAGTATATCATCAAATAGGGAAGTTCTTGCTGGCTGCTAAAATGATGGGGAAAATGGAATGACGGGGTGGCATGCATGAAATTCTTGTTAGAGAGTGATATTTTTTGAGGCAACTGTGGGGTTAGAAATGTCCCCTGCCCTCAGTAGATTTATAGAATAATAGACTGACATGGAAACAAAGATGCTATCTAAACAAACACAGAATCATTTTGAACAGAATTCATATACTACAGTATAAAACATAAGTAATATACATGGTGTAGATTTCTTTAAACTCCATAATTCTCTGCTGGTCAAGCGTATTGAACTAGACCCTGAAATAAGCCTCAACAAAAGCAGGCTAATGTAGTAAGAATTTAGTTTAAAAGGGAAAATACAGGTTCTTTAATTCCTCTGTATCCTGGGTTTTTCCCTTTCCACCATTAATCTTTTTGCTGCCTTTCAAAACTCTTCTGGTAGATTTAAAAAATCTAGTTCTATGGTAAATTTATTATTTGGAAAAGGAACACTGGCCGAGTGGGCCCTATAGCTTTGGCTTTTTATCTTACAACCAATGTCCACTGGGACAGGGTAGCAGGTATTCTCTGAGTTGTGTGCATGGTAAGTGCGCTCTCACGCTTTAGTTTAGGTTAAATAAATATCATAGGAACTGAAACAATCTAATACTGCTCAGCCACAGGATTTTCTTCAGCACTTCCTTAGAAGTGCTACTATAAATATACAAGCCACATCACCCACTTACAAATAGTACTTGACACCATGTGAATGAGTTTCTTGAACAAACTCATTCCTTTGGGGAGGGGCTAGAGTGCAAAAAATAGTTTCTTCTGAAAACAAACAAAACACTGATATTTTTCCAGGCATTGCCTGGTAGTACTAGTGTGCCTACACTCCTGTTTCTTATTTCTTACTCTTTCTAGGCTACCTACACTTCATCATTTCCTCACCAGGTAAAAGATGGTAAAAACAGTGAAAATGATCTTTATTCCTAAATCTTCTCACTTTCCTGTCTTCATCAGTCCACTGATGGACTCTCCTGTTCTCGTGGGTTGGTATCGTAGGGGAGGAAAAAGTTTTTCTCGTCCTTGGCTGGGTCTGAAAATTAAACTGACAAAGACAGATGAACAGGAGAAAAGCATACAACGTGTATTGAATTTTTACATGTACATGGAGCTTGCACAGGAGAATGAAGGCTGGAAGAAGTGATTGGAGCAGGAAGCATTTGTATCTTTTAGACAAAGAAACAATAAATTTGCAAAGAATTGACAAGAAAAAGGGGTTTGGGGGATTTCCCTGCTGGCACAGTGGTTAAGAATCCGCCTGCCAATGCGGGGGACACAGGTTCGATCCCTGGTCCGGGAAGATCCACATAACGCGAAGCAACTAAGCCTGTGCACCACGACTACAGCGCCTGCGCTCTAGAGCCCGCGAGCCACAACTCTTGAGCCTGCAAGCCACAACTGCTGAAGCCCACGCGTCCCAGAGTCCGCACCGCAACTAGTGAGCACAGGCACCGCAACTACTGAAGCCCGCACGCCTAGAGCCTGTGCTCTGCAACAAGAGAAGCCACTGCAATGAGAAAGCCACGCATCACAATGAAGAGTAGACCCTGCTCGCCGCAACTAGAGAAAGCCGGCGCAGCAACAAAGACCCAACGCAGCCAAAATAAATAAATAAAATAAATAAATAAATAAAAATTTAAAAAAATAAATAAAAAATAAAGTGTACAATTCTCTGGTTAAAAAAAACCAAACAAAAACAAAAAGGGGTTTGGGCTAAGGGTGGGTAAACGGTGAAGAAGTAACTTGGAAGATAAGGGTTAGTTTAACAAGTTTGTTTTGCAGATTCTTCTGGTGCCTTCTCTGGGCTAAGAGTCTGTCTCCAGTGAAAGGAGAATTTATTTCCTGTGTTTAGGCAGAAAAGAGGGTAACTTTATCTGCATTTACTGCTTCTTAATTGCCTTCAGCTCAAAATAATTTTTATGTCAAAGAGGCATACTTTGGGATGACATTCTGGTTTCCTTCAGAAAATAGGAGTCATGAAATTAAATAACTCTAAGCTCAGAGGGACTTGGAAAGGCCATTTGGTAGAAAAATCCAGGAGAAATAAACATAGACTTTCAGATTTTCAGGGCTGGAAGGAAACTTAGGAGAACTCAAGTTCTCCTAAGAGAGAGAGAACTCTCTCTTAGGAGAGTTCCACATATTTGAATCTCTCTGGAAATATGTAGAATTGTTAAAAGCAATTTCCAGCTTTTTGAACCCTTAAGTTTTTTAAGCCTACTCCCTTCCTACCTTCAAAACACTAATTACCAATTCCTAACTTTCAAACCAGTAGTATTTTAAAATGTCATAATTATTGAACTTAACACACAAAAATAACATTATATGTCACTGCCTAAATTATGTTCATGATTTATTTATTTTGCTTTAAAACAGTAATTTTTTTCTTTCCCAAGATAATCTTCCAGTATATTTTTCTATTTTCTCGTTTCTCATAGCAGTGAAAAAACAGATATTAGCTCTGTTTTCCTCTTCTTCTCTTGGTTCAAATCTCAAATGGTATTGAACTGGAAACTTGAGGGGCCTAATTAGCAGAGAAAATAAGATAAGAATAAGTAAATACAATAAACTATTTAAAAAATCAAATTCTGAAGCGGAGGGGACCTTAGTTAGATATCATCTAGCAAAATATCTCCATATTGTAAGATGAAGAGAGGAAGATACAGAATGTTTGTGTGACTTGTCCAAGGATTCACAGAGGCTTAATGGTAGAGCCTCTGCAAGGTCCCATTCACTTGACTTCCAGACAGGGCTCTAAGAAAGATCTCAAGAGAAAGTTCAATGCATAAAGAGTATTTTGGTTTCCCTCAGTTTCTGAAAACGTGTTTACTAGGCATTTGGATTCTAAGAACTTATTTTCTTCCTTCCTTTGTTCCTTCGTTCCTTCCTTCCTTCTTTCCTTCCTCTCCCTCTATTTCTTCCTTTCTTTCCTTCTCTGTACTAAGCAGCTAACTCCAATTTAAACTCTTTTGGCTTCAAAATTATAGGAAATATTTATCTACTGAGCCAATTCAATTCTCAGTGTCTGGAAAGAACTCCAGAGCCTCCCAGTTCTTGGCTATTTACAATAATGAAGGGAAGCAGTAGTATAGGTAATCCAAATTAACAAATAATTCTTGAGAAATTTCAAACTAAATTAAATATGGAAATTAATAACTAGATTGATATATTAATGGGATCATCCTTCTCAGGCAAGGCATATATACCAGAATGTTTAGGGCTTTGCTTTCAAAAGGAGGGGACTTACATGACATCATTCAACACTATCCCTACAGCCTGTAAAATAAATTTTATAAGAGCAACTAATATTTTGGAATACATTTCAGATAGGAGAAGTCTAAGCAATTGGTTTGTTTTAAAGTATGGAATATATTCAATATATGAAGGAAAGTGGGTAGTAGAGCTGATAAGCCTTCTGTGATAAAGTTCCTAGGGTGGATCTCATTTGGAAATGCCAAAAAGTTGAGAGAGGAACCAAGAGGAGTGATCACTTGTAACAATTTCTAGGAATATTATTAACGAGGCTTTCTCTGTAACCCATTGTGCTCATTCCTGCCTGCTCCCCACCCCAGTGAATTATTTTTTCAAATTCATTCGAACTCTGTGCATCTCCTCTCTTCTGATTATCATTATCTTTCTGATTCTCACTTTTTTAAGAGAGAAGGTAAGCTACTGTTTTTATTGAAAAGGAATTCCATATTTTACATCTCTTCCCTTTGAAGATTTTGCAAAGTAGACATCATGAATAATTTAGAGTTTCCTTTTATTGGGAACATTTTTTAAAGTCTGCATCAACACATGGGAAATAAAAAGATGTTCTGATACAAAATGAAAAGACGCTGACCTGTCAGTTCAGTGTCCTAAAGACCAGTGTGCATCCATGCATCACAGAAGTTCTTGAATGATTGTTTTTCAAACTGCTAGATGGGAAGAATACAAATGGATGAAATTCTTCTTCATTCTCTGAAGATGGCATAGTTCCAGATTCTTTAGACTCTTTTTATTTTTAAGGATCATGTGACCCTTTGTATTTTCTGTTTTCTTTAAGTTGATTCTTCTTATATAAACGATTCCAGAATCGGACACCTTTATGGACAAGTGTTTTGCTAAAAAGCAGTTCTTCCTTTATCTATAGATTTTCCTCTTTCAGGCCATTCCCACTTCCTCTTCCTTAAATATCTCATTTCCCAGTTTTTGACCACTAGGTGTCATAAGTATTCACACAAATGTCTCAAAGATGTAAAAATAAACTTTTTCTTAAAATGAGCCCCTGAATATATGACTTTCCATATGCAATCTTATATGACTTGGGCTCACGTATTAGCTCCAATTTACATGTGATTCAAATTCAGATTAGAAAGTTCAGGAAAAGTCACAAAATCAAGGAAAAACAAAATGGAAATCTTGTGGTGTATAAATGGTTTGTCAACGGGGCAAACCTGTGTAGCTTGGAACTCTGCAGAACTTGTTCCTTCCAGACCCCCTTCCTTACTTGACCTCCAGAGGTTCCTTTAGAATCATTGTATGAAATCAGTAGGCACCTCCTTTTAGGAATGGGCTTCACAAGAGCACATTGAAATAGCCTTTGGAAATCTTTGCATTACTTTGCAATAGTGATACTCATGAGACACTGGAACCCACTCTCATTCTACTTATTTGAGTTTCAGCTGAAAGGGCTGACACATTAGAAAATTATTTTCAAGTCATGGCTTTTTAAAGCTAGGTTGATCTATTCTAACCTTTTCATTTTGTGTTGGGGAAATGATACCTGCAGTAGTTTGCTCATTGTCCAAAGATGGTAGCAGAACTACACATTGGACACACGTCTTCTGACTCCTAGGCATCCTCGGTCTTCTGTGTAGTTCTTACTGTTCTTAGGATAGATTCATGTATCTGCCTTGGAATTTTGAAAAAAAAATAAACCAAAGCATTCCTTAGACTGTGTTCAATATTATAACAAAAATCTTAGCTCAGGGGACTTCCTTGGTGGTGCAGTGGTTGAGAGTCCACCTGCCAATGCAGGGGACACGGTTCGATCCCTGGTGTGGGAGGATCCCACATGCCGCGGAGCAGATAGGCCCGTGCGCCACAACTACTGAGCCTGCATGCCACAACTACTGAAGCCCACGTGCCTAGAGCCCATGCTCCGTAACAGGAGAGGCCACCACACCACGGTGAGAAGCCCGTGCACTGCAACAGAGTGGCCCCCGCTCGCCGCAACTGGAGAGAGCCCGTGTGCAGCAACGAAGACCCAAAGCAGCCAAAAATTAAAAAATAAATAAAATAAAATAAATTTATAAAAAAAAAAAATCTTAGCTCAGTAAGCTTCCTCTGTGGAGATTTAATGTTAAAAATAGTAGTAGCCTGTTAGTTGTTGGCACAATGACAGGAAACAAATTTTAATACTCTCATTTTACAGAATTTGCAGATTTCATTTTAATTCAGACAGATGGAATAACTGTTCCATTTAACTTTTCTTTGTATTGCAAGTCAACCAGACCCATACATATCTTTCAATGAATTTTTTAAGGAAGATGACCATATTTAATGAAAAGATAATCTTTTGGTATTCTAAGTAAAAAAGAATACTACCGTTGTTCTCACCAAGGTAGGCTTAGTCATTTGACTATAAAAGCAGTGAAAATATTGCATTTTAAGTAGCTATACCATAAAATAATGAATTTTATTTGTGTAAGGTACTTTATTACTTGAGATGAGAAGTGCTGTCCTTGTATGATCAAAAGACCTGAAGGGTCCATGGCCTTAGTGTTCACTCGGTTCCCATGGAGAGGACACTCCATATCCCTCTTTAGTTTATTCTGACTGAGGTTTCCATGGTAAGTCCAGGTGCAGAATTTCTTTTGGGTAAGAATTTCCCCCTAATTACAATGCTAAACAATTGCTTTACCTAAATTCTCTCATACAAATTTTGAAAGACTGAATTAAAAATTAATTCTTTGGCCACAATGACAGTGCATGGAACTAGTTAAACTGGTAATTCTGAGCATTGTTTAAGAGGTTTTACCCAAAAATGTTGTAAGGTCAAATAAGTTAGAGAAATAGGCTGTATGCTTGAAATCCTTTCTTAGACATTAAAAATGCTGCTTAGCGTATTACAGGCTCTGAAAAATCCTGCAGTTAAGAAACTTGCTCAAATCTATTGAAGCTAACATTTTCCAAGCATCATTGGTCAGAAACGTTAATTGTAAAATACCATATAACATCTTGTGAAAAACAGGTTGAGAAATCTTGATTGCCCAAATGACATACAATCCTAAATCAACTACTCTGTTTCTTGCAATGTGCAATCCTTCTATTGGATTTTTATCTCATTTATTGTCAGTATCTAAACAGTATTCCCTTTGCCTCCATGGCTACTTTCTGGCCAGTAAGAGTCATAGTTGCAACATGAAAGGCCAAAGCCCTGCTAAGTTTATCCACAGAAATTTCCAAGTATCAATATCCTGTCAACAGATGGACTATTTTAAAATATTACTTTCCTGCGTGTTATAAAACAGTCATTTCAGTTGATTTCCTCTAACCCATTTATTTTCTTTCACTTAATGTAAAATTTTTCCATGTCAGAGTCCATGATTGATTACTAGAGGTCAAATTAGCCTGCACTAAAAATACAATTGTTGTATTTCCTGGGAGTTGACATTATGGCTGTTAACTTATTGTAGGAGTAACTTGCACATTCAAGATGGAATACGAACTCGTTAGTGTGGCATAATAGGTTGAGTGCAGTTGTTTCTAAGGTGGCGTGGAAGTGGTACACCCAGATCACCACTGGTTATGTGGGATTAGCACAAGAAAGCAAGATAAAGCAAGGTAACCTGGCTACTGTGTCCCTTTCTTGTTATCAATTGGCCTTGGGTCCTGATACTTCCATAACTGGCTTATTCCATAAACCTCACAGAGAATTGTTAACAATATTTCTGGATACAGTCATTGCTTAAGTGATTTGCTTTCCCTGTGAGTATTTTTTATTTCTATATCCTGCGAGAGAGAATTCATTTAGATTATTTTGTCACCATCCCATACAAAGAACTCTTACTAAGCAGTTTTATCCCAAGCTACTACAAAGACCATTAACTACCTTCAAGTTCAAGTTCAATCCAGAAATTAGCCCAAACTCTAACTCCATTAGTAATGTGCAGAGTATCAACATTTTCTTCTCTTGATATACATGCCATGAATCCTACAAAAAAATTTCTATAAAGAATTACTTGCTCTTTCTGTCATCAAGGGTGATATAATGATTGTGGTTGTGGGAACCCAGAGTTTCACAGAATTTGTTTTGGTCCAAGACATATTATGATCTGGTTCCCCCCTGCTACTTCAACTGATATCCCATTACTCTTCTTCTTTCTTTATTAATAATAAATGGATTACTAGTCTCCAAATATTCCATGATTTTTCTTGCTGTCCTTTTTTGCATACGTGCTTCTCTTCCACTGGAATGCCATTCTCTTCCTTTATCACATAATTAAATTCTTCTCATGTTTCCAGATTTGGTTCAAGTGATACCTCTTCTAGGATATCTTTCATGTTCATTCCTAAGCTCAAAGAAAATTTTAATTGCCATGAAAAAATTGAGATTAAAGACTTCAATAGTTAGCGAATTACTTTGGGATAGGAGTAGTTGCTGTATCACACAATCCTCAAAATATATAATTTTTCAATATGTATGATAGAAGTTTACTTCTCAATCACATCAACTCCCAAAGGGATTAATGGGAAACTTTCCTCCAACTAGTGATTTAGGATTTCAGCCTCTTTCTGTCTTGTAGGTTCACCATCTTACACTGTGCTTATCTGTATTCAGCTAGTGGAAGAAAAACAAAGAGTGAAGAAGATATAACCACTTCTTAACAGTCTTGATCTGGAATTAATACACGCTTGTTTCCATTACTAAGAACAAGTCACATGGCCCCACCTAGGTGTATTGAGGTTGGAAAGTGTGTTGCCTGACTGGGTTGCAGTTCCTGGTAACAGCTCCAGGAAGGAAATGCATACATTTTGGGCATAAGAGTTAGTTATCTCTGCTACAGTTAATATTATGTTTGCAATGACGTAAACTCCAACTTAAGAAAGATTAAGCACCAAGGTAGTTTTAATGAAGTCATCTGGGGGGTTGTTCTGAGAAGCCAAGGAAGAGCTGCAGGGATCGGGCAAACTGGGGAACTTCAGATATAGGACCTGGAGACACAGTGCCATCATGGTTGTCTTTTGTCTCTGTTTTTCCTGCTTATTGATTTTGTCCTCTTCTATTGCAGAGAGATGGATTCATATACATGGTGGGGGTGTGGGAAGGTAGCCAATTCCAGGCTTAGAGTCTCCAAATTTTGTGATTCCAGAGCAAAGTAAGAATACGCTTTTTCCCCATTTTGCTATATAAAAATTCCACAGACAGACTCAGGACAATTTGGCTCACGTGTTCACCCACTGAACCAATCACTGTGGCTACTGCTAAGAAGTGAGATATATATATATAGGGCATTTATGGACCCAGTCCCTACATGACTTGGAACATTATAATCTTATTTCAAAAAGTCCTAGGGTAAGTGGAAGAATTTTATTGCCAAGGTGGATACAAACTTGGGATATAAACTAGATTAGAAGAAGGGCTTCAACACATTGGAGAAGTGTATGCAGCAAATAAGGAGTATGGGAGCAGGACAGCTTCTGCTGTTTTAGCTGAAGTCCAGGCTTTGTTGTTCCAGTTATAGAGCACAGGCAGAGCAGACTGAGCATAATTCTGAAGGGCCCTAGGATTTTTGGAACGGTAAATGAGCATCGGCTTCACCGTAAAATCACCAGCTGCATCGGCCCCTAACAAGAGAATCAGCCTGTCCTTTGAAGATTTGAAGTCAGGCATTGATGTCTCCTCTCTAGCTATGAAAGTCTAGGTGGCATCTTCTTCCAATATAGGGCATCTTCTTCCAATATAAGTCTGTTGTTTCGTGTAGCCACCTTCATTAATCATCTTAGCCAGATCTTCTGGATAACTTGCTGCAGCTTGTATATCAGCACATGCTGCTTCACCTTGCACTTTTATGTTATGGAGATGGCTTCTTTCCTTAAACCTCATAACCAACCTTTGCTCGCTTCAAACTTTTCTTCTGCAGTGCCTTCATCTTTCTCAGACTTCATGGAATTGAAGAGAATTAGAGCCTTGGTCTGTATTAGGCTTCTGACTTAAGGGGATATTGTGGTTGGTTTGATCTCCTAACCAAATCACTAAAACTTTCTCCATATCAGCAATAAGGCTGTTACACTTTTTTTTATTATTCATGTGTTCACTGGAGTAGCAATTTTAATTTCTTTCAGGAACTTTTCCTTTGCATTCCCAACTTGACTAACTGTTTGGTGCAAGAGTCCTAGCTTTCATCCTATCGTGAATTTCACCATGCCTTCCTCACTCACTCATCATTTATAATTTTTGATTTAAGTGAGAGGCATGTGACTCTTCCTTTCACTTGAATACTTAGAGGCCATTGTATGATTATTAACTGGCCTAATTTCAATATTGTTGTGTCTCAGGAAATACGGAGGCCAGAAGATAGGAGAGAGAGGGAAAGGCTGGTGGGTGGAGCAGTCAGAACAAAGGATTTGAATAAATATTTTTCCAAGGAAGATATACAAATGGCCAATAGGTACATGAAAAGGTGCTCAACATCACTAATCATCAGGGGGATGAAAATAAAAAGCACAGTGAGCTATAACCTAACACCTGTTAGAATGGCTATTTTAAAAAAGAGATAAAACATGCTGGCGGGGATGTGGAGAAAAGGGAACCCTTGGGCACTGTTGGTGGGAATGTAAATTGTTGTAGCCACTATGAAAAACAGTATGGAGGTTCTTCAAAAAAATCAATAACAGAACTACCATATGACCCAGCAATCCCACTTCTGACATACAAAGGAAACAAAACCATTATCTAGAGAGATATCTGTACTCCCATGATCACTGCAGCATTATTCACAACAACCAAGGTATGGAAACAACCTAAGTGTCTGTATATATATGTCGGCCTTAAAAAAGAAGGAAATCCTATCATTTTTGACAATATGGATGAACCTGGAGAACATCGTGTTAAGTGAAATAAGCCAGACAGAGAAATGGTATCATTTTTATGTAAAATTTAAAAAAAGTCAAACTCATAGAAAGTAGAAAAGTGGTTGTCAGCAGCTGTGTCGTGGGGGAAATAGGGAGAGATAGGTAAAAGGGTATGAACTTTCAGCCTTAAGATGAATAAGGTCTGAGGATCTAATGTCTAACACAGTGATTGTAGTTGATAACACTGTATTGCATAATTAAAATTTACTAAGAGAGTAGAACATAATTGTTCTCACCAAAGAAAAAGGGGGTAATATGGGAGATGAAGGATGTGTGAATTCACTCTATGAATGGAATTCTTTCCCAACGTACAACGTATATCAAATCATCACATTGTCCACTTTAGATATCTTTCAATTTTATGTTCATTATTTCTTAATGAAACTGAAAACAAAAGGAAAAAGTTAAGTCAGGGTTTCTCAACATTCTTTTTATTATTACCCTCCTAAAGAGCCATTATTTTCCTAGTAACCATTATTTCCTATGAAATTTTAATACCAGTATTCTGTATATCTGTTTATGTTCCTTGGCCCTTTTGAGGGACATAAACTATTGTAATAGCTAAAAAAATTTTCACTCCCCCAAGAACCAATAGTTGCTGGTGGGGCATATTGCCCCCACTTAACCCACGGGTGAAGTGAATAGCGCTGCTTTCAATATCATCATAATTAGCTGAGTAGTAAAAAAAAACGCTCAATTTGTAGTCAGTTGTCTATGCGGGAGTAAAATACCAATTCTAACTTGTATTATCTCTCTCTCTTATTTTAGAAAAATCATTCAATTTCCTTATTTCTCACATATTAAATAAGGTAAGGTTAAAATAATAAGCAAACAAAGAAACAGGATGGAAAATACCGTATCTTATCTTGTCTTATCTTATCTTCCTACATCACAGGGTTGCTGTGAGAGTTAACTTCTCCCGAAATCAGTTGATTTATCAAGATGGGACTCACCACAAGATTGATTGTGAGCTCCTTCTTCACAAAACCAGAGTCTTGATGTAATTAACATAGAAAGAGCCTCGGGTGTTTGCACAGTAGTAATGGGAAAGTGGCAACGATCTTTGCATTTCAGTTGAGCAAACAGTCAGATAACAAGCTTCTTTAGTGGAGACTTTGTCTAGACATAAAAGGGAACTCATGCCCTAATGGAGGAAAAAGTCACGAAGGGAAATCTTAGAATATTTTCCTCTTAGAAACCTTGAAAACAATATCAAACATTGCTTGATTTCAGTGAATTATTTGCAGTCAAAGACGGGACTAGGTGAGTGCAAATCATTCCTTCTAATATTTTATCCATTGCTTTTTATAATGGACATAACTTATCGTTAGTGAAGCAAGGTTTCAATGTAAACTTTCCTTTTTAACCTCAGTTTATTAAGTATAACATCTGCAAGCTGGTCTTATGAAATGCATTTAACTTTGAACTCTCACAAAAACTGAAATACACAATTTGTTGAAAAATAATAATACATCTAATATTTATTAAGCACATAGCATATGCCAGACCCTGGATTAGGTGTGTTACAGCCATGGTTTCCAATCCCTATAGCAACATGTAGAGTTAATATTACAGACTGTATCAGTTGTCTGTTGTAGCAACGGTCATTTTATTTATTCCCGAGTCTGTGGGTCAGCAATTTGGGAATTCTGCTGATCTTGTTTGTGGTCACTCATGCGGCTGCAATTCGTGGGCAGTGAGGCTGGGAGCTAGTTGATCTAGGGAGCCTCAGCTAGGACAGCTTGTCTCTGCTCCACGTGATCTCTCTTTTTCCAGCAGGTCAGCCTGGGCTGGATCTCACAGCTACGGCATCCCAAGAGGGCAAGAATGGAAGCTGCATAGCTTCCTGAGAACCAGACTCAACTCACACAACATTACAGTACTTCCATTGCATTCTACTGGTCAAAGCAGGTCACAAGTCCAGCCCATATTCAAGAAATGTGGAAACAGACTTCACCTCTTGATGGGAGGAGCTGCCAAGTAATTGTGGTCACATTTTTAATCTAATTAATTGCACACATTCTTATGGATGAATTATTTGTTATTTATTTTGAGAAATCTCCTAGTAAACTTTTTTTTTTTTTAAATCCACCATCTTCAATGTAGTACAATAAAGAGATAGGGTAAGGAAATAAAAATTTGTAACACTTTTATGCATGTAGTGACCCAAATTGAAGAAAAAATTCTTATTGTTAAAATCGACGCGAGTTGTGAGTTTTAGAGATAAGTCAAACAAATATACTTGGGGTATAGACACTTCACCCAAATGTTGTCTGTGTCATGGATTATCTTATCATGGAGTGGTGAGTAAGGCTGGTCCCAGAGGTTTAGGCAATGCTTGGTGCTCTGGAGCCTTACCCTTGAGCTAAGGCTGTGAGGTGGGCCCACTCGTAAACTAGAAACTGGTGGGGGTGGGACCTTCATGGGGACTTTAGCTTTGGTACAGTCCCCTTACCTGCTCTTTGTTTCCAGAGCTGGTAAAGAGATGCTTTCTCTGCAGCTTGAGCCAGAGGGTGGGACTAATCTGTCAAATGAGCTTGGTGTTGTGAGGGTTAGTGGTTTGTTTTCCCTTCGTAAAAAGAGGCAGGTGAGCACGGTGGACCTTAGGATTGCACAGATCTGTTTTGCTCTCTGTTCTATCATTTTATTTTATTTTATTTTTGTGTGTGTGTGTTCCAATAAAACTTTAGTTATTTTTTAACTTATATTTTTATTGAAGTATAGTTGATTTACAATGTTATCTCAACAAAATAAAACATATAACCCAGTTATCTCTCCATTCAAATTACATACTAAGCTTTCAGTACAAAAGACTGGTACACAATGAAGCAACTAACTTTTTGATCCAAGGTAAATCATCTACAGTCTGGGAAGGAATTTCTTTTACTTCTCTCTTACAAAATCACTATCTTTTCAATTATTTTTAAAAATATGATGTATCTTGCAACTAGAGATTATCATACTAAGTGAAGTAAGCCAGAAAGAGAAAGACAAATACCATATGATATCACTTACATGTAGAATTTAAAATATGGCATAAATGAACTTGTCTACGAAACAGAAACAGACTCACAGACATAGAGAACAGACTTGTAGTTGCCAAGCCGGGGGGCAGGGGGGGCGTTGGGGAGCGATGGACTGGGAGTTTGGGGTTAGTACATGCAAACTATTACGTATAGAATGGATAAACAACAAGGTTCCACTGTATAGCACAGGGAACTATTTTCAATACCCTGTGATAAACCATAATGGACAAGAATTTAAAAAAGAATGTATATATGTGTATAACTGAGTCACTTCACTGTACAGCAGAAATTCACACAACATTGTAAACCAGATATACTGCTCTATCATTTAAACTTTTTATTTTCTAGTTTCCGATCTCTAGGCAAACTTAACTTTCCGATCTTTAATTTCCTCATTTTCAATATGGAAATAATACATAACTCATAGAATTGTTGTAAACACTAAATAATTAATGGCATTAAGGTATCAATATAGTTCATGGCATGAGGTAGATGCTTATTACATGAGTAATTATGAGTAGAAGTAAATTAAGTTGAATTTTACTTTCCATAGATAGCTTATAGGGCCATATTTATATTATTTATTCACTTATTCAAAAAAATTTATGGTGCCTCTTCTGTGTGCTACGTACACTGTTGGGTTTTGGGAATATGGGTACATCGCAGACAGGATCTGTGGTCACATGGAGCGTGTAGCCTAATCTCAGAGTGTGGTCTAAGGACCAGCAGCATTGGCATCACCAAGGAGATTGTTAAAAAGGCAGAATCTCAGGCTCCCTCCCAGACCTACTGACTCAGATTCTGAACTTTAACAATTTCTTCCACATAATTTGTGCACATTGACATTTGAGAAGCACTGCTCTACTTAAGTGGATGGAGTCTATGACATTTACTCCATTTGGTACCTAAAGGTGTCCTGGGCTGTAAATCTGAGATACAGAACTAAAAATTGTAGAGATAACAAGCTAGAAAGAGTTTGGTTTTAACCACCCTACTTTAGCAGAATGAAATCAGGTAAGACCTACATGTCAAGGTATTAAAGAGAAAATAATGACAATAAAAGCAAAGGCATACATATTCTAGGGTCTGTTCTCTCATCCTCGGTTTCCTTGGTGGTGAAGGATGTGGTACAAGCTTTGACATTACCAACCCCACCCTGTCCTACACACCCCCCCTTCAGCTTTGCTATATTTAAGGGTTTCTTGTTGAATGAATGATATGGTTAAGGCACTTTTCACTGCTGGACATGGGAGAAGATTTCACTTGCTGAATGTGCCCATGTCTGGGTCCCCTTAAGGATTTTTATCAATGATGTGAATAAAATCATAGAAAGGAGGCTTTCATATTTACTAAGGATACAAACCTGGGAAGGTGTGGAAGAAACTCTTAGTTGCCCCCCAGTACATGTTCTCACCCTCTTACTTCATAGAATTATTCTTTTTAGCCTGAAACATAGCTGCCCAGAACAGATATTTCATTTTTCAACCTCTCTTGCAGGTAGGTGTGGCCTCGTGGCTACATTCTAAATAAGGGTCTATAAACCAAAGTGTTACATGGAATGACACTTTCAGGTGGTCATCTTAAATAGGCTGATGAACTTCTTGGCTCTTTCCTCCTTCCTGTTGGCTGGAGAGTAGATGTGACAGCTGAAGCTCTAGCCTTCATCTTGGACCATGAGGTAAAAGAGGTGTTTAGGATGCTAGGACCCAGTCAAAGGGACCAGGGTCCCTGATGATCACAGTCATCACTCCAGTCCCGCGGGCTCTATCTATGGTCTTTGTTCACATAAGATAGAATACGTTTCTGTTTCGTTTCAGTCGTGGCATCTTAGTGTCATGTAATTCATAGCCAAACCTAATCCTAGCTAATCCAGAGAACTTGCTTATATAGCAAATAATGAAATCAAGATTAAAAAGCTCTTGGGGGGAGGGATAAATTAAGAATTTGGGATTAACAGATACACACTATCATATATAAAATAGATAAACAACAAGGACCTACTGCATAGCACAGGGAACTATATTCAATATCTTGTAATAACCTATAAGGAAAGGAATATTACTCAGCCATAAAAAGAAACGAAATGGAGGTATTTGTAGTGAGGTGGATGGACCTAGACTCTGTCATACAGAGTGAAGTAAGTCAGAAGGAGAAAAACAAATACAGCATGCTAACACATATATATGGAATCTAAGGAAAAAAACAAAAAGGTCATGAAGAACCTAGTGGTAAGACAGGAATAAAGACACAGACCTACTAGAGAATGGACTTGAGGATATGGGGAGGGGGACGGGTAAGCTGGGACGAAGTGAGAGAGTGGCATGGACATATATACACTACCAAATGTAAAATAGATAGCTAGTGGGAAGCAACCGCATAGCACAGGGAGATCAGCTTGGTGCTTTGTGACCACCTAGAGGGGTGGAATAGGGAGGGTGGGAGGGAGGGAGATGCAAGAGGGAAGAGATATGGGAACATATGTATATGTATAACTGATTCGCTTTGTTATAAAGCAGAAACTAACACACCATTGTAAAGCAATTATACTCCAATAAAGATTTAAAAAAAAAAAGAATCTGAAAAAGAATATGTATATATACATATATATATGTATAACTGAATCACTCTGCTGTACACCTGAAACATTGCAAATCAATTATATTTCAATAAAAAAAACTCTTGAGGGACTGATAGTCAAAACTGTTGTGAAATAAAATGGAATAAAATGTAAATACCAACAGTTTAAAAATATTTCCAAAAATAAACTTGAGGAGAACTGGCTAAAGAGTAGTTTGTATATAAAACCTTGAGTGTGTGTTGGGTGGGGAAGTTGGCAGACACAAGTTTCATATGGGTGAACAGTGTAAGGAGGCTGTTTACAGCAAATGTCAGGTTAAGCTAAGGTAAACTGTACCCAGACCAAGGGAGGTTCAGACTTTCAATTTTCTGCATCGGCACAGCACCTCTGGAGTACTGTGTTCACCTCTGGGCCCATATTGTTCACAGTGTCACATATGAGGGTTACAAACTAGATTGTCTAAAGGGCAAACAGGATGGCATAGTGTCTGACGACCATATCACAGTCAATGGAAAGGACTGTGAAGTATTAGCCTGGAGAGGGGAAAATGTAGGAAATACAAGGGAAATGTACCTTCAACTACTTAAAGGGTTGTCATGTGGAAGAGTGTGATGCCTAATTTGCTTTTTTCCCAGAGGGAATACTTAAGACCAATGAATAAAATGCACTAGAGGCAAAATTCTGCTCTATATAAGAAACCATTTGTCAGTAACTCAGGCTGTCTCAAATGAGAATGCACTGCTTCGTGAAGTGTTAAATTTGATCATCATGGAATCATCAGGAGCTCTGACCTTCATTTGGTGCTTTCTATGGGGCAGGTGCTTTGCATGTGTTTTCTCATTCAGTCCTCACAAACCCATGAGGCAGACTCAGTTTTTATCTCTGTTTTACAGATTTGGAAGTCGAGGCTTAGAAAAGTCAAGTAACCTACCCAATACGGTCCTGTGGGGAAAGGCAGAGCCCCGCTGGGAAGGTGCTTTGCCTCCCCCTCTAGCTGTCCATCCACAGAAGCCGTTGGGCACAGGCTGGCCAGAAGGGCAGGCTCAGCTGGTGGTACTGCAAACCAGGTTCCTGAGTTCAGCCACATCTAGAAAAGCCTCTACTTCTTTATCTTGAAAGCATTTTCTTAACGCTAGTAGTATTATTGAGACTGTGTGTGATATGGCAGGAGAAACCCCACTGGGTTGATCTAGGAACCTGTAGGTAAAAAGGGAAAATCATGAGACAAGTAGGGGAATGGATCAAACCACCTAAATTTAAATGTTGAATTTTCCCCTTCTAGTTGTATAGTTTGGGACAGGACATGTAAACTGTTCGAACCTCAGTGTCCTAATGGGCAAAATCCAGGTAATTATAGTCAACTTGCACAGTTGTTGTGATAGCTAAAAAATAGAATGATTAGCTCAGGCCTGTTGGCAGAGAAGATGTTCAGAACTGGTCATTAATTCTCACTGACACCTGGCAGGTGCTGAGGTGTGTATCAGTTGCAGCTCGTGTTTAGAAAAATTCAAATACTAGAGTTCCTCCAGGATTTAAAGCAGAGAATTAAACTCATTTGGACTATATGATTTTTATGATGCCTTATTCACTACTTGTCTAGAAACTTAGAACTTCATTCTTTTGATGAAACATACATTGTAGGGACTGGAAAGCTAAAAATGACATTTCCCAGACTCACCCAGAATTAGGGTTCTGGGTATGATTTAGGTTTTGCCTAACAAATGCACTCATGCAAGACTTGAATAAGTGAAAAAAATAAACAGGAGCAAAGGCACAGAGGCCGTGGCATAAAAGTGTTGGGGAAATATAAAAACAAGATCCCCTGCCAACCCAGAAATCCTCCCCACAAAAATAGAAAAGAAAACAATTTTGTTATTGAATAAGCCTGAACCAGAATGTGACGTGAATTACAGGTAATCTGGCAGAAGAATGCAAAGAGAGAAAGGAACCTCACCCTTTTATGCAGCCGAGCAGACACAACCCATTCCATCTGTGTTCTCAAGATAAACAGCACAGGACAGCACAACTTATCACACATAGTTGGTCCTAAATTCACTTGGTAATTAGGGTAACCACCTGTGCTCATTGCCTTTACCCAAAGGAAAAATAAATTTCTTATATCATTATGACAGGAGGTAGGTTTGCAACTTAGAGCCAGGAGCCAGCTGAAGTTAGGCTTCTACCCTCCCGTAAAAACTGAGAGATAGGGGCGTTTTCTTCCTTGATGCTAACATTTCAGAGTTGGTTTCTAGGTTGAGGAAACATTCCTGGGTTATAAAAGTGGCAAGAAGCATATTTAGTTTTTAAAAAGAATTACAAATATTTCAAAGAAACAGGAATTATAAGTTTTCTGAAGTGAATGTTCTAAGAAAAGGAAGAGGGAGAAATGCTTCACTTTTTTTCAGTAGAAAGAATTAAAGTTTTTTTCTTACTTTTAATTTGTTTTTGCCCTTATATAACTCATTATGCGTACACGGTCCAGAGGTCAACGTTTAAGTGGTGGCTTTCCATCCTCTTATCCCGATCAACAATTGTAGGAAATACTCTTTCCTTATATGATGACTAAGATGATGGCCCACTTGAGACTGCAGCTTCCTGACTTGCCAGCTTCCTGATGATGACATGTTCTGTGGTGTTGATCTACAGCATCCTGGATTTTGTACCTCCAACATTTCCAGTTAGTTTGTATGCACCAAATTCACTGTATTCAATCCCTTTCTTCTTAAGTACCTGAAGTGGTGTCTGTTTTCTACAAATGAACTCCATCTAATTTAAAATCTAATAAAAATATTTCATCTAGTGAGCCACAACTCTGCTTTAGACAAAGTTTCTTTAAGATTATTAGTTTAAACAGATGTCTAGAATTTGATACTTTAGATGATTTTACTAGTGAAATTAATACTCTAACAGGCATAGGTAAATACCTGTTAACTTTTGATTATTTTATGGATAATATAAAATAAATGAGACTTGAGTGTGTTTTTAATTAGTTTGGGGAACTTCAAAAGCGGATTTCCTTTACAGGGATTTCTTTTTTCTTTTCCTTCTTTTTTCTCCTTCATGTAATAAAAGAAATGCAATTTTTGAGTAAGGTAGTTCAAAACATAGTGAAATTTAAAAGTAGAAGGGATGTGGCTAATCTGGGATGTTCTCATTCCCAAATTTCAAGGAACAATCCTGCTTCATATAATAGTATCCAGTTCTCCTCATCGTTACAGACATATGTCTGTCCTCTCATCAACAAGTAAGGGCTAATTCTCTTTCCCTTGAATCTATGCTGACCTTGTCACCTGCATTGACCAGCAGAATGTGGCAGAAATGACTGCAGATTCTGGTCTAGCCCTTAAGAGACCTGGCAAATCTCACTTTTGCTCTTTTAGAAGTCAGCCTCTGTTAAAGAAGTTTGACTATCTTGCTGAAGAGAGAGGACACTTGGAAATTGCACTAGGGATGTGAGACTGTGAAGGGTGACAGCCAGCCCCCAGCCATTCCAACTAGCCTCTGAGGTGCCAGACGTCTCTATGTCTTTGTACCTGTTGGCCCTTCCCTGGAAAGACCTTCGTTCTCCCCTTTCCTAACTAACCCCATTCATCCTTCCAGACACGGCTCAAGTGTCACAAATCCTTCGCTCTCCCCTTTCCTAACTAACCCCATTCATCCTTCCAGACATGGCTCAAGTGTCACAAATTGTAGAACATTCAGAGAAGCACGAAAATGTGATAATTACTGCCCAGTTCTTCTAGAGATCGTAGCCTGGGGGTGAAGTGGGGGGAGAGATGGGAGAGGCTTCGCATATAATTAAAATCATTTTCTATACATTCATTATTTAGTAAATTGTTACTAATTGCTAGTACTACGAGTACAAAATACTAATAAACGAAATACTAGTCATTATATAACAATAAATGTTATATATTATCATGCAGTGAATAGTGTATAGGAAATTTGAATAGTTATTATTTGAAATATAATAATAAAGTTATAAATTCCAGGCCGCCCTTGGCCCCCACCCAGAGTCCCCTTCCCAGGTCCTCCTCAGCCCCATGTTTGATATGTATAAATAATGATTTCATAATATTTATTATTATATATAATATTTTACCTCTTAATGATAGTAATAGATACTTAGTAAATAATATTAATTATTGAGGGATAAAGTGCTAAAAATTGTAAGGCAATGAATAATATTTAGACAGTTAATCTTACCTTGTAATTATATAAAATATTTATTTCCTAGAGCTCCATGCCTAAACCTCATAGATAATTCACTTCAATTCTTAAATATCAAGCTTTATTAATAGTGCAGAATTCCAGCCTCCATTAACTAACCTCTGCAGTTCTGTGCTGACACTCCTGTGCATTAGCTTGAAGAAGCTGCTGTTTACAGTGCCCAGGACTTTTGAAAAATTCTTTTTCTATAGTCAATAAAGGAGCATAATTATGTTAATACAGCATAGCACACCCTACCATGGTATGTCACAGTAAAGAGGTTAAATAACTGTCATATAACTGATACAACACAGAAATAAAGTCAGGAGAAAAACAGGAATATTGTCTCATGCAATCTTACTGCACTGTCACTTGGTTCTTTTTTTTTTTTTTTTTTTTAGAAATTTCATGTAATGTCTGAAACATTTATATTAACATATTTCCATACAAATACAAATATAAGATTTTTAGAAATTTCATGTAATGTCTGAAACATTTATGTTAACATATTTCCATACAAATAACCCAATGAAAGTTTAGTATTAGTTGTTTTGTTTGTTTTTTTATACTGCAGGTTCTTATTAGGCATCAATTTTATACACATCAGTGTAT
This sequence comes from Balaenoptera borealis, assembly GCF_965194805.1. Lineage (NCBI taxonomy): Eukaryota > Metazoa > Chordata > Mammalia > Artiodactyla > Balaenopteridae > Balaenoptera > Balaenoptera borealis. The sequence goes on along the minus strand of NC_138876.1, from coordinate 58,912,438 downwards.
ACATGTCAATCCCAATCGCCCAATTCAGCACACCACCATCCCCACCCCACCGCAGTTTTCCCCCCTTGGTGTCCATATGTCCATTCTCTACATCTGTGTCTCAACTTCTGCCCTGCAAACTGGCTCATCTGTACCATTTTTCTAGGTTCCACATACATGCATTAATATACGATATTTGTTTTTCTCTTTCTGACTTACTTCACTCTGTATGACAGTCTCTAGATCCATCCACGTCTCAACAAATGACTCAATTTCGTTCCTTTTTATGGCTGAGTAATATTCCATTGTATATATATACCACAACTTCTGTATCCATTCGTCTGTTGATGGGCATTTAGGTTGCTCCCATGACCTGGCTATTGTAAATAGTGCTGCAATGAACATTCGGGTGCATGTGTCTTTTTGAATTACGGTTTTCTCTGGGTATATGCCCAGTAGTGGGATTGCTGGGTCATATGGTAATTCTATTTTTAGTTTTTTAAGGAACCTCCATATTGTTCTCCATAGTGGCTGTATCAATTTACATTCCCACCAACAGTGCAAGAGGTTTCCCTTTTCTCCACACCCTCTCCAGCATTTGTTGTTTGTAGATTTTCTGATGATGCCCATTCTAACAGGAGTGAGGTGATACCTCATTGTAGTTTTGATTTGCATTTCTCTAATAATTAGTGATGTTGAGCATCTTTTCATGTGCTTCGTGGCCGTCTGTATGTCTTCTTTGGAGAAATGTCTATTTAGGTCTTCTGCCCATTTTTGGATTGGGGTGTTTGTTTCTTTAATATTGAGCTGAATGAGCTGTTTATATATTTTGGAGATTAATCCTTTGTCCGTTGATTCATTTGCAAATATTTTCTCCCATTCTGAGGTTTGTCTTTTCGTCTTGTTTATGGTTTTCTTTGCTGTGCAAAAGCTTTGAAGTTTCATTAGCTCCCACGTGTTTATTTTTGTTTTTATTTCCATTACTCTAGGAGGTGGATCAAAAAAGATCTTGCTGTGATTTATGTCAAAGAGTGTTCTTCCTATGTTTTCCTCTAAGAGTTTTATAGTGTCCAGTCTTATATTTAGGTCTCTAATCCATTTTGAGTTTATTTTTGTGTATGGTGTTAGGGAGTATTCTAATTTCATTCTTTTACATATAGCTGTCCAGTTTTCCCAGCACCACTTATTGAAGAGACTGTCTTTTCTCCATTGTATATCTTTGCCTCCTTTGTCATAGATTAGTTGACCATAGGTGCGTGGGTTAATCCCTGGGCTTTCTATCTTGTTCCATTGATCTATGTTTCTGTTTTTGTGCCAGTATCATATTGTCTTGATTACTGTAGCTTTGTAGTATAATCTGAAGTCAGGGAGTCTGATTCCTCCAGCTCCATTTTTTTCCCTCAAGACTGCTTTGGCTATTCGGGGTCTTTTGTGTCTCCATACAAATTTTAAGATGATTTGTTCTAGCTCCGTAAAAAATGCCATTGGTAATTTGATAGGGATTGCATTGAATCTGTAGATTGCTTTGGGTAGTATAGTCATTTTCACAATGTTGATTCTTCCAATCCAAGAACATGGTATATCTCTCCATCTGTTGGTATCATCTTTAATTTCTTTCATCAGTGTCTTATAGTTTTCTGCATACAGGTCTTTTGTCTCCCTAGGTAGGTTTATTCCTAGGTATTTTATTCTTTTTGTTGCAATGGTAAATGGGAGTGTTTCCATAATTTCTCTTTCAGATTTTTCATCATTAGTGTATAGGAATGCAAGAGATTTCTGTGCATTAATTTTGTATCCTGCAACTTTACCATATTTATTAATTAGCTCTAGCAGTTTTCTGGTGGCAGTTTTAGGATTCTCTATGTATAGTATCATGTCATCCGCAAACAGTGACAGTTTTACTTCTTCTTTTCCAATTTGTATTCCTTTTATTTCTTTTTCTTCTCTGATTGCCGTGGCTAGGACTTCCAGAACTATGTTGAATAATAGTGGTGAGAGTGGACATCCTTGTCTCGTTCCTGATCTTAGAGGAAATGGTTTCAGTTTTTCACCATTGAGAATGATGTTTGCTGTGGGTTTGTCATATATGGCCTTTATTATGTTGAGGTAGGTTCCCTCTATGCCCACTTTCTGGAGAGTTTTTATCAGAAATGGGTTTTGAATTTTGTCAAAAGCTTTTTCTGCATCTATTGAGATGATCATATGGTTTTTATTCTTCAATTTGTTAATATGGTGTATCACACTGATTGATTTGCATATATTGAAGAATCCTTGAATCCCTGGGATAAATCCCACTTGATTGTGGTGTATGATCCTTTTAACATGTTGGTGGATTCTGTTTGCTAGTATTTTGTTGAGGATTTTTGCATCTATATTCATCAGTGATATTGGTCTGTAATTTTCTTTTTTTGTAGTGTCTTTGTCTGGTTTTGGTATCAGGGTGATGGTGGCCTCATAGAATGAGTTTGGGAGTGTTCCTTCCTCTGCAATTTTTTGGAAGAGTTTGAGAAGGATGGGTGTTAGCTCTTCTCTAAATGTTTGATAGAATTCACCTGTGAAGCCATCTGGTCCTGGACTTTTGTTTGTTGGAAGATTTTTAATCACAGTTTCAATTTCATTACTTGTGATTGGTCTGTTCATATTTTCTGTTTCTTCCTGGTTCAGTCTTGGAAGGTTATACCTTTCTAAGAATTTGTCCATTTCTTCCAGGTTGAACATTTTATTGGCATAAAGTTGCTTGTAGTAGTCTCTTAGGATGCTTTGTATTTCTGCGGTGTCTGTTGTAACTTCATTTTCATTTCTGATTTTATTGATTTGAGTCCTCTCCCTCTTTTTCTTGATGAGTCTGGCTAATGGCTTATCAATTTTGTTTATCTTCTCAAAGAACCAACTTTTAGTTTTATTGATCTTTGCTATTGTTTTCTTTGTTTCTATTTCATTTATTTCTGCTCTGATCTTTATGATTTCTTTCCTTCTGCTAACTTTGGGTTTTGTTTGTTCTTTTTTCTCTAGTTCCTTTAGGTGTAAGGTTAGATTGTTTACTTGAGATTTTTCTTGTTTCTTTAGGTAGGCTTGTATAGCTATAAACTTCCCTCTTAGAACTGCTTTCGCTGCATCCCATAGGTTTTGGGTCATCGTGTTTTCATTGTCATTTGTCTCTAGGTATTTTTTTATTTCCTCTTTGATTTCTTCAGTGATCTCTTGGTTATTTAGTAACGTATTGTTTAGCCTCCACGTGTTTGTCTTTTTTACGTTTTTTTCCCTGTAATTCATTTCTAATCTCATAGCGTTGTGGTCAGAAAAGATGCTTGATATGATTTCAATTTTCTTAAATTTACTGAGGCTTGATTTGTGACCCAAGATGTGATCTATCCTGGAGAATGTTCCATGCGCACTTGAGAAGAACGTGTAATCTGCTGTTTTTGGATGGAATGTCCTATATATATCAATTAAATCTATCTGGTCTATTGTGTCATTTAAAGCTTCTGTTTCCTTATTTATTTTCATTTTGGATGATCTGTCCATTGGTGTAAGTGAGGTGTTAAAGTCCCCCACTATTATTGTGTTACTGTCGATTTCCTCTTTTAGAGCTGTTAGCAGTTGCCTTATGTATTGAGGTGCTCCTATGTTGGGTGCATATATATTTATAATTGTTATATCTTCTTCTTGGATTGATCCCTGGATCATTATGTAGTGTCCTTCCTTGTCTCTTGTAACATTCTTTATTTTAAAGTCTATTTTATCTGATATGAGTATAGCTACTCCAGCTTTCTTTTGATTTCCATTTGCCTGGAATATCTTTTTCCATCCTCTCACTTTCAGTCTGTATGTGTCCCTAGGTCTAAAGTGGGTCTCTTGTAGACAGCATATAGATGGGTCTTGTTTTTGTATCCATTCAGCCAGTCTATGTCTTTTGGTTGGGGCATTTAATCCATTCACGTTTAAGGTAATTATCGATATGTATGTTCCTATGACCATTTTCTTAATTGTTTTGGGTTTGTTTTTGTAGGTCCTTTTCTTCTCTTGTGTTTCCCACTTAGAGAAGTTCCTTTAGCATTTGTTGTAGAGTTGGTTTGGTGGTGCTGAATTCTCTTAGCTTTTGCTTGTCTGTAAAGCTTTTGATTTCTCCATCAAATCTAAATGAGATCCTTGCCGGGTAGAGTAATCTTGGTTGTAGGTTCTTCCCTTTCATCACTTTAAGTATATCATGCCACTCCCTTCTGGCTTGCAGAGTTTCTGCTGAGAAATCAGCTGTTAACCTTATGGGAGTTCCCTTGTATGTTATTTGTCGTTTTTCCCTTGCTGCTTTCAATAATTTTTCTTTGTCTTTAATTTTTGCCACTTTGATTACTATGTGTCTCGGCGTGTTTCTCCTTGGGTTTATTCTGTATGGGACTCTCTGTGCTTCCTGGACTTGGGTGGCTATTTCCTTTCCCATGTTAGGGAAGTTTTCGACTATAATCTCTTCAAATATTTTCTCTGGTCCTTTCTCTCTCTCTTCTCCTTCTGGGACCCCTATAATGCGAATGTTGTTGCGTTTAATGTTGTCCCAGAGGTCTCTTAGGCTGTCTTCATTTCTTTTCATTCTTTTTTCTTTAGTCTGTTCCACAGCAGTGAATTCCACCATTCTGTCTTCCAGGTCACTTATCCGTTCTTCTGCCTCAGTTATTCTGCTATTGATTCCTTCTAGTGTAGTTTTCATTTCAGTTATTGTGTTGTTCATCTCTGTTTGTTTGTTCTTTAATTCTTCTAGGTCTTTGTTAATCATTTCTTGCATCTTCTCAATCTTTGCCTCCATTCTTATTCCGAGGTCCTGGATCATCTTCACTCTCATTATTCTGAATTCTTTTTCTGGAAGGTTGCCTATCTCCACTTCATTTAGTTGTTTTTCTGGGGTTTTTTCTTGTTCCTTCATCTGGTACATAGCCCTCTGCCTTTTCATCTTCTCTATCTTTCTGTAACTGTGGTTTTTGGTCCACAGGCTGCAGGATTGTAGTTTTTCTTGCTTCTGCTCTGTCACTTGGTTCTTAATGCCTTTGTAAACTGTAAACAGATGTCATAAACCATGTCTCTAAATGATCATGGTATTTAGAGAAATAATGACATGTCAATAAAGTATATTCCTACTTCTGATTCTTTCTGTCTGTATCTAGTTGAAAGTTGGTGCTGTCCTCACCATGTCTATTTGCCAACCAGTAAACTCACTGGCAATAAAGAGATGAGTGCAAGCTCAAGTGAGCTAATGATGCCAAGGGACAAGTCCCTTCCTTAACTTCCCACAAAAGTGCTCTTTTATTTTTTTAGTTATTTTTGATTCTCTAACTCACTAGAAGAAGAGATGCTAATATTAGTGTGATGTTTTGACTCCCACTAGCCTCCAAGAAAGAGTTTCCATTCCAAGTCAACAGAAAAACCCATAAATTTAGGTCCAAAGGTAATGTTTTATTTAGCATCCACTATGCACCAGGCTCTTTGAGTTTTAAGGCCCAGAAACCCATTCAAAGTAGGTGATGTAAATTGGGATGGGGCCGAAATCATTTAGGACATCAGAAAAAAAATTTAAAGAGTATACTCCAGGATCAGTTGGGAATTATTCCTGGAATGCAAGGATGACTCAACATATAAAGACATAAAATCCCTTCGTGGCAACCAAGGATGGGGCAGTGAGAGTGGTCCACTCTGAGTGCAGGCAATAAGGGGATGTGTTGTCTGTACAGAGTTTAAAAATGATAATAAAATCAGCTAGGTGGTGTGCTTTTTTTTTTTTTAATTTTTATTTTTATTTATTTATGGCTGTGTTGGGTCTTCGTTTCTGTGCGAGGGCTTTCTCTAGTCGCGGCAAGTGGGGGCCACTCTTCATCACGGTGCGCGGGCCTCTCATTATCGCGGCCTCTCTTGTTGCGGAGCACAGACTCCAGACGCGCAGGCTCAGTAATTGTGGCTCACGGGCCTAGTTGCTCCGCGGCATGTGGGATCTTCCCAGACCAGGGCTCGAACCCGTGTCCCCTGCATTGGCAGGCAGATTCTCAACCACTGCACCACTAGGGAAGCCCTAGGTGGTGTGCTTTTGAATATCATCATGGACCAGCAATTTTAACAAACCTCATGATAAAATAACCCACCCCCCGAAAGAAAACCTTTCGTTGGTCTAGATTCTAAATAGTTGTTGTGCTTAAGTTGAATTTTAATAATATATGTAAGTTTCAAATTAGCTTGTGTTTATTACTTATCTATCTTTTCATAAACACTTAATTCTGCATGGAAGCAATTTGAAGAACTCCTCAGTTATACACTTGGTCTCCTACACACATGCAGATTCAGGTACATGTATTTGTTTCGAGGGCAAGGTTGTAAAGTTTTGAGCTCACTTTGGGTACAGTTTGTCTCTCTGCATATCCCTCAGTGTAAATAATAAAAGATAATGTAGTTTTTCTTTTTTGTGTGCTTAGAATCAAGGGAATGAAAATTAAAACTACAAGGAGATAACACTAAACCCCACTAGAATAACTAGAATTTAAAATAACTGATAATGCCAAGTGTTGACAAGGATGCAGAACACTGCAGAACCTCTTTGGGAAGACTATTTTTTATCTATAAGAGTTAAACATATTCATATTCTATGACCCAGCAATTATATCCCCAGGTAAATATTTAAAAGAAATACATATGTACACCAAAAGATAAAATAGAATGTTGAAAACAATATCATTTGTAACTGGAAACATTTCAAAGATTTGAATGAATACACCAGTTGTTGTAGATTTATACAATAGAATAACACACAATAATGAAGGAAACGCTGCTACACTCAAAACCTGAATGAATCTCATAAATATATTGTTGATCTATAGAAGCCTTATACAAAATGATACATAGTTTATAATTCCACTTAAATAAAATTCAGAAACAGGAAAAATTGTTCTGTGGTGTTAAAATTAAGGGCAATTCAGGCAGCTAAAATATGGCCTGAGAGGGGCATGAGGGTACTTTCTGAGGTTCTAGGAATATTCAGTTTTTGACCTAGCTGTCACTTACAGTGGGTGTGTGCCCTTTGTGATAGTTCAATAAACTGTACCTTTATGATTTGTATACCTTTCTGAATGTATAATTCAATAAAAATGTTTATTGAAAAAATATAGCCAACAATTAAGGTATAAACAAAAGATCTAACAGGCATTGCATTTGGGGGTATGATATGCAATCTGATATGGGTGGACTCATGAATTTAGCTGTAACACATTCAGATAGAACTCCCCTTAAGAAAATCTGAAACAAAGAAATCCATATTTATAAGAAAAATAAATGAAGAGCAGCATTATTTACATAGTATTAAATGCATCCTTTAAGGAATGACTCTCTTTTTTGGTACATTGAAATGTAGTGTGAATTTCAAATATTTTATTCTAACACTCAGAAAGAAATTTATTATGTAATTTTTTAAAGTGCTTTAAGTATTCCACCTTCCACCTCACATCTATGTATTTCTTTTTCCTGCATATTTACCTTATGAAACTCTAATAGAGTATCTTTAGTATCATTATCATCATCATCATCATTATCATTATTCCATTTCTTAACAGTAACAAAGAGCTTTCTTGGATTGCACAATAAGCTCAGAGTTTAGGAAGGCAGATATCAGACTCACATTCCACATGAGCAAACAGGCTCAGACTGGATATAAGATTTTCCTCGTATCCCACTGCTTATATGAGATGAAGCTGCACCATAGTCTGGTAGTTTCTGTTGATTAGGCCTTGAATCTGTCAAGAGTCTTGGTTGTAAGCCACTGAGACCAAATGTGGTTGAAAAGAAAGAGAGAGAGAGAGAGAGAGAAGGAAGGAAGGTTGGAAGGAAGGAAGGGAGAGACAGAGAGGAAGGAAGGAAGGGAGGGAGGAAAGGAAGGAAAAAGAAAAATAAATGGAAAAAGAAAGCCAGAATATGTATGTCAGAAGCATATCAGGTGCACAAATATTAACAAGAGTCTGGAGCACCCGTCTTGGAAAACTGGCAGTTCCAGGCAGCTCCTCAGGCTTGGCAGCAGGAACTATAATGCAGAAACCATCTGGTCTTTGTGTTGCTGTTGGGATGACTCTGAAAGCCAAAAGGATTTGTTACTTGCTCAGGATTCAAAGTTCCAGGAAGGAGGCCTGATGGACTGAGTTTTGGTTTTATGCCCACTCCTTGACTACACAAAGGGGCCAGGAAGGATTTGAGTCCCTTCATTCCTGGGTGGAGGCAGTCATAGTTGGGGAATTTCCCAAAAGGGATATTTTTTTGGGACATCCCCTAATGGGATATTAGGGCAGCGATCCCCAAACTTTTTGGCACCAGGAACTGGTTTCATGGAAGATAGTTTTTCCACGGACCAGGGTAAGGGGGGACGGTTGATGGTTTGGGGATGATTCAAGCACATTACATTTATTATGCACTTTATTTCTATTATTATTGCATTGTAATATATAATGAAATAATTTTACAACTCACCATAATGCAGAATCAGTAGGAGCCCTGAGCTTGTTTTCTCTTACTACTCACGGATAGGGTTTTGATATGATTCTACAAGCAATTGGTTTATTATGGTCTCTGTGCAGTCAAACCTCTCTACTAATGATAATCTGTATTTGCAGCCACTCCCCGGGGCTAGCATCACTGCCTCAGCTCCACCTCAGATCATCAGGCATTAGATTCTCATAAGGAGCACGCAACATATATCCCTCGTGTGCACAGTTCACAGTAGGATTCAAGCTCCTATGAGAATCTAATGCTGCCGCTGATCTGACAGGCAGTGGAGCTCAGGCGGTAATGCGAGTGATGGGGAGTGGCTGAAAATACAGATGAAGCTTTGCTCGCTCACCCGGTAACAGTCTGTAGCCTGGGGGTTGGGGACTCCTGTATTAGGGTGTTGATTGGAGTGAGTTGTTGGATGCTGGAGAGCCAAAGAATGGCAAACGTCTTCTGTAATACTCATCTTCTTACTGGAGAAAAGACCAGATAGATGAGTCATGTTAGCAGCTAAAATCATGATCAAGGTGAAAGGAAGTCTGAGGGATGGTGTAGATAGAACACTAGGTTATAATTAACCTAACTCCACAGACACAAACAACCCAGTGCTTCTGGGAGGCTTTACAGCCCTCATGGATGCTTGGAGCTAAGTGTGTTGCTTTAAGCTGAGCCCCCCACTTGCTTTCCAGACTGAGTTGACTCTCAGTCTTAAATATTAGAATACAAAATAAGGCTGCATGCCAATCATTTTAAAGACATAACGGGGTGAAAAACAAACAGAAAACAATCACAACAGAAGAGGTAATGGGTGCCTGAGAGAATATGAAATAGCAATCAATAATGCAGGGGCAACAAGACAGGTTGAGGCTGCTGCCAGTGTAGCAGCTGCAATAGTTTAGGAAAACAAGAGGAATTTTAAGGGCATGTATTTGTTTGTTAGGCCTGGGGAGCTGTGATTCTTCAATATAATTTTCAATATGATCTGTGGAATTTTAATATAGTCATGGCTGTGATCATTGTGTTTATGTATTAGTTTTCTAAGGCTGCTATGACAAAGTACTACGAACTAAGTGGTTTAAGCAGCTGAAATTTCTTTTCTCACAGTTCTGGAGGCTAGAAAGTCAAGATCAAGGTTTTTGGCAGAGTTAGTTCCTTCTGAGGGCTCAGAGGGCGAATCTGTTACTTGCTTCTTTCTGTCCCAGCTTCTGCTGGTTTACTGGTAATTTCTGGCTTTCCTTGGCTTGTAGATGCATCACCTGGATCTCTGCCTTCACGTTCAAGTGGCATTCGCTCTGTGTGCCTGTCTCTTTATCCAAATTTCCTCTTTATATAAGTATACAAGTTTTATCGGATTAAGGCCCACCCTAATGACCTTATTTTAATCTATCTTTGTAAAGACATTATTGCCAAATGAGGCCACATTCTGAGGTACTGGGGGTTACGGTTTAAACATATCTTTTAGGGGGACACAATTCAACAGAGAGGATGCTTGTTATTAATCAAGAGTAATACTTTGCAGTTTGTAGTATCTTTTTCTGGAGACCAGAAACCATGTTCAACACTGTTTCATATACAGGAACAGCTTGGTTTGGGAGAAGGTCAGTAATTTTACTAGACTCAAGACAATGCCCAGGGAAGCAGATATTTTGTCCAGAAGTCTGACCTTTACTAATTCTACTAAGTTCCTAGTTTCAAGTTTACTACGAAGTATAAAATCCTTTCATAGAAAAGTATTGGCTTTGTCATATACTCCGTAACACATTTATTGCATTCAGAGGTTTTATTTCTTCCATTTCAATCTCAGTTTTCCAAAACTTGTTGGGGATTTTGCTACTGTTATTAATTTTTTGGCCTTTAAATATGACATCACTGGTAAGGAGGTGTTATAGGTTTGGAATTAACAATAATAGCTAACATTTATTAAACAGATATTATGTGCCAGAAACATAATGAGATCTTTACATATGTTATCTCATTTAATTTTTGAATTATTCTCATTTTACACATGAGGAAGCTGAGGCTGTGGAAGTTCCCATGAAAGTCGAGTAATAGTGAGGGGAGAATTTGGACTCAGGCTGATTCTAAAGTCCAGATGTCACCACCACATGGTACTGCTGACTAAAATTACAATTATCCCCCAATTTGCCTTTCAGCTCCAGCCATTACCTTTTTTATTCATAACTAGAAATTATCTAAAATACTTGCGGGGTAGTAACAGCAACATTGAAGTCAACTGTTCTGCATATCTTTTGGGGAAAGCTGCCAGTGAAGGGAAGGGTTAGAGAAGGAGGAAGAGAGGAGAGGGTGGGGGACAGGAAAGGAGGAAGGGGTGTATCAGGTCATCACCTGTGAAGGTTTCGGTGTACACGGGACTGCACAGATGCTCTTCTCCTCCCCGCCACACCCAGGAACTCAGATAAGATGGCAGGAATTGACCTCTTAGAGGGGGATCCAGAGGTCCGGGCCCAGTGCCTGAAGCTGACCAGCTGACAGCTGTCTAGAGAGTCATGTCGGCTGAATAAAAAAGGACAACCCAAAAGTTGAGAATTATGTTTTATTCAGAAGACTTTCTGAGGTCTTATGCCCAGAGGACAGCCTCTCCGATAGCTCTGAGGGACTGCTCTGAAGGGGTAAGGGAGAAGCCAGCATATAGAGGAGCTTTTGCAACAAAAACCAGATAGTTGGAACATCAAAAGATGACTGTTAATTAAAGAAAAAACAGGCATCTCAAGTTAATGAACTTAGCACTTTTCTTGTATGGGAAGATGCAAGAGTCTGGGCTCTTTGGAATCAGTCCTCTAGCAGTATGCACCTTACCTAGGGCCAGGATCCTATTTCTCTCCGTCCTGAATCCCCTCCACAGTCAGAGCAAATAGGATCTGGGGTAGCGTTGAAATATTATATTGGAATAACACTCTTTAGATATAATCACTTTATTACAAAAAAGATTATTTTTTTTCTTTGGGCCCAGGTTACCACTCCTCTGGGTTATTTCAGAAAGACATTCAGCACTGAGAGATGAATTTATCTCTACCCTGCATGTGCACTGGATTAGACGTCTATGGATTTAAAGGGGGGACGACATGATTGTCCCAAATAAACTATTATTCTTCTGTAAGGCTGGTAATGGATAAAAAAAAGCTGCATTCTTTTCTTTCCGAAGTCTGGAGAGAATGGGAAACGGTAAAGCAGGACATACTGACGTATCCTTTGGCAAGCTTCAGCTTCTGAGTTTGACCTAGGCCTTTCCCAGGATATATGCCACATCAAGAATGCACAGGGGCACAAGAAGAAATTAATCTTGCCATCAGGAACACTTTGCATTTGGAAATTCTCTATTTCAGAAAGCATCAGCTTCCAAGAGGTCTGGCTGCTTTCTTAATTATCTTTGAACACAGCAAATACTCCTAAAGGGAAGTGATTTGTTCTTTAACTCTCTTTCTCCCTGACTGAGTGCAAATACTATGGCTTTTAGTAGGTTTTCTTTTTTTCTTTTCTTTCTTTCTTTTTTTTTTTTTTTTGATGGGCTTGAGAGCTATACAAATAAATCCTTTATGATCTTTTACATTTATTCATTTTTTTCCAGGAATGTGCTGAGGTGTCCAGACTGTAGAAGTGGTGTGATGATGACTGAATTGGATGGCAAATGGAAGCAACACCAGGTATCCACCAGCCAGCAGGACACGGGCTTGTCCCATGGCAGCAGAAAGTTGTTCTCTGGGCCAATAGCAAGGCTGAGAAGTGGCCTGATCGGGACAAGAGCCAGTTGCTGACTGCACCCCAGCGCTGCCAGCCCAGCCAGGGCCCAGGCAGAGCCCCACCCCCCCTGCTGACAGCGCAGAGCCTCCCTGACAAAGGCTCTCTGTAGGCTCTGGGCATAGACCTCCCACAACTACAGATAAAACAGAAGGAGATTAACACGCGTTAGAAGCTAACCAAATAACTTAGGGGATAATATTTTTAAATGTTTATATATCTAGATTCTGACCTTTTAAAATTCAATTTCAAGGTATGCAGATATGACGGCAGGAGATACTCTTAGTCCTGTGCAGCATGTGCTAAAACAGCCCCTGCCTTCTGTGGGTGTCAGGGTCTAAATCTTCCTTAGCTATCAATTTGTTTCTCGGAAAGTGTGCCAAAGAATTTGTATATGCAGAGGGATGGGGAACCCCAGAGCTTCACTGACTGGGGAGGGCATTATGGATGAGAGTTCAGAAACTGAAACCATGGTTTCTTCCTCTACTCCTGGCCCTCTTGGTGACCTTCTGCCAGTCTGAAGCAGGAAGTTTCCTCATAACATCAAAGAGATAGAGTGGGACCTAACATTGTTCCTTAAGAGTTGTCATCTTTACACCTTTGAATTGGAAATGCCTCTGTAATCTATTAGGCTAACAGAAAATATATGTTGTGATAGCTAAAAGCAAGCATTTTGGGGTTATTAGATAAGAAGTGTTAAATACCTGTAGAATATCATTAATATTTAATATGTGCTGTTGAATTATGCAATAGATTATTATCTTTACATCTGAATTTACATTTATTCAAAAAAAAAAAAAAGAAAGAAAAGAGGAAAGGAAAAAGACTCCAGTTACTATCATCTCATATCTCTGAACTTGAACTATTGGAATGATTGCCTTTGCTATATAAGCAAAGTTCACCTGAATGTACCTGCATTTTCCCTTGGGAGAATGGTATTTAGACCATCACACGATAACCAACTAGTTCAAATCTGTTCTGGAAATCATTAAATAGAAATAATCTCAAAAAATGAATATTCAGAAAATAACATTCCCTTTACTCTGGAAAAGGAGTGCTTTGAGCAGCTAAGAGAGCGGCTCTTCCACTGCTCCCTTCCCTCTGCACGGGTTCGTGTTCAGGTTGAAGAACCACGTTACTTCACAGAAGATGACGCAGCAAATAACACGAAGAAGTGCTGTGACAGAGAAACAGGACAATGAAGTAAGAATGGGAAAACACTGGTCCAGTGCTGCCATCCTCTCTGCCCTGCTTCCTAGCCCTACTCTAACTTCTTGCTCACTGGAGGGAAAGCTCTCTCTCTGTTTCTCTCTGTGCCTGTCTCTCTCTCTTGCTCTGTGTTTCTGTGTCTATCTATCTCTCTTGACTTTTCTTTTTCATTCTGTCCCAGGAGAATGCTTCTCCCTTAACAGTTTACACGTGGCATCTCAAACACAACCATTTCTACGTTCTCAGTATTCTGAAAGACTAAGAATTCTGATTCTCTCATTCTCTAAGCAGAGGTTCCTGTGGATGAAAAATGTCACTTGCCATATCAGTAAACAAAGGATGTTGCAGCCATCAAGCCCCCACCCACTATAACCGCCCCAACGGTGAGCTCTGAAGAAACTCAGGGTGGAGACAAACAGGCTGCCAGTCACCAAGTCATCAGCCACTGCCTCAACAGTGCACCCCGAGGGCATTCAGGATGGGAAAGAACAAGATACTGGCCCTAGATAGTTAAGGTGCCAAAGGAATTGTTTCAGTGAGCCCAGACTCTTGCATCTTCCTGTACATAGAAAAGCTCTAAATTCATTAACTTGAGATGTCTGGGTTTTCTTTAATTAACAGTAATCATCTGATGTTCCAACAACCTGGTTTTTGTTGTAAAAACTCCTGTATATCCTGGCTCCTCCCTTCCCTCTTTGGAACAGTCCCTCAGAGCTATCTGAGAGGCTGTCTTCTGGGCTTAAGTCCTCAGAAAATCCACTGAATAAAACATAATTCTCAGCTTTTAGGTTATGCATTTTTTTTCAGTTGATATCCCCAGTAATTTTAATAGCTTCTAGGCTCACTCCATGGAAGTGCTAAATATTGGAAAATCTCTTGCATGGTGTATATAAACCCTTACAGAGAAGTCTCATGACCACAGCCTTTAGGACACATTACTCAACACAACTTGCCTTGGGCATGTCAAGGACTGGGATATTGATACCGCACTGGGAAATACTGTAAAGATGCAGTAAGGACCAATGAGCTTTCTCAAGGAGTCCCCTATTTCTAGACTAGAGACCATAACTCAGTGCTAATTAAAAGGCTGAAAAGACACAGGGAAAATAATTCCAGAAAACTTTCAGAGAATAATTCTTCAGAAACTCCTATGAGACTAGCTACTAAATTCATAATGGTTTCACCAAAAGATCTGATCGTTGGCACCGTGTGTTTCAGAAATGCAATTGCCTTAGCAGAATTGTCTGGCTGGGCATGTGGCAGCTATTTTTTTCTTTTTTAACGTGCTGCCACTATAAGCGTTTGCTATTGTTAGTTATTATGCATCATAAAATGTCAGTAAAATGGGAGCAACTAAGAAAAATACCCATGAGCCAGTTTTTATGAAGTTGTCATAATAAGTATGGGATTTTTTTTTCTACTGAATACAACAAGTTTAATCTTATCTGCGTGCCAGTAAGAAAGTTGGTGGGGAAGTATGGAAGGACAAATGACTCAGATAAGCAGCAAACCACAAGCATTCAATCACGTACAACCGTGTGTAACTCAACCCTGGGGTTTCACTTCTTACTTTGAAGAGATAGGTTTCTTGAAAGAAGTGTGATCAGGCCAGATACATCAAGAGTAAGAAGGAAAGTCATCTCAGGGGGGAATTTTTATAGGCAAGGGGGTTACTACCACTATTATTAAGCACCTACTATTTATCAAGCACTGTTCTTAGCACTTTGCATATTTGATCTCATGTATTCTCAGCAACTCTATGAAGTTGGTATAATTATCTCTGTATTTCAGATGCCTACCATCGGGAAGTTAGGTAAATTTTGCAAAGTCTCACAGACAGTGGCTTTGGAGAGTCCCAGGCCATTCTGATTCCAGATCCGAAGCTCATGCTTCTGCTGTTCTTCCTCCAGGTGAGCACCAGGGGCACTCAATAAAGGACAAGTGAAATCCCAGGAGGGCTGCCTGGCAGATGCCTCAATGAATGAAGGGAAAATCTCACTGCTGGGCCACAGAAAGGAGCCTGTGAATTCTACTCTCCTATCTTTAAACCAACCAAATCCCCAGCAACAAACCCAAACCACAGTGGTATTAGCTTATCACCTCAGTCCCTGGAATTCATGTAGGCAAGCTCCAATTGCACCCTGTTTCTCTGATCTTGTTTAGCATCTCATCTTGGCTTCCAGTCATTGCCTTTCACCTGCTTACATCCCTGACTCCTTCTGTCCACACCTCCTCCATATGCTCCATTGGATGGGATTCTGTGATTCTGATTTGTGTGTTTCAGCTTCTGCCTTTCACTCATGTGAGTAAAACCTGTGGGCCAGGCCTCTTGCCACACAGATCTTGGCCAGGAAGGATACTGCACCATGTTCAGAGATGAATGTTTAATCACTAGTAACTATATTTGGACATTTTCCTAAAAGTTGTTAAGCTATTGCTTTTCAAGCTGGCAAAACCATTTTGTGTTTCATTTTATTGTATTTTAAATCCATAAGTTTGGTTCTTTGTCAGTTTAATCATTTGGTAACTTAATTCTTTCTTCATTTCCCACTGGAGAGCCCAGGAGTGATGGCTCAACAACGCACAGCCCCGTGGTTCCTTCCTTCAGTTGGGCTTCTACTTCCTGCAAGTAGAGGTGGAATTCCTGAGTCAGACCCTAGAGACGATGTGGCAGGGACATGGGACAAAAAGAGGTATTCTATTCGGGTGGCTGGGGAGGAGTGGGTAGAACTTCCTATGGTCCAGCTGGGTCCGGACAGTCTTGTTCCTTTACCAGGACTCTCCCGCAATGCTCACCGGGGATGAGGCTGCAGCACCTCTCTCTCCAAGTCACGCAGAAGGAAGCAGAATCTAGAGGCATTTAAAATCACTTATTTTCCTTCCCTTACAGTGGTCCGAGATGAATATGCTGAGAGTTAATAGCTTTAAAGAAATGGCTTAACAACTTTTAGAAAAATGTCCAAATATAATCATGATGATTAAATACATTTTTCTGATCACAGTTAATATTTACCAATTCAAGTAGAAACTTTTCAGTTTATATCGATTTTTGTTTCAAAATTGTAAACATCATTTTCAGTTTGTTAACACTCTAGCATCTAAATTTAATGCTTTTTGGATTTTTAACTAGATTCTTTAGCGTTCCTTACAATTTTACATAGATCATGACTAAATATCAAATTAATTTGAGGAACAAATCGCCCAATCCATTAAAGTGTTCCTTGCAAAATATCCTTACTTCCTTTCTGTTGATTTGAGCAGTTTTCTGTTTTTAAGTTGAAACTTTCTGCAAACTGTTACTCATCTTTCTGTTTCTGAAATTCTTGATAGAAACCAAAATATCAGCATTTTATCTCTGATAGGACTCTTGGCTAATTCTGATTTATTTCTGATGCTCTTCCATTTTAAATTTAATTTAATGAAAATTCAAGTTAATTTTAATTATAAATGAATTCTAATTAAAAATTTAATTTTCTGTGTTTTACAATGTAAATTAGTTAAACTAAAAATCACTTGCTAAAACTGTAATTTAAGGCTGACATGCCATTTAGGTAATTGGTAAAATGATTCTAAGTGTGCTTACATTTTGGAAATAATAATTTCATTACAAAACATCTGAAAAAATCAAAAGTCACATGCTGAATGCCAAAAAATTGGATGGAAAAAGTGGTTCATATTGGCACATCCAGTAAATTTATGATTTGCCACTATTTTAGCATTCTATTAGGATTATTTTATCAGGTAGCCAATCAAGCTCAGTTTAGCCAATATGCAGAAGAATATATTTGATTACATGTAATAAAAAATATTTTTATTAAAACTACTTAAAACTACAGTTTGTAAATTTTTGTCATTCTGCAAAGTAATTAGTTCAAGAACTGATTTTTAGTGAATTGGCCTGCCTCCCTATCCAGGAATCTGTAGTTAAAAATACAAACAAGAACATCAATAATAATGGCAACATTTATTGTCAATAGACAGTGAACCAGCACTGGGTACTCTGCCGTAATTGTCTTCATTGAATGCACACAACTTTTCAAATAAGGTATTATTATTATAATTTTACAGTGAAGGGATCTGGGGTTCAAAGAAGTTAATAATATAAATTGACCTGGGGAGGAAGAATCAAAACTTCTTGTCTCAATGGCCAGGTTGCCTAATATAGTTCCCAAGCTGTGAAATGCAAGATGGAAATGCCCCATCTCAGCCCTAGATCTATAAAGATTGAGATGAAGAAAGAGGTTGCTCCTGCTTCACTGTCTAAATAGAAAGAGCTCAGCAGTTCCACAGATTGCAGCATCTGGGGCAAATTGCAGGTGGGCTGGGAAGGTTTCCAGACCATTAATTGCTGAGAGTGTGGGAGTGGCAGTAGAGGTGACACAGCTGATAGGTCAGGTCTGGGTATCTAGCTTGCAGGGGTTTAGAGACTGGCCTCTCCTGGTCATGGGTGCAGCTCCACATTCAGCATAGTCAGCTGCCTGCTGGTCCCAGCGCCTCAGCACAGTTCTCCATTCTTCCCCTCTAAGGCCGTTAGGTCTGTTAGATACAAAGGGATGGGCTGTGGCTCCTAAGAGCAGCCTGGAACTGATTATTCTCTGGAATGATGTCAGTCAACCCTGCATGGCTGGGAGGAAAGTGAGGTCTCTTGTCTTCTAACCTCAAAGCATAGAACTGAAGGGCATGTGCTCAAATCTAGTTCAAGGGATCAAGCTGTCAAGGTTCACAGAACAAGAGGGATGCATATGGAATGCTTTTGACTGGCATCTAGCAAGCTTTTGTTTGGGTAGATTGGGATGAGACGTTTATGGGCTGAAATGTTGTATGAGTCTTAGCTCTTTATTAATACCAGCCAGCAAATAACCCCTCCTCCCTTTCCTGTCACTTTCTGTAACTGTCACTGACCAACCTGGAGTGATTATCCTGAATATTTCTACTCCAGTGACAGGTCTGGGTGTTACTGGTGATTGCTATGTGCTCTGTCACTCTTACCTCAATGTTGCTTCCTCTCTCCTTCTGCAGCTTCAGGAAGAACAGAGCTAGAGAATGAAGGGAAAGGGACCTGGGAAGATTTCCTTTTCCTTCTTATTTATTTATTTACTTATTTATATAGCAGGTTCTTATTAGTTATCTATTTTATACATATTAGTGTATATATATCAATCCCAAGCTCCCAATTCATCACACCACCACTGCCCCCCGCTTTCTCTTTTTCCTTCTGCTCGAGATGACATGATACAATATCTGTCAGATTATTTTTCCCTTCTAATCCCTCATCTCTTACCCTTCTCAGAATGAATGTTTCTAGTTAGTGAGATGACAAGTTTTTATAAACAATTTTTTAGTTTATTTTTTTTAATTTACAAATCAGTGGTTTTTAATATATTCACAAAGTTGTACAACCATCACAAAGTTGTATAACAGAAAATTATCACAATCCTCAAAAGAAACCCTCTTCCCATTAGTCCCCTTTCTCCTCCCTTCCGAAGCCCCTGGCAACCACTAATCCACTTTCTGTGTCTATTGATTTGCCTTTTCTGAAAATTTCATAAAAATAGAATCACAATATATGACTTTTTGTTTCTGGCTTCTTTCACTTAACATGATGTTTTCTGTTTTGGTCTATGATACAGGCTACAGCCTGTATCAGGACTTCATTCCTTCCTATGGCTGAATAATATTCCAGTGTGTGAATATACCGCATTTGTTTATCCATTCATCAGTTGATGGAAATTTTACTTGTTTCCATTTTTTTGGCTATCATGAATAATGCTGTTATAAATATTCAATACAAGTTTGTGTGGACATATGCTTTCATTTCTCTTGGGAAATACTAAGGAGTAGAATTGTTGGGTCATATTGTACTCTATATTTAAATTCCTGAGGAACTAACTGTCACATTGTTTTCCCCAGTGGCTGTCCCATTTTACATTCCCACTGACAATGGTACATAGTGAAGCAAGATAATAAATTAGTGCCAAGTAAGGCAAGTAAATTACTGAAACTAGACATGGACAATGTCATTAGTGTGTGAGATTAAAATGAAAAAAAATTCTACAGTTAGTGACTGCAAGGCGAGATAGGAGATGGTGTTGCTTAAAAGAAGAAATAAAAAAACTATTTTGATTCACTGATGTCAGTGAATAAAGTGGGATTTGTACACATAACAAACACTAAGCTAGGAAGCTGCCTTCCATGTGCAAGAACAAGAAACTAGGAGAAGAAAGGATATCCTGATATATTCAAGGAAGCTTTCCTTTTTCTGCCAACCTGAGAGATAACAATAGGGGATTTCGAGGAAGAGAGTTTTAAAATGTTTGTAGACTATTTTTGTTCTTGTCAAAATTCCTCAGGTGAACAGAGGAAATCAATATAAACGATAGAGATCTCTGATACATTTAGGAAATGCAAAACAATGACAACAGTAAGAGCTGGACAGATCCAAACTGATACAGAAGTGGTGGAAAATTCCATTACCTTCTGAATATTTATCCCTGAGACTACAGTAGAACATCTACTGCTAACATTCATTCAGTCAGTGCAATGCTGAGTTAAAATGGTTTAATCAATCAAACACATTAGTCAAATTTTTACCCCCATATCCAGGAGAAGCAATCTTTCACAGATGTTTTATACATACAGGATCACCTGGAAAAGAGACATGTTCTCAGCTAAGTATGGAGAAGACTTGATTAGAATTACTTACAAATATTTTGGGGCATTAGTCTTAGCTATTAGGATGTTCTGCATAAAGCCCCCAGAAGTTAATAGGAATTAATACTGTAAATCAGATCTATGATCAGCCAGAACAGGATTAGGCCCCAATTAAGACCACAGGGATGGTTAATGAGATAACAGCTGAGATTCTGGCTCTCAAGCTGCACATAAGGAACATACTAGAACTCTTTCTCATACTTTCAGAGCCCAAGTTTGGATCTGTCACACACATAAATCTTTTACAAAATTTCATTATATGTATACTTTTTTCTTTTTTCTTTCTTTTTTTTGGCTGCACCCTGCAGCTTGTGGGATCTTAGTTCCCCAACTAGGGATCGAACCTGGGCCCTGTGCAGTGAAAGCACGGAGTCCTAACCACTGGACAGCCAGGGAATTCCCAAAATTTCATTATATTTTGACTTGCCATACATATTTGTTGAGATTCGGTTTCACTACATGTTGCAGAGTACCAGAATACCAATGGCTTAAACAAGATAAAATTTTATACCTTTCATGTAAAGTCCAGAGGTGCGTAAGGCAGGGTTGATATGGCAGCACTAATCCACGGTGACCCAGCCTTTGCCCGCTCACCAGGCTACTTCCATCGTGTGTGCCTGTATCTTCGTGGTACAGCCATCACAGCTGTGTTCCAGGCAGTAGGAAGGAGGAAGAGACAAGCAGCGGCAGGTGTGCCCAAGCTTATTCATAAGGAGGATTAGAGAAGCTGCCAGCAAACTTCCACTCCCATCTCATCTAAGAACATAATCACATGACCACACCAAACAGCAAGGAAGGCTGGGAAACCCAGTTTTAATGTCCAAAACCATATGCCCAACAGAAAGAAAATGTAGGTTTCCATTTTGGTAATTTATTTCAATTACCATGAAAGAAAGGGAGAACAAATACAGGGGGACAGACTACAGTATTTGCCACATTTTGCAAGTAAAGTACTAGTCTAGGTTGGGTATTGTAATTCTTCCTTTTAGTTTCCCTACATTTACTTTTTTGAGTTTCAGTGTTGGCTTCAACTTCTACTGTAACTGGCTTGATCCCTGAGAGCTCCAGCCATGGAAATGAAAACTAGATAAGGGTGCACTTCATGGAGTAACAGTGAAGATGTTTCCTCTCAATATCACACTATTATCACTGAATGGTTATACTTATCTCTTGTGCCCTCTTCCTGTGATTATCGACTTTAGTTTTTTAATTTTTAACAATTTATCAAATTTAACTACTCAGCAAATCATCTTTCCAGACTGATTCCTAAACGTTGTTGTCTGTTTGCATGACAACCATCTCCACATCACTATGAACAATTTGGTTGCTCTCTGGACCTTCTGAAGCACGGATGTCTGTTCTGTGACAAATGTCAGAAGTGAGTAAATGAACTTTACCTCAATGGAGAGAGAGACACACTTTGGATAAATGATCAAAATTCATCAGTGGTTTGCCAACTTATGGATCATCAAAAGGAAATATCTTCTATGGCCAAAGAGATGGGAATAGATAGTGTCCTTTAAAATCTGGTACTACAGGTAATAATAGGCCTTGTGTATTTGAAAGTTGCTAAGAGAGTAGATCTTAAAAGTTTTTATCACAGAAAAAAAAAATTATAACTGTGTGCCGATGGATGTTAGCTAAACTTATTGTGGTGATCATTTTTCAATAAACACATACATCAAATCATTATGTTGTATACCTGCAACTAATATAAACTTATATGTCAATTATATCACAATTTAAAAAAATAAAATAAAATGTGGGCATATAATTACAGAAAAAGTTGATAGTGAAACACCATAAATATTGAAAGAAAATCTTGCTTCAGGTGCCAATTAAAGTGGGCTACCAAGTTAAAGAAGAAAAAAATAGCCTATTTAAACTATATAAATATAAGGAAGAGATATTTTAGGAACAGAATTATCCCTCAAAATTATTCATCCAAATCTTTTTATTTTGTAGATGAGGTTACTGAGATGCAGGGAACTAAGCTGAAAACACTCCTGAAATTAATTATAAACCTCTTGAGAATATCATTTCTATTTTTGTCATTATTGAATAATAGTCACCTGTAAGCATAAAATTTTGTCAGATTCTCACAGAGATACAAATGATTAAAAATAATGTAAATCATTAATTAATGTAAAATCCTTATTAATATCAATTTTGGAGCAAATTCCTAAACTTCTAAAAATGAGGGGAAAGAATTATTCATAAAAAGACACAGTTCAGAGGATGAGATTGACATTTAAGTGTAATACTGTACTTTTTGTGCATGTAAAAGAGCCAGTCAATATTTAAGTGTAATTATCTAACTACTAACATTTTTTTAAAAATTAATTAATTAATTAATTAATTTTTGGCTGTGTTGGGTCTTCGTTTCTGTGCGAGGGCTTTCTCTAGTTGTGGCAAGCGGAGGCCACTCTTCATCGCAGTGCGCGGTCCTCTCACTGTCGTGGCCTCTCTTGTTGTGGAGCACAAGCTCCAGACGCACAGGCTCAGTAGTTGTGGCTCACGGGCCTAGTTGCTCCCTGGCATGTGGGATCTTCCCAGACCAGGGCTCGAACCCGTGTCCCCTGCATTGGCAGGCAGATTCTCAACCACTGCGCCACCAGGGAAGCCCTACTAACATTTAAAAGAAAAAAAAAAAAAAAAAGAAAATGAAAAACAAACCATTGGGTTTTTTTCATCATTTATTTCCTACACTCTCTTCTCTTCATAGTAGGCAAGATATAAATTTCTTTTGGTGAAATCTAATGAAGAAACCCACCAACCTGGCCATCAGGGCTGAAGCCAGGGCATCTACCAGCTAACAATTACAAGTTGTATTTAGTCCTTTTTATTTGTAAATTAGCTTCTTCTTTTCAATATATTCTTCCAAAAGAAGGTTTGGAAAATATTTTATCTGCTTCTATTGGTTAAGGAACATTTTCTTTCTTGCTTTGATTGCCTAATGAAGAAAACAATCACTATGATCAACTTAAACAAGACCACAGATAATCTAACCGTGAAGCTAAAATAATTGCTAACCTTCCATCATTTCTGCATCTTCCACAGAATGCCCTTCAGCCTGAAAAGTTCACTGAGAAAGTCAGTAACAATTCCTGTCATTGCTTTGTATCCCTGATCATTGTACTCAGAAAAGAGCTGACATGACCAGTGCACTGAAGATGTCGTTCCTGGTTCTTTTAAAGGGCACCTCTGTCAATTTTGCTGCTGTGGACATCTATCCTTCCTTAAGAGTCCTAAGTTAAAATTGAAGAATTTATGAAAAGTTGTTATTGAGGTGATATTAAGATATAGTAGCCTTTAATGTATTATCACATTCTTAACAAATGTTACTGGGATGGCAAAATAAGGCAAGAAACAATAAAAAAATGTGAACAGAAGGGATTTCATAGGATTTGTCCTTGGTTTGTCATTCTCTCTCTCCCTCTTTCTTTTTCTCCCTTCCCTTTTTTCTCCCTTCTTAGAAACTCCCTTTTGTTGAAAACCCGTTACTGAATGATTTTGTAATGGCAGAATATGCTCTGGCAACATATCAAATGCTTGAAAAAATTAACGTGAGGAACAGGCTGGCAGCTTGCTGAATTCATTTAAAAGACAGCAAATGTTATGGAATAAACAATCAAAAGCGAACACTAGCTGGATTTTAAAGTAAAATTTCTTACTTAATTGAAGACTGGTATTAATTGAACTAATTCTTCAATGCATAAGGGCCATTTTCATACTGTCAAAGTGTTGTTTACAGCATGAGTTATGTCTTCTTATGCACTCTCTGGAGGGATTGTAAAGAGCTTGTGACCATTTTTGAACGGTTAAAATACTCAGTACATCATCACCAAGATGTCCTTCTAGGAAAGAATTTCACTTAAATCCAGTTAAAGTAGACTTTAATATTCATAAGAGGATAGAATCATCATCTGAATAAATCTATCATGCAGATAGATAGATAGATTCTTGTGGCAAGAATTAAATAAAGCCCAGAAGCTTAACATTTTACTGGAAATTTTTCTTTCAAAAACTGGAAATAAAAATAGAAATAATTTAATCTTTCAGTTCATGGAAATGAGCTTATAAAACTTTCAGACCACAATGGTAAGGTAGATTCACAGAAAAAGGGAAAATTTAAAAAATCATGAGGTTTGGGGGTTTTCGTTTGTTTGTTTGTTTAATTCTATGCAAATAACTTGGAAAACCTGAATAACATAAAGAATATTTTGAAAAATATAACTTACCAAAACTTAACCAAAAGATTAGAAAAAAATCTAGGCAGACAGATTTCCAAAAAAGAAATAAAGTAGTCCAAAAGTTACTTTTGTTTCTTCAAACGTTTTCCTGGGAGAATTCTATAAAATCTTTAGAGAACATATAATTCCAATGTTATTTAAATTGTTTCAGATCATAGAGAAGGAGGAAAGTCCCTAAGTGCATTTAATAAAGCAAGTAAAACATTTATACCGAAGGAATGACAAAGATCACAAACAAGGAAATCTATAAACCAATCTCATTTATTAATAAAGTTCAAAATCCAAAAATAAAATATTAGCAAATAAAACTCAGTAGTTCCTGAGAGGAGACCAAGATGGCAGAGTAGAAGGATGTAGAACTCACCTCTCCCCATGAATGTATCAATCATACATCTACCCGTGGAACAAAAACTAACCGGAGACGGGAAGAAAGATTCCTGTACAACCAAGGCTATAAGAAAGGAACACATGGAATCGGGTAGAAAGGGAGGAGAAGGAATCAGGTTGAGAACTGTGCCCCTGGGAGGGGATTCAGAAGAAGAGGAACATTGCTTGAGTGGAGATTCTCCCTGGGGAGTGAGCAGTTCAAGCCACATACTGGGCACCACAGCCCTGGCGTGTGACACAGGTAAGACAAGTCCCCTTGCTTTGTTGGAGGGGCAGTGACTAACAGACGGGCTGAGGGAAGCCTGGACTCCACTCGTGAGGAGCACGCACGTGCTTGCTTATTCCTGTAACAGGGTGGGGGGCAGATTGAAACTGCAGGTTTCCCGCAGCCTCTCTGGAGAATGCTCCAGCCTGAGCTAAGCATCTGCTCTGGCCCCCGCCTGTTTCATGACACAGCTCTACACCGGGACAAGAGTGGCAGCGGCTGAGGGGAGAGCTCAGCTGTGAGGGATAAAGGCAGCTCAGACCTGGAGTGGCATCTGAGCAGAGCGGGGGACAGTCACTACTGGTGCTTAAATAGGCAGCACATCAGAAGCCATCCAGGTCACTGTGACCAGGGCAGCCACTGTCCATGCCCAGATCCATGCTGAGCACTTGCACCAGCCCCTCTCTTGCTCCAGCACTACTCCCTTCTGGGTTGAAGATGCCAGTTCTGGGAGAGGGGAGAGCACACACTTAAAGTGAACAGAGCCAGCTCAAACCCAACAGTCAGGGCTCCTACTCCAGCAACTTGGGACCCCCTCCCACCCTGGATAGGGTGCTGATGGCCATTGAGCAGAGGTGAAGCCTAGGCACAGCAATCAGACAAGAAAAATAAATAAAAAGCATCCAAATGGAAAAGGAAGAAGTAAAATTGGAAGGAAGTATATTGTATGACATAATACAATATATAGAAAACCCTAAAATCTCCACCAAAACTATTAGGAATAATAAATTAATTCAGCAAAGTTTTGTGATATAAGATTAATACATAGAAATCTGTTGCATTTCTTTACACTAACAATAAAATATCAGAAAGAGAAAGCAAGAAAACAATCCTGTTTAAAATCACATCAAATAGAATAAAATACCTAGCAAAACTTTTACCCAAGGAGATGAAAAATCAATACTCTGAAAATCATAAAGCACTGATGAAGGAAACTGAAGGTGATTTAAAAATTGAAAGATGGGGACTCCACTGGTGGTCCAGTGGTAAAGAATCCGCCTTCCAATGCAGGGGGTGCAGGTTCGATCCCTGGTCGGGGAACTAAGATCCCACATGCCACGGAGGAACTAAGCCTGTGCTCTGCAACTATTGAGCTCGTGTGTCTCAATGAGAGATCCCCTGTGCTGCAAACTAAGATATCCTTTGTTCTTGGATTGGAAGAGTTAGTATTGTTAAAATTCTACCCAAAGGATCTACAGATTGATTGCAACCCCTATTAAATATGACATTTTTCACAGAACTAGAACAAATAACCCTAAAATTTATATGTAACCATAAAAGACCCCAAGTTGCCAAAGCAATCTTGAGAAGAAAGAACAAAGCTGGAGGTATCATGCTCCCTGACTTCAGACTATACCACAAAACCACAGCAATTAAAACAGCATAATACTGGAACAGAAACAGACACATAGATCAATGCAACAGAATGGAGAACTCAGAAATACAGCCACACACTTATGGTTAATTAATCTGTGGCAAAAGTGACAAGAATATACAATGGAGAAAAGATAGTCTCTTCAATAAGTGGTGCTGGGAAAACTGGACAGCTACATGTAAAATAATGAGATTAGAATATTTTCTCACATCATATACAAAAATAAACTCAAAATGTATTAAAGATCTAAATGTAGGACTGGAAACCATAAAACCCTTAGAAGAGAACAGAGGCAGAACAGTCTTTGACATAAATCATGGCAATACTTTTTTTGGAGGGGACCTCATTAAACTTAGAAGCTTTGAACAGCAAAGGAAACCATTGACAAAATGTAAAGACAACCTACTGAATGGGAGAAAATATTTGCAAACGATATGACCAGTAAGAGGTTAATATCCAAAATATATAAACAGCTCATACAACTCAATACAAAAAAACCAAACAACTCAATTTAAAAATGGACAGAAGACCTGAATAGAAATTTTTCTAAAGAAGATGTACAGATGACCAACAAGCACATGAAAAATGCTCAATACCACTAATCATCAGAAAACTGCAAATCAAAACCACAATGAGATATCACTTCACACCTGCCAGAATGTGTGAATGTCTACAAATAACAAATGATGGCAAGGATGTGGAGAAAAGGGAACACTTGTACACTGTTGGTGGGAATGTAAATTAGTGCAGCCACTATGGAAAACAGTAAGGTGGTTCCACAAAACACTAAAAATAGAACTACCAGCAATTTCACTGCTGGGGATATATCTGAAGAAAATGAAACCAGTAATTCTAAAAGATACATGCACTCCAATGTTCTTAGCAGCATTATGTACAATAACCAAGATATGGAAGCAACCTAAGTGTCCATCAACAGATGAATAGATAAAGATATGCTCTCTTTATATATACAATGAAATATTACTCAGCCATAAAAAAGAATGAAATAATGCCATTTGCAGCAACATGGATGGATCTAGAGGGTAGTATGCTTAGTGAAACAAGTCAGGCAGAGAAAGACAAATACTCTGTGTTATCATTTATATGTGGAATCTTAAAAATAAAACAAATGAATGTATATAACAAAATAGAAACAGACTTACAGATGTAGAGAACAAACCAGTGGTTACCAGTAGGGAGAGGAGAGGGAGGAGGATCAAGATTGGGGTATAGTATTAAGATATACAAAGTACTATGTATTAAATAAATAAGCAACAAGGATATATTGGGCAGCACAGGGAAATATACCCATTATTTTGTGATAACTTTAGAGTGTAATCTATATAAATATTGAATCACTATGTTGTATACTTGAAACTAATATAATATTGTAAATCAACTATTCCTCAATAAAAGAAAACCCCAGTAGTTCCTTAAAAAATAGTAGATCATTACCAAGTGGCTTTATTCTAGAAATATAAGTTAAGTTAATATTATGACCTGTATCATCATATTATAGAACCAAGAAGAAAATGCATATGATCATCATCAACAATGCTAAAACAAAAACAAAAACAAAACACTGAGCCAGCATGTTTTATGGGAACACTCAAGAAATATTCTGTTGATATCCAGAAAAAATTAAACAATGTCTACTGTCACATTTCAATTTAAATTGGGCTAAGATATTAACAACTGCATTTAAGAAAAGAAAAAGAAATTAGAGGTTCAGAAGTTAACAGGAAAAGCTAAAATTATCTTAACTGAAAATATTATTTCATTCTTAAAAACTACAAGATAATTAAACTAAAATTACTTCAAACAATAAAGAAATTTATTAATATAATGATGCACGAATTTAATAATGGCAAATCAATGGGCTTTATGCATATGGCAATAGGACATAGAAGAACAAATTCCATTTGTAGTATCAATAAATATAATAAATAAGAAAACATTTAAAACTAATACAAAAAACCTATACGAGAAAACAGTTTTGAACACTTCTGAAGGCACAAAATAATACTTGAAGAAATGAGAAAATGTACCATGTTCTTTGATAGGCACATTCATTGTATAAACGTCAATTCTCTCTAAGTCAATTTGTTAATTTAGCATGATCCCAATAAAAATGCCAACTGTTTATCATTGTTGTTGTTATTGTTCTTTTTATTTTTTGATCGAGGGATTATATCTAATAGAGGTGATTCTCAAGTTCATTTTGAAAAATGAACATACCTCATGCATATATCCTGATAAATAACTCTGAATGAATCAATGTTTTAAATGTAAAAAATAAAACAATCAAAATATAATATAAAAATACAAGTAAACTCCTATAAAGGAGGAAGTTTTTAAAATTATAGACTCAAATCTATAAGCCATAAAACAAAAGACTGTAAAATTCAACTACTTTAAAAAAACTAATGCACGGGGTAAAAATATTATAAGCAAATTAAAAAGACAAGTGGAAAAAGTGAGAAAATTATCTGTGACTCATATCACAAAGGAAAGACTCACCTTCCACATATAAAACTGTCTTTGAAATAAATAAGAAAATGTCTACTGAACAAATAGGGAAAAAATAAGAAAAGGATATGAATAGACAGTAAAGCAAAGGCAATATAAACAAACTCTAGATTTGTAAAAAGCTGTTCATCTGCACTCATAATAAAGAAATACTAATTCAAACATTAACATACTTGTGGTCTCAAAACATGGCCCCAAAATTATTTGGCATTCTTCCCATCAGGCGGTGTCACTTTCCCTTATATCTGGGGTCTTAATGTTCTGACAAACAGAATACAGTAGAGGTGTTTCAGTGCCAGTTTCTGGGCCAGAGCTTCTAGACACTGGAGATTTCCACATACTGTCTCTTTCTCTTAGAATCCAGTCACCATACTGTGAGGAAGCACAAGCCTCCCAGTAGAGATGCCCGTGTAGACAGGAACCAACAGCCAGTACCAGCTTGCCAGCTATGAGAGTACGCCATCTTGGAAGGAGACCCTCCAGCTCCAGTTGAGCTGTCCTAGCTGACACTGCATGGAGCAGAGATGAGTGTCCTCACTATGTTCTGGTGAAACTGAAGATTTGTGAGTCAATTAAATGATTCTATTGTTTTAAGCCATTAAGGGCTGACTTAGCATGGTTTTTGAAATATAGCCAATAGGTAACCAGAGCAGCCATGATTATTCCAGAAACTTGACAACACAGGGTTACGTGGAAATAGTTACTCGTACACATTCCTAGGATTTAAGAACACGGATTGAGGCAGCTGTGGAAGCAATTCTTTCCCTGTTTTGTTCTTTTTTACTCTTTTGATTTTGGAATCATATGAATATAATATCTTTTCCACAAGTCTAATTTGAAAAGAAAAAACGTTTAAAGTATATGCAAGTTACTTTATTATGTAGGAAATTTATACTTAATATGCGTATTAAGCTATATAGTTTATAAGAAAGACAATTTCACAAATATTGTCTCATTTTATCAATCATAGCAATTCTGTGATGAATACATAAGTAGGGTGATTATTATCCTACAATAATCCAATTACAATTGCAGAAACCAAAACTCTAGTTGTTACTCATCAAGTAAATGGCACGGCCAGAATTTAAATTGAGCTGTCCTTGCAAAAGGCAGTTTGGCTTACTGGAAAGCAAACTAGAAATTAGAAGACCCAGGTCCTACTTTCAATTTTGTCTTTAATTCCTTGAATATTTTTGAATGAGATGCTTAACTTATCTTGCATTTGATTTTATCGTCCGGAGACCAGACATGAAAATACATAGAAGTTAGAAATGTTCTAACTTCCCCTGGAGAGCATTATAGGGATAAAATAACATAACAAATGTGAAGGTGCTTTGAAAATAAGTAAATGCAGAGCATTATCACCAGTAATTGTAAATATAAAGGTAAAATAGATCATGGCTCTGCTTAAATATAACAGAATAAATATACTGCATTTACAGTAAAAATGATGGAGTAAGAATACCTGTCAACATGAGATGTAGACAGATTTCAAGGAATTAGGAAACAGATGGAGAAAAGGAAACTGATGAAGTAGGAGAGAGGCAGCACTGTGTAGCATAGACTCAGAAAAAAATACAGTCAAAAGGTTGCTGATCATCCCCAAAGATCTCTAGACTGTCTCAGGATTTGGATATACCATGTTCATTACTTCCACCAGAAGCCAGAAGTAAAAGGCTTTTCTATAAAGATATCAATGTCCACCCCATTCAGGCATTTAGGTGTCTCCAGTGAGATGACTGATTCTTGTCCAGTCATCTCAGAGTTAATTGACAAGTCCCACACACATACCCAGGCCTCTCAATCAGCTTTCTGTTGCCTCATTCTTAAAAATGACCATTGAGAAAACTGGAAAAAAAAAACAAAACAGGGAGTATAAAAAAATTTTTTTTAACTCCCATTGGTATCTTTAGAAAGTTTCACCAAAATTTTCCATCAGTTGTTATGATGAAGGAAAGAAAGAATGAGAGAGAGAGAGAGGAAGGAAGGAAGGAAGGGAAGAAGGATGGAAGGAAAGAAGGAAGGAAGGAAAGAATATACTAAGTAATAATCAGAAAACAGAAAGACCTCTTTGACATTCTTTCCACCCAAAAATCAATGAATCAGTAAAAATTTAAATTGAAAAAATGTTCTAGAAAGTAATACAAAAGGATTAAGAGTTGTAAGATAGAGGGGAAAAATTCAGAGTTATGGAATATCAGTATATTAGATCCCACATATAACTATGAAATTCCAGAAAGAGAGGATAGTAAAATTGAAAGGAGGAATTATCAAAGAACTAGAGTAGCAGTTCTCAAGGTGTGATCCAAGGACCTCTCAGGTCCTCTCTTTTCTTCTTATTAACCAAAACAACATAGCTCTACAGATAGAGAAGGATGTCAATAGATAATATGAAAAACTGGAAAATCTAGAACTAGCTGTGTGAGGCTTTTATCTAGAGATAATAACCATTTAAAGACATAACTACTATAAGAAACAGGTAAACAATTAAAGAGATTGCCTGTGGGGATAAGAATGGGGACAGAATAAATTAGTTAAGGATCCTTTCTTTTAAATATCAGTATTTACATATCTAACTATTATAGATAGCTCAGTTAATAGAGGGTTCACTATCATGAAGGAATTTCCCACAGTTTCACATTAGGAGGCTGAGAGTTGGTCCTTCCTGAGGTTTGGAGGTGAGAATTATTGACACTAGTCTGCAGGTGGGTCCTCCTGATGACCTCGTGCACTCCCTTCTATGTAACTGTGAAATTTTGTGTGTGTTTGAGGAACATTGTGTGTGCTACCTTCCTCAGTCTTAAACTACGAAGTAAATTAAATCCCCACTAAATTTTCTAGCTCTTCTATCTTCCTTTCCTTGTTCCCTCTCCAATTCCTTGTTGGGTTGTCCCTTTATAATTCCTTATTACAAACTTGAAACTAATGAGCTGGAGTTTTTGTTAAAGAGTTTTATGTTCTTTTGAAGAAAAACAATGGGGCAATTTATATTGAAGCAAATTCTTAGAATCTCTTACCCTAGTTTTTAGTGGAATATTTGGGGAAATCCAGGGACATCTCTGGAACAGCAAAGCTCTTTAGATTGGATCCTATCTCCTGAAAGGGGATATTAAGTGATGACCTTGAGTAATGGGCACTCTGGAATGGAATGATGGAAATGGAGTAGAGACACCTAAGAGCCTTGTGCCCCTGTACAGACACATGGGTCTACTGTTTCCTGGAACTATGGAAGTCAGCCATTAGCTCGATATATTTCACATGCCACTCAAGAGGGGAGAAAGGACATAAATACATTTTGCAGCATAATAGTTGCAGTGTGACCAACCATCCCGGTTTGCCTGGGGTTATCCCAGTTTTAGCACTGAAAGTCCTGCATCCCAGGAAACCCCTCAGTCCCAGAAACACTGGGACAGTGGTTACCTTATGGTTGTATGCCTAGTGTGAAGTCAACTGCCTAGAATAAAATCCCAGCTCCACCACTTATTAGCTGTGTGACTTTGCTGAAATTATTATTTTTTTCCACATCTATATTGGAGTATAAATGTTTTACAATGTTGTGTTAGTTTTTGCTGTACAACAAAGTGAATCAGCTTATGTATACATATATCCCCATATCCCCTCCCTCTTGAGCCTCCCTCCCACCCTCCTATCCCATCCCTCTAGGTCGTCACAGAGCACCGAGCTGATCTCCCTGTGCTATGCAGCAGCTTCTCACTAGCCATCCATTTTACATTTGGTAGTGTATATACGTCAATGCTACTCTCTCACTTCATCCCAGCTTCCCCTTCCCCCCCGCCCCCCGTGCCCTCAAGTCTGTTCTCTACGTCTGCATCTTTATCCCTGCCCTGCCACTAGGTTCATCAGTACCGCTTTTTAAAATTCCATATATATGCGTTAACATACGGTATTTGTTTTTCTCTTTCTGACTTACTTCACTCTGTATGACAGATTCTATGTCCATCCACCTCACTACAAATAGCTCAATTTCATTCCTTTTTTTTTTTTTTAATTTCATTCCTATTTATGGCTGAGTAATATTTCCATTGTATATATGTGCCACATCTTCTTTATCCATTCATCTGTCAATGGACATTTAGGTTGCTTCCATGTCCTGGCTATTGTAAATAGTGCTACAATGAACATTGTGGTATATGTTTCTTTTTGAATTCTGGTTTTCTCAGGGTATATGCCCAGTAGTGGGATTGCTGGGTCATGTGGTAGCTCTATTTTTAGTTTTTTTAAGGAACCTCCATACTGTTCTCCATAGTGGCTGTATCAATTTACATTCCCACCAACAGTGCAAGAGGGTTCCCTTTTCTCCACACCCTCTCCAACATTTATTGTTTGTAGATTTTTTGATGATGGTCATTCTGACCAGTGTGAGGTGATACCTCATTGTGTGTTGAAATTATTTAATCTCACTTTTTCTAAATCGCCTTAATGAAAGTAGGGATAAATTAGTACCTATGTGGTGGGGTTGTGATAATAAATGACTGAATACGTGTAAAGTCAAAGCAGTGCCTAGTAGGTAGCAAGCACTCAATAAATATTACCTAACAAAACCAATACTAGTGTTACTATTTTCAAGTAGAAAGATGATTCATTGCACACCAAAGTAAATAGAGTTGTGTACATAACATCATTTTGGTTTGGAGATTGATGAGGTCAAATAGGACCAACCAATGGATATTTTGGGATGTCAGTTAGCTGAATCAAAATCAAGTATTTATTTGGTTAATCCTATAAACTCTGCAGAAATAGCTGTCAGGAAAGGCAGCACCTCATATTCATCTGAGCTGTAGACAAAGCTTCAAACAATAGGTGATATTAAAACAACCCAATAATCAAAGCTACTTTCATATGTAAGATGTGAGATCATGTTCATCTTCCATCAAATATTTACTGTTGAAATCGAAATGGACATCAGGTATTTACTGTTGAAAGCAGAGGTAGTAGAATAGGGAATGTAGTGAAGTAGGGCCATATGTAATTGAGCTCGAATTGTTCTAGTATTTTTTTTTTTTTTGGAAGGCAGCTATGCTCACTACTCTACCACCAACGCTATTTCTTTTATATTAAGTAAATTCTAAGTCTTCCTGAAATTGATGGTTGTAAAAAATGTACAGTAGACATAGGCTTTTTTCTTTTCTTTTCTTTTCTTTTTTGCTATTCAACATCTGAACATCTTCTTTTTTGTTAATCCCCCATCATGTGAGCATTGGTTCCACTCTGGAACCAAAAAGGCCAAATTCTGCTTCCTCCTCCCCTATTGCAGCTATAACAGTAGTTTTCAAACCTTTGTGTGTGTCAGGATCACATGGAAAGCTTTTTAAAACATGGATTGCTGGGCCCCATACCTTGGAGGGATTGAGAACCTACATTTCTAAAAAGTTCCCAGGTGATATTGATACCGCTGGTGAGGGATCACACTTTGACTAATAAGTTAGTACAGGAGAACAGGACTTAGGTCAAACAAAGAGATGCATCTGTCTGGGACTTGAGACAATAATGCAAACACCAGGACGGCTGAGAAATTATCTGTAAATAGAGCAGGCATATCAGGAATCTAGCTCTGTCAACAAAAGTGTTCAACAGCAGGTTTCAAATCAGGTTTTTATATGTGTCCTTTGACACAGCCTAATATGTAGGGCATAAAGACGCTCAGAGTCTGTCCTTTGTAGTAACAGTGCGGTCAGGGAAAAGGGATGAGAGATGTGGTAGCAGAGAAAAACTCAGATGAGGGAGGAAGACGCTGCTGTGAGCAGCAAGTAGCTCAGAACAGTGATGAGTAGTTTGCTGAAGGCACTGCTAAGAGACTGGCCGGATCATGTGACCCCACCCTCAAACTTAGTTCCCACCTTGTGACTCACTACGTGACACAGGGTGAGCCGTCTGACTTTCAGTTCCTACCGTACTAGGAGGAGTAATAAAGCAGACAGAGATTTTATTGTAATAGATAAATTAGATTAAAGGAATTTGCATGCACTATAAAACAGAGCATTCTTGTGGAAAGGGCAACAAGAGTGACATTTTTAACATTAAAAAAAGGCTCTTCTTGCATCAGTATTTCTACTGAATTTAAGACCCCCTTTCTAAATATCACTCTTTATTTCATCTTGTTTTAGCCACAGTACTGATTTGGAGCTGTGGCATGTTAATTATTTTTTCTTAAAAATTATTATAATTCAAGAGATTCAAAGTTCTTTCTAAAATCCAAACCATAAAAGTAGATAATTCGATGTTAATTTAGTCTTCCTATGTATCTATAGGAAGTCTACCCTATATATTACATTAATTTGATTCATAATTAAAATTATTTCCACAAAGAAAATTCCAAGCCCAGATAGCTTCATTGATGAAGTCTATCAAATATTTAAGAAAGAAGAACTATGAATTTTGCACAAACTCTTTCAGAAAATGGAAAAGAGAATATTTTTTCTGATAGAAAATTTTTTTATTGAAGCATAGTTGATGTATAATATTGTATGTTACAGGTGTACAACATAGTGATTTACAATTTTTAAAGGTTATACTCCATTTATAGTTATTATAAAATATTGGCTGTATTCCCTGTGTTGTACACTATATCCTCATAATTTATTTATTTTATACATAATAAGCTGTACCTATTAATCCTCTAGCCCTATCTTGCCCCTCCCCCTTTTCCTCTCTCCACTGGTAACCACTAGTTTGTTCTCTATATCTGTGAGTCTGTTTCTTTCTTTTTTTTTTTTTTTTAAATTTTTATTTATTATTTTTATTTATTATGTTTTTATTTTTTGGCTGTGTTGGGTCTTCGTTTCTGTGTGAGGGCTTTCTCCAGTTGCGGCGAGTGGGGGCCACTCTTCATCGTAGTGCGTGGGCCTCTCACTATCGCGGCCTCTCTTGTTGCGGAGCAGAGGCTCCAGACGCTCAGGCTCAGTAGTTGCGGTCACGGGCCCAGTTGCTCCGCAGCATGTGGGATCCTCCCAGACCAGGGCTCGAACCCGTGTCCCCTGCATTGGCAGGCAGATTCTCAACCACTGCGCCACCAGGGAAGCCCCTGTTTCTTTTTTGTTATATACACTAGCTTGTTTTATTTTTTTTAGATTCCACATGTAAGTGATATCATACAGTATTTGTCTTTTTCTGTCTGACTTATTTCATTAAGCATAATACCCTCCAAATCCATCAATGTTGTTGCAAATGGCAAAGTTTCATTTTTTTTATGGCTAAGTAGTGTGTATATATATATATATATATGTATATATATATATACCACATCTTCTTTATCCATTCATCCATTGATGGACACTTAGGTTGCTTCCATATCTTGGCAATTGTAAATAATGCTTCTATGAACTCTGGGGTGACTGTGTCTTTTCAAATTAGTGTTTTTGCCTTTTTTCACATACACAACCCAGGAGTGGAATTGCTGGGTCATATGGTAGTTCTATTTTTAGTTTTTTGAGGAACCTCCATACTGTTTCCCACAATGGCTGCACCAATTTACATTCCCACCAACAGTGTACAAGGGTTCCCATTTCTCTACACTACAACTTCACCAACACTTTATTTGTGTTCTTTTTGATGATAGTCATTCTGACAGGTGTGAGATGATATTGCATTGTGGTTTTTGATTTGCATTTCCCTGATAATTAACAAGGTTGAGCATCGTTTTATGTGTTATATCTTTTAAAAAGAGTAGATATCATCTAGGGAAGAGCAAAAGAAGTACAAGCACAGTGTATGGAGTCCTGTCTCCTTTGACCTTCACAGTCTTTCATAGCACACAATTCCTTCAAACACACAATCATTGATACTCATACAGCTAAAATGTATTGATACTAAAATATGAACCCTGACTATAGGTAGATTGTACTCATTTAATACTCACAAAATCCCTCTAAAGCTATTACTATGATTATTCCAATTTCACAACGGAGAAAACTGTGAGTCAGTGAATTTAAGTAACTTGGTCAAGGTCACACAAAAGCTAAATTTTGTAATCCATTTTCAAACTCTCATTTGATTTCTTCTGAGAGATATATGGTAAAAATAATAATCTGAGAAGCTTTGCATTTGTATCTTCTTGGTAGTCAGAGTGTTGCATAGCTTTGTACACTGCCCTAAGTGATGCTCCTCTCCAGATATTAGCTAAAACATTAAAAAGTCTTCCTTTTTCCATAGAACTAGAAAGGATCTTGAAAAAATTGTTTTCTAACTGTTTGCTTCTAAGAGGTGTATTAATGCAAACCCATTTTATATTGCCATCAAATCTTAAGTCTCCTGGTTGGAATTCAAAGTAATCATATTGTTTTGATATTTCTAAAACAGTGAGAAAGCAGTGAGGTAAAGCAGCATCCTCTGCCTGGCTCCCAGGTCTAGATGCTTCTTTTCTCCCTGTGCTTTCTTACATGACCATTTTCTTTCCCATCTTTCCACACTCAGCCCACACCCAGCCTCTGCTTCAGACCTACTTTGTAACCTTGCTGTCACATCAACACACTTAAAGAAAGTTTACTTTTTTCAATCCATTCTACATATTTCAGCAGTGTCCCCTCTGCATCATGCCAATTTGGTCATGTTATGCTTCTCCCTGGAAATCTCCCCCAGCAACTTATTGCTTAAAGAATAAAGTTGAAACTCCGTAACATGGCATGATACTGATACATTAATCTATCAAATGAGAAATATTTACAATGATTGTTCCATATCTTAGTTTTCCTTAAAACATTCCTATGAGGAAGATAGATGTCATATATTCTCCTTAATTGTAAATTAAAGAAACAGAGGTGAATTACTTTCCAAAGCTATCCAGGAATTAGATGATGAAACCAATGACAAATTATATTTCTTAATCCTCTGTTTTGCCTCGAGAACAGTGATTTTAGTCTTTTTTTTAATATCGCTTTGGCACACACAGTAAATAACTCCCATGTTCCACACATTCCCATGCGCATACTCATGACATGTCCAATTGGTGGCTCTCTATCAAATATCCCTTTTCTACCACTTGTGAAAACCTATCAGCGCATGCTGGTGAGAGGTAGTGTGGGATCAAGGTTAAGAGTCAAACTTTATAGCTCCATAGCTCTGGGTTTCAGCCTAGGCTCTGACCTTTATGACTGTAAGACTCTGGGGCAAATTGTTTAACCTCTTCAAGGCACCATTTTCTTATCTGTAAAATGGGGATGAATAAAACATAGATCTTAGAGATTTAATGAGAATAGAATGAGATATTTATAAAGTTCTTAGCACTTTTAAAGTATTCAATGAATGGTCAATTTAAAACTGTTTTGTTCTCATTTATTTTGAAATTTCTTGTCTGAGGATTTGAACTCTATTTTAATAATAAGTTCCTTGCAACACAGCCTCCTAATGGATTAT
This sequence comes from Balaenoptera borealis, assembly GCF_965194805.1. Taxonomy (NCBI): domain Eukaryota; kingdom Metazoa; phylum Chordata; class Mammalia; order Artiodactyla; family Balaenopteridae; genus Balaenoptera; species Balaenoptera borealis. Next base: position 58,874,103 of record NC_138876.1, on the reverse strand, counting down.
GACAAAACAATGTGTGATGATACTGCTCTCTAGATAATGCATCTTTAAAAGAGTTAAGTATTTGGGGGAACTCTGTGAGTTCCCTCATGCAGTCTGGTCTCCTCCAGACTCAGGTGAGCCTGGAAAAGATGTGCAGAGCACAGCAAACATGTGGTGTGGCCCCTCTGCTAAGGATCCCCCAAATTGTTAACAGCAGAAATGTGGAGTAGACTGCAGTCAGTGGTTTCTTTTCAATAAGGCTTTTGAAAAGAACAGTCTCTATTATTAGGGGTTAATAAATACCATACAAGTATTTAAGACAGTCTTGTACTTTTTACATAATTATTGAAATATTGCTGATTCTAGAACTAATGAGAGCAATACTCAAGAGTGTTAAAAGTCAAATCTTTGACTTCATCTCGAGCTGGATTCACGTTTCCACTCCTTTACTTACTAGGCAGAAATCCTGAAGTTACTTGACTTCTCTGGGTCTCTTTCCATAGTTGTATGATGGGAGGAAAAATAATAAAACCTACCTCATAGGTAGTTGGTTTGAAGACTAAATGAGACCTTAGATGTAAAATGTTTAGTACAATTCCTGCCACATCCTAAGGACTCAAACAATAATAACCCTCATTATTTTCTCATTTGAAATCACTTCTCTGGTCTCCTATTTGACCCATTTTGAAATACTGTTATTTTTATCCATGGTTATCCTTCTCAGTACCACCCTCACTTTTCCTGATCTCTTGTGTTCAGTGAAATTGTGTCTACAGCAAAGAAACCTCAAGTGTGGGCTGAAATGTAGTTGGAAGGTTCACAGAGGACCTAGTGTTTGGATTTCTTGGAGGCCTTAACTGGGACGACATTGGTCAGGACATGTAGCATCGTTATTCGTCTTGCTCAGAGGGGATCTGACCAAATGAAGGGACCATGGAGTCCAGGAAGGGAGAGCAAAGAGGTACGGGAGATCACCACAGACTTGGGGAAACCTCAGCACGTGCATGACCGAGATGACCTCTATGCTGAGCAGATGGAATGAGAAATGAGGCACAAACTGAAAACAGCCTTTAAAAATTTCATTGAGAAAGTAGAGGCTCTAACTAAGGAGGAACTGGACTTTGAAGTGCTTTTTGGGGACTTGGGATTTAACAGAGCTCCTATAGGAGTACCTGCCTCCTTCAGCCCACTAGTATTGTGCTGGTAAATGTTACAGAATGGCCACCTTTTGTGATGACGTTGGATGAAATGGAGCTGATTCACTTGGAGCGAGTCCAGTTTCACCAGAAGAACTTTGACACAGTAATCGTCTACAAGGACTACAGCAAGAAAGTGACAACGATCAACGCCATTCATGTTGCCTCTCTTGACCCCATCAAGGAACGGTTGAATTCTTGTGACCTAAAGTACACAGAAGGAGTACAGTCTCTCAACTGGACTACAATTATGAAGACCATTGTTGATGACCCTGAGGGCTTCTTCGAACAAGGTGGCTGGTCTTTCCCGGAACCTAAGGGTGAGGGGAGTGATACTGAGGAAGGGGATTCTGAGTCTTAAATCGAAGATGAGACTTTTAATCCTTCAGAAGATGACTATGAAGAAGAGGAGGGGGACAGTGAGGAAGATTATTCATCAGAAGCTGAAGAATCAGATTATTCCAAGGAATCATTGGGCAGTGAAGAAGAGAGTGGACAGGATTGGGATGAACTGGAGGAAGAAGCCCGAAAAGCTGACCGTGAAAGTCGCTATGAGGAGGAAGAGGAACGGAGTCGCAGTATGAGCTGGAAGAGGAAGGCATCTGTGCACAGGTCAGGCCGAGGCTCTAACCGAGGTTCCAGACACAGCTCTGTGCCTCCCAAGAAAAAGAGGATGTAACTTCGGAACTTTGACCCTCAGCTGCATTCTTCCTTCAGCCAATCCCTGGAGATTTTACATGACATAGAAACTTAAAAAAAAAAAAAGAAAAGAAAATGGAGGCTGGTCCTCCATTCAGAGTTCTCATTAACAGTCATCAGGAGCAGACAAGCTGGCTGTGTTCTGAGAACCTTCCAATTTGTGCAGGAGAAAGCTTCTCTGAGAAAGTGTTGCTTGAGCTTTCCTGTCGTGCGTGGGAATGTCAGCAGGCTGTTGGGTACAACTCTAAGCCCGATTACAGTTTAGCATTTATAAATTACCATCGGCCCACATGATTTATCTCAACCTTTGTACCAGTATGGTTTTAGTAATAACATTGCATGTTTTTAGGTGAGATAAATGGTAAGAGTAAATTCCTCCTTGAAATTAAAAAACATATGTTATAAAGATTAGCAGTGCCAAGCAGTTTATAATGTATCTTGTTCCTAAGGGAAAATCCTATGGACATTTTTACAGCCAATTACAATGAATCCAAAGTAGCACTAAGAATTGCCTCACTCTTCCCTTTTTCTAAATTCATTGCATGAAATGTTGTCCTCATTTTTGATAGAACTGAGTGACCGCCTTGTGTTCAGCTTGCCTAACAAAGCAATTGCAGACCTAACAGTTCCTGGAAGAATCCAGCCAACTGCTAGAAAACTCAGTAATGTTGTAGAATAGTGGTCACAAAACACGTGATTTCTGGAACCAACAGGGTAATCACACAAAAATGTAACAGCAGATTGTGGCTTAAGCTACTGCTCAGCACCCTGTCTTTTTCAGCACTGTGCCTCTCCAGCCTCTCTTAATATAGTCCTCTTTCTCCCTTGACTTATATCCTTCCAACTGCCTCAGAAACACAGACTTACACATGCACATGCACCTTGATATTTACACATTTACTGTATTTCTCTATCCTTTCTTCAGTCCTCCTCTTTTGTATATATATAAAAAAAGGTAAGTTTTAGGCATCAGACCACTATGCTAATTTTCCTCTTGATATCTAAACTTATTACTGGATAATTATGCATTAATTAGCAGTTTAGGGAAACTAGCAACTTCATATATAAGAAGTTACTCTCTGGGGTTAATAAAGATCATACAAGGCACAAGAAATGCAGTGAGGCTAAAGAAATCCCTGGTGTTCCATTAGAGTGGTTATCTATTATAATTCTCCCTAAGCTGTAAGCCCTGTGAAGGTGGATATTGCGTCTACTTTTTCCATCATTGTATTGTCAACACTTAAAAATAATGCTCACTATATGTCAAGGAATCAATAAATATTTGTAAAGTAAGTGATCTCATGGAGCACCGGCAATGTATCAAGAACTGAGTTAGGTCCTGAGTAAGAAGAAGCCTCAGTACTGAAGGAGTTCACAATCTATAAAGAGCTATGGGAACACAGATGAGGAGCCATGGCCTTTGCTCAGGGATTATTGTGAAGAGGATTTGAAATTTAAGCTAGACCTGTACTCATAAGTGGGAGTTCCCCAGATAAAATGGGAGAGTGAGGAGAATATTCTAGACAAAGAGAATAAGATTACAAATGGCACAGAGGCTTGATAGTGCATTTGGGAAGCATAAGTGAAAAGGGTAGCCAGAGTGTAGGCTCTATGTGAAGGTATGAGGTCAATGAGGTTTGAAAGGGGGACATGTTTGGCAGACATGGCAAATGTGCCTGAGGGAGCAGAGGAGGGCCTGGATGAGAAGACAGTCGATGGGAAAGGATGGAGTGGATAAATGTGGGCAACAGTGTGGAGGCAGAGCTAACAGGATTTAACTACTAATTGAAGGATAGGAGGGCGGTAACTCCTTTACTCAAATTTTCTCTAAGAAGTGATACGCATACTCAGGTGACATTTACCAAGACAGTAAATGGGAGAGTAGAAACAGCTTCTGGGAAAATGATGAGTTCTATTTAGAAGATGTTTATTAATGGTTCCAGCTTTGATAATTTCACAATGATGAACCGTGAGTAACTGGAATGGGAGTTCAGATCTCAGAAGAAATGTCAGTGCAAGGGACAAAGTTAAGAGTGATTTGCTTTAGAGGTGATGGTTGAAACATTTGATGAAATCGCCAAGGTAGAGCATGCCAGATAAAGGACAAGAAGACTAAAGAGTGAGTCTTGGGAAATGTTTCTATTTAAGGGGGAATATAGAAAGGAGAATGAATGAAGGGTTAAAGAAGAAATTATCAGGAAATACACACCATAGAGAAGTAGAAACCAATAGGGGGAAATTTCACAAGGGAGGAGGAATGTTGAAGAAGACTAATAACTTAGTAGAGTGCTTTTGGTATTTGAAACTTCATTGGTGGCTTTGGAAACTATAGTTAATTGGTGACTGTAGGATTCAAATTACAGGGAGTAAAGAAGCAATTATAAAGTGAGGGATGAAGGCATTGAGAATCTTGACTATTCTATGAAGATTTTATCAATGAAAGGAAAGGAGGATCCATTGAGAGCTTGATGAGGTAGCAATATCAGAGAAGGTTTTATTAAGATGATAGTGTAAGCTGTCTAGGAAAAATAATCATCAGAGAGGAAAGGATGGAAGATTCCAGAGAGAAAACTTTATTCATGGAACAATCCAGAAGAATGAAAGAAGGAAGTAGGGTCTACTGCTTGGACCTTAAAATGATTAAATTCATTCTCTCACTGTTTTCAGATGATAGAAATTGAGTGTTCTCTGAGGTCCAGAAAAAATAAAGCTTTTCTAGGGAATATGTATTAAGATTCAATGATAAAATAACCTTGCTGTTTTGAGGATTTGGGGCGGGGGTGTTGAAACCTTAGGATACATGGGGATGCAAACTCAATCTAGCCTGAACTGAGAAGTCAGCAGCCAGGACTCTGCCCCGAGGGTTGGCATCTCTGCTTTGTTTACCTTTCCTTAGCCTTCACTATGGCCACTCCATTTCTCAGACTAAGGAAAGTAATTATTTATAATACAGTCCATTCAACTTGGATCTGCAATAGAAGAAACCTAATTCCTGGTTATAATGTGGTTGTAAAAAAAAAAAATTTGCTCATGTGTAATGGGCAGATTGTGGGCTGAGAGATTAAAAAATCCTGGACACATTTCTTCTGGGTCTGTGAACTGAGCTTGGAAGGTGATACTGGAACATGAATGAAAACTGTGATTGAGAAATTAACCATTGGACCAATAAGTGCACTCATATAGCTTGCAGGTGATGTCAAAGCACAGGATATTTTCCCCTCTCAACCTCTTTCCTAGGAAAAGAGAGCGAAGAGAAGTTGATGACATTTGTATTCAATTAATGTGCTGGGTTGTAGAGGGCTTGTGAACTCAAGACACTAGTAGCATTAACAATAACCAGATACCAGATAAAGAATGGGTTTGGACACTTATCTGATGGGCTGTTACATGACCTTCACATTGGATTAGGCCTTGTGTTTCAGAGCAACCACTGGTTTCTCATGAAGTAGAGTGTATCTCATGAGGCTTCTCTAAGTGAAGCTCTTTGTAGAACGTAATGACTTTCAGTAGTTAAAATACCTGATGAATATCAAAACCATCAGGCAGTAACTTGTACAAACAAAACTGGGGAGCCTAAGAAAGTACAAGTTTGTCCACTTCTAAGCCAAAGGGGGAGTTTCAGATTTATAAGAGCTAAACCCTTGGCTGTTTGAACAAGCTTGGCATTGCCTAAGTTGCTAAGTGAAGAATGTCCTGAAGGAGAAGAGGAAGGAAAGAGTGGTTTGCTAAGTAAAATATATTTAATTTGTTTTTTTTTAAAGTGGTCAGTATTTATGAAAATAACTGAAGGAAAAAATCAGTAAGTAGAAAATCAACAAAGCAGGGTACTCAGGTGTTCTTATGTTTTTTTTGCAGTATTCATTATACAGGGCTGGCCTCCAATTTCAAACTCTAGGAGGTATGGTTTGTTAGTTAACAGTGGGATGGGACACACCCAAAGACTTTGGACCTGAAACTAGACCTCATCTTTAAAGATCAACAGAACTGTTCAGGAAGAACTAAAGATCTAAGCTGAAAGACAAAAGAGGGTATTAAGGCAGTAAGAGCACCCAGATATCTGAGGATTCTGTCCTCGTCATCTTTTTGTCCCTGGGATATGCATAATTCTCAGTCCATATATGACACTGAAAAATGATTTTTTGACTAAATGAAAACCAGGTAATCAATGATCCTATGGACAGGGACACTACAATGATGGGGAAATTCAGGAATAGAAATGCTCAGAAACTCAGGACGTTGGAATTAGGGAAAATTCGGTTAGGAGACAGTGAAAGACAAACCTAGGTAGGAGTTCAGGGTCAGGACCCAAATCTTAAGGAAACAGGTGCTGATAGTGAAGGGAAGTTGCCAAAGCAAGATCTAGGCCTAAGCAATAAGGCAGAAGCCAATTCATCAGGCTTGTATAACTAAATCATGCATTCATTCAGCAATTGATTATTGAGTGCTTTTTCTGTAACAGGCACACTACTAGATACCAGGAATAAAGCCAAAAGAGACAAAGGTTCCTGTTCTCATATAGCAGATAGTAAGAGGAGACAAGAAATAAAGAAAAAAAAGGAAAGTAAAATACATATCATTCTACATGAGGTTACATGTTTTAAAGAAAAATAAAGCAAGAAAGGGGGTAGGAACCATTGAAAGGGGTTGTGATTTTAAATAAGGTGGTCTGGGAAGATATCACTAAGGTTACAACTGGATAAAGACAAAGAAAAAAAGATGGATGGAGCAATTCCCACAAATATCTTGGGGAGGAGTAGCCCAGAGGAAGGAAGCAGAGCGAACAGCAAATGCAAAGTGTCTGAGGCTCTGAGACTAGAAAGGATCCGAAATTTTCTAGAAAGCAGGGAGGCTTGTGTGGTTTGAGGCAGCGATCAAGTGGCAAACTATCAATAGTAGGAGATGAGATCAGAGAGCTAAGGGGAGGGCCAAAATGGGGGCAGATCACGCAGGACTTTGCAGAATTGGACTAGAGGTGCTGAAATCTTGCTTCTCCAAGATCAGAACTGTTCAAGACCAAGGTCAGGTTGAACCTACCAGGATCCATCAAATAAAAGCACTTCTGTGAGGGGTGAAGAGGTTGAGAACCAGATAAGTCCTATCAGCTAATCCTCAGGGGAAAAAATTGCATAGGAAACAAAATGTGTCATTAGCCCCCCTTCCCCTTCTTCTGGGGTCCTCTCATGCTACCCTCTGCCCAGTAGCCAAAGGAACACATTTTCTGTCCTATTTTCTGTAGAAAACTAAAGCATTCACCTTGCTGGCTTAATGTGGAGCTAAGGTTATTTAAATTATAATGAGGGCAGGCTAAGAAGTCCTCAGTATGTAACGGAACATAATGATGGAATGAGAAACATTGGAGCTGACAGGTTTGGGCAGGGATCTGGTTATCTTTAGCTGGTTCACTATTGGCAACTCCCTGTGTGAGTAGTAACTGACATCCAAATAAAGCTCCCAATTTTAGAGTCTTTCTCTCTCTTTATGTCTATGTGAGTATATGTGGTTTATGATACACATATTTATATTAACTGTGTTTGTTGAAGTAAAATTCCAAGTGCGATTAAACTTTTAAAGAAAGATAATAAAAACAAAGTGAAGTCTAAATTTAAGTGAAACATAAGTGATCTCCTACATTCTAATTCTGGGTTGTCCACCCCTTTCCCTTATCCATTTTGTAAACCAGTTTTCTGGCAAGATCTGACACCTACATAAGTGCTAGAGGAAGGGAACTTCTGGAACTGGACGGAGTTCAGTGGAGACATTTATAGACCAACTTTCATTTGCCTAAAGTGACTCAGTTTACTCAGTTTTAATTATTTCAAAATCCTCAGCACCGTCTCTTCTAGCTGGGGTGCATTCCTGGTTCTTTACATACATGATAGGCAGCAAAGGTGGGATAGATGACACATTCCTTTGTTTTTTCCCCGGGAAAACATTATCTCTTGAGTGGGGGGGAGTCAGAACTCTCTAGGAATTAAGCGATATCCTATTTCATATTCATTATAAGCCCAATCCAGGCTTCCACGAGTCTAACTTCAGTTGTTCAGCCACTGCTTAGCACAGCTAGTTTATCAAACAGGGTATTGTGCAGTCTAAATAGAAACAAAAAGCTTTTTGATTTGGGCAGTTCTCATGAGAGCTCATTGAATTTATTGTGATATTTCTCTGTACACAGAAAAGAACCAGATTAGTATCCGATAACAGATCAGCACATTTATAAATGCTGAATGCTGAGCTGTGGGCACCATGTGATTGGATACAGAATTTGTAATTAGTTTTGCTTTATCGTGTTCGCTGCAAGGACAGGGTGAGTTTACGAGGCACTGATCTCATCTGCAGGGGCCTGGGATAGCAGCCAGTCACTGTGGGTGCACACCAGCCCCACACGGAGCTGGATGCAAGCAGCTCCCGAGAGGCTGTGCAGGCAGGTGTCAGCACTAAATGTGCAGATTCAGAGCAGAAGACGGGGGATGGAGGATGCGTGTGCCTTAGTGGGTTAATCTGTACTTGAGCTGACAGGTGTCCCTACCACCCCTGGGGCAAGATATCCATCCACATATGGCACCACAGTTGAGGAGGAAAGGGGAGCCGTGGGAATTGTTCAGGAGGCAAGTGTCAAGGCAACTGACTCTGAATATTTGCCTGAATGATCAGACTGAAAACCAGGGAGACTTTTTTTTTTTTTTTAGATTTGAAAGCATTTAATGACACAGCATATATTTAACAGGTAGGGTAAAAGTTGAGAGGTTCAGGTCATACAACTGAGTAGTAAGCCTGAATGACCGCCTCTCTGCTCAGGCCCAGCCTCTGGAGTTCATTCCTATCAATACTGTTTTGATTGTGCAGTAAGATGAAAATTTGTCATTACAGTCTTTACAGTGACAGAGAAATTCACACTATGTATCAAACAGCAAGGTAATGAAGCAAATTATCAGCAACAGAAAGGTAATGAAGCAAATTATCAGCAACGCACAAGCAAGTAGTCATTAGGGTAACATTACTTTGTCCAGTAAATGTTTCTTTTCCACTTGTACACTTACTAATGATTTAAACTGTTTATTATACATCTGGTTTTATTATACTTTGTACTAGAATTATCTCAAATATACAATATAATGTATTTCAGGAAAAAAATTGAAATTACAGATTATTTAAAACAGTATCAGTTTTCTATTCCTTCTTGTATACCAAGATTCTTAACTGTTGTCAGAGCTGATGCAGAAAAGTCACATCAAGAGGCAGTGTTAGTCACTCAGAGGCAAGAAGAGGTTCATTTTCCTGGAGGTGAGTTGTTAGACTGACAATAATTGTGGTTTGTATGCTGTAAAAACAATACAAAACAAGACATACACACACACACTTTTTATTGAAGTATATACAGAAAAGTGCACATTTAATAAGGATACAGTGAGAGGAGTATTTCCACACTGAGCTACTCATGTAACCACACCAAGAGACATTATCAGTATGTCCCTTTCCAGCATTACAATTCCCAACAGGACCACTATCCCAGATTCTAATAATATCCATTAGTTTTAGTTGCTTTGACATTTAATGTAAATGGTATCATACAGTGTATCATCTTTTGTGCTTGGCTTCTTTCACTCAGCATTATTTTTGTGAGCTACATCCATTTTGTTGCATGTTTGTACTTGTTGCTGTAGAGTACTCTCTCATATGAATATATCTCAATTTTTATACCCATTTAGGGATATAAGGGACACTTGGGCAGGTTTTTTTTTTCTTATTAACCTCCCTTAACCTTTATTAGCACCCCTCACTCCCACTCTGCTCCTCCAGAACCAGACGTTTCCTTTGGGCACTTTATAATCTGTATTTTTAATAGAGCTTTCATGAACATTCTAGTACATTCTTTGGGTGACTACATGTATGTGTTTCTGTTGGGTATATACCTAGAAATGGAATTACTAAGTCATAATAAAGTGCATGTTCAGCTTTGATAGATACTGCCAGTTTCTAAAGTGTTATACCAACTTTCGTCTGTTTTTTTTAACTGTGAGTGGCACAAAAATTTCCACTTAGCTCTTGCCTGAAGTACTTCCTTTCTTCCTTCTTGTCTTAAAGTGCCTGTGTTTTGGGTAACAGCAAGGCTTTCTGCCAAGTCCCAGTAAGTAGAGGTTGTAGAATAAAAGAAAGGAGGAAATTAGGGAATAGGCCTCAGTATTTAAAAATTACCTGAGATTGTCGTATGACTCGGGCCCTAAGTCTCTTTAGCTCTTATTCTCTATCCAAGTACCAGCTCCTATTTAACTCTATGCCCCACTCAAGAATTTGACCCTAATTCTCACTTTCCCCAAAGCTCCCAACCACCTCAGACTCCTGCACCAAGTCATAGAAAATGGATCTTTGGGCCCCTTGTGCATTGGGAGTTGGTTCTGTAGTATCTGAAGTTTGGCCTTCTTGTCATATTTTCTCAAGGAAATAGTGTTAGGTGACTGGGTTGAATTCTACAGCTGGGATAGTAACATAATGGTTGATAAGCCTTTTAGGGCTGTCTGTAATCTAACCTGCATGTATCACATTACACCCATAGGAAAAGCAGTTTTAACAACTGATTATTTTTTTTTAAGTGCTGGGAATCCAGATGGATAATAAATTGGGAACCCCTTGTATTTATATATCAAACCTCAGTGTTCTTAATTTATAATAATTAGAAGCCATAAATAAATTAATGGACTGCTGAAGGCTGTCTTCCTAATGAGAGCCAATTGTATAAAAAGCTGAGTTATCAGAGGTGAGAACACATTCTGTGAGCATTTGGAAAAGAAGGCAATATCTCTGTGCTTGACTCTAGGATATATGGCTAAGATCAGCACCTGAGCTGGTCTCTGATTACGCATATTCATCTATTAGCCTTCTGCCATTAATCTCATTTCTCACAGAGAAGGGAGTTCCAACTGTAGGGTTTTCAACTGTTTTTCTGGAGAAAGCAGTCCTTTATGACATTAAACAATGCATACCTTCCCACAGCTTCGAGTCCCTTGCTGAATATGGGGAAACGTGCACATGCCAGTTTTACTTGATGAACCCCACAGTACTGAAGAGACCACAACTACACTGTTTATTTTATTAAAATCTCCACTACTGTAGCTCCTATTGCATTACCCTAATGTTGAAAATTAAAATTATATAACTCAGTTAACTGCTGATCTCCAACTGTTAAAAAACAAAACAAAACAAAACAAAAACCTAGATAAAGCTAGTCAGTTGTGTCTAAGTTGGATAGACCCATAACCACTTCTGACTCATTGGAGAAAACTGCTGACTGAGAGTTTGTGCATGCTTGGGAATGAATGCTTGAAATAATATAATTGTATGTTTACATTTTACTTGTGATGTCCAGTATTAGCTCTAATTATACTCATCTATTACTTTGAATTAAAAGATACCTTCTGGGGGAGGATTCTGGGAAGATGATGAAGTAAGAAGCATCAGGAATCCATGTCCCCAACCAGACAACAATAGCACTGGCAGAATATGTCAGATGTAACTATTGGGGAACTCTGCAGTCTATTGAAGGCTTAGCTTGGCAGCAGTCACCCATCCCCCAACTCCCAGGTGTGGCAGGCAGCTGTACATGTGTTCCTGAAGCAGCTTGCGTGTAGTTTTGGGGAGCCAGAGTGGGAAATAAGACCCTCTCCTTCAAATACGGAAGATCAGTGATCTGATCACTGATTGCTGCTTCTGATCTTAGAGGTAGAGTCATAGAAGCAGGCAACAGTGTTGTTGCATCTCCTCCCATTGTTTCAAGACCCTTCCCCTCAGGCTGAATTGACTTCTAGGGGATTTAAGGGGCCAACACCTTCCCTCCCCACTTTCATTTTTCTCTTTTCCTCCATTAGGATCCAGATGTTAAAGACATTCAAAAGCAGCTGCATATACAGAGGAAATTAGAAAGTCACCGCCCATGCCCTGGGAAAGGCATAGGCTCAGAAAAGACATGAAAAGACCTTAAGTTTACACCTCAGGCTAATCCTTGGCACAGAGACACACTACAGCAACCAAAATAAAACAACAACAACAAACAACAGATCTTGAGGGAAGGGGGAAAATTTGATCTCCAGAATTACCAGATTATTAGATTCAAATGTTTCATTTTCAACAAAAAAATCACAAAGCATACAAAGAAACAAGAAAGTATGTCTCATTCAAAGGAAAAAATAAAGCAACAGAAACTGTCCTTGAGAAAGACCTGATGGGAGATTTACTAGATAAAGAACTGTCTGAAAGATGCTAAAAGAACTAAAGGAAGACATGGAGGACATAAAGAAAAATGATGTATAACAAAAGGGAAATATCAATAAAGAGACAAAAAACCTAAGAAGAATCCCAAAAGAAATTCTGTAGCTGAAAAGTACAATAACTGAAAAAAAAATTCATTAGAGGAATTCATAGACAAATTTGAGCAGGCTATTAAAGAGTCAGCAAACTTGAAGACAGGACAACAGAAATTATCAAGTCTGAAGAATTGAAAGAAAATGATCAAAGAAAAGTGAACAGAGGCTATAGAACACCATCAGATAGACCAACATATGCATTTGGGAGTCCCAGAAAGAAAAGAGAGTGAAAGAGGCAGAGAGAATATTTGAAGAAATAATGGCTAAAATTTCTTAAACTTGATACAATACATTAATATGAACATCTGAGAATCTCAACAAACTCCAAGTAAGATGAACTCAAAGAGACCTACAGCAAAACACATTATAACCAAAGTGTCAAAACCAAAGACAAATAGAGAAACTTAAAAGCAGCGAGAGAGAAGTGACTCTTCACATACAAGAGATCCTTGATAAGATAATCAGCAGATTTCTCATTGGAAACTTTGGAAACCAAAAGACAATGGACTGATATATTTATAGTGCTAAAAGGGACCAAAAAAAGCCAACAAGAATCATATATCTGGCAAAACTGTGCTTTGAAAATGAGAGAGCAGTCAAGACCTTCCTAGATAAGCAAAAGCCAAGGAGTTGGTTACCACTAGATCTGAACTGCAAGAAATGCTCAAGGGAGTCCTACAGTGTGAAATGAAAGGATGCTGAACTGTAACTTGAACTTGTATAAAGAAATAAAGATTGAAGTAAAAGTAAACACATGGGCAGTTATGGAATCTGGTATCATTGTAACTTTGGTTTGTAACTCCACATTTTGCTTCTTACATAATTTAACAGACTCATGCATTAAAAAGCAATTAGTTTATGTTTTTGGACACACTATATAAAGATGTAATTTTGTGACATCAACAACTGTAGGGCTGGGGATGGAGCTAAAAGGAGCAGAGTTTTTGTATGGTATTGAAGTTATGGTAGTATAAATTCAAATTAGAGTGTTATAACTTTAGGATGTTAAATGTAATCCCCATGGTAACCACAAAGAAAACTACAGAATGTACACAGAAGGAAATGTGAAGGGAATTAAAATGTTTCACTATAAAAAAATCAACACTAAAGAAGACAGTGATGCAGGATATGAGGGGGAAAAGCTATAAAGCAAATAGAAAAAAACAGCAAAATAAAGTCCCTTCATATCTTTAAATGTAAGTGAATTAAACTCTCCAATTAAAAATCAGAGATTGGCAGAATGGATTTTTTTTGGAATGGTGATTCAACTATACGCTGTTTACAAGAGACTCACTTTAGATTTAAGGACACAAATTGGTTAAAAATGAAAGAACGTAAAAAATATATTCTATGCAAATAGTAACCAAAAGAGAGGTACAGTAAGTCCCCTTACAAACAAGTTCCATTCTGAGAGTGTGTTCACAAGTCCAATTTGTTCATAAGTCCAACAAAGTTAGCCTAGGTACCCAACTAACACAGTCAGCTATATAGTACTGTACTGTAATAGATTTATAATACTTTTCACACAAATAATACATAAAAAACAAACACAAAAAATAAAGAAAGCATTTTTAATCTTACAGTACAGTACCTTGAAAAGTACAGTAGTACAGTACAAGGGCTTGCAAACAGGGACTGACATCAAGTGAACAGGCGAGAAGAGTTATTGACTGGAGGAGGGAGAAGAGCGTCAACAATACGAGATAGAGGGCTAGCTGTAATTTCACTCATTCACATCCTGGGCTTGAAATAAAGATACTGTACTACTGTACTCCATACGTACTGTAAGTAAAGTACACAAAAGCACAACCACCTGTAGAAGATGCACGCACATGACAATGTATGCCAGACACGTGAACTAACTTACATGATTGGACATTCAAACACACTTCTGCATCTTTTAAAGTTCAAAACTTGAATGTTCGTATGTAGGGGACTTATTGTATATACAATGGAACATTATTCAGCCTTAAAAATGAAGGAAATTTTGATATATGCTACAAATATGGATGAATCTTGAGGACATTATGCTAAGTGAAATAAGCTAATCAGAAAAATACAAACACTATATAATTTCATTTATATGAGGTACTTACGGTAGTCAGAATCAGGGATAGAAAGTAGAATTATGGTTTCCAGGGACTGGAAAGAGAGAGGAATGGGGAGTTCTTATCTAATGGGTATAGAGTTTCAGTTTTGCGAGCTGGTAAGTGTTCTGGTGGTGATGGTTGGACAACAGTTTGGATGTATTTAATGCCACTGAAGTGTACGCTTAAAAACGGTTAAGATGGCAAATTTTGTGTTGAGCGTATTTTAGCACAATAAAGAAATTGAAAAAAAGATACTCTCTGATTTTTTTCTTGACTTTTAAACAATGAATTTCATTATCCTTTCTGCAGATAAACTGCTATTCTATTTTATTGAAATCAATGTGGTTTTAGTTGCAGATGTAGTAGTGGGTTGAACAGATTTCGTATTGACCCCAAGACAAATCTGTACAGATGCTTTTATGAACAAATTCTTTTTATCAGCTTTCTGAATAAACATTTTGCTCTTTCCCATAAATTTCGAGGTCCCAGGAGGAAAATTGTTTATATTTTTGGTAAACCGTAGCTCTGCTTATGTGTAATCTTCTTGCTTCTTTAAAAAAATTGCTGGAATTAACAGATAAAATGTGTTCTTAAAAATCAACCATGGAAGTTTTACTGTGTACTTTATAGGTAAAGAATTAAGGAAAGAACCAGAGACAGAATCCTTGACCTTGGGGAACTTAAATCTAGCTGGTGTATGGTTTTAATTAGAGCTCTTCAGTTTTAGTGGCAGAAACCCAATTTAAGTGGACTTAAGGAATGTAAGAAATTGATTGTTCAGCTCTGGTGGACATCCCTTCTGCACCTAACACTTCCGTTCTCACTGGCCCGACTGCTGATTTCCAGCACCTGTGACTCTTTACCTGCAGGCTCTTTTGGCCTTGAGTGGGGGAGGCTGGAAGTGCTCTAGAATTAATAATTAGGAGCATTCATCAACCAGCGACAGGTGTTGGTGGATATACACCCCAGCTCCCTTGCCTCTCAGGCAGGATAACTGAAGCATGTGTTCTATATTGGAGTTCCCCAGTAGGAGTTGCTTCCTGCTGCCCAGCCTGACAGCTTGTTTGATAATGTACCCTTAATTGGCTTTTTTCTCTTCCCTGTCTCACTAAACTACTCTCCTGCCAGTATTTTCTGGGCTCAATCCCTACACAAACTACTTGCACTATCATCCTTATCTTCGGGACTACTGCTGGGTGAACTCACGCTAAAATAATTGGCTTTTCTAAGTGAGAAGTCCAATGGTAAACTTCGGGACACTGCTGCATCCAGGGGTTTAAATGATATCATTGAGAATGTATGTCTCCTGTTCAGCTCTTCAATCCTTTATCCTAGCTCCATTCTCACTCACTGGCTTCCATCAAGGGGACAAGATAGTTGCCAGCGGTCCATCTGTGGACCATATTCTCTCAGCAACACCAACCCAAAAGAGCTATTCTTCTGTAGGTTTTCTGATAAAAATTGGCATGATTTAATTGCTCTGAATTTAGTTCCTGCCTAACTCTAATTTAATCAGTATGAGATGTGGGATGGAATATGCTGACTGGTTTATACCTAGGTTAAGTATTTAACTCTGGAGCCAAAGTCAGGTCAGGCCAACCCATACCACATTCTCTGTAAATGGATAAATGAGTTTTCCAAGGGAAAATCAGGCTGCTATTTACAGGAAAAAGATAATGGATAATAGAAAGATAACAATTATAGGGAAGCAAGATATTTATATTTCATAACAAAGTACAAAGCAAATATGGATGCCAAATATGGATGACCTTAAAAGGGAGGATTACTACCCAGAACTGAGGAATTGCACCAGGCAGAGGAAGGGAAAGAATGCTAATAATTCCTATTAATCAATTGCTATGGACCTAATTGTGCCCCCCCCATTCATATGCTGAAATTCTAACTCCCAGTGTGATGATATTTGGAGATGGGGCCTTTGGGAGGTAATTAAGTTTAGATAAGGTTAGGAGGGTGGGACCCTCACGATATGATTGACAACCTTATAAGAAGAGACACCAGAGCCTCCTTCCCTCTCTCTCTTTTTCTCTCTCTCTGTCTCTGCCATGTGAGGATGCAATGAGAAGGTAGCCATCTACAAGCCAGGAGGAGAGTTCTCACCAGAACCCAACCATGCTGGCACCCTGATCTCAGATTTTCAACCTCCCCAACTGTGAGGAAATAATTTCTGTTGTTTTAAGCCACCCAGTCTAGGGTATTTTGTTATGCTAGCCCACACTGATTACATGATACATCGATCAATGGCCTCCAGCTGTGAACCATGGCCAATATTTCATGTCTGAAATATCATTTGGTAAATATCGTTTGAAATGAGACATAGAAAAACTCCACCAAAGGTAGCCAATGGCATGCTCTAGTCCTGTTGGAAGAGAGCCATCAATACACATTTTATATTTTGAGCAGAGTATAGTGAAACATGCTTTCTTAGGCAGCAAAAACATCAAAGAGTCTACGGCACACTTTAATTATTTGGTAACGTAAATTCATTTACTTATTTTGTAAGATCTGATGGGTCAGAGTTAATGCAATGTGTAAAATACTATTAAGGGTGGTACTTATGTGATAGAGATTGTGAAATCCACAAGATACTTTGACATAATTTTTACCTCTCTCTGTCCTATATGTCGAAGCAAGAAAACTGAAAGCGGCTTCCTCTGACAACCTGATGACCGCCTTTGGTGCCTGTCATTCTTGATTGAACTGAGCAAGATCTTTGCTGAAAGGAAAGTTCTATGGTCTGAATATTTGTGTCCCCCCATCCTCCACAAATCCATATGTTGAAACCCTAACCCTCCACGGTGATGGTATTAGGTGATTAATTACATTTGGAAGTTAATTAAGTCATGAGGACAGAGCCCTCGTGGATGGGATTAGTGTCCTCATAAAAGAGACCCAAGAAAGCCCTCTTGCCCCTTCTGCCATGGGAGAACACAGTGAGAAGATATTGGTCTACGTGGAAGGGTGTTCTCACTGGACACCAAATCTGCATGTGTCATGAGCTTGGACTTCCCAACCTCAAGGACTGTGAGAAGTAAATGTTCATTGTTTTTAAGCCACCAGTTTAATAGTATTTTGGTATAGCAGCCTGAATGAACTAAGACAGTATATTGAATTTCCTAGCATCAGAAATTTTGATCTCTTATCTATTAAAGGGGGAAACATATCACCTGATAAATTTGTTGTAGTAGAAATATGGAATTAACTTATGTATTTATAACTCATTTTCATAAAGAGTTGTCATTCCTTGTACCTAAAGACATAGAAATAACTATTAAAAACTTAAATAGAAAATGTGTTTCAAGACAAAGAGTATATATAAAATATGCTTACTGGGAGAGTTAAAATAATTGCCATGACTTGAATTCAAATTTGACTTTGAGGTTTTTGGTTGTTAAGGTAAATAGGGAAGATGGCAAATGTTACATTACCAAAATAATCCTCAAGGGAGACTGTATGTCTGTGTGTGTGTATGTGTGTGCTTGTGTGTTTCATAAGTCTTGAGTCAGCTTTGGGTGCTGAGTATTCTGAGTATTCAGCAATGGGGCAATGTGCTCATTGTTTTTGTTTGTTTTCCATCAGTATTTGCATGTTCTGTTTTAGTTTATATTTTTTACTATCTTCTTGCTCAGGCTTATTCTTGAGTCTTAGTCCCACTCTTCTATGGCCCATACACATCCACTTTAATGTGATTGATTGTTTGGTGTCTTTCCACAGATGTAGAAATATGTGTTATATGGCTCTTGCTGTAAGACTTTTGAGAAAGGCAAAAGTTACGCCATTAAAACATGATTACAGGAAAGCTCTTCTGTTAGGGGAAAAGGTAATTTGGGCCAAGTGTTACAGATATCCATTGGTCCTTTTAGATTCAAAGAGAGAAATTAGAGTAGTTAGAAAAATGGATGCTCATGGTCTCTCCAAGTACTGTTTTGCTCATATAGGCCTTTTTTACTTTTAAGAAAGGAATAGCTCAAATATCATCACAGAAGATTATAAAACTCAAATTGCAGCCTGGAGTGTTGCTATTTTCTACCAATATTTCTATATAATTTCTCTCTGTGTTTATAGGGAGGACACCAAGTGTATTAAAAAAGGAAAGGATTTGGAGTTGGACAGACCTGTGTTCAAATCATGGCTCTGTCATTTATGAACTGCATGAAACTATGGTCTGTAACATTCTTCAGATCTCTAAGCCTCACTAGCCTCACTTATAAGGTTGGTTTGATAACACCTTTCACAAATTTGTGAGGATTAAATGAGATCATTAATTTATATACATCTGATAGCTCACAGCTCAATACATATTTTTAAATGAATAAAGGACCCTCAGAGAATATGATTATGATGATGGCAATGATGATTTTTTAAAGAAAAATACTGACTGAAGGACAGAAACAGGTACAGAATAGTAATTAAATAACAATTTCAACAGACCTATAAGAATTTGGTTTGTCATCATCAAAAATATTTTTAAACAAGGAGAGACCATAGAAGCCAAGCTTAACTCAGAGAGCTGGTATATTACTACTAGTAAAAATTGGTCCAATGATTCATTTTCTACTTTGAAGTAATTGAAAAGAAATAGAATGATTAATTTTTCTCAAAAAGAAAGAAATACGCAATCATGAAGTGAGTTTCCTCCATATTTCTTTGTGGGAAAATCGTATGACCTTTTGCTTCTCTGTCCCCCTGGGGCACAGGAAATATGCTTTTGGTGGCTCTGGGCCATTTTACTTTATTCCTTACAAGGAAGAAATTCAAACTAGAAAATTTTCTCAAGAATTCAGGCTGCCCTTTGAATAGCTAAAACATACTTGTTTGTGGTTTATTTCTTCTCAAATATCTGTTACATATATTAAGCAAATCCATTGCTTTAAGAAGAGAGAGACAAAGTCATTCAGAAAGGCTGACAATAAAAGGAAGAACAAAGTCAACCTAGGCAAATGCAAACAAAAAGAAAGCAAGGATTGTCATATTTATATCAGTCAAATCTGAACTTAGAGTCAAGTGAATTAAATGAGGCAACAGAGGGAATTTTACAGTGATAAACATTATGATCCATGATGAAGAATAAGTATGCATCAACTAACATAGCTTCCCATAAAGCATAAGTTAAAAACTACCAGACGTACAAGGAGAAATAGATGGAAACACAACTGTAACAGTCTCTTATAGCACATGACCAATCAATTCACCAAAAAAAAAAAAAAAAAAAAGATATGAAAAACCTAACTATAAAACAATTTCAGAAATTGGCCATTAATTTTGCTACAAAGAAAATCATAATTAATTTCCAAAGATAGAAAGAGTACAGAGAACGTTCTCCAATCAGATTATAATAAAACAAGAAATTAATCACAAAACAACAACAAAATGTTAAGACAATATGGTCTGAAAGTTCATATAAACCTCAGATAAAAAAGGAAATCAAAACCCACATTAAAGAATTTCTCTAAAATATTATTACTAAGACTATAAACATCTGAAGCTATGGGATAATTCTAAAGTGTTTTAGAAAAAATTCACGGTCCTAATAATTATGTCGATAAACAAGAATAAATGAAAATGAACAAATAAGTGACATAGCTAATTCAGAAAATTAAAAACAATAAAAGAATGAACTAAATAAACTTTAAAAACAGAAAGAAATTACTACTAATAAATGAGAAGTCAAAAAATACTTGAAAAATAAGTCAAAGTTCTGGTTATTTA
Organism: Balaenoptera borealis; assembly: GCF_965194805.1. Taxonomy (NCBI): domain Eukaryota; kingdom Metazoa; phylum Chordata; class Mammalia; order Artiodactyla; family Balaenopteridae; genus Balaenoptera; species Balaenoptera borealis. The sequence continues at coordinate 58,854,057 of NC_138876.1, read as the reverse complement.
CAAAAATGACATAAACATGTTCAAAAGTCAACATGTTCATTCACCAAAGAATACAAAGTTAGTTTAATATTAGAAAATTAATTAATTTAATTTATGCTTTCATAGATGATCATATCATCATATGCAAAAAACATGTTTGATAAGATTCAATTCCCAGTCAACATAAAAAAAAAAGTTCTTAGTAAAACAGGAATGGGAATAAAACTTTCTTTAGACAGATAAAAGGTCTCCAGAAACACCTCAGCCAACACCATAATTAATGGTGACATATTGAAACCATTCCCTTTTAGATTAAGAATAAAGCAAGGATGTCTTTTATCACTATCCTTCTTCAACATTCTACTGGTTATCCCAATCAATGCAGAATGATAAGAAAAAATTGACAAATATCCAGCCTAGAAAGGATGAAGTGCCAGTATGATAGTCTGCGAGGCCCTGACTTTCTAGTCCTGGGTCCTACTTCTGACCTTATTATTTGTGTTCTGCCAAGGCTTACTGCCCTCTTGTTGTCCCTGTAAGAAGCCAGTCACGCTCATAGTTCAGAACCTGTGCACTTGCTGTTCCCTCTGCCTAAGGTTCTCTGTGTAAATCCTTCAGATTCTTGCAAAAAATGTCTGTTTCTCAGGGTGACCTTCTCTGACCACCCTATTTAAAAATTAAACCACCTTCTCCCTTCCTCTTCCTTCTAGCATTCCCCTTCTCCCTTCCTTTCTTTATTTTCTCCAAAGCATTTCTTGCCATCTAACAGCCGTTTATTGTCTATTATTTATTGTCTGTCTCTCCCTAAGAGAATATAAACTCCATTTAAGCTGTTGTTTTTTTTTTTATTTTTTATTCATTACTAAATTCCCCTTGAATGGTGCCTGGAACAGAGAAGGCATTTAATATTTATTATATAAATGAATGAAATCTAGAAAATCTAAAAGATTCTATATTAGAATGAATAAGAGTTTAGAAAAATTGCTTAAAACAAAATCAACATAGAAAGTTACATGAATTTCTCTACAACACCCCAGTCAGCTAGAAAATATAAATGAAAAAAAATTACTTTTTAATAAAAGTAACAACAAATTTAAGAGACCTAGGACTTTTAAGTTAAAAACTGTAAACTAGTGTTAAAGGCATAAAATAAGACTGAAATAAATGGATTAATAGATCATGTTCTTGGATAGAAACTCAACATGATAAAGATTTCATCTTTCTCCAAACTGATCTTCAGATTCAAAGCAATTCCAATAAACGTTTCAACAGGGTTCTTTTGGTGGAAATATGACAAGTTGATTTTAACATTTTAATATGGAAGACAAAAGGGCCATGAACAACCACTCCTAAAGAAAAAGACGGACCGTGGGACCTTCCTTATCAGAAACCATGATAAAACTATTGTAATTAAGACAGTATGATATTGGTGCATGGAGAGCCAAGGAGACAAATAGAACTGAGAGGAGATGCCAGAAACAAACTCACACACATATCAAAGTAGATTTATGATGTAGTGGCTAATGCAGATTCATGAGTTAAGGAGATAATTGGTTTTAATGTAGTTGAATTTACCAATATTTTTCTGATAATACTTGTGCTTCTGGTGTCTTGTTAAAGAATTTCTTTAAGACTGTAATGATAAAGATATTCTCCTAAATTACCTTTAAAATTTTTATAGTTTTTCCTTATATTTACATTTTTAATCCACTTGAAACTGAGATTTTGTTCATAACGTAAGGTTGGAACCCACTTTTATTTATTTGTTTGTTTATCTCGCAAGAAGAATCAATTGTTGCAGCCTTTCTTTGCTTCACTGATTTGCAATACCCATTCTGTCATAAATCAGGTTTCTGAATGTCTGTGGGTGTGTTTCCTGGGCTCTCTATTCTGTCCTGTATAAATATGAAGATGCCTTACCTCATTAGTCATAGAAATGCAAATTAAAATCATTTCATATATACCAAGTTGGCAAAATTAAAAGGCCAGATAATATCAGGTGTTTGCACAGATATAAAACAGAGATGCTTACCCATTGCTGGTGAGAGTGTAAACTAATAGGATTATCTTAGAAAAGTTTGGCATTGCCTAGTAAATTTGAATATTCTGAACCAGCAATTCAATTCCTAGATATATTCCTTAGGAGAACTCTTGCACATGTATATCAGGGATGTGGAAATAATGTCCACAATAGCATTGTTTGTTAACCAAAAACCTGGAAATAAACCAAATCCCTGATAACCTGAATAAATAACTTATATTTGTATCATAGAAGAAACACAGCAATGGAACTGAGCTAACTTCAGTTACTTGAGTCAACATGGAGAAATCTCAGAAATACATCATTAGGGAAAGAAGCAGTCACTGTAGAATACATAAAGTATAAAGTATGAAGAATAGATGATTAGGAATATACACAGAAGTGATAAAACTATAAAGGAACACAAGGGAATGATTAATTTAAAATGCAGGATGATGGTTATTTCTGGGGTTGATCGGGATGAGAGGGGGATGTGTTCAAGGGGTATCTAGCCTTTACGGTGGGTACATGCTTTTAAAAAATTATTCATTATACCTATAAATCTGTATGATTTTTTATATATGTGATATGTTCTACAATAACAATACTTTAAAAAGGAAGTGACTAAATACAATATGATGAATTCTACCTAAGAATTATTTTTTAAAATGTATCATGGAAGGAGATTAGAATAATTCAATAAACAATTGCTTAGAAAGCAAATCAAGGTTTGTAGTGGGCAAGTTTAAGCCAGGAACCAGGGCAAAGGGAACTGGATGGTTTTATGGTCAGGGTCAGGACACTGAGAGAGCCAAGTGACCCTCCCTACTCTCAGGACAACAGACTGGACATCAGAGGACAAATGACCCCCATGTAGTATTAATGATGCACTGGCAATTTTATTACTTAATTCTGGTGTGTGTGGTCTGCATGAGGAGGACCACTTATCCTTCTGAATGTATTGATGATTAAAATAGCACTCCTTATTTATTCCAACATAATTTAAAAGCTAGTTATAAGTCCCATGTTTGCACAATTATTTTCATTGGTTTCATTTTTCAGTGGATTGCTTCAGAGAAAGCCACCTTAAACTTTTCCATAAAATTTCTCCGAATTATATTATAAAATTAGTTGTGTCTTATATTTCCACAAACAAGGTTATGAACAATCTTGTTTGATTTTTTTATTAACAAAAAATTATTCCCTCAGGGCCCCTAAATTTAGTCATCTATTTATGGTTCTCAGCTTGGTTTATACCTTGCAGTAAGTAAATTCAGCTGTTACCCATTTCCTTGAGATAGCAGTAAACTTGATCTGTAGCATAAGAATATTTGATTGAAAGATTTCCTTCTCAAACAAAAAAGAAGTTAAAAAAATCTCAATTGTTCCTCTCCAAAGACAGGTTAAACTTGGTACTGGACTCGTTTTTTTTGCAAATAATCTGTGTGCTTCAGCACTGTAAATGAAGAAATATGTATAGAGCTGCTGTTCCTCATATTCACACATCTGCTTCTCCAGGGCTTGTCAATCTTGTGCCCCGAGGAGGAGGAGGGCATGATGTTGTAGTTCTCTCTCTACCTCCCCTACTATCCTCTCACTCTCCTCCAAATCATTTGTCACAAGGTTGTAAATCTCCCTTCACTTATCTTCCACTCACTTTCTGCGGGAGTAGTCCAAGTATTGGACTAAATTTGTGGACTCTAAGAGTTCCAATGATACAGAAGCCCCCAGGCAGTCACTGATGTTTTCTCAATTTCATTCAGAAGTTGGGTACAGACATCATGTATACTCCTTGCCAGCTCCTTGGGGCTCTTTTTTCTGAATTCCTTTAGTCTTGGCCTCTTAGTTTTCTGGGAACTCTTTCAGGACACAGTGGGCAGAGTAAACAACAAAGAATGGAACCAAGTGCACGTTCTGATTCTGAGAAAGCCCCTCCTCTGCGGCAAGAATTCAAGCATGAGGATACAGGTGGGAGAGGGTGTGCAGAAGAGAGCACATTGTTTACCAGCTCTCTGCAATGTTGAAGAAAATTACTTTAGATATTGGCAGAAATAGAGATTTCTTTAGTGCATTGGGTCCACATAGATACTTTTTTTTTTCAGTTGAGAATTTGGACTGTTTCTTCAAGGTAGATTAGCAGACTTGTTTACTGAATCTTCAGCATCCATACTTAGCACACTTACAATAGTCCTTGTAACATGGGCATCCTTGCCCTGCAAGGAAAATCTGTAAGGAAAGTTTGAATTGGTCAAGTGATAAAATCTACTCTGAAAAAAGATAAGGTTTCATGAATTCCATCATTTGATGCTGAAAACATGAATAGGTGATTTTAGTCTCTGGCACTATTCACAAATAGCTTATGTCCAAAGCATAGATGGATTATCAATGAATTTTTAGCACAAGTCACACAATGCTGCTGGCAGAAATTCACTCAAAAAAACCATGTGTCTCTGACAGTGTGTTGCTAGGAATTCTATCACAGATTATTATGAGGTGATGTGATGCGAAAAACATAAACCAAACATGAAAAATAAATTCATTCTATAATAAGTCCAGAGAAGCTTAAATAAAATCAGGCAATAAATGTGGTGATAAGACATGAAATTTATTAAGTTCCTAAGAACAAGGCTGTCAAACTCCCAGGAACAAATCTTGGAATGTGAAAATCAACTTTCTTAAAATTAATTTAAGAAATAATAAAATAAAAACTGATTTTGTTAACTAACTCTATTAAATAAAAAAATTATTTATCAATTTACCTTAAATTAACAAAACCAGTGTCACACTTATTACCACATGCTAGTATATGAAATACCTTAAATAAAGATTCCCCCATTTTAAAGTGTTTTAAATTCCCTTTTCATTTAGTTTTTGTTTAGAGTTTGTATTTGTGGGGGTGGGTGGTGGGAAATATGAGATAGGAGGCACTTATGAAACATTTACTGAGTGGCACTTATGCTTTCCTGGTCAAATGAAATAATTCAAAGAAGAACGCATTGTTTTCCTGTCCCAGATACTAGGGCACATTGCCCTGGCGGCCGCAGCTGGTTGCAGCCTCCACCTTCTTTCAGCACTTCCAGAAGCAGCCTACTGGGAGGCACCCCTTCCTCAGGAGCCCCTTCTCTAAACCCCTGGTCCCAGTAGCAGCTGGGGTTTAGAGAAGAGCCGTGTGGCTGACAGGGTCTTGGTGCTCTGTCTGGGTGTCAGGGCTGTGCCTCTGAGGTGGGAGAGCCGAGTTAGGACATTGATCCACCAGAGACCTCCTGGCTCTACATGATATCAAACGGTGAAAGCTCTCCCAGAGAGCTCCATCTCAATGCTAAGACCCAGCTCCACTCAACAACCAGAAAGTTATGGTGCTGGACACCCTATGCCAAACAGCTAGCAAGACAGGAACACAACCCCACCCATTAGCAGAGAGGCTGCCTAAAATAATAATAAGGTCACAGACACCTCAAAACACACCACCGGATGTGGTCCTGCTCACCAGAAAGACAAGATCCAGCATCATGCACCAGAACACAGGCAACAGTCCCCTCCACCAGGAAACCTACACAACCCACTGAACCAACTTTAGCCACTGGGGTCAGACACCAAAAACAACGGAAACTATGAATCTGCAGCCTGCGAAAAGGAGACCACAAGCACAGTGAGTTAAGCAAAATGAAAAGAAAGAGAAACACACAGCAGATAAAAAGTAAGGTAAAAAACCACCAGACCAAACAAATGGAGAGGAAATAGGCAGTCTACCTTAAAAAGAGTTCAGAGTAATGATAGCAAAGATCATCAAAAATCTTGGAAATAGAATGGAGAAAATACAAGAAACCTTTTAAAAAGACCTAGAAGAACTAAAGAGCGAATAAGCAATGATGAACAACACAATAAATGAAATTAAAAATTCTCTAGAAGGAATCAATAGCAGAATAACTGAGGCAGAAGAATGGATAAATGACCTGGAAGATAAAATAGTGGAAATAACTACCGCAGAGCAGAATAAAAAAAAAAAAGAATGAAAAGAATTGAGGACAGTCTCAGAGACGTCTGGGACACCATTAAATGCACCGACATTCAAATTATAAGGGTCCCAGAAGAAGAAGAGAAAAAGAAAGGGACTGAGAAAATATTTGAAGAGATTATAGTTGAAAACTTCCCTAATATGGGAAAGGAAAGAGTCAATCAAGTCCAGGAAGCACAGAGAGTCCCATACAGGATAAATCTAAGGAGAAACACGCCAAGACACATATTAATTAAACTATCAAAAATTAAATACAAAGAAAAAATATTAAAAGCAGCAAGGGAAAAACAACAAATAACACACAAGGGAATCCCCATAAGGTTAACAGCTAATCTTTCAGCAGAACCTCTGCAAGCCAGAAGGGAGTGGCAGGACATATTGAAAGTGATGAAAGGGAAAAACCTACAACCAAGATTACTCTACCCAGCAAGGATCTCATTCAGATTCGACGGAGAAATTAAAACCTTTACAGACAAGCAAAAACTAAGAGAATTCAGCACCACCAAACCAGCTTTACAACAAATGTTAAAGGAACTTCTCTAGGCAGGAAGCACAAAAGAAGGAAAAGACCTACAATAACAAACCTAAAACAATTAAGAAAATGGTAATAGGAACATACATATCAATAACTACCTTAAATGTAAATGGATTAAATGCTCCAAACAAAAGACATAGACCAGCTGAATGGATTCAAAAACAAGACCCGTATATATACTGTCTACAAGAGACCCACTTCAGACCTAGGGACACATACAGACTACAGACTGAAAGTGAGGGAATGGAAAAAGATACTCCATGCAAATGGAAATCCAAAGAAAGCTGTAGTAGCAATTTTCATATCAGACAAAATAGACTTTAAAATAAAGACTATTACAAGAGACAAAGAAAGACACTACATAATGATTGAGGGATCAATCCAAGAATAAGAAATAACAGTTGTAAATATTTATGCACCCAACATAGAAGCACCTCAATACATAAGGCAAATGCTAACAGCCATAAAAGGGGAAATCGACAGTAACACAATCATAGTAGGGAAATTTAACACTCCACTTTCACCAATGGACAGATCATCCAAAATGAAAATAAATAAGGAAACACAAGTTTTAAATGATACATTAAACAAGATGGACTTAATTGATATTTATAGGACATTCCATTCAAAACCAACAGAATACACTTTCTTCTCAAGTGCTCATGGAACATTCTCCAGGATAGATCATATCTTGGGTCACAAATCAAGCCTTGGTAAATTTAAGAAAATTGAAATTGTATCAAGTATCTTTTCTGACCAAAATGCTATGAGACTAGATATCAATTACAGGAAAAAATCTGTAAGAAATACAAACACATGGAGGCTAAACAACACACTACTTAATAACCAAGAGATTACTGAAGAAATCAAAAATACCTAGAAACAAATGACAATGAAAACACGACATCCCAAAATCTATGGGATGAAGCAAAAGCAGTTCTAAGAGGAAGTTTATAGCAATACAATCCTACCTCAAGAAACAAGAAAAATTTGACATAAAAAACCTAACCTTACACCTAAAGCAATTAGAGAAAGAAGAACAAAAAAAACCCAAAGTTAGCACAAGGAAAGAAATCATAAAGCTCAGATCAGAAATAAATGAAGAGGTAATGAAGGAAACAATAGCAAAGATCAATAAAACTAAAAGCTGGTTCTTTGAGAAGATAAACAAAATTGATAAACCATTAGCCAGACTCATCAAGAAAAAAAAAGAAGACTCAAATCAATAGAATTAGAAATGAAAAAGGAGAAGTAACAACTGACCCTGCAGAAATCAAAGGAGCATGAGAGATTACTACAAGCAACTACATGCCAATAAAATGGACAACCTGGAAGAAATGGACAAATTCTTAGAAAAGCACAACCTTCCAAGACTGAACCAAGAAGTAGAAAATATAAAGAGACCAATCACAAGCACTGAAATTGAGACTGTGATTAAAAACCTTCCAACAAACAAAAGAAGGACCAGATGGCTTCACAGGTGAATTCTATCAAACATTTAGAGAAGAGCTAACACCTATCCATCTCAATCTCTTCCAAACTAAAGCAGAGGGAGGAACACTCCTAAACTCATTCTACGAGGCCACCATCACCTTGATACCAAAACCAGACAAAGATGTCACAAAGAAAGAAAACTACAGGCCAATATCACTGATGAACATAGATGCAAAAACCCTCAACAAAATACTAGCAAACAGAATCCAAAGCACATTAAAAGGATCATAAACCATGATCAAGTGGGGTTTATCCCAGAAATGCAAGGATTCTTCAGTATACCCAAATCAATCAATGTGATAAACCATATTAACAAATTGAAGGAGAAAAACGTATGATCATCTCAATAGATGCAGAAAAAGCTTTTGACAAAATTCAACACCCATTTATGATAAAAACCCTCCAGAAAGTCGGCATAGAGGGAACTTACCTCAACGTAATAAAGGCCATATACAACAAACCCACAGCCAACACTGTTCTCAATGGTGAAGAAGTGAAACCATTTCCCCTCAGATCAGGAACAAGACAAGGATGTCCACTCTCACCACTATTATTCAACATAGTTTTGGAAGTTTTAGCCACAGCAATCAGAGAAGAAAAAGAAATAAAAGGAATCCAAATCGGAAAAGAAGAAGTAAAACTGTCACTGTTTTCAGAGGACATGGTACTATACATAGAGAATCCTAAAGATGTTACCAGAAAACTACTAGAGCTAATCAATGAATCTGGTAAAATAGCAGGATATAAAATTAATGCACAGAAATCTCTTGCATTCCTATACACTAAAGATGAAAAATCTGAAAGAGAAATTAAGGAAACACTCCTATTTACCACTGCAACAAAAAGAATAAAATACCTAGGAATAAACCTACCTAAGGAGACAAAAGACCTGTATGCAGAAAACTATAAGACACTGATGAAAGAAATTAAAGATGATACGAACAGATGGAGAGATATACCATGTTCTTGGATTGGAAGAATCAACATTGTGAAAATGACTATTTTACCCAAAGCAATTTACAGATTCAATGCAATCCCTATCAAACTACCACTGGCATTTTTCACAGAAATAGAACAAAAAAATTTCACAATTTGTATGGAAACGCAAAAGACCCCGAATAGCAAAAACAATCTTGAGAAAGAAAAACGGAGCTGGAGGAATCAGGCTCCCTGACTTTAGACTATACTGCAAAGCTACAGTAATCAAGAGAGTATGGTACTGGCACAAAAACAGAAATATAGATCAATGGAACAGGATAGAAAGCCCGGAGATAAACCCACGCACATGTGGCCACCTTATTTTTTGATAAAGGAGGCAAGAATATACAATGGAGAAAAGACAGCCTCTTCAATAAGTGGTGCTGGGAAAACTGGACAGCTACATGTAAAAGAATGAAAATAGAACACTGCATAACACCATTCACAAAAATAAACTCAAAATGGATTAAAGAACTAAATGTAAGGCCAGACACTATAAAACTCTTAGGGGAAAACATAGGCAGAACACTCTATGACATAAATCACAGCAAGATCCTTTTAGACCTACCTCCTAAGGAAACGGAAATAAAAACAAAAATAAACAAATTGTTCCTAATGAAACTTAAAAGCTTTTGCATAGCAAAGGAAACTATAAAGAAGACAAAAAGAGAACACTCAGAATGGGAAAAATTATTTGCAAATGAAGCAACTGACAAAGGATTACTCTCTAAAATTTACAAGCAGCTCAATATCAAAAAAACAAACAACCCAATCCAAAAATGGGCAGAAGACCTAAATAGACATTTCTCCAAAGAAGATATACAGATTGCCAACAAACATATGAAAGGATGCTCAACATCACTAATCATTAGAGAAATGCAAATCAAAACTACAATGAGGTATCATCTCACATGGGTCAGAATGGCCATCATCAGAAAATCTACAAACAAACAATAAATGCTGGAGAGGGTGTGGATAAAAGGGAACCCTCTTGCACTGTTGGTGGGAATGTAAATTGATACAGCCACTATGGAGAACAGCATGGACATTCCTTAAAAAACTAAAAATAGAACTACCATACGACCCAGCAATCCCACTACTTGGCATATACCCTGAGAAAACCATAATTCAAAAAGTGTCATGTACCATAATGTTCATTACAGCTCTATTTACAATAGCCAGGACATGGAAGCAACCTAAGTGTCCATCGACAGATGAATGGATAAAGAAGATGTGGCACATATATACAATGGAATATTACTCAGCCATAAAAAGAAATGAATTTGAGTTAATTGTAGTGAGGTGGATGGACCTAGAGTCTGTCATACAGAGTGAAGTAAGTCAGAAAGAGAAAAACAAATACTGTATGCTAACACATATATATGGAATCTAAAAAAAAAAAAAAAAAAAAAAAAAGGTTCTGAAGAACCTAGGGGCAGGAAAGGAATAAAGAATGGACTTGAGGACACAGGGAGGGGGAAGGGTAAGCTGGGAAGAAGTGAGAAAATGGTATGGACATATATATACTACCAAATGTAAAGTAGATAGCTACTGGGAAGCAGCCACATAGCACAGGGAGATCAGCTCTGTGCTTTGTGACCACCTAGAAGGGTGGGACAGGAATAGTGGGAGGGAGACGCAAGAGGGAGGAGATGTGGGGATATATGTATATGTATAGCTGATTCACTTTGTTATAAAGCAGAAACTAATGCACCATTGTAAAGCAATTATACTCCCACAAAGATGTTAACAACAACAAAAAAAGAAGAATGCATAGGTTTCATTGCTAGATTAGACACTGAGTTTAAAGAATAGGGAACAGTGAAAGGGAGGAGAAAAGAATGGATGTGGTTAGAAAGGAGAGAGGACAGTGGTAAGTGTGTACCTAACGATGCAAGTTTTATGAACTGATGATCATTTTCGAAGTTTATTTAAACACACAAAATGGTTGAGTAATTTAAGAACTGTATGAGGCCCCCTGCACAACTGTAGTACTAGTTCCTTCCCAAGCTTCCCTTCTCCCTTGATAAATTATATTGTGCACAGTCTTTTTTTTTCATTTTACTATTTTTAAACAATAACAAAAAACACCAAGGGTGTGTTTTGATTCTGCAGCTGCAGCGGTATTGTTCTCGTCCACTTGATGTGATGGTGGATGCTGAGAATTCAATAGCGATAATGATGATGACTTCTGGCACGCAGCTTTAGAGAGATCTCTGGGGTTTTGCGTGACTTGGGACATGTTTTTCCTGAACCAAAGGGGAGAGTCACGGTTTTCTTACCTTACCTCTTGAGAAATGTCCTATAGTCCTCACAGATACAGAGAGTGACTTGAGCTAAAAGGATGATTATATATTGAAAGAGCTAGTGCTGTTTGATCAGAAGACACAGAGTAGAGATGGGGTAGTCGCAGAGGGAAATAGAAAAACTGACTTGAGACAGTTTTATTAAAATAAAAACAACAAATGAAATAGAAATACCTTCTGATGTTACTGTAAAATGAGACAGATGCAGGAAATCTTAAAAACACTCAATGAGATGTAGGAGCTAGACACTTCTTTTACATTTGGGAAGGCAACATTTATATATTTTCTTAAAATGACAGGAAAAGAAAAAGCACCTCAAACTTCTTCCATGTTTTATAGATTTATTCTTGGCACTGGTATAGAAATCATCCAATCAACGCTTATAACCGCTTCTGTCAGTGAACTAAGATACTTCACATACAGTTGGCAGGAGAGCTCACCTCAAATGTGGGGCTGCTTCATGGATTTTATTTTATTTATTCATTTATTTATTTTATCGGAGTATAATTGGTTTACAATGTTGTGTTAGTTTCTGCTGCACAGCGAAGTGAATCAGCCATACACATACACACAGCCCCTCCCTCTTAGACCTCCCTCCCCCCACATCCCGCCCAACTAGGCCATAGCAGACCACCGGCTGAGCTCCCTCTGCTATACAGCAGGTTCCCACTATCTGTTTTACACATGGTAGTGTATTTATGCTGCATCTATTTTAAAATGCCAGAAATCTCATCTTCCCCAAAATAGCTCTCCCACCAAATGTAAATCTCCAGTATTAGTGTTAATACCGAATTAGATAGCTGCATAGCCTCTATATGGCCATCTGACCCTCTCTTATCAGTTTATCACAAAAGGATACATTTTAGGAGAAGCAAGACTTTACCAAGCCCTGTTGTAGGGGGGTAGGTCCAGGGTCAAAAGGTGAATCATAATACATGCCTGGGAAGGGAACAGTGGTTCCAGAGGGAAGTCGGTGGGATATTTACTACAAGAATTGTTTTTGTATAGTTCCTGCTCCTCCATTACGCTTTAGTGAATGTAAATTTTGGAATTCTGTATTACTCCAGTCTTAAAGGAAGAAATACCTCATCAACTTTTGCTCCTGGGAAATCAAATCTGGAAATTATCAGGGTGAGATACTAAAGAAATTTTCCAGCATTATTTTATCTCCTGAAAAACTATGCCTGAGCTTGAGGTTCTGTTCAGATAAAAATTGGCCAAGAGCCAATTCATTGGTTCTGCACTAGTTCCTCAAGGTCATGGAAAAATTCCAGGAAGGACAGCTTTCTTCCTGCATGTTATCAGGTATGGACTCCACTCTGTTGTTCTGTTCAAATGGTTCAGTTACTGAAAAAAGAATACAAAGAAAAATATGAGCAGAAACATTACTTGCCTTCTCACTAGGCCTTAATGATGTACCTAAAATGGAGCCAAGGCATGGAATTTTTTCAGGTGTATGTAATCTAGTGGAGTCAGCTGCACAGGTGACATCCATGAATAATGCACTGAAATGGTATTGAGAATTTTATGAATATGCGTGTGTGTGTGCATATATATATATATGCCCTTCCTGTGAGAAAGAGTTTATATTTTTCATCAGCTTCTCAAATGGAACCATGACCCAGGAAAGTTTAGGAACTGTCATAGAAGATTTAAAGCTTTGAGTGACTCTGCTCTGAGGGGAAGGGGCTGTAAAGGAGGAATTTATAATGAACACAGTTTAATGATGTTACCTGGTGTAACATTGCGTAAAACAGACACTATGATGTACAGTCATAATTCGTTTGAGTCATGTTGCAATAGGCACAGTCACTTGGCTCCTGCATTGTATGCAGAAACTACATGCTGTTGTAATTTGCACTTCAGGCAGTTAAGGGAATGGAGGTTGATCTGATGGATTACTGAAGTTTACTTCTCTATCAGGAGTTAAGGGGGTTCTTAAAAATGGTGGGGTCTGAATAGTGTGGTTTGAGGGAAGGAGTCTTGATGAAATAAAAATGTCCACTCCTTTTATGTTAGTTTAAATGATTGCTTTTCTAATACTTAGCACTAAAATATGAATGAATTGTAGAATTCCTATCCACTTAACTCCTCTCAGATCTGTTTGTGTTGGTTTGATGGTTATTTAAAGAGAGCTGGTATGGTTTTAGTAGAGGGTGTAGTGAAGATGTTAGTCAAGTCCTGAATAGAGTTACTTATATCACCTTCCATCTTTCCCCTGGTGGTGTAGCACTTAATATTCTGACATAACAGCATTTCATGATTATTGTACCCTGCAACCGAGGTTAAGTGGGAAAAAAATATGAAGAGAGATACGAAATTACTTATTATCTATGTTTGTAAAACCACTGAAAAGAAAACACCAGTGGCTTAATTTAAAAGGGGAAAATAAAAATTTTAAGAGTGAACAATTATTTAGTCATGTAAATTTTATTATAAATAATAATTTCCAATTGTTCTATACACGCAAAATAAAACAAAGATAAGCTGTGGGTAGCATGAATATTAGAAATTCACTTCAAAATATGTAAGTTTGAAAAGAATACTAATTTTATTCAGAAATTCATCTTGACATATTTGGTTATGTTGACTGATTTGATAAAGAAGACAAGATAATTAAATATAATAATATTTTGAAGTACATTTCACCATAATGCTATTTCTTATTGAGTAGTTAAAAGAATCATTAATGCAAAATGGATATTTTAAACAATAGTATTTAATAAGTATTTCTCTATCAGAAAATATAGGCTTAGTTTTTTTCCAGTTACTCTTATCAAAGACTTTAATATAAAACCTAAATACTTCTTAGATAAAAGTGTTTACTCAGCAGTTATTGTACAATGATGAAATGCACCATCTTTAAAAGGCCACATACCTTAGCTGTTATAAATGTGCTTTCTTGACTATTTTTCTGTTAAAGAAAATCCACCCTTTAGTCTACAAAATATAAGCAAGGAGCCAATTATGACCAACATTGTTACTAGGCTAGGCTCTTAAATTATATCCTATGTGCAGGGTGAATAGAATAATGTGGTTGAATCAAATGCTAAATAAGTAGCAATTTATTAAAGAATGTGGATTGCATAGCTGAGATGACATTAAAAGGTATTAAAGCTTAAAGAGAGAATCAAAACCTCTCAGTAAAAAGCAGCAGAAGGATTCTAAAAGTATCCTAAGCTTTGCAAGATCTGGGTAAGACCTAAGACAAAAATCTTACCTAGAGTTTCAAAATATATGAATAATTACATAAAGTAGTGCTTTAAATTTCACAGAGTGCTTTCAAGCAAATTGTTGTATTTAACCCTCACATTAAACCTTTTTTTTGGGCAGGGTCTGTATTTTTTTCACTATAATATTCTCTATGTCTTTACTGTGCCAGGCATAGAGTAGGCTCTCAGTAAAGTTTCAAATGGATGAGTGAAAGAAAGGTAAAGTGACTTGGTCAAAACTATCAGTGTGTAAAGGAACTTGGGTTCACTCTTGGTTTTCTGATTCCAAATCCATGTTCCTTTTTATAATTTTAGCTTTCATCTTTCTATAGAGAAAATGTTTGTTGTGTGTACTTTCCTTTTTTCCTCACTTCTGAACAAAATCTGATGAATTCTACATAACTCATAACCTCTATCACTATTTTTAAATAGTGAAGTTAGGTAGTTTAAATCAGGTGTTGACAAACTTTCTCTATAAAGAGCTAGTTACTAAATATTCTCAGCCTTTTGGGCCTTATGGTCTCTGCTCTGACTCTTCAACTCTGCTGCTGCCAAAAAAAATCATAGACAACAGTCAATGAATGGACACAGCTATGTTCCAATAAAACTTTATTTATGAACACTAATATTTAAATTTCATACAATTTTCTTGTGTCACAAAATATTCTTCTTTTTCATTGAAGTATAGTTGATTTACAAAATTATATTAGTTTCAGGTGTACAACATAGTGATTTAATATTTTTATAGATTATATTCCATTCAAAGTTATAAAATATTGGCTATATTCCCATGCTGTACAATATATCCTTGCAGCTTATTAATTTTATACATAGTAGTTTGTGCCTGTTAATCCCCTACCCCTATCTTGCTCATCTGCCCTTCCTTCTCCCCACTGGTAACTGCTAGTTTGATCTCTACATCTGTGAGTCTGTTTCTGTTTTGTTATATTCATTCATTTGTTTTATTTTTTAGATTCCACACATAAGTAAAAACATACAGTGTCTGTCTTTCTCTATCTGCTTATTTGACTAAGCATAATACTTTCTAGGTCCATCCATGTTGTTGCAAGTGGCACAATGATATTTCATTGTCATTTTGATTTGCATTTCTCTGATGATTAACAATGTTGAGCATCTTATCATGTGCCTGTTGGCTATCTGTATGTCTTCTTTGGAAAAATGTCTATTCAGGTCTTCTGACCATTTTTTAATTGTTTTTTTGTTTTTTGATATTGAATTGTATGAGCTGTGTTTCATATATTGGATATTAACTCCTTATTGGTCATACCATTTGCAAATATTTTCTCCCATTCAGTAGGTTGTCTTTACGTTTTATCAATGGTTTCCTTTGCTGTTCAAAGCTTTTAAATTTAATTAGGTCCCATTTGTTTATATTTGCTTCTATTTGTTTTGCCTTAAGAGACAGATCCAAAAAAGTATTGCCATGATTTGTGGCAAAGACTGTTCTGCCTCTGTTCTCTTCTAGTTTTATGGTTTCCAGTCCTACCTTTAGGTCTTTAATACATTTTGAGGTTTTTTTTTTTTTTGTATATGGTGTTGAAAAAAATGTTTTAATTTCATTATTTTACATGTAGTTGTCCCGTTTTCCCAGTACCACTTATTGAAGAGACTGTTGCTTCTCCATTGTATATTATTATCTCCTGTGTCATAGATTAATTAACCATAGGTACATGGGTTTATTTCTGGCATCTCTATTCTGTTCCATTGATCTATGTGTCTGTTTTTGTGATAGCACCACACTCTTTTGATTACTATAGCTTTGTAGTATAGTTGGTAACGCTCTTCTTTTGATTTTTAAAAACTATTGTAAAGTGTAGAAGCTATTCTTAGTTTGTGGGACAAACAAATACAGGAAGCTGGCTAAGTTGGTTCACAGGTCTTAGTTTGCCAATTCCCGGTTTAAGTAATGAAAGTAACAATAATAAGAGCTCAACTTCCTGTGTAGTAATTAAATAAAATCAGCCTAATCATTCTTTTCTTTTAAATTGAAATATAGTTTACATACCATATTTGGGTGCAGTACATAATGATTTGACATTTGCATACATTATGATATGTCTATTAACCATCTGTCCCCATACAAATTTATTACAATATTATTGACCATATTCCTTATGCTGTATATTACATCCCTGTAACTTATTTAGTATATAACTGGTGGTTTGTACCTCTTAATGCCCCTCACCTATTTTGCTCACCCCCAACCTCTCCCTTCCGGCAAGCACCCATTGTTCTCTGTATCTATGATTCTATTTGCAGTTTGTGTTGTTTTTTAAATTCCATGTATAAATTATATTTGTCTTTGCCTGACTTATTTCACTTAGCATAATACCTTCTAGATCCATCCATGTTGTTGCAAATGGCAAGATTTCATTTTATGGTTGAGTAATATTCCATTGTATGTATATACCACATCTTCTTTGTCCATTCATCTATTGATAGACAGCTTGGTTGCTTCCATATCTTGACCCCTTTCAGTCTATGTCTTTAGATCTGAAGTGAGTCTCTTATAGCAACATATATATGAGTTTTGTTTTTGTGTCCATTCAGCCACTCTATATCTTCTGAGTGAAGCATTTAGTCCATTTACATTTAAGTACTTATTGATAGGTATGTAATTACTGCCATTTTGTTAATTGTTTACTGGTGTTTTTATACTTCATTTTTGTTCCTTTCTTCATTTACTCTCTTCCCTTGTGATTTGATGACGTCCTTAGTGTTATGTTTGGATTCCTTTAATCTTTTTTTGTGTGTGTATCTATTATAGGTTTTTGCTTTGTGGTTACCATGAGGTTTATATATAACAGTCCATATATATGAGATTATCTCAAGTTCAAATGAATTCTAACAACCATGCGTTTTTACTCCCCCAGCCCCTATTTAAAATTTTTGACATCATATTTTACATCTTTTTGTTTTGTGTGTCCCTTAACGACTTATTGTAGATATAGATGATTTTACTACATTTGTTTTATAACCTTCCTACTAGCTTTATAATTGGTTTATTTATTACCTTTACTGTATGCTTGCCTTTACTAACTAGATTTTTCTTTTCATAATTTTTATATTTCTTGTTGTAGTCTTTTCTTTTCCACTTAGAGAAGTCCCTTTAACATTTCTTGTAAAGCCAGTTTAGAGGTGCTGAATTCTTTTAGTTTTTGCTTGTCTGTAAAACTCTTTATCTCTGCTTAAAATCTGAATAATAATCTTGATTGGTAGAGTATTCTTGGTTGTAGGTTTTTTCTTTTCATCTCTTTGAATACCTTGTGCCACTCCCTTTTGGCCTGCAAAGTTTCTTCTGAAAAGTTAGCTCATTGTCTTATGGGAGTTCCCTTGTACATAACTAGTTGCCTTTCCTTTGCTGCTTTTAGATTCTCTCTTTATCTCTAATTTTTGCCATTTTAATTATAATGTGTCTTGGTGTGGACCTCTTTGTGTTCATATTGTTTGGGACTCTCTGCACTTCCTAGACCTTGATATCTGTTTCTCTTCCCAGGTTAGAAAAGTTTTCAGCTGTTATTTCTTGGTTTGGGATTATGTCAGTGTTGAATCTACCTAGGACTTCAGGAAAAGAAATGTCATGACTAAGAGCAGGAAAGTTTTCCTTTCTGAAAATAAAATACTATTTTTTAAAAACAAGATATTTTTGTTTGAAAATTGATGCATCTATGCTGACATAATCAATGACAAGAACAAATCTCAAAGACTAATGTATGCTCTAGGGAAAACATAGACATCATGCCCAGCTTCTATAGGAAAACGAAGAATGAATTCAATGAAAAAGATGCAGAAATGCTGCTGAGGGATGGATGAGGAGTGTTAGGAGAAAGGAGACATTTCCAGAGTTAAACGGGAAAGAAGATGGGGCTTAACTGATTCAGAAAGAGAGGTGTTGGCTTTCTTTTTGGTTGTGTATTGCATTAGTACTGTCAGAAGTGTTTAATAAAATGCTGAAGTACTATCAGAGTATGACTATAAAATAACCTGTCATGTTTCATAAGAAATTGCATGGAAAATATAACTTTAGGATGAGAATCTCTGCATTCATTCATTTGCCATTATTTGTGGTTAGAAGGGAGCTATGAATAAAATGGAAGGTTAAAATCGTAATATTCATTATGGGACCTCTACTTTTTAAAATCAGTTTCAAATGTGTTTTCAGTCCCATTCATTCACTGTAACTCTCAATGAGCATATGTTTCTCTTATTTTGGAGAGGAAAATTAGCGTCAAAATTTTCTTCTGAGAGCTCGGTTCATGATGATTTTCCTGGTCCCAATGAGGACACATCTGTCTGGATTAAATAACTTGTGGTTAACTTGACAATTACTTGTCATTCTACTGAAATGAAGAATGTCTTTACAAATGGTATGATAGGGTTATGTTCCAGTGAAGACCTTGTGAAACATCCTCATGGGAAATATACATTTTGTGTGAAAAACCAGCAGACATCCTCTCGAAATCGTCCTTTGGTCTCATGGAAAGACTGTCATTATTCCAATCCACACATCAGGGTAGGTGAGCATCATCAAACATTCCTATTCATCTGACCTCAAACTTTTTACTCAGAAGGAGGTAAACCATGCAAACATGGCAAGACACAAGTTCTTTTGAAACACCCAGCAGAGTCTGAGATACTGCTTGCTGAGTACAATAAATTTTATATTTAATCTTGAATGTTTGTTTCTTGCACGTGAAGCCCCCACCCCTTCAGTGTTGATTTGGAAGTTACATAAATTGTTCAGATTTCTCCTTGCCATTTTCAGATGTTCATTTCTGAAGGGTGTATTAATGAAGGTGTATTTCCTGTGTGTGCCATAGGGGTTTCTGTTTCATCTTCCTTCTTGAACTGAAGTATTAGACTATGACCTCCTGTTCTTGTCTTCTTGACCAAGTCTTGCATCTCCTCTGGTGAGAATCTTCATGGACCAAAGGGCTTTTATTCCATTTGTGTACAAGCTCCGATGGGAGTTAAAAGAGAAAGATCTCTTTATTTGGAAGTTGTCCTGTTTAATGCGAAAAAAGACACACTGTGACAAAACACACTGGTCTGTGTCAGCTCTGTTTTTAATTGCTTTCAAACATTGAGATATTCACCAAATCTCTTTCAGCTTTTTCATCTGTAAAATGAGGTTAATTGAACTACATTTCAGTCAGGATAAGTTTGGTTTTGCTGTGGTACCAAACATGTCCCAAATTTCAGTTGCATAAAAACGCAAAGGTTTTCACATTGTCCATGATGAATTTGCAGGAGATCTTGAGCCCGGGTAGTCACTGAGGAATTCAGACTCATCAGATACTGCCTAAAGCAACCAACACATGCTATTAGTATTCAGTTTTCAAATCTCTTCCCAAGACCTTGAGTTTATTAAGTACATTATATGTTTATGGCTCCAATTTATTTCAGGTAAGGATTTACTAAATGTTTGTTACTAAATGTTTTGCCACAGAATAACACAGAATGCAATTCTTTAGGCCTCCACTAACAGTTTCCTTGCCAATCACTGCTTGGTCCCTAAACCAATGCTATGTATTTTAGTTTAGCAAATAACCTCTCCAAAAGTTAATGGCTTAAAGCAACAAAAGATTAATTCTCACCCAGAACACATTACATTAAGTGTCAGTTGGCTGTTTATTCATTGCAGACCCCCAAGGATCCAAGCTCAGTAGCCACCACATCAAACATTGTTGGTTGTAACACCAAAGAGCAAAGAGAACTCTGAAGGGTCTCACATCAGCAATTAAATACGCAGCCTGAGAGAATCACATGTTCCTTCTACTCGGAACTCAATGGCAAGAAAAAGTCATATATCCCCACCACGTTGACCAGAAAATGGCAGCTCACAAATATTTGATGAAAAGCACCAATGACTATTACTAGCTATTCCCTTCCAATCATAAAATTACATGATGGTATTATTCTTACTATGGTTCAAAGAAATCTTTGGGTGCCAACCATTGGCCACAGAGAGATAGTAATTATTCATGCATAAAACAATTTTTTGGGTTGGCCAAAAAGTGCCTTCAGTTTTTAAATAAAAATAAAAGGCACATTTTTCATTTTCACCAAGAACTTTACTGAACAATGTATTCATCCTTTCTTCCACTACCATTCTGCCATTTTTCAGGCAACTTCATAATTCCATCCTCCCAAAACTTTGTATCTTTTTGAGCAAAGAACTGTTCCAGGTGCCTTTTACAGTCTTCAAGGGAATTGAAATTTTTTCCATTAAGAGAATTTTGTAAAGACCTAAATAAATGGAAATCCAAAGGTGCAATGTCTGGTGAATATGGTAGATGAATCAAAACTTCCCAGCAAAGCTGTAACAGTTTTTGCCTGGTCATCAAAGAAACATGCAGTCTTGCATTACCCTGATGGAGGATTATGCATTTTCTGTTGACCAATTCCGGAAGCTTTTCGTCGAGTGCTGCTTTCAGTTGGTCTTTTTTTTTTTTTTCTTCAATTTTGATGCATTTATTTTGTTCTCTTTTAATATCTTTTTAAATTGAAGTACAGTTGTTTTACAATGTTGTGTTAGTTTCTGCTGTACAGTGAAGTGAATTAGCTATATGTATACATATATCCCCTCTTTTTTGGATTTCCTTCCCATATAGGTCACCAAAGAGCATTAAGTAGAGTTCCCTATGCTATACAGCAGATTCTCATTAGTTATCTATTTTATACATATTAGTGTATATATGTCAATCCCAATCTCCCAATTCATCCCACCCCCTGTTTCCCCTCTTGGTGTCCATACTTTTGTTCTCTATGTCTGTGTCTCTATTTCTGCCTTGCAAACAGGTTCATCAGTTGGTCTACTTGGGAGCAGTACTTGTTGGAATTAATCGTTTGGTTTTCCGGAAGGAGCTCGTAATAGAGGACTCCCTTCCAATTCCACCATATACACAACATCACCTTCTTTGGATGAAGACTGGCCTTTGGTGTGGTTGGAGGTGGTTTATTTCACTTGCCCCATTATCTCTTCTGTTCCACATTGTTGTACAGTATCCACTTTTCATTGCCTGTCACAATTTGTTTTAAAAACAGAAAGTTTTCTTTATGTTTAAGTAGGGAATCTCATGCAGAAATATGGTCAAGAAGGTTTTTTTCGCTTAACTTATGTGGAACACAAACATCAAAGTGGTCAACAAAACCAAGCTGGTGCAAATGATTTTCAGCACTTGATTTGGATATTGTGAGTATGTCGGCTACCTCCCACGAGGTATAATGTTGATTGTTCTCAGTTAATGTCTTGATTTGATCGCTATCGGCTTCAACTGGTCTACTTGACTGTGGAGCATCAACCAGCGAGAAATCTCCAGCACTAAACTTCACAAACCACTTTTGACATGTTCAATCAGTCACAGCACCTTCTCCATACACTGCACAAATCTTTTTTTTGCATTTCAGTTGTGTTTTTACCTTTCCTGAAATAATAAAGCATAATATGCCAAAAATGTAGCTTTTTTATTCCATCTTCAATATTAAAATAGCTACACAAAAATTCACCAATTTTGATATATCTTTTTTTAAATGCATGCTGATATTACAGCTGTCACATGCAATCTAACAAAATTGTTTCGAATGAAGTTAAAGACATCCAAATGCTACTAGAGCCATCTTATGGAAAAAACTGAATGAACCTTTTGGCCAACCCAATAACACTTAAAGAAGCATTCCTGAATCTGTAATGGCTGTGAGATTTCAGCACCTATGAATGAAGATAACTAATCATGACTCTAGGAGAAAGTGGACTAACTGTATTTAGTTCACACCTCCCTATCTACTCCTTTTGTGTCTTGGTTTCTTTGGGACAAATGCAGCCAATTCCAGTGAAGGCTGAAATCAAGGTTGGAAAAAGGCACAGCACTCTCCTCTGTTTTTTGTCCAGTGTGTTGGCTGGCATTGACAGCAATGAATTTGTCAGCAGCCAATTTTCCACCTATATCCATTTCCAGCAGTTCTGAGGGTATTGCTAAGCCAGCAGTCAAGAACAGAGGCATCTTTATTTGGTAATGGTGTAAGGTATTTTAAGCACACTGATTGATGTTCAACCTGCAAAACACTGTAGCTTCATTGTGCACATGTTTCCAAGCCCATATACTGGAGCAAAAGATGACAAGTACAATGGGTAGCCAAGAATATGCTCCAGTTCTGTCATCCCTTGGTGCTTGCATAGCAAGGGGATGGACATGAGCAGGAAATGAGAGAAAATAAAGGTCACACTCTGTGATTAAATGTACAAATGGTTATAGTTATGAGACTTCAGGTAAAAAAAGAAAGTTTCTTCCCCAATATATGGTCCACAAGCTTGAACGCTGAGTAATGCAGATACTCATTTTCAATAGGACAAAGTGTGCCTCAGAGTTTTGAGAAAGGAGTCACTGGGCTGTGATAGAAGAGGGCTTGATGACCACTACCTGTGACCCTTTTGGGGGTCTTCAAGTTCCTGAGTCTAACAAGTTCCTGACTTATGATTGTATCTTGCAGAAGTTGAGTCTTCTAGACTAGAAAATCTAGAGTCATCTTTGACAGCCTGGCTCTGCAGTCTTTTAGCTGTAGGACATGGGACAACTAGTCTCTCTGTGCCTTAGTTTCCTCGTAAATAAACATTACTACATGCAAAGTTAGTCCACTGTAAGTACCTAAACTGCATCATTGTATGGGTTCAGAAATCATCAGTTTCTGAGGAATATCCATGGAAATATTAGTTCTTTTTTTAACAAAAAGGTTTTTTTTATTCAAGTATTTACAATGTTGGGTTAGTTTCTTGTGTACAGCAAAGTGATTCAAAGTATACATATTCTTTTCCATTGTTTTATTACAGAATATTGAATCTAGCTCCCTGTGCTATAGAATAGGACCTTGTTGTTTATCTCTTTTATATACAGTAGTTTGTATGTGCTAATCCCAAACTCCTAATTTATCCCTCCGCAACCCCTTTTCCCCTTTGGTAACCATAAGTTTGTTTTCTATGTCTGTGAGTCTGTTTCTGTTTTGTAAATAAGTTCATTTGTGTCATATTTCAGATTCCACATATAAGTGATTTCATACATTTGTCTTTCTCTTTCTGACTTACTTCACTTAGTATAATAATCTCTGGGTCCATCATGTTGCTACAAATGACATTATTTCATTCTTTTTTATGGCTGAGTAGCTTTCCATTGTATATATACACACCACATCTTCTTTGTCCATTCATCTGATGATGGATGTATAGGTTGCTTCCATGTCTTGGCTATTGTAAATAGTGCTGCAATGAACACTGGGGTGCATGTATCTTTAAAAAAAGTTTATTTTTGTGCAAAAATATAAATATAGCACTCTTTTAGTGCTCTTAAAGAGAATATTTATCAACTTGAACAAATAAAAAGTATGTATATATAAACTTCTAGTAACATTTTGATATACTGTAGATAACAGAGAAATTGGGAAATCATTTTTTTAATTAAAACAATTTTATTGAATTATAGCTGATTTATAATATTGTATAAGTTTCAGGTGTATAGCACAGCGATTCAGTGTTTCATATATGTATATTCTTTTTCAGATTCTTTTCCCTTATAGGGTATTACATAATATTGATTATAGTTCCCTCTGCTATACAGTAGGTCCTTGTTGGTTATTTATTTTATACATAGTAGTGTGTATATATTAAGCCAGACAGAAAAAGACAAATATCATATGATATCGCTTATATGTGAAATCTAAAAGGAAAAAAAAAAGACACAAATGAACTTATTTCCAAAACAAAAGGAGACTCACAGACACGGAAAACAAATCTATGGTTATCAAAGGGAACGGGGGGTTGGGGAGGGATAAATTAGGAGGCTGGGATTAACATGTACACACTACTGTGTATAAAATACTACTTCTAAATTGTGAGTAAAGAAAACATTCTCAAAGTGGTTAATTAATTTAAAGATGTTCTAAAGCGTTTCCCTGGCTCCTCCAGAGCTTTCTACAGAAATTTGACTCCAAAATCTCAAAATGCTTCTGGTCCCAAAACTCAGAAGGATTGTTCACAAAAACTCAAGTTCAGAATTCCCTGTATGTCAGTGTATTCTGGAACATGGAAATCATGTTTCAAATACTTGTCTCAATTTATTCTTCTTAACCCTCTTTGGGAGAAAAGAATTTTCTCTTACAGAAGAGTTGCCTTCAACATTAAAACGACTCCTCATGATAAGTTTTAATCAAAATAAGTTGATGAATCTTGGATCAAAGTTTTAACATTAGTGAAATATTCTTTAAAATAAACTAAACCATGGAGTTAGCCGTATTTTAAAAAATAGTTGATTTTTTGCCATTGATTGTAGCAGCAGTTAAAAAGTGAATGCTACTTTTTAAATTAACAATCTTATCCCTTGGAGAAAGGTGGCTCTTCCCATTTTTAGGTCAGATTTCAGAATCAAGAGGACTGGTTGTTTCTCAAATTCAGGAGATTCTTCTCAGGCCAAAATGGTCATGTTGTGTAATAATATGTATGTGTAGCTAAAAGACATTTTGATGAAAAATTTGGGTTAGCTTAATAGAATGATAAAGAAAATGGAGCCAGGAATTCTTTAAAGCCTTGATAGTAGGGCTAAACAGAGTAGAAAAAGTGAAACGTCTATTCATTCATTCAACATATATTTATTGAGCACCTACTCTGTTCTGGACTGGAGCTGTATATGCAAAGATGATATAGGAAGACAAGATTCCTGCTCTTGAGACTCCATGCTGCTGAGAGAGAAAGGCAATAAACCAGTAAACAAAACATGTAATAACAGATAATGATAAATGCCATACAATAAATAAATGGTGTATTCCGATGAAGAATAAAAAGGGGGCATTGACTTTATATAAGGTGGTCCAGGAAGACCTCTCTAAAGGATAACATTAAGGCAGAGATCTGGAGAAGATACCAGACTCGGAAAGAGGAGGGGGAAGAGAATTCTAGACAGAAAAAACAAAAGTCTGGGGCAGAGAATATGTTGGCACGTGCAGCGTACGTAGTAAGGTTACCAGTAAGAACCAATATATTTGTTTGCTTCATGAGTCTCTGAAAAGTCTCCATGGTTTAGAATTGTTGCCCAAGTTGCCTCATGTTCACTGTAGCTTCCATTATTTTTTAAAGTAGTTAAATAATAGAATTTTAAAATAGACCAAGTATTAAAATTTGATGGCCAAGAAAGAAAATATACACATAGAAGCCACTAGACATTTCAGAAATGTACAGATCAAATTGCTGAAATGTAAAGAGCAAAAATACTAGAATATGATTCATCTTAAGCTTACTTTTTACTTTTTAGGTAACTACTTTTTAGGTAATCGTGGCTGTTGCCAGTTTTTAACTGTATCCCTAAAACAGAGCTCACTTTAATTTAATGGACATGCTGTCTCTCTCATATTTAGCTGGGGATGTGTTTACTTTATAATTGGAAAAATTACCCACTCGTAGTTCTGCTGGATTTAAAGCAGGGTTGTTTTCTCCATGTCGAGTATAGGGCTCTCTTCCAGCTCGAATCCCCAGGGAGTCCTGCACAGCTATATCGGGAAATCCCATCGTGGGAGCACATTGCTGTGCGTCAGCCCTTCCGTGCTTTCAATGCAACCCTTCACTTACAGAACAGATGCTTAAGATATGGTTTGGAATCTTGACCACCCCCTCTGTGTGCTGACCTTTTCTTCAAATATTGAGGAAAACATTTTGAAAATTGTATCAAAACGGTTTGCTTGATTCCCAAACTTATTAGGGAACTTCCTAAATTGTCAAGTCACCTTTCACCCTGAAACTCTCGGGAGAAAAACCTAACGAGATTTGGTGATGAAATTTGTTTTTTCAAAGATGCTCTAATTCTTTTTCTTTTCATGGATCATCTGCCCAAGATGTGCATACAATTTGAAACCGAACCCTTAGGCAAAGAGGTTACCACTTCCAGGGAAGCATTTCACCTTTCCCTGTGAGCTGTGTGCAGCTCTTACATGGCGGGACATGTGCTGTCAGCATGTGAAGGCCGGTGACCAGGCTTGGCAATGGCTTTGGCAGAGAAACTCTTCCTGGAAAAACTGGCTTGTCTTTTCCTAACGAAGAAATTCCAAAAAGTGAAGCTGCAAGTTTCCTGTTTTGGAAGGGTAATATATGTTTGGACAAAGGCAAAAATATATATAAAGCAAAGGTGACTTTAGCCGAAAAAGAAATATCTTCAGAAAACATGGTGGTCATATCATATCTGACTGACTGATGTGAAACTGAGGTGGACCGGGTGGAAAAGGGTGCCAAAAATTTCCTAGAGGATTTATGGTGAAGCTACAATTTGAACTGCCTACCTTCCAGCTTGTTCCTGCTGATGTGCTTGGTGAGAATTGCTAGCAGGGAAAGCACTTATGTGAACATAGCTTGTTTTCCTGTTTTCCCTTGTTCGTGATTATGTTTAGCTTCTAATCAGGAAGAGGCTGAATATCTTTAAGAAAGTCTAATAGATTTGTTTCTAAGTCCCCGTCATAGGGGGATGAAATCTTAGACAAGGTGACTACAAATTACATAATCAATTTTCCAACAACTTTTTTTCCAGTGACTTCCACATCTACTTTATGTTCTAGACTTAGTCTCCTCCCCTGCCCTTCTGTTTTTAGTTCTTTTGTTCAATCATCGTGGTGTACTAGCAAAAGGAGCACTAAACTTGAAGTCAGAAAACGAGTTGTGTGTGACTTGGGGCATGTTGCTTAACATCAAACCATCATAATTTCCTAAAATTTATAAAATGAGAATTGTAACACCTGCCTGTCTCTCAAGGATGCTGCAAGCATCAAGTGCATATTATTATGAAAGTATTTTGTAGATTGTAAAGGCTTGAACAAATGTTGGTTGTTATTTAGTTGTCTTATTTTAGCTTGAGGGAAGAGGATTGATTTTAGATTGTTAATTTCTTGGATGATAGTGGAGCTGTAGAAATGAAAGTATCAAAAGAGATTAACGTCCTGAGTTCCCTTAACTGTCATCAGCACAAAATATATCTTTAGGAGGACATCCTGTATACTTTCCTGTGCACAGGAATCACCTGGAAGATCCTGTTAAATGCAGATTCTGATTCAGTAGATCTGGATGGGACCTGAGATCCTGCATTTCTAAAACCTCCCAGGGGATGCTCATACTGCTGGTCCCTGGATGGCACATTGAGTAGCAATGGATCAAGGAGAATGAAGAAATGGGAGGAGGTAACGCAGGTGAGGGAAGTGATGAAGACAGAGCCTTTCTGTCTGTCATCCTTGTATCTTGGTACCATACTGGTGAAATGACTTAATGTAATAGTAACATAAGAAAGCTTTCTACTAATACTGTCAAGTATCTGATCATGGCTTGTTGTTCTTAACTGAGCCTATTTCCTAGGCAGTAAATCTGGTGCAAGAGGTACATAGAAGAAATTGTGGTCTGACTAGGAACGTGCCAGCCCCGTTCATGATCTTCTAGCTACACGGTAACAAACTCAGAAAATTCAGTTTGTAAAAGAACCAGTCCGCATTTTGCCAACTGGGAACTGATCCAGTGGTGATAAGATCATTAGCTCCTGTGACTTTAGCCATATTTAAGGAGTATTCTCTTGGGACCCTAGTATAACATGTCTTGATTGGACATTGTGAACTAACATCCTTGTCGTTCACATTTAGAACCAAATGACTTCCTTCTGGCATTTCCACAGTGATTTGGTAGCCTGCCATGATATTATGCATTGTTCAGAATAATTTTACATGTTACTAAGGTCAATTCTCCTGATTTATAGTTATTTGTAAAAGTTGGCTCTCAAAAGGGGTAGAGAAGTCAAGAAGAAAATAACTTTATAATAAATGACTCCAAACAAAGAGCAGATAGTGAAATTCTTGAAATACTGTAATAATTCTATAAAGGTATAGGCCTATGGTATGTAGCTGTTGCTGACAATTCAAACGTGCAACTGTTGCACATTTTTTTTTGAGACAAAGTGCTGTCTAGGCTCTTTGTTGGCTACCAAAATAATCACTCCTGAAAACGTGCTGTTGTAATTTGTAATAAAGCTAAACAAGCATAAACATTGTTCAGGTACCATTCTCTAAGATTTGCTGCTTCCCTAGTCATTACACTTGTATAACCAGGATTTTGGTCAAAATTACCTATAGGGGAACATATAGTTAAATATCTACTTACACCAATAACTGATGGGATCCTTTAGCTTGCTGTTTTATATTTAAAAAAGAAAATCAGAAACAAACTTGCTTTGTGAGTGAATCTCAACTGTAGAGTGAGAACTCAACCCTAGCCTTTTGTTTATTGTAAGTTTTAAAAGTCATTAATATGGAAAATACAAGAAAACAAAAATACTGAATAGTTTGGTTCTATCATTCATTTTCTATTTCCTTTAAAAAGACTCCTTGAGGCTCTTAGCTGAGTGTGAGGTCTGTGTGATGGGGCAGTCTGTATCCAAACTGGTAGCTGTTGCTGGCACCCAAATCCATTTCAAGCTTCACGTTAGGCTTTATTGCCCTATAATGATTACTTGCGTGTATGGGGATTTTTAACGTGTGGCAAATTCTCAATCGGTAATTCCTCAAAGGTCTAGTACAGAGTCTTCACCAAGTATATTCCATAGCTTTTGCCACCTCTGTTCCTAGCTGCACAGAACTCAAAGTGGTTCCCTAAGTCTCCAAAACACATTGTGGGATGCAGGCCAACAGTTGGCTCCTCGCTGAGATGGCCTCTACCTTTCAACACTTCATCTGACTCTAGGGGCCAGTGACTTCACTACCGCTCTGAATGGGGTGGAAAGAACAACTTCCAAACTGATCACAAGTTGAAAAACTGCTGTAATATACAAAGTCGTTAAACGTTTCCCTTGACCTACCTATGAAGTGCTGTTTTCATGTCATGGCCATGATCAGGGAGGCTATATTTTGGTACCCAGTAGAGGAAATGGGTTATTGTGGCTAGTTCTGTTTACCAGAGGTCATCCGGTGTTAGTAAAAGTTTCCTGTGATGTCTGTAAGAATAATCAAATTAGGAGACTAATCAAATTAGCCAACAAAATCTTTTTTCTCAAAATAAAAATATTTTTCTGAAATATCAAAAATTAATATTCATTTGGGGAAAATTAAAATACAGAAAATTACGCTTAAGTCCCACCTCCCCCAATTCTATCATCCAGAAATAAACAGAGTTAACACTTTCTGTGAGCACTCATACTTTCTTCATATTCTTGGGCAAGTTATTCAATCTTTCACTTATCCCTCATCTATAAAATGGGAACAAAAATAGTACCTATCCCCTAGGGTTGTTTTGAAGATTTACACAAATTATTACCTATAAGACATATAGCTTAGTGTATGACAATAAACAGTTAATAAACATTTGCTAATATAATCACTATATATACATATTTACAGCTAGTATATATATTATTTCCAAAAATGGGATAAAACTACACATGCTATGTTGTAACCTTTCTTCACTCAGTAATATGTTGAGGTCAACTTTCCATGTCAGTAAATGTAGACCTATGTCTATTCTTTTAAATTGCTACATAATATTCTATTATACAAACGCACTCAAATGTTTTAAATATCTGGTTTTTCCTTTATCTTCCTCACTGGTACATCCTTGCAAATTTTCTTACACTAAGTTCCTAGAAGTGGAAAGTGTCAAATAATACACATTTTTTAAAGTAAGTGTTTTTAATAGCTCAGCTTAAGTTATTTTAAACTCTTTTATAGCTCAGCTTAGCTTAAATTAATGAAAAAAATGTAATTTAATAATCATATTTGATAGGCAAATGAGAGAAACCTGGTACGTGGCTGTATGCTTGGTAGTTGTAAGAACTGACTTTGAGGAAGCAGACCTGACCCACTACTTACTAGCTGCACGGCCTTGAACAAGGTCTCAACCACTGTGCCTCAGTGGCTCTATTGTAAAGCAGGAATTCCTTAAAAGGACCTACTTTATAGGTTATTGTGAGAATAAAATGGGACTCTGCATACAATGCACTAAGAATAGTGCCTAGTTCATAGTAGAAGCTCAACAAATATTACTGAACGTTTTTTTACATAGACAGAGCAAAGTAGAAAAGGGAGTAATTATCTACTGAAATTGCTCTTTATGTAACTTAGGAGAAGTGATAGAAATTTTCACAACTTTCCCCCAAAGAACTATTAAAAACACTTTAATTCATTTTAAATTATTATTTTTTTCTCTCCCCTTCATTCCATATAGGTTGTTAACTTAACTGATTGATGTGGTTCTGATGCCTTGGCAGCCCATGTAAGCAAACTAAATGCTAAGTCTGTAAACACCTCAAGGTTAAGAAATTGGAACCTAAGGGAACCTAAGGACAACCCATCACAAACAGCCAACTGGGCTTTTCCCAAGAAGGCAACTGCTTAAGCTATAGCCAATCAAGTACTTTTCTTGTTTTGCTTCCAGATCTTCTCTCTAAGCTCCTATTGGTGGAGGGTTCCTAGCCACTTCCGGTTTGGTGCTACCCAGTTGGAATCTACTTTTGCTCAGATAAACTCTTAAAAATTTTAGTATGCCTCAGTTTATCTTTTAACAACATTGAAATAACATCACTGGAGGAAGTGCTTTGATTCGTTTGGTAATAAGGAACCAAATCATCTGAGTGCTCAGGACCTGCTCTCCACAGTGTTATGGGTCCTGTCGAGTTATTTGCGCTCTGCTTTAAACGCTAAGGCACGAACAGAAAGAAATCTTACCTTTGCTTCTGGTGATGCTTGGCAATAGACATAAAAGAAAATAATGTTTTTTAATCACTGAAAAATACCAGCTAAACCAACTTACTCTGCATTGTTCTTTAAATAGGATTTGTTTTCATTTCTAGAACCTACCCTATTAATGTACTTAGAGTAAGGCTGCAGGTGTAAGTTTTAATTAAATTCTTTTTTAAAAATTTAAAACATATCTTGATATATTGGTTTTCTTCAGACTCTTTCAGTTAATATCTTTTACTAATGATGTAGACTATTTAAAAAGAAAAAGTAGAATTTGACTTTTGCATTTAAGTGGCTTGCCAGACCAACATAACTTGGTAAAAACAGAAAAGACTCACACTGAGTTCCATAAGGGTTTCTACTTTACCAAAAAACGGTATCTACTTGATGTCTTCCTTTAACACAGGAAGATTTCCCTTGTACTTATATAGCCCTGCTCTTGCCAGATCTGCTTGGTCGTGATTGGCAATGAGACTGCCAGCAAAGCAGGTTAAAGACCCTGTGGCATCCCGGTCTTTGATCACTAGGCAGGCAGGTAACTCACTTGGCATATTGGGCCCAGCAGTCATCACCTAGCAGTCGTAAGGGAAATGTGGATTTAAGTTGTGCTGTGAATGCACAGGCTAAAGAAATGGAATGATACAACCTCTAAGGAGTCTTCTTTGCCCTTCAGGTATAATTCTTAACGAAGGAGAATGGATGATAGAGCAGAGGACCACTCGACATTCATGCATAAGAAAATAATATCAACTACCTTCTTTAGACCTATCCTCAAAGAACAACATAAAACTCATGAAAATTTTATTTTTTGTTCTCAATTGACTTCCCTCAACAGGTGTCTGTTCTCCCCTTCTCACCTGGCTCCCCACTCACTGAATTGTTACTTGTAGGCAGGACCTTTACTCATTCATCTTTCTTCAGTAGTAATGTTTGTTGAATAAACGACTCCGCCTCTTGAATTTAGATTGTGATTCGCTTGTGTAAGGTGGTGTCTAACATGTTGTTGTTAATGATTACTGTGAAGAGAGAATTTTCTATAATTTGTTCACTATATTCATTGGGATCAATAAAGGTGAGTGGGGGAAATAATTTAGTATTCTTGTGGTTTATGAATCATACTTTTACTTTCTGAGTAAATACTGCAAATAGTGATAGGCCCAATTGAATATTTGATGATATTGCCTTTTTTCTACTTCTTTCTACTCTCCAAAAATAGATTTATGTTCCTTTCTGTTCACCTGGGGGTTATTTCAAATACCTTCTCTCCAATTCCCACCCACTACCTATGGATGAACAGAGACTTTGGACCCAAAGGAGGCAAAGATGCTTCAGTTTAGACATTTGCTGGCAGTAGAATGGTCTGACTAAAAGTGTTCTCACACACCTCCCAGCCGACTCAGCAAAACAGATATAAATCAGCAGGAAGACTGAGTGGGTCTCTGATGAATCCTGCAGTAACTGTAGATTCAATGAGCTATAAGCACAGTTCCTAACTACACAGAAAACTGAAAGGAGTTTTTTCTTCTGTGCTTTTCTGACTATTCCCTGTATGCTTTCCACTCAAATGTTTTTGTACTCACATCAACAATTCCAAAATCTAAAATCAACATGAATTCTCTACATGATAAGTACTGAGGGTGCAATTGGAAATGGTAGTTCTAATCTCTGCTCCATGTTACAAGTGGAAATAAATCTTCATCATATTACTATTTCATGGACTCCCCTGTCTTTTGTGATTTCTGAACGAGAAAATCCCTCGGCTTTCCTGTGGAATCAGGAATTTAACAGGAAATCTGTTAAGTCAGGTATTTAACTATCTCTGGGTTATGCATGTGATTTACCAGAGAAACAGAGAAGCAGACAGATTTCCTGTTTATAGTTTAACACTCCAGACCTAGCCATTTCAAGAGGAAAGAAGGGAAAGTTAGATGTGACAGCACATTATAGCAGCATCTCGTTGTTTTTCATTGTCTGTAAAATTCCTAGGAAAAGGATTTACCTTGACTAATCTGGGTAAACATCTAACCATCTGTTTATTTTCAAACTCAGCATGGATGAAGCCTCTGTGTGCAGAAGATTGTGGTCAGAATTGGCGAAGTTGTACTCAATCATTCATTTATTTTATTCAGCAAACATTTACAAAGCCTCTTCTAGGAATCAAACACTGTGGCCTGGAAATTTTTTAAATCAAAATATTTTAAATTAAAAATTTCTTCAGTTGAGCTCTCAGTCTAGAATTGTAGATGTCAATACATTGCTATATTGCAGTGTAACACAGTGGAGGGGGTTATTAAATTCTCCTCCTTTGAGACAGTTCAGAGGAAACAGCATGGGATTGATATCTCTTGAGAGATGATAAAGAATCTATTGGATGGGAAATAAGGTGGGATGGGAAAGGGAAAAAATATAAAATGCTTATCTCAGTCCACATGGAACTTTTAGAAGTTTGGGAAGTGGGCAGCTATAATATTAAAATAGCTGCAAACATTTGCAAACATAATAAGGTTATTTGACTATTAATAGTCAATTATCAGTATATTAGATACAATGATATAAAATTTAGAAATAATTAGGATCTTAGAGAGCAGCCAGATCAGACCCCCTTTTAAAGATGGAGAAACTGGAGCTATGCAATGGTAAATGAGTTACACAAGGTCACCCAGTTGTGGGGAAATGGAACCAGGATCCAAGCCCATGACTTCAGATGAAGCGTATTATCTATTCTGTTTCCTTTTATTAGTGGAATGTATCAAGAGTGTAATATATTTGACTTTATTCACTATATTTTAACAACTAATCATTTAGGAGCCTGATAAATAGAAAAGGTTTTTTATACAGTCATTATTTGGAGCACTTATACAAAAACAAAAAACTCCAAAAAACCTATGTGCTGAATATAAGGATTCATATTTATGTGTTACGTAAGAATAGACATGATAATATTTTATGTACAAAGCACTTTCACATGCATCATATTTTGTCCTCCCACATCAAATGTGTGGGGTAGCCATTATTGCCCCCATTGTACACATTAGGAAACTGCAAGTTAAACTTTGTGACAGAATGCCACACAGGTTCTAAGTAGCAAAGTCAGGGTTCAGATCCATGTTTTTCTACTACAGTTGCAGGATTCTTGCTATTACACTCCCATTGTTTCTCTAACACGTGAAATATCCAATAAATACCTGCACTTTCCCAGATCATTCAGGTATTTAGTAATAGTCTCTGTGACCTAGCAATTTTCTGGAAGCTTTCATGGATACAAAGTAGCTTAGGATGTTATCTTACTTTCAACAGTGTACCATCTGGCTGAGGAAGATGGGACTTGAATAAAATGTGGCATAATATGAGATAGGTTTTAATAAAAAATCAAAATTTGTACCAGATTTAAGTACAGTAAGTATTCTTCAGATGCCAAATTACATCAGGGAAATACAAGCCCTCTGATGATTTATTTTGTAAATCCTAAAATTGAACTCTACCATCAACTTACTCTACATTAATAACTTATTTAATGCAATTTATATGCATTAATGATTCATTAATAAACTGAAAAAATGCAATTATAGAAGTCCAAGAATAATACTAATGCCAAATGACAGATTGTGAAAAAATTCATGTCCGTCTTGAATTTCAGCAAGGGAGTGATATTATTCGGTCTTCTTCATGGATGTGAAACTTTAGACTTGTCACAGATCCAGTTTTCAATCAAAACCCTTTAACTGCAGAAGCATCCATTCTTTGGTGGTGCTGGGATATTCACCTTGCACTACTAGACCAATTAAAACTGTTGCACAAGTCAGTTACTAAGGGCAGGATTTTATGCTTCAAGAAATAGTGCCAAAATTCCAGCCCTGCAAACTGGGACCTGAGAACTCTGTATTCCATCACTGATCTTTTTTTTTAATAGACAGTAAAAGGTGAGAAATGCTATTTCAAAATTTAGTCCTGTACTACATTTTCTGAGTAATTTGAACTTACTTTCTAAATTCTGCTGAAAGATGATTTATATTTTGTGAACGTTTAGCATTATTTTACAGTTTGTTTTCCCTGTTGATCCACATTTTGCTATTTTTAAACCTTCATTTTTCCATATGTCATGGATAATGGCCAATTGTGTTGCCTCCTGTGGAAATAACAAAGATAAGAGGTAAACACTGGCTTCCCTTACGAAGGACTTGATTACATCTGAGTTGATTTTTACGGTAGTATTTTCACTACCTGTTGTTATTTAGGGTCACATTGGGGACATTTGGTACTCCTGACTTTGATGACGTTTTACTCCATTTTAATTGATAACCATGTGAGGAACTACCTTAAATGTCTAACTTTGGGAGACTTTGACACAGTGGTTCTCAAGCTGGCCACACACTAGAATCTCCTGGGTGTTTTAAGAAAAATACTGTTGTTTGGGTCTCACTTATCAATCACCCATAGATTATGACTCAACAGGCCTGTGGTGCAATCTTCATATTGGGATGTTTAAAAACTTCCAGATGATTCTAATGTGCAGCCATATTTAGAGAGGTACCACTTGGTTTAGAAGAAATCATCCTAAAAGCTAAGCAGCAATGTCTTTTAAAGAAGTCACCAGGTAAATCTTTAGTCAAGAACTAGAAATACTATGGTCAACATGAAACCAAGACTCTCACTAGTAAAATCCAAGTACTATGCTACTTCTAGGCAGTGGGGTGTTAGTAAGTGTTTAAAACTATCTCCTCAAGAAACAAAGCTCTAATTGGTTGTGTTTTGCCTCTTTCCTTGGTGTAAATATTCCCATCATGGCTGATTTCTTTCTTTCTTTTTTTTTTTTTTGGACACGCAGTTTGTGGAATCTTAGTTACTTCATGGACCAGGGGTGAACCTGGGGCCCTCGGCTGTGAAAGTGCAGAGTCCTAAGCGCTGTACCGCCAGGGAATTCCCAGCATCATGGCTGATTTCAACCTACCAATGTTTTAACAACCGGCTTGCCAAATTCCTGAAAATCTATCAGCTCTTATGAAACAATTTGAGCTAGCTCCAGCACACCGCTGCTGCTAAGAGAACGACTTCCAAGAGAATGACATCAGAGAAGTTATTTACCCTTTGGGGATTAAATGTATTTATTTAGACCTTGTTTAGGTTAGAGTAGATAATCATCAATTGCCATCTTAAAAAGTTGCTTAGATTTGCAGAGTTATATAACAATGGTTGTTATATAACTCTCTATATACTTCTATGCCTAGAAGTAGCATAGTTCTTGGATTTTACTAGTGAGAGTCTTGGTTTCATGTTGACCATAGTATTTCTAGTTCTCGACTAAAGATTTACCTGGTGATTTCTTAAAAAGACATTGCAGCTTTTTGATTGTTTTTACTTTTGTGTAAATAATATTCTTAATAAAGTTAGTCACTTGGTGTGCAAATCAGTATCAACAGCTCTGAGATCCCGTAAATTTCTCCTCATTTTGGGATCCCGTGAAGCCCTCATCTATTTGAACATCATGTGTGTTACTAGATAAATAATAACAAAAGATACTTCTATAATGCTTATCCTGTGCCATGCACTGTTCAAAGCACTTTACATATATTAACTTATTTATTATTCACACTCCTTGAGGTGTGCTCTATTATTGACCCTATTTTTACAGGTAAAAATACTGAGGATCTGAGAGGTGAAGTAACTTGCCCAATGACACACAGCTAGTAAGTAGCAAATTGGAATTTGACCTAGGCAGTCTGACCACTCTTATCCAGCTTATATCAAAAATGACTAGAGAATCACAATTATTTTCTGAGACTATTTTTGAATACTACAGAATTCTACTGTTTTTTTTTTTTTTTTCCCTCTCCTCTCTTCTGGTTGTTTGAAGATCTTTTTCAAATCTAACAATATGTATCACCTGCTGAAATAATTATTTTGTTTTCCTCATTATCAGTGTAATTCCACTTTTCCTGTTATGAAAGCAAAAGTACCCATGATTTTTGTATAATAGTGCAATTATATTTATTGAGGAATACATTTTTATGGTGAGTCATATTACCACAAACCTCTAAAAATCGCACCATAGTTTTTAAACTCTCCTTTTTTGTGGGTTAATCTAGCTGGAGCCAAAGAAATAAAACCCCACCCTGGTTATGATACCTCCCAGACGTATTGGCTGAATGCCCAGAGGCAGAGAAGGACCAAGTGTAGCCTAAACAAAATTGTTTGGAAATAACTTCAAACTTGCATAAAATTTCAAGAATCAGACTAATTCAAAGAGAACACATACAGCTTTTACTAGGATTCATCTGTTGTTAAATTTTACCCCGTTTGCTTTATCAATTGCTCTCTCTGTATGCATGTATGTATTGTGTGTCACACACCCAACACTTTTTTCTAAATTTTTTGAGAGTAAATTGTATACTTTATGGCTCATTACTCCAAAATAGTTCAGTGTATATTTCCCAAGAATAGGGGGATTCTCTTACATAATCACAGTAAACTTCTGTCTAATTTATGACTTATATTCCAATTTGCCAATTAACCTAATATTGTCCTTTGGAGTATTTATTTTATCTCTAGTGCAGGATCCAGTCTGGGATCATTTATTGCATTTAGTTGTCATGTATTTTTAGTATAATTTAATCTGGAACATTTCCATAAAACCTTTCTTTGTCGTCTATGACATTGACATTTTTGAAGAATTCAATTAACACCTCCTCCCCCTTTTTAATAGAACATTCCTCATTTGGAATTTGTCTGCCGTTTCCTCATGATTAGATCTAGATAAGGATTCCAGGCCAGAATACTGCATAAGCCATGTTGCTTCCTTCTCAGGGTATCACATTTGAAGGCACGTGGTTTTCATCTACCCTCATTGATCAGGTTAATTTTGATTACTCAGTAAAGAGGTGGTACAGTTTTTCCACCGCATGGTTACTATTTTTTCCCTTGTAACTAATAAGCAATCTGTGCGGAGGTATTTTAAGACCAACCTAATATCCTGCTCCTAATCAAAATTTTGCTCTAGCTTTTACCTCCATTGACAATTCTTGCCTGAGTCAATATTGACCGTGATGGTTGAAAAAATGACAATTTTTCCAATCACAGCACCTTTTCCACATTTACCTGTCAGCCTATGACAGTCTACTGTAAGGAAGACACTTTCTTCTCTCTCTCTCTCCCTCTTCCAGTATGTATTCATGGTTTCCTCTTTGTCACCCAGTGTTCTATAATTTACAATTTTTCTCTATTAGTTTCTTCTCAAATTGTCCCAGTTTTGTCCAATTGAGAGCACCCTCAAGCTGACTCTGATATTTTGGTGACATTTCTCTATTATTTGGGGGGAAAGCTTCCTTAATTTCTGGCATAAAAAGATATTTCAGGCTTACGTTGTACCTACCCTGCTCTCACATAAGAATCAGCCATTTCTCCAAGGAACCATCATTCTTTTTAGTGGAGAATATATTAGACACCAAGATCTGAGTGCGGGGTGTACTCATTCCTACTGAGATGTCTTTGCTTGTAAGCTCTTTAGGTAGATAGAGCTAAGAAATATATGCATGTGTACACACATATCCATACATATGAATTTACATCTATTCCAATCCATTTGCCCACAGTTCTTTCTTGCCTTCCCTCTGTCATATTTCTATGTGCCTTCTTCCAGCAGGAAAATTCTAGCCCCTAACAACATCAAAATATATTCTCATTTGCTCAATCATGTAATATATCTGAAATAGTTTTGTTACCTGGGCAGAGTGGTCCCCTATTTCTGCCTGTCAAAAATCAGTTGGACCCTGTAATTCCATGCCTAGTTAATATTCAAAAGAAAAGGAACTCATGTTTCCACAAACAGCCTTATACAAGAATGTTTATAACAGCTTTATTTATAGAAGCCGAAAACTGGAAATAACTCAATTATCTTAAGAGAAGGGATAAGTAAACTGTGATATATTCATGCAATGGAATACTACTCAGCAATAAAAAGGAACAAATTAATGTTGCATGCAACAATATGGATGAATTTCAAAAACATGATGCTGACTTTAAAAAGGCAAACAGAAAAGAACACATAATGTATGATCCGATTTATATGAAGTTTGAGAACAGGCAAAACTAGTCTACAGTGATAGAAACTAAATCACTACTTGCTTTTGTTGGAGCTGGGACAGGGCAGGACATTGACTGGGAAGGAGTGTGAGAAAACATTCTGGGATTAGGGAAATGTACTATATCTTGATCAAGATGGGAATTATATGGGTGCATGCATTTGTCACAACTCTATCTTTAATATCTGTTCATTTCACTGTCTGTAAATTAACCCTCAGTTTTCAAATTGGCTGGAGTAGCGGCTGCCCTTTTTAGCTGAAGCTAGAACTCCTCATTGTAAAACATCTCCTTCTTCTAGTTTGCTTTACTTCTGACCCTCTAAACCCATTACTCTCCTGGTCCCTGAAGGCATTTGAGTTTGCTACCCCAATCAATATATTTACTTCCTTTTACTATGCTATTACTTCCTTTTACTATCATTTCAAATATTTAAAATACAACATAAGTTAGAACTTCACAGATAATTAAATGACATTATCCATTCTTTAGGTCTGACCAATATACACACTTTAATCTTTACAGTAATGACGTGCATACAAATTGAAAATGTTTAAATAACACTGAAATTTAGATTAATCCTCAGTTTAGGCCTTTGCTTATCTGATCTATTAAGACAAAAGCGAAAACAAACAAAGTGCAGTGTAGTCAGGCCTCGCCAATGGAAACAGCTGATTTCCAACATCAAATGATCAAATATCACTTCAATGAGGAAACAACTTTCTCAGACCTTCTCATAAATTCTGGTGCAGACCACGTCCTTCATCTTACATTCCTTTAAAAAAAAAGAGATTAATTGAATATCTAAAACTCAAACTAAGTGACAGCAAATTTGTAATAATAACAGATATTATAAGCAATCTTATAAGATTAAACTCAGAAAGAAATAAAATATCAGTATGTCAGTCTCCAGGAATTTGGAATCATGACCATTGAAACAGGGGAAACAGTTTTAAAGCTGATCTAAGTTACAGCAGAGGTATATTTTTTAAGTGGCAAGTTTTCATGCATAATTGGCACAGATTTAAATCTACTAAAACAGTGGTTTTCAAAACTATCTGCACATCTGCATTATCTGGGGAACATTTAAAAATACTGATGGCTCCTCCTCTCCCAAGAGATGTGCATTCAGTTGATCTGTATTGGGGCCCCCATACTGGTATTTACTCCCCATGTAAATCTGCTGTGGAGCTAGGGCTAAAGCTCCTCTGTACTAAAGAAAAGAATGTTCAAAGAACTACATAAATCTATCTATAGTCAATGTGTGTGTTGATTAGTAAGAACAGAACCTGAGACTTAAAAAAATTGTTAGAGGTCATCTCATATAACATTTGTCATCATTTTTATCTGCCAACTACAAAAGGTCTCCAATGGCCTCAGCTTGAGTTGTTGACATGTTTTAGTCCAAGTTACTATGGATTCTTGGAAACAAAATGCTTAGCTATCTACAAATATTCTACAATTGACTGGGGATGTGCTTTGCTTTTAAAACTTAGATTTGCTTTTCTCCTTGTGTGTCTAAACTAATGAGGTTTACCCATACTTTTTTTAAAATCATTTTTAGGTGTTGTTATTTCTAAAATAACAAATGGGTTGTATCATTTCTAAATTCTTGAATCTGAACCTGAAGTACCTGTAGATGAGTCTTTATAGTTCAAAGATCACCCAAACATTAACTCTGACTTTATTCTTAGCCATTCTTATCCATTTGTATTGCAAAGAAAAGAGAATATTTTGAAAATAATATAACCATTTTCTCTATTTAAATGGTAATATTTATGTATTTAGAGTAAAATTACTCTTACCACTACCATTTTTCCATCCACCAACTTTCTCTTTATTGTTGTCTCTTTGCCATCCCATTTCTGTACTTGATTCAACGAGCCTCTTGCCAAAGTTACAACGCTCTGCAAAGATAGGTTTACATAATTGACTTGCTTGGACTTTGGTTGATTAAAGAAGCAGTTCATTCAGTATTGAATCATTTCCATAACAGATGTTTTATGAGACACATTCATTTTCAACAGAAGGGAATGGTCTACCCTTTTGAATACTAGCAGGAGTAATCTTCTCTCTTAAAGTAGTAGATTGGACCAAATTTGAAGAGAAACAATTAAGTTTACCTTTGTTTTTCTATTGTCAGCTGTGGTTTCTTCAAATTCCTGGCCTAGCTTGAAGGAGATCTCTGTATCTTTAAAGGTACTTTCAGTTCTTACAGTTATAATATCCCCTTTTTTGCTGATGATCACTCTTGGTTTGGCCAAATTTCCCAGTTTTCTGGTGGCTAATCCCACACCTGAAAATCAAGATACTGTTAGAATTTTGTTGACCGAGAGAACCTCTACCTAAAGGGACTATGGGTGGCCATATTTTATGCTCAGCTGTGCCTCAGCTGTGTAGATGGCAGGTAATATCACTTACTGTTAAGGACCTTCTCCCATGTTTCATTACCTAATGGAAACACATGTCCACGGACTTGAATATTTTAAGTTTTGTTATTACAAAAGTAATGCCTGCAGATTTTAAAGCTAAAAGTGTTTAGCTTAAATAGTGCAAGTCATCTATTTTTAACACATCCAAACCCATGCTCCATTAAAAACTACTAATTATAGTTTTGTATGGATCATTCCAGACATTTTAGCTTGTACACATAAATATCTTAGATATATTTTTTAAATGAGACTATGACTTATACATGCTATTCTATGATTTTTTCCCTCAGTAATATATTATGGATATAGAAAAGAATTCCTCCTATATCCTTGATAGAAGCTCATTTCTGAAATTTTTTTGTAGCCCCTAAAATGATCTGTACCATTACAAATGATCATAGATAAATAAAATAATTTAAAAATTTTTTCTACATTTGAAAACAAAACAAAATTAGACTCTTAAGTATTATTACTATATTACCCAAGATTATAGAAATACATGGAAAAATAGAAATGTCAAATGAGAGAGATACATGAAGAAAAAACTAGTTATATATAAATATACATCTATTTACATTTATATATACATAAAGAAGTGTGAAGAGTTAGAGCCAATAAAGAGTGAACTATACTCTTTCTTCTAATTCTGATTAATCTTTTTTTTATTTGATATGATTTAGGGCCGTGCTTTTCAAACTAAACCTCTACAATAGAGACTAAGAATCTACATTTTACCAACACCCCCAGGTGTCTTTATGCACTCTAATATTTGAAAATGACACAATTAAGGAGTCTTTCATCGAGACTTTCTTATATTGTATTTTGCTTCTTCCTCAGCTATAAAGTAAAGTCCATAAATTTAACCAGTCTTATGGTATGGATCTATTCCCATAAGTTCCCATAGTTTTCCAGGCAACACAACATGATTTTGCTCATTTTATCTAAAAATAGAACCCTTCTTATATGCTTTCTGAACAGGTAAAATTACAAGTACTTTGATGAGCATAGCAATTAGAGGTCATTGGCTTCACTCTCTACTTATTTATACAGCTCTGGAAATTTCCAAAGACTCTTCACACCTTTGTGCTCATATCTATGGAAAATTCCCTAGAAATAGTAGCAAATAAAGTTGCTATACTAATGACTAGACTTTCCATCTCCATCCACTGTTCCAACTCCAGGAAAGCCTGATGTTAATGTAACTGAGTTTGAATTCACTGCCACAACACACTTCTTTTTCTCTCAGTAACTTTCCTAGACTGTGAATATCCTGTTTTATGAAGCATTCACTTTTTACAAACTCTTTATCTACATAGTTATGTAATAACAGACAATCTAGAGGTAGAGACAGAAAACTTCTGGTTTAGCTAAGCATCAAAATTTTAAATTGAGGTTTTCCATTAACTTTAGTATATTCAACTCTTTATTTCATGAGCACTTTAGTTGTTGTAAATCTAACTTTCAGGAAAGCCAGAAAATAGGTTGACTAAGCTTCTAAGATTTCTTTCCTCCAGGTTTGGAACGAAAACCTATTGATATGAAACTGCCTTTAAAATCAGTGGGCACTCTAATGCATTTAAGCAGCTCTTATCTGAGTTAAAATCTATTAAAATTGCCACAAATAAAATGCAAATAAATTATCTGATTGACACAACAGAAGATTAATCCCAGAAGAGGCTCGTACTTCAACCTGTGCAAACTCCCAGACTCCTGGAAAAGGAGTTAGAAGGAAATAGTCATGCATCTTTCTCAAAAAGGATCCTCTCAATTAGAACAACAGAGAACATTTCTTACCCAGAGCTTTCATGTAATCATCAAAGTTCTCACTGGAGACAAGTTTCCAGGTGCCTAAGAATTTGTTGCTCATTGTGATGGATGAGAATTCAACACACTGGTAGGTGAGATTCAGGAGACTCAAATGAGATGCTGAAGCCTCAGAAGATTCTTTTCAAAGATGTCCACAGCATGTGACTCTCACAGAGACCCAATGGGGAAAAGCAGTGTCAGGACTGGGCAATGAATGGCTCTTCAATCATCCACTGGGACAAAAGAGAACCTCACATAATGTCTCCTTCAGTCTCCAAAAATGTTTATAAAAATCAATGACAGTACTATTTGAACCTTCAAAAATTTTTTGGTTGCTCTTACATTTTTAAGAAGTGCTTAGGTCCTTAATGCTTTGGAAAAGAGTCCATCAGTTGAGTCCTATACCAAATTAAATTATATGAGCATGAATGAAT
Organism: Balaenoptera borealis; assembly: GCF_965194805.1. NCBI lineage: Eukaryota > Metazoa > Chordata > Mammalia > Artiodactyla > Balaenopteridae > Balaenoptera > Balaenoptera borealis. The sequence goes on along the minus strand of NC_138876.1, from coordinate 58,810,018 downwards.
GAATGTGCGTGTATGTGTGTGTGTGTGTGTGTGTGTGTGTGTGTGTGTATTTAGGCATCTTGTTCACTCTCAATCCTGAGTCTGCACAATTAAGAATTCTTATTGAAAGAGAATAAAGAGAGGAAAAATGTCCATGAGTATTGTGATAACTGCCTCAAATATGTTGTGGGAGAGAAATGCAAGGGAGCAGTGTGAGGAAGTATTCATAGGTAAGGGAGGCTTGGCATAGTTGGCATATCCAAGGCAGGCAGAGTAGGCAGACAATACGGTCAGTCTATTACAGCAGAACACAGAAATTGCTTTCATGGGTGAACAAAAAGTAGCACTATAACATGCTCTTTGACCACAGCAAAGATTTTCATCTTAAAAAAACCTTAGTTCCAAATTAAGCAGGTTCTTGGTTAATATAACAACATTGAGTTTAAGTCCTTTAAAATAAATCTAAATTTTAGAAAGGATTTTCTACAAAAATAATATTAATATATATTGAGAGCTCAATAGTCACTGTGCTAAGTTCTTAATATAGATTATTTCATTTGATTCTCTCAGCAACTCCAAGAGTAAGGCATTATTATTATATCCGTTTTACCAATGAGAATACTGGAGCTTGGGGAGGTTAGGTAACTTCTGTCCAAAACTTGAATAAGGTGAGGTAGGATTTGAACTTGGTATTTTTTCTCAGTGCATAGATGTTAGGCCATTATCTTACACTGCTCCTGCTATAACATGTGTGCTGGAGGCCCTGGCCAAAGATCAGGCAATACTGACATCACCATGGATAGAGACACTCATTCTCTGCTCAAAAAGCAAGAGAAGTGAAAATCAAGAGATGGGGCATCCAGGTTATATGATACATCAAAGTCCCAGTCTTTGACCAAGGGGAACAAATATGAAACCACTTTGAACATAAGTGTTACTCTTGGGAATACCAAGTTGATGCCATATCCTTTCTTAGCAGTTTTTCTACATTGACATTAATCCTGGCCTTGAGACAACAGATATTACCAGGTTTTATATATTTAGTACACAGTTTGGCACTCTTCACAATAATGAAAATAACCCATTATTGATTTACCCATAACAGGTAGAGTCACTGACCTCTAGGGCTCATGTTACCAATGCCATAGCTGCACCATAACCATTGCAATTATGTGGTTAGGGTCCAAGTTGGGTAAAAAATGTAGAATTATACACAGTGAGTCCAAGTGTCATCTTAAATTACTTGTGCCTGTATAACTCAAGGTGGGAATGAAATAGTGAATAGAAAAATTCCTCAGTTAACTAGCTAACCCAATCCTAGACCCAGGAGAATGTCACTGGAGGGAGTACATTGTACTGGGATATAAGATACAGCTATGAAAGAAAGGGCTTTTGATTAGTGGAATATGTTATTTTCCAAAACACTTAATAAAAATGAATAATGCTTTGATTGTGTCTTCAAAAATTTAGGTATTCTGCCTAAACCTATGAAGAACTTTCAAACTTTCCCAACTGAGCTGAGCCCTTGTATCTGGAGGGGTTCATTCAGGAAAGCTGTGTGAATTTTCAGCAGACCTTGTTTTGCACATAAGAATAACAGTGGAGCTTAAAATATAAACATTGAGCTATATATTGGTAAGGCTTATAACTTTGAAGCAATTTTAGACAAAGAAAAAATTTTATATTTTAGGATTGTCAACAATGTACCTGACTTCTGGAATTGGCCAATATGAAATTCTGAGGCCCATGTATGAGTCAAAGGCACAGATCAAAGCAATGAGAGAAGATACCGGCTTGAGAATTTTAAGTCACCCTAGATAAGAAAGTCATCAATATCCTACTGAGAAAGGATTAATAATAAACATCAAAAAGGATCATACACCATGATCAAGTGGGGTTTATTCCAGGAATGCAAGGATTCTTCAATATACGCAAATCAATCAACGTGATACATCATATTAACAAATTGAAGGAGAAAAACCATATGATCATCTCAATAGATGCAGAGAAAGCTTTCGACAAAATTCAACACCCATTTATGATAAAAGCCCTGCAGAAAGTAGGCATAAAGGGAACTTTCCTCAACATAATAAAGGCCATATATGACAAACCCACAGCCAACATTGTCCTCAATGGTGAAAAAAATGAAACCATTTCCACGAAGATTAGGAACAAGACAAGGCTGCCCACTCTCACCACTATTATTCAACATAGCTTTGGAAGTGTTAGCCACAGCAATCAGACAAGAAAAAGAAATAAAAGGAATCCAAATCGCAAAAGAAGAAGTAAAGCTGTCACTGTTTGCAGATGACATGATACTATACATAGAGAATCCTAAAACTGCCACCAGAAAACTACTAGAGCTAATCAATGAATTTGGTAAAGTAGCAGGATACAAAATTAATGCACAGAAATCTCTTGCATTCCTATACACTAATGATGAAAAATCTGAAAGTGAAATTAAGAAAACACTCCCATTTACCATTGCAACAAAAAGAATAAAATATCTAGGAATAAACCTACCTAGGGAGACAAAAGACCTGTATGCAGAAAATTATAGGACACTGATGAAAGAAATTAAAGATGATACAAATAGATGGAGAGATATACCATGTTCTTGGATTGGAAGAATCAACATTGTGAAAATGACTCTACTACCCAAAGCAATCTACAGATTCAATGCAATCCCTATCAAACTACCACTGGCATTTTTCACAGAACTAGAACAAAAAATTTCCCAATTTGTATGGAGACACAAAAGACTCCGAATAGCCAAAGCAATCTTGAGAACAAAAAATGGAGCTGGAGGAATCAGGCTCCCTGACTTCAGACTATATTACAAAGCTACAGTAATCAAGACAGTTTGGTACTGGCACAAAAACAGAAATATAGATCAATGGAACAGGATAGAAAGCCCAGAGATAAACCCACGCACATATGGTCACCTTATCTTTGATAAAGGAGGCAAGCATATACAGTGGAGAAAAGACAGCCTCTTCAATAAGTGGTGCTGGGAAAATTGGACAGCTACATGTAAAAGTATGAAATTAGAACACTCTCTAACACCATACACAAAAATAAACTCAAAATGGATTAAAGACCTAAGTGTAAGGCCAGACACTATCAAACTCTTAGAGGAAAACATAGGCAGAACACTCTATGACATACATCACAGCAAGATGCTTTTTGACCCAGCTCCTAGAGAAATGGAAATAAAAACAAAAATAAACAAATGGGACCTAATGAAACTTAAAAGCTTTTGCACAGCAAAGGAAACCATAAACAAGACCAAAAGACAACCCTCAGAATGGGAGAAGATATTTGCAAATGAAGCAACTGACAAAGGATTAATCTTCAAGATTTACAAGCAGCTCATGCAGCTCAATAACAAAAAAACAAACAACCCAATCCAAAAATGGGCAGAAGACCTAAATAGACATTTCTCCAAAGAAGATATACAGATGGCCAACAGACACATGAAAGAATGCTCAACATCATTAATCATTAGAGAAATGCAAATCAAAACTACAATGAGGTATCATCTCACACCTCTCAGAATGACCATCATCAAAAAATCTAGAAACAATAAATGCTGGAGAGGGTGTGGAGAAAACGGAACACTCTTGCACTGTTGGTGGGAAAGTAAATTGATACAGCCACTATGGAGAACAGTATGGAGGTTCCTTATAAAACTAAAAACAGAACTACCATATGACCCAGCAATCCCACTACTGGGCATATACCCTGAGAAAACCATAATTCAAAAAGAGTCATGTACCAAAATGTTCATTGCAGCTCTATTTACAATAGCCAGGACATGGAAACAACCTAAGTGTCCATCATCGGATGAATGGATAAAGAAGATGTGGCACATATATGCAATGGAATATTACTCAGCCATAAAAAGAAATGAAATGGATTTTTTTGTAGTGAGGTGGATGGACCTAGAGTCTGTCATACAGAGTGAAGTAAGTCAGAAAGAGAAAAACAAATACAGTATGCTAACACATATATATTGAATCTAAGGAAAAAAAAAAAAAAGGTCATGAAGAACCTAGTGGCAAGATGGGAATAAAGACACAAACCTACTAAAGAATGGACTTGAGGATATGGGGAGGGGGAGGGGTGAGATGTGACAGGGTGAGAGAGTGTCATGGACATATATACACTACCAAATGTAAAATAGATAGCTAGTGGGAAGCAGCCGCATAGCACAGGGAGATCAGCTCGGTGCTTTGTGACCACCTAGAGGGGTGGGATAGGGAGGGTGGGAGGGAGGGAGATGCAAGAGGGAAGAGATATGGGAACATATGTATATGTATAACTGATTCACTTTGTTATAAAGCAGAAACTAACACACCATTGTAAAGCAATTATACTTCAATAAAGATGTTAAAATAATAATAATAATAATAAACATCAGAACCACATTATAATTAGGCATATACATTTACACTTGAACTAAATGTTTGTAAAATGGACATTGTCTCTCTACAGAGTGAATTCATCTTTCAGTGATTTATTGCCTATATAAATTCTCAAGATAGAATAAGCTACTAGAACGATACACTGAAAAGAAAATCCAGAAGTCCAAACAAAATGGATAAGTAAAGCTTGCTCTATATAAAATGTCCTTACATATTGTCATCAAGCTATATCCAATTGTATATTTGAAAAGTGATAATCATCCTGTAGCACAAGAACAAAGAATTCATGATCCTCCACCTAATACCAAAGATGTGACTCCATTCCTTCCATTCATTTAACTGCAAAAGCATTGAGAGCCTACTAAAGGCTAGGCACACTTCATGGTGCTGGTTAAACATCATTGAACAAGATTCCATGCCCTCAAGGAACTTATATTCTATTCATGACTTGATAAAGACTTCAAGAAAGAAATTTTAATTCTAGTAAGTCTGAAATTATCTGTAAAATAGAAAGGTTGTGATAATAATTGGTGCAGGAAAATCACATAATATAATACTAGAAAAAATAACCCAAAAATGATCATTTAAAAAAATTGAGAAAATAGAAATAAATCTTAGGATTTTCACTTCCTTATGATAGATGAGGAAAGTAAGCTAACTTTCCAACTGTGGCATCTAAAAAATGGACAAAATTATTAAAAAATTCTTCAAGAGATCAGAGAGATAAAAAAGGCAGAGAAAAATTAAGGGTCTAAGATTTGGGCAAAAAAGGAAAACCAGAGAAACAGGCCCAACAATTAAGGCTGCTGCCCTTATGGCAATCTATGAATTCTGCAAGAGGCAGATGAGAGGCAAAACCTGAGGGACATTTATGACATTGTTTCAGGTTTAGGGGAACAATGAGGGAGAGTCCTGGTTAATCATATTTTAGTTTGGGACTTTGAAAGGCTGCAATACAGGAGGAAAGATGAACTGGAAATAGACCTGGCTAATACCAATTCAACTCTTAAAATTAGTTTACTGTGATCTGGGACAGCTAGTGAACTTGGCTACCAGTAAGAGAGAAACATAAACTCTATGCATAAGAAGATAATGTCACTCTAGTTCTAAATTTATTTCTACAAATTTTCATACACATCACTAATCAAAAATAATTTTTAAAAAATTATAAATTCCTTAGAACACAATTTACCAAAAATGATACAAGATGAAGTAAAAGTGTGAATACTCCCAAATCTATTAATATTTAATCTATAAATAAATTTTCTCCCACAGAGATACTCCAGGCCTGTAGGCGTCACCCATGAATTCATACAAATATTTAAGGAAAAAGTAACACCAATCTTACACAAAATCTTCCGGAGAATAGAAAAGGAGCTACTAATTTCCTCCTTGCCTTTAGCAAGGTCCTTACACATACTGTTCACTTTTCCTGGAATGTCTAACCACTCCTATATGATTAATCCTTAACTTTCAGCTCAATCATGCTTTCCTACCTTTGTGTTGACAACCTTTAGATTCAACTCAATCATCTTTACTAAACTTTTCTAATATACTCTCATTTTATAATTACTGCAATCAGCAGATATAGAAGGAGAAATTGACAATAATACAGTAATAGTAGGGGACTTTAACACTCCACTTACATCAATGGACATATCATCCAAACAGAAAATCAATAAGACAACAGTGGTCTTAAATGATACATTAGATCAGGTGGACTTAATAAATATCTACAGGACATCACATGCAAAAACAGCAGAATACACATTTTTTTTCAAGTGCACATGGAACGTTCTCTAGAATAGATCACATGCTAGGCCACAACACAAGTCTCAATAAATTAAAGAGGACAAAAATTATACCAAGCATTTTTTTCTGACCACCATGGCATGAAACTAGAAATCAATTCCAGAGAGAAGAATGAGAAAAAACAAACACATGGAGACTAAACAACATGCTACTAAAAAAAATCCCCAATGAGTCAATGAAGAAATCAAAGACAAAATTAGAAAATACCTTGATGCAGAAATACAAATGATCATGAGAGATTACTACAAGCAACTCTATGCCAATAAAATGGGCAACCTGGAAGAAATGGACAAATTCTTAGAAATGCACAACCTGCCGAGACTGAACCAGGAAGAAATAGAAAATATGAACAGACCAATCACAAGCACTGAAATTGAAACTGTGATTAAAAATCTTCCAACAAACAAAAGCCCAGGACCAGATGGCTTCACAGGCGAATTCTATCAAACATTTAGAGAAGAGCTAACACCTATCCTTCTCAAACTCTTCCAAAATACTGCAGAGGGAAGAACACTCCCCAACTCATTCTATGAGGCCACCATCACCCTGATACCAAAACCAGACAAAGATGTCACAAAGAAGGAAAACTGCACGCCAATATCACTGATGAACATAGATGCAAAAATCCTCAACAAAATACTAGCAAACAGAATCCAACAGCACATTAAAAGGATCATACAACATGATCAAGTGGGGTTCATTCCAGGAATGCCAGGATTCTTCAATATATGCAAATCAATCAACGTGATACACCATTTTAACAAATTGAAGGAGAAAAACCGTATGATCATCTCAATAGATGCAGAGAAAGCTTTCGACAAAATTCAACACCCATTTATAATAAAAGTCCTGCAGAAAGCAGGCATAGAGGGAATTTTCCTCAACATAATAAAGGCCATATATGATAAACCCACAGCCAACATTGTCCTCAATGGTGAAAAACTGAAACCATTTCCACAAAGATCAGGAACAAGACAAGGTTGCCCACTCTCACCACTATTATTCAACATAGTTTTGGAAGTGTTAGCCACAGCAATCAGACAATAAAAAGAAATAAAAGGAATCCAAATCGGAAAAGAAGAAGTAAAGCTGTCACTGTTGGCAGATGACATGATACTATACATAGAGAATCCTAAAGATGCCACCAGAAAACTACCAGAGCTAATCAGTGAATTTGGTAAAGTAACAGGATACAAAATTAATGCACAGAAATCTCTTGCATTCCTATACACTAATGATGAAAAATCTGAAAGAGAAATTAAAGAACCACTCCCATTTACCATTGGAACGAAAAGAATAAAATACCTAGGAATAAACCTACCTAGGGAGACAAAAGACCTGTATGCAGAAAACTATAAGACACTGATGAAAGAAATTAAAGATGATACCAACAGATGGAGAGATATACCATGTTCTTGGACTGGAAGAATCAACATTGTGAAAATGATTCTACTACCCAAAGCAATCTACAGATTCGATGCTATCCCCATCAAACTACCACTGGCATTTTTCACAGAACTAGAACAAAAAATTTCCCAATTTGTATGGAGACACAAAAGACTCCGAATAGCCAAAGCAATCTTGAGAACAAAAAATGGAGCTGGAGGAGTCAGGCTCCCTGACTTCAGACTATATTACAAAGCTACAGTAATCAAGACAGTTTGGTACTGGCACAAAAACAGAAATATAGATCAATGGAACAGGATAGAAAGCCCAGAGATAAACCCACGCACATATGGTCACCTTATCTTTGATAAAGGAGGCAAGAATATACAGTGGAGAAAAGACAGCCTCTTCAATAAGTGGTGCTGGGAAAACTGGACAGCTACATGTAAAAGTATGAAATTAGAACACTCCCTGACACCATACACAAAAATAAACTCAAAATGGATTAAAGACCTAAGTGTAAGGCCAGACACTATCAAACTCTTAGAGGAAAACATAGGCAGAACACTCTATGACATACATCACAGCAAGATGCTTTTTGACCCAGCTCCTAGAGAAATGGAAATAAAAACAAAAATAAACAAATGGGACCTAATGAAACTTAAAAGCTTTTGCACAGCAAAGGAAACCATAAACAAGACGAAAAGACAACCCTCAGAATGGGAGAAAATATTTGCAAATGAAGCAACTGACAAAGGATTAATCTTCAAGATTTACAAGCAGCTCATGCAGCTCAATAACAAAAAAACAAGCAACCCAATCCAAAAATGGGCAGAAGACGTAAATAGACATTTCTCCAAAGAAGATATACAGATTGTCAACAAACACATGAAAGAATGCTCAACATTATTAATCATTACAGAAATGCAAATCAAAACTACATTGAGATATCATCTCACACTGGTCAGAATGGCCATCATCAACAAATCTAGAAACAATAAATGCTGGAGAGGGTGTGGAGAAAAGGGAACACACTTGCACTGTTGGTGGGAATGTAAATTGATACAGCCACTATGGAGAACAGTATGGAGGTTCCTTAAAAAAACTAAAAATTGAACTACCATATGACCCAGCAATCCCACTACTGGGCATATACCCTAAGAAAACCATAATTCAAAAAGAGTCATGTACCAAAATGTTCATTGCAGCTCTATTTACAATAGCCAGGACATGGAAGCAACCTAGGTGTCCATGGACAGATGAATGGATAAAGAAGATGTGGCACATATATACAATGGAATATTACTCAGCCATAAAAAGAAATGAAATGGATTTTTTTGTAGTGAGGTGGATGGAGTTAGAGTCTGTCATACAGAGTGAAGTAAGTCAGAAAGAGAAAAACAAATACTTTATGCTAACACATATATATGGAATCTAAGGAAAAAAAAATAGGTCATGAAGAACCTAGTGGCAAGACGGGAATAAAGACAGACCTACTAGAGAATGGAATTGAGAATATGGGGAGGGGGAAGGGTAAGATGTGACAAAGAGAGAGAGTGGCATGGACATATATACACTACGAAACATAAAATAGATAGCTAGTGGGAAGCAACCGCATAGCACAGGGAGATCAGCTCTGTGCTTTGTGACCACCTAGAGGTGTGGGATAGGGAGGGCAGGAGGGAAGGAGAAGCAAGAGGGAAGAGATATGGGAACATATGTATATGTATAACTGATTCACTTTGTTATAAAGCAGAAACTAACACACGATTTTAAAGCAATTATACTCCAATAAAGATGTTAAAAAAAAGAAAAGAAACGAAGATCCAACACAGCCATAAATAAATAAGTAAATAAATAAAAATTAAAAAAAAAAAAAGAAAATATTTGAGACAGATGAAAATGGAAACACAACACTCCAAAATCTATGGGATCCAGCAAAAGCATTCTAAGAGGGAATTTTATAGTGATACAGGCTTTCTTCAAGAAACAATAAAAACCTCAAATAAACAACCTAAACTCAACCTAAAGGAATTAGAAAAAAACATTAACAAAGCCCAAAGTCTGAAGAAGGAAGAAAATAATAAAGATCAGAGATGAAACAAATAAAATAGAGATCAGAAAACAATAGAAAAGATCAGTGAAACCAAGAACTGAGCTTTTGAAAAGATAAACAAAATTGATAAACTTTTAGCCAGGCTCACCAAAAAGAAGAAAGAGAACTCAAATGAAATAAGAAATGAAGGAGGAGGAATAACAACTGATACCACAGAGATACAAAAAAATCATAAGAGTATACTACAAACAGTTATATGTCAACAAATTGGACAATCTGGAAGAAATAGACAAATGTTAGAAACATAGAACCTGCCAAGACTGAATGAAGGATTAATAGACAATTTGAACAGACCAATCACTAGTAGTGAAATTGAATATGTAATTAAAAAAAAAACTCCCAGAAAATAAAAGTCCAGGACTAGACATCTTCACAGGGAAATTCTACCAAACATATAAACAAGAATTAATACCTATCTTTCTCAAACTATTCCAAAAAACTGAAGAGGAGAGAACACTCCAAAATTCATTCTGCTAGGCAAAAAATATCCTGATACCAAAATCAGACAAAGACACTACAAAAAATGAAAATTACAGGCCAATATCTTTGATGAATATATATGCAAAAATCCTCAACAAAATATTAGCAGACCAAATTAAATGACATATAAAAAGGATCATACAACATGATCACGTTGGATTTATTCCAGGGATGCAAGGATGGTTCAGTATTCACAAATCAATCAATGTGATACACCACATTAACAAAAGTAAGGATAAAAATCACAAGATCCTCTCAATAGATGGAGAAAAAACATTTGACAAAATACAACATCCATTCTTGATTAAAAACTCTCATCAAAGTGAGTACAGAGGGAACATATCTTAAGCCCACAGGTAATTTCATAATCAATGATGAAAAGCTGAAAGCCTTTCCTCTAAATTCAGAAATAAGACAAGGATGCCCATTTTTGCCATTTCTATTTAACATAGTATTGAAAGTCCAAACGGGGCTTCCAAACAGGAAGGGAAGAAGTAAAACTGTACATAATAATATATATAGAAACCCTGAAATATACACCACAAAACTAGTAGAGCTAATAAATGAATTCAGCTAAGTTGCAGGATACAAGACTAACACAAAGAAATCTGTTGCATTTCTATAAACTGATAATGAACTATCAGAAAGAGAAAGTTCAAAAATCCCATTTAAAACTGCATCAAAAAGAATAAAATTCCTAGGAATAAACTTAACCAAGGAGCTGAAAGCTGTATACTCTGAAAACTATAAAACATTGGTGAAGGAAATTGAAGATGATACAAAGAAATGGAAAGGTATCACTTGCTCTTGATTGGAAGAAATAATATTGTTAAAATGGCCATACTACCCAATGCAATCTATAGATTTAATGCAATCCCTATCAAAATGCCCATGAAATTTTTCACAGAACTAGAACAAACAATCCTAAATTCATATGGGACCACAAGGACCCTAAATTGTCAAAGCAATCTTAAGAAAAAAAGAACAAAGCTGGAGGTATCACCCTCCCAGATTTCAGACTATACTACAAAGTTATGGATATCAAAACAGCATAGTACTGGCACAAAAAGACTCATAGATCAATGGAACAGAAGAGAGAGCCCAGAAACAAACCCACACACCTATAGTCAATTAATCTATGACAAAGGAGGCAAGAATATACAATGGAAAAAGACAGTCTCTTCAATAAGTGGTGCTGGGAAAACTGGATAGCTACATGTAAAATGGTGAGATTAGAACATTTCCTCACATATACAAAAATAAACTCAAAAGGAATAAAGCCCTAAATGTAAGACCTGAAACCGTAAGACTCCTAGAAGAGAACATAGGCAGAACACTCTCTGACATAAATTGTAGAAATACTTTTTTGGATCTGTCTCCTAAGGCAAAAGAAATAAGAGCAAAAATAAACTAATGGGATCTAATTAAACTTAAAAGCTTTTGCACAGAAAAGGAAACCATCAACAACACAAAAAGGCAACATACAGAATTGGAGAAAATATTTGCAAATGATATGACTGACATGGGGTTAATACTAAAAATATATAAACAATTCATACAACTCAAAAAACAAACAACCCAATCAAAAAATGGGCAGAAGGCCTAAAAAACATTTTTCCAAAGAAGTCATACAGATGGCCACCAAGCACATGAAAATATTCTCAGCATTGCTAATTATTAGAGAAATGCAAATTAAAACAACAATGAGATATCACCTCACACCTGTCAGAATGGCTTTTTGATAAAAGAACACAAATAACAAATAACAAATGTTGGAGAGGATATGGAGAAAAGGGAACCCTTGTACACTGTTAGTGAAAGCGTAAACTGGTGCAACCACTGTGGAAAACAGTATGGAGGTTCCTCAAAAAACTAAAAATAAAACTACCATATGATCCAGTAATTCAATTCCTGTAAATATATCTGGAAAAAAACAAAAAACACTAATTTAAAAAGATACATGCACCCCAAGGTTCATAGAAGCATTGTTTGCAATAGCCAAGATATGGAAGCAACCCAAGTTTCCATCAACAGACAAATGGATAAAGAAGATATGGTATACATATACACAATGGAATATTACTCAGCCATAAAAAAAGAATTAGATTCTGCCATTTGAAGCAATGCAGATGGACCTAGAGAAAATTATGCTAAGTGAAATAAGTCAGACAGAAAAAAAATACTGTATGATATCACTTATATGTAGAATCTAAAAAATAATACAAATTAATGTATATAGCAAAACACAACAGACTCACATATATAGAAAACAAACTAGTGGTTACAAATGGGGAAGGGGAATAGGGGAAGTGCATGTTAGGGGTATGGGATTAAGAGATACAAACTACTTTGTACAAAATAGATAAGCAACAAGGATATATTATTTAGCACAGGGAAGTATAGCCATTATCTTGTAATAACTTTTAATGGAGTATAATCTGTAAAAATACTGAATCATATGCTATATACCTGAAACTAATATAATGTTGTAAACAACTATACTTCAATAAAAGAATAAATAACCACTCCCATTGGATAAATCCTTAACTTTCAGCTCATTCTACCTTTGGAGAGACATCCTTTAGATTTCAATTCAGCCATCTTTCCTATCCTTTTCTAGTATATCCTCATTTAACAGTTACTGCAATTAATTAATTAATTCATTAACATGTTAATTTGTATTGATTTTGGGCATTATTTCCTTAATATGTATGTCATGCACTGAAGTCTTGATTCCATGTGCATGGGGACAATATGTGACTTTATTCACATAATATTCCAAGTACTTAACACCATGCATGTATACAGTAGGTAATCATTTGTTTACTGACTGAATGAATGAAGAAAATGTAAATTTTCTACTTATGAGGGACTTTCTTTACATTAAATCATATAACAAATGTGAAAGCATCTAAAATTCGTGCTTATAATCAATAATATGATTTTCCTAAACTTCCTCTCTCCTCCTGTCCCCTTCCTTCTCTTCCTTCCCTTTTTTTTATATGCTCTGGAGGTGTGGAAAGAGCAAAGCTGTGTGTTATACCTAAGTGTAAAACTTAGTTGTAGCGCCCATTCCTTCGTTTAGTCATTGCTTTGGTCAGTGGTAAAAGCAGGTTGTTCGGGCTTCCCTGGTGGCGCAGTGGTTGAGAATCTGCCTGCTAATGCAGGGGACACGGGTTCGACCTCTGGTCTGGGAAGATCCCACATGCCGCGGAGCAACTAGGCCCGTGAGCCACAACTACTGAGCCTGTGCGTCTGGAGCCTGTGCTCCGCAACAGGAGAGGCCACGATAATGAGAGGCCCGCGCACCGCGGTGAAGAGTGGCCCCTGCTTGCCGCAACTAGAGAAAGCCCTCGCACAGAAACGAAGACCCAACACAGCCAAAAAATAAATAAATTAATTAATTAAAAAAAAAAAAAAAGCAGGTTGTTCTTTCCATATTCAGGATGACATGATCTTATCACAATACTAGGAAAGTGCATGTAAAATAATTCCAAGGTTCGTTGTACATATTCTCATCTGCATGCATGCAGATAATTGCTCAACATGAATTTATTGAACTGTAGTAGCACTGGAGATAACATGGTGAGTGAAACAGCAACAGTTCCTGCCCTCATGGGCCTTATACTCCAGTAAGGGAGACACGTTAAACAGACATTTAGAGACATTTTAGAATATCCGATTCTTATTTTCTATCATTTACAGATGGAGGCAATGAATGACATTAAAGAGCCAATGAACCGTTTCTATGTAGGACGATACCTTCTGTAATTTCTTAGACACCAGATGCCCTGAGACCAATGGTCTTATTTATCTTCAGAACTCAGCCACTAGGGCATCTGGGCCCCTCCAGACATATATTTGACAAAAGGTGACAATGGCAATTCAGGCTTGATAGCTTCCTCTTTCATGCTTCAAATAACTGTTTTTCTCTCATCTTAGAACTGTTGAGATTAAAATTGCTTTCTTAATGAAAACCATTTCTTGGAGCTTTCTCAGCCACCAGTGGGTATTTGATCTTTTAGTTACTATGGTGACAGTTGCATTATGCTGCCCAAAGGAAGTGAATAGCTTTTCTTTTTTTGAATGGCAATAAATAGAGGGAAGAAGTAGTTTGTGATTCCTCCAAACAATGCAATTAGCTTTGTTTTTCCTAGACTTGAACATACACGACCTCTTTTCCAAAGACTGGTCTAAGATTTCACATCATTATTCCTAACAGAACACCCAAGAACTGGTTACTCATTCACTGGGGAGGGAACCAGAGACAGAATTTCTACATTTCCGTGTTTTCCTCTAGTCATTACAAGGTATGATGAGCTGGTCACAGTTTTTTCTACTCCATTTGCATTTCCTCTTGAGAGAAAGTGATATTAATAGCATTAAAATAGGTCGTACTTTTCAGGCATTAGCACAAAGAGCTGAAGGAAACACTTTTTAGGACGTGGCCATCTGCTCCCTTATAGCCTGTGGGAGAAAGGAATCCCTCAAAAATAATTCACTTGCAAAGCATAGTGAAAAGTGTGTGAGTGTGTCTGTATGTATGTGTGTAGCTTTATTTCATAAAGTACAAATATAAACTCACAAAAATTCAGATGATTTTCTAATCGTGTGTTATCCAGGTTGCCAACTTTATTTCCTACTTTATTTCCTTGATTGTTTTACAAAATTTTTCAATAATTGAGATGGTATAAAGGCTTTGATAGAAAATGTGGTTTACACATATATATGTGTATATATACATATATACACACACACGTGTAAACACATATTTTTTTAAATTTATTTTTGGCTGCACTGGGTCTTTGTTGCTGCGTGCAGGCTTTCTCTGGTTGTGGCGAGCGGGGGCTACTCTTCGTTGCGGTGCACAGGCTTCTCATTGCGGTGGCTCCTCTTGTTGCGGAGCACGGGTTCTAGGCATGCGGGCTTCAGTAGTTGTAGCATGGGGGCTCAGTAGTTGTGGTGCACGGGCTCAGTTGATCCACAGCACGTGGGATCTTCCCAGACCAGGGCTCGAACCCATGTCCCCTGCATTGGCAGGTGGATTCTTAACCACGGCGCCACCAGGGAAGCCCTAAACACATATTTTAGATTAAAGTTAGATCAGAGAATCAATTCATGTTTAAACTGTACTTTCATTTATTCATGCCAACCCATTCCTTCCCTCAAACAATTGAAAACTAATTTTGTAGTTAAATTCTAGCCTATAACATGCTCATGACGGGATACACAGTGCAAATGCAATCTGTTAAGTGGCACCTGACTCAGAGTAATGTTAGCTGCTGTCATGAACTCCAGGATTTCAGAGCCTTAACCCAGAAGTTTATTTCCTGCTCCCTGTCGTGTCCACTGCAGGTGTTCCTGGTCTTTGGGTAGCTTTTCTCCATGAGGCGACTCAGAGGCTTTGGATCCATTCATCTCACGCCTACGCCACTCTTCAGGTTTCAGAGTCCAGTCCTCCAAGCAGGCAGGGGTTGAGGGAGATGAAAAAGGTTGCCTCTTTACTCTCTTGACCCAGAAGTGGCACACTTCACTTCCACTCACACTCCAATGCAGGAAGTAGTCACATGACCCCATGGAGACAGGGTGGGTACTGAGTAGTGCCTACCTTGCAGACTCTTCTCGATACCAATGCTATACTATGGAAGGACAAGCCCAGATTTCTAGTGGGCAATTAACTATCTCTGATGCATTCAAATCTTGGCACACTGAGTCCTGACATTATGTCTGAATATCTATCTTAACGTCTATCTTTTGAGAGAATGTTATAATAAACTTGGAATAAGTTCTGGTTTAGCTTTACCATCTACCAGATGGATGACATTTGGGTTGCAGTTTTATCACCTGTACAATACTGATTGTTCTGAGGATCAAAAAAAGAAAACTTTTGTGAAATTGTTTTGTAACTTACGTATTGACACCTGAACTCTATTTTACAAAGTAAACAGGAATCCATTTTCCCCAAATCCCATTTCTAACTGATCAGTTGCTTCTAGACCCTGCCTACCTCTGCTGTGACACTCTTCTGATCCGACTTCTTCTGCCCACTGTTTTAGTGCACACACCTTCAGTTCCATGGTTCCTATTCTTTGCATTCTAGTTGCCTTATTATCTGGGAGGGGGATGTGGGGAAAATGAGAAGACGTGAGGGATTCCCTGTGCTGGTCCATTGCAGAATGTCTCATTTTCCCTCATCACAACCCTGTGAAGTAGATGGTTTCCGTTTTGCAAAGGAAAAAACTAAAGTGGGTGAGCAACTCATGCAAGCTCACAAAGCTGTCAGTGGCAGAAGCAGGATTCAAGCCCTGCTCTGCCTGGTTCTCAAACCCCATTCATTTCACTTCCCTGCAATGTGTCTCTGGCATAACAGGCACCTTCTCTTGTCACGGGGCTGGTGGTTGGATGGTCCCTCCCCACCCTGTCCCTCTCCAAAAATTACACCGGATCTAGATACCAAACTTCAAAGTGGACAGACTATATTTCCCTGTAAGTGTTTAAAATAGAAATCTTAAGACCCATAACTTGAGGATTCGGTTATGTCCCGATTTCTTCATCCTAAGTTTCCATCTATTTTCTGTTACTATCTTTGGAGTAGTCAGTTGTCTTTTCATGACTATCAAATCATGTCCTTTTATGTTTATCGCACTTTTGTGCAAAAATATGAAAATTAAATACACTAAGAGTGTTCAAAACAAATTATTTTTGTCAGTGGTTTACTTAATAGTTTTGGGTAGCTAAAGAAGAAAGCTGGTGAGTTAGTCTTTGATAATAGTATTCATCTTGATTTTAGTATGGTTGATCTTTGGGTAATTAATACTCTCCTGTAAACTTCAGTGTGGATTTAAAATATAATAGTTTACTAGTAAGTTATTCAGTCTAAAAATATTCAAAAATAAATATATATTTTCCTTTGTGGTTTATAAAATCTTCTCTCACTTCCTCTACTTCAAACCCTTTTGGAAAGTGAATAAGTAATGGCTTTTTATTGCATAATGAAAAGTGTCATTATTATCCTTTTTCTATAAATCCAGTACAACTTGACCAATACGACATGTGATTTACTTCTAGATAGATAATGACTATTTTTGAAGGAAAGTCAGATATACCAAGAGACTGATCATGTGAATGTCCTTAGTAAAGACTAATAATTCTCAGTATAAACTTTAATGAATTTTTTTCTTACAGAAATTTTGACACGATTTGACTGAGAATAAAAATAAAAGCAATAGGATTTCAACATGTCTCTGTTACTTGTAACATAAAAAGGCAGTTGTGAACTCCATCTCTAACTTATTGCTGTTTACCATCACCTAACACAGTATTGAACAAACAGTGGTCACTGAATAAGAACTTGCTGGATGAGTGACTTCCTCAGGAGTAGCATGTTTGATTCTACCTACTAAAGACACCACAGCAGGGTTTTATTTCTCATTTAGGCTGTGTGTACCTTGAGCTGTGACATTTATGAGAAGAGAAATGTCTTGAAAATTCAGAACTATATTATTCTTTTATAAATTTTGCCTCTGTAAAGACTAAGATTTAAATAAGTGCCTAGTGTTTTTTAGAAGAATACCCTCTTCCTAATGGTTGTGGAAAACATTTTGACCCTTGGTCTGAGTTGTTGCTTAAGTGCTGTCATCTGCAGCCCCATTGCAGAGACCATCCTCTGATGAAGGAGACATTGGCCTCTGCTCCCCTTTGTGCACAGGACGCTACCTTGGGGGCTGAAATCCTCTTTGACTTCTGGCAAAGGAGCACAGGTACATTTTGTACACACTTGAGTCCTTTAGGAAGGACAGAGACAAGTCGTGGGGGGATGACTGTCATTGGCCACATCTGGCAGTTGTGTGGCTACTACCAAACCCATCACTTCAAGTGCACAGCTGTATCCTCAGAGGTCTTCAGGGTTTAATATGACAGCCTAGTTCCTTTCCTTGGACAAGAATTCAGCTATTGTCCCAACACTATGCTCAGTCCTTTTGTACATTACTCTTTAATTTTCTCCTTACTGAGGTGACCATACCTCCCAGTTTGCCTAGGACAGTCCCAGTTTATGTTTGTTGCCCAGGTATAATTATTGAAAGTGCCCCTTTCCACTTTTCACTTCTGACTCAGTTTAGATGACAAATTAGCACATATTTAACACTATCCTCAGGAGTTACGTTTCACCAACTACTATCTGGTTTTAAGTTTAAGTTGCAACATGAGATTTACATAATTCTTCCTCTCTTTCCTTTTCCTCCTCCCACTGCTACAAATACCCTCAATTTTTAAATTTTACCTATATTACTCTGTTTTGCTCTAAGCCCTGAGAGTACTTCCTAGCAACAGTACATGGTGAAACTATTGAGGGACTTTGTGTAGCTCTAACAATTATATTCCTACCAGGCATTTAGAAATTCTGGACTGGCATTTAATAAAATATCATTCTGCAAAGACTAAGTTGTATGAAATGGTGACCGATGCACTAGCCTGATTATTTTAAATAAGTTTATGGAAAAGTAAGATAATGATTGTTTTAAATGTTCTATAAAAATTCACGCACAGTGTATAATGTCCAGGCTCTATTTTGTAATCTCTCTCTCTCATCTATCTATCTATCTATCTATCTATCCATCCATCTACCTATCTATCCATCTATCTATCCTATCTACTTTATGCATGGTCAGCCTTCTGCAAAAATAAAAAATAAAAAGCAACGTTGATTTTCAAAATCTGTGATGCCCAAAGTGGATTACAATGATTATAATGTATCCACCTTTGAGGTCACATGAATTTCAACAGAGCACCCCTTGACAGAAAGCATTAACCTAAATGGAATGGGTCCACTAAAGGAAAATCAGTGACTGCAGGATTCAGGTGTACGAAGAATAAAGGGCACTTTGGTGATCTTACAATTACACCAGAGACAAGAAGTTTCTTGTCTCACCAATTTATCAGATTGTACCTAACCCTCAAGATTACACAGCTCCAAAACTGCACTTAATTTGGTTTTATTGGGCAAATTTATGTTGAGTAATTTTTTAAAAAATCAGTGGCTCTGAGACACATCTTCTTCAAGTCCCAGTTTCCTGTTAGTGAACAAGTTTTCACTGACGTATACAATTTTTCATACCTTTTTGTAGATTCCAATGCTGACAATATTATTCATGATATATTCCTAAAAGCAAAGAGGGATCTATTAGAGTTGGTACATGACATGTTAAATTTGATCTGTCCCTCTTTCCCCAGACCCTCTATTTGAGATACAAGACAATTGAGTAATTTGAAAGGCATGCCTCAAATAGGAGCTTCTAAAAATATTAAATTTAGAGAAAACTCACCACTACCATTTTTCCATCTACAATTTGTCCTTTGATTGTTGTCTCTTTGCCAAGCCATTTTTGGAAATGAATCATTGAGCCACCATCTAATGTTATGATGCTCTATAAATGCAGAAAGGAATCAGTCAGAAATAGCAATTCACTACATTCTAATCTACACAAGACTAGACATCTACTTTTTAATTTCAGTTTTGAAATTCTTTTCTCCAAAATTCTTACAACAGTTCTTGTCCTAATTTAATACCATCAAACTAGGGAAGTCTCAAGAGATTATTTGAGTAATGCTCTTTCCCCCCAGGTAAGCAATACCTAAACTATTTGTGAATAATCATTTTATATGCTCTTTTATACAATGACAAAGAGAAATCAGAGAAACAGTGAAAATAAGTTGAGTTTTTGGACCCTGAATCATTTGCAAAATAATTGACTTTAGCATTGTGCAATATTAATTAACAAAACAAGCCCAAGCTGACTGGGTAATTAATCAAATTAGAATTAACTGTGCTTAACCACCTTCTAGATTTTTCCTGATTGTGGACCAGGAAGATTTAGTTCTTACCTTTACTTTCTGGTTATCTGATGTGGTTTCATCAAATTCTTCTCCCAGCTTGAAGGAGATCTCAGTATTTTTGAAAGAACTTTCTGTTTTGATGTTAACCTTATCCCTGTCGGTGCTAATAGTGATTCTTGGTTTTGCCAACCCAGCAAGGTTCTGGACTGCAGCACTCACTCCTGTAGGAATGAGTGAGAAGAGAATTCAATGAGTAGAGAAAACAAAACACCTTCTTAAGATGTTTAGGAAGAAGTGCTAACAATCATTTTGGAAAGCAATTTAAAAAGAATGCATCCTTCCCCCATTGAAGTTTTGGATAATACGCCATATTTTCTTCAATGCTCTCTGTGACAGCTGGATTGAGCCAAACCTCCCAATCAGAAGATATGTCTAGTAATTATACTTGACATTTTGAAAGTTAAATTCATTTTCTGAGACTCTTGCACTTCATCTAAAATATATATTTGTATGGTGCCTTTCGGTCATATGCTTGGGCTTTACCTCATGAAATATTGCAACAACAGCACAGGGGATGTTATTATCCTCATTTTAGAGATGAGTACACCGAGTCCCAGAGAGGTAGAGAGGCTTGTTCTAGGTGATGTGTCTGGTAATTAGCAGAGCTGAAATTTAAGCACAGGTTTTCTAATTGTCCAAGAATTTTAGCACACTTTTCTTCTTAAAAAAAAAAAAAAAAGAAATGCAATTTTCAAAGTATCTAATCTACTCTAAAAGAATATGACTTATAAAGTCCAAGCTTCTCCCTTATTTGCAGATAAATTTCAGATCTGGCTGAGTAAAGAGGAGGTAGGCAAATTGGACAATTTGGCTGAGAGCCTGGTCCTGTTATTCAGGTTGGGGATTGTCCATTGTTTAATTTGACTCCTGCAATTGGTGGGCAGAAGGGCTGACACCCGACTCTTAGTATCGATATAGAACTCGATTTCACATTCATATTGCGGTTGGACAGGATGCCTCTGACCACAGAAAAGCAGTGTTAGACATGGATCACAAAAGAGTGAGGAGTGAGGAGGTTAAAACCCGAGTTCCAACTTTGCCGCTTGTTAGCTTGGCCACATTATTTCCCTTTTCTCTAAACTTCAGCTTTCTCAGTAGTAAAATGTGAGTAATTATAGTACTCACCTCATAGGTGTGTTGGAGGTTAAATGATAGGACTTAGCATGGTATTGGCACATAGTATGTACTCAGTGGTTATTCTCTCTTGCACTCTGCTTGAGACCAGCTCCCAGTCAAAACATGGCTAGTTTTGCCATCAGCCCCAAGTTTCTTAGATGCCCCCAAATTTATTTAATTATTTATTATTAAAAAAAAAAAAATTTAACTCAAAACAGGTGAGTCCATGAATCCATGAAGAGATAGGGAAACATGTTTTTTATTACTTTCTGAGAGAGTTTATACTAAAGAAAAAGGAACAAATATTACATTATGAACACGTTGACTTATTATGTATTTATCATTTCAGCCAATTTTAAAAAAAAAGTAAGATTAAAAATTTTTTTGACTTTATATGCAGTTTATTATAAGAGAGGTTTCTCTTAATTAAATGTTTAAAATTAATTAAATGTTAAATAATTACTATTCTTCTAACATTAGTAAAGACTAGTTTAGTTATTATAGATCTGAGCCATTATAAATGATGTTTATTCAATTTGAGTAAGAACTAAAGTGTGCATAGAGTTTATACTTCTGAGGAAATACCCAATGGTAAGAAATTCCATGAGTAAAAATGTTCTATTTCTCCAATAAAACATTTGAAACTCTTCCAAATAATGTTATTAAAAACCTCCCACATGCATCAGAACTCTTAAAATTAACCAACTAGAAATTTTGTTTGTTGCTATTGCTCTTTTGAAGTTATAACTTAAAGCAAACCTTGAAACAAATTTACTTGATAAATTTAATCATAGATAGGTATTACTGTCTATAATGGGGAGCAGAGAAAAGCTACTTAATGAAATGACCAAGCTAAAAATAAACTCGATCATGGGGGTAAGATGAAGTATTTTCTAAAAGGATAAATTGTTTAAATATATAGATAATACCTAGAAGGAAGCATCTGTGAGCCTAGTATTCCAAAAAGAGATAATTATTACTGGTAATAAAAAAGTAAAAGTAGATACACAAACTTTGTTAACCTCATTTGAATATACCCTAGGATCACAAATGAATGAGAGAATTGTTGAAAAATTCATTGTAAAGTGCAAACCCAACCATATCACAAAATGCATTGCCAGTTTCCAAATCTTGTAATGGTATTTCCCAGTTGTTTCATGTACTCATCAAAGTTTTCACTGGAGACCAGCTTCCAGGTTCCCAAAAAGGGCTCAGTCATGATGGAAAGCTTGCTGAGAAGAGGCGTTCACAACCAAAAGCCAAAGAAACTTAGGCAATCATGTGACTCTTATGAAATGGCCAATGGGCAGCAGCAAGACAAAAGAGTCTAGGCACCAGCATTGACTCATTTTATTTACCTCCAAATAAAGAAACAGAAAATTAACAGGCTAAGTTGAATTTAAGTCAATGATTATAGCTTCTAGCAAACAGATTTGTAACCTGAGTCACCTCATAAATATTACTTGTGGAATGAAGACAATTTTCAATAGAGATCAGCATTTTGAACTATGAATGCTGAGTCAACTCTGAAGGAATATCCCCACAAATGTCTAATGAACACCTGACTGAGGTATTTTCCCACCTGATACAAAGACATGCTTGACTGGTCTACCTCAGCTGTTTTTTATTTGGACAAGTCACAGTGCCAGAGTACCCTCTTCATTAAAATAATATCTGCCCCTCCCTTCCTTGCAGGGTTGATGAATTGATATTACTTAGTGTAACTGAAATGTCTACAGCTGGTTGGAATGAGATGTAGGGTATTATTAATATTATCATTGTTGTTAATTAAGAGTAATTGCGGACTGGGAAGAAAAGTAACAATTATCATTGATGATGTTTTGTAATTTAAACCCTAAAAAGGAGGTGGAGCTATGCTTGGAACATTCATCTTTTAGGCTTACAAAGAAATCCTGATATTAAAGTATACCACTTGAAATTATGAGAGGAAGTTTTAGGGAGAAATATGATATTTTGATATCTGCATTCTAAAAGAAAGACAAAGGCAGCAGATAATTTAAATATCTGTGCAATTACTTCTGAAATCATCTTCTGTAACCCAAGTAATGGAAGTGAACTTTGCAGGTAAGGCCTTTACTAGGAAGGATTGGATTCAGAGGCTATAGATTTATATCATAGCTTTGAACTCCAGTTGTTTTAAAGAAGGCTGGAATATTAGAGTGCCAGGCACCAGAAGAAGAATATTCATACTATTATCTGCCTGGGTCAAATATTCCTTCATGTCAAAGAAATCTTCATTCAAACCATCTCTTTGTTGAAAAACATTTTTAAAAAAAAAAAAGGTTGATGTTTTGACACCACAAAGTTATATCTTAAGTGGGATAAAGAATTTCTTTTGATGAAAACATGTAAAGAAGATATTTATAATGCAATATCTTTAGAGGTGAAATAGTTATTAAATTATCTGGAGGGCAAAACAGGGGAAGCAAAAACCTTAGAGTCAGTTTCAGGAAACTGAGACCTGGGCTAAAAATAAGTGCCTTAGCAGTTGAAAGCGTACTCAGAGGTGATGCTCAAATAAAGAGCCAATGACTTAAGATCTTGCTTTACTGGTTCTAGATATGTATGTACTCTGCCTGAAAGATGGCAGGCGTACGAATCTGGGCATGTTTGCCAGTGAGGTGGTGTGACAAAGGTCTCCCCTTAGTCTAACCATTTTTGTTCCAATTATTCTGCCTTTGATTGATTCAGAAATCAATCCTGTGGCCCATGAGACAAAAGGGAAAGTCAAATTTCTGGCTTCTATAAAATTCCCTCACCCTTCAAAGAGAGGTAGAGGGACAGTCCCCTCCTTGACAACTTTTGCTTTCTTGTATGACATTTAGAACTGCTGTATCCATTGTGTTACCAACTCAAAAATGAGGCCAAAACTGAGAATGGCAGAGAGGAAAAGGGGGAAGAACTCAAGACACTGTGTTTCTGGAATCTTTATTGAGAGAATTAATGAATTCCATTATTATTTAAATAATTTTATGTCTGAGTTTGTGTTCCTTGAAGCTTAAACCTTCATAATTGGTATGCGTTTGTAAATAGCTCCACCTAAATTTGGACTCTTAAAACCAATTCCATGTATCATGTGATATTGGTCTTGTGCACAGCATCTCCCAGCTCTCTAGATCCAATTCAAATATCACCTCCTCTGTGAAACTGGTTCAGAGCTGGTTGATCCCTATTATGTGATACAATTATACTTTAATAGAAGTATTAATATATTCGGGAAATTTTCTTATAGTATTGCAACGAGTCATCCTCCAGCTGTCCCCCTGACCTCTTTTGTGAGTACATCAAGCAAAGAAAATATTTCTGATTCACTTCTGAATCCCTAAGACCGTGCCTGGTATATTGGAGGTGCCCAATAAATGTTTTATGAATGAATGACAAAAGGAATAAACTGTGTTTATTTCTTTTTAACTGACAGTTTCCCTCATCACTGATCTTAACCTCTAACAGCAACTAAAGACAAAGTTTTAATACATTATTTTCTCCTGATCGGCTCATATGACAGCCCTTTCACTATGGTCATCACATGGTACAGGGACTCTCAGACTCCCTTCACCTTTGCTCAGTATCTCATTGTTACCATACATCTCCCTTCTCAACCAAGAAAGTTGTCTCCTAGTCCTGCCACTTCCACCATTAGCCTTTGGCACCTTTGTTGGATTTTTTTTTTTTTTTTTAAAGCACCATTTCCTGCAGTAAAAAAATTTAAAATTAAAATGTACTTAATTGTTAACCCTAGCAAAGGAACTAGAATACAGTAATCTGTTATAGAACAGTTACACATCTTATTTTCATGACAGTTTAAATGCTTATTTCTCCATTATCTCATTTTTCTATACTTCTCCAGTATCTCATTTTCTATATTAACTTTCCTTCTTGTGACATTTTAGGGATTAAATACTTTTAAATAAATTTCAATTTTAAGATGCTACATTATCCACTGGTGAGGGATACTGATGAAGTTAAATATGTACTAGAAGCTACAAAAGTATTCAGAAATATGTCTGCTAATTTACTGCTGTACATAAAATAGCTGGAGCCACACTAGATTTTTTTCTAATGTTTTATTGTGGTAGAATATACATAACATAGAATTAACTGTCTTAACCATTTCTAAGTGCACACTTCAGTGGCATTAAATACATTCATATTGTTGTGCAACCATCACCACCGTCTCCAGAACTCTTTTCATCTTGCAAAACTGAAACCTACCCATTAAACAGTAACTCCCCATTGTCCCCTCCCCTACCTCCTGGCAACCACCATTCTACTTTGTGCCTCCATGACTTTTCCTACTCTAAGTACTTCATACAAGTGGAATCATGCAGTATTTGTTTTTGTGTGTATGTGACTGGCTTAGTTCATCTGGCATAATGTCTTCAAGGTTCATCCATGTTGTAGCAAATCTCAGAATTTTCTTCCTTTTTAACACAATAGTATTCTATTGGATAATCAAAAGGTGGTATTTACATTTTGCTTATACATTCATCCTTTGATGGACATTTGGATTGCTTCTGCAATTTAGCAATAAATGAATAATGCTGCTATGAACATGGGTATACATGTATCTCTTTGAGACCCTGCTTTCAATTCTTTTGGGTGTATACCCAGAAGTAGAATTGCTGGATCACATGGTAATTCTATTTTTAATTTTTTGAGGAACTGTCCTACTGTTTTCCACAGCAGCTGTACCATTTTACCTTCCCACCAACATTCCAATTTCTCCACATCCTCACCAACAAGTTGTTTTTTATAGTCTCTCTCTTAATGGGTGTGAGGTGGTGTTCCATTGTAATTTTGATTCACATAATCACTAATAATTAACGATTTTCTACATCCTTTCTTGTGCTTATTTACCATTTATGTATCTTCTTTGGAGAAATGTCTATTCAAGACATTTGCCCATTTTTGAATCAAATTTTTTGTTGTTGGGTTTCAGGAGCTCTCTATATATTCTGGATATTAATCCTTTATCAGAAGTATGATTTTCAAATATTTTCTCCCATTTTGTGAGTCACCTTTTTACTCTGTTGATAATGTCTTCTGTTGCACAGAGTTTTTAATTTTCCTGGAATCAAATTTGTCTATTTTTTCTTTTGTTGCCTGTGCCTTTGCTCTTATATTCAAGAAATCATTGCCAAGTCCAATGTTGTGAAACTTCAACCTTACATTTTTTTCTAAGAGTTTTAAGATTTAGTTCTTACATTTGAGTCATGGATCCATTTGAGTTAACTTTTGCATATGGTGTTAAACAAGGCTTCAGCTTCATTCTTTTACATGTGGATACCCAGTTTTCCCAGCACCATTTGTTGAAAAGCCTGCATTTTATCCATTGAATGGTCTTGGTGCTCTTGTCGAAAATCATTTGACTATATATGCAAGAGTTTATTTTTGGACTCTCTATTCTATTCCATTTGTCTATAGGTCAGAGTTTATGCCAGTAGCACACTGTTTTGATTATAGTAGCTTTGTAGTAAGATTTGAAATCAGGAAGTGTCTCCAAATTTGTTCTTCTTTCTCAGGATTGTTTTGGCTCTTCAGAATCCCTTGATATTCCATATGAATTTTAGAATGGGCTTTCCTATTTCTGCAAGGAACATCATTGGACTTTTGATAGGGATTCCATTAAATCTGCAGATTGCTTTGAATAGTATTGACATCTTCCAATCTATGAATATGGGATGTCTTTCCATTTATTTATGTCTTTTAAAAATTTCTTTTATAGTTTTAATTGCACAAATCTTCCACTTTCTTGGTTAATTCTTAAGTATTTTATTCCTCTTGATGCTATTGTAAATGGAACTGTTTTCTTAACTTTTTAAATTGTTCATTGTTAATGTATAGAAATGCAATTGATTTTTGTGTGTTGACTTTGTATCTTGCTACTTTGCTGAATTATTTATTGGTTCTAACAATTTTTTGTAGGGGGACCTTTTTTCATATAAGATCATACCTTCTGTAAATAGAAATAATTTTATTTCTTTCTTTCCAATTTGGATGCCTTTTATTTCTTTGTCTTGTCTAATCACTCTGAATAGTACTTCCATTACTACATTGAATAGAAGTGGCAAGAGTGGACACATTTGCCTTGCTCATTATCATAAAGAAAAAACTTTCAGGTTTCACTATTGAGTATAATGTTCAATGAGGTTTCTCATATATGGCTTTTATTATGTTGAGGAATTTTCCTCCTACGTCTAGTTTATTGAATGTTTCTACATGAAAGAATGTTGAGTTTTGTCAAATGCTTTCTCTGCATCAACTGAGGTGATTATGTGTGTGGTTTTTTCTCCCTTCATTCTGTTAATGTAGTATATTACACTGACCAATTTTCATCTGTTGAATCATCCTTGCATTCCATGAATAAATTCCACTTGAGATACTGTTTGTGTCATTTTATTTCAACTTGTAGGACTCTCTTTAGCATTTCTTGTAGAGCAGGTATAATGGTAACTCCTCATCTTTTGTTTATTTGGGAATATCTTAATTTCTCCCTCATTTTTGAAGGAAAGTTTTACTGGATACAAGATTCTTGGCTGACCATATTTTCTTTTAGCAATTTGAATATATCATCTCATTGCCTTCTGGCCTCCAAATATTCTGATAAGAAATCTTTGGACAATCTTATTAAGGATCACTTGTATGGAATGAGTCACTTCTCTCTTGCTACTTTCAAGGTTTTCTCTTTGTCTTTGTCTTTTAAGACATTGTCTTTCATTGTTTCAGGGTGGGTCTCTTTGAGTTCAGCCTACTTGGAGTTTGTGGAGCTTCTTGGATATAACATTCATGTCTTTTATCAAATTTGGGAAATTTTTAGCCATTATTTCTTCAAATATTCTCTTTGCCTCTTGGTCTCTCTCTTGTCCTTCTGGGACTCCCACAATGCATATGTTGGTCCTTTTGATGGTGCCTCTCATGTTCCTTAGGTTCTGATAACTTTTCTTCAGTCTTTTTTTCTTTCTGTTTGTCATTTGATAATTTCCATTGTCCTACCTTCAAGTTCACTTGTTCTTTCTTCTTGTTCAAATCTGCCTTTGAGTACCTCTAGTGAAATTTTCATTTCAGTTGTTCTTTTCAACTCCCGAATTTCCTTTTGGCTTCTTTTTCGGTTTTCTATCTACTGATATTTCCATTTTGTTCATACACTGTTTTCTTGCTTTCTCCATATTTTCCTTTAGTTAGTTCTTAGAGCATCTTTCAGACAGCTGTTTTGGTCTTTGACTAGTAAATCCACCATCAGGTCTTTCTCAGGGACAGTTTCTGTTGGTTTAATTTTTTCTTTGAATGGGCTAAACTCTCCTGTTTCTTTCTATGTCTTGTGATTGTTTTGCTGTTGAAAACTGGAAATTTGAATTTAATAATGTGGTAACTCTGGAAATTAGATTCTCTTCCTTCTCCTTTGCTGCTTTTTGGTTTTGTTTTCCGATAGGTGTAGTCTGGCTCTGTGCCAAGGACCATGTTAAGGTATAAACTTAAGGTCTTCTCATGTCCTTTCTGGGCCTGTGGCTTTCACTTGGTATGCACAGTGACTTTCTAATATCCTCTGTATATGAAATTGCTTTTGAATGTCCTAGTCTTTAATTATGGCTCCTCAAAAAGGAAAAAGTGAAAAATGAAGGGAAGGGGAAGGTGCTGGCCCTTTAAATTTCTTGGAAATCACTTCAGTGGGAGGGGGGAGGCTTGCAACAATGGGAGGAAGTACAACAATGGTGGCCACCACCTCTCTATCTGCACTTCAGCAATCAGAAGCAGCAATCAGTGATTAGAACACACATTCCTGATATTTGGAGGATAGGGTCTTCATTGCCCACCCTCTCTCATGCAAGATATGTGCAAGCTCCTCCAGTAATATATGCACAGCTGTCAGCAAAGGGACTGAGGTGTGGAGGATAGGTAGTGCATACTGTGCTAAGAGCCGAAATTGACTGGATTTAACTATATTTACCCTCTAACACTTTCCCTGGAAGACATAAGCCTTTGATAGACTCCTGAGTTCCAAAATACATGAGAGAGATTCTGCTAGTCCAATTGTTTCCTTGGCAGAAAGACAGATTCCTAGTGCTTCATACTCCACCATCTTCCCAGAATCACAGTTTTTATAAAGTATATGAAGGTTTTCATTTTCACGTGAATTGATGTCCCATCTCTTTTACATTCTTTATTATTTATCAATAAATTTTGATTGTCAATCTTTATATAGATATAGTAGTTAACATTCATAATTTCTGGTTTCAGCTGTCGGGGGGATGGTTACTTTTAATTTTTATATCATTTCAAAGTTACAGAAAATTTGCAAGAACAGCACAAATATTTTCCATAAACTCTTTCTCAGATTCTCTAATTGTCCACATTCTAACACGTTTGCCCTCCTTTACATATATATATATACTTTTTTAATAACTTGAGAGTAAGTTGCAGAAATGTTGCCCCGCTACTCCCCAAATAAAAACCTTACCTATGTTACCACAGAACATCCATCAAAATCAGGAAATCAACACCAATAACAATATCATTATTAAATCCATACTCCACTCACACCTTAGCGATTGTCCCAACAATGTTTCCTGTTGCTAGAAGAAAAAAAAGAGTTATTTTTCCTTTTTTCTTTCTGGTCCATGAAACTGTCCATGATCATGCATTGCATTCAACTGTCATGTCTCTTTCATCTCCTTCAAATGGAAATATATCTTTAGCTCTTCCTTGTCTTTCATGATTTTGACATGTTTGAAGCGTATAGTCTGGTTACTTTATAGAATAATCCTCAGTTGGGGTAAGGTGATGTTTCTTCATGATTCATTTGAGGTTATACATTTTTGGTAAGAATACTCCAGCAATGATGCTGTGTTCTTCTCATTGTGTCATATCAGAACACACATGATGTTAATTTGCACAATTACTGATGATGATGTTAACATTTATTACTTAGGTAAGATGGTATTTGCCAAGTCATTCCACTGTAAAATTTATTAATAAGCAATTAATTAATTTTATGGTTCTCTTTCATGACCCGGTTCAAATACATCCTCTATGTTGAAAACATTCCTGACTACTCCAGCACATACTGACTACTCTGCTTGCCCCTGGCTTCCTTCCAATCCATAGATTATACCACATAGTTTATCATATAATTCATTTCCTCCCCTATATTGTGTCTTTATTCATTCCACTAAAATTTATCAAGTGATTATCATATTTCTAAACACAGTGCTAGATGCTAGATGTATACATAAGTGTCCTGAGGCTGTGTCAACCTAGTGATGGAAAAGATGAGAAATCAGAATGTGGTAATATCATGTTATAGTAAGAACACACACATTTTTTTCTGTGGTCAAGGGAGGAAGGGTTTAACTCTTCTTAGATTTGGGGAATGAGGGGTGAGGGAGGAGGAGAAACTATCAGAACAATTTTCCCAGGTGATGTGATGGTGTTCATGCTATTTCTCTACTACATTGAGGGCATGAGCATGAGCCGTTACTCTTTCTGTGTTCCAGACCACACCTAGCACAGGGAAGAGCGTTCACTCACTTATTGAAGAATTGTTTATTAAGCTCTGAATCTCCTGTTTACTGTGCCAGGGTCTGGGGACACAGCTACAAATATGGCACAATCCTCGTCTTTGAGATCTCTTTCTGAGAAGTATCCGTTTGATCCTGTCTCTCTTCCTTTAAGAGTAGAATTTCCTCTATGCTTCTGCATGTGTGTTGATAGAAGCAATGTCAGTGAAAAATTATGTGAGCTTCAAAGAGGTCCCAGGGAGGATAAATCAGAGAACTGACATTGAAGATATGTCTTGCTTCTGCAGCCTTAGTTTTATGGTAAAAATATAGAAAACAAGAAATTGACTTATCCAGCAAATTTACATTGGATTGAATCTTCTTACTCTATGCTTCCACATCAACAGAAAAATAAGAATTAAACTTGAATAGTACATTTTGAAAAATAAGTAAATTCACAAATACACATACATAGAAGTGACACCTAAAGCAACTTTTTAAAGAATTAGCACAGAGGCACGTTTAAGGTATGGGGAAGGCTTAGAAAGAAGGGAAAGGAGAGTTTTAGACAGGAAGGAGCAGACTAATTCACACACACCAAAAAAAAAATACCTAAAACCAAAATATCAGAGGCAAGAAAGAGTATGAAAAACTTTTGGTATGATTAAAGCAAAGAATGTGTAGAGAACAAGAGCAATGATAAAACTAGAAAGTTAGATAAGTACAAGAGCAATGATAAAACTAGAAAGTTAGATAAGAAAAGGCAAGCATAAGACACATTTACATGCCATGCTAAGGAGATTGGAACTTCTGCAGATGAAATGGGAGCCATGTAAGGGTTTTAATCATTAAGTGTCCAGGTCAAATTTTCATTGTGTAACTATCATTCATGAAGTCTACAGGGTTTAGAAAAGAGAGGAGAGGACAGAGAGTGAGAGAAGGAGATTTATTAGTAATTAAGGAAAAAAATGATAGTGCTGTTGGTGACGGGAATGAGAAAAGCAAGCATTAAAATTTTTTGAGTTAATACAATCAACATGATTTTTTAAATTTAATTTATTTTTAATTTATGTTTTATAGAAGTACAGTTGAATTACAGTGTTGTGTTAATTAATGCTGTGTACAGCAAAGTGACTCAGGTATACATACATATATTCTTTTCCATATTCTTTTCCATTATGGCTTATCTCAGGATATTGAATATAGTTCCCTGTGCTATACAGTAGGACCTTGCTGTTTCTCCATTCTATATATACCAGTTTGCATCTGCTAATCCCAAACTCCCAATCCAACCCTCTCCCACCCTCCTCCCCACTTGCCAACTGCCACTTCCGAGGTGCTGGAAGCAAAAGCAGAGTACTGCACATGACCCCTGCACTCCAGCCCGACCCACTGATCCATCCCTACCCTCACCCCACTTAAAGGACCAAGTGGTTGCCCCCACCCCGGGGAGCCAGCAAGAGCATCTGTTACTTGTTTTCATTCCCTCGTGCTGCATCATGAGTCCCAGTAAAGCCTGGCCTGAATTTCTCGTCTGGCCTCTTATTAATTTCTATTGATTAAGGAGTCCAGTAACTCAGGTTGGTAACAAACAACAGCAGCTTGAACAAAATGGAAGTTTATTTCTCATGTAAAAGTCCAAACAGGGTGTCGGTACTCTGTGGATGGCAGCAGCAAGCGTGCCCCATCTTTTTTTTTTAATTTATTTTATTTATTTATATTTTATTTTTAGCTGTGTTGGGTCTTCATTTCTGCGCGCGGTCTTTCTCTAGTTGTGGCGAACGGGGGCTACTCTTCATTGCGGTGCGTGGGTTTCTCATTACGGTGGCTTCTCTTGTTGCGGAGCACAGGCTCTAGGCACACAGGCTTCAGTACTTGTGGCATGCAGGCTCAGCAGTTGTGGCTCACGGGCTCTAGAGCGCAGGCTCAGTAGTTGCGGCACATGGGTTTAGTTGCTCTGCAGCATGTGGGATCTTCCCGGACCAGCTCTCAAACCCATGTCCCCTGAATTGGCAGGTGGATTCTTAACCACTGTGCCACCAGGGAAGTACCCCCATCTGGTCTTTATGGAGGCGCTCTGGGGCTTCTGTTCTTTTGTCGCTCAGTGCTGGTTTGCATTGTGGGTGGGTGGTGAGGCTGGACAAGGTGCCCAGAGACAACTTCAATTCCAGCTGAAAATTAGTGGCAGGAGCTGCAGGAATTGAAGAACATGAATGACAGTTGCCAGTCATGGCAGAGCATGGTGTGGCTTCTGGTCTCATACACAATCACAGGGGCCTTGATTCCTTCTACTCCTCACTAGACGCTCAGGGGCAGGCATTCAGCTCTCTTGGTACTACAGTCCCTCTTGAAAAGTTTCCTTAGTGAACAATAGTCATTTCAGATTCTGATCATCTACCTGTTTAATGAGTCTGAAATGCTTTGCAAGCCAATTGTTCTTCTAGTGGGCAGCAGTGGCTCCACTGCCCAGTCTGGACGAAGAGAAAAGGTCTGGACGAGCCTCAAGACATCCCTCCCCCAACCCAAATTGCTTCCAGACATGACCTTTGTTATTGGTTCTCTCTCCTATGACCTTGAAATGAGAGAGGAAAGCAACTTTATTCCAGAAAATTCAGAGGCAAACGAAGGCTACAGGTGTCCCACCCAAGACCCTGACCTGGAAGGCCAAAGAGCAGATCCCATATTTATATAAGGAATTAGCAGAGTCCTGTCAGTCCCAAATTAGCTTAAGGCTTTGGCTTTGACATGAATGCCAGTCAACACAACCCATGTGATCTGAAGGGTTTTAAGAAGCAAGTTTGTTCCCACATTTGGAACAGAAACTAAAGTAGGACCACACAGTCCTTGTGAAAGCTGGGCTAACCCAGTTTTCCTGTAGCTCCAGGCCTCTGGGGTTTTATCCAAGCTTCTCAAAAATGCATTCCAATATACAGTAGGTGACGACAAATACTGTTTGATTCCACTTATTCGAGGTACCTAGAATAGTCAAACTCATAGAATCAGAAAGTACATTGGTAGATGCCAGGGGGAGGGGGATGTGGTGAGGGGGTGAGAAGGGGGAATGGGGAGTTAGTGTTTAATGGGGACAGAGTTTCAGTTTAGGAAGGTGGAAAATTTGGGAGACGAATGATGGTGAGAGTTGCAGGACAATGTGAATGTACTTAGCGTCACTGAACTGTACAGTTAAATGTGATTAAAATAGTATGTTTTATATTGTATGACTTTTACTACAATAAAAATAACATTAAAAATAAAAAAGCAAATGCAGTTTGAAGGCATACTTTCCATTTCCTTCCAAACGTACATTGCAAGGGTTACAGAACCCAGATCAGAGCTATAACATAGGCTGCACGATCTACGACACGGCTGGTTGACACAACCTGCAGAAGAATGCCAAGCAGGAGGGCCTGTCCACGTGAGAGGGCTGCACAGGCAGTGTGATAGCAGCATTCCAGGGAGTCGGAGCCATCCATGAGAGCACCTTGGGACTAGCCTGTGCTTCACCCTGCCCCTGACTCATTTGCCCTATGAAGCTCTTGGGTCCCTGCCAGACAGAAGCTCAGACTGCTCTGCACCTCCCACTTTCCCCTGCTCAGCACTCCCTCTGAGTCCAAAGCAGTTCATCCCGAAGTGGAAATCCAGGGCCACCACACTGTTACATCCCCGCTCCCAGTCTGTGTAGGATGTTCTGTCACTGTCCAGGAGCTATCATGCCTTCCTCACTGCTTTGCTGCTGACATTCTTGTCACCCAGTTCCTGTGCCTTCAGCAACCCTGCTTCTCCCCATTCAGCAGCCCATCCTCCTTGCCCTGCTCGTGCTCGCGATGGCAGGTTAGGGAGGAGGATGTCCAAATGCCCAGAGCTGTGGCTGCAGATACAAAGCCTTCTCTTTTCAGATCCTGGGATACTTTATTCCTTCTTTTGTCTCCTGGGAGTTTTCTATAACCTTCAAAGCCGTGCTCTGACACTGGCCTTTGGGTGTGGCCTGTGGTAGGTGGTGTCCCCGGCATCAGCAAAGGCCTTGACTCAACATGATTTTTTAAATAACGTAAATGTTGTAAAGTGAGGAAGAAGGCATATTGGAGGATGATTTTAAGATTTGTGGAATAGGCAGTTAGATAATACATCCTGATAATCACTGAGATGTGGAAAGTAGAATAAATTTAGTTATTAGGAGTGGATGGAAGGGAGAAGTAAAAGTTTAGTGTGGAACATGTTGTGTTGAGGTGCCTGGGACATTCACTTGGACATCTTCAACTATTTTCTTCTTTCTAACTTTCCTTTCTCCTTGAATGATCTCATCACCATTTATGAATTAAGTTACCACTTGAATGGCTCCTAGATCTATATCCCAGCCAGGATCACTCTCTTGAATATCAAATTCCTATGTCTATTCCCTACTTAGTTTTATAGACTTAAACTTTGAACTCAGTTTTCTCATCTGTAAACAGGAATACCAAATCCTCATCATAGGATTATTTTGATAATAAATTAAATAGAACATGCAAAGTACATGGACCATAGTAAGTGCTTAATAAATATTGGTTTACCAAGAATTTTCCTAATCAGTTCCTACAAATCTTCTCTTTTTGAATTCTCCAAGTCTTGAGTAAAGCCAAAGTGAGAGTCTAACTCTCTGTTTTTGAAAAATAAGTAAATAATTGTGATCAGGAACTTAATTTACCTCTTCTGGCTTCTCCATATCTTGGTGCTACACATCCGGTAGGTATTCAGAAAATAATAAACTTACTTTTAAAGGAAGCATCACAAACAGAATTATATCAACTACAGGACACACTTTAAAAGATTTTGGCTTACTATAAAAGGTAAGTACGTGGTTTGGAAATTTCAGTCTATGTACATGGAACTCCAATGATCTGTAGAGGTGCTTTGAAGTTCCACAAAGTGCAGAAGAAACAAATCTCACACACACACACCCACACCCACACACACACACACACGAACACACACCCCTACCTGGGAGGCCTTATTATCATTTTTGTTTGTTTTATATATTGGAACTCCATGGAGATTTTATTTGAATGGAAAGTTCCAGAACATAGTCAATATCTTATTTGAATAAAAAGTTCCACTGGTAAGAAAAAAAGAAAAATTTGGAAATGACTACAGGAACATTTGCATCATTATTCATTACAAGCCTGTCACCTCTTTTCTGGAATAAATATTATGGGATTATTCAGACTTAATTCTTGAGAGATTCCAGGGATAGCTTGCTTTACTAATAATTTTTCAGATTAAAACTTATAGCCTAGAAATCTTTTTCTACCCTCTGCATTGCTACTACACTTGTCTCTGTCTTAAGGCTCTAGGACAGATATGTGTGAAATGACAGCACTTGGGCCAGCTGACTGTGGACAATCTCACTACATTTAAAATTACCTTAGGTCTCTGAGAGATTATTGCTTGACTGTAGTTATGCTAAAGAAGGACTTCATATTCAGTAATAGAACATATTTATCATTTTCTACCTAAGACAATGGAAAATTCACTATTATTTTTTTCATCTTGGATTATTATTTTAAAAATCATGTACTGGAAACAAAGCAATAATACAATTTTCTATTTCCTTCACTAAATTATGAGTAAGAAATTATCTAGCACAATGAATAAATCATTACATAGCCTTATAAATCTAAATAGTTTTATTTAACCAACACAACCATATCGAATAAAATCAGTCTGGAGGAAAATTAGTTGCTTGCTAATTAGTGGGAAATAATATATGTTTGGACAACACACCCAACAGAATATCATAGAGTTTGATGCAAACTTCAGTCCAGCTCAATATCCTTTAGCTTATGCTTTCTCATAAACTCTGGTAGCAGTGACAGCATTCATGATACATTCCTAGGCACAAAAAAAATTATTGGTTAAATCCCTGGGACGAAACCACTTATATTTTGTTTATTGTCTCCTTCAATGTTGGGAAGGAAACAATATTCATCAAAAGATATTTGCTCTGGGCTCTTATTATATACCTGATATTGTAATAAGCTAGGGAAATATAAAGATCAAGAAGATACAAGTCTTGCCCTCAAGGAATCCTACAATCTATGTGGTGAGTGAGAAACATAATTAGAAATGCACAATACAATATGATTCATATTGAGAGGGATGAGGGAATGCTTCCTGGGGGACAGTATACCTACACTGAGCTTAAAAGTATGAAGGATAATTGCCAGAGAGAAACTGTAATCCCAATAAACTAACCTTTTGTTCTACAAGGGCGATTATCTGTTTCTCTAGGTAGAATAATGATTATGGGATGACCTAGCAGTAGAATCTAGAATTAAGTAGCGAGAAGATACTCACCACCACCAGTTTATCATCCACTCGTTTTCTCTTTATGGTGGTTGATTTTCCATCCCACTTCTGCACCTGCACCAGGGCACCTTCATCTAAGGTTATGGTGCTCTGCGGGCATAATAAAAAAGTGATTATAATGATGGAGGAAAATAAAATTAAAAAATAGAACACTTTTATTTGCAGGAATATTTTGAGGTAATTAGTAATTTTAAATTACAAGAAAATGTTACAACAAGAAAACAATGACTGCCAAAAACAATAACATACAAAATTATATGTATATTATGATCAGAATATTATACAAACATGCATTTGAAAAAATACTGTGAAAGAATATAGATAATAAATTTATGTTGAGATAGTAGAATCATAGGTGATTTTTTCCTTTTTTTCCCCACTCTTTTATAAATATTCTCTAACACTGTTACGTTATTTTAATTCACTTCCAATACTATATACATATATACACATATGGTATGACAAATAAATTATGTTAATCATTTTTTAAACTAATAAGGACAATTTTATAGAAAGGGAGAAAATTCACCAGCTAAATATTGAAGGCAACATAGTTCAGATCTAGGAGTCAGGGATCTTTGGCTTATGGTGGAATGGTTTTCCTCCTTTTACAAAATGGCTTCTTGTAGGCAGCGGTCATTTAGAAACCAGCGTTTACTCTGCTCCAATTCCTTATTCCTCACCTTGACTTTCCTGTCATCTGCAGTGACTTCCTCAAATTCCTGGCTCAATTTGAAGGAAATCTCAGTATTTTTAAAGGCACTTTCTGATCTAATGGTGATCACATCCCCATTCACACTGATGATCAGATTGGGTTTGGCCATGCCAGCCATTTTCCTGGTAGTAAAGCCCACTCCTATAGTTGGGAAAAGAAAAATGTCAAGTTTACAATTTTCTCTCACATCTTTATTTAAGAAAGAGCAGTAGTGTGTGTGTGTGTGTGTGTGTGTGTGTGTGTGTGTGTGTAGGTGGGTGCACGTGTGCATAAAAGGTGAAAGACTCCAGTGAGTTTCTTAAAGGTCTTATTTAAACATCTGCAGATAAGTAAAGCAGGCTAATACTTAAAGAACACCTGAGGCAAAATTAGATGTAAGTCTGTTCTTTAAATTTTCACTTCCGGGTTTCAGATACAACTCTTTAGGAGACCCATTGTTAATTTTCCACAAGAATATGTACAAAGATTAAGTCTTGTGGGACATACACATTTTAAAAGTCACTGCACTCTCAAAATAACTGGCCATCTCAACCATGAGGGCAGCCACTGTCATTTTACTCAGTTCATGAAACGCTTGGGAATCTCTACCTTTCCTTCTTAGATAACAAAAGTGATCAAATCCATAGTCAAAGACAATAGGATTTGGGGGGCCACTATACAGTTACTCGATTAAAAATTAATCTGTTTGGGTGTACAAAATTCACATTTCATGGCATTTGCTGCCAAGTCTAGTTTTCTTGGCTTTTCCAAATTACTCCACGATGAAATGAAGATTTTGATTAATTTTTCCAAAAGTCAAAATGTTTCCTGCATGAATAACGTTTTAGAATGGTGATGTTCCCAATAAACTATAGAAGATGTTAAAGAGGGCTTAGGCATCAATTGTGAAAACTTCAAAGTTTAAGAAATCACTATTTTAGTAAGTTCAGAAATTAATACTTTGATTTCCAATCACTTAAGTGTCAAACTCCTCTTTTTTGAAAAAAAAGAGTGTATTTTTTGGGATGTGTGGCAGCTATGGGATGAACAATTTACAACCTAACGTAGACAGCAAGCAGTACCTTACTGTCGCTGCACAAATTATAATTTACGACTGTTATAGATGTGTCGGATTTTTTTAATGCATGTGCATAAATCTATGATACTTTTTTGACTACTTATAGATACCAAAATTTAGGAATAGTGGGGATCAGGGAGGCAAATATCGTACAAAACCGAGGCTCTGATTTAGCTCCCCATCCGAAAGTAGCAACAAGTGGGAAGATAGTATGCTGCTTCAGCAAGTCCTGTCTCTGTTTCAAAATATAATAACCTCAAATACATGGAGTGAGTCAACAGAGTGAATGGATGCAACATCCGGTGTGGTTCCAGACTGGCCAAGCTTATGAAAATCATTCTCTCCACTGGCTTGATTCTGTCCTCATTTGACTGTTGAAAACAATACCTGCTGACTGAAGGTAATCAACTAGAGCAGCTAATTTCAGGAGGTATCTTATTGTCTTTCATTATCATCAATACTTTATCATTTTAAAACACAAGGGTATAAGAATTTAAATATAAATACTAAAAGTGTAAAATGTTTCTAAAAATCAGTAAATAGCCTCAAATACGGACATATCTGTATCAGTGCATATTAATTAGTTTATTGAATTACAACCAGTTGATATTCTACAAAGCTAGGTTTCACTCATGTTGAAGTCCCTGATTTCCCTCTTGTCTGTAAAGAAGGAAAACAGTAGTTATAGACAAGCAAAAAATATACTATAAGATTTAGAAGAAGGTTAAGTCTTGAGATTTAGGGATTCAATCATAACCTCCAATAAAGATATTGTGAAAAAAAATCTCTCCCCAATTTGCAACCCCTGGATACAACTTGATCATGCATGGCCGTGGCTGCCTGAGTGAAATACAGCCTCTCTACTCCTTTGCTTTACTTCTGTAATTATCTGGGGAACACACAGGCAATGTTAGCAGAACCTAAAAACCTGAAAGCCTCTATTATCAATAATTCTATGGCATCCCATATAATTTTAAATCAAACAAATATTTAAGACTTTTAAGGAACATATTTTCTGAAACTAAGATTTTTTTTCTCCCATAAAACAACCACACATTTTAATGGATTGACCTTAAAACAATAAAATAACTGGTTAACATACATTACTCAAAAAATTACATTAAGGTGAGAAATACAGTGCTTTCAGTTTCAAATGGAAATTATTGCATGCTAGGAAATAAATACAGTTTTATTTCCAAGTTATTGCTTATTTTATATGCAAAAGGAATGAATGAAAAAGAGGCAGAGAGGCAAGTAAACCAAAGATACTCAAGTTTATCAATCAAATAAAATCTTGGCATTTCTGTACAACATAACAATTCCATTTATACCCTTTTTCATATTAGTTCACCTTTAGGAAGCATTAGTTGTGACTTCCATCTAGAATGTTTCTAGAAACAAACGATTCACACATGTTACTTTTATCGCCTCTATATAGAAAGCAGCATTTCATGTCTGGCCAGTGCTTCCAGAGTGAAAAACAGCCATAAAGCATTCTTCCCCAGAGAAAAAGTTATAAACCCAGCCAATGTATTTCCTTACCCACTTCTTTCATGTAATCTTCAAAGTTTTCACTGGAGACAAGTTTCCAGGTACCTACAAATGCATCACACATTTTGGGAGCTTTCTAGAATTATTTTTCGAAGTGAGAAAGAAGCTGCAGCTTTCAGGAAGGTGCTATACCCTCTGAGTCCAGATAACTTCCTTTTAAAGATACCCAGAACAAGTGATTTTAGGAATAACCAATTGGGAATGGTATCAGATCATTTCCTTCATTGCTAGCCTCTGCAGTTTTTCCTTTGAGTCATGTTTTTAATAGAAATTTCTCAACTTTGGTTCTCCCTGGCAAATGGTCATTGAACTTAGAATACAACTTATTTTTAACCATTACAGAATATTTTAAACATTCCTGTTTCGACAGTTTAATATTCAGTGCATTGAATTTCCTCCTATTATTTTCATACATATTTACCCCAGTGTAGAGTACAGCAGGGTAATTATCTTGGGATAAATTTTGACTCCCATTTCTGGAGTTTCTATTAAAATTACAATTATGTGGTTCATTTGAATTGAGGAACATAAGAATTATCTTGTATATTCTTAAGTAATTGCAAAGGCTCTTTGGGGCAGTACTGTCTCAGGAATTACCTGGAAATTAAAACAAAATAAGTAATGGCATTTAAAAAAATTTTATTTATTTATTTTTATACAGCAAATTCTTATTAGTTACCTATTTTATACATATTAGTGTATATATGTCAATCCCAATTCCCAGTTCATCCCACCACCACCACCACCCCCGCCCCGCTTTCCCCACTTGATGTCCATACATTTGTTCTCTACATCTGTGTCTCTATTTCTGCCTTGCAAACTGGTTCATCTGTACCATTTTTCTAGATTCCACATATAGGTGTTAATATACGATATTTGTTTTTCTCTTTCTGACTTACTTCACTCTGTATGAAAGTCTCTAGGTCCATCACATCTCTACAAATGACCCAATTTCGTTCCTTTTTATGGCTGAGTAATATTCCATTGTATATATGTACCATATATTCTTTATCCACTCATCTGTCGATGGGCATTTAGGTTGATTCCATGACCCGGCGATTATAAATAGTGCTGCATTGAACATTGGGGTGCATGTGTCTTTTTGAATTATGTTTTTTTCTGGGTATGTGCCTAGTAGTGGGATTGCTGGGTCATATGGTAATTCTACTTTTAGTTTTTTAAGGAACCTCCATACTGTTATCCATAGTGGCTGTATCAACTTACATTCCCACCAACAGTGCAGAAGGGTTCCCTTTTCTCCACACCCTCTCCAGCATTTGTTGTTTGTAGATTTTCTGATGATGCCCATTCTAACTGGTGTGAGGTGATACCTCATTATAGTTTGATTTGCATTTCTCTAATAATTAGTGATGTTGAGCAGCTTTTCATGTGCCTCTTGGCCAGCTGAAGGTCTTCTTTGGAAAAATGTTTATTTAGGTCTTCTGCCCATTTTTTGATTGGGTTATTTCCATTTTGAATATTGAGCTGCATGAGCTGTTTATATATTTTGGAGATTAATCATTTGTCCGTTGATTCATTTGCGAATATTCTCTCCCATTCTGAAGGTTGTCTTTTTGTCTTGTTTACAGTTTCCTTTACTGTGCAAAAGCTTTTAAGTTTCATTAGGTCCCATTTGTTTATTTTTGTTTTTATTGCCATTACTCTAGGAGGTGGATCAAAAAAGATCTTGCTGTGATTTATGTCAAAGAGTGTTCTTCCTATGTTTTCCTTTAAGAGTTTTATAGTGTCTGGTCTTACATTTAGGTCTTTAATCCATTTTGAGTTTATTTTTGTGTATGGTGTTAGGGAATGTTCTAATTTCATTCTTTTACATGCAGCTGTCCAGGTTTTCCAGCACCACTTATTGAGGCTGTCTTTTCTCCATTATATATTCTTGCCTCCTTTATCAAAGATAAGGTGACCATATGTGCGTGGGTTTGTCTCTGTGCTTTCGATCCTGTTCCATTGATCTATATTTCTGTTTTTGTTTCAGTACCATACTGTCTTGATTACTGTAGCTTTGTAGTATAGTCTGAAGTCAGGGAGTCTGATTCCTCCAGTTCCATTTTGTCTCCCTCAAGATTGCTTTGGGTATTCAGGGTCTTTTGTATCTCCATACAAATTTTAAGATTTTTTTTGTTCTAATTCTGTAAAAAATGCCAAGTAATGGTAAAGTACCCCAGCTTTCTCATTTCAAATGTTTTGTATGAATGAAAAAGAAAAAGTAAATTCAATTATCCACCAGGAATCTGTAAAGCAGATTTAATTAATAAATGATCATTTAACCTCACTCATTCCATCCCCTAAATGAGAGCATAGTGTGGATTTCCACAGACCCCTTAAAAAAATAGACACCAGGGCTTCCCTGGTGGCACAGTGGTTAAGAATCTGCCTGCCGATACAGGGGACACGGGTTCGAGCCCTGGTCTGGGAAGATCCCACATGCCGCGGAGCAACTAGGCCCGTGAGCCACAACTACTGAGCCTGCGCGTCCGAAGTCTGTGCTCCGCAACAAGAGAGGCCATGATAGTGAGAGGCCCATGCACCGCGATGAAGAGTGGCCCCTGCTTGCCTCAACTAGAGAAAGCCCTCGCACAGAAACGAAGACCCAACACAGCCAAAAATAAATAAATAAATAAATAATAATTTTTTTAAAAAACCTGTCTGCTCTTAAAAAAAAAAAAATAGACACCAATCCAAAATATGCTCCCCATACTGAGAAAATTCATCCAGTTCCTGAACTATATTATAAGATCTAAATTTATCCAGATCTAAATGGTGTTGCTTTACTTAAAAACAATCAGAAGTGGGGTGGTCACAAGCTATCAAAATCTAATTTCCTGCTTTTACATAGTGAATAATTCATGAGAATGTTTTTCTAAAGTAACCATGTTTTTCAGTCCCCCCCATCCCCTACCCCATACCAGAATGATGGAAGATGGTCACATGGGCAGCAAGCTCACATGAGCACACCCAGACTTTAGGAAAGAAAAAAAGAAATTAAAATACTACGGGTGTGCTTAGTATCACTACACTGTGTATTCCATTGAACAGTATCTGCTGAGCACACGATTGATTTGTAAGTATCCTAAGGGCTTCCCAGAAATGGTTGAGATAGAGGATTCTGTAAAGGACAGGATTTTCTGTAGGCAAGCAAGTTGCTAAGAAAAACTGATAAAGTCATGTTACAATAGTAGTTTTTAACTGTTGCTTATGTTAATGGTGCAGTAATAGTGTTTATTCACTCTGGACTGTTGCATAGATACATAGACTGTGGGTGGTGTGCAATTCCGTGTAGACTTGCTATTATAAATTCACTGAACAAGAAAATAAAAATGATCAGTCTTCGTGCAGGGATAACTTAATGTTCTAAGTTAATAATGGCTTTTACTTTTTCACTTGTTTTTAGTTTGTTTTGTGTTTAAGACAATTTTTTTAGAGAAGTTTTAGATTTACAACAAAATTGAAAGTTACAGCAATTTCTCACGTACTCCCTGCCCCCACACAGGCATAGCCTCCCCTGTTATCAACATCACTCACCAGAGTGGTACTTTTTTTTTTTTTAATTTATTTATTTATTTATGGCTGTGTTGGGTCTTCGTTTCTGTGCGAGGGCTTTCTCTAGTTGTGGCAAGCAGGGGCCACTCTTCATCACGGTGTGTGGGCCTCTCACTATTGCGGCCTCTCTTGTTGCGGAACACAGGATCCAGACGCACAGGCTCAGTAATTGTGGCTCACGGGCCCAGTTGCTCCACGGCATGTGGGATCTTCCCAGACCAGGGCTCGAACCCGTGTCCCCTGCATTGGCAGGCAGATTCTCAACCACTGCGCCACCAGGGAAGCCCAGAGTGGTACATTTTTTACTAAGGATGAACCTACACTGATACATTACAACCACCCAAAGTCCGTATTTTACCTGAGGGTTCACTCTTGGTATTGTATGTTCTATGTGTTTGGACAAAAGTATAATGACATGTATTCATTCTTATAACATCATACAGAGTATTTTTACTGTCTTAAAAATCCTCTGTGTTTTGCCTATTCATCTTTCTCCGGCACTCCCACCACCTTCCCACAACTCCGTCAACCACTGCCATTTTTACTATCTCCATAGGTTTGCCTTTTCCAG
The DNA here is from genome assembly GCF_965194805.1 of Balaenoptera borealis. Lineage (NCBI taxonomy): Eukaryota > Metazoa > Chordata > Mammalia > Artiodactyla > Balaenopteridae > Balaenoptera > Balaenoptera borealis. The sequence goes on along the minus strand of NC_138876.1, from coordinate 58,765,496 downwards.
AATGTCATATAATTGGAATCATATAGTATGTGTCTTGTCAGATCAGCTTCTTTCACTTAATAATATTCATTTAAGTTTCCTCCATATTGTTTCATGGCTTAATAGCTCATTTCTTTTTAGCACTGAAGAATATTCTGTTGCCTGGACATACTATGGTTTATTCATATTTTCACCTACTGAAGGACATCTTGATTATTTCCAAGATTTGGTAGTTATGAATAAAGTTGTTATAAACATCCACATGCAGGTTTTTGTGTGGACATAGTTTTCAAACCTGTTGCGTAAATGCCAAGGAGCATGAGTTTTTGTGTGGACATAGTTTTCAAATCCTTTGGGTAAATACCAAGGAGCATGATAGGGTAAGACTTTGTTTAGTTCTGCAAGAAACTGTCACATTGTCTTCCAAAAGGTCTGTACCATTTTGAATTCCCACCAGCAATGAATGAGACTTCTGTTGCTCCACATCTTCAGCAGCATTTAGTGTTGTCAGTGTTTTGATTTTGGCCATTTTAATAGGTGTCTAGTGGTATCATTGCTTTAGTTTGCATTTTCCTGATGACATATGATGAGGAACATCTTTTCACATGCTTATTTGCCCTCTGTATGTCTTCTTTGGTGATGTGTCTGTTAAAACCCTTGGCCCATTTTTTAAATTGTGTTGTTTGTTTCTTATTGTTTAGTTTAAGAGCTTTTTGTACATTTTGGATAACAGTCTTCTATCGAATGTGTTTTTAGAAAATATTTTCTCCCAGTCTGTAAATAATGGTTTACTTTTCAAAATATATGTTGATGTTTTACTTTTAGTAACAAATTGCTTCAGACAGATTTTCAAATGATTATCATATTTGAACATATGTGTATTGTGACACTGCAATTTAAACATTTTTTTAGAGATGGACTGTCCAATACTGTAGTCTCTAGTCACATGTGGCTCTCGAATACTTGAAATGTACTAATATGACTGAGAAACTAAATTTTTTATTTTATTCAATTTTAATTAAAATTTAAGAAATGATCATGATTCAGTTGCTGGAAAACTTTTAAATGTATGTGAAAGGACTTGAATATGTAAATCTACCTTTTCAACTATAAATCTTATGAAATCTAAATGTCTATGAAGCATTTCAAAATAAAATTTAGAATCTGAGTGGAGGTGTACTGTTAGTATAAAATGCACATTAAATTTTGAGGACAATATGGAAAAAAGTACAATATCTCATCAAAAACTTTTATGTTGATGATATGTTGAAATGACAACATTTTAGACATATTGGGTTAAATAAAGTATATTACTAAAATTAATTTAACCTGCTTTTTTTACTTTCTTAACGTGTCTGCAAGAAAATTTTAGGTTACATGTGGCTCACGTTATTTTTCTCTTGAGCAGTGCTGATTTAGAGTACCACAACACCAAGGTCCATTTGTTTATTTGGCATGTATCATAGGCAATTTACTAGCCACTGGGGATTCAATAATGAGCAAGCCACACCAGGCATTTGCTTGCGCTCATGGAGCTTATATTCTAGCACTAGAGAAGATAATATACAAAGAGATAAATAAATAAACCAATTCAACTGTGTGTTTCAGAGAAGACAGAACAGGGTAATCTGATATAATGACAGCTGTGATGGTTGGCAGCTCCAGATGGGGCAGTCCAAGAAGGTCAGTCAAAGGAGGTGAACAGTTGAGCTGACACTTGAACAATGAGAAAAAGACAGCCATGGAAAGACCAGAGAAAATAATGTTCCAGACACAGGGAATAGCAGGAGTTGTTGGTTTCATACCCATTCATGACGTTTACTCAAACATGACCACCATCAGTAAACCATGACAAAGTATTGATATATGTTCCTATAAACCATGACCAAAGTACAGATATATGTTCCTGGTGATAAGAGTCTAAGCTCCATTAAGGCAGGGGCTTTCATCTAGATTTTTCACTGATGTACATCAAGTAACCAGGTATTCAATAAAATGCATGAAGGAAAAGCTAGTTCGGTGGGTTAGTGAGAGTCCAGCAACACTCCTGTAAAAATACTTCAAGAATATTTCTGTGGGCCAGTAGCTTCATGTCCCTATGTCGACATATTTAGTGACTGATCATTGTTGGAGAAATGGTAGAGTTGAGATTTTCTGCAAAAAACATTAGCTCCTTTAATGATTTCATATAAACAGGACTCGTAGTAACCTATATATAGTAAAGGGCCTTGGCAATGAAAGAATTAAGATGTGAGAGGGTAGTTGAGCCTACATGAAGGAATTTCATGAAATCAATTGTGTAGAATAACAAAATAGGCTCGACAGAATTACTTACTTGAAGAGATGCTATCTAAATACAGTTCAATTTATGTTCCAAATACATGAGCCATCCTATGAAATGCTAATATTCTTCTATGCACAAATCCACTAAGTTATGTATCATGTAAGGTAGAGAATTCTTTCTAGACAATAAGCTGTCCAGAAATTTAAAGCAGAGGCACACACCTCATATTTTATGCATCTGCTCTGCAGGGTAACTGGGAATACAAGCAACTGCCTAGTTCCTCCATAATTTATCTTCATCTCAGTTCCTAATACTTGCTCTTTCTGCATAAATAAGATAGAACGTTCCCTTATCAAATGGAGGTTCCTCTATCACCTTTCACCAGAGTCCAATGGACTGCTGTGTGAGTTAAGTGGTATATAATACGGAAAATCACACTAAAAAAACATTTAATGTTATACAACCTTGGGTTCAACACTTTTTAAAGAATATTTTCTTACAAGGACCTAGTGTATAGCACAGGGAACTCTACTCAATATTCTGTAATAACCTAAATGGGAAAAGAATCTGAAAAAGAATATCTGAAAAAGATATATGTATATGTATAACTGAATCACTTTGTTGTACGCCAAAAGCTAACTCAACATTGTAAATCGACTATATTCCAATATAAAAATAAAAATTTTTATAAAAGAATGAAGGGGAAAAAAAGAATATTCTCCCTTTGTATTAAGGAAAAGAATTCAGATTTAACCAAAACTTTAGTGGTCATCCTTTCTTGAAAACTAGTAGAAATTATACTATTTATATTTTCAAACCTAGTTTCAATGTATAAACTAGGTTTATAGTTTGGCAAATAATTTTCAGAAAATCTTTTTTTCAAACATACTATGTCCAAGGCACTAGACTAGTTGTGGTGAAGGAGTATAATAATAAATAACACATGATTTCTGCCTCTCCTTAATGATCCAACTTTCCATTCTAGTTACAGCCTGGGACCAAAGTAAAATGCAATATAAAACCTTTTTTAGATGTTTTGCTTTGACAATCATCTTAATATGGAAATTTTTTTGCACAAGAGGCTCTTGCTGCTCTCCTAAAAATTTTTTTTACACTTTTAGCATCTTTTATTAGCATATACTGTGTAAAAGATAAGCAATACTTTCATTCCATACCCAGTTCTGCCTCATTCCTAACCTCCCTTCTTCATCCTGAACTTTATCCCATTCATGATTTAAAGTTCCTAGTACCTTACTCATTCACCAAATATTTGCTGGATTAATGCATTAATTAACATAAGGAATGAGGTACGGATTTAGGGTACATAATCATGCTTAAGGCTTGTGTATGAGTTTTAAAACAACAAAGCAGTGGGCTCAAATCTGTGTTTTACAAAGATATGGTGGCACTGGGAAGGGTGGATTATAAAGGGTAGAATAAGCAGATGTAAATTTACTTACAAGGTGAGAGTTAAGAGATAGCGAGGGGCTGATCAAAAGTAATGGCAATGAGATAGTGGAAAAACAGTGGAAGAAATTGAGAAATGATATAGGAGAGGTACAGGAAGCTCCTTCCTTCTGGAGGAGCTTGGTTCCCATAGACAAGGCACATGGGAGAAAATTTGCCTTTGTTTAGGAAAGCAATTCCCACAGAGAGGACTATGCTTTTGTTCATGAATATTCAAATACAGCATTAAAATGCACATACGAAGCCAAACTCTTTCTCCTGGGCTGTGGGAAGGGGTCTTCAAGGACCAGAGTCTCACTTTGCTTTGGAAATGTGGACATGGGGAATGTGGCCCCAGACCCTCAGTGCTGACTTGTGGGGACAGACACTCTCTAGTTCAGACCAGCTGCTTTGCACTTTGCTCTATGATGGACAGCTTCCATGGAATGTATCCCTCTGACCTTTGCCTGTGTTTATTTCTTTTGGAGGAAATGAGGGTATTTTTTCTGACAATTTTTAAGTTGAAGAGGAAACATACACAATCACTGGATAATAAGGAGTAGAGACAAAGCCACAATGAGAGGGAGTGTTTTCTCGGCATGTGTGTGGTAGGTTAAGGAATAGTTCATGGCAAGGCTCTCCTTTTATTGAAGCAAAGTTCCTATATTAATGCATTGTCATTATCAATATTTTAGGGTTTGTCAGAGTTTTAAGATGAAATTCTGGCAAAAAATTTCAGCATATTTCACTTGATTTTCTCTCCCCACAGACTGATGGGAACATTTAATATGAGAATCATTTTACATTTCTTAGATTTAAGAGGCAATACAAAGGTAACCCTGTATTAGTTTGTGTACCATTCATTGAACATATGTTCACAGTGACTGATCATTGACTTTTTGACTTCAAAACAGTGATGGTTTTGAAAAGAGTGAGTAAGCCAGTAGACTATGAGTCAGTTAAGAAGGTAGTGGCTAATTACAGAGTTGTACTGTGGCTTCAAGTGTGTTGTATAACTTCTTCACTTGCCCTCTTTCTCATAAAAGTGACTCTTCCTCCAAAGTGTAGTAGGTGCAAGTAGGAACCAACTAAAGAGCTGGCAAAGCACTTTCTGAATGTAGAGTGTGCCCTACTTTTTCTTTATGTAATAAAGCAAGCTTCATTATGAAGAACTGACTGTAGGCAAAAGTGAAAATATTAACTAGGAAAACCAGAAAGGAATGTACAAATGAACCAGAAGACATCACCAAGGAAATGTCCAGAGAGAGACAGAAACACACATACACACACCCAAGTTTGTTCTCGTCTGGCTGTGAGCTCTTTGGGGGTAGGGATTGTATCTTATTCATCCTTGGATACCCAGGCTTAGCACTCTGTATGACTTGGTAGTTCTATAGAGTTCAGTGTTGAATTAGGAGGAAATCAATCAGATTGATTTTGATCATATTAAGGTATAAAAGACAGATAATATCATAACATTACTAAAAGTGTTCACATCTTTTAAAATGATCCTGATTAACTTCCCAAAATTGTATGTGACAAAGTCAAGGGGAAAATTTCAAGTGTAGGGGATAAACCATGGAGCAAAAGAACCGGTTTGGCTCCCTGAAGTTGTAGTAGCATGTAAACTAACTTGTGCTTGTAGGAACTCTTTTCAATCCACAAGTAAAGAACACACCTTATCTCTTCCAAACTGCTTTTCATATCCTCACTTTTACCAATCTCTCAGCCCAGTTACATTCTACATGCTTTTAAAATTGTACACATATCGTGTTTTAAATTACATAAATAGAGCTAAAGACAAAGAAGATATTCAGCTATGTATTCATTAAATACCTAATAAGTACCAGTCTCTGTGCTTGATGCTGTGGCACAAGAATGAATAAAACAAGCAGAGAAGGCACATGAGGATTGTGAGCTTCCTGAAGAGGAGGGATGTGCATCCAGAGTGTTTCTGGCTGACAGTAGGCATAGTTTTTGCTTCATAATAGGTACTTGGGAAATAATGTTTAAGGGAGAGAAGAAGGAAAAAGAGGTCAGGGAGGAGGAATAGAAAAAGAAAAAAAGAATAAAGAAATGAAGGAGAAGAGAGGAAGGGAAAGTGAGAGCGCATGCTTGAGATGAATACGTGGGCACCCTGAGGTTGTAGACAAAATGAGGATCACGTACTAGAATGAAAATATCAGATAGTGGCAGATGCCACAATAGGTACTAACTGTGACTTGATGCTGATACAGAGACAAAACAGGAGCAACCCATCCAAGAACAATTTTAACTACAAGGAAACACTGAGTATTCTTTCTGGGAGACACTTTTGCTCTGGGACTTCGCTCCAGTGAACTCTGATCGAGTAAAAAAGCACAAATGTCAGGAATCTGTGAACTATATTTGCCATCTGGGTGTTAACTTCCCTCTTGACGAAAATCCTCTCTCACTGGGTGAAATGTGCATTCCTGCACTTATTCAGTGGTTTGTCAAGATTTTCCAAATCTAGATATTATTATCCCTGCTACAAGACTCTTGATAATGATTTTTATGTTATAAAGATATGATCATTCTTTAAAATGTTGTCATTATGTTAAATTTTTTATTCACTTTTGAACACTAACATACTTGTGACATTTTTCTGGTTACCTTATAAACAGTGTTATATAAAAGAAAGATTCATGAGCTCTGGAGTTAAGACATGTTGAAATTCTGTTTCCACTATTCACTAGCTTGTGACCTTTGGTAAGCTAGCTAATTTCTCTGACACTTAGCTTTCTCATCTGTAAAACTGGGAAGCTATATTTGATGATATTGTTTAAGTTAGCAATCTTAAATTTCAGATATTTTATATGTTGCTTAGCGTACACCTAACTCGACATGAGTCAGTTAGTACTGATAGTAGTAGTAGTAACAATAAAGTACCAGAAGACAAACCACATACTTGGGATGTGAGTCCTGGGCTGGGAAGAATTAGGAAATTTGCTCTAATGCAGAATAGTCTTACTTTCAGTCATCTTTGGTTTAGAAGTCTCAAAAGTTTGAGCTTTCTCCAGCAATGATTCTGGAGTGAAAGATCAGTCGTGAGAGCATAGAAATTCATGGAATTCAAAAGGAGTTTTCTTGATATCCATGATTCAGAACAAGAAATTTTTTTTTTCTCAAGAACATGATACCATTAGCATGACACCATGTTAATCCTCCTTTCCTCTCACTGGGATAAATTTTCCTCCCCAAATAGAAATATTTTAATGTTTTTTAAAAAAATTAATATATGCTTGATATAAAAATTCAAACAATATAGATATAGAGGAGAAAGGAATTGTTCCACTCTCCAGATCATTTCTTTTAGTGATTCAGTGAATATTCTTTCAATCTAGGCGCATGCAAACAAACACATGGAATCTGAGTATGAATTTTTACTAAAGATACTGGATGATACGTCAAGACTTTGTACATACATGCTTTCCCATAACTGTCACCTTCACTTAGTAATGTACCATGGTCATCTCTTCATGTCAATGAATATAAATCCATCTCATTTTTAAAAAATTGCTGCCAAGTATGCCATTTACATATGTGCCATGTTTTAACCAATACTTCCACTTTTCATTGTTAAAAAAAACTTTAGTAAACATTGTACATATGTATCTTTGTCTATTTGTGTTACTATTTCTGTAGAATAAATGCCTAGAGATAGAGTTGAAGGGTCAATGGGTATACACATTTTAAATGATGATACATATTTTTGAATTGCCCTCAAAAGGGGTTATGCCCTTTAACCTCCCACCAATAGTGAATGATATTACCTATTTCTTCTCAATGGAATTGGCTCAAAATGGGGCTTGTTTTCAATGGGACTTATCATTTCAAATAGTCAACATGGGCACAAGGTGAGTAGACAACAGAACACAAACTTGAGTATGAGGCTGTCTACCCATGATCATCAAGGGCCTGGCTTAGGAAAGGTAAATGAATTGGATGGAGAAATAAGTAATATTATGTACAGTGTTCATGGTCTTCTGCTTTTAAAAAAAAGTGTAAAGGACATTAAAGCAACTTCTCTTGAGAAGGCTTAGGGGAGATGGTGAGACCTTTTCAGGTTCCAGTCAGAGAGAGGTGGAATATCCAATCTTTAATCGTATATTTTCATCTGCTTTCTAAATAATGAGGCAGGAAAATTACAGTGATTATACTTTGGTCATAACTATTCTCTCAAGACCAATCAAGAGCTCACAAAGTATGGTTTTTCCATTTGTGCCTTCTGGGGAGTTGAGAATTTGCTCTTATAGTTCCCAATGGAGATAATTTATTAGTAAGTATAGGAAGCAAGTTTGAAATATTGTATTTTTCTGGGATTAAAAAACTTACTATGATTCTAATCCTCTTGGAATGCTTATTCCCTTTAGTGTATAAATATTAGAGATTGCCTTACACAGATTAAGAGACTGAGTTGCATGAGTGGGTTTATCAGTCAGGGATCTAAGTACCCTAATCAAATTAAGTGTAAATCTGCAATGAATATATAATAGTCAAAGGTGCATTGAAACAGTGTTGGAGTTCCTTTAACATAGAAACAGAGAGAAAAATCCAGCATAAAATCTGATTTAAAATTCAGGAAACTGTGGATTGTGTTTCCTAACATTATGATATCCATGCCCAAGGGTGCACCATTGGGACCACGTGTCCTTTCGTTACCCTCCCGGGGTTGCGTACACCACGAAGCTGCCTCCTGATCATTAGTATTGCACAGAGCAAGGATTCTACCAAGAATAATTGTTTTGCTTACATAAAGGCATCAGTCATTCTTCAAAGACATATCAATGAATACAAATGCTTTAAACCTCCTTCGAACAACTCTATTAAAAACTGCTACTAGGGTCAGATATTGGTAAATGAAAAACTCCAGGTAGCAACAGTTTCATCTAATACAAATAAAATCAACCCCCCTGATTATTTCTGAGTAGATTAACAATTAATATGTGTGTAAAGAACCATGAATTACTTTGACATGAGTTGATTTCTTTTTCATGTATTTCTTTTATCTCCTTTTTTTCCCCTGGAGAAATCTTTTAATCTTATAATCTTTTGGTTATAAGTTTTGAGAGGTTGTAAATTTATTTATGCACTAAAGCCTGTGTTTTTTCAAACGATCATTAAAGCTTATATTTTTAATATGTGTTATTTTTCCAAGATATTCCCTGGAATATATTTACTTCTGCTCCTTAGAATATTCCTAATTATTTATTTCTTAAATCATCAAAGAAAGGAGTTCTGGTTTAGGGAAAACATCTAATATGGAGTACTCTTTAAAAAAATTTTTACTTTGCCATAATGTGTCTGAGTTTTACTATAAAATGTGTTTCTTTCCCTTTCCTGCTTTAGCCAAAGGAAGGGATCTTTCAATAATATTAACAGGCAAGACTATACACTTAAGCATTCCCAGGGATGCCAAAGTGGAATTTCCCTTCATCCAAATTTCTTCAGGGTTTTGATTCCCAACTGCCCTAAAACTTGGAAACAGCTATTCCAGCTCTTGCTCTTTCCCCTAGTTATCTTGCCAAATTCTGCAAATGTCATTCTTGCTTCTTTCCAAATCACACTCAGGGACATTGTCCTCACTTTTTTCTAGATGACTTTTTCCCTTGTCCTTTGACATACTTCTCATTTCCTCAGGGCTACAGAACACAGACTATTTTAAATCGAGTCAATGACACATCCTCAGTTCCCAATATTCATGATTTTTAAAAAATTCTGATATATGTATTGTCTTTATTCAAAAATAGCATTCTATTTAAAAAAATCACTGAAGAGTAGTCCAAAGTGCAACCCACTATTTCAAAGCTGCAAAGATATCTGGAACATAAAACCTTAATGAACAGATCTTCTTAAAAGTACATTATTCCTTCTAGTTGATGGATACTTGCCTAATAACATGATTTGGAACTGCAAACAAAAAAAATCTAACTATATAAAAGAAGGCATATGATAATTTTACATGTCTTATACAGACTCAACTTTTTGATGTTTTTAAGTTAATTTTTACAAAAATGTGCTTTTATCCTTTATGGACTCTGAAATATACTATTCTTAAAATGTTTACTGTTCTTAATTTTCCTCCTAGTTTCCTTTAATTACTGCAATTTTATAATAACACCAAGAAAATAATAAGAAAAATCATAGAATTATGCTGCTGTCCCTGAATTCTAGTAAATTTTCTTTGTTTTACAGATGAGAAAATAGATCCCCAATATGTTGTATGGCTTGTCCTAATCCACACAGATACTAACTCAACCAGCATCAAAACAGAATTCTTTACGTTTTCTCTGTATGCTGTCTTCCATATTGAAATTTTATTTTCCCAGTGTTATTCTATTTTCCCTAAATTATTGTCCAATGTATATCATGCTAGAAGTTATAATACTCACCATATATATTGAACACATTGAAATATCTCCTTAGATTTTCTTGATGATGTTGTCTCTTGGGTCCTCTGCCCCAGCTTCCACAGCAACCAAGACAGTAAAACACAAATAACACTGCATTCCTAGAAGGATTGTGGATGTTAACATCAGCATCAATGCAGGGATTGGGGTCCCCATCATATCTCTATTCAGTTTACCTACCTGTCTAGCCCCTGTGAAAACTGGATGGATCATGGAAGTCGATGACGGACTAACCATCAACTTAACAAGATGGTATCTCCAAACAAAGCTGATGTGCCAGCTCTGGTATTTTTACTGCATCAGATGCACATTCAGAGATCCAAGCAAGCAGGCATGGTCAGGTGGGGCTCCCACGCAGGTAGCAGGACCACAACGACAGGGCACTACTTGGGTCTCCACCAGGAGGCTGATTAACAATAACCAGGCCCAGCTGCTTGAGTAAGGCAGAGAGTTCAGTACAGTAGTCTGCAAAGTAGGCACTGGGTCCCATAAATAAGAAGGAAGCCCAATTACCAGAATCTAGACACTGATGTTCTGGGGGCTGGGCTGGGAGTTTGGAGGGTGTGACAGTGCTGTCTTCAGTGAGGACTGAGATGTAGCTTGTGCTTCCTGGGGACAGCAAAGCTGAGTCTCCAGGAAAGGATGAAGTGGCCTCAAGCACTGGGAGGGATATAATGAGTGACCAGGGCCTAAGCAGGTCATAATAACCATGAACAGTTCCCACCCTCCCTCCCTTAACTGGGCTTTTAAGGTCATTTTTTTCTGTGTATTTCTTCACATATGTATTTTATTTTAATGTCTATCTACTACCAGCTACTATTATTACTTTTACTTTTATTAATATTAATGATAATAACATTAAAACATGGTTAAGTCTATTGGGGAGACTAGACTTTAAAATAAATACATGTAATATAGAGTTATAGGTGCTATGGTATAGGTATGTGCAAGATTCAGACGGAAGAATAATTCTACTTGGAATAGTCATAGAAGACTTGACAGGTTGGCTCACATTTTAACTTAAGGTCCACCAAACAGTCACGAAAAGGATGTTGCAGGCAAAGGGGTTTCTTTACACTATGTGACTCGAGATGGTAGGTGAGGGTGGAAACGTACAAAGAGACGACATGACAAACAGCATTAGATCCTTTGCTGAAGAGTCTGGATTTGGTATGGGTAAATTACTGAGAAGAGTTTTAAGCTACAGAGATTTGAAGATTGTTAAGCCACTGAGAAAACACAATTTACCTTTTATAAAATTCATTCTAGCAGCACTATGGGAGTTGGGCTGGAATCAAATTGGGAAAAGGGAGACAGACAAGCCAGGGAGACCCTGAAGGCAAGAAGGCTAAGGAAGAGCTATTAAAATATATCAGGAGGGAGGGGATGAGCATCTGTATAGCCTGTGGTTTTTAACTGAGATTCTCCCATCTTAATCCTGAGCAAGATACACCCAGAAACCCACCCTATCCCTGACAGGCACCCTCTCTACCCTCACTCTCTCTCTGGCACTGGCGTTGTCCAGACACAGGTTGGCATGGCATTTGGAAGACTTTTGGAACTGACCCTGGACCAAAAACCGCCGAGCCTCTCAAATCTTTGCCCTTCTGCTTCCTTTTTGCTAAAGCTTGAATGGAACAGCATACCTTAAAGTGAGGTACACTGGCCACCTGCTTCAGAAGCACCTTGGGGGCTTATTAAAATGCCTATTTCTAGACCCCTCACAGCAATCAGAATCCCTTGGGGTTGGACATCAAATCTGTACTTTTTACAGTCTCCCCAGGGGAGAGTGACTTTGAGAAGCTTTGCAAGAGACCACAAGATAAGGGGTCCTTAAACATAACTAATCATCTAACTGGCTTGGGGAACTTTTAAAAAGTAGCCTTTGAGGCCCCATCCCTCCAGAGATCTGAAAGCCTAGGGCCGAGTGTGGAGTCCTCATACAGCAAGATCCCTGCTGGAGCTGGGGTGCTCATCAGGTTTGAGAACCATTGCCTAATATTGCCTTCTTGGTAAATTACCCTTATGCTGCTTGAATAAATGAAATAATTAGTCACAAACCTTTCTTTGTGTAATTACAAAGGGATGGCTGAGTTGCCATTTTATTGAATTACCACAGAAAGATTTTGAAAAACAAAGAGGCTAAGATGAAAGAGGAAGGTCCTTCTCACAACTTGTTGCTATTAAGAGATAGCCTTGAGAAGGAATAGCTCCCAATGACCACAGCACTTCTTAATTTATGCCTGACAAGATGCACATCAGGCAGAAAACCACCTGACATGGGACAAAGAATTGCTTTTGATCTAATCACTTGTATCAGAGCCCTTCCTTCTCCAGCTCCTCCCTCATTTGCCTCAGAAATCTAGAGGAACTCTCTTTAACTATGTAATGCTTGGCTTCCAGTTCACAAAGCAAGGGCCATCACTCTTCCACTTGCTCATCTGCCATGCTGTGTGAGGATTTTAGGGTCTAAACATGATCTAATCCAATAATGGACCTGTTTGGGGTGAGAGAAGAATTGGGGTAGGTTAAGAACTTTGGATGAATTAAATAACAGCTAATAATTGTAAACAAGAAGACAGCAATGAAAAAATTACCTTCCTGGGTTTGTTCACCATATCAGAATCAAGTCTAAGGACTGCGGTAGAGAGTTTATGTGAGTTACAATGAGATTAAAGAGTTGAAGGGGAAAGTCCTACAGAAACAGAACATTATGCTGTGAGTTATCACTTAAACTGGATCTGGCTCCACTACTTATTTTTTCCTGGTTTAATGAAACCCTCATGGGATTGACTATTAAATTTCTTTGCTCCATAAGACGCATTTGTGAATACACGGAGGGAGACTTTACTGGTTTCAAAATGATGAAAAGATGCTCTTGGAAGATTTAAGTTCCAAGCTTTAATTTACCATGGTTGAATTAAAGTCTACTTAGACAGATTTCCAGCAAGAGACATTTTAAGAACTTGTAAGTACAGAAGAGAGTGCGCTTTTGCCTCAGGTAAAATGTGAGCCTTCTCATAATTTCTATCATTTAAACATTCATGAAAAGAGAATAACCCAAGAACACACAGAACTATTCTTTCTACCACCAGGGAGACCAAAAAGATAATTTCTTTTGAAGTATACCCTGCCAATAATAAGACTGCTCATCCATTTGGCCTGGAAATTCCAGAAAAGTCTTGGAAAGAAAAATACCCCTGAAATCTAGAAATATTTAATTCATTATTATTAGGGAAGGACAGGAAAGATTTTTACAGAAAAAGTACCACTTGAGCTGAATATTGTTGGATAATACAAGTTTGCCAGATGGAGGAGGAGGGGAAGGGCATTCTAGGAGTGTGACATGTGGTAATTAAAAAAAAAAAGTACATGTTTTAGTGTCCAAAAGTATGTGGGGTGGGGGGGTGAAGAGGAGAGCATAAGGTGTCTGTGTTTGGGGCCGGGCCATCCTAGCGGGTGGATCTGGAGGTGTAGGTCAGGCCAGGGTGTTTGTCAGCAAGAGGAACATCATCAACTCTTTCTAGTAGGGGAGTTCGTTGGGAAATCAGATTCAAGTTTTAACGAGGTAATTCTAGTTGCAGAGTGGCTTAGTTTAAGAAATGACTGGCAACTGTGACTAGAGACCAATTAAAAGGCTAATGCAATTGTCTAAAAGAAAAATAAACGGGGGGTGCGTTAGGATGGAAATAAAGGGGGCACCAGAGGTTACAGCGATTTGACTAGGATCACATAGAGAGGGTTTTTTGATCTGTAGTCCTGTGGCTTTTCATACTGCACCCCCTTTACTATTGTATCGTCGTTTGCTGTCATTTGCTTTTTTCAAAACTCTGTCCTCTTATCTCCTGCTCCCACATGGCTGATCGCAGTCTCCCTTCTCTGAAATACCATTTCACTAATCACATCCTGACTTGCATCATTTGTACACTTGTTTGAAATAGGATTTTTTTCCTACTTTGAACCCAGCTTTGAATGTTACTGCTTATCACTCCACTTAGGATCCAAACAAGTATATTAAGAGGAGCCAAAATACATTCTTCCCATCCACCACCATGACTTCTGCCTTAATGAGATAAACTAGGAAATGCAGAAACTTCACAAAGACCCTTTACTTTTCCAAAAGAGCCCAATCTCAAGTGAAATATACAAGCAACTCCTAATTTCCTTCCTCAGGCCCCCACTATGGCCTTTTTAAAACTTTCCCAAAGTGTAGTATTTCCCAAGAAGGAACACAAGTCCCCAGACCTCTTCAGCCTTCAGAGGAAAAGAAAAAAGAGAGAGCAAAAGGAATAAAATGTTTACAATTCCTTTCTACCCTCCTGTTAATTGTTTCATGCCTCAGACTTGGTGGAGGGGACAGTCAGGTCATTGCTTTCTGGTGGCCCTACTCTCTGATCAATGTCAGGGACCAAAAGATGATAAGAATGATGATGGGATTTTCACCTTCTTGAGAGCAGGGCTGAGGCTCCTACTATACTGTATCTGCTACGGTGGCTTACTTATTGTGGATATTTAATTGCAATTAAATAAAGTGTGTTGAATTGAATCCTCATTATAATTTTTGAAAATTTGCGTTGGTCTTCATAGTTTTAGAGAATTTCTACACTATCTCCTTCTGTCCTTTCCATAATCTTGTAACATAATCAGTCAAAACCTTACTGGTCTCATTACATAAATGATCATTTAAAATGTGGGTTAAAGTAACTTAACCAAGCACCAGTAGGCAGTTAAGTGGCAAGCCAGAACTCAAACTCAGGGTTTTTGACTCAGTATTCTTGTCCCTCCATCATTCCTAGGTCTTCCGTGGGATTCTTATTATGATACTTGCATTGAGGAGCCTGGATTCAGATATATGCATATAGTTTCAAATTTGAGGTCAGTGACGTCAGGCCTCCACTTTCCGCCTGTGAAGGAATTTTTGAAAACTAGGAAAATGGGAAAAGAATAGTAGTGATGGGACAAACCAAATATTTGTCCATCTACCCTGAGTTGATGAAAACTTAGGATTAGACTTCAGATAAGAATATAGCACAAGATGTTCCCTGGTTACCTATTATAACAAAGCATCATCTCCCAAATCCTGCATTTGGGGACCATCTGAGGATCTTGTGAAAAACGGAGAACACAGGTTCCACCCCCACTTACTGAGTTAGACTCCCTAGGATTTGAACTCAGAAATCTATATGTTTAAAAATCTTTTTTGAAAGTTTGAAAAAAAAAATCACTGGACTAAGGACTTAGTCACCTCATTAAACCTCTCCTGATATTTTAGCCTCAGTTGTTTTATCTGCAAAATGGGACAATAAGATCTTACCTCCCTATAGCTAAGAGGCTAGATCTGATTGTTTCTTCCTGTCCCTCATGTTTGTAAAACTTGCCATTCAATTATTCATTTTTCTCATCAGTCATTACTGATGATTCATTCATACTTCCATGTGGTTACATCACTGCCTTTGCCCAAATTCCCTTCACCAAATCATTCTTTCATTTACAATCCACCCCTCTGTGAAACAGTTCCCAAATGCTCCTACCCTGAGTTTATTCCCCTCTCTTCTCTGAACTCTTAAAGCATTTGTGGTCCCAGTGCTGATTTGGCCTGAGGAAGCCATTGCCTTGTGGTGACAACCTTTCTTAAGTCTTTACCCTCAGAGTAAAGACTGTTCTTGTGGATGACAGTGATGTTGACCAACACTATGTAAACTACAATTTCAGTTTGTAATAAATTGAAAGTATACAAGTTTTATAATCACTTTATGATGTATGTTCAAGCATTATGAAATAGATCCTCTGAAAAGTCTACTAATCACAGACTTTAAGCCAGTCTCTTATAGATTTGGACTCATAGAAATCTGCCTTTCATTAGCTAAATGCAGTTAATTGTCCAGTGTCTAGTTCTCTAGATTCTTCAATTCAGAAAGAGTATAAAGTATTTTCTAAAACAAGGAGATTATAATTAAACTGTATAAAGATGCTAAGTTGAAATTACCAGTCTATTGCTTATGAGGGAAGTAAATATGTTTGAAAAATAATATGTAGAAAGGGTTGTAATCAGCAAGTCAGCTCTTCCCAAGGTGCCCCCAAAATGGATAAGAAAGCAGTAAGCTATATTTTTGACATTGAAACGGGTGGTATTCAACTTCCCCCCAAAAAACAACACCTCTATTTAAACCTCTATTTAAATATCTGCTAAATTTTCCAAAGTCCCTAGTTAAGAGTTCTCTTAATTCAGGACTGCAATAAACAATTGCAATTTTTTATTGTACCCTAGTCTTAAAGTTTGTAAAAGACAATGCTTATATATTATCTGATTGTCAGCTTTAAGATTTCTGTTTTTTTTTTTTAAATTATCTGTTTAAAATAAGAATAAGAATACTTTTGGACTTCCATGATAGCACAGAGGTTAAGAATCTGCCTCCCAATGCAGGGAACACGGGTTTGATCCCTGGTCTGGGAAGATCTCACATGTGGCAGAACAACTAAGCCTGTGTGCCACAACTACTGAGCCTGTGCTCTAGAGCTCGCAAGCCACAACTACTGAAGCCCGTGTGTTCTAGGGCCTGTGCTCTGCAACAAAAGAAGCCACCACAATGAGAAGCCTGCACACCACAACGAAGAGTAACCCCCACTCGCCACAACTAGAGAAAGCCTGTGCACAGCAACGAAGACCCAAGGCAGCCAAAAAAACCACAAAAATATAAGTATACTTTTATTTTAAACTCTAACTTTTGAACTTCATGACATTCAGGTTTGAAATTAGAAAGAGAAAATTAATGTCTTGAATAAGCAGTTGCATAGAGAAATCCATTGAATATTAGTGATGTCAAAGGGGAGCCAATATTCGAGCACCAGCATTTTCAGAAAGATTCCTGGTGTCTCTCTGGCAGTTCTCTACACTTTGCTATATTCCTCATTCAAGAGCAGCAAAGACAGTTCTAAGAGATATGTTTATAGCAGCACAAGCTTACCTCAGGAAACAAGAAAAACCTCAAATGAACAACTTAACCAAGCACCTAAAAGAGCTAGAAAAAGAAGAACAAACAAAACCCAAAGTGAGTAGAAGGAAAGAAATCACAAAGATCAGAGCACAAATAAATGAAATAGAGACTAAAAAAAAAATAATATTTAGAAGATCAGTGAAAGTAAGAGCTGGTTCTTTGAAAAGATGCACAAAATTGATAAACCTTTAGTCAAATTCATCAAAAAAAAGTGAGAAAAATGTAAGTGAGAGAGGATCCAAATAATTAAAATCAGAAATGAAAAAGAAGTTACAACTGACACCACAAAAATACAAAAGATCATAAGAGACTACTATGAACAACTATATCTCAATAAAATGGATAACCTAGAAGAAATGGACAAATTCCTAGAAATGTACGATCTTCCAAGACTGAACCAAGAAGAATAGAAAGTATGAACAGACCAATTACCAGTCATGAAACTGAATCCATAACTGAAAACTCCCAAAAAGCAAGAGTCAGGACCAGATGGTTTCACAGGTGAATTCTACTAAACATTTGAGGAAGAGTTAACACCTATCCTCAAACTATTCCAAAAAATTGCAGAGGAAGGAATGCTTCTGAATTCATTCTATGAGACCAGCATCACCCTGATATCAGAACCAGACAAAGATATCACAAAAAAAGAAAATTACTGGTGAATGTCACTGATGAAGATAGATACAAAAATCCTCAACAAAATATTAGCAAACCAAATCCAATGATACATTAAAAGAATCAAGGAGGATTTATCCCAGAGATGCAAGGATTTTTCAACATCCTCAAATTTATCAATGTGATACACCACATTAACAAATTGAAAGAAAAAAAAAAATATATGATCACCTCAATAGATACAGAAAAGCTTTTGGCAAAATTCAACATCCATTTATGACAAAAACTCTCCAGACAGTGGGCAGAGAGGGAACATACCTCAACAAAATAAAGGCCATATATGACAAACCTACAGCCAACATTGTACTCAATGGTGAAATGCTGAAAGCATTTCCTTTAAGATCAGGAACAAGACAAGGATGGCCACTCTCACCACTTTCATTCAACAGAGTATTGGAAGTCCTAGCCACAGCAATTAGACAAGAAAAAAAATAATATCCAAATTGGAAAGGAAGAAATAATATTGTCACTCTTTGCTGATGACATAATTCTATACCTAGACTATCATAAAGACACAGTTAAAAAAATACTAGAACTAATCAATGAATTTGGTAAAGTTGCAGGATAAAATTAATTTACAGAAATCAGTTGCATTTTATACACTAAAAATTAACTATCATAAAGGGAAATTAAGAAAGAAATCCCATTTACAATTACATCAAAAAGAATAAAATACTTGGCAATAAGTCTAACTAAGGAGATAAAAGACCTGTACTCAGAAAATTGTAAGACACTGACGAAAGTAATTGAAGACAACACAAACAGATGGAAAGATATACTGTGCCCATGAACTGGAAGAATTAATATTCTTAAAATGACCATACTTTGCAAGGCAATCTACAGATTCAATGCAATTCCTATCAAAATACCAATGGCATTTTTCACAGACTAGAACAAATAATTCTAAAATTTACATGGAGATACAAAAGACTCGAATAGCCAAACTTAAGAAAGAAGAACAAAGCTGGAGGTATCACACTCCCTGATTTCAAACTACACTATAAAACTACATTAATCGAAACAGCATAATACTGACACAAAAACAGATACACAGATCAATGGAACAAAATAGAGAGCCCAGAAATGATCTCACACTTATATGGGCAGTTAATCTACAACAAAGGATGTAAGAATATACAGTAGGGAATAGACAGTCTCTTCAATAAATGGTTTTGGGAAAACTGGACAGCTGCATGCAAAAGAATCAAACTGAACTGCTTTCTCACCCCATATACAAAAATAAACTCAAAATGTATTAAAGAAAGACTTAAATGTAAGATCTGAAACCATAAAACTGCTAGAAGAAAACATAGGCAGTATTTTCTTTGACATCAGTCTTAACAATATTTTTTTGGATGTCTCCTCAGGCAAGAGAACCAAAAGCAAAAATAAACAAATGGGACTACATCAAACTAAAAAGTTTTTGCATAGCAAAGAAAACTATCAACCAAACAAAAAGGCAGCCTGCTGAATGAGAGAAGATATTTGCAAACAATATATCCAATAAGGAGTTTATATCCAAAATATACAGAGAACTCATACAACTCAACATCAGAAAAACAAACAATCCAATTAAAATGGAGGCAGAGGATCTGAATAGACATTTTTCCAAAGAAGACATGCAGATGACCAACAAGCACATGAAAAGATTCTCAACATCACTAGTCATCAGGGAAATGCAAATCAAAACCACAATGAGATATCACCTTAAACCTGTCAGAATGGCTATTATCAAAAAGACAGCTATGTCTGTGAGTCTCTTTCTGTTTTGAAAATAAGTTCATTTGTATCTTTTTTTTTTTAGATTCCATATATAAGCAGTATCATATGATATTTGTCTTTCTTTGTCTGGCTTACTCCACTTAGTATGATAATCTCTAGATCTATCCATGAGATAATGCTGCAAATGGCATTATTTGATTTTTTATGGCAGAGTAATAATCCATTGTATAAATACACCACATCTTTATACATTCATCTGTTGATGGGCATTTAGGTTGTTTCCATTGCTTTTCTATTGTAAATAGTGCTGCAATGAACATTGGGGGTACATTTATCTTTTTGAATTATGGTTTTCTCTGGATATATGCCCAGGGGCAGGATTGCAGGATCATGTGGTAGCTCTATTGTTAGTTTTCCAAGGAACATCCATATTGTTCTCCATAGTGACTGTACCAATTTACATTCCCACCAATAGTGTAGGAGGGTTCCTTTTTCTCCACACCATTTCCAGGATTTATTATTTGTAGACTTTTTGATGATGGCCATTCTGACCAGTGTGAGGCTTATGATTACCAAAGGGGAAAAGGGGGTGGGGGAGGAATAAACTAGGAGGTTGAGATTAATATATACACACTACTATATACAAAATAGATAACCAACAAGGACCTACTGTATAGCAAAGGGAACTATACTCCATATTTTATAATAACCTATAATGGAAAAGATTCTGAAAAAATATATAAAACTGAATCGCTGTGCTGTACACCTGAAACTAACACAATATTGTAAATCAACTATACTTCAATTTAAAAAGAGGAAGGAGAGGAAAGCAAAAGAGAAAACAAAAACAAAAACAAACAAAAAGGCCGCAAAAAGGGATCTATATATCTCTCTCTCTCTATCTATCTATCTATCTATCTAGATATAGATCACATCTTATTCCTCCATTCATCTATAGATGGGCACTTAGGTTGCTTCCATATCTATCTATCTATCTATTTATATAATGGAATATAACTCAGCCATAAAAATGAATGGAATCTTGCCATTTTAGACAATATGGATGCACCTGGGGGTTATTATACTAAGTGAAATAAGTCAGACAGAAAAAGACAATTACCATAAGATTTTACGCATATGTGGAATGTAAAAAACAAAACAAATGAACAAGCATAACCAAACAGAAACAGAGTCATAGATACAGAGAACAAACAGATGGTTGCCAGAAGGGAGGGGTTGGGGAAGGAGAGAAATAGATGAGGAGATTAACAGGTACAAACTTTCAGTTATAAAATAAATGTCATGGGTATGGAATGTACAGTGTTGGGAATATAGTCAATAACTATGCAATATCTTTGTATGGTGACAAATAGTAACTAGACATCATGGTGATCTTTTTGAAATGTATAGAAACATTGATTCTCTATGTTGTGTACCAGGAACTAACATAGTGTTTTAGGTCAATTATACTTCAAAAACAAACAGACTTGTAGAAAACAATATGAGATCTGTGGTTACCAGAGGCAGGAGTTGGGAGGAATGGGGAACTGGATGAAGGCAGTCAAAAGGTACAAACTTCTAGTTATAAGATAAGTGAGTACTGGGGATGTAATATGTAACATGCTAAGTATAATTACCACTGTTGTATGTTAAATACGAAAGTTTCAAGAGAGTAAATCCTAAGAGTTATCATCACAAGGGAAAAGAGTTTTTTCAATTTCTGTAGTGCATCTATATGAGATAATGGAAGTTCACTAAACTTATAGTGGTAATCACTTTATGTTGTATGTTGTCCGATCATTATGCTGTACACCTTAAACTTATACAATGTTGTATGTCAATTATACCTCAGTAAAACTGGAAGAAAAAAAGAAAGAAAGTCAATGGATCAATGCAGGGCAGCATTATGACCTTCATGGTCTCTCATATTTTTTGCCTTCATAGGTCCTTCCCACAAAATAATAACAACATTAAAAATTATTTTATATAACTTTAAATATTTTATTATTTTAGGCAAATTTAATAAATTGTAAAGGCCCTAAAAATGTTATTCTTTTCTGATGTGAGAAAAAATTTAAAACACTTTTATGACCCTAAAACTTCATTTTTCTTCTTATGATTTAACAAAATTTAAAAATTTTAATGGGTCTCTAAAAGTATTGTGAACCATTTGATCTGTGCCACTATGACTAATAGATAAGTTGGCTCTGAATCAATGAAGTAAAGATCATAATTGAAGTGAAATAGGTCTTTTCCACTCTGAACCTTCATTTCTCAGATTTTACCTGGTACTAAAACCCCCTCCATAGTAGATGCTCAATGGTGTAGCTCTAATCAAGAGAAATCTGAGAGAGTATCTTCAAAATATCTTCACTCTTACACCTGCCTCTCTTATAGGGTTAGTCCTTCTAACTACTATATAGTCTCAGATTTTTGCTGAATTTTAAGTAATTGCCTGGACTGGGAAGTTTCATTTATGGGACTAGGTTAAAACCATTTTCCAGTGTCCTCTGACTCAAATAATTTGCTTGATATTATTTTGACATTTCATCAGCAATTATATTTCTCACGGGTCTTAGAGAACTCTTAAAGTTTTCAAAGATTGAGATTACTTAATTAAATCAATTTAGTGACTTAACCAAGAATTGATGATAATGATGATGATGATAACTATAATAATTATGATGTTTTCTTATACATGTTTATTCATTCAAAAAAGGGATACAAATATGTGAATTTTAGTTCAGTTTCTTCCTTACAGTCAATATGCTTAATTAACTCTGCTTCTTACTTAACAGTGTTATTACTGTTCCCAAAAGAGTGAAAACATAATAAATTAAAAATATTAATTTTTCCCAAAACACATTGATTTAACAATAATGAAACTGACCTCAAAATTACATTAAAATGGTAAGGAGAATATGATATATTGTAAAGAGCACTGGGAATCAAGCTGCTTTAGCCTTACTTCTGCCCTTTACACTGTGAGAATTTGGGAAATTTAGATGCCTTCTCTAGATTAAAAAAATTTAGAAGGGGTAGAAAATTTCCAAGCCCTCTTCCAATGCTAGAGTTCTGTGAAAGCAGCAAAAATGTCATAATCCTAATTAATAAGAATTATTTTGTTCAACACCGTGCTTACACATATCTATCTCTACTGCAAACTCTTTTGAAAATGCAGGTTCTGGGCCCCAGTTTATGCCCTCACCCACTGCAGAGGTTCTAATTTCTAACAGACACCCCAGAATTGAGAAACATTAATTTAGATAATAGAAGATTTATAAATGTTTCCATTTTACAAGAGTTTTAGCCCATCTGTGTCCTAATTAACAAAGATCTATGTTGAAGGAATTAATTGCATTAAGAGGTTGGGAGGAAAGCAAGGTATCTAACTTTAGTAACATCGCAAAGGGCTAAGGGCATAGATCAAGTTCAACAATGAAGTCACAATACATAAGCTGAAGACTGCTATTAGGAAATAGGTTATAAATGCTAATGGGAACTGTAGATCAGTAGAGTCAAAAATAGGAATATTATTGAGAAGTTATTAAAATCTCTCCTGTCTCAAAATTAACCACTAATAGTGATTAAAATTAATTTTGAGGCAGGGAAGATTTTAATTTCATCAATGGTTTGAGTCTGGAATATCCATTTATCTATTCCTTTGTCTTATATTTCCTTTAGTTTTGAGAAACAATATTTTTGGAGTCTACTTCCTTAACTATATCTAATACTTAGTGTTTACTATGTACCAAGCAATGTTCTAAGAGCTTTCTGTAGAATAAATCGTTTAATCGCCACAAGAACTCTATGATTTGGGTACAATCATTATCCCTGTTTTACAGATGAAGGCATAGAAATGTTTGATAGCTTGATCAAGGTGACCCAGGTGGCATGGCAGCCATTGTTAAACTCTGTCAAATTATTGGTTCTCATCTTATAACTTCAAAACGCTATGTGGTGCATTTTAAATGATTTTATTTTTGATGTCCCCCTCCCGCCCACCCCCACATGCACATCACATGCCAGTCATTGAGAGAGG
Organism: Balaenoptera borealis; assembly: GCF_965194805.1. Classification (NCBI taxonomy): domain Eukaryota; kingdom Metazoa; phylum Chordata; class Mammalia; order Artiodactyla; family Balaenopteridae; genus Balaenoptera; species Balaenoptera borealis. The sequence goes on along the minus strand of NC_138876.1, from coordinate 58,741,922 downwards.
AGAATGAAAGGAGGAGGGAAAAACAATAAATTAGGATATTCTCTGTGCTCATGTAGCTTACAAATACTGGCTTACATTTGTTTTTTTTGTTTGTTTTATTTTTTTAATTAATTAATTAATTAATTTATTTTTGGCTGTGTTGGGTCTTCGTTTCTGTGCAAGGGCTTTCTCTAGTTGCGGCAAGCGGGGGCCACTCTTCATCGCGGTGCGCGGGCCTCTCACTATCACGGCCTCTCTTGTTGCGGAGCACAAGCTCCAGACGTGCAGGCTCAGTAGTTGTGGCTCACGGGCCTAGTTGCTCCGCGGCACGTGGGATCTTCCCAGACCAGGGCTCGAACCCATGTCCCCTGCATTGACAGGCGGATTCTCAACCACTGCACCACCAGGGAAGCCCACATTTGTTATGTTTAATTGAAATGTTTTATATTTGCATTAATATAAATGTGTGCTTGGAATATACATTTTGCATGAATACTGTGAAAGAAGTCACAATATCTTTGCTAAGCCAGTGTATACTCAGAGGTGGAGTGGGCATAGCACAGTTTTGTGCTTCCCAGAGCTCAGTCTGGAATTTGCACACTTGAGTAAGCTGAATCTTTACAGTTTTGTAGAGGGCAAAGAGAAGGGAGACTCCCCTGAGGGTGGGAGTTAGATCAGCAGCCTGCAGCCCCCAGACATCTCAGTCCCTATCTGACCCATCTGCATTCCTTCCTCATAAGAACTCTTAAGATGTGAACTCATCCAGTGTTAGGAGTCAAGTGACCTTAAAGTAGCCATTTCCCCAGCCATACTTGGTTTTAAAAGACAGAAAAACTTTGAAGAGCCAAAGGGAATAAATGGTGTCATTTGAGGACTCCTGAGAGAAGGAGATATCAAAGAGGTAGAGGAGAATGAGGAAATGGTGTCATGATATCAATCAAGTTATTCCTCCTACACCTATGCTAGTCCCTCCTTTATTCAAGGCTAATGATACATGGATCTTATTGTATCTAGAGTCAATCTTTTTAAGAATAACTAACCACACTCTTTCCATTTTTAAAAGGCATATTTTTCTTCATTCATATATTTTTTCCTTTATGTCTAATGATAATGCCAGTATATATAAAATTTTATGGAATTCATAAAAAACTGAAAATGTATCTAAACATAAGAAATTGGTCTTAAAAAGTGATCAGTCATCATTATACACATATCAGGATAGCTAAATTAAAAAGACTGATTATACCAAGCGTTGGCAAGGATGTGAAGAAACTGAAATTCTCATACACTGCTGGTAGGAATATTAAATAGTACAGCCACTTTGGAAAATAATTTGACAGTTTCTTTAAAAGTTAAGCATTCTTTTACCATATGATTTAGTAATTCCACTCCTAGATATTTACTCAAGAGAAATGAAAACATCCATGCAAAAGTCTATGGCACAAATGTTTACAGCAGCTTTATTTGTAATAGCCAAAAGCTCAAAAGGATCCCAGAGTACATAAAAAATGAATGAATAAACCAATTGTGGTATATCCATGTAATGAGATACTACACAATAATAAAAACAAATGAATGACTGATACACATATTTATGATGAGTGAAAGAAACCAGAAGAAAAAGAGTAAATGGTGTATGATTCCATTTACTTAAAACTCTAGAAAATAAAAACTAAATTATAGTGACAGAAAGCAGATCAGAGGTTGCCTTTTGATTGTGGGATGAGTTGGGAGGGAGAGAGTGGGGAGGGATTACTAAGGGAAGCAAGGAGACTTAAGAACAATGGCTATGCTCCTTATCTTGATTGTGGTGATGGTTTCACAAGTGTATGTATATTCCAAAACATATCAAATTACATAATTTAATATGTGCAGTTATTCTATGCCTATTATATCTCAATAAAACCATTACTTTATAAAGGAGTAGTTAGTTTAAAGTTGAAGAAAAAAAAATACTTGACAATAAACAGCTAGAAAAAAACAATGGACGGAGAAATGGAAAACTTAGCATTGAATGTATCGAAGTTTTTCAGATAAATCCTTCTATGATAAATGATAGACATAGTAGGTAGAAATGAAACAGTATATGTAATATATTTCAAGAAGGGTTCAAAGGGAGATTTGCTTGTACAGTTTGGTAGAGATAATTCCAGGAAAGAAAATAAATTTAAAAGATTAAGAGTTTGGAAAGATGAGAAGCCTTTTAAAAAACAAAAAGGACACATAATAAAAGGAAACTGATCAGATATCAAGGCAATATTAGAAAAAAATGATATTGCTTAAGTGACCATTTATACTGTACACAGCACCACCTTGAGGAAAGAAATAGGAAATTCTATTTCATGTGTAATAGAACTCAATTCATTTATTGATTTATTCAGCCTTCATTCAACATTTACCTAGCACTTCTAAGTATACCCAGCATCATTCTAGATACTTGGGGTACAATAAACCAAAATAACAATAACAAAAAAATCTCTGTTCTCTTATAGCTTATTTATCAAGAAAAGCAGCTTTGTTTTAAATAATTTATGGTCATGTGTAAATTCATTTTACAAACTTTAAGACTGACATACACACACTACCAAATATAAAATAGATAACTAATAAGAACCTTCTGGGAGATTGGTTCAAGATGGCAGAGTAGAAGGACGTGTGCTCACTCCCTCTTGCGAGAGCACCAGAATCACAGCTAACTGCTGAGCAATCATCGACAGAAAGACACTGGAAGTCATCAAAAAAGATACCCCACATCCAAAGACAAAGGAGAAGCCACAATGAGATGGTAGGAGGGGCGCAATCATAATAAAATCAAATCCCATAAACACTGGGTGGGTGACTCACAAACTGGAGAACAATTATACCACAGAAGTCCACCCACTGGAGTGAAGGTTCAGAGACCCACGACAGGCTTGCCAACCTGGGGGTCCAGCAACGGGAGGAGGAATTCCCAGAGAATCAGACTTTGAAGGCTAGCAGGATTTAATTGCAGGACTTTGACAGGACTGGGGGAAACAGAGACTCCACTCTTGGAGGGCACACACAAAGTAGTGTGCGCATCAGGACTCAGGGAGAAGAAGCAGTAACCCCACAGGAGACTGAACCAGACCTACCTGCTAGTGTTGGAGGGTTCCCTGCAGAGACGGGGGGCAGCTGTGGCCCACTGTGGGGACAAGGACACAAGCAGCAGACGTTCTGGGAAGTACTCCTTGGCGTGAGCCCTCCCAGAGTTAACCATTAGCCCCACCAAAGAGCCTGTAGTCTCCAGTGCTGTAGAGAACATACCTCAACATAATAAAGGCCATATACGACAAACCCACAGCAAACATCATTCTCAATGGTGAAAAACTGAAAGCATTTGCTCTAAGCCATGGCAAACAGAGAGGGAAAAGAAATAAAAGGAATACAAATTGGAAAAGAAAAAAGTAAAACTGTCACTGTTTGCAGATGACGTGATACTATACATAGATAATCCTAAAGATGCCACCAGAAAAGTACTAGAGCTAATCAATGAATCTGGTAAAGTTGCACAATACAAAATTAATGCACAGAAATCTCTTGTATTCCTATACACTAACAATGAAACATCAGAAAGAGAAATTAAGGAAACAATCCCATTCACCATTGCAACATAAAGAATAAAATATCTAGGAATAGACCTACCTAAGGAAGTAAAAGAATTGTACTCAGAAAAGTATAAGACACTGATGAAAGAAATCAAAGATGACACAAACAGATGGAGAGATTATCATGTTCGTGGATTGGAAGAATCAATATTGTGAAAATGACTATACTACCCAAAGCAATCTACAGATTCAACACAATCCCTATCAAATGACCAATGACTTTTTTTTACAGGACTAGAACAAAAAGTCTTAAAATTTGTATGGAGACACAAAAGACCCTGAATAGCCAAAGCAATCTTGAGGGAAAAAAATGGAGCTGGAGGAATTAGACTCCCTGACTTCAGACTATACTTCAAAGCTACAGTAATCAAGACAATATGGTACTGGCACAAAAACATAAATATAGATCAATGGAACAGGATAGAAACCCAGAGATAAACTCATGCACCTATAGTCAACTAATCTATGACAAAAGAAGCAAGGATATACAGTGGAGAAAAGACAGTCTCTTCAATAAGTGATGCTGGGAAAACTGGACAGCTACATATAAAAGAATGAAATTAGAACACTCCCTAACACCATACACAAAAATAAACTCAAAATAGATTAAAGACCTAAATGTAAGACCAGACACTATAAAACTCTTAGAGGAAAACATAGGAAGAACACTCTTTGAAATAAATCACACCAAGATCTTTTTTGACCCACCTCCTAGAGTAATGGAATAAACAAATGGAACCTAATGAAATTTAAAAGCTTTTGCACAGCAAGGGAAACTATAAACAAGATGAAAAGACAACCCTCAGAATGGGAGAAAATATTTGCAAATGAATCAACAGACAAAGGATTAATCTCCAAAATATATAAACAGCTCATGCAACTCAATATTCAAAAAAGAAACAACCCAATCAAGATATGGGCAGAAGACCTAAATAGACATTTCTCCAAAGAAGACATACAGATGGCCAAGAGGCACATGAAAAGCTGCTCAACGTCACTAATCATTAGAGAAATGCAAATCAAAACTACAATGAGGTATCACCTCACACCAGTTAGAATGGACATCATCAGAAAATCTACAAACAACAAATGCTGGAGAGGGTGAGGAGAAAAGGGAACCCTCTTGCACTGTTGGTGGGAATGTAAATTGATACAGCCACTATGGAGAACAGTATGGAGGTTCCTTAAAAAACTAAAAATAGAACTACCATATGACCCAGCAATCCCACTGCTGGACGTATACCCAGAGAAAACCATTATTCAGAAAGGCACATGCACCCCAATGTTCACTGCAGCACTATTTACAATAGTCAGGTCATGGAAGCAACCTGAATGTCCATCGACAGACAAATAGATAAAGAAGATGTGGCACATATATACAATGGAATATTACTCAGCCATAAAAAGGAATGAAATTGGGTCATCTTTAGAGACATGGATGGACCTAGAGACTGTCATACAGAGTGAAGTAAGTTTGAAAGAGAAAAACAAATATCATATATTAACACATATATGTGGAATCTAGAAAAGTGGTACAGATGAACTGGTTTGCCAGGCAGAAATGGACACACAGATGTACAGAACAAATGTATGGACACCAAAGGGGGAAAGCTGGAGTGGGGCGTGATGGTAGTGGGATAAATTGGGAGGTTGGAATTGACATATATACACTAATAGGTATAAAATAGGTAACAAATAAGAACCTGCTGTATAAAAAATAAACAAAGGAAAAAAAAAAAAAAAGACCTTCCGTGTAGTACAGGGAACTCTACTCAATACTCTGTAATGACCTATATGGGAATAGAATCTAAAAAAGTGGATGCATGTATATGTATAGCTGATTCACTTTGCTGTACAACAGAAACTAACACAACACTTTAAATCAACTATACTCCAATAAAAATCAATTTTAAAAATATTTTGAGCATTCAGAGGAAGCCTTTTTGTGGAAAATAAGCATAGAAGACCATTGTGTATTTTTACGTGGTTTTTCACATAATGGATTTGCATAAATCAGAGTTTTTTTGTACTCCTCCATAGTCAATTCTAAGATTGTTTAAAATAAAAGGTATGCTTTATCCCCCTTTTAGGACTGAGGCACACATCCATCCCAGCTTCAGGGGTGTAGACTTCTAGAGACTCACAGCTGTGATCCCATCCTAGCATGACTGTACCCTTATATCAAACAGTCATTGGATTGTGGCTGCTCCTCCTTCCTGAAAGGTGTTTAAACTTGGGAGCTCTCTGTAGCCAAAAGCAGTTTCCAGTCTTCATTTCTCTCCATGCTTCAATCTGGATAGATTCTATTGCTATGTCTTCAAGTTCATTAATCTTTTCTTCTGCAGTTTCTAAACTGTTCTTAAACTATCCTGCAAATGTTAATTTCAGATGTTGTACTTTTCATTGCCAGAAGCTTTATTTTCCATTTATCTCATTATGCTCAGGTTTTCATTAAATCATTTAGCATTTCAGCATACAGGCATACCTCATTTTATTGTGCTTTGCTTTATTGAACTTTGCAGATACTGTACTTTTTGTTTTTACAAATTAAAGTTTTATGGCAATCCTTCTTTGAGAAAATCTATTGGAGCCTTTTTTTCAATGGCATTGTTTTTTAATTAAGGTATGTACATTGTTTTCTTAGGCATATGCTATTGCACACTTACTAGACTACCATATAGTGTAAATTTAACTTTTATATGCATTAGGAAATGAAGAAAAGTGTGTGACTCACTTTATTGAGATATTTTCTTTATTGTGGTGATCTGGAAGCAAACCCACAATATCTCCAAGGTATGCCAGTATTAATATGTTTTAAAGCAATCTTAAATTCTGTGTCTGCTAGTTGCCTCATCTCTGTTATCTCTGGGTCTGTTACTACTGACAGATTTTTTTTCCTCACTATGGATCTCATTTTCCATCTCTTTTTCTTGTTGTGTTTAATAATTTTTGATTGGATGCATGGACATAATGAATGTAACATTGTTGAGTATCTGAATGTTGTTTTCCTTCAAAGAGTATTGATCTTTGTTCTCACAGAAATTTAAGTTACTGGCAGATCAGCTTAATCCTTCCAAGGATTTTTTTAACCTTTGTTAAGGTGGGTCTAATCTCACCTGTATTCTGGGGATAGTTTAGCTCTAGTACTAAGAGAAGACCTTTCTGGGGTCTCTCTGACCCATAATTGAATACCAAAGATCTCCATTCTGGCAAGAGCTTAAACAACTCCTTGCCCTGTATGAGCTCTGTGAGTTATCAGTTTACAACCCTCTGGTCATTCTTTCCCTGGCCTCTGAAGTTTTATTCTATGCATGAGCAGCTGAGGATTTTGCCAAGAATGAAGATGAATTTTGAAGCAGATTTCTAGAGCCCTTTTTTCTGTAAATCTTTCCTCACCAGAACCCTGCCCCACATCTTCCAGCTGCCTCAAACTCCCTACCTTCCCATCTCTGTCTTCTCAACTCAGTGAGACCACTGTACTCTTTTTGTGATTCCCCTCCATGCACTCCCATTGGGGAAGTGTCCCCAGGCAGAAAACTGGGACAATGGTGGGATTTCCCCTCAAGTGTTTACCTTCTCTAAAACATCATGGCCCTGTATTTCCTGTAAATTCAATATATAAAAATAGCTGCTTCATATACTTTGTCCAGTATTCTAGCCATTTATGGTGCAAAGGTAAGTCCAGATCCTTGTCACTACACCATGGCTAGAAGTAAAGTCTCAAATTTTCTTTTTATCTAATCTGCACATGTAGTATAGTATGAATACAAATTCATTTAGATAATTCATATCTCCATCTTTATAACATTGTTCTTTAAGAACATGTATTTGAGGTCCTAAGGTAGGAGAGGGCATATCTTTTTCTCTTTGCCAATCCTTAAGTAGTGGGAATGGAGGTGGGTGCTGGGAATAGAGACTTGAGATGCTGATAGCCATCCGCACAACATGCTGCCTCTCCGTATTCCTACATTTGTACAGGAAATGGTAACTCTCTAGGAAACAAACAAATGAACAAAAAATGAAGGGTAGTACTGCAAGGGAAGAAAGGAGCTGGAATCTAGACTGAAAATTGTGCTGACCTGAACTGTTCTATTGCAAGCTGGGGGCTTACCAGGACTTTACTATTTTGAAACACATTTTAGACTCTCCTCAAGGGAAACGATAAAATAAAGATTGCCAAACACAAGATATTACATCTTGCATGTAAGAGCTCCTAAGTTTCACATTTGATAAATTTGTGCTTGGTATTCAAGGGTTACCATTGCCAAAAAATAAACAGAAAGTCCCAATACTTTACTATAGGCATTGAAATAATAGTTATAGAATTATTGAGATTAAGTTATTCTTCCGTTCCTTCTCTAACCTTTTCTAGCCTTCAACATCTTTTGAAGTAAAAAGTAACACATAATTAGAAATAATCCTGGCTTAGGCACAATCTCAGAAGTAATGCCGAAAGCCTTACCTTACTTTCAAAGCCTTTTATCCAGCTGCAGTGTTACTTAGTGATTTAGAACAAAGCCTTTACGATGAGGTAGACTTGAATCCTGGATGTGCTATTAGCATCTCCATAATCTTGGGGAAATTATTTAACTTCTCTAAGACTTAAGTATAAATGACCTAGTATATCGTTTGACACATAGTAGGCATCCTACACCAGTCAGAACAAGTAGAAATCACACAGCAGAGAGATTTTAATATAAAGAATTGTTGAAGCTGGTAGTAGAGAACTAAGAGTCACACAGAGATAACACAGCAGGATTTAGCTACTACCCCTATAGCTGCAGGAGCAAAGGAAGAAGACTGTGGTTTTACAATTTAAAAGGTTTGAGGAGGTGTCCCATGAAGCTGAGATTCAGACTTCTGAGTAGAGGGCATGCTGCTGAGCTGGTGTTGGTACCCCCTGAGTATATGAAGAGACTGGGGCAGTGAATGAGCTCACCTTATTGTTTCCCTTCTCTTAGGGATTACTGTTCTATTTTTCTGAAGTCCTGTGTCTTAAAAACCACTGTTTCATATAATGTGTGTGGTTTTCTATTGTTTCAGGTGGGAAGTAAATCTGACTCCTGCTACTCCATCTTGGCCAAGAAGAATGTCTCTAATGTTTTCTAAATAAATAAACTAGCCAGTTTAGTTGATTTTCATACCCTGTTCAATTTTCCAGTGAATTTATAAAATCAGACAATTGTATAGCATAGCTTAGATGTAATGTCACTTCATAACATGTATCTCTCTAAAATCTAAGACCAAAAAGTTTTAAGTCACCCTTAGCTCTCTCCTTCTTTCAAATTCAACCCATCAGTAACTCTAGAACTAAATCCCAAATCCCACGACATCTTGCCGTCCCCATCACAAGTCACGTCATCACATGCTTGGAATATGGTTTCAACTTCCTGACTGATCTGCTTAAATGACTGGCTCATTCCCTAACTTCCTCATAGCTTTACTCAAATGTCATGTTTTTTGTTCCTATCAGCACAACCCCAGCAATATTCCCTCAGACCGCCAGCAGCAGTAGGTTCCAGTAGCTGCAACTGTTTTCAGTTCAGTTTTCCAACCCTCTCAGAACCAACCTCATTTCACCACATCAGAGAAGCCAGCCCCAGCCATCTGGAGTCTCCTCCTCAGAAATCTGGGTCCCAACCCCACGGGTCTCTCACGAAGGTGGCTATCAGCAGACAGGAAGTGAGTTAAAGGTGTCCTCTAGAGCCTTCCTGGAACATGGAAAAGGCAGATGGAATTACGCATGTGATTCTGGGACTGCCTGCACACGCAGAAGGGTTCAGCATTGATCTGTTGTACACATTAGGGCTCTGCATACAATTTATTTGGCAAAAGTGTCTATTAATTTAAAAAAGTGTTTGAAAACTGCCCATGACCAAAATTAGATCAATAAGTTTTGTAGGGTATGCAAAGAAGTGCTTATATCACAAAATAAGGAAGGTATAATTCTTTGCCATAAGGCTTAAATGAGTCTCTTTCTGTCAGCAAGAGTCATGTTTGCATCTGGTGCTGGACTGGATTCAGTATATTCATTTTATTAAATGTCAAATCTCATCAACAATTCTGCTCAGAGCAGGTTTAGACTAGTGACTTTAGTTTTCCTTTCATTTTGTCTATAGGATTCCAAATGGTCTATAGCGATTGCTAAGAGCAAATCCACACCACACACCAGAGGGGAGTCAGATCTGGGACAACCACAGACAAGACCTGGTCACCTCTGTTGTCAAGGGCACCTTGGTTCCCCAGTCTCTTAAATGACAAATTCTATTTTATAAGCCTCAGAGCCCTGCTAAGTGCTGGAAGCATCTTTCCATGACTTCTCTACACTGTGTCAATGTGAAAATTTCCCAAATTCATAACATGTAACAATATCAATTCATAACATGTAACAAGTATCTCCACTGATACTTAAACATACTTCTCATCTACAAATGCTAAGCTAAAACTTACTAGACCTTCCATTTCTCTTAGTCAGCTCCTCTGGTCTCAGAATCTTAGATTTTATTCCTTTTCTTTAGTACATCGAGCAAGAATTTTCTGACAAATCTGTCTCATACAGGTGATAGATTAGTCATGGTTTGGCTGTTTTGCTTCTTAAATCTTCAGCTCCAAAAGGTGATCTTTTTAAAACATTGAGGGCATGAGAGTTTAGGTAGGGTAGGTTTCTCAGGCTTTACAAGTTCAGGTTAATGGTTTTAACTATGCATTTATTTATCTTATTTTTACATAGAAAGAATCTAAAAGAAACTCTAATAATTTCATCTTGATTTCTGGGAGAGGCATTCTGTCATCATGGTTAAAGAACATAGACTTGGAGCCACAAACACCTAGCTTTGAACTTTGACCATGGTATTGATGAGCTGAGGAACTTCAGGCAAAATATTTAACCTCCTTGAGTTTTAGTTTATACTTTTGTTAATACTTCACAGAAGAGAAAGAAGATGAGGTTTGCACAGAAAGTGCTAAACACGGTGTGTGGCAATTAATAACTACTGAAAAAACAGTCTGCTATTATTATTGTTATTCTATTTTCCATCTCAGATTATTGTCCACTGAATTATTCAAATGGAACATAATTTTCCCAAACATATTTACCAGATAGAAAATATTCAACATTTGTTAATTCCACTGTTTAAGTAAGACCTAAATATCCTCCTTTTCTGTAGTCAGTGGTTTTCTGATTTCTGTTCTAGTAATATATTGGCCAAATCTGAATCAAAGAGTATGTTTTTTTTTAAATCCATTTTTTTAAAAAACTTAAAATTTTTTTTTTTAAGTTTTGATTTTTTAAAAACCTTTCCCAGCTTAGGAAGTACAGGTCAGATTATGCCTCTCAAGGAATAACTCCACATTCCCTAAATATCCTGAATAATGATCATTGACTTGAACTGAATTTGTGCAAACTGCTCTGAGGCTGCAGCACAGAAGGCTGCCCTCCCTAGGACAGAAGTAAAGGAGGACACAGGGTCCGCCTGTTCGTCTCCCACCAAGACTGCTGTCCTCATCCTTGCTGCTCCTGCCACCCTATTGTTAATATTCTTTCCCCCTGAGCAAGAAAGTTATTCACCAAGAAAGTGGTATTAGATCTTCCTTTTTCTAGGTGGAAACATTTGTTTTATAATCTGTTACAGACCTTCCTTGACTTATGATAGGGTTACATGCTGGTAAACTCATCATAAGTCAAAAACATCATGTCAAAAATGCACTGAATACATCTACCTTACCAAACATCATAGCTTAGCCTAGCCTACCTTAAATGTGCTCAGAACACTTACATTAGCTTATAGTTGGGCAAATTCATCTAACATAAAGCCCATTTTATAATAAAGTATGGAATATCTCGTGTGATTTATTGAATACTGTATTGAAAGTGAAAAACAGAATGGTTGTGTGGGTACAGAGGGTTGTAAATATATTGGTTGTTTCCCCTCTTGATCCCGTGGCTGACAGAGATGAGACTCGCTGCCCTGCCTATCAACATGGGAGAGTATCAAAATGCATATCACTAGCCTGGGGAAAAGATCAAAATTCAAAATTTGAAGTACAGTTTCTACTGAATGTGTATCTCTTTCACACCACTGAAAGGTGAAAAATCATGAACCATCTGTATTTATATTGATAAATTCCCTGAGGTTAGCGTGCCTGATATGATACTTTCCAACAGATCCCTTTTCCTCCGAGTCAATCAAGGACAGTGAACATGACTTAGCTCTCCTTCCATCACCAGTTCTCACGCAATGCCTGGAATGTGCAATAAATCCTGAATTACAACATCACCTTAGAGCAGTGGTAGTCTTGATGGATTTGGTTTTGGATGGATTGCCCAACCATACCTGAGGGATATTCCATGTCCATTAGCCAGTGTGAGTGGCCTTCTATTTTAATGATTTTCAGTCAGGTGAAGGGATGAGAAGAAGGTGGGCTGTTAACCTCCCCTGAAAAATTATGCTTGCTTCAGTTGTATTTGTATGTGTGTGTGTGTGTGTGTGTGTGTGTGTGCGTGTGTGTGTGTTTGGAGTACCCTAAAGTCTGTAGACTTCATCAGATTGTTGACAAATAAAATCATATTAACATCCATATCCAAATGCCTGGGAGTCATCAGGGTGTCCTGTGTTCTGCTTGTACCTGATACCTATCGCTTCACCTCAAGGCTTCCTGCATGGGCTCCTACTGCCTGTGAGACTACCCCTTGCTAATGCAGACAAGGAACCCTCATACCAAAGACAGAAGCACTGTTTGTGAAGGTCCCATAGCCACTGACCCTTGAGGTGTCAGAGCGGTGCTGGTCCTTTCCAATGGGGAGAAGGCTCTTTCCCATGTCTGTGCAGCAAGCTGTTACCTGGGCCCTGCCACAGAGCCGCCCACCTTCACAACCTACCCGGCCCCAGGGGAACCACTCTTTCAGCCTCTGTCTGGACTCCTTCCTCTGTCCAGTCCAGGAAACTCAGAGAATGTTTTTCTATGCCTTGCATTGTCTTCTGCATCATTTCAGTACACCCACAATAAGCAAGCACTTTTCTCACTTCTCCGGAGTGCCATCAGGTATAGATCAATGCAGGCAAATAAGTAGTGACAGGCCACAAGTTCAAATGGTCAGACCCCACGTCCTCACCTGGACTTAGCTGTGGCATCCTGCCACACATTTTAAGATGAAGGGAAGCTTGTGTATTCCTTAGTTTGATGTAGTGTTGTATTTGATTCATAACTATACACTGTGAACCTGTTTCTACCTAAATTCCCTTTATTATGACTGTGAGGTAAATAATTAGGAAACATGGATTCTTATTTCCAGTTCTTCCTGAAACCGTTGGGGTGATAGTGACATGTATAATTTATCAATTTGGGCCTGTTTCTCTATCTATAAGATAAAGGATGAGTCCACATGGTTTCTAAAATCTCTCTCTGGCCTATTTTATTTGCTGCTAATAAAATAGAATATTTTCCTTCGTGTTGGTTTTCAGTGATGGAGGTAGTGACTATCGTGTTTTCTGTAAAAATAGTTTGGTATTATATTAGATTATCAGTTATTTCTCTGGTTCCAAACCTGTTTATTACCCTTCCACATACAGCTGAGATATAACCTGTGAGTTACACTATGTCCCAACTAGTTTATTAAAAAATTAGTATTATTTTCCCAATATAGTTCAGATCATGTTGAATTTAAAAGATTAACACATGTCCAATGAGAAAAAAAAATCAGCATGAAGTGTCTGCCCGAATATATTATAGCAGCCCTGATTTAAATAGAATGTATCATCCTGGTTTCTCATAGCTGCCAATGCCAAGGTACTATTAGACACAGACATATTCGACAGGGCAAACAAAATTGTTGATGTTTGTGCAAAGGTTCTCTCATATTAACGGTCATAATATTTTTATTTAAACAGCCTCGGCAGTTTGGATCACAGTTTGAGAGTGCCTAAGAGTTTGAGACTGAGTTTGTTTGTACTCTCTCATATGTTCAAGTGCAGACAACATTGTTCACAGCACTTTCCTAGAAGGCAAACAAAGGATAAGACATTTCAGTACTGTTGGTGAAATTGGCATTTAGAAAAATATAAACTACTATCCATCCATACATTCCTTAAAAATCTGGAAAAGAGATCTTTATAGACAACCATAAATCATAAGTATTGGCTGAGTGATTTTGCCATATATACATATATGAGATTTGGCACTAATGAAACAATATTTTACTTGTGATAAAGTAACATTCTACTTAGAGTAAGAGTATATATATGTATATACATGGCAAATCATATATATGTTACACATGACATATGGTATATAAATGTGTGTGTATATATATATATTTGTATATTATATATATAAAAAAGCATATTTATAGGAATTTGAAATCTCCATTAAAACATTTTTAAATGCCTACACTGAGGTATTTTTGTAGAGTTTTACATACTCTATATTTTTCAAATAATAATTTACATCAATACAGTATTTCATGGTTTTCAGAACATTGATATGTACATGATGGTATTTAATTCTCTCCAAAAGAAAAAAAAAAAAAAAAAGAAAACATTTTCTACATTTTGAAAGCTGAATCTTGGAAAGGATGAATGACTTTTCCAAAGTCACATAAGTACTGAAGGCAGATATGGAAATCCATGTCTTTGGATTCTGAATCTAGTATTTTTTCTAATGAGCTGTAAAACCTATCTGTTTAGTGATGAATGTCATCAATAAAATCAATTATCCTTAGTCTTCCACTTCTTACTTTATAATGAAATATACTCTTCATTGATGAAAGAAAAATATTCTTATGTTAAGAAATGAGGATAGATTTTTTTTTTTAACTTCACACAATTCTTGCATATTCCCTTAGAAAGAACTATTTTATATTATGTCCAAAATTATTTTATTCATTTTGGTGGAGGTGGGGTTTGGGAAGAGAAGAATCATGGACGTATTTCCCTCCACTTTGTACAAGTGAGAAAGATGACCTGGGAAGCCGTCCTGAGAGGGAGCAGGATAGACTCAAAAAAGTATAGACTTTGGAATTAAGCCAACGTGGATTTTAATCCCAGCACCACCACATTTTCCTGGCCAAATATCCTTAGGTAAGTCAGTGTCTGACTCTTAATTTTCTCACCTGTTAAGTGGGCTAATTATTTTATTCATTTTGGTGGAGGTGGGGTTTGGGAAGAGAAGAATCATGGACGTATTTCCCTCCACTTTGTACAAGTGAGAAAGATGACCTGGGAAGCCGTCCTGAGAGGGAGCAGGATAGACTCAAAAAAGTATAGACTTTGGAATTAAGCCAACGTGGATTTTAATCCCAGCACCACCACATTTTCCTGGCCAAATATCCTTAGGTAAGTCAGTGTCTGACTCTTAATTTTCTCACCTGTTAAGTGGGCTAAATAATCTTATTTGACAGGACTATTATGAAAATTGGGTAAATAATACATGAAAACATGGCGACATCGTAGCCACATAAATGTTAGTTTTTATTTGTGTCAATTGATCCAGACATCAAACAGACAACACGTAAGCTTTGCTTCCCTAGTTTAAATTTCCTTTTCATGCTTTTGGTTGGTGTTGATCTGGAAAACGCTAAGAAATTCATCCTGGTGTGGCGCAGAGGATCAGCAACAACTCTCAGTCCCTGTTGAAATCTTTCTTGCACAAATACATGCTTGTTTTCACTTCCACGCCAATCAAAGAATTAAGCAAGACAATTTTTAAAATTCTCTCTAGTTTTTTATTTTCTCAATCCTTGCACATTTTATAATCTTTATGATCATACATTTATCTGCCAACATTCCCCCTCTCCCATTCTTATAAAGCAAGAGGAAAAGAAAAATTACATTCACTACCACTGTTTTAGAACAAACTATCTGAGTGATTTTACATATAGGTGTTGGAGTAAGTGAAAAAAATAATGAGAAACAGCTCACTCACCCCCACTATTTTCTCATCTACTAGCTCCCTCCTGATGGTGGTCTCTTTCCCAACCCAGTCCTGAACCTGAATCAAAGAGTCATCATCTAAGGTTACCGTACTCTGAAAAACAGGCAAGACCAAATTCAGCTCAGACTGCCATATTTGAACTCTAAAATTTTATCAGGTGCCAAATTCTTTTCAGCTGTTGTGATACTCTCAGGTAGCTTTAGAATGGTGTTTACAATTCCATTTATTTTAAGACTCTGTCAACAATAAATTTGTTGGCTGATTTTTCTGGGGATAGAAAAAGTTTTATAAGAGTGAAAACAAAATATCTTGAGTAAGTAAAGATTTTTAAAAATAGTTTATTGTATAGGCCAAGTATTATCTTTCTGCATAAAGAATCACAGGTAAGTTTCAACCTTAAAAATGCACATGAAGCTAATTCAAACCCCTACTGTAAGATCACATTTCCTCTTCTTACCTCAACAATATATTCCGTAACAGCTTATGGAAAAACTCGAACGAACTTTTTGGCCAACACAATAAAAATAATGATAATAATAATCACAACAACAGTAACTACCACTTATGTAGCACTATTTATTGTGTGAGGCACTCTTCAAGAGTATTAATATATTAACCCATGTAATCCTCACAACAATTTTATGACATAAGTACTATAATAATCCCCTTCTGCAAATGAAAAGACTGAGTCAGCAAGAGTCTGTGACTTGCCCAAAGTCACATGGTTGATTGGTGGCAGAGGTAGGATTCACACTCAAGCAGTTCTGAGCCAGAGTCTGCATCTTGCTCCACAAAGTTTAGAGATATCTCTGATTAAACTCTACTCTAGTGCAATACCATAGTATATAATCATCGGGAAGCACACATCTCAGAGTTTACACATCTACCAAGTTGGGCCTTCTACAAAATTATTTACAGTCTGTCCCGTGACAGAGATAATGATGGTCACCAAATTTTCTCTCTGCTCTCCTATATTTTTCAGCCTTTTTATCTTAGTAGATTTTTAATTTACTATAGGCATCTTTATTAAACATTTTTGGTCAAAATTCTTCTTCCATTTGATATTATACAGGAATTTGAAGTCTCATATTATTTAAGAACTATCTGATAATGTGGTATTCAGTTCCTTTTGTCAGGACCTCACCCTCCATATTGTTTAACAATCCTCTATTGAGTGTATTCATTCAAATGATAAATATTTATCGAGCAAACATTATGTAACAAACAGTGGGTTCTGTAAAACAGAACAGACAAGAAATCCTTTCTTTGAAGATCTTACATTCTAGTTTGGGGGAACAGACAATAAACAAAAAAATATAAATAGTGTAATATAAATTGTGTATTCAATTTGGAGCCCATAAGATGAGTGAAACTGTGTGTGTCACTTCCAGGCTGAGGCAATAAAAAGCCCAGTGTGTCTTTCTCTATCTTGTTGACTGAGAACACAAACTTCAGATGGTCCAACTAAAAGATAGTTGAACCTCCTTTGGCTTGGACCCTGGAGAAATTAAGAGGGGCAAGTACCATATGCCTCCATTTCTTGCCACCTTCTCCCCCCCACACAGAAACTTCCCCAACTCCACCACAACACTGAATATGTACTATGAGTTAGAACTCCAAATGTGTAAGCCACTGAGAACTTGTGGATAATTTGTTACTGTGATTGATATGACCTCACCTATACTGGCTAATACAAGTTTTATTCATTGTAATTCTATGTGTGGAAAACTGCTGCAAATAGAAAGGTAGACGTTCTGTTTCTGAGAGAACAATCTAAAGAAATAATTCTCAAAATGTGTTCTGCTAAGCATCTGCATCAGAATTGTTAAAAATACAGTTTTCAGGTACTTGCCCCAGATATCAGAGCCTCTGGGATGAGACCTAGAAGTAAGTATTTTTTACAAACATCCTGAGAGATTTATGTGTGTATTAAAATTTGAGATCCTCAGACCTAAGCTTAAGCCCCAAATTAATCTAACACAGACTTTAGATATGTTTGCTATAACTGCTTACTTACTTGGGATGATTTCAAAATTAACATTCTTATGAAATTTATCTGAAAGAGTGTTGAAGGTCTCACCTTAGTTTTATGGCCACCTGGTGTGGTTTCCTCAAACTCTTCTCCCAGTTTAAAGGATTCTTCCAGATCTTTATTTCTTCCCTTACATTCTTACATGTTCACATGTTTGTTTTTTCTATTATGTATTTTTACTGTGGTAAAATACATATAACATAAAATTTACCATTCTAACCATTTTAAAGTGTACAATTAAGTGACATTAAGTACATTCACGATGTTATACAACCATTACCACTATTAAAAATTCTATACATACTAATACTAATATTTATTTATCTGTCCCCTTATTGATGGGCATTTTGTTGTTTCCTTTTTTGTTGGTATTACAAATAATGCTGTAGTGAACATCATTGCACACACAACTTTGTGCAGTACATGTAGGTGTATATTCTATGGAAATAGTATTACATATACTTCAATACTTAAGTTAAATTTCTAAGAGAAGATACATTGGGGAGACACTGTAACATGGTTCATGGAATTCATATTGTGAAACATGATGGCAAGATGTGACAGGTTGGAAAATTGTTCCCAAAGATACTCACGTCCTAGTCCCTGGAACCGGTGAATGTTACTTTATATGCCAAAGGGGGTTTTGCAAATATGGCTAATTTAAGGATCTTGAAATAGGGAGATAACCTTGGATTATCCAGGTGGACCCTAAATATAGTCACAAATTTCTGTATAAGAAGAAATTTTCCTTGTAAGAAGAGGAAGAGGGGTATTAAACTACAGAAGAGGAGAAAATGTGACAATAGGAGCAAAGACTGAAGTGTTGTGGCCACATGCCAAGGAATGCCAGCAGCCATCAGAAACTGGAACACAAGATCTATTCTGCAAATCCTCAGAAAATTTAGAGCAAATGTTTGCAAAATGATCATTTTTTTAAATAATTGTGACTTTTTGTTTAAAATCATTTATTGAAATCATTTGCCATTTAGTATATGGCACATGCACGTTTTATCTATGTAAATCCATGGTCAATTATATGAGAGGAGGGGTTATGTCAATTTCAACCAGTTTTACACAGAACTGTATCTAGGTGCTAAATTAATATTTATTGTTTCTGTGTGAAAAACTGAAGGGAGGGGTTCACACAGAGCAAGTTCTCTGCTATCAAAGCTCCCATTTTTACTGGCTATGATATGCAAGTAAATATGGCTCACCCAGTTCTTTCATATATTCTTCAAAATTTTCACAAGGAATGGATTTCCATGTTCCCTGGAATCGATCAACCATTCTGCCTAAGTTGACTTTAAAGAAAAATAGCATCATATGAATGAGTATGTTCCCTGAAATAGTGTTGGAACCTGTTTTTAATACAATTCTGGTAGATAGTGCAGAAAAGTCAGGGAAAAAAATAAGACACCCTAATCCTTGTCATCTTCCCATCAAACCATCCAAAGTCGGAAAGCTGTCTCAAATGTAAGTAAGTCAGGATGAAAATGGAACATGGTACAGATTTCAGCAGGACTAGATATAACTTTTCCATCTCTAATTTAGGATCAAACCTGGATGTTACAAATTCTCTCTAGTTCCTTCCCTAAGAACTGCTGCACACACAGAGCAATGTGTAAGGGATAAACCTAGGCAGCTGTGTTTATGCCATAGGACCCCTAAGCTCCAGCTCTTTCTCTCTCTTTCTCTGAGCAAGAATGATCTGGAAAAAAAGCCAATTTATCAGCTGTTTAGCGAGCTTATCATATTCTCAGTTTTGATACTTTGAACTAAAAACCAGAGAGACTTCATAGATGGCATTTGGCATTTGAACCAAAAAGATAAGTTTAGTCAGGGCTAGAACAATCATTTTAAGTCATGTACATATTGAGCAAGAGAATGAAGCAGAAAAAAAAGGAAGGAAATACAGCAACTATACTTCAATTAAAAATAAAAAATAAAATAAAAAGAAGCAAAGAGATCGTGTTATATACACAAATACACAAAGACTTGTTATGGATGCTTTTCCATATGCCAGCTCAATTTCGCATAAGCTTAGATAGTCGTCATTGCCATGGGAACACCAAATATCTTCTTAGTAAATCCCCCTTAATCTAGGCTAAATTCTGCTCCTTTCAACCTTGACTGTAACACTTTGATGTCCATGGATATCTATCTGTAAGGAATCAGAACAGAGGAAATGAAATATAATAGTAAATACACCAACTAGAGAAGAGGAGTCTCTAAAGGATAACTTACAAAACAAGCACAGCCTTACACATACCATCAGCCCCAAGGACATCATTGTTAATTCCAGGCAGTGCTTGATGTCCATATTCTGACACAGAGTTATTAAGAAAAAGTGAAATTAATTAAAATCTTTTTAAGACAGGAAAGGAAATACAACGTTCTATAACAATTCCCATTAAAATGTTAAATGTCCACTCTCTAAATATCCGCAAAGACACTTATCCAGGCCAATGGTCTTACCGAAAATTATTCAACAAACATTTATGGAACAGCTAGGATTATACACCTAATATGAGGCTAAGCAATTTTGCAGACACCGTTGATTTAATGTCCTAACTAGAATTGGAAAAGATACTATAGTTTGTTTCTGTTTTTCTTCCTTTCCTGTGTTAGGCAGTTCAACGTTATGATTTTTTTTTTTTTACATTAATGTGTACAATTTGTAAAGTTATGCCCACTCAATTGAATAGGCATGAGGCTGACTCCAGGAAATGACTCACCTATGAAGGTACTAATGAGATTAAAATTAGGCACCAAAGATGTTAAAATTCCTTGGATTTTTCAAGAAAATATCCACTCTGTTGCCTCATATGTTGGATGCACATTAATCCCCCAACATAAGGAAAATCACCTATAGAAAATCATCTCCTCGAAGAAGTCACTTTGGGAGCTCAGCGTTTGTGTCCATTGCTGGCAGGTTAGGCGTTCAAAGATGTCGATGGACCAGAGCCCAGGCACAGCCTCTAACTCTGCCCCCGTGGTCCCTCCGTTCCTGTGATCATTGTGTCAGTTCAAAGACCGGCCAATGTACACTGGCCTAGTCATGCGTCTGATTGGTTGTTCCTGCCTTTTCTGTGATGAAGCCTTTCTGGTGTCCATTAATATGTGTATTAAAGATCTTTACACATTATCCCCTTTCCTGTAAGTACATCCATATTCCTTTATGCCAAACTTCTTTGTCTCCAATTTTTTAGTCCTTTTCCTTCAAACCCCTGACCAGCCTATCAGACTGTATTCCCTCTACCCACGAGGATGTGTATATTCTCATCTCAGGCCACTGCTCCCTCCACACAAAATTAGTCACAGGAGCACCACTCTGAGCTTTGTCCATGGGGACGATTTTTCTCACCACTGGTTTTCAAGCACCCTCCCAACCTGAGTATAATCAAACCACTGCTCACTTTCAGCCTGCATCCACTCGCTGAGCTGAGCTATCCATAACAGATGTCCAGGCTTCTCCCACTGCTTCCGCTGGTCACACGAGACACCCCTCCCCCCTCCCCCCCTCCCCCCCTTCCCCCCCCCAGTTCTAGGAACGATCTGAGGAGGTGGGTGCTGGTACTCCTGTGGTGGGTGACATGGTCTAGGCTACCTGCTCATGCAGTTACCTCATGTCTTCTGGTCTTGCTTAGCCTCGAACCCAGTTGCACAATCTCTATCTCATGTTGGATTGCTGCTGGGTCTGCCTGAGTTTATGACTCTGTGGGTCTGACAGAACCCAGATTGTAATGGACAGTACCAGACCCATGGTTACTTGGTGTCCTATAATCAAGAATTCTGTCTCTACTCAGCCCCCTTAACACACCAGGAACTCTTTTTCAAAAAACATATAAATTTCCGTTGCAGATGACATGGCCTTGTTCCCAAATGCCAGAGGTCTGTGTTGGCCGCTCCCACCCAGGCTTCACCTATGTGCCACACTGGATCTTTTCCCATCACTAACCCCTCCAACAGCATAGGGTTGGCCAGATCATCTGGCCCAAGCAGCAGGGCTGCTTGCATTGCAGCCCTGACTTCCTGTTCCAGGCCTCACTCAAAGCAGGGAGATTTACTTGTCACCCAGTATATGGACTGGAACACATTCCTAGATGTAGGATATGTTGGCATCATAGGCCAAAGCATCCTACCAGGAATTCTTTTTCCTTCTTTCTGGTAGAAAGGTAAGATGCAGCAATTTGTCTTATGGAAGAGATGTCTTCACCTGCCCTTGACCCACCTGGATCACTAAACACTTTACAACAGTGGAGGTTCCCTCAGTTGTCACCAACTTTAACTCCCATACTTGGCAATCCCTGTGTCTTACCAACACCTCCAGTATGCTAGCCACTTCTTGCTCACCCTCCTAATCAACACAAGGTTGCACAGGATGTCCAGACAGCCTGTATATTATCTGACAGAGAGTAGGAGGTAATGTAGCCCCAGACGAACCTGTAAATGTATATTGCTATCAGTTCTATGTAATTGCAAACAGATTCTGATCTTTCCTGATTGGGACAGAAAAAAAATGCCAAATCCCTGTCTGCATGCCATGTACCTGAGGCCATATTAATCTGCTCTTGCAAAGGTAGCACATCTAGCACAGTAGCAACAATTGGGGCTATTATTTGAGCTTGCTGTGGCCTACAGTCATTCTCCAAGATTCATTTGGTTTGTACAGTGGTGAGACTGGTGAATTAAATGGAGTTGTGTTATGGACCACTATCCCTTGCATTCTTAAGATCCTTTAGAGTAGCATTAATTTCTACCATTCCTCTTCATCACCACCTCCAACTGCAATATTTTTGGATTCACCATCTTAGCCAGGACTGACAAGGGGATGGGGATAAAAGGGATGGGAGAGTAGAGGTGCAGTTTCAAAAGATTCCACGTCACCTTCTCACTATGATAGCTCATTTGGTTTGAATGAGAAGAATTCAAGAAGGAGGCTACTCCAACAGCCACCTACATCAATCCCAATTCTACATTCAGGGACTGGGGAGGTGACCACTGGCTGGGTCCACGGACCTACTGGACCTACTGAGAGCCAGACTCTGACCAGGATATTGTTTATTACTTGGCCCCGGTATGCCTCCTCTCTAATATGATGTTTTGGAACTCTGTGAATCAATGTTAATTCAGATCCAGTACCCTCAAAATATTTGGATATTCCTCTTTCCCCAGTGTGTATTTTCTCAGCTGAATTACCGTAGGTCTTTTTGAGGAAAATGGGGGAAATTAACATACTATATTTTTCCCATGGTATTTCAGGATTCTTCCTCCTATGGACTTAGTCACCTCTTCAGCCAATGGTTTCTGGGTCTGAAAACTGCCTGAGGTCTGAGATCTGGGCAAAGGATCATGAATTTCTATGGGGGTGACCACCCTCAGCCTACTGTTCATCTATTCTTGCCTTCTTTTGATTGTATGGATTAAGCAGTACCCCCATTGGTTATTCATCTATTTTGCCTTTAGGGGCGCCATGTTCTATTAATCGTCTCCACAATGCCCTCCAAGTCAAGCCCCCTTAGCTGCAATGCCCTGGCTTTGGCAGTCAAGTGCTGCCACCCGGCCCCTATTTTGCTTCAGAGTCTCATCATCCCCATTTCCCCATTGTTATCAATGAGCCAAGGGATTGATTGACATAGATGTAATACAGATAAGATATAGATATAAATATTGGTTCTCTTTTTACAGAAAGGTATTGTAACTATATTGATCCATCACAGAAGTACAGAGCTTATCATATTCCTGCAGAGAAAGAGAGAGGAGAACCCCACCATACAAGAGTTTCCAGTGTTTTGGAATATTGAACTTGAGTTATTTCAGCTAAGCAATTTGTTTTTGTTTTTTTTTAACATCTTTATTGGAGTATAATTACTTTACAATGGTGTGTTAGTTTCTGCTTTATAACAAAGTGAATCAGCTATACATATACATATGTCCCCATATCTCTTCCCTCTTGTGTCTCCCTCCCACCTTCCCTATCCCACCCGTCTAAGTGGTCACAAAGCACCGAGCTGATCTCCCTGTGCTATGTGGCTGCTTCCCACTAGCTATCTATTTTACATTTGGTAGTATATATAAGTCCATGCCACTCTCTCACTTCATCCCAGGTTGCCTTTCTCCCTCTCTGTGTCCTCAAGTCCATTCTCAATGTCTGTGTCTTTATTCCTGTCCTGCCCCTAGGTTCTTCATAACCTTTTTTTTTTTTTTTTAGATTTCATATATATGTGATTTGAATTGCATTGGAGCTGGACAACGCATAGTGCACACTCTGCAGAGACTGGCATGCTAGAAAATCTCAGGCTTCACTCATTTGCTATTCATTCAATAAACTTTTGAGTGCCTCCTAAATGAAAGACCCCTGTGCTAGGCACTGGGTGTATAATGGTGAATGAAAGAGATGTGCAAAATGTTTCCAGCATTATGAAAGAGAATCTGAAATTATGCTAAATTCCCCAATGTTTCCACATGGAGATCTCTCTGTATGGTAAAGGTGTGGAGAACCGTTTGCTATTTTAGAGCAGGGGTTGGCAAGCTATGACCTATATACTAAATCCAGCCACCACCTATAGGTGAAGATTTATTGGAACACAGCCCTACTTATTATCTATGGCTGCTTTCAGGCTACAACAGCAGAGTGGGGTAGTTGTGACAGACACCAACCACATGGTTCGCAAAGCCTCAAATATTTACTGTCTGGACCTTTATAGAAAAATGTTTGCTAACCCCCATTTTAGTCTCAAGTGTGACTATTTAAAACTCAGGATCATAACAGCTACTGTGTTTGTAGGCTTTCTTTGCTTGGGATACAAGAGTGGTGGATAACATTTTGCCTACCACAGCTTTTTCATCAAGAAAACACATTTTTATAACTATTTCACAGATAATGCCAACAGAAAATTTACTATAAAAAGCCAAGCTCATTTTACAAAAGTCATGTGAGACAGATAGTTATCAGTATATACAAATGAAATATTTTAAAAATTGCTTTGAATGCTACAAGGCAGAAGGACACAAGAGTTTAAAATTCATTGATTAGGCAAGAAACAGGATAAAAAAGCTGTCCTGCCGTCTGCCTCTTCATGAGTCTAACCTCAAATGAGTAAGGGTTGTGTTAAATTCGAAAGCTTTCTGCAGAAATAACCCTGAGTATCCCACCGTTTTAGTGACCTTAGTGATGTTGAGCCTTCAGATTTTTCATGCACCTCTAATGCACTTAGATTAAAACTATATTGTAAGAAAAAAATCTTTAATAATTTTTTAAAGGAAAATGTATTGACAATAGGAAAAGTCTACTACAAACAGTTTAGGTGCTGTAGCAAACAGAAGGTAGTGATCTAAAGAGTTACATGGCTCTCTTCTTATATTAGTTGGGTTTTGCAGGGTGTTTATGGAACGTGCAAAGGCAGCCCTCTTTGGTCACCCCCTCAGTGTGTGCTGCTCAAGGACAACGGAAAAAGACTGGTGACTTGGCCATTTGGGAGACTCAGGGTGTTTCTACATTGCCCCTACTGTTCAAAAGAGTAGGTGGAGGTAAACAGCAGACAGAACTGAATGGAATAAGGCACACGGACACACAAGCAAGCAATAACATGGCACCCTTCTTCACACATTTGTTCAATATTTTTTAGTAGGGGTTAGGAAGTGTAGTAGTTGAATTATGACCCCCCCCAAAAAAAAGATGTGTCCAAGTCCTAACCCCCAGTACTTGTGAATGTGAACTTGTTTAAAAATAGGGTCTTTGCAGATGTAATTAAACTAAGGATTTCAAGATGAGATCATCCTGGATTTACGGTGTGCCCTAAATCCAATGACACATGTCTTTATAAGAGAAGGAGAGACAGATCTGAGACCCAGAGACAGAGGAAAAGGTCATGTGAAGATCAAGTGAGGCAGAAATTGGAGGGTGGCCATGAGCCAAGTACTACCAGCAGCCACAGGAAGCTAGGAGAGAGGCAGGGCGTGGATTCTTCCTCAGAGCCTCCAGAAGGCTGTCAACACCTTAATTTCATGCTTCTGGACTTCAAAACTCTAAGAGAATAAATTTCTCTCATTTTAAGCTACCAGCTTGTGAGGATTTGTTATTGTAGCCCTAGGAAACTAGTAAAGGGAGAAACTAATTTTTAAAGATCTTGGACAGTTTATGTTTAAAATAAGGAGTTTATTTAATTATACAAAATGACATTTAAACTTATTGTTTTTATTTTACTGGATTTTGGTTTTGGTCAGTTAAAAGTTATCATCTTATTTACCAAGGATAGATGTAACTTTATATAGATAATAATAATAATATAGTAATTTTGATAATAGAATAAAAAGCTAAATATAAGTAGTAAATAATAGTACAATTATATAATAAAATTATATAAATTAAATTTTTTTCCTCAGTTCAAGTAAGAAAAACATTTTCCTTATTTCTCTAGTTTTTTCATCTTCCCCTGCCGCCTCCCGCCAGTTTTCTCTTGAAATATTCAGAATCATACAACTTCTTTTGGGTGAACATTGAAGGATATAAGATTTAGACAATAAAATAAATTACTTGACACTAGAAAACAGTACTATGTTGTGCTTTATTCTGTTTCAGAATTTCAGCAGATTGCTAACTTTAGGCTGGTCTTGGAGTTGAGTGCTGTCCACTTCTGAGCAGTCATGTGATTTGGACAAATCAAAATAATAGAGAGGCTTCCTGGGGGGATGAAGAAAGACAGCAAGGTCAGAGCCAGGCAGGCAGAAGGCCGATGATTCAGACCCTGCTGGGTTCCCAGGCTCTCCTGCCCATTTCTTCCCACAGTTGGAGCTGTTTGAAACCCATCTGCTGCCTTAGCATTGTCCTGAGGCCACAGTGACACATTCACCAGTAAAGTAGCATGAACTTCAGTGGTTCCCAAGGTTCACTTGCATTTGTAAAAATGCCAACTCATGTGTGCCACCCTAGATTTTCTCAATCCAAATTGCCAGGGACCAGACCTGACAATATGAATTTAGAATTTCTCCCAGGTGAATCTAGTCAAGCATATGGCTCAGAAATGAAGGACAAATGTGCCAGACCAGTGGTTCTCGGAGTCTCGAAGTGTGGTCCCTGGATCAGTAACATCACCATCACCCGGGAACTTTTAGAAATGCAAATTCCTGGGCCCCACCCCAGGCTTGCTGAATCAGAAATGGGAAAGGGGCCTAGTCATCGATGTTTTAACAAGTCTTCCAGGTGATTCTGGAGAGTGCTCAAATTTGAGAACCATTGCCCACATTTAGACTCACTTCCAAAGAAGAGTCTGGAAAGGGGAAAATAGTAATTTAAAAAACCTGGTGGGTATCACTTTAACCACGTAATCAAGTTTAACATCCTCTTTGTTAAATCTTGCTAATGTCATGTGCCCCCTGATACGATGAAGCTCTTTACCTCCGTGGTCTTCTTCCTAGAGACCCATAACCCGAATCTAATCATTAGGAAGTGTCAGACATGTGAGGAAAAACTGAGGGACATTCTACAAAATACTCTTCAAGACTGTCAAGGTCTTGAATAACAAGGAAAAACTGAGAAACTGTCACAGATTGGAGGAAAATAAGGAGACATGACAACTGAACACGATGTGGGATCCTGAATTGGATCCTGGAACAGAAAATGACATTAGTGGAAAAACTGGAGAAAATCTGAATAAAGTCTATAGTTTAGTTATTAGCATTGTACCAATGTTCATTTCTTAGTTTTGACAAATGTACCCTATGATGTAAGATATTGATGTTAGGGAAGTGGGATGAACAGTATATGGGAACACTCTGTACTATATTTGCAACTTCTCTGTAAATCTAAAAGTATTCCAAGAATTTTTAAAAATCAACAAAAACAAAAAATAAGGCAAAAAAAGTTTGGTCCACAGATCAGCAGCATGTACATCACCTGAAAGCTTGTTAGTAATGATGATCAGAACCCATTCCAGATCTGCTGAATCGGAATCTGCATTTTTCAAAAGATCCTCAGGTTAATCATTGAATGTACAATAACAGTTGAAAAACCCTGCTCTTTACCACAAGCCTGGGATATAGCATCAGCTCAACATTTTCTGGGTCTGAAACATGCACCAGGTTTTTTGTTTGTTTTTTCTGTACTGTTCTTTGTTTTGTTTTATTTTTTTAACATCTTTATTGGAGTATAATTGCTTTACAATGTTGTGCTAGTTTCTGCTGTATAACAAAGTGAATCAGCTATGATATATAGCCCCATATCCCCTCCCTCTTGCGCCTCCCTCCCACCTTCCCTATCCCACCCCTCTAGGTGGTCACAAAGCACCAAGCTGATCTCCCTGTGCTATGTGGCTGCTTCCCACTAGCTATCTATTTTACATTGGGTGGTGTATATATGTCAATGCTACTCTCTCACTTCATCCCAGCTTACCCTACACCCTCCCCATGACCTCAAGTCCATTCTCTACGCCTGCGTCTTTATTCCTGTCCTGCCCCTGGGTTCGTCAGAACCTTTTTTTTTTTAGATTCCATATATATGTGTTAGCATACCATATTTGTTTTTCTCTTTGTGGCTTACTTCACTCTGTATGACAGACTCTACATCCATCCACCTCACTACAAATAATTCAATTTCATTTCTTTGTATGGCTGAGTAATATTTCATTGTATATTTGTGCCACATCTTCTTTATCCATTCATCTGTTGATGGACACTTAGGTTGCTTCCATGTCCTGGTTATTGTAAATAGTGCTGCAGTGGACACTGGAGTGCATGTGTCTTTTTTTTTTTTTTTTTAATTTTTTAATTTATTATTTATTTCTTATTTTTTTATTTTTTTGGCCGTGTTGGGTCTTCGTTTCTGTGTGAGGGCTTTCTCTAGTTGCGGCAAGCGGGGGCCACTCTTCATCGCGGTGCGCGGGCCTCTCACTATCGCGGCCTCTCCTGTTGCGGAGCACAGGCTCCAGACGCTCAGGCTCAGTAGTTGTGGCTCACGGGCCCAGTCGCTCCGCGGCATGTGGGATCCCCCCAGACCAGGGCTCGAACCCATGTCCCCATGCATTGGCAGGCAGACTCTCAACCACTGCGCCACCAGGGAAGCCCACATGTGTCTTTTTGAATTATGGTTTTCTCCAGGTATATGCTCAGTAGTGGGATTGCTGGGTCGTATGGTAGTTCTATTTTTAGTTTTTTAAGGAACCTCCATACTGTTCTCCATAGTGGCTGTATCAATTTACATTCCCACCAACAGCACACACCAGTTTTGATTATTGAGCAACTGCCTATTTCTTAAAACCCAAGCTCAGTTTTCAACCTGATTGAGATCGCTAAGCTCTGTGCCACTCCTTGGGGCTCATTCCTTACATTTTCATACCCCCCAGAGGCTCAGACCCAATCTTTTGTTTGTGAGACAATTATTCCCTTAAAAGACAGGTGTCTTGCCTTTGATCCTTAACGCTGCCTGGGGCCTGCTACCTGCCACAGACTTTCCTTTTGCTGACATGCCTGGTATTTTAAGTGTTGCCTCCTAGAAGCCCTCTGTCACATTGTTCCATGCACCTCCCATGCTGATTAGTGCTGGGATTTCCAACTATTGTCACTGTAAACTCAGATGTTGTACTCTATTTGCAGATTCAACCAGGCCTGGAAATATCTAGAGATAGGATGGCATGTGGAGAGCTTGCTTCTCCATCAAATAGCTCAACAAAAAGAAAGGATTTCCAGAGGTCCCAATGTTTACCAAAAAAGTGGGTTCAACAGGATCTGGGATTCGAGATAATGGCTAAGAGCCACTAGAGGCTTAGGAATGAAACTAGAAAGATAAACAATTTCCTTTGTGCCCAGACTTTTTCCTTTTGTGTCATTGCAGTCTCAGAAACGAGGACCTACTGATGTTATAAAGATAGTTTGCTGATGGGATGTTATAAAATCCAGCTAGAATGGTGAACATGGATACTTCCCCTGGACCTGTTGGCATTAACCTTCTTCTCTTGGGGGAAAGTGCTGCAGTGAATTTCTGAAGGTTGAAAGTCAAGAGAAATTACTCCTGGAACAGATGCCTGTCCCAGTCTGCCAAAAGGGAGACCAGGCTTTTTGCTTTTGTAGGGAAACACTGGGCCCTCTCCTTGGGGCATCTTAGCAAGTGTCATCCTCAGGAAACATTGTGTGAATCGGACCATAGCACATGGATTTTTTTTTTTTTTTAAAGGAATGTAGTTTATTTATTTATGGCTGTGTTGGGTCTTCGTTTCTGTGCGAGGACTTTCTCTAGTTGCGGCAAGCGGGGGCCACTCTTCATCGCAGTGCGCGGGCCTCTCACTATCGCGGCCTCTCTTGTTGCGGAGCACAGGCTCCAGAGGCGCAGGCTCAGTAGTTGTGGCTCACGGACCTAGCTGCTCCGTGGCATATGGGATCTTCCCAGGCCAGGGCTCGAACCCGTGTCCCCTGCATTGGCAGGCAGATTCTCAACCACTGCGCCACCAGGGAAGCCCCAGCACATGGATTTTTCAGGGAAGAGTTGCACCAGCACCCAAATGATTTGAGAGCAACTGAGGCAACCATGCGATGACCTGAAAGTTAGAACCAACCTGTTGAGTGGGGGATGGGGAGAAGTTGATGGGATTCCACATCTCTCTGAACCATGAAAGCTCTGGATGGGGCTGGATGTGCCCACATGTCTGCAGGTGGTAGGTAGGTCCTGGATAACCAGTAGTAGGTCATGGATAACCAGTATGCAACTCTCTGGGGTTGTCATAGGAGGCAGAGCATTTACACTTTTGGCTTTGTGATCCTAAACTGCATGATGAAACTAATTAGCTGTAGGCTAGGCAGTATGTGAATCATTTATTCTTCTCATATTAACATCAACTGTGAAATCTAAAGTGAATGATGACATTTCAGGAACAGTTGCATATGATCCTTCTTCAGCATGTTTGGGCAACGTGGAGTAGCTGTCATAAGGGAATCGCCATCTCATGCTATTTTAATGATGATGGCTCCACTGGGAAGGAACATAAGGGGGAAAATGAGTTTAGTGTCTGGGCTGTGTTTGAAGTCAAAGTGAAGATGAAAAGCAAATACTATTTTGAAATGAATTTAGGGGGTTGTTGATAACAGGTGAGAAATTATGTTATGTCTAAAAACAAACACCAATAATTTTGAAAAGTGATGAGTTTTTTTTCATTCATTCATCTGTGGGTATACAAAATTATTTACATTCTGATCAAAAATATGAAAAAAATAATAGTAAAATGACTGGAATGAAATGCACTAAGTTAATAGTGAGTGTCTTAGATGACAGGACAATGGCAAGTAAATTATTTCTTCCCACTTCTCAATAATTTCAGCTTGTCTGAAATTGTTCTATAATTAAAAGAACAAATTCCTTTCAAAAAACAAAACACAAAAGGACAAATACTATATGATCCTGCTTATATGAAGTATCTAAAGTAGTCAAATCATAGAAACTGGAAGTAGGAGGGTAGTTGCCAGGGGCTTGGGGGAGGGGGAGGGAGTTTCAATGTCACAAGATGAAAGATGGAAAGATCTAGAGATCTGTGCACAACAATGTGAATATACGGAACACTACTGACCTGTACACTTAAACATGGTTAAAATGGTAAATGTAATTGTATGTAAAAAGAACAGTACAATAGAGGACCACATGTAAAATAACAATAATAAAAAGATTAAAATGATTAAATAAAGTATATTCAACAAGGACTTGTGACACTGTCAAGATGTGGGAGTTAAGGTCAGAAATTAAAGTGCCCTCCTGATGCTGGTACCATGCAAGAAATAGGACGTACAGAAAGGGAAGCAGTTTTGTAGAAGAAAAGGAGATATGAGTTCAATTTAAATAGCCAGTGTCTGTAGGATAGCCAGTCTAAAGCGTGCATTAGGAAGTTGGATACACAGATCTGGGGCACAGGAAGTAAAGATCTGGATCAGAAAAAAAAGAAAAAAGGACGTAGTGATCTGAAGTGGGTGGGGTCACTCTAGAGTAGAGTGGAAAATACAAGCAACACATGCAGAGCTGTAGGAAAACTAACATGTAACAACAACCAATGGGGTGAGGAGAAAAAGGGAGTGTGTTAGTATCTTAGGGCTGCTGTAACAAATTACCATAAACTGGGCAGCTTATAACAAAAGAAATTTCTCTCACAGTTCTGAAGGCCTGAAATCTGAAATCAAGGTGTCGTTGGAACATGCTTCCTCCAAAGGTTCTAGCAAAGACTCTTCCCTTGCTTCTTCAAACTTCTGGTGTCTCTATGCATTCCTTGTCTTGTGGCTGCATCACTCCAATCTCTGTCTCTGTCTTCACACGGGCTTTTCCTTTGTGTGTGTGTCTTTTCCTCTCCTATCTCTTATAAGGAAATTTGTCATTCAATCTAGAGCCCACCTTGATAATCTAGGCTGATCTCGTCTCCAAATCCCTAGCTATATCTGCAAAAACACTTTTTCCATATAATATGACATTCCCAGGTTCCAGGGATTAGGATGTGGACATCTTTTGGGGGTCACCATTCAACCCATGATAGGAATAAGGTCAGGAAATTATAAGAACTATGGGGGTGGGGAGGGATGGATTGGGAGTTTGGGATTAGCAGATGCAAGCTATTATATATATTCTAGAATGGATAAACAAGGTCCTACTGTATAGCACAGTAACTATATTCAATATCCTGTGATGATAAACCATAATGGAAAAGAATATGAAAAAGAATGTATATCTATGTATAACTGAATCACTTTGCTGTACAGCAGAAATTAACACAACATTGTAAGTCAACCATACTTCAATAAAATAAATTTAAAAAAATAATTAACTATAGGGAAAAGTGTCTCTTTGTATGGGTTAGGCAATGAGAAGTCCTACACTTAAAAAAAAAGACCTGCTTCATTTTGTGTAGCATATCTTTCCCCAAATGCATTTGGCACTCTCTTCTCCCAGTGTAAATACAAAGATGAATAAGACCCAATCCCAACCTTCATGAAGGCCAGTGGGAAAGAAGCATAGAATCAAAATAATTGGATTGCACTGTTTACGTGGTGCAATAGACAAATCTTCAAAGTATTTATGATGGAGGCTCAGTGAGAGGTAAAATTAATTTTCTGTAGAATCAAAGAAGAGTCTAAGTGGAAACTGGCAAAAAAAAAAAAAGTGGGGAAGGAGGGTTAATTTCAGGAAGAGGCTTCACGACCAGTGGCTTGGGAGCTGGGAAGCTTATGGAGTGTTTAGGGAAGAGGGAAAGGTTGGGTAACCCTAGAGGGTAAGGCCTGGGGCGGAAGTGAACAAGAGGTTGTGGTAATGGCTGGGACTGTGCACAGATCTTTATCCTTACCTTTGAGGCCCATTCTAATCAAGATCTGGAACATTAAAGGGAGTCCTGCGTGAGGAAAGAAAGAAGACTACTAGTCACCATAGAATTTAAAGAATCATTTGGGGCTCTATGAGCTTAGATCGATCCACTTTGAGCACAGGCTTTCCAAAGATATAGGATAGAAGGATAGTTAAGAGCAGGGCAGCCGTGTAAATAGACAACACGTGGGATACAGGAAAGGGGGCTCTAGCAGAGGCCGGGGGCAAAGAGGATCTCTGGGCTTGTCAGCTTGGGAAAATGGATGAAGAGGGACACAGCTGAGAGGAAGTGATGGCTGAGAAGGGACATGGGGAAACAGAGTTCACAATCCGTTACCCAAGATTTCAAATCTCAACAGCTTTGAAAAGCTAACATTTAAAAATAAATCTGGGGCTTCCCTGGTGGCACAGTGGTTGAGAATCTGCCTGCTAAAGCAGGGGAAACGGGTTCGAGCCCTGGTTTGGGAAGATCCCACATGCTGCGGAGCAACTAGGCCCGTGAGCCACAACTACTGAGCCTGCGCGTCTGGAGCCTGTGCTCCGCAACAAGAGAGGCCGCGATAGTGAGAGGCCCGCGCATCGCTATGAAGAGTGGCCCCCGCTTGCCACAAGTAGAGAAAGCCCTCGCACAGAAACGAAGACCCAACACAGCCAAAAATAAATTAATTAATAATAAATAAATAAATAAATAAATCTGGTGCGACTCACTTGGTGGTGAACCTGACCTGAGTTAACATGAGGCCATTTGTAGTCTTCGCATACCCACTTTAGACTGAATAAACATCTTTTACTGAAGAAATACTGTATTTGATTATGGGGTGTTGCCCCATAATATATGGCACATGCCTCATGTTACCTTTCTCAGGTCTGCTAAACGTCTGAGCCAGCTATTTCTGATTTCAAGGCCAAGGGTTAAGGATAAATAATTTTGCACCTGTAATGAGTCCAGTGTGAAAGTTGCATTTGAGGAATTCAAAATCAACTTGCTCTCCTGTGGAAAGAAAGTTTACACAGAGTACAGGTATAGGAAAAAAACATTTTCCAGCAAACTAGAATCATTTCTATATATAGTGGAAATTTTAAATAAAATGTCAAAATAATCCAGAAAAAAAATTCTCCTCACAGGAAGAGTTCTTAAATTATCTTTCTCATATTGAAACAAATTCCACAGTAGGACTAAAATTTAAGGCCTAATGTATATAGTGGCACTGCATACAAATTTTCCTGTATCATTTTTCATCCAAGCAGACTTCTGTGAGAAAATTTCAACAAGTAAACTTTACATATTTTGTTATCTGTTCTTTATGTTTCCACTTCTTAGCTCTTACTGAGCTGGATCAGTCTAACACGGACAGCTGCCTGTCTTCAACCACCCTCCCTGACTCTCACAGTGCTCGGGTTTCTTTTGAAGCGAGGCCCTTGGAATAGAGCCATTTTCTGGAGGCTATTTTTACTTGTTCAGACAGATTTATAAGAGTGATTTGCAAAAACTCACTTGTTCCTTTTACGTGTACTTTCTGAGAAATGTGAAGAAGAAAGGAGAAAAAAATCAGGATTCCCATGCTTTACATCTAGAGAGGAAAAAAAGTGGGTGCTGAACAATTAGCAAAATTTACGAATAGAAGTCGTCCTTTGCCAGCTTACAAAGTCCTGACCTCTGGGCCAGGTTTAATTTAACTTGGTGAATGGGGAAGAGGATGTTACCAAAGCATGTGTGTGTGTGTACAAACGTACATGCACATACACACATACACAAACATACACACACCATAGACAACTGAAGACACAATTTAAGAAGCACAGACTACTATGTATAAAATGGATAAGCTACAAGAATATATTTTACAGCACAGGGAAATATAGCCAATATTTTATAATAACTATAAATGGAGTATAATCTTTAAAAATTGTGAATCACTGTGTTGTATACCTGAAACATATAAATTTGTAAATCAACCATATCACTTATATGTGGAATCTAGAAAAATGATACAAATGAAATTATTTACAAAACAGAAACAGACTCACAGACTTAGAAAACAAACTTATGATTACCAAAGGGGAAATGTGGTGGAGAGGGATAAATTAGGAGTTTGGGATTAACATATACACACTACTATATATAAAATAGTCAACAAGGACCTACTATATAGCACAGGGAACTACTCAATACTCTATAATAACCTATATAAGAAAAGAATCTGAAAAAGAATAGATATATGTATATGTACAACTAAATCACTTTGCTGTACACAACTAACTGTACACTTTGCTGAAACTAACACAACGTTGCAAATCTATACTCCAATATGAAATTAAAAAATCAAAAAACCCATGTCTACCAGGAAAAAAAAAGTGTGTTTCTCTCTCCCTCCCTCCTTTCTCCCCTCCCCTACCAGTCTTCACACTACACAATAACCTCAAAAGCCACTGGGATTCAGTGAAAATCAAACATATTATTGCAAGTAAGGTTTGGGGACAGACGAGTTCATTTGATCACATTCCAGTTTCTTAATCACTGCACATTAATTTTAAGGAGAGAAAATACACATAAATTATAACTGCTTTTCTTTTCCATTCAGCAGAAATATTACAGTATTACTGGCAAAAATATTACAGTGTAAATAATTGCAACACATCCTGCGATTAACACTTGCTGTCTTATCTCTGCCAGAGTGGGGCAGCGGGATCCACAAAGCCAACAGTTAAAATGAGACATTGTGACTGACTTTCTAGGCCCAGTTTAAATCACTCAGTCCTGTAACTATCGTTTAGTTTTCCATATCTCATTCATTCGCTCAATACACATTTCACACGTACTTTTTCTTGTGCTCACAGCATTTCTGCCAGTGTCAGAAACAAGGTGAGAACACAAACTCTTGAAGGGAAGGAAGTTAAAGGTTGACAAGCATCTACTCTGGGCCAAATAACTTATTTGTCATCTAATTTATTCTCCAAAACCATAGTTACTGTTATCCCCATTTTATAAAGATGGGAAACAGATTTAGGGAAATGAAAGCTTTCACAGAGCTCACACGGCTAAAAAATGGTGAAAACCAGATTCATTTTTTCCATCCTTTAATTTACCACTTACCAAGTGTCTAGCACTGCCCTGGGATACACCATGATACAAAACAAACAAAGGTGCTTTCCTCTCACTTCTTTCCACTGTAGCAGTGGCCTTCAACTCTGGTTGAGAATACACTGGAATCACCTGGAGAGCTTCTAAAACACACCGGCACCAATGTCCATTTCTGGTAATTAAGTCAGAATCTCTGGAAGTGAAGCCTGAGCTTAAAGATTTTTAAAATTCACCAAATGTTTCCAAAGTGCATCCAGGATTGAGAATCTTTCATTTATTAGATTAAGTTGAATACAAGGTCATCACCCTCAAAAGGCTTACACTGTACAGAAGTTACAGATAAATACATAAAAATATAACTCACTTGGAAAACAATTTTGAGGTAATGCATAAGGATATTTGAAACTGCATGGTACATATTTAAAGTAAAGGAATTCATGAAAGGCAAAATTACTTTTGGAATTGGGATGGTGTTATGCATGGAATTGTGCTCCCCCCGCCAAATTCACATGTTGAAACTCTAACCCCCAGTATCTCAATATGTGACTGTATTTGGAGATAGGGCTTTAATGAAGTAATTAAGTTAAAATGAAGTCTTTAGGATGGACCCTAATCCAATATAACTGGTGTCCTTTTAAAAAAAGAAAATGTAGGCACACAAAGAGACACCAGAGGTACACACACACACAGAGGAGAGACCATGTAAAGACACAGCAAGAAGGCAGCCATCTACAAGCCAAGAAGAGAGGCCTCAGGAGAAACCAACGCTGCAGACACCTTGATCTTGAACTCCTGGCCTCCAGAACCATGGAGAAAATTAATTTCTGTTGTTCGAGACACCTAGCCTGTGGAATTTTTTATGGAAGCCCTAGCAAACTAATATGGATGGGTTCATGGAAGTATAATTTCACAAATGAAGGGAATATAGGGAACACTTGAAGGCAGGGTATACTTTTGACTACAGTCAAAACTCTAATTCAGTTCGGAAACTTGGGTGTGTATCAGAACCATCTATGGAATTTGGTAAAATGAAGACACGCAGGCCTTATGTTACTTCCACAAGTTTGGGCCACTCTATTCTTTGCTTGCTTCTGGTGATTCTGATACATAACACTGTTTGAGAATCATTAGACTAGAGGGTGGGAATTTGGAGGACATTATTGGCAGGTGAAGAGTGGTTGTTACTGGGGGAAAGAGGCTACAATGAGTATAATATGTACTGAGGGGAATGATGATGTTAAGGAAATCTACGTAATTAGGATAGAAAGAGTGATGGTTAATTTTATGTGTCAATGTGGCTGTGCCATGGTGCCTAGATAATTGGTCAAGCATTATTCTAGATGAGTCTGTGAAGGTATTTTTTGGATGACATGAACATTTAAATGGGTGAACTTTGAGTTAAGTAGATAATACAGATGCGTGTCATCCAATTGTTTGATGGCCTGAATGGAACAAAAACTGACCTCCACCAAGCAAGTAGTTCTGCCAACAGAAGGCCTTTGAGGTAGGTGTAGATAGATAAATGATAGATAGATAGATGATAGATAGATAGATAGATAGATAGATATAGATAGATATACATGAACACATACACACATGCTCACACACACACACACACACACACACACACACACACACTGTTAGTTTTGTTTCTTTGGAAAACCCTGACTAATAAGAAAGGAGAGGTTAGAAAGATGACAGAATACATTAACGGAAGGCCTTCATGAACAAACTAAAGAGCTTGGACTTTATCTGATTGGGACTACAGAAGTTTTCAGATAAACCAGGTGAGTCTTCAGAGTACAGGTTTTGCCTTTGGCACTCAGCTTCAAACAAAAATATCAGTGTAGAGTATGGATTAATCCCTTTTCTCTGACACCACAGAAAGAGGAGCAGCTATTCAAAAACACGTTATTTATTAGAGCAGGATTAAGAAGTTTGCTACAATCAATTTCCTTCATTGTTATGCTACAGAATCACCAATACATCACAGGGATAAAGTGGAAGAAGAGGTGAAACAGGGTAATGAAAAATGAGGCTTTGGGTTTCAAATCCTTCATGCAGGTACCAAGCCCATGTTCTGCTGTCACTTGCTGAGACATTCAATCTGTACTCTTTAGATGTAGTCGCCATGAAAACTATCCCAGAGTTTTAAGAACTAAAACAAATCAAGTTAGACTTCAAAGGACGTATATGAAGAACACTAGGAATTTTATAACCTACCATTCTAACTTGGTTTTCAAAGACTCTGCTCACACACAGCTGTGTCTCTAATGCCATTGGAAGGATGGGAAAAGATGCTGCATGTATTTGTTTAAAAAATGTTGTTGAAATCATCTGTGCTTATCATACCCTTGTTGTAGCTTTGTAGTTAAATTTTCTTAGTTCTTGACCAGTCTAGACGTTCTCCTTAGTTTGTCTAAAATCTGTCAGTTCCCTCTCCAGTGTTTTATTAGTAATGTGTGCTGAGGTGCCACTTCATTCCTTCATAGATTTCTTCACTCCATTCAGAATTTATGAAATAAATATTATTGAGTACCTACTCTAATCTCCACCTGTGATAGGCGTTGGGAATACAGTACAGTCTTCAACAAGACAAAAGACACAATCTTGTTCTCATTATAATCTCTTGGTAGCCTATAAAACTATGTCTTAAAATGCAAGAAATAAGGAGGGATGTTATAAAAGATACTGACTCAGGCACCTGATGGGATCCCATTAGCTTAGCAAATGTGTTGGGGGTTTTCTTTGCATGTGCTGGATTTCTAGAAAGTTTATGGAGCAGAACTTTTGTGAGTGGAGATTCCAATAGGCATAAAATACTTCTCCAGGAGACAGGCCCTCCTCCTCCCTCACCCCCCCTCCCCTTCTTTCATTTAGCAAGTATGTTTGAATCCATACTAAGGACAAGGCTGGGTGAGGATACAATGAGTAAAAACACAGTCTTTGCACACTTACAGCTTACAATGCAGTAGGGTTTAAACAGAAAATGTTTCAAACATCATACAGATCAATGTAAACTCTAGCAACAAGTGCAATGAGTGAAAGGTACACATAGAAATGACAGGAGAGCTCACTTAGTCTGAAGAATCAGTCAACACCAAACCTAAGTACCTGTGTTCTTATTTACAGAAAATTCTATCAGGTTCTAGTCAAGCAGTTGCTCAGTTCAACTGAGTCTCAATCAATTGTTAGGAACAACCATGATTTTTTCCTCTAAAATGCTCCATAAAATATCTGCTATTTAATATCCCCAAAAGAGGGCTTCCCCGGTGGCGCAGTGGTTGGGAGTCTGCCTGCCAATGCAGGGGACACGGGTTCGACCCCTGGTCCGGGAGGATCCCGCATGCCGCAGAGCAGCTGGGCCCGTGCGCCACAGCTGCTGAGCCTGCGCTCTGGAGCCCAAGAGTCACAACTGCTGGGCCCGCGTGCTGCAGCTGCTGGGGCTCACGCACCTGGAGCCTGTGATCCTCAGTGGCAGAGGCCACCACGGTGAGGGGCCCGCGTGCCACGGTGACGAGTGGACCCTGCTCGCTGCAGCTGGAGAGGGCCTATGTGCAGCAGCAGAGACCCAGCGCAGACAAAAAGAAATAAATAAAAGAAATAAATTAAATAAATAAATATCCCCCAAAGGGGTTACATTTTTATTTGTGTAGCCATACAACTCTATTATCTGACTGTGAGGATAGACATCTCCATTTTGAGTAAGTAAATAGTGTCTGAGTTGAAAATGGATCCCCCATTGGGCAAACATAGAGACACCAAGACACTCTCTGCTATAACAAATATCTCTTTCTGGGTGCAGAAGTCCAAGCTGTTGCTGTTTACCCATTCCACATGTTTATCTTATGAGCTATGGTAGTGGTTTTCATTAGAATCACCTGGGGAGCTCAAAGACTGCTACCTGAGTCCCATCCTCAGAGAGTAGTATTGGTCTGATATAATTGGGTTTTTAAAAATGTCTCCAATTAAAAGGGAGCCTTCCTACACTGTTGGTAGGAATGTAAATTGGTGCAGGCACGGTGGAGAACAGTATGGAGGTTCCTTAAAAAATAAAAATAGAGTTACCATATGATCCAGCAATCCCACTCCTGGGCATATATCTGGAAAAGATAAAAACTCTAATTCAAAAAGATACATGTACCCCATGTTCATAGCAGCACTGTTTACAATAGCCAAGACATGGAAGCAACCTAAATATCCATTGTCAGATGAATGGATAAAGAAGATGTGGTATATTTATACAATGGAATACTACTCAGACATAAAAAAAGAATGAAATAATGCCATTTGCAGCAACATGGATGGACCTAGAGATTATCATACTGAGTGAAGAAAGTCAGATAGAGGAAGACAAATATCATATGATATCACTTATATGTGGAATCTAAAGTATGATACAAATGAACTTATTTACAAAACAGAAATAAACTCACAGACGTTGAAAACAAACTTATGGTTACCAAAGGGGAAAGGCTGAGGGAGGGATAAATTAGGAGTTTGAAATTAACAGATAGAAACTACTATACATAAAATGCATAAACAACAAGGACCTATTGTATGGCACAGGAACTATATTCAATATCTTGTAATAAACTATAATGAAAAAGAATCTGAAAAAGAATAGATATATTTATAATTGAATCACTTTGTTGTACACCTGAAACTAACACACTGCAAATCAACTATACTTCAGTTTTTTTTTTTTTAACTCTCCAGTTGATTCTAATGTGAAGCTATGATTAAGAACCACCAGGAAACTGTGATCTCTATCCACAGATCACTGTCATTCCCAAAATGACCTACATTCTCTGATCTTTGGTATGGTCTTGACTGTATTCTCAAATTTGTCCACTGTATAAGTATTTGACTTAAGGAAGAGAGGTGCCAGCATTTTCAGAAGTCAATCAAGTATTATTGATCATGGTTGCTTAATTCACTTCAGAGACTAAAAACTTGTTTTATGAAAGGTCTTGAGGCAGAGAATATTTGGGGTACCTTTGAAACACTGTGTCTGGGTTTGAAATTTATCTGAAGACTGGACATTCTGACACAAATTCTAGTGGGGATGTATATTGGAGCTTACTGTATTCTGTTCAACAGACACTTAGAGCAAAACAAAAATTTGCAACTATGGTGACTATAAATTTTAAGCTTAAATCCTGAGACCTTAAACGAGCAATTCAAATTATGCAAGCCATGGAAACTGATCTGAGAGAGACATGAATGCAATGATCAGGAAAGCTTCCTGGAGATGGAGGTCAGGTAAGCCTTAGCAGGTGCAAAGTTTTTTCAAGTAGAGAGGAGTGGGAGCAGGAAGTGTGGGAAATATTACATGAAGAGGGAAGATCATGGAGAAATGATGCAGCATTGGAAATAAGCAGCAGATATTCAAGAAATGGTGAGGAAACTGTCCATCACGCTGAACTGTAGATGTGATGCTATGTAATCCTGGGAAAGAAGCCTGCGTTAATACAGTGGGACCAGACTGGGGAGTCCTTTTAATTACAGGTGCAAACATTTATGCTTTAATTTCTAACCAAGAGGACACCCTGAAGCTCCTCAGCAGCACACTGATAAGATGGCATTTAATTACAGTGTGTGTGTGTGTGTGTGTGTGTGTGTGTGTGTGTGTGTGTGTGTGTGTGAAAAAAAGAAAAAGAAAAAAGAGGGTTAGGAATACATATAATTGGATTTTTTTGCAATATTGTTGATATTAAAATTTTGTGAATAAATTAATTCCCCACCCATTAAAAAAAAAAGTATCATGAAAATAATTTTGACCTGATAGACCCCCTCAAATGGTCTTGGGGTCCCTCCTCCTGGGGCCCACAAACCACACTTTGAGAACAATTACTGAAGCCTATTTTTTCAGAAAAGTCAATGACAGAAAGAAAGAGACATGAAAAGACCACAAAAAGAGCTTTATTTTCGTTTTTGTTTGTCTTTTAAGATGAGAAAAACAGGTTGATATGCTGAATAGATATAGTAAGTAATAAGGAACAAGTGGAAAACAGAAGAAAAATCAGATAATTAATGGAGAAAAAAAGAGGAGGGAAAAGATAATCAAGGGGTATAGTCTCTAAAGTTGGAAGTAAAGGAGAGACAGATATTAGAGGTAGATGGGGGGTGGGAGGGGTTATACTTTGGCTTATAAAAAAGTTCTAAGTCCTGGGGATATAATGTGACTATAGTTAATAATGCTGTATGTATATTTGAAAGTTGCCAAGAGAGTAGATCTTGAAAGGTCTCATCATAAGAAAAAAATTCTGTAACTATGTGTAGTGAAGTTAACTAGACTTATTGTGGTGATCATTTCACAATATATACAATATGGACTTATTATGTTGTATATCTGAAACTAATATAATGTTATATGTCAATTATATCTCAATTTTTTTTAAAAAAACTCTCTACTTAGAAAAATACAGACACTAAATAAATGCTTCTTGATAATGAAAAAAAAAAAAAAGATGGCATTTAATGAATATCAACCTGTCGGTAGTTGCAGAATGGAAGCGAAAGATTAGAGAAAGATAGCTAGGTAGGAGGGCTTGGCAATAACTTATCTGTAAAGTCATGAGAGTCTGGGTGTTCCTGATGACTGTGTGAAGAAAAACAATGTGATGTATGAAAGAGGCATTTTGAAATAAGAATCAACTAGAACCGGTCACTGACCATACCTAGGTGGTAAAGAAAAAAAAAAAAGATGAGTCAAACTTATTCACAGGTTTTAAGCCTGAGTGGTTTTGAAAACATGGAATCTTTGGAAACTTCATGAAGATACTGGGATCTTTGGGCCGATGTTGTAACATGAACAGAATCACCAGTTGTGGCCATTGTCTGGGGAGGCATAAACACACACTTAGTGTATTCTACCCAACTCAGAGTGAGCTTTTCTACACTTTCTTAGAACTAGCACTGCAAATATTTTTTTTTCAGGCAAAATAACTCAAGAAAAGAATAAAGCGATACACCAATCCTTTAGTCAATTTGGAGAATTCCAACTTATGGAGCCGGTTTCCCCTATTATAAATTAAGAGGTCACTGTATTTGTTTACAAGGGCAGCCATAAAAAAATACAACAGAGTGAGCAGCTTAAACAACAAAAATTTATTTTCTTGAAGTTCTGGAAGCTGCAAGTCCAAGTGATCTTGGGTGGCCTCAGCCTGCAGTGGCTTGAAGCAGGATCTCAGTTCCCCAACTAGAGATTGAAGCCAGACTGTGGCAGTGAGAGCGCTGAATCCTAGCCCCTAGACCACGAGGGCCAGTGGCTAGTGACAAGGCCCTGGCTTGTCTGCTTTATAGAAATAAATTGCAACAAAGGGACAAAAAGTAGTGCAAGAAGTAAAGTGTTTATTAGGAGGAAAAAAAGTACGTGTGAATAGACACACACAGGCAGGCTCAGAGAGAGTCACACCTTCAGGGTAGTTTAAATCACTTATATGGGGCATTTCTTCTGGGCTTCCTCTGGCCAGTCATCTAGCTTTGCCTGACTCTGAGTCCATATTTGGTTTAATTCAGGGTCCTCCCCTGTGTGTGTGAGCATCTCTTAGCCAAGACGGACTCCAGTGCAGAGGCCTGTGGGAAGGTTGACCTCACATATTATGGGGTGACGTCCCCTCCCTTTACGGCCCCCGAGGAACCTTTCTGGGCATGTGTAGTTGGGAATGTCTCCTTGACCTCGAGAATGAGAAATATGTGGTCTGTTTATCTTTTATCTGGGCAGGACTCAGCTCCTCTCTCCCCCTGCCATTATCTTTATCTTGGAGTTTCTGTCCACAGGGGATAGACTACAGCTGCTCAGCCTGGGGCCCATCTACCTCCTGCCTCACAAGATCAAGACGTCAGTAGATTTGATTTTTCCTAAGAGCTCTTTTCTTGGCTTGCAGATTGTGGTCTTCCTGCTATGTCTTCATGGGACCTTTTCACTTTGTGT
The DNA here is from genome assembly GCF_965194805.1 of Balaenoptera borealis. NCBI lineage: Eukaryota > Metazoa > Chordata > Mammalia > Artiodactyla > Balaenopteridae > Balaenoptera > Balaenoptera borealis. The sequence goes on along the minus strand of NC_138876.1, from coordinate 58,698,017 downwards.
AAGCAGCCTTGGTTTCTGTCCCTCTTCTTGTAAGGACACCAGTCATATTTGATTAAGACCCACCCATATGACTTCATTTAACTTTAATTACCTCTTTAAAGGCCCTATCTCCAAATACAGCCACATTCTGAGGTTACTGATGGTTAGGACTTCAACATATAAATGTTGGGAGGGGGGTGTTTTACACAATTCAATCTACAACAGTCAGCATGTTCTCTATTATTCTTTTGGAGATACCTGTATTTAGGAACCAGAAAGTTAAGCTGAAGTATTTCTGAGAGGTATGTTCAAAGTTAAGGGAACTTCTTTCCTCTTCCAAAAAGCAGATGAAATTAATCTATCATTTAAGTCCTAGGAATTATACAAAATAAAAATGCATTATGCAACTAAATTATTCTTTTTTTTCTCCTTGTGATTATTCTAAATATTTTGGGATAAAAGAGGGGGGAAAAAAAACATTTCCCATCTCACCAAATCATTTCTATGTCCATAACGTTTTCTACTTGCCTATCTATTTATGGTCTCAGCTAGTGTGTGGGGGCTGCCTTTCCAAACATTCATTTTATTCATTTATATATGTATTTATTCATTTATTCATGTAACAAATATTTGAGTATCTACTCTGGGCCTTTCACTTACCAGATCCTAGGGTACAATAGGGAAGAAGGCAATCAAGGGTCCTGTGATCCAGCCTGTATAACACAGTATGGAGCACAGACAGGCAAACAAGCACTAGTGGTAGGATTCAGGAAAGACTTCCCTGAGAAAATGACATGTAAGCAGTACTCAAAGGTTGCCCACTCTCACCAGTATTATTCAACATAGTTTTGGAAGTTTTAGCCACAGCAATCAGAGAAGAAAAAGAAATAAAAGGAATCCAAATTAGAAAAGAAGAAGTAAAGCTGGCACTGTTTGCAGGTGACATGATACTATACATAGAGAATCCTAAAGATGCTACCAGAAAACTGCTAGAGCTAATCAATGAATTTGGTAAAGTAGCAGAATACAAAATTAATGCACAGAAATCTCTTGCATTCCTATACACTAATGATGAAAAATCTGAAAGAGAAATTAAGGAAACACTCCCATTTACCACTGTAACAAAAAGAATAAAATACCTAGGAATAAACCTACTTAAGGAGACAAAAGACCTGTATGCAGAAAACCATAAGACACTGATGAAAGAAATTAAAGATGATACAAACAGATGGAGAGATATACCATGTTCTTGGATTGGAAGAATCAACATTGTGAAAATGACTCTACTACCCAAAGCAATCTACAGATTCAATGCAATCCCTATCAAACTACAAATAGCATTTTTCAGAGAACTACAATAAAAAATTTCACAATTTGTATGGAAACACAAAAGACTCCGAATAGTCAAAGCAATTTTGAGAAAGAAAAATGGAACTGGAGGAATCAGGCTCCCAGACTTCAGACTGTAGTACAAAGCTACAGTAATCAAGACAGTATGGTACTGGCACAAAAACAGAAATATAGATCAGTGGAACAGGATAGAAACCCACACACATATGGTCACCTTATCTTTGATAAAAGAGGCAAGAACATACAATGGAGAAAAGACAGCCTCTTCAATAAGTGGTGCTGGAAAAACTGGACAGCTGCATGTAAAAGAATGAAATTAGTACACTCCTTAACACCATACACAAAATTAAACTCAAAATGGATTAAAGACTTAAATGTAAGGCCAGACACTATAAAACTCTTAGAGGAAAACGTAGGCAGAACATTCTATGACGTAAATCACAGCATGATCCTTTTTGACCCACCTCCTAGAGTAATGGAAATAAAAACAAAAATAAACAAATGGGACCTAATGAAATTTAAAAGCTTTTGCACAGCAAAGGAAACCATAAACAAGATGAAAAGACAACCCTCAGAATGGGAGAAAATATTTGCAAATGAAGCAACTGACAAAGGATTACTCTCCAAAATTTACAAGCAGCTCATGCAGCTCAATATCAAAAAAACAAACAACCCAATTCAAAAATGGGCAGAAGACCTAAATAGACATTTCTCCAAAGAAGATATACAGATTGCCAACAAACACATGAAAGAATGCTCAACATCACTAACCATTAGAGAAATGCAAATCAAAACTACAATGAGGTATCACCTCACACTGGTCAGAATGGCCATCATCAAAAAATCTAGAAACAATAAATGCTGGAGAGGGTGTGGAGAAAAGGGAAGCCTCTTGCACTGTTGGTGGGAATGTAAATTGATACAGCCACTATGGAGAACAGCATGGACGTCCCTTAAAAAACTTAAAATAGAATTACCATCTGACCCAGCAATCCCACTACTGGGCATACACCCTGAGAAAACCGTAATTCAAATAGAGTCATGTACCACCATGTTCATTGCAGCTCTATTTACAATAGCCAGGATATGGATGCAACTTAAGTGTCCATGGGCAGATGAATGGATAAAGAAGATGTGGCACATATATACAATGGAATATTACTCAGCCATAAAGAGAAATGAAACTGAGTTATTTGTAGTGAGGTGGATGGACCTAGAGTCTGTCATACAGAGTGAAGTAAGTCAGAAAGAGAAAAACAAATACTGTATGCTAACACATAGATATGGACTCTAAGAAGATAAAAAGTGCTTATGAAGAACCTAGTGGCAGGATAGGAATAAAGACACAGACAGAGAATGGACTTGAGGACACAGGGAGGGGGAAGGGTAAGCTGGGATGAAGTGAGAGAGTGGCAGGGACTAATATATACCACCAAATGTAAAATAGATAGCTAGTGAGAAGCAGCTGCATAGCACAGGGAGATCAGCTTGGTGCTTTGTGACCGCTTAGACGGGTGGGATAGGGAAGGTGGGAGGGAGACACAAGAGGGAAGAGATATGGGGACATATGTATATGTATAGCTGATTCACTTTGTTATAAAGCAGAAACTAACACACCATTGTAAAGCAATTATACTGCAATAAAGATGTTAAAAAAAAAAAAAAGAACACAGCCAGTACACATAGTAGGAAACCATTTTGATTTTTAAAAAGTAAAAAAAAAAAAGAAAGAATGAATGGAAATAGCAGGAACAACAGACAGTGGGGAGACAGATTCCAGGCAGCGAGAAGAAGAGTTACAAATGCTCGGGTGTAAGGAAGAGAGCAAGGTCCCTTAAGGCAGTTGGAGGAAGTTCAGAACATAGGACCAGGTGGTGTCAAGGTGGGAGTGTTGCAACACTGCGCCGGAAAGGAAGCCGGGGTCCGGTCACAAGTTGTGGATCTCAGGAGATTAGGTGCTGTCCTCACGCAATTAGAAGCTGTTAAAAATATTTCAGTGGAGGAGTGATTTGATCAGATTAGGATTTTAATAAATTCACTCAGGCTGCTCTGTGGAGAGGAACTGGGGACTAGATGAAAGGAGACGCGTTAGAAAGTTATGGAAGGAATTAAGAGTGCATCATGCTTGGGACTAGGGTAATGACAGTGAGGTAAAGAAAAGTGTGATTTGTGAAAAATGTATGGAGAATCGCGGAGACTAAGGCTCCAGTTAAGTACCATAGAGGACAGTGATTTTCCTTTTTATCTGTTTTGTTCACTGCTGTATCCCAAATGCCATCCTCTAAGCTTATTGAGGACAGCAAAGAGAACGGCAAGGGGGTGTTGGATTATCCACACACCACTGACTGCATCCTCTGACTGGATATTAACAGCAATGGAATCCATTTTTGAAGCCCTACTGTGTACAAAACACTGTACTAGATGCCTTGCATATACAATCTTATGTCAATCTTCACGTAGAGAAACCAAGAATCGGAGATTTGGGGTAATTTTCCTAAGGGCACACAGAACTGAATGACAGAGGCAGGATCTGAACTCAAAGCCCATGCTCTTCCCATGACGATATGCTGACATCACTGAAATCCCGCCCTATGCTCATCTCTCAGTAATAAGATGGAACATGATTTTCTTCCAGGGGACCACTTTCTACTTGTTCAGGAGCTGATAAAGTAACTGACTTTCCCTGCCTCCTTCACCATTTACCATCTTCAGACACTAAAGCCCAGCCAAATCCCCAGGGCTGAGGGGAAGAACCAGTCTTGAGCCACGATCTCAGATAAAGTGGTCCTGGCCGACAGCCTGAACTCCTCCACAGAGGTTGAGGTGGAGTGAGGTCAGGGCAAATACTTTTATATTTTTCTTTCTGTGAATTTTCTTGGATGACAATTTCCACTCTCAATATGTTAAAAAAATGTAATGAGGTAAACTCGTACTTCACGCTCAATTCTGACTGAGGGAAGCTTGTGGGCTAAAGAGGGAGTCATGTGCTCCTTGGGAAACAACTACCACATTGTCTTAACTTTTAAAATAGTCAGAGAGGTCCCCCGCCCGCTGAGGAGATGGATGAGGATGGGCTTCCTCTCATGGGGTCAGGCATAGACCTGACTAAGGTGCCAGCTATTCAACAGAAAAGAACGGTGGCATTTCTAAACCAGTTTGTGGTGCACACTGTACAGTTCCTCAACCGATTTTCTACAGTTTGTGAGGAGAAACTGGCAGACCTTTCTCTTCGTATCCAGCAAATTGAAACAACTCTCAATATTTTAGATGCAAAGTTGTCATCTATCCCAGGGCTAGATGATGTCACATTTGAAGTATCTCCTGTAAGTGTCACTAGGATCACAAATGAAACACATTCTGAAACCACTTCAGAGCAATCACAGCTGAATAGTTTGCAAGACTCTGGACCACAGGAAACTGAAGTAACACCAGAAAATATCTTAACTGTAGCCAAGGATCCAAGATATGCCAGGTATCTCAGAATGGTTCAAGTGGGTGTTCCAGTCATGGCAATAAGAAACAAAATGATATCAGAAGGACTAGACCCAGATCTTCTTGAGAGACCAGATGCTCCAGTGCCTGACGGTGAAGGTGAAAAAAATATAGAAGAAAGTTCAGACAGCGAATCTCCTTTTAGTGACTAAGCTTAATGTTGATAACAATTACATATACATGTGTTGGTGCACATTTACATTCTATAAGAAAGAGTAAGAAAGAGAGCCTGAACTTTAACTCTTAGTCATAAAAACATCAAATGGCTACATATCCACCACCAAGCTTCCTCTATGTTAAAAAATAAATAAATAAAACATTTATAATAAAATAGAGAATATAACTGTGAGTCAGTTAGGTAGTCAAAATAGTTTTATTTGTCCCCTATTCTGTGTCAGATATTGTTCTAGACCGTGGCTGCACAGGACAAGTCATACAAAGTCCCATCCCCTCAGAAAGCTGACATTCTAATCGGTGGGAACGAGATAGTAAACATAAAAGTTGGACAATTATACCAGAGTTTGGAAAACCTAATTTTAATAATTTGGGGAAATTTTAAAAATGCAAAGTCCTAATGCCAGACAAATGGTCCCAGTTTTTCTTTTCCTTTTTTTTTTTTTTTAATTAGCAGTAAAATACTTGAAAATGGAAGCCTGGTTTTAAAGCGAAAATTTATTCAGTGACTGATAAAACTTCCATGGGAATGATGGAAAGAATATAGTGGCATAGGCTAGTTCTCCATCTTTTAAGGATTTTTTTAAAGTCTTGAATACATTTAGGAGATTTATCAAATTTTATTTTTTATGTCTATAAGTATTCTTTATTACTTAGTATCAATTCAATTAAAGCAGCATCCTATACTATAGTTAAAATATACCTATTCTGTTAAATTCCGGCTTGGCATAAATTTTAAAGTATATTCTTAATAGAAATTTTTAACAGAAAAAAGGACATGGAACAACATTAAAAGTATTCAGGACAATAATTTCACCCCTAAAGACACTAGAGGAGAAAGTTAGCTTGAGTGACCAAAGATTTTAGAAGTTCTAATTAAAAAAAAAAAAAAAAAGTAAATTTGGACTGTGGAAAATTGCTAAAATAAATTCTTGAATATAGTTTGTATGTAGGAAATGAAATGATGATTCTAGGAGATCATGGTATTTTAATAACAAATCTTAGTTTTTAATGAGCAGAACAGAACATGCTAAAACACAGTGACTTCATATTTTTTTAAGTCATTTCTCAAAATCTTTCACAATATCTGTGTTGATAAAATTTTTTCAATTGCGTATGTAGTACTACAGTTAGCAAGTTTCATTTCTGCTTACACAATAACATGGATTAGTGGTTTGATGAAAGCTAGCAGGAACACTTTGTTCTGTTCTGAATGAGGATACCGAAGGCATGTTATCCAACGTACTGATTCGCAAAGTTTAGGATCAAAGCCAATATGTTTGAAAGGAAAGGTTGGACTAAAAACATCTTGATTGACTGCAACAATTGTAAAAGGGCAGACTTATCGGGCTACTGAGATAGGAAACTCATTACCGTTGCTACCTTTCCCTTGGGTTTGCTAGGATCAGAATCCAGAACTAATTAAGCACCTATTCTTATACAATATGCAGCTCTGGGGAAAAATAAAAAGACAATAATCATAATCCAGAAAGGACTAATTCTAAGGGTAAATGATAAATAGGATTTTGTTATCATTGTTTTCTTCAAATGAATAAAAGTATAAAATTTTAGAGTCGGAAATAAACCCCATGGAAATAACATAATTTAACTTTCCTCTTCAGATACAAAAACTTCCTATAACATTCTACGTTGTGGCTATCAGCCTTCTCTTGAATTTATTCCTGGCTATATCTCTGTACTTAAAACAATGTCTGGATCAGCTCGGTGCTTTGTGACCACCTAGAGGGGTGGGATAGGGAGGGTGGGAGGGAGATGCAAGAGGGAGGAGATATGGGGATATATGTATATGTATATGTATAGCTGATTCACTTTGTTATAAAGCAGAAACTAACACACCATTGTAAAGCAATTATACTCCAAAAAAGATGTTAAAAAAAAAAACAAAAAAAACAATGCCTGGAACATAGTCACTCAGAAAATACTTGCTGGTTGACTGAATGATTTTAAGGAAGGGAAACGCACTCCTTTCTTAGGCATTGCATTTTGTTTCTAGAGGATACCAATTGCTGGAATGGTCTTCCTTACACTGAGTCAAACTCATTTTTCTATAACTCCCTGTTTATTAGATATAATTATGTTTTCCTGATATGGACATAATAAATCTAGTTGTCTTCCAAATATTTTAAGACAGTTAACGTTTCCCCCTGAAGTAATTTTTTTTTTTAGGAAGAAGGTAACTAATTGTTGAACCTTCTTTAACATGGCTTCCTATCCCTTGATCATTTTCATCATCTCCTCTGAATATGCCTCAAATTTTCCAAGATTTTCTGAAAATGTAGTGTCCCAAATTAAACATATATCCAGATGGAAGTTGATCTGAAAACCATACCACATGACTGTAAGATTAGATTAGTTGTCTGAAAGAAAGCTATGTAAGTAGCAATTATTTCAGTACAGGCTGAAATCAGTTAAAACCTTTAAATGTTTTCTCAAACTACAGGGATGTCCTAGCTGACATCTGGGTTAAACATGTTAACTTTTTTTTCAAAGTAAGATTATATTTTCCATTTTGTTTTCTACAGGAATCATTTCTAGAAGCAAAATTTTCTGTTTTGTTTTCTTTTATTATTCAAAGGATAAAATAAGACATTTGTTATAAGAAAAATGGTTGGGGAATTCCCTGGAGGTCCAGTGGTTAGGACTTGGTGCTTTCACTGCCATGGCCCCGGGTTCAATCCCTGGTCAGGGAAGACCCTGCAAGCCGTGTGACATGGCCAGTAAATAAATAAATAAATAAAAACCTTCTTCCCTTATATATAACTGATTCACTTTCTGTACACCTGAAACTAACACAACATTGTAGATCAACTACACTCCAATAAACATTTTTAAGAAAATAAAAATAAAACAAGTTTCAGACAATTGCAAAAAAAAAAAACCTCTTCCTTATTCTTAAAAAAAAACAAAAAAATAGAAAAATGATTGATTCTAAAATCATTTAAATTTGGTTTTAAAATCTCATACAGACCTAATCAGATAAACATTCCTTGTTCTCTGCTTTCAGTCCTGAGGCCTGACAGCTGACACCCTGGTACCCAAGCGTAGGATCTGCATGGGCAGGAGGCCTGTGGAGGAGCCAGGTCAGCACAGGACACTCAGCGAGGGGCGTATGAGAAGCCAGGTGGGCGAGAGGCCACCGGAGCACACAGCACACGGTTGCCCAAGCTCCCCTCTAGGCCAAATGGGCATGAGCATTGCGTGAACAGCACTATTGGCAAATAGAGAAGTGATTTCTGTGGCAGGCCCCTGCTCCTCTGCCCCGTGCTCTGAAAGGAGGGAGCATGTCAGAATTCTCCCCCAGAAAGAAGAAACAGCCATAAGGGCATATAAGGGCACACCCTTCCCAGCCCTCCTCACACAGTGGGAATGGAGGGAATATGTGTGAGAGGTGAGACTCTCCCGCAAATACCGAGAGGGTACATGGCGACTAGAATAAGAGTGCTGCCGATTCATCCTTCAGTAACTTGGATTTTGAGCCACTTGCTGCTCTAGGACGGGTAACAGTGGGAGTTGGGAAGACCGGGTCCCCACTCCCTGGAGGTCCCCTCCTTCACTCTCTCTGCAGCACAGGGAGCCTGGGCCTGCTGCCCACACCACCTTCCAGCCTGCACTATGCTCCCAACCAAGGCAATCATGGTCATGGCCGACCAGGACTCAGCCAGCTGCCCTCGGGGATCACACGGCCAAGGTACTTTTGGCATTTAAGTGGATAGAGGCTGAGTGAGTACTTCCAGGGGAAGGCAGAGGAGTAGGATCTTTGGTGGTAGGGAGAGCCTCCCTTATGTCCTTACAATTTTGCTCTGGCTCCAAACTTGTGTGCTCTCCTCAGCAATACACAGACTTGGCTGAAGCCGACCCTTTCTCTTTAGAAGGCAGGTTGGCAATCATACTTTGTTCCTGGAGCATTTCCCCTGGGAGTCTCACCCCCATCCAACCCCCATTCTAAGCAGCTTATCAAAGTATTCCTCTCGACACTTAACAATTCTCTCCCTGGAAGGAATTCCAGTGACGAAATTTCTTCCATCCTATAACATTCCCAGTGATGCTTTATTCCTCCTGTAGAGTGGTGTCTTGGGAACTGTACTGATCCAAATATGGGATCAGCAAAGAGCAGACCTCATGTTCGTTTCTTTTCGTTTATGGGTCTAGGACCCACTTCCTTTTCCTTGGCCAGGATGATAAAAGGTCTGGTTCAAATGGGATCAACAGTCATGTGGTGAAAAGGAGTTCTTTCCTCACCTGCCTTGCCAGGTAGCTTCTCTCTCTTTCCATCTGGCTTGCTTTCTACAACTATAATAAAGTTGCCATGGGGGATCCTTGACCTACCCTTTCCTGAAACCTCCAAAAGATAGGTTTTGCCTGGTAATATAGACTATACTCTTTGTAGAAAATTCAGCATCTGAACCTCTGTTCCTGAGAGCTGAAGAAAGGCTGGGTGAGTATTGTAACACTACTGCTACCTATCCTGGGGAGAGGTTCATGCCACTGGGTACTCTAAAGGGTTATAATTTGTCTGCAACATGAGGTGAGAAACCTCTATGGTCTGGTTCAGGAGGAAGCAATTTAATTTCTGAACTACTGAACCATAATTTACAAGCAGCAAGGACTCCTCGGTAGTACAAACAATTCTTTGTTGGAATGTAACCTTCAGACGTCACTATAAGGAAAAATGATAGGCTCTGTTTATATGTTTGCTCTTTCTTTACCTCCATCCTCATCCCCAGCCAGGTCACAACCTTTTTTCCTTGAATTCACTTTGAGAAAAAAATCATAAAAGGTATTTTCCCAACAAAATCTTTTCTCACCACACCCTCAGCTGTATTTATCTACAGCTGTAGTAATGGTCTCCTGGTACAATGACACAAAAACTTACAATAAAGAACACCAACTGAAAGGAAGGAAGATATAACTAATTTGGCATACTTATCCCACTGTCTTCTCCTGTTCTTTATCTCTCTCATACTTTACTTGTGTTGACATGACAGGATTTGGAGAGACCTACATCCCTCCAAACTTATGAGAAGATGCTGGAATAAAGTCCCACACTAACAAACTGAAAAAAAAAATTAAATGCACACCATCTTTCAATCAAAGTCAAGGAATTCCTGTCTTTATTTTATTTGCCTCCGAAAAGTTGTTTTACATCCTAGGTACTAGGTAGGCCATCCCTCTGTCAGCCAAACAAAAGATATCTTGGCTTGTGTTCAGACAAAGGGACGCACCTTTACAAATCAAAACCATCAGCTATACCTGCATGATGCTGCAGATTTCTTCTGTTCTGTCTTCCATTTCCTCTGTGTTCCTTAAGAACTCTACAGCGGACCCTGGGTCAGGTTTTATTAAGGTCATTATCTCTTTTAATCGTCTCAACATTTTTCAGAAACACAAACTTTGAGAGACTAGGTGACTTCCCCCAGAACACATAAGCTAGTAGGTGGCAGAGCTAGGACAAGAACATGGTGACATTAAAGCCCATCCTCTTAATTTTATGTTGTGCCACTTCCACTCAATAAGTGAGGAAAGCAACTGTAATCCTCCTTGATGAACTAACCCTCGTTTGCAATGCCTTCAGGGTGTTACTGTGACCTGGAAGAGCCAAGTTGCTGCAGACAGTCCTGGCCACCCTTCCCAGCACAAAAGTCCTCTCATTTCACTTCATGAGTAGATCGTATGTCTTTTTAAAGAAACTTTCATTATCATTCCCCAGCTCCTTGAAGCAATGAAGTTTGATGGAGATTTGGCAGAATTTTCTTTTTCTTTTTAGTCTCAGTCTACCTTAGTGGCTGTGAGATCTTAAGCAAAACATAATTGTTCTCAGTTCCAAATCTCTAAAATGGAGTAATCATCTCCCACACTTCCTGATAGAATCACACGATGATAGTGTATATGAATGTATTTCACAAATAGGAAAAAATTCTGTGACATACCAGTCCAGGCTTAAGTTCCAAAAATTAGGTCAATGTGTTAGTTACCACACACCCAATGGCAAAAAAAAAGTGAAACTGCATTAACTATTTTTTCCCTTTGCTAATATTGTAGCTAAGATTCTAAAATGCATTGGTGTTTAAACTGTTGATTTAACAAAAGAGGCTTTTGGTTGAAACCAAGATGGTGGTCAGACAGGTTTTAGCCATTGTGGTTTGTTGTGTGGTTCTGGAGTGTAGGCAGATTAAACACTGATGAGGTCAAATGGAGATGCACAGCGTTGAACCCTGGGGCCCCAAGAGCTGACGTCTAGAAGAAGAAATAGTTTGATTCTGCAGTGTTCTGAAGACAGCAGGTGACTTAGCAATTCTGCCTTCATTTCTTCTTTGGTGTGGACTCAGCGCTAAAAGGGAGAAAAGCTCTGCCTTCTTTAATCTATGTCTCCATCAGAGTAAGGAGACCAACCCAGACACCGCAGACACAGGGAAGTGCTAACTTCAAGACTGAGTAAGCAGTGCCAAGTTAGGACAGCCCACTCAGAAGGCCCAAATTACTCCAAGGAGTTTTAGAATGAAATATGTTTCTTTAAGTGATGATTAAAGAAGAAAAAAAAAAGACATTCTTAGTCACTGAAAAATTCCCTCTGAGTGATAATTAGCATTTTCTTTACAGTTACAAAGCTCTTTCAAATATCTTCTTATGTGAGAGAGGATATTTCTTTTTTATAGATGAACAAAACTAAATTTCAGAAAGACTAAGTTACTTAGGTAGTAAATGGCAGAGGCCAAACTTGAACCCAAACCTTCTTTTACAGAGCATCGTAAGTGTTTTTCCACACTCCAGTCTTTTAAAAAAATCATCAGCAAGATGCTGGGGTCACTTAAAGCCATGGCTTTGCATTCAGTGAAACCACTAACAAACACGAGGCAACATGGTTAATTTTCAGAAGCCGTTCATTCCAGATTTTACAGGATAAACCCAATCTGAAAGTTTATTTCCTGTTTTCCTCCAACAATTATTGAACCTTCACGACACACTTCTAAAAATCTGTTCACTGTTACTGATTTGTAAAAAATTCTCTATGACTCTAACATCGTCTTTTTTTTTAAATTAATTTTATTGGAGTATAGTTGATTTACAATGTTGTGTTAGTTTCAGGTGTACAGCAAAATGAATCAGTTATACATATGCATCATCTTTTAAATGCCCAAACTTACCTGTGTATGTGCTGTCTCTTGACCCAGAACATAAGATTTTTAAGGACAGGGCCATTTTTGGTGGGGCTGTGAGGGGAGTGGGCTGGGGAGTGGGAAGGGTGGGAGGTGGAGGATATTGGCTTGAGGTCTAGTCTGGTTTGCTCAGGTGTCCAGAAGAGGGCACTCGAATCTATATAGGAAGTTCATAATCTCAGATGTACCTAAATTTTTTTTGCTAATAATTCAAATTGTACCATGTTTTATACTTGAATATGCTTAAGATGATATTTGTATATGGAATCTAAAAAAAATGGTACAAATGGACTTATTTACAGAACAGAAATAGAGTCACAGATGTAGAAAACAAACTTATGGTTACCAAGGGGGAAAGGGGGAGGAGGGATAAATGGGGAGATTGGGATTGACATATACACACTACTATATATAAAATAAATAAGTAATAAAAACCTGTTGTATAGCACAGGGAACACTACTCAATACTCTGCAATGACCTATATGGGAAAATAATTTTAAAGAGTGGATATATGTATATGTATAACTGATTCACTTTTCTGCACACCTGAAACTAACACAACATTGTAAATCAACTATACTCCAACAAAAAATTTTTTAAAAAAACATATTTATAAAACATTAGGTGACCCTATTTACATCTTAGAATTATCTACACTAGATAAACTGTGTCTGACAAGAGGTTAAAAAAATTCCAAAATTCCCATGTCAAACAAACAGGAAAAAGAGCAGGGAATGTTTGATAAGGAATGATAGACAAACTGGCCAATTGGGCCTGGATCCAGAAATCTGCACATAACCTAAAAGGAGATGAATCAACCGGGAACTGTTTGATATTAATGAGGAGAGAATCAAGAGCATGAACTTCCTGCCAAGTCAAACAGGTGGGGCCACTGCAGTTACTGTCTCCTGATCACACACAAGTTCAGACATGAACCTGCACTTCCAGGGGCTCCCTGGGGGCAACTGCAGACCTGGTTATCTGATCTGATCCAAACCCAGCATCTACCTGAGAAAACCTTTCAACACACCTGTTGTTTCCTTCATAGAAGACACCTGAAGAGTCCTAAGTATAAAACCTTCAGCCCATAGACCAAGAGGTGGGTGAAAACAAAGACAGCCACTCCCTGCTTTGTAAATTAATACTCCCCACCCCCCCATAAGTTGGTAGGCAACTGCCTGTTGGCTAAGACTTGGGTGCTCAATTTGATTAGTGCCAAGTGGGTTCAACTTAACTTTATTTTTAAATAATATTTTAATTTCACTCTCCCAGGCTGTGCAGAGGGAGAATAAAAGAGGCAAATGCCAACAAAAAAAGAACATAGTTTAACAGAGTCAAGCAAATCACATATCCAGAATAATAAAACAAGCGACTCAATTATAAAGTAGACAAAAAACATAGACATTGCACCAAGAAGGGTGAATAAGCACATGAAAAGGTGTTCAGCCATTAGGGAAATGCAAATTAAAACACAGTGAGATACCACTACACACCTGTTATAATGGCTAAAATTTAAAAGACTGACCAGGGAATTCCCTGGTGGTCCAGTGGTTAAGACTCAGTGTTTTCACTGCCTGGGCCCAGATTCGATCCCTGGTTGGGGAACTAAGATCCTGTATGCCATCAGGTGTGGCCAAATTAAAAAAAGAAAAAGAAAAAAAAGACTGACCATTCTGAGTATAGGAAAGGATGTAAAACAATTGAACCTCTTAAGCATGCTGATAGAGATGCAAAATGGTACAGCCACTCCAGAAAACAGTTTGATTGTTTCTTTATATATATACATATATATATATATATATATATATATATATCTTCCATGTAATCCAGCCATTCCACTCCCAAATATTTTCAAGAGAAATAAAAGAACATGTCCATACAAATATCTAGTATTTGTAAATTGGAAACAACCCTAATGACCATCAATTCAATGAATGAACAAACTGTGATATATCCACACAATGAACTACAATTCAGCAATAAAAAAAAGGAGTGAATTATTCATACACTTTGTGACACAGATGAATCAGAGTGTAATTAAGCTTAGTGAAATAAGGCAGACAAAAGAGTATACATACCATGACTACACTGATATAACATTCTAAGAAATAAAAATGAATTTGTTATGACACAAAATAGATCAGAGGTTGCCTGGGTGGGCGGGGAGGAAGAAGGGAGGGAGGGAGGAATAACAAAGGGCCATGAGGAAACTTTTGGGAATGATGCACAGGTGCATTCTCTTGACTGTAGTGATGGTTCCATGAGGGTATACATAAGTCAACTTATCAAACTGTATACTTTAAATATTTGCACTTTTTTGAATGTCAATTAAACCTCAATAAAGCTGTTAAAAAATACAATGGACACTGAAATGTTTGCTTCTTTCTTTACTAATTTTGTTTAATAAGCATACATATGTATGTATTAATTTTGTATAACATACATACAGATAGAAAAAATAATACTGAGGGCCTCCTAGTAAAAAATAACAAAACTTTTCAGACAAACATCTCTTCAGTCCCACTTCCTTGTGTAAACTCTTTTTAATATCTCTAATTTGTTTTACTGTTATGATTTTTTATTATGATTCTTAAGAATATTCTGATGTATTCCTTATACGGGACACCTACACCTGGTAGTACATATGTTCTTGTTTTATTGAAATATACTTGATTTACAATGTTATATTAGTTTCAAGTGTACAACTTAGTGATTCAGTATTTTTATAGTGTGACCATCTCACACTTTCATTCCTTTAACTTCAGTCCCCCCTGTATCCTCAAATGATGGCACAAAGGTCAGCTTTCTGGCCATAGAGAGGATTCTGTTGGCACCTGCTGACTTCATCCTTGTTGGAATTGCCATAGCCACACAACTGCTCAGTCCCAGCAACTGCTGTCTTAAAGTTACAGAAATATTCTTCTCTGGATTGGTAAACACCAAGGGTTGTCAACAACAGAACTATTGACATTGGGACTGGATAATTCTTTATTGAGGGGGCAGCTGTGCTGTGCAGCCTGGAGAAAGAAGGAAATCCTGTCATTTGTGACAACATGGACTTGTGCCCAGCGTGCATTATGCTAAGTGAAATAAATCAGACAGCGAAAAAAACAAATATTGTATGGTCTCACTTACATGTGGACTCTAAAATAGTTAAACTCCTAGAAACAGAGAAAAGAATGGTGGTTACCAGGAGCTGGAGAACTGGGGAGATATTGGTTAAAGGGCACAAACTTCCAGTTAAGATAAGAATAAGTCCTGGAGATCTAATGCACTATAATGATTATAGTCAACAATAGTGTATTATATATCTCGGAGTTGCTAAGAGACTAGATCTCAAACGTTCTCACCACAAAAAAGAAATAATAATTATGTGATGTGATAGAGGCATTAACTAACACAACAGTGGTAATCTTATTGCAATATACATGTGTATCAAATCAACACGTTGTAAAAAAAGAAAGAAAATTCAAAAAATACAACAAAAAACAAATCAACACGTTGCACATCTTTAACATAATGTTATATGTCAATTATATCTTAATTTTTTTAAAGGAAAGAAAAAGAAGAAGAAAAGTTTCCATACCCTGAAAAAACTATTTTTTTTTTAAAGAAATATACCTAAGCCTAGCTTTACTGTCCCAAATTCCCAGTGATACTCAAGTTAGGTCCTAATTCTCAGAATTAATAAATAAATTAATAATAAATAATAATTATTAATTAATTAATTAAAATTTCAGGTTCTAATTACAAATATGCTTAATTTTTTAGAGAAAAAATTTAAGAACCTGAATTTGGTGCTACTATATTAGTTCAATTTATTAATGCTTGAAATTGAAATCTAGTTTACTTTTTTTTTAATTCATAGTTATTCCTGAGCATTAACTAATATGGATGAATTTTGACTCTAAAACTTAAAATTTTTGCTCTGAATATGTTATCAACAAAATGAGTCCATTAAATAAACCTGTTCCTTTGATTCAAAAGGGCAATGGTCTACTCAAGGACTGGTTTGTTATTTTCTATATAGAGCAGACACACATGTAATATTGGCTAAAATGCAGGCTTATCACAACAAAGATAAGAAGGACCAGAATCTGGTCTTCCTTCGTTGTCTTTTAGGATGCTTTCCATGGAAAAAGCACATACTTCCCCAATGAGAATCAAGATACTGGTCCCAATCTAGTCCCTTGGAGGTTTCCATTGTCCAAACAAAGCAAGGTTCTGTCAACTCCTTTCAGCCACACACTGGGCCCAAGTCCAGCCGATGACACCTACCCTGCCCATTTGGCTATTCGCAGCAGGCCTTTCTGCCTACATTTCTGAGTTTGGGTTGAAAAAGAAGCTGTAGTGAGGCAAAGGGCTTTAGTCAAATACATAGCAAAATAGTTTACAGAGGTATCAAACTCTATCTTATTCTTTCTACTGTGTAAGACTCAGGACAGAGTGAGAAATTTTTTCTCTCTTCCTTAACTTTTTGTCCAAGCAGTTTCATCTTGGAAGCTTCTGTCATTGGGAAGAAATAAGAGGTCTTTTTTAAAATGAATTATAGTTGACTTACAATATTGTATTAGTTGCAGGTGTACAACACAGTGAAACACAGCGAAGGAAACTGTCAACGAAACCAAAAGGCAACCTACTGAATGGGAGAATATATTTGCAAGAACACTTTGTCTTAACTGCATGGCCTGAAAGCAAACCTCTAAAACCAGGGCAAGAGGAGGTTGACGGGCTGAGACAGATTGAGAAGGGGCTGGTATTCAAGAGTAGAAGAAGTCCACAGTCTCCTGCTGAGTAGGTTCACTGAGCTCTAGTGGAGGCACCCACAAGGTGAAGGCAGGGTAGCAGGCTCGGAGGAGAGCCGGCTCTGAAGGGCTCTTACAGCTCCACTCAACCTGGAGGGGCTGCAGCTGCCCACCTGCAGGACTTGAGCAAGGAGGACTTCAACTATGGTCCAAAATTTCTATTCCCTACTGTCCTTAACCGTGGAAACACCCCCTTCTTGACCCTCAGGAAATGGAAGGAATTCCCCCAATCCTGACTGAGATTGGGGAGATAAAGCTCACAACCAGATTTGATTTGATTTTGAACAAATAAGGAAATGTGACATTTCTTAGATCCAAGAGTTACGCAGCAGATCCACTGTCACTACACATGCCCACCTTTACGTGCCCCAGCTGCTCAGAGGTTTCAGCCAGATGCCTCCAGAGGAGACCCTTAAAAAAACATATCTCTTAGCAAAGGTTACTGCTTAAAATGGGCGGCTTTTAATCAGTGACTTGTACATTCAGTGATAGCATTTGAGCAAGTTTTATCAGCAAGCAATATTTTCAGTTATAAGGTTTCAAAAATCACATAAGAGTGGATTTAAACTTGCTGAATGTGAAGATTGAACCTCAAGTCACTGTAGCTTTAGTAATTGCTTATTGTATTAGTTTAGATGCTAGCACTGCATGTGCTGTGCATATTCTGATTTTATTAAAATAAAAAGTTGAACTGCACAGTTTCAAAAAAAAAAAAAGCTGTGTGAGCTTTTATATTAAATGGTATTATACATTTATTATTTGTTTATAGGATAAGTAGAATGGGACTCATGAGATTTCAACTTTGCAAATCCCACTTCACATTAGATAGACACTGGGTCCTAAGAGAGTTGAGAGCTGTTTAACTATAAGAACCGAAGTGGAGGGCTGCTTTGGAATATTCCATACATCCCACAGGAAGACATGATCTGATATAAGTCTCAAGGGGAGAATCAGCTCTGACATTATCAGTGGTATAAGGCCGGGCTGATGAGCAAGCCCACTGACATGTCTGGAGACCCAATGCAAACAGCAGGTAAGAGGCCTGATTTAAGCTTGAGCCTGTAGACAGTAGGAGGGAGAAATGATTCAAGTGTGGTCTTTAAGGAGACATTTTCCCTTTAGAATTGGCTTCTGCAATATACTGAATTTCTGAATGTTAATTTGAAACATCAGAGTATGTGCGTAGATTTTCCAAATGCCTGAGATAATTCAATTCTACAAACACTTATTAGATATCTACTGTGTATAATGCTCTGTGCTAGGGCACCTGGGAGATGCATAAAGGTGAAGAGGATAGTCCCATGTCTTCTTCAGGAACTCACAAGTTAGTGGGAGAGATGGACACAAACATAAATCAGTCTAATACAAGAAACAATATATCATATATTAAAAGAAAGTAATGCTACTAGCTTACACTTATTGAGAGCTTTCTATGAACCCAGCACTAATTTACTACAACATTTTAAGGTATATACTATTATTATACCCACTTTACAAGTGAAGGAACCAAAGTCCAGAGAGGTTAAGAAACTTGCCCAAGATCATATGACTAAGAAGAGTAGATCCAGAATTTGAATCCAGAGATTGAGTCCAGAACTCGAGCTCCGAAACTCTAGGGTGAAATACAAATACTGTGTGATAGTAGAAGGGGGAGAAAGAGGTTAAGTTGTTCATAAAGGGGAGAAGAGATCAGGAACCAATAAAGACTTACAGAGGCTTTCACTTATTGGGAGAATAGGGAAAATAGACAAACTATGTATTAATTCACTTTCAAAAGCAAACAAATTCCCTTTACTTATTTATGCTCTAAATATGTCAAAAAGTTAGCTTTTCATAGAAGAGAAAAAAACTGTTCTTTAATTATTATGGGAACCATACATTTTTCCATGTATTTTTCTCATATGTATTTTTCTTTGCAGTAAAAATGTAGTTTTTACTATTTTTTAGAACACATAATATGATTTCATTAACCAACCTTTAAGCTTATAACTCATATGATGAATATGTAGAATAATAGGAATATCTTGCATTCATTTTACTCTTTTCTCTCAAATGATTCTAAGCCCTTCCTGTAGCCATGATCCTTTCCATTTTCAGATCCTCGTCATTAATTTACTGTACCATGTATATTACAGGGGGAACTAAACAAAAAAGAGTTTGTAGCATTTCGGGGGTTAGAGATTACCATCTAAAGTAGATTGGACTAGAACATGTAACTTCACTTCCACCCAAGGCTCAAGCTCCCAAACCACACCAAATAGCAAAGTAAGTGAGGTTGGGTTGGGCTCATGGAATAAACTAGGAACTATGTAAACAAGTCAACAAAACATCAGTGTACTGGCCCCAAATCTTCCCTAAGAAATATGTCACGCGAAGATTATTCATATCCAAAATGGCCACTTTGTAGTTTTTCTCATTGTAAAATGTATATTTCTTCATCTTCATCATGAACATCATACTGTCACGTAGACAATGATCTAGAGACTTGGTTAGAATGTGAGCAAACAAGGAAAGGGAGTGCAGGAATGAAGACCTTCAGTACCAGAGTCTGGGAATTCAACATCAAAGTACCTGCTTCAGTTGGATCAGCTCTCATTCTGGAGCCTCAGAAGCTGGGCATGTCCAGACTCACCAGAGAAAACCGTGTTTGTGTGGGCCCTGCCCTTTTCTTCCTCCAGGCCTGGCATGTTTATGATTGAACTCACTCCACAATTGTCTTCCCCGTGGGCTGAGTCTTCAGTCATCGTAATAATTCCAAGGTCAAGCTACAGAGTTCTTGGCTATTGATTTTGCCGTCTTAAACAGTTCAGTAATTTTCCTAGGGCCTGGCAGATGAGCGGTTGTTTTCCTGATTGAGGTCAGTGAACGAACTGCCTGATAAGCAGCCAACCCCATGTCTGAGATAAGGATGATTGTTTACCAGAGGAGCACATCAGCTTCTGGGGCAGAGGATCCTGAGGTCCTGCAGACTTTCTGGCACCAGAGAACCTCAGCGATCAAAGGTCCAGCACCCAAAGAAAGCACTCACGCTGTTAAGGGACCCTTAGGGCTGGGTTCTGTGCTGCTGTGTACTTTGGGGTTCACACAACGGAGAATCAGAGAAGTTTGGCTGTTGATTCGAGAGTAAGCAGTTAGCTGTGACTTCAAGGTCACCGCACAAGTGATGGCACCACGAGGCAGGGGAACCCGAGGGACAGGCCTGAGGTGGCAGACTGAGGCACACAGATGGTTAGTGGTCATCAACGATAGTGTGACAGCCGAGGGCCATTCTTCTCCACTTCTGAGAAGGGGGTCTAGAGCCCCAAGAAGACTCAGTCAGCTAAACACTGACTGAAGAGCAAAAGATACTTATCTACACACACATGCACCCTCACTCAGGAGTCAGGAAAAAAAGGTCTCTGCCAACACGATTCAGGACCTTGAGATGGGGCAACTATCCTGGGTTATCGGAGCGGGCGCTAAATGCCATCGCAAGTGTTCTTGTAAGAGAAGAGGCAGACGGAGAATTCCACACACACAAAGGAGAGGTGCCGTGAAGACAGAGGCAGAGATTAGAGTGATATGGCACCAAGCCAAAGAATGCCAGCAGAAGCCACCAGAATGCCACCAGAAGCTGCGAGAGGCAAGGAACAGGTTACCCCCGGAGCCTCCAGGGGGAACATACACCTGCTAACATTTTAATTTTGACCTCTCAACTGTCAACCCCATTTTGCTACTTGGTTCTCAAATGTGTCAACTGTTTCTCTCTCTCCTGAGCCTTCCTGTGTGCTTTCTTTTCTCAGATCCCAAAGGAATCGCTTTCAAATATAATTATAAAATCGACGATTGTAAGGCCTTAGCCCCCCCCCCCCCCGCCCCCAGTATTCGTCCCTTTAACTTTACTACAAGCTGTCTCTCCTCAAACTAGCTGTCCTGAAACCGGCTCACTTCCAACACAGGTTTCTGCGGACGCTTCTCCATCTCTGTCTGCGTTATTCTTTACACTCCCATCTGTTAGCCATGAGTCCACTGAACGTATTTTGAACTATTTTGATTTCCACCTTGGTCCACATCTCAGGATAATGAGTCCTACAAGTCTTTTTTTTTTTAAGTATAGAACTTTGTACAATTAACCCCTTATAGATACACACACACTGTTATTTATTATTATTATTTTTTTACTATTTATTATTTTTGGCTATATTGGGTCTTCGTTTCCGTGCAAGGGCTTTCTCCAGTTGCGGTGAGCAGGGGCCACTCTTCATCGCGGTGCGCGGGCCTCTCACTATCGTGGCCTCTCCCGTTGCGGAGCACAGGCTCCAGACGCGCAGGCTCAGTAGTTGTGGCCCACGGGCCTAGCCGCTCCGCGACATGTGGGATCCTCCCGGACCGGGGCAAGAACCCGTGTCCCCTGCATTGGCAGGCGGATTCCTAACCACTGCGCCACCAGGGAAACCCCAAGTCTTTTACTTACTATGTAGAGGAGGTAAAAGGCTCATAGAGTCACCCCTTGGTTTTGTCAATGAGAAAACAAGGAGGTTGCATCATTGGCCCAGAGTGTTAAATGCCAGGTCACTCCAATGACCTTCCCCCTGCGTAAGGAGAATGGGACCGATCAACAAGTCTCTAAGAAGATATCTAATTAAGGGGAAAAGTGTCCATTCTCTTTTTTTCAGGCAGCGCCAAGCCTTATGAGGATTCTCTTGACACCTCCATCTCTTTGGGCTCTGGGAAGCAAAACATCCCACTTTCTCTGCAAACTGCACTTTCTAAGACAGGCTGCCTTCTCCCCTCTCCCAGTCATCAAACCTTAACAAGAAAGCCAGCTCCAACTGGGGTCTCTCTTGTTAGCCTTTCGGGAGGCAGCTGACTTTAACACAGGTGCCTCCTTGAATTTGGAATTGGAACCATAGAATGACTTTTGTTCATAACTTTGAGTTTCTGAAATTTTAAACAACATGAAAAATTCCAGACAACATTCTATTTAGACATATAAAATGCCAAAGGCATTTCAAAAATCGTTCTTTTTATAATAAAATCATCTTCATTTAAGCAACAGTGTGTCATACCAGAGAGTTCCAGGAAGTCACATAGCAGTCACCTGAGGCAGGACCCTGGGACTTTCACCCGCACATTGTACAGAGGCAGCTCTCCTCACCACCCCCAGGGTCAGAGGATTACCAGGCTCTGCGAGAGGATTACTGCTCTACTTATGCTGCTTGTCTCACCATTTCAACATATGTTCAACACTGATTTCATAGTGACCATTCATACTTTACAGACTCCATCCATGAACATGAGAGAGAAAGTTTTCATGAGAAGCAAGAAATTATGATTCACAAACTATCTGAATCAAGCATGCAAGAAAATGTGAAGAAAAAAAAAAGAACATTGGCAAACTGATTTCTAGAAAAAATCAAGTAATAACATTTGCATAATGATTTTTAGAGCATCGTAATATGGGTGCCTAAAGATTTAAAACTGAGCAGATACACAGCCTGTTACTAAAGATTTTATTCTTTTTGCAGTCAATGAAATAAAAATTATTTCCTTTGATTTTCTTTTCTTCTGAGTTTGATCATTTCTTTTGGCTACCATGTGATTTGATCTGAGACCTTTTTTTGTAACTATCTAGTTAAATCAAAACGTACAGGCTGTAGCATCAGCTCTAATTGTTCCATTAACTTATCATCTTAAAGGGCTTCAGGGTCAGATGTGCTTGGCAAAGGCTGACTTGTGCGGAGTAATACACTCCCTCTAGTGGGTAAAGGAGAGAAGGAAGTATTTGATTTCTTGATTTGAGGATTAGTTAGGATTTCAATTTCTGACCACTAACTCTGCTTTTCGGCTTAGTTTCTCCCTGAGAAGCTACACTTTGTTACATTCAATTTACCAAGGCTCCATCAAGCAGCCCATGCATCCTTTTTGTAGTTTAATTTTATCTCCACTGTTGTCATTTTTTCCCATTATGATTCTCTTCATCATTAAAGTCATTCAGCCAACAAATATTTATTAAGTGCCTACCATGTGTCAAGCACAGCTCTAGGTACTGGGGATACAACCGTAAATGAACAAAATGATTCAAAATTCTGTCACTGAGGAGCTTAAAATAATATTAGGTAATGTTCATTGTGTGTGTGCTTCCTACATGCCAGACTTATGTACTTAGTGATTTGCAAATATCATTTAACTGAATCCTCCCCAAAACCCTATGAGGAAACTGAGAAGCTAAGAAATTTGCCAGCATCACTCAGAGAGCAAGAGTTACACAGTACCTCAGAGCTTCCCTGACCAGACCACCTGGGAACTCTGAATCTAGTGGCTGTTTTGATTTTCATCATGACATTTTTTTAAATTGCCTGTCTTCTCCGACTAACATGTATGTTCCCTGAGGAGGCACTGTGCCTGCTTGTTCATCCCCATAACCCAGCACCTACAGCCTGCCACAGTTGGTCCTCCAGAGTAACTTGGTTTCATGGTTTAGTGATAATGAAATCAGCGAGCAAAAATTAAACTCAGGGACTAATGAACTCCAAAATCCTTCTCCCCAACCCCTTACTGGTTGGCTCAATTGAATTATTTTAGAGTTATACGTTCTTTCCATTTTCTTAAAGAGTAGGTAAAAAAACCAAACCTACAATGAACAAGATCTGATTCTTTAGAAGAGTTAAAATCTTGAAACAGATTCTCACTTGCTGCCTCTCCTGAATTTTACAACTAGAGGAAACAGGAAGAAACCAAAGCAATATTCACTCTGGGCTAAATGGATTTCCTTAAAGAGCCATTCATGCTTTGTGGGTAGAGAGCAGAGGATGGACAGAGGTGAGCTGCCCTTTCTCACGTGCTGCTGTGAGTGGGACCTAATGCCTATATAAAGGGTTCGATTTCCACGATGTTATTTTGTTATTTTATAGTAGTTACAGCCTCAATCATTAAATGCCCTGTAGCAGTATTTGCCACTCACCAAGTGACTACAGAACATGATAGCTATCATTCAAATCTATTAACCTTTGTGTGTGTGAAAGTCATTAGCAGCATTCTGGCCTAAGCTGTCCATGGCAGAACGGTAAATATTGAAAGAATACTCTTGCCATTTGAAGTGCTTCTGGCTTGAATAAATGTTCACTCAGGTTGTAGCACTGCCCAGGTAATTACTCGGTAATGAAGCAGGATCCAGGGCTGGGGCAAGCAGGAAAAAGGGTGGATCTGTCTCAGCCTCCCCTTTAAATTTGTATTTTACAGAGGAATTGCCTGTGTCTGCTCCTATTACACAAGTCATAGTAAAACAAACTGAAAGGAGAAGGCTGAAAAGAGGTGACTTCAGGCTGACAGTTATTCAAACAACAACAACAAAAACCAACCCAGGGGAATCCTGAATATCACAAATCAAGA
The DNA here is from genome assembly GCF_965194805.1 of Balaenoptera borealis. Classification (NCBI taxonomy): domain Eukaryota; kingdom Metazoa; phylum Chordata; class Mammalia; order Artiodactyla; family Balaenopteridae; genus Balaenoptera; species Balaenoptera borealis. Next base: position 58,673,670 of record NC_138876.1, on the reverse strand, counting down.
GGCCTAGGCTGTCATCCAATCTTTTCTGAAGTCATGGGGGTGGTTCTTTCCTCCTTGTTAAGTCTTTTGTGTGTGTGGAGTTCTGTATGTAGCCAAGAAGGACCCTATGGGGCCTTCCCAGGACAGACCCATCCCCCATATCCTCTGCTTTAGCTCCTCTGAAGTTCCTAGATAACAGCATCTGATGTATATTTCCTGAGTTTTATAGATGCTAAAAACCCCACCAAAGGGAAGAAATTAACTACTTGATGATCATGAGCATGTAGCCCCCAGACCTTCTGCCACCTAAGGATTGATCACCATCAACCAATCAGAGAATTGTGCAGGAGCTAATTCGGGATGCCCTTCCCTCACCTTGCCTTTAAAAGTGCTTTGCTAAAACCCTTGGGGAGGGACTTCCCTTGTGGCCCAGTGGCTAAGACTCCACACTCTCAATGCAGGGGGCCCGGTTTGATCCCTGGTCAGGGAACGAGATCCCACCTTCCACAACTAATAGTTCCTATGTCACAACTAAGAGTTCCCATGCTGCAACTAAAAGATCTCACATGTGGCAGCAAAGATCCCAAAAGTGGCAATGAAGATCCCGCCGCAGACAAATAAATTAAAAAAATAAATAAAACCCTTGGGGAGTTGTTTTTTTGTTTTTTGTTTTTAAAGCACAAACTACCCATTCTCCTTGCTCAGCCCTGCAATAAATCTTTCTCTGTTCCAAACTCCAACAATATTTAGGTTTGTTTGGCCTCACTGTGCATCAGGCACATGGACCTGCATCCAGTAACAAGTAAAGGTAAGTTTGCTTGTTGATTCTATACAGCTCTTCTTTCACTGCACCTAGATTTTTTTCTCCATAGTCAGATTGTGTTTATAGTTGATAACCACTATCATATTTTGAGAGGTCAAGATACTAGTTTCTGATGGGATTAAATTGCTCTTCATCACTGTTTTTATTTTACATCTATCAACTTTCCTGATAAATCTATCTCCAAATGAATGGACCCACACTCTTCGAAGATCCTCTGATGAGGATCTTTATCTCCCATCTCTTCCTTATGCCTTTCTGCAATCACCTATTCTCCTATAGTGTCTACTATCACCTCTCTGCCAAAATCTCTCATGTTTTACTAATCCTCTCTTTCCAAACTCTGAGTAGCTATGCCAAGTGCCCTCTAAGCATCTCTACCTACTTTCCTACTTTTGCTTGAAGCTCAACATGTCCCAAACTGAACTTCTCCCCAAATCAGCTCCTAATCTTCCTAATCATTGCCAGAGTCCTGAAGATATCTCTACAATGGGTTTTGGATTTGTCCCCCTCCTGTGAGTTCCTGATGCCCACAGCCAAGTCACCCTCATTCTTTCTTGGACTTCTCTAAAACTCTTTTAACTGTCCTTTATGCTTTCTAAATACCACTCCTGTCTGCAATCTGCTATTCATTTTCTTACGTGCAACTGTTGTCAATCTCTCTGCTGCCCAACAACCTTGAGAGTCCATTAGCAAATTTAAGAGAAATTCCTCCTCCTGGCCAGGCATCCAGGGCCCTCCACAATGTTGTCCTCCTGATGGGCCCTTGGACTTACCTGAGATGCTCACTAAATGGGAGTTCTCACCCTTCTCTAAACTAACCAGGCTTTTCCTGTCTCCAGGTGTTTGCTCAGGCTGATTCTTCTTCATGGTATGCCAGTGTCAACCCCATCTTTCCCAATTCCATCCATCCCTTAAGGGCTTTAACTCAATTCAAAAGTCAATTTTCCAATTCCTCCTAACAGAATTCTTTCCTCCAAATCTTTATAGCACATTGTTGGTCTTTCTTCCATCACACTTTCTTTATTTTCTTCTTCTTGGTATTATAGTTATTGATTTACATATCTTATGACACACACACACACACACACATACTGCACTCTGTGCTGGAGGTGGCACCATAGTTGGGAAAAAACAGCAGCTTTGCATCCCAGCTCCAACACCTATCTAAATAGCCTTGGGCAAGTTCCTTATCCATTCCTCATCCTTATTCTTATCCTTATCTTATTTGTAAGAAGTGAGTTATGCTCAACTTTTTCAAATTCAATTAAATTACGTATATTAACTACCAGGTGCTCACTAAATGTTGGCTCTTGTTATCAACTCTAATGATCAGTTTTCCCATCTCCAGATCCCTGTAATGCCTAGCCCATACCCTTCACAAACTAGGTGCTCAGAACGTTGGTTGAGCTGAAGTAGGACCTTGTCTTTAGGTGGATCCCTGTGCTTAATACTTATCTCAAAATTTAGTAGCAGCTTGACAAGTATTGTGTTGACCTACAGAGCCCTGAAGAATATTTCCCAATTAGATTTATCAGACTCTAGGGTTTTCAGCTGAACCAACATGACCCAATTATTATAAAGCTGATCTTGGTATGGTGAAGCCTAGCTGTCACTTATGTTTCAGAACAGATGGAGCTGTGTGATAAGTAGATATGCAAAAAGTGAAAACCCAGCAAATACAGTGAAGCCTGAGAGCCCTCAGTTTGGTTTCTAAGGCAGAGAGCTGGTGTCAGGCCGCATCACCCCAATGGCTCCCTGATGTCATTTAGCTGATATGTCTCAAACTGTGGTCTCACTAGCGCTTGGAGCTTCCTCCTGGGAATGACTGAGGAGAGTGAAAAAGAGAGGAATGTCTGGTTCTCTCAGCTGCAGACACATGACCAGTCATCCAGATAAATAAAGCAGACAGTTACCCATGTGGTATAATTGCCAGGCTTAATTCCATCTGTAGTGATTCTCAAAGGCTTGGTGGTTGTAGTAAAGATAGAAAGGCAGAGAGTGTATTTTCCCTTAGTGAAACACAGCAAAACAATCTGTGGGTCCCCTTTACTAATTCTAAGAATCACTCTCTAAAGCTCCTATAAATTAATGCCTTCATGGGAATTAGCTAGCAAGTAATGGAAGACGAGACAGGGATTAAGGTGGAAGGGTTTGGGGCCAAGCAAAAAAGAGCACAATGGAGGGAAAGGGTCAGTCCCAGCAAAACATCCATGTCATTGTTTCAGATGTGAGTTTTCTAGCTGGTACATGTACCATGAGTTTAATGAAGAGCAACCAGGAAATATAGTTGCTTTTTGACAGAAAAATTGAAAAATCATTTACTGATTTTTAAACAGATGTACAATAGTTCTGTAATGCACACGCATGACCTCCTCTCCCATTTCTCTCAGCATGAGTGAGCATACGTGCAAGCACACACACACACACACACACACACACACACACGTGCGCGCGGCTTTCTCCAGATCAGCCAAGGGTGCTTAATCTGTGTACCAACTGCAATATTTTTCTTGACAGAAGCTGAGTGTAATAATTATTTATATATTTGTGTGGCTATCTACATATCTGTTTCTTGTCATAGTCCAAAAAGGATTTAAGATGGCATATGTGAATATGTAACATGACAAGAATTTAAATTAGAAGTGAGGTGAAAGAAGAAATTAAAAACAAACCAAAGATGAGAACACAGGGAGACAGGAAAAGAATTAAAAAGCATAATATAATAATCTACACACCTGCTACCAGTGCACCATAAATGTGTCTTTCAGCTTGCCAGTGGCCAAGTTTGAAGAGAAATCTAGTCAATTATATAAATCTTGTCTATAAGAGGGATTCCCACACTTTTCTGAGTACCTGAGTTACCTGAAGAGCTTATAAAACTAGAATCACTCAGGCCCCAACAACAGAACTTCAAATTCTGCTGATCTGAGGTAAGATCATGGAATTTATAATCTTAGCACATTCCTATTGATCTCTCAGATAAAAGCAATCCAAGTTCTCAGGAGAACAATCTTTTATATATATATATATAAAGATCATACAGAACTTTCTTCCAGGGAATGACAAGGAGAACCTTGAGAAATACAATGAACTTTCTTACAGGGATTTAAGATGAGTTTCAGAAGCCCACAGACTGTTGCTTATAATAACCTTCAAAATAAATTGCATATAGTTATGTGAAAGTAATTACATTGAGATTTGGTAAAGAGGGGGCAAAAAAAATAACAGCATTCTGCAGGAACTTTATTTTTGCCAGTTTTGCTTAACCCAGGATAGGAACTAAAAAGGATTTTATATCTACTCAATACTATTATCTTTATACGAAGTCAAAAATCAAGACTCCCTTAGTAAATATGTCAGCAAAGCATACAAGTCTCAGGGCTATGTCAGCATTGAGGTTTACCTACATTTTTTTTCTTTTTTCACAATGAAGGAAATTTACTTTATTAAAAAATCAGCTGCATCAAATGCTGTGCTAGGCCTTCAACATCCATTATCTCATTTAATTTCATAATAACCCCATTAACTAAGTATTATTATTATTCCATTTAAATTTTTAAAAAAATTCTTTTTATACAATTTTTAAAGGTTACTCTCCATTTATAGTTATTACAAAATATTGGCTATATTCCCCGTGTTGCACAATACATCCTTGAGCCTATCTTACACCCAATAATTTGTGCTTCCCACTCCCCCCTGTATATTGCCCCTCCCCCCTCCCCACTGGTGTCCACTAGTTTGTTCTCTATATCTGTAAGTCTGCTTTTTTGTTATCTTCACTAGTTTGTTGTATTTTTAGATTCCACATATAAGTGATATCATACAGCATTTGTCTTTCTCTGTCTGACTTATTTCAGTTAGCATAATGCTCTCCAAGTCCATCCATCTTGCTGTAAATGGCAAAAGTTTATTCTTTTTTTATGGCTGAATAGTATTCCATTGTATTTATATACCACTTCTTCTCTATCCATTCATCTGTTGATGGACACTTCCCTATCTTGGCATTTGTAAATAATGCTTCTATGAACAGAGGGGTGCATGTATCTTTTCAAATTAGTGTTTTGGGTTTGTTTTTTCTTTTTGGATATATACCCAGGAGTAGAATTGCTGGATCAAATGGCAGTTCTATTTTCAGTTTTTTGAGACACCTCAATACTGTTTTCCACAGTGGCTGCATCAATTTGCATTCCCACCAGCAGTGTAGGAATGTTCCCTTTTCTCCACATCCTTGCTAACATTTGTGTTCTTTTTGATGATAGCCATTCTGACAGGTGTGAAGTGGTATCTCATTGTTGTTTTGATTTGCATTTCCCTGATGCTTAGTGATGTTTATAATCTTTTCATGCGCATGTTGGTCATCTACATTTCCTCTTTGGAAAAATGTCTATTCGGTTCTTCTACCCATTTTTTAATCAGGTTGTTTGATTTTTTGATGTTTAGTTTTACAAACTGTTTATGTATGTTGGATATTAATCCCTTATCGATCGTATCATTTGCAGATATCTTCTCCCATTCAGTAAGTTGTCTTTTCATTTTGTCCATGGTTTCTTTTGCTGTGCAAAAGCTTTTAAGTTTAATTAGGTCCCATTTGTTTATTTTTGCTTTTATTTTCTTTACTTGAGAAGACAGATCCAAAAAAATATTGCTTCAATTTATGTCAAAGAGAGTTCTGCCTATCTTTTCCTCTACGAGTTTTATAGTATCCGGTCTTGCATTTAGGTCTTTAATCCATTTTGAGATTATTGTTGTGTATGATGTTAGAGAATGTTCTAATCTCATTCTTTTACATGTAGCTGTTCAGTTTTCCCAGCACCACTTATTAAAAAGACCGTATTTTCTCCACTGTATATTCTTGCCTCCTTTGGTTTGGAAGAAATTTTATCTAGTTATCTTCAGAATTTATTCTTGAGAAATTACATTATCCTCAGGGCTTGAATTCTGATTGAGGGAGGAGGCAGAGGGCGGGGGATGGAAGGAAGCTAGCTCCTCCTTATTATGGAAATTGCTTTTTGTGAAGACCTAAGTCTGTTTTTACTGGAACCAAATCATCAAAAGTTCTCAATGTGGTGAAATTCTCTATACACATAAACTTTGCATGATCATGTAAAGTTTTGTTCCTTCCAATTTTGTAGCAAAAGAGACATATATTTTATTTTCCACATCTCACATCCTGTCACCTTGAATCTGAAATAAATCTGCAAGACTTTGGGGGTGCTTTCTAGATGATTTGTTTTGTCTTGTTTTTTAAATAAATCAATAACTAGATGGGATGGTCTTTTGTTTTTCTAGGAAAGGGACAATTTGAGCTGGTTTTAGACAATTTGTTCTTTGCAGGTGTCCATAAAAGTTACTGCTCTCAGACCTGGGTACAAAATGGCATAAGAGTGCTATTAGATATTGAGACCTCACTCACTTGTTCAGTAAATACCTGTAGAGGACTTGGTATTTGCCAAGCACTGAGACTCTCACTGATGAGAATACAAGAGTAACCAAGACTGCGTCCATGGTGTTTGAGGTCTTTACAGACACAAAAGAGGTAATTATAACATGGTGTGCTATGTACGTAGTCTGAATGAGGAAATGCAGAACTCTATAAAGAGAGGAAACAAAACCATACTTGAGTGGTCAGGGAAGGCTTCTTGGAGGAAGTTACATGTAAGCTAAGACCTAATATGTAAGTAGAAGTTAAACATGTGAAGGTGGGTTGAGATGGGCTTCAAAATGGAAGGTGCGAGAGAATGCTATGAAACAAACAAACAAATCCCAGCTTGTAGTGAACATTCATGAAACAGAAGAAGATATGCTGCTGAAGATGAAAGAAATCTAGTCTGAGCTCTATATATGTTATATGTGGGGCTGGGAGTGAAAAAGTTGAGAAAACAGGAGAGTCAGGCCAGATCTTGAATGGTTTTCTAATTCATACTTAGGAATTTAAACTGTATTCCAAGAAAATGAGGGAGCCATTAGGAAAAGCGGGCATATAACACTAAGTGACCCCGGTTTTGCAGGGCTGGCTTTCCACAAACTTCCTAGGAAACGTAAGCAGGACATTAGTAAACGTTTTAATTAATGAGTCAAGTTTTTGACAGAACATTAAAATCTATTGGTAGAAAAGTGTTCGCGAATATTTCATTTTATATATGTTTATAATTAATGAACCCCTTTTTAAAGCTGAAGCTGAAAAAATAACTAAAATTAAGGCCATAGTGTACATCTAGGGTATCTATGGTTTTGCTTAAGGGAATATGAGTTGATCCACAATACAGAGTAATTCAATTTATGAAAAAAATCCCCCTGGTTTTAATACTATATTATTAAACTCAAATATTGGCTAATAAGGTTATTTGAAGGAAAAAATCAAAGTTTCAGAGATAAAAATGCTTAACATAAGATGATTCCCTATGTGTAGTTTGCCATCTAGTGTTAATTTGTGGAAATAAAAACAGGTGGTACAATAATTTTCAAATCTGGCTCACTCGGTGGCAGAGGGATGACTCAAAGCAACATTTCAAGTTTAAGACATCAAATTATATCATGAAACCTTCTGAGGTCTGTGGAGCTGAGGGAGTGTGTGGGCAGGTGAGTTGGCTACTTCTAAAAAATCGGTTATTTCTGGGAAGCAGTACACTGGAGCAAACGGTTCCCAATTCTCGCTACCCTGAGAATCACCTGGGGAATTTTTAAAAAATACAGATGGCCAGGCCACTCTCCAGACCTAGTAAGTCAGATTCACTCAGTGAGACTCATGTCCCAGGTGATTCTAACATACAGCCAGGGAGAGGACCACTGGGTGGTGGGTTAAGACTGTGGACTCAGCTGTATCTCTACATGAGTTCCACCACTTAGTTGTATGGCCTTGAGCAGGAAAATTGGTTTAATTAAATAACATCTATGTGCCTCAGTAAAATGAGGATAATAACCTCTCCTGGGGTTATTGTGAGAATTAAATATGATCATGAATGAAAAGTGCTTAGCATAATTTATGGTACATTGTGCTCAACAAATGCTAAGTATTAATAACAATATTTATTATCAAGGATATTTTATGAGTTATTTAAGGGAATAAACAACCTAAAAGGGATATAAATATATAACATATGGAATACTAGAAATTAGAACATGTGACATACGGCCTATTTCTATTCTTCTTAAGCTGGAAGATTTGTGGGATTTAATGCTGATATCCAGCCTGAGGGTCAGCCACTCCCTGAGAAGCGCGTGACTTCATATTCAGTACTGACCTCAACTTTGTAAGTTATTCCCAATCATTCCTAATTTCTGTCCTATTCCTATTCCTAACTGGGTTCAAAATGCCCAATTCCCTAGCAAATTTCACTTGTCCTGCTTGGGTCAGATGTCATCTCATGAATTAATCAGGGGGCAGAACCATATCACCTACAGACATGGTAACAGTAGGGACAGCCCTGTGTGTTGGGGGCAGGTCCCAGTGAAAGGGGAATCATTGTGACTTAGAGGTATCTTTACAGTCATAAAAAGTGATCAGTATTACTGTAATAATACTGGGCAGAAAGAATATTATCTGAAAAGTCTCAGAGGAGTCCAGTGAAGAGCAAGTGTTTGTTTGGCTGGAGTATTTGATGGGAATATTGGGGGGGTGGGGAGAGGGGAATATTATGAAAAACTTGGTTTTGACAAAGTGGAATGGAAGACTAGTGGAAAGGACACATCAAATATAACAGATTCTTATTTGAGAGGATGGAGTGGGAATGTATATAGGACAGTAGCAGAAAATTATGAGCAGAAAATTCATTAGTTTGGTTAGAGACATGTTGAGCTGATAAAAGTAGAGGGCATTCAGAAGGGGCCGTCGAGCAAGGAGACAGAGATGAATCAGGGTAAGAACTCACAAGGGAAATGCGGGCACTAAGTTAAGATTTGGATTTGGGACTCAGCAGAATGGTTGTGATAGCTGAAGTCAGGGACATGAATGAGTTTCCTGAGTGACTTGACAGAAGCGGGGACCAAGAATGGCTCTCTCATAGCACAGTATCTTCACCAGAGGAAGAAGAGTCAGCAAATAAGACTGACAAGAAGTGGACAGAGGAGAATTTGACAAATGTAATTTTAAAAACACAGAGAACGGGTGAGATGAAAAACTACAGAGAGGTCAAGTAAATTAATAGCATAAAAGATTTTTCTTCTTTAAATTAGGACATCACTGGCCACTTCAAAAAGGGCAGAACCAGGTTTCCCTGGTGGCGCAGTGGTTGAGAATCTGCCTGCCAATGCAGGGGACACGGGTTCGAGCCCTGGTCTGGGAAGATCCCACATGCTGCGGAGCAACTGGGCCCGTGAGCCACAATTAGTGAGCTTGCGCTTCTGGAGCCTGTGCTCCGCAACAGGAGAGGCCGCGATAGTGAGAGGCCCGCGCACCACGATGAAGAGTGGCCCCCGCTTGCCACAACTAGAGAAAGCCCTCGCACAGAAACGAAGACCCAACACAGCCATAAATAAATAAATAAATTTTAAAAAAGGGCAGAGCCTTTGGAGTGATAGAGGCGGCCAGGTGCTTCACATCCTTATCAATCCTTGGTATCATTGGGGGTTTGTTGGAACTTGATATGTAGGAGTTATTTATATACGCTGGATATACTTTGTCAGGTGTATGTATTACAAATTCTGTGGGTTGCCCTCTGACTCTCTGGTATATTTTGATGGTAGAAGTTCCTAATATTAATGTAGCCCAATTAATCAATTTCCTTTATGCATAATGCTTTTTGCGTCCTATTTACCAGTTCTTTGTCTACCAAGGTCAGGAAGATATTCTCCTCTGCTATCTTTTAGAAGCAAAGGGAAGCCCCAGAAGGACTGCCATACAGCATATCTAGCCAGGAACCAATCAGACTAGAAGAAAAGGAAAAGGGCCCCAATAGATCTATCTTCAAGAGGAAAAGAAAATAGTACTAATAGAAGAGAATACCTGACTATGGTTGAACAAACGGAAAACAAAGAGCACCTGTGGAAAATTTATCAATTTCAGAAAGAACAAAAAGTTGCACAGGAAAGAAAATGTAATCATAACACACTACTAGTTAGCAGGGAATAAAAGTCCTAAGTTAAACACTGAATATAAATTTAACAACAACAACAAATAATAGATATCACTATACTAGAAGAATAGAAAGGAGGAGCTAAAAGTAAGTCATGGAGTTAAGAGTACAAAATCCTCATCTTCCATAATAGCAAGTTAATAGATAATTAATAAAGTCAATAAATAAAGATGTAACAGAATATGTTTCTCTTTTTTTTTTTTTTTTTTTTTTTAAGATGGAGGTAAATACCAAAAGAAACTACTTAAAGAGTTTGGGGAGATCAACTTAGGGGTGAGGTGGAATGGGATAGGAAAATGTCACTTTTCCTTCTGAGCTCTGTATATTATTTGAAATTTTGAACTATGTGTATGTATTAATTGGATAACAAAAGAATTAATTTTTCCAAATGAGGCAGGGTAAAGATAGGGGGTTATGAACTTGAAGCAAATGGAAACAACAATTCAGTGACCTTCTAGATTTTTTCTATCATATGAAATGATTATTTTTTCTCTCTTTAAACATTGTATCTTAGGCTGTAGATTAGATCTTGAAATGAAGGACAACTGAGTCAAAATGATACATATCACAGGCAAACTACTGACCCAGACATTGTAAATCATTTCTAGGAATAGCTAGTAACTCAAATTGAATCCAAAGAACACTTCACATACAAGTACATGACAGAATGAGCTCATTTTTTATTTTAAAAAGGAGGGGTGTTCAACTGTGTATATTTTATGTGTGTGTGTGTACACATTTGGGAAGACTATAAACCCTGACTATAACATATATATACTTTTTATTTAAAATTTTATTCATGATCATATTCTTAATCACAATATATTTAATTGCAAAACAACCTGTCTTAGAATAATACAGTATGAGATGCATGTGACCAACAGTACAAATACAGTAATTATAATACTCAAATCTTAGGTTCATAGACATTTAATGTATTAGATGTGTATGCCAATTTAAAAAAAAAAAAAATCCTCTCTTGAAAACTTTATAGAAGCACTTCTCCTTTCATCAAATATAAGGCTCACGTGAGCCTATAACAAAACTTAATACTGTTCATGTGTCAAAGGACAAGGCTAAGCAATAAGTTATTCTTTTAAAAATATCTATGACCCAGAACAATTTTCTTTTTGAGTTTGAGAAGCCAAAGACTATTAAGGAATATTTAAAGGCTGAATAGAATCAACAAAGGTAAATAAGGAGTTTGGGAAGAAAGAAATAGCTCAATATTAACAATACAGTATATCTGCCAGGTTCCTGTGCTCAGCCAGATCAGTCTGAACATCTTGAAAACATGAATTTTGAGTTTAGTAAAGTGTCATACAGTATCTAGTTACATCAGATACCTGATGAAAGTGCTTTTCTGAAACTGTTTCTTCTCTTTTATATATGGACTTTAAAGAAATCCAAACAAATACTGCAATGCAGTGTTTTGAAAAACACATAAACTGCAGAAATGCCCACAATAATAAATGATATCAGGAGGTACAGTAATTGAAATGTATCAGGAGGTATAGATACAGTTAATTGAAATGGCGTGGTAATGTGAAATGTTAAAAGGAATGGTAATGTGAAAAAAAGGATGACTAGATAATTTCTACTTCCAAACCTGAAGTAAAATTACAGAATGATGAGCTCATTACTTTATGTAGCAACTAGGAATTGCTACCTTTAAAATATTCATTCTTTCAATGCTTATTTTTGGATTGCCTACTATTTAACAGGTACCATGTTTGGTGCTACACTGATGAATAAAATAAGGTTCTCTGCAAAGAAAGAAACCTTGGTCTAGGAACTACTCATTATATACTTCTTACAAATTTAGTTAAGTATGGTTTTTGGAACTAAAGGAAAAAATTTTTCCAAAAAGTTAACTTTCTAATTAAGAATGCATATGCACATAAATAGTTAAGTCAAAATTTCAGAGGCTCATAAATACTTAGAAACTCTAAATTGCTAATTGACTATTTCAGTTGATGTGATACCTGTCTCATCAACTGCCTGCATATTTTTCCCAAAGTACATTCTTAACACGCACAAATTTTTAAAACAATGAAACAAACATTTCAGCCATTCTTGCATACCTACTCTTAGTAAAATACAGAACAAGTTGCAATTTTTAATCTGGACATCGAAGACAATTTAAACCAATCATATTATTCAAGTGAAACAGATGTCCTGAATTTTGTAACACCATCAGCAAACCTGGAGAGATGCAACTGTGATTGAATGTGTGAAGCTGTTTGAATTAATCTTCATCATCTCTTTGAAGAGGTATTATCTGAACTTCTTTGGCTATCCTTTCTCCTATTGTTTTATTGCTTGAAGCAATTATTCTTCGTGACATCAAATCAAATGGTCCACCTAAAATCAAATATGGAACATGGTTATATCCTTTACAAAAATAATTCCTATAAAACTCGCATAGCAATATGTACTATGGTCAATCATAACATTTTAATACTTTCGACTATCTTTAAAAAGATCTATGTTGTCACATAACCATAATGTTTAAGCTTTGATAATACATAAATGAGTTTCTAAGCACCTTCTTATAGTAAATACTGGTTGTGGAGGGAACTGGTATCTCAATCACACTAGGCTGGAAAATGTCATCTTTTCTCTATTTCACCTTTTGTGTGTTCTATTTCTTATTTTTATTACTCTTATTACCTCTTTAATGTTTGGGAATCTATGGACAGAAAATCTGACTCCAATGCATTTTCACACCACTCTCCTTCCCATTTCCTTAATTCTTTGCTGCCTTTCTCCCAGATCACTGATGAATTATTTTAACCCAGGTTCAATCTTACTTTTAAAAATCTCACCACCAGCACAGAGGAAATATGTAGCCCCTCTAGGCTCAAGGCAGAAAGTGATGGTGGATGAAGTCCATGTTCAACCACCACCATGGTCACCATTCAAAGAACTCTTGGTACAATTCTCAGATTCAGTGACCTTCTAGACTTTTTCTATAGCCTCTCAAGAGTTCCTGATACTCATATTTGAAGAGGCTAAGCCATTTATCATTATTAATCCCATGCTACCATTAGCTTCTTATCCTTGCCTCTATCTCCCAATGTTTGTTATTTTGATTGTGTAGAAAATTACATGGCTTTTTTTGCCTTAAGAGCTGAGGTATAATATGTACCAAACATTAAAGGAAAAAACCCATATATAGAGGAAGGTCCAACAGATATGGAAAGAAAAATGCTTTACTGTCGCATAATTTTACCTGTTACATCCAAGAGTACTCCACCAGCTTCAGTCACAATAATGCCAGCACCTGCTACATCCCAGCAGTGAATTCCCATTTCATAATATGCATCTGCAACTCCAGCTGCCACAAGGCACATATTAAGAGCTGCTGTTCCAACACCTCGGATCCTAACAAATAACATTTTAAAAATAAGATAGAAAAAGAAATTATTTCAAATAAGGCATTCCTCCTTAACTTCAGTTTCTTTTAAGTGTTGACTGATGCAACAGTCATGATGCACTATATAAATGACAAAACTAATCCTTATGAAGCAATCATTTGTAATATAAACTTTAAAACAAGGATATTTTGGGGAAAAAAACTGAAGAAAATGCTATAATTCTACTATCATGGCATGCATGTATATTCATTGTGGTCTAAACCCAGGGACAAGAGCCCCACAATACAAGTAGTTTGTAGAAGGGTGAAAATGTACTCCTGGTCATCCCCAACTGCATGGGCATCAGTACACATGACCAAAGACATAACAGCACTGGTGGGCTCTGCTTAGATCTAGGCCTGCCTGGAAAGATTATTTCAGGTTTGCTTTCTCACAGTAGCTTTTCCTTGGAAATATATCAAGTTAAGGTAAGTACAGACATTACTTTATTAGCCATTATAATAATAACTGATTCAGGAAAGAATCAACAATAAATGCTAAAATGAGTGGATGAATGGTATTTACGTATCAAAGTATCTCCCTATAAGATACATAATAATTACAATGGGAAAGATAGCAAGATCATTACCAAGTGATCAAAGTTAGTATTCAATAATGGGACAAAAAGGTACCATGTGCCTCCTGATATAATGCACTAAGAAGGAAATAACAGTACTTCTGTAGCATTCCTGCCCAAAATGCATAACCCAAATCTAATCATGAGGAAACCCAACAAATTCAAGTCAACAGGCATACTATAAAATAATTACCCTACGTTTTTCAAAAATGTCTAGGTCATAAAAGATAGACTAAGCAACTGCTCCAGATTAAAAGAAATTGATGAGAAATGGCACCTAAATGCAGTGTATGATCCTGGATTAGATCTTGGATTAGAATTCTTTCAAAATACGAATTAAGTCGCTATATTAGATAATATATCAAATTTAATTGCCTGATTTTAGTAATTGTGGTTATGTTAGAGAATGTCCCTTTTATCAAAAATATACACACTGAAATGTTTAAGAAAAAGAGGTCATCATGTCTGTAAGTTACTACTTTCAAATGGGTTTTACTCAAGCTTCTTTTTTAGCTGTTTAAACCTCTGAAAATAGAGCAGTCAGGTCTGTTCACTGAGTTCCTTCACTATTTATTTTTAAAGAAATAAGGGGATTCCACATATGAGTGATAGCATATGATATGTGGAATCTAATTTTTTAAAATGGAACAAATGAACTTACTTACAAAACAGAAACAGACTTACAGATATAGAAAACAAGCCATGGTTACCAAAGGGGAGACATAGGGGGGAGGGATAAATCAGGAGCTTGGGATGAACATACACACACTGGGATGAACATACACACACTACTATATGTAAGACAGATAACCAACAAGAACCTACTGTATAGCACAGGAAACTCTACTCAATATTCTGGGATAACCTATATGAGAAAAGAATCTAAAAAAGGATGAATATATGTATATGTATAACTGAATCACTTTGCTGTACACCTGAACTAACAAAACATTGTAAATTAACTCTACCCCAATTAAATTAAAATTTAAAAAAAAAAGAAATAATGGGAAATTGATGACTAATGTGGTATTTGTTTTGTTTCTTAAAAATAAAAAAGTACTACACCTGAGTACATCCTTCATGCCAAAGCAATTTAAAAAAAAAAAAAAAGGATCAGAATTACATGATGCCCTTGATTTCAAATACATTTTACTGCCTATATTCTTACTATATATCAAATTTAAGAAAGAACTAGCAACCTCAATAAACTTCCATAGGTGTTTGACTGCTTTCCAAATATATAAACCCAAATTAACTTTAGTGGCATTTTTTAGTTTATAAATAATGGTGTATTTTCCTCCTTTTCTCAAGGGATATGTGATCGTTCATATCTCATGTCATAGAAAGAAAATATCAAGATCGTTCACAAATTATCTCTTGGTATTCTATTCAAACATAGAACCCTAGGCTGGAAGAACAATGCTATAGGCATTGTTCTTCCAGCATAGCATATAGGCTATGCTTCTGTCTACTTTTGATGTATATCAGTGGCTCTCGGTCAAGAGGTCTTTTGATCAGAAAGCATATTCTTTTATGGACAAATATTACAAAATATTATTAATTACCAAATAATTGAGGCTGTGGTCTAGATTTTGCATTTGTGTCCTGAATTCTATGTTAGTCTGTTCCCCCTATACAGCTAGGATGGTACAGAGTAAAAAAGACTATCTTCAGAATCACAAAGATTTGAGTTTGCTCCTCTGCTCAGTTGCTTAAAAACTATAATTTTGAAAAAGTTCCTTCTTCAAGTTTTAGCTTTCTTGTCATCAAAATGGAGATACCAACTTACCTTGGCTATGGCTGCAATGATTAGAAACAACAGACGTAAAGCACCAAGCAGAGGGCCTAGCATATAAAAGGGCCTCAAAAAATAGTAGCTATATTTATGAAGAAATGATTCCCTAAAGCATGATACCAGAAAACATCATTAAAGTAAACAAATACAGTGCATTTCATTAAACAAATCCCAAAAAATTACACAAAGGAAATTGACCCATAATGATTTACTTTGCCTCATAAACGTCATTTATAATTAATATATAATTATACTTCAATTTAAAATAAAAAGAGGTGGTATCTCTTGGGACAAAGTGAAGGAAAAGCAGGAGCTAAGAGTGAAAAAATTAAAGATCCTGAGAAATGAAAGAGAAACAAGACATGCCAATCCTCACCTCCCACTACCACTTAACAGAAATTCATAACAGAACCTACACAGAAGGGCAGAACTGACAGGATAAGGAGCCCTGAAACCAGAAACCTGGATCTCAAAGTGAACAGAAATAGAAAAAGTAGACACATCCACACAAATCTACTCTGAAACATCAGACATTGCTAATAAAAGTGTTTGGGGTTTTTTTGACTCATAAAGTGTCTCTGCAAAAAATTAAGCACAGAAATGAACAAAACAAAATAAAACAAGGAAAAAATAAAACAAGAGATAACTGAACTCAGAAAAGAAGTGGGAGAAAAAAGACAAAATTCTATCAGGAATGAAGACTAAATCGCAAGGTTCCCTAAAGAGAACTGATGCAAATGAAAACTTAATAAAGGGCAGTGAGGAAAAGCAATAAAAGAAAGAAGTAAAACGGGTTGGAGAGAAAGTGGTTAAAAGGGAAGAAACAAAGAAGATTTAATGTTCCTGCTGGTGTCTCTGAAGAAGAAAATGAAAACAGCAGAAGTGAACTAATATTTAAAACTAAAACTCAAGAAAACTTTCCGGGAAAAAAAAAAAAAAAAAGATATGAATCTACCTGTTATAGGGAGAAAACATCCCAGAATGAGCAATTCCAAGATATACCCTTATAAAAGTGTCAGGCATAGAAGATTAAAAGAAAAAAAATTTTCTCAGAGCCTCCAAGTAAAACATGAAATAATTTAGAAGCCAATAAGATTAAATTGGCATCAGATTTCTCATAACATACAAAGCAAGGCAACAGTGTAATAGCATTTTTTTTTTAATTTGGGTTTTTAATTAATTTATTTATTTTAGTTTTGGCTGTGTTGGGTCTTCATTGCTGCGCACGGGCTTTCTCTAGTTGCAGCGAGCAGGGGCTACTCTTTGTTGCAGTGCACAGGCTTCTCATTGCAGTGGTTTCTCTTGTTGTGGAGCAGGGGCTCCAGGCACACGGGCTTAGTTGCTCCACGGCATGTGGGATCTTCCTGGATCAGGGTTCAAACCCGTGTCCCCTGCATTGGCAGGCAGATTCTTAACCACTGTGCCACCAGGGAAACCCTGTAATAGCATTTTTAAGAAATGTACTTCAGGACTTCCCTGGTGGCGCAGTGGTTAAGAATCCGTCTGCCAACGTGGGGGACATGGGTTCGATCCGTGGTCTGGGAAGATTCACATGCCTTGGAGCAATTAAGCCTGTGCGCCACAACTACTGAGCCTGCACTCTAGAGCTCACGTGCCACAACTACTGAAGCCCGCACGCCTAGAGCCCGTGCTCTGCAACAAGAGAAGCCACCGCAGTGAGAAGCTCACACACCGCAACGAAGAGTAGCCCCCACTCACCGCAACTAGAGAAAGCCCACGAAGAAATAAATAAATAAATAAATAAATAATAAATTTCTAAAAGAAAAAAAAAGAAATGTACTTTATACTTTCTTTCACTAAGGATGTTCTATCCAGCCAAGCTGTCCTTCACGTTTCAAGACCACAGAAAAACAGTTTGGAATGTGCCAGATCTCATGGAATACTGTGTGCATGTGCCCTTCTCAAGGAATCTACTAAGAGATGAGCTTCATCTAATCTAAAGGTGATTGGTGTTAAATCAAAAACAAACAGAGACCAGCCTTGAAAATTCCCTGAGCAGACAAAACCAGTTTAGTCATGCAAACAAAGCTTAATTTAGCATATTTTGCAAAACTAACTCAACCTGGGTCATTTCTTGCTTATGCTTCTGTAAATAACAAGCAAAACTTAAGTTGTTTCTCAAGGTTGATATGAGGTAACCACTAATCAATTCCCTATAATTTAAAAAAATTCTATTATAGCCAATCACTGTGAAGAATAAATAGTCACTGCTTTCTCACTTTATAAGCTGCTTTATAACAATATATGCCTGAGCCTCATTTCATGTTTTGGTCAGGGTGATCCTGGTTTGCAAACTGTCTTTTTGGTGTGTGAATAATAAACTTTTACTAATTATACTTCAGTGATTCACTGGTTTTAATTCTGTTATTTATGAACTTTTGACACCAGGAAAACTTCATGGAAGGACTGTGAGCATTTTATAAAGTCAAAAACTAAGACCACAGGATGGAACCGTGGGTGAAAGAATATGTAATAATAATATGTCTGACAAAGTAGAAAGAACGTAACTTAAAAAACTGGATGAAAAGGGAGAGAAAAAGGGGAAAGTAGAGTAAAATCACTGAATGTTATATAGGCAACAGGTGGAAGCCAAAACGTTCTGGAGCCTTTACAGAGAGTAAATGGTCAAGTAAGAAAAGAGAATATTAAGAGCATTATAAAGAGTTTTAATATAAAAGAAACCCACTAGAATAAAATTGAACCTTTCATAAATTTCTATTTCTAAAAAGAAAAAAAGCAGAGAGGGTACACCAAATAAATACAGTAACTATAACATAATATACAAAGTAATTACAATGTAAGATAATGCAACAGAATTGAGACCAAAAAAACAGTCATATCAGTAAATGAATAAGACTAACTTTTTTATCAAAAGAAAAAAGATTTTCAAATTGATTATAAAGCAAAACTCCACTCTATGCTGTATTCAAGAGATGCACTTAAAACTCAGTGATTCAAAAGGACTAAAAATAAGCGTGGACAAAGATTTACCAGTCACAATTCTGATGTCAAAGTAGATTTCAAGTCCAAACATCAAAGTACAATACAGAGTGTACTTTTTTTTCAGTGCATATGGAAGTTCCACAAAAACTGATCATATACTGGGCACAAAGAAGACATAAAGTTCCATAATATATATTTATTACAATGTAATAAAACTACAAATTAAAAATGAAATTATAAAAGCAAAAAAAGTAATTTCCTCGTGGAAATTTAAGAACACAACTCTTGGGTGAAAAGGGAAATACAAACAGAAGTAACAAATTTTTTGAAAAATAATTGCAATGAAAACACATCAGAATCTATGGCATACATTTAAAGCAGTAATCAGATAAAAATTCATAGCCTAAATACTTACATCAATAAAAATCAAAGCATAAAAATAAATTTTCTACTTAAAAAGGAAAAAAAAAAAGGAAACAACAAAATGAACAAAAAGAAAGCATAACGATGAAAATAATAAAGCAGAGGAGAAAAACAGTAGACCAGATAAGCAAAATCCTGGTTCTTTGAAAAAACATAAAATAGATAAACCACCAAATAACTTAATCAAGATTTTTTAAAAAGAAGAAGAAAGCACAAATATACAAAATAAGAAATGATAAGGGAGAAATAACTACTGATACAGAGAGGCCAGAAATAAACTATAAGATTCTACCTTGTGTACCTCTATGCAAATAACTTGAAAACTTAGAGGAAGTGGGTAATTACTTAGGCTGTGGAAATGTTCTGGATTAAAGGTGGCAAAAGAGACATGGCAACTAAACATAATACTGACCCTAGACTGAATCTTGCACTGGAGGAAGAAAAATGCTATAAAAGACATTATTAGATCAACTGACAAAGCTATATATGTATGGATGGTGGACTAAATAAAGAGCAAATTCATGAAGTCAATAATTGTACTGTGGTTATGGAAGAGAGTACCCTTATTCCTAGGAAATAACAAACTGAAGTATTTAGGGGTAAAGAGCCATGGTAAATAATTTTTCATGGTAAATAATTTACCATGAAATAGTTCAGGGGAAAAAAGGAGTATATTTACACAAACACACACACACACACACACACATACACAGAGAGAGAGAGACAGAGACAGAGACAGAGAAAAGAAGGAATGATAAAATGATAAAGCAAATGGGGTACAATGTTAACAACAGGTGAATCTGGGTAAACTGTATACTACTGTTTCTTGTAGTTTTTTATTTCTGAAAATTTTGTTAAATTTGAAATTATTTTCAAATAAAAGTTTTAAAAATTACATTATAAAATTAGAATTACGGTACTGATCCCATGTCTATAAATTAAAAAATTCATTTCTAAAGAAAAATTCATTCCTTAGAATGTCAAATTATCTATAATGTTAACATAGAATGTTCAACTTTAGGGAGAAAGTGAAAAGAGCTTACCCATGGATGGGAAGGCAAAGAAGCCTTTCCATATTAGAAAGAATAATTCTCACAGTCTCTGGTGTTCTGGAAGAGCCCAACTCTGTCACCAAGAGTGATTTGGTAACATCTAAAAGAAAATGTTTTAAATAATCATTAGGGTTTATTAATAAGAATTCTGATAAAAAATTTGACACTTGTAACTCAGAACAAATTGGACATTTTTATTCCTCTTCCTAGTTGTATCATATTTGTTTCTAAGGCTTTAAATATTAAAATACTTATCAATTTATTATCTCTTTTAGTTATTTTATCATCATTTTTATAATCATCAAAAAGAGTCTAGCTCCTTAGACCACCCCCCCAAAAGTACAGAATATAACCAATCTGCCTGCATGCATGATACATTTAGTGGGAAACGAGCAAACACCTTACATATTTTTTTTAAAAGTGGAATTTAGAAATTAAATAATTTATATATAGATTTGAAACAAGACAAAAATTAAAATTAAATGGTAGCACTGTTGGCAGGAATGTAAATTGGTGCAGCCATTATGGAAAACAGTATGCAGGTTCCTCAAAAAACTAAAAATGGAGTTGCTGTATGATCCAGCAATCCCACTCCTGGGCATATATCCAGATAAAACTATAATTTGAAAAGATACATGCATCTCTATGTTCATGGCAGCACTATTTACAATAGCCAAGAAGCAGAAACAACCTAAATGTCCATCAACAGATTAATGGATAAAGAAGATGTGGTATATACATACAATGGAATATTACTCAGTCATAAAAAAGAATGAAATAATGCCATTTGCAGCTACATGGATGGACCTAGAGATTATGATACTAAGTGAAGTAAGTCAGAAAGAGAAAGATACCACATGATATCACTTATATGTGGAATCTAAAATATGACACAAATGAACATATCTCAGACTCAGATATAGAGAACAGACTTGTGGTTGCCAAGGGGGATGGAAGGATTGGGAGTTTGGGACTAGCAGATGCAAACTATTATATATAGAATGCATAAACAACAAGGCTTACTGTACAGCACAGGGAACTATATTCAATATCTTGTGATAAACCATAATGGAAAAGAACATGAAAAAGAATATATATATGTATAACTGAATGTTGGGTTAGTTTCTGCTATACAGCAAAGTGATTCAGTTATACATATATATGTATTCTTTTTCATATTCTTTTTCATTATGGCTTATCACAGGATACTGAATATAGTTCCCTGTGCTATCAGTAGAACCTTGTTGTTTATGCATCCTATATATAATAGTTTTATGCCTCATTTTTAATGATTCCCAACTTGAAGTGCCTTTTCCCCCTCAATTTACTAATAACTGGGCCCAGTGGCATCAGAACAAAGGAATTCTACAAAGAATTTGAGATGCAGTGGCTGAACCAATAAAACATGAATGCCATGAGGGCAGAGAGTCATTCTTACTCATCCTTCCTCCCCAGCCCCTGACAAAACACAAGCCTCAAGTGTCTTCTGCTCTATCGCACTTGCTTCCCCTGCTTCCACTACCACATCCAAAATTGCGGTCACAATTAAAAAGTACAGAGAAAACAGACACAATTTATGAATCAGTTAACATTTGGAGAGCTCTATAGGTTAACATTCAAAAACAATAGCATACGAATATATAATATCAATCACACCAAAAATTAGAGGATAAACCTACCTTCTTGGCGTGAAACCTGTAGTTTTTGACCATTACAGAAGGCACCTTTTCCTTTCCGGCCAGTATACATCTTATCCTCCATGCAACTGTATACAACTCCAAATTCCATCTGCAGAAGGAAAACAAGTTTCCTTTACCAAATCTGAGTATTCTTTCTCATTTCATCCATACTTTTTCTAAGAAAGTAACAAGAAAACCTGGTATACTAATAATGTTTTCAAAGGGCTAAACCGTGGGATATTTAAAATGCTAATTCCCAGCTTAGTCAGAGGAAAGAAGTCATCAAACCTAAACACTTGACTCCTGTCTCATCCATTTCTAAATTTAAGAGCACCCACCTTGACCTCTCTCCTTCCTGCCTCAGATGAAGACAGATCATTCCTGTTTTCTAGGGTGAATCCTTCCTCCTGTGTTATACTTCTCTGAAAACCTGCCTCATCAACTGATCCCTCCTCTCTTGGACTTTCATCCCGGTACTTCTCGCCAAATTTCTTCCTGCCTCGCAAAACCTTCAAAACATTACCTTCTCCTTTTCTCTTCACTGCCAAAGAGTGGTCTAGACTTTGCATCTCCCATTCTCTTACTACATTACAATTTGGCTTCTTCCCTGATCACGCATCTCCTGCAACTCCTTGCAAAGAGATCATCAATGCACTCTTGCTGATCAAATGCCTTCTCTGAAGATTTGGAGACTGCTGACCATCATCAGTTAATCCCATACTCTGTGTTCCTGGCAGTATTCTCCTAGTCCTACCACACTCACTGATCTGTCTTGGTGTCACATTCTCTTATGACCTTCTTCTCTGCCTAACCCCTAAAAGTTGTGTTCCCCAGGGTTTTTCATTCTTCCATTTCCCTTTTAGCTCTCTCGATTCTTACAGGTTTGTTCTTTCCAGTCCACAAATTCAACTACCTCTCTAACTGTGGCTCCCACCAACCCCATCTTCACAGGTCAGAAGCTGTGCTTCAGAACCTAGGCTTGCAGAAACCTCAACTGAGGAGGTCAAATTCACTCACTAGCTGATCACTCATGCCTCATTCCTTTCCCATTAGTCACTTCCTTCCAATTTTATATTGAAAACACTTCCTGATTTTTGGCATTTCCTCAGCCATTTTCCCCACCTCCATCTGAGTTCAGTATCACCTGTCCCTCTGGTGTGACCTCTACGTTGCTGGAATTATCAGTCACTCTGCACTTTAAAACCTCTACTGGTTTCCTACCACCTAAAAACAAAATCTAAATGTTCTGACATGGACAGGCAAGACCACAACTAACTCACCTCATTGGTTCTGCTCCTGCCATTTCCAGAGTTTTGCTCACAATGAACATCTCACCGTTCCCCACACACATCATGCTCTTCTCCAAACTGTTCTTTCTGATCAAAATGCTTTCCTTTTCTTCTTTATCTGGCAAACCCCTAATTTGCTATGACCCAACTCACATGACCAAATTCTAAGACCCCTTCCATTTAGTATGAAGATTTCCCCAAACCACTCTTGGCAGAATTGGTTACACCCTCTTCATGTTCTCATAGTATTTTTTTTTTTTCATAGTTCCACTACATATTACCTTCATCTGTTCACAGATGTAACTTTTGCACTGAACTGGGAGTTCAACAGCCCAGGGCTGATTAAACGAGAAATGCTCACCTATCTCCCTTTGAATGTTCTCACTGATTAACACAATCCTGTGCCTAAGATTTCATTTGCACTAATTTGTGTTTTTATTTTCAGAGATTTCTTAACTCTCTTGTGTACATGCTGATCAAATATATCGCAAGCCTCTTGAAGACAGTTATGTAAGATGTTAGTAAACATCATTCGTGTTTTGATCAATCAAATACCCAAACAGCACAGAAATGCAACAGGTAGAGACTGTACTCTACTGGGCTTTAGATACAGCAAGTGTTCAGGTTCCTGAACATAGTCTGCATTTTCTAACCATGTTTGGCCCCTACCACTTCCTGGTGTTTCCCTTCACAATGCCTACTAAAGCATTCCTAGCTCAAAGCACATCTCTCCCATTAAGCATTTTAGACCCTACATCAATGCCTATCTTATCTGACTCTATCATATATATAATGGTGATTAAATACTGAATCATATTTCAGTTACTTGTGTGTATTTTTTCCTTATAAAATCTTCTCAGAAAACATTACATTTTCTTCACTGGAAAAAGTATCATGACAAGTTTAACAGTTCTGGAGTTTATTTCAAAATAATGCAGCTACATAAATTGAATAGAGACAAACCTAAATTTATTATGGAGACACATTTACTCTTTCTCAGAAAATGACAGCAAGGCATTTTACCAACCATAAATTTAAACAACATACCTTTTTATTTACAACAAAGCCAATTGAAACAGCTACAAAAGGAAATCTTTAAAAAAAAAACACACACACACATAAATTTATCAAAATAGAACTTATTTTCAACAAACATGTTTTTTCATAATAAAACTGCTTACAAATTTTTTCATATGAACAGTCTTATCCCTCCTCCCCCAGAACTGTGTGTACAGTATGCAACCCTTTGTGTAAATCGTAGGGGATGGGGAGGGTAGACTATACAGAGGCATACATACAGGATGCTTCTACAGGCATGAGACATCTCTGAAAGGATTCACAAGAAGCTGATAACAATGGTCACCTCCAGAGATGGGTCCTGAGAGCTGGGGTCAGAAGTGGGAAGGCCACTTGGCACTGTATGCCATTTCATACCATTTAAATGTAGAATTCCATGAATATAGTTTCAATTTTAACCAAAATGGGATCATACTATACACTGTATTATAATCTTCTCTATGTTATATAATATTATGAGCATCTTTCAACATTAACATTCCATCACATATCGATTCTACATCTTAGCTTTATGGCTTTAACAATTCTATTAGTAAAGATACATACAGCTACGTGGTAACTTCAAATATAACAACTATGTGTCATCCCACCAAACTAGGCTACTCATTTGAACTCTCACTGGCAATTCCATCAGGCTTTCTTCTAAATATCCTGAGTTATATACTTACTTTGTATATATATTCTACATATACTTCTCAGTATATACTGAATTATATACTTACTTTGTGCCAGGCACTAGAGTAAGTTCTTATATAAATGTACAACTCATTGAGTCCCATCAACAAGCAATTCTATGAGGCAGGTACCATTAATGTGCCCATTTTATAGAATGAAAAGAAAAAACTGAGGCTTAGAAAGGTTAAGCAACTTGCTCAAGGTCACAAGTTCACACATCCTAAAACCCATACTCTTTTTAACAGATTTTTTTCTCCTGGATTGAACCCATTCTATATAGACAACAGTCCAGTATTGAGTTAGTTATTTCCTTAATTGATCTCAAAGCAGCAATGTTGCTTGCATACATTTTTATGTGATTTCAACAGTGAGAAAAAGAATGGTGAACAGGGCACTTCCCTGCACAAGGCAAGTCTACAACATTAATAGTTCATCACCTCTTCCATAGCCGATGAATATTATGCATAATACACTTATAAACTACTCTACAAATTACACAATTCTCTAAAGTATATATGTTTGTGAACAAAATATCCAACAGTCCATTCAGTTAACACACAAACAGGAATTACAATATTTAAAATTTTAAAACATACCCATGTACAAAGTTAGTTGTTCCATCAATAGGGTCAATGATCCACGTAGGGCTGTCAGTTAAAATACTTTTTTCCCCAGCTGCCACAGATTCCTCACCAATGAAACTGAAAACAAAAAAAAATAACAAACTCGGAATCTTTACATTGCTTTCAACAATTTTCAAACCTTAAGCTACCCAGGGTCTACTATAAAACATAACAAAAGTCTGTACACTACACTTTTCTATTGTTTTTCCTGCAGACTGATGAAAGTGAGAAAGTTTTACTTCCCCCAGAACAAAGTCATGTGAAAAATAACAGAATCCGAAATTCTCAAATGGAATGCCAGGATAAGTGAAGGCACACATGCTGAAAAGTGAATTTGTTGCAGATGAGAACTTACTAAGGAAATGTGGAGGTTTTAAAAATAAGTCCACAGATTCTCTCATACTCCTCTCTTCAAGAGGTAAGAGCCTGACACCCTTTGCCTTGAGTGTGAATTTGGACTTAGTGACTCGTTTCTAACCAATAGAACAAAGTGGAAGTGACAACGTACAACTTGGAAGACTCGTTCACAAAATGGCACTGAGGTTTCCATCTTATTCACTCTATTTCTTCCTCCCTCCCCTTCCCTCTGTCGCTCTGGGGGGAAGCCGGCCACCATGTTATCAGCTGCTCTGTGAGAGGCCCAGATGGTAAGGAACTGAGGGGAGCTGCCGCAGACCACCCATGAGGAACTGAAGTCACCAACAATCACATAAGTGAATGGACCCTTCAGCCCCAGTGGAGCCTGAGGTGACCCACAGTTTGATTATAACTTTACGAGACCCTGGCAAGAACAATGCAGCCAAGCTACTCCCATATTCCTGACCCTAGAAAACTCTAAGATAATAAATGTTTGCTGTCTAGAGTTGCTAAGTTTTTAGGGTAACTTGCTATACAGAAATAGATAATATACAGAACGTTAAATAAGTCAATGAGAAAGCAAATCACCCACCAAAATTACTGCGTCTACATGCTTTCCTAAAACACGCTACATAGTAAATCTCAGGTGAATTCTGTAAATGGTGTCTGAGTTCACTGGATTTCTTCTTTCCGTTGCTACTTTCTTTTTTATTTATGTCCTTTATTCAATACTGAACAGTCCTAATAATCATTATCATAATTTTCTTGTATCTCTTTTTCTCTTGGCTATAAACCTTTTCATTGAGAAGACATATATTTAGCTTTAAACATTTTTTTTCTCCTCAGTGACTAAAATACCAGGAATGGCCAATGGCATGATCACGAAGAAGTAGAGAATGACAATGTTAAACCTTTAAAATGATGACAATATTTTGGTTATATTTCTGTGCCTATAAAGAAAGCCCTGATTTTAGTATTTTCTCTCAAACTCCTTAAAGCTACCCTGACTTTAGCATCTAAAAAAGTTTGCAATATAGAGAATAAAACTGAACTTTTAAATCTTGTCTATGCCAGACACTTGTCACGTCAACTTCCCAGCATCCAAACACTCCTCTTAGTATAAAGGAATCCAAATAGCCCCTGTTCACTGCTCCCTGGAAGTGTGAGCTTAGGCAAACAACCTGAGTTCAGCTAGCAGATGTTCTTGCCCAGGATTTGTAATCTTGAGCTAATGGGTTAAAGATATCCAAAGTGAGCAGAGTCAGGAGTGAGGCTACCAGCAGCATCTGAAGCAATGGCTCCGAACCCTAACCCAATCCTAACCAGCTCTGCCTTCCTCCCTGGTTCCCACCTGAGCCCTGCTCTCAGGGCTCCTGAGCTGCCCAACACCCTCCAAATAAATTCCCGTTCAGCTTAAATTAAGTATAGTCAATTACTGAGTCTAAAATCAAAATTTCTGTCTAGTACTATTGACTCCAACCTAGATTTCACTTTTATCACAAGAAATTGAAATAAGAAATACCTGTGAGACGGATACTTTTCCTTTATGGAAGAGATAAGCATTTTTTCAACTTTTTGGTCAGTAGCAGTTACCAAATCAACTGGAGAACTTTTGATCATAATATCCATTTCATTTTTTAGGGCTTCACGAGCCATCTAAAAAAGATTTTTTGGTAAGCAAATAGGAAAAGCGTTAAGTCATTTTAAATCAAACTAAAAGATGAAATACAGAAATGGTTTGAAACATTCAATCTGTCTTAAATGATATTCTTAAATATTTCTTACCACAGTGTAAATAAAATAAATCCTTAGAGGTTATGACCTTCTGGGTATAAAATCATAGAATCTTATATCCTATTTCAGATTCACAACTGTCATCACAAAAAGTTTAATGACAAAATTAAAGTATCACTCCACTAAAGTTTAATAAAATGAAAACAAATACAGATGAATCAAAGTACATGTTTTGTTTAACAAGGCAACCACACGCTGGCTGTCCACATCCAACACATCATGGCTGAAAAGATTTCAGTTCCTACCTCTCCAGCTTGTCTTGCTAGGGTTACTGCATAATCCATGCATTCCTGCCAAGGATCAGCCATCTTCTGAACAGATTTAACACATACAAAGATGCAGCAGTTACAAATCTCTAAAAATCTTAATCATAGAATAGTTCGTTCACAAAAACACCTCAATTTGCAAAATACTTTTATTCAGGATTCACCCTCTACCTGATTCTAGAGTTCAGTTTTTTTCAGTATTCACTCACAGGTCCATTAAGAAACACTTTTTACCTAAATTACTTCACTTCTATTGTAGAAACACTTTCATAACAAAAAGTATTCTATAAAAGTGTCTCCCAAAGTGCCCATACCATACGACATTTTAAAAAACAGCATTGGTCTAGGGAATGGAGAAGAAAGGACACAAGAAATATCTTAAAAGACAGGTGCATGTTTGGGTTAAGAATAAAGTGAAAATTAGAGAAAGAACACAGGGAACACAGACAGTTTTCAGTATCTGCAGTTTTGGCATCCGTGCATTCCACTAACCACAGATAGAAATTAAAGAAGCTTTGAAGGGAAGGAGCAAATGGCACAGGTACTAATTGAATGTCAGGTAGTTCAGTACTTTATACATGTGAATTTATTTTTAATGAGGTGGTAAAGATGAAGAACTTAAAGCTCAGTGATTATAAATAATTTGCCCAAGGTTTTATTAGACAGATGACCCAGTCAGAATTCATTCGAACTCAATTCTGAATGTAAAGTCCACTGCTCTTTCTATCATAACATTCTGAGGAAAGAAAATTCCAGGACTAAAAAAATAACAATAAAGTAAAAAAGGAATTTCCCCAAGTTTCAGAGAGGGAAAAAAAAAACAACACATTTTTGTCTTCTGAACTGTCCAGCTTTCCACTGACTTCTGAAGAGAAGACTAAAATAACTCACCACTGGCTTGACCACACTCTAAAACCTGTACCCAGGACAGTGAAGCTTTACAAGCTGTCAGACTCAGAAAAATGTGGATCATTTATAAAGCAACCCTAATTTTGCCATCTTTATATCTGAGAATAACTTACACAGAGTTTCACCTTGAAGACTGGTCGGAAATCCCAATCATGGTGCTCACAGTATAGGAATGGGGAGGGGAGGGGAGGGAGGGGAAGGGAAGGGAGGACAAAGGACAGATACTTTGAGCTGTTTCTGCTGGTTGCTTCTTCTTCTTGATATGAGCATTTAAATAATTTTAAAAGGAAGCCACTTTTTGAGTTATAGGAGTAACTGCTTAGAGCACTTCAAGAATTGTTTCCAAACTTTTTTTTTTTTTTCATTCTTACTTACTCCCATTCCTTTCTTCTAGGCTTAAACAGAACTAGATGTTCTCAATAGCCAGAAACTTTGCTTAAGCCATTCATATCTCCCTCTACTAACAGCACTGATATCTCCTACCAATTTTTCCAGGCTCATTTCAAAAGCTACCCTTTCTTCTAGGGATTCTCCACCCAGAAGTCATAATCTGTTTAACCGTTCAAGAGTTATGTGCTGAATATCTATTATATGCTGTGCAATGCATCACAGTGAGGAAAAACAGGCAGAGTTCACACTTACTCTCTAGTGGGTAGTCAGATATTAATCAAAAAAAAAATCACAGACCACATGCAACATCACAAATGTAATAAAGGCTAAGCAGAAGTGCAATGAGAAGCATGTAACAGGGGAACTCTGACCTGGTCACAGGTACCAGATACGGTTTCCCTAAGAACATGGTTCAACCAAGATTTGATGGACAAGAGAATAGGTATTAATTAACTCAACTGCAGGACTCCTGGTATGTGAAGAGCAACCGAAAGGCCTAAGTGTGACAGCTCAGAGATCAAGAGAAATGGGGGAGGGGTGAGGCTGGGGGATAGTAGGGATCATCCTCAGCGAGGCCTCAGAGGTAAGATTTTGATTTGAGAGCCATGAGGAATCATTACATCGTGGCTGCTGAACAGAATGGATTAGAGGGTGAAGGGAAGAGTAGACAGTGGGGATATTTGCTTTGGGAGGTAAAGCTGAGGGCACTTAGCAATAGATTGGATATGGAGTATGAGGGAGAGGAAGAGTCTAATGATGCCCAGATATCTCACATTGGCAACTTAATGGATAATGGTGACATTTACTGAAACAGGGAGCAATAGAAAACAGCCAAATTTGGGATCTGGGTAGGAGGTGGGGAGAACAAAAGTTTAATTAGTAGAGGATGAGGAACCTTTGTGAAACCAAAAGGAGATGTCAGTTAGGCAGCTGACTGTATGGATCCTGACCTCAGAGGAGAGGTATGGCCTGCAGATACAAATATGCGAGTCATCTGAGTAGGCATCAACTGAGTCCTGAGTCTGAATGACATTCCTTAGGAGGGAACACGCCGTGAGAAGCTCAGAGGACACCCAAGCCTGGAAGACCCCATAAAACTTTGTACATCGCTCTTGGGGCACTCAGGAATGTTTTCCTTACATTTCGGTCATTTGTGTGCATGCCTTATCTTTCCAACCAGTTTTGAGTATATCTCAAAAAGGAACAGATTTTGTTCACCTTCACTTTCTCAAAGACAAACACATGAAACATTTTCAACTTCTTCTGTCCTGGTTACCACCCTCCCTGTGGTGGGAGCCATGCCACCTTCCGGCCACCTGTCCCCAGCAGCGGGACTGCGGACAGCACGGGATCGGGGGCTTACACCGGGACTACACGCCCCTGGAAGTATGCCAGGTCTCTCTGAGCTTCTTTGGAATCGGTAAAATGAAAAAGGAATTATTCTACACAAGCTGCCGCAAAGGTTCAGCGAGATCCCGGGGGCGAAACCGCTACACACGCAGGGACCGTTCCTGGTGTCACTCGGCCGTGGCTCAGGACAAAACCGCAGGGGTGAAGGCGCCCCAACTGCGGCCTCTGTCCCTGGGCGCCATCCCGCACCGCTGACCGAGCCCACCCACTCCAAACCACTCCGGAGAGCCGCCCGCGCCCGCAGTGCCGGCAGCGCCCGACGAGCCCGCCCAAGGGCTGGCGCGGGATCGCAGGAAGGAAGGTCTCACCTCGGGATGGAGGGCTTGAGGCTCGCTAGGATACCAGCCGGATCCAACGCTGGCCTCTTCCGGAGGGAGAGGAGGGTCAGGCTGGTTACGCCTCCGACAGGAAGTCCCGCCCCTGCAACCCCGCCCATGGGGCTCGGCTTCTTCTGGCCCCGCCCCACAACGCAGCACAGCCCTCCAACCCCCAACTCCCTGCCCCACCCCCAGCCCCAAGCTGCGCTGGTGATCGCTTCCTGACCCCTCCCTTTCTGCCTAGTCCTTCCAAATCTGGCCCCGTCTTTTTCGTCTGTGGTTTTTCTGACTTTCTTTCTCCTGCCTGTACATTCTTCTGTAATTTTAAAAAAATTCCTTTCCTCTATTTTGCCCATCCCTTACGTCTTCCATTCCTTCTAATTTTCCTGTTTCCCTTTATTTGTCCCTGTCTTTTATTCCATACTACTCTTTTGGCAAAACACAAACTGGAGATAGGACTCTAGCTTTGCAACTTTTATTTGTTAAAACTATGCTGGGTAAACCTACACTATATACATATTGTAGGGGTTCATAACGGAGCGTCCCCCAAATGTTCCATTTTTGCATGAGGATTATTTTGAGCTAAAGGCAACTGAGACCTGGTGAGTGCAAGAGAAAATACTCCCCCTCCCTTAACTACCTAGAAGAATTTAAACTGGAAATTTTTCTCAGAAAAGAGTTATTACTGGAGATGTGCTTTATCTAAAGGGCCCCATCTATATGGTAGGGCAAATATCTAATTACCAAACATCTGCTTTTCTTCTTATCATCCTCCTGTCCTTGGAAGCCCCAGGACCCCATCTCATTCCTTAGCTCAGGATGGCATGTAGCCCTCATTTTACTTTTCTGCCTCTGACCCTCTCATGCATGTGGGGTCTCTCTCCCCCTTATGTGTGTGGGATTTTCATATGTATAAAACTAAATTTGATTTTCTCGTGTTGAATCTGTCTCATGTCAAGTTAATTCTTAGACCAGCCAGAAGAACTTAGAAGGTTTCCTAGAGAAAAGTTTTCTTCCTCCCCAACAATATACACTATAGTAAACCTATGATAGGTAGACAGACAGACGTCTATTGGCCAGAACCAACTGCCCCTATTCTCAATAATTTATTTGGTAACCATGTAGTGAGGACTTACCATGCTTCAGGCGCTTTTGTTTTCATATGCATTATTTTACTTAAAGGTTGCAACAGTTCCATGAGAAGATATGATCAGCTTCATCATATGGACGAGGAAACTGAGGCTCAGGGAAGTTATTTATCCTCAAGTCACACAGCAAGAGCAAAGAGTAGAACACACTGACTCCAAAGTCCGTATTCAGGGAATACATGGTACGATAAGCTTGCATCACATGAAATACAAGGACTAGTCTATGGTCCTTAAAATAGTTCTGCTTCTTGAAATTCCAGGTCTGGCATCATATAGTCTTACTATTATAATGCAAAAGGCAGTGCACAGGTAAAAGATGTCCTAGCCACAACAGGATCAGGGAAGCAGGTTATTTGGCTCCTTGCATTTGCAGTGATTGGTTCTCTTAGCTTGATCAGAAGACAGGGTATTGTCACCAACGTGTTGCAAATGAGGGTTCTCGAAGATGAATGACATGAAGTGTGGGACCAATTCTCAAACCTCACAAAGAGCCAGAACTTTGTCTCCTTCTAAAGAGTGTTGCTGTAATTATCTAATTTGAACACCTCAATTTGTCTAGCAAATGATGCTTTTGTTTTCTTGATTAAAAAAAATTAAAAAACTTTAGAAATTAGCTTTTTGGTTCTTCATTGTCAGTCATCTTAAAATAAAAATCTTGCCAACTCTGTGGTGACAAGTGTTGGTTTTTAACCAAATAAAATTTTCCAGGCATTTGCAGAAATGTCATTAGAGTCCTCTTTAAGCCTCGTTTAAATAAACAAAGCTGCTAAAATCGGTGTAATCGAAGTGAAGATAGATAGAATATCTCATTCCTTCAAATTAAAACCATTTCAAGCTTCCTACCTCTAATGAGCAAGAAGTACAATCTTTTTCTAGGAGCCTCAGCTGCTACTTTACAATCGTCCTCAAGTAACTCAGGGATTTTTCAGTCCAAGGAGGTTGTTCTGCTTTCAAATGCCTGACAAAGTGAAATGAAGAATCCTGTAGTACACAGGGAGGTCTAGCGCTCCGATCTGGTTTTGGCAGTGTTGCAAACTGGTCCCACACAATCCAAAAGATTCTTGTCCAGTGCTGTGAGTGATTCAGATGGCTGCAGAGACCTCGGTACCTGGTGCATTGATCTTGGCTTCCCAAAAGGGCAATTTTTAAAGCTATAGTCACATCTGCAGCCGTTGTTCCCAACCCCAAAGACTGTCTGCTGTGCCAAGGTGGTTTGGGGTTATGGAGGGGTCAGGTTTCAGCCTCAGCCACACACTATACCAGGACAAAATCTGCTCCCTGGCGTGGTGACCAGATCACCATTCCAGACTTCCCTAATGGGGAGTTCCCTCTTGGGGGCCTTTGATATCCTTTCCTACCAGCGGACTTGCATCCATGACAGAGGTTCCAATTATGCTAAACCTCAAAATGGAAGAGAGGTAAGATCCAATGCCCCTGACACCTCCCCAGACACCTGACTATTCGTGGAGGGGTTCTGGGAAGGATGGCCTTTGTCAAGCCACAGAGTGCTCTGGTCTTCACCTACATAAGTGATAGGTGCCCTGTATTTGCATGATAAAGAGCGACCTTCATGGTGATTCCTTCCCCTGCAATCTTGGGTATCTTGCTAACTTTATTTAGTCTCTGGAGCTGACTTCTTTTAAATGGCAACTCCTTTCACTAAAAAAAAAAAAAAAAAAAATGCAGATTCCACATACCAATACTTTCTTAATTAAGTTAATTATTTAGTGGACTTTGATTAAAAATGACAAAAATTTATAAACACAAAATGCAGGTTCCTTATGGGTGGAATCTTCAGGATACCTAACAAGATTTCACGTTTTGACATAACATAGGCTGGAATTAGAGATAGAGTTTTTAGTTCTGGAAAAAAATGTACCATAGAATCATCTCTATTAAAGGTTGGAATGAAAGTTTATTTTTTTTAAAATGGCTTATCCCTCTACCTCTGGATCTTTTGTCTAATCAATCATGGCTGTGTAAAATGTGTGAAAGGAAAATCAAAATGGAGTTGGTATTGCTAAGAGAGCTCTCTAAAATGGAGCCAGGAGGCCATCGAGGAAGTGTGACTTACGCATGTCTCAGACCAAATGAAACTTTTGACCACTTATTATCTTAACACATGCATCCAGAACACTTACCCAATGTTCCAGAAACTCAAGATATTTATTGGACCCTTACCCTAAAATAACTCCTGACAGCCTTAAGGACAAATATTTCCTTTCTTGAATCAGGATCAGTCATAATTTTTGAACAATCTTGTGGCTTTTGCCTGCATAAGCTCCTGACTCTTTCTCTCCCCTGCAATACTCTTTCAGTTTTACCCGAATCTGTGTCTCCTGTCTCTCTTTGTTTTTTTAAATTTTAAAATAAATTTTTTTTTTTTTTTTTGGGCCGTGCTGCATGGCATGTGGGATCTTATTTCCTGACCAAGGATTGAACCCAGGCCCCCTTCAGTGCGGAGTCTTAACCACTGGACTGCGAGGGAAGTCCCAAATCTGTGTCTCCTGAATTGCAATTCTTAAGACTTCAAATAAAGCCTTTTGTTCTTTGCAGCCTTGATACTGATTATTGTTGGACAAATGGTTGGTATGAACTCAAGCAATTAGTTAGCCTGCTTTATGCCTCTCATTATTAAACAATAAATAAATGGCTTGAATAACTTCATCCCCATCCAAATTAGACAAATTTTCCTACATAAAAATCTCAATCTTCCATGATACATCTATAAGATAAATAAAATATATTCCAAGTTCCATTTGTACACATTCATCTGCTTTTAAAGTGCAAGATCAAACATGCAGAGAGTAACCATAATAATTATAGAGTTTACTATGTGTTAAGCATTATTCTGAGGACCTTATTAATACTAACTCATTTAATCTTCACAACAATACCATAAGGTAGGTACTATCATTATCCCCACTGTCCACATGAATTTAGGCATAGAGAGATTAAGTAACTTGACCAATGTCACCCAGTTGGTGACAGAGCTGGAACTGCAGACCCCGGCATTATCTGGCCCTAGAGTATATGATATTGACTTTCATAGACATTAATGATTAATTAATTCAATGTTTTACGAGCACCAACTCAATTAAAAGTATTGGTTAAAAACTGTAGGGAATTCAAAGAATAATATGTGGTCCCTGCCCTCAAGAAACTCATATTTTTGTTGTTGCTTTAAGTAGAAAGCAGCAGCTGTGAGTGGTTATTCTTGTCAACCTGAAACCATCGCCCTGCCCGTGGTGTTAATGTCCCAGAGTTTTATGCCAGAATTACAGGTTTAGGAGTTAAGCAAGATCTTAAACCTCAGTTGAATCTCTTCATTTTACAGATTTGAAAACTGAACTGCAGAGAAGTGTCTTGTTCGAGACCACAAAGATAAGGATAAAGAGCAACTAGAAAGGCAGTTTCTTGTCTCCCAATCAGTAAAATATGTTCATGAAAATGTACATAAGTCAAAT
The DNA here is from genome assembly GCF_965194805.1 of Balaenoptera borealis. Lineage (NCBI taxonomy): Eukaryota > Metazoa > Chordata > Mammalia > Artiodactyla > Balaenopteridae > Balaenoptera > Balaenoptera borealis. Next base: position 58,638,166 of record NC_138876.1, on the reverse strand, counting down.
TTATGCAAGCTTAGTTATATTTTAAACCCCTAAGTGGAGATTTCCATTTAAAGGAGTCAGTAGTAAAGTATTTCATGTAGGCAATTATCATTTTATAAAGTGAATAATAACCATCCATCACAATGCCAAACCAGCGCTTTGATGAGTCTTGGTATTAACATACTGGATTTGGTGAAATAAGAGAAAAAGAACTTTGGTTGTCTTATCAGCTGGCAAACTGAACAAAAATTCCCTAATACTATGATTAAGATGGTGAATAACACTGATAGGAAAATGTTCGAAGTTTTAGGCTCTATGGACTTATCAGATTAGTATTTCAAACCAACAGTAGATATATCAAGGTCAAAAGTTTAAAATCCGGTAAAATAATTATAGCAGCTAACACTTGCTGAGCATGTACTCTGTTCTAAGTACATTGTCAATAAGTTCTCATTTAATTCCTATGACAATTTGATGGAGTTTACACTATTATCTCCATTTTTTAGATAAGGAAATGGTACTACAGGATGGTTAAGTAATTTGCCTACAACTAAGGGCCTGGGAAATATGGGAAGCAGAATTATTTAGAGTGATAGTTCTCTTTCTTGATGCCCTTACTTTCTTTGGAGAGAAGTGCAAACTGGAACTAGATACTAAAAATTGCTTTTGAAAACTCAACAGTGGTGTAAAAACGAGCATACTATTCATTTGGGCCCTAGTCTGTACTTCAACACTTTATTTGAATAAGCACACAGGAAATATGCTAGATATTATGGGGAGTATCAAAATGAATATTGTTTGCATTATCATATTCTATTGTTTATATTATTATATTATACTGTTCATACTATTATATTGTACTGTTAATATTCTATTATATTGTTTACATATTATATTATGTTTATAATTTGCATGTTCAAGGATTTATAGCAAAATAGGGAGGATACGATAGGAACACAAATAGCTGTAATGCAAGTACTATGAGCATAAAAAATTGTGATGAGAATTTAGAGGAAATTTCAGTTCCCGGTAGCTAAGGGGGATTAGTCAAAGCTTCATGGCAAGGGTGGTATTTGAGCCAGGTCTGTGAGAGTGGTCAAAATCTAGACAGAGATGACGTAGTCCCCTCAGGTTGCAGGGACAGTGTGAACAAAGGCAGAGTCATGAGTTATCAAGTTATCTGTTGATTGGAGCAAAGACTGCGTGTAAAGAAGTGGGAGGGGAGATAAAACTGGAAAGCTAGGGTGAAGTCAGTGAGCAGAGCGTACAAAATGCCTCCCTAAGGAATATAGACTTTATTCAAGAGGCAAAAAGGTTTGTAGCAGGGAAAGCAGATGATCAAAGTTAGATTTTAGGAAGATTAATCTGCCAGTGCTTGGAGAGTGGACAGAGAGGCCAAAAGCCAGGTAAGAAAGGTTTAGGGAAGCAGCAATCTAGGACAGAACAAAAGTGGTAGTACTGGGAATAGAGAGGAGACTGATGAAAAGATATTACAGGAAATTGTCTGTAGGAAATAGTTTGACTATAATGAAAGAAAGAAGAGGGAAGAAAGGAGAAGAGGGGGAAGAGATGACCCTGCGCTTCAGGGTAAATGGTAACGTCTTTAGTGGGAGACGTGGACGACAGGAGGAAGTACAATTCTGAGAGCAGAAATGCTATATTTAGTTTAAGACATTGATTCCAAAGAGGAATTTACATATTCATTCACTGTGTGAGCATTTACCAAATGCCTATTATGGAAGGGCAGCCCTTCCATAAATACTCGGGATATATCATAATCACTACAGGAGGACTTTTTTTTTTTTATTGCTCTTTCCTGTTCAAGACACCATAATAAAGTATTATGTTAAAATCCAACTCTATAGAACATTTCCAAGCCAACACAGTTGAAAAGTAGTCTCCTTCCTCTGACTTCCTGTACATTTAACTGTCTGTACTATTCATTGGGTGTTCAGCACATATGATTATATGTATGTATATATTTCTCCCCTAATGTCAAGTTTTCAATCAGATCATAAGTGAGTTGAGAGCAGGCATCATTTCAGATATTCTTTGAATCTCCCACAGTACCTCATTCAGAGTAGGAAAATTCAGTAAAGCTTTAACTGTTAGACCGGGGGATTTTTCTTTCTTTTCTTTTCTATGGTAAGGATACATCTTTTCTTAGCCTTATAGAACAGAAGGATCAGTAAAATTTCACATCCAGAACACATGGCCACTGTGAAAGGAGCCACAGAAGCCAAGTCTGCATTGGACTGTGAAAAAGAAAGCTGAATAACAGCAAGGGCTAAGAAACTATTCAGTACCCCACCTTCGATAGCAACAGTTTTACAAACAGGAAGAGGCAGCATAGAAATTTTAGCAAAAAAGTACCCAAACGACAAACCCAAAGCAGGAACTAAGACACCCAGTAGAATCACTTCTAGGTTCACTGTTTTTAGAAACATTAATCCCATTCTGAAAGTCAAATAAATTCCTACAAACATTAAAATAAAACTCAGAGGTCTAATGATCCTCTCCAGGAACTTTGCTTTTTCAGGTAGTCTATGCTTGATGATTATTCCCACTGATATAGGTATAAGTATGAAAAGGAGTGTTGACATAATTTTAGAAACAGGAATATGCAAAGTACCTGATAACCCTAACATCCTACTATATATGTACGAATTGGCAGGCATCGTTATCAGGGCCAGTAACGTTGATGTGCAAGTCATCAAAATGGCCAAAGTGACATCTCCTTCTAGGAGCAGAGCAAAGAGATAGCCCCCACCCCCTCCTGGGCATGTACAGGTCATTACAAATCCAAAAGCCTGTGCCTCAGGCAATGCCAAAATCTGCGTCAAAAGGAATCCACAAAATGGCATGAGAAAAAACTGTATAACTGCCCCAAGAATTATTGGCAAAGGTCTCTTCCATATTGTTTGAAACACCTGTAATTCAATCTTACAACCAAACGCACATTTATTTAACAGTATCATTGGTAGAAAAACCATAAGGATATTTCTATCAATAAGGTTTGATGCCTGGAAAAGACTGTCTTGTCTTTGTTTGAGCACTCTGACTTTGACATTCTTTATTTCTTCAATGAGTCTTTCTTGCCTACCTTCAGAATCCCACAATTGAATGGTCAGATTTGTCTCCCCGTCTTCATCTGTCACCAGGTTTATGGTAAAGTTGGTAACATCTGATAAGGTCTTAGTCACATTCACCACTTGGAGCATTTTAGGATCTTCTAGTTGCACAAAGAGGTAGCTGGAGTTTGGCTGTTTATCTCTGTAACTTGACCTTACAACGACAGTTTCTTCAGTCTTTGTGAAAAATAGTAATTCAGTCTTTTCTATGTTCAGAAAACTGAGAAACGATTTCCTTGCTTCTCCAAGAGTCACAGACGACAAAAGCAGGACCATAAGAAGTTTTCTAATCATTTTGAAGGCTTAAATAAATTACATATGCAAAACCATTTAAATAAAGAACGTTCTTGTAAAGGTGTTCCAGTGACGGTCTGAGGTTGTTAGGTAACAGTTGTTTCTGCTAGATCAAAGTCCAGTAGGAGGGACTTTTGTATTTTTCAAACAAATACAGAGCTATCAAATGAGTGACATAACCGGTTTAACCTACAGCTATGAAATGTAAAAGTCATAGCATTTAACAGGTTCAATTTATCACAGCAGAAACCTAATCTTTATGCCTGACTTCCTCATTTCTGCCACTGGAAAAACAGCCTCCTACTTACTTGATTTTAAAACCTTAGTGTCATCTTTTTTTGAGTTCTGTTCCTTCCTAAGGAAAATCTACACTAAAAGCAGACAGGATCCAAAATTTTCAAATAGATGTTGAGGAGGCCTAGAGGTGGGTGTTACTATTTTATTCATTCAGGTCAAAATCAAATAAAAATTTACTGAACTTGTGTACTAGGGCCCTGAGCTAGGAGCTGAGTATACCACAGTAATCAAGCTAGGTGACTCTTCCCTCCTGGAGCTTAGTCTTGGTGGCTCTTTATCATTACTTAAGAAACTGCAGAGCCCAAAAATTGGCCTTGCAGAATCCTTAGGCTAGTTAGGGTTTTCCCATAACTCTAAACAGTGATGATATCAGTTAGGCAAAAACTGAAACTGTGGTGTCCTTAGGTAGAAAAAAATTTTTCTGGATGGTTACCAGATAGCTTGGCAACCTAGGGAGAGCACATAGCCAGATCCATGGCCAAAGGTACAGCCTGGTTAAGGGACCACTGCTGCTGGACGCTTGGACCCTGACACAATGGGCAATGGAAGCCCACTGACTAATTCTAATCTTTTATTCCTTCCTAGTAACACTATTCTTACTCACAGCTAGGGCAAGGATATTCAATTGACCCAACTTAGGTCATATGCCTGTCTTGGCTGCCAGGAATAAGGAAAAGAGTCAGGCTTTTTGAACTTCAACCCACAGATTCACAAACGCTTTCTGTTTCCCAAACAAGAGGAGGGGCTTCTGGTGCTAAGCAGAAAAAAAAAAAAAAAAAAAGACAAAGAACAACAACAAAAAAACCCCACTACAGTTATCTACTACTGAGCCTACAGATCTAGTAGTCTCTGATCATATAATCATTTCAGCAGATCCTTCCTGTAATCATGACACAATCTGTGTCAAATGGAACAATGACAGTTACACATTAAGTATTTTAGATCATAAAATGTTTGCTCCTCAAAAATTGTCAAAGCAATTTTTATTGGATATATTTTTACAAGTTTTTAAAAATTTGACTTATGTAGGTTAATCTTTCAAATACAATAGACTTTATAGTCCATAAATTTTATTTCCATGTACCACATTGAGAAAAACAAAATACACTACACCAATGTTGAAATAGGTACTGGAACTAATGTTTCTGTGATATTTCAGTTAAGTTCCCAGGGAACTTCCCTGGTTTAAAAAGACAAAAACAAAACAAACATAAGACAAGAACTTTATGAAACCAAAGCTATCTTTACAGTTATGTGACCAAATATCTTAATTCACAATTTTTGTCGCCCAGGTCAAAGAGGTGAGGAATGTAAATTTTACTTTCCTCAGATCCTTCCATCTGTAGCCTTTCCCCTTCTTCAGGTTCTCCAAGGCTTCTTATCTGAAAACTGCCTGGAATAAAATCTGACAAATCTGGGAAAATCTAGTAATTTATTATTCATGTGTATTTACTGGCTGATTATATGAAGCTTAAGCTCATTTGTATCATACTGTGGTTAGATATTTATCTGAATTTAAAACATTTTTCTACTTGTGGGTTTTCTGCTTATAATTCTAGTTGCCTGTGAGCAGGTAGAAAGATTCTAAGGAGGGGTGGGGAGAGCCAACCCTAGAATTATATTAAGCAGACTCAACTGAAAGCCCTAAAAGAAAGCCTGAGAAAGATGTCTGATTTCAGAGTAATTTGGAAACGAGACACTGGGGGGACTTCCTCTCTTGCCCACAATCTTGTTCCCTTTAGGAGACTTCTCAGGCCGGAGCCCCCGTCCATAGAGCCTCCAAGAATGCTGGCACCTGTGTCTCTTACAGACTAGTTTGCTCCACTATCTGGGACCAGATGACATAAGTCCTTCCCTCCACGCTGCTTTGTCTCTTTTCTAATCATTGACAGGACCTCTTCTTTAGTCTCCTTAAGTGTAGCTCAATCTCTGCCCGCCTTACTTCCCTTCTTTTCAACCCGCATTGGTATTTTTTCCGGTATATTTAGCTTCAGTTCAATTCATGAGACATGTGTTGGTCATCTACCATGTGCAAGTAATTATGCAGATGCTAAGGTATTTGTATTAAAACTTTCTGGTATCTGGGAATATATTTAAAGATTATTTCTACTTCTGGTCTTATGGTTTCTGATAAAAGAGCTATTAGAACATAGCTATACTTACTATATATTCATTGGCACTTGCCACACTGCTTTGTATTATAGCTTTAAGTAGGTATACATCTCTTCATTGTATCCACCATGGCAGTTAGAATCAAATCCTTACATTTAGTAGGTACTTGAATAACTAGGTTAATAAATGAATGTATAAGCAGCTGATAGAAGTCAGAAGTTATCTCCATTCACTGCATGAAAATAATATGAAGAAAGAATTAGAGAGGAAATAAACATTGTGAGTTTATTCCTTTAATTAAACCTAAGCCACTATCCCTGTCTATCGCAAAGTAGGAAAGGGACAAATAACAAACAGAAATAACTTCTATTTCTTCTCTATAGTAGTACTTTGTTGAGTATAGATAGAATACATCAGTCAGGAGCATTAATTTCAATGTGTTGGTAAAATGTAGTTACTTTTGGCATGTGTTTTGCTTTGTTATATATATAAAGGACTTGTAATGTAGTTTAACTATCCCCTCTTTCTTCTTATCTGTACTATATGATACAGACAAAATGGTGAATCCTACTGGACAGGGTTTTTTATCAGAGATATGCCCCAAAGCACTTAGGTGACAACAAAAAAATAATTTTCCCTTCCTAGGCCTGAGATTCCTCATCCACAAAATTTGAAGAGTGAGTGAGATGACCTCTAAGTTTCTATGATTTATGTATACACATCAATTTATACATCATGATGTAGGTAGATACTAAGGCCCCAAGCTGGTAGGCTTGGTCATGTGTCTTGCTTAAAGCAAAAGTGATGGGGCTTCCCTGGTGGCACAGTGGTTGAGAATCTGCCTGCCAATGCAGGGGACACGGGTTCGAGCCCTGGTCTGGGAAGATCCCACATGCCGCGGAGCAACTGGGCCCGTGAGCCACAACTACTGAGCCTGCGCGTCTGGAGCCTGTGCTCCGCAACAGGAGAGGCCGCGACGGTGAGAGGCTCGCGCACCGCGATGAAGAGTGGCCCCCGCTCGCCGCAACTAGAGAAAGCCCTCGCACAGAAACGAAGCCCCAACACAGCCAAAAATAAATAAATAAATAAAGTGTAAAATTAAAAAAAAAAAAAAAAGCAAAAGTGATGCATGTTATCTTCTAAGAGCCATCTCTTTCTTCTGCCATAAGAATGGCAATGTCCCCAAAAGGGGTCATTCCTTCATATTAGATTCTGGAGTAAAGATAACATGGAGCAGAGTCACAACCAATCAAAGCCGACATTAACCAAATGAGAAATATACCTTTGTTGTTGTTATTACAGCATAACCTAATAAATGTTAATTAGATAAGAGAATTTGCTAAATGTCAGTTCATAGTTAAACTTGAAAACACAAAAATTCAAATCCAATTTAATGGAAGACTGATAATGTAAATTATGATATAATGGAAATAAAAAGCAAGTTTCAAAAATAAAAAATACATAGTATTTGTAGTAAAAGAATTTGATTAACATTGAATTTTCCTCATGATTTCTAGCTTGACTCCCTGAATGACTATTCCAAGTACGAATCAACATTTTTTAAAAACTGTTCTTCATCATTCAAATATTCCAAGATAATATTTCCACCATTGTATAAAGGACAATCGTCCTTAGCAATCCAGGTTTCCAAAATATGATCCAAGGGTAAGGCTTCTCCTGAGGTACTGTGACATAACCTCAATTTCTGTTAAGAGAGAGATACATCATAATGTAATAAACGTGCTTTATAGAGTATTCTAAAACTTTTAGGGAAAAAGTTATAACCTGTTGTTACCTTAGGTGTTAATTTGTTATTGTCATTTTTAAGACTGGCTAAAGAAGCTGCAAAGTCTATGACCCTTCCAATGCTCCACTGCTGGCAAAAGAACATTGGCTTACTCTTCTCTTTGCTCCCCTTAGGTAAGAAAACCTCAAAGTAAATTCTTTCCGTCTGTAAAAATAAAAAGTTAAAATACAGATTATATACATGAAATGGACATCTGTTTTTGTCTGGTGACATTTCTTCCTCTCTTCTCCTGGTCAGAGAAGGATTACCCTCTAATGATACAACTTCTAGTGGGAATACAATCACAGAACCCCAGCATCCACCTAAATGCATGGGCAGAGGATCTAAGACCCTAGTCAGGATGATCTATGCAAAAATAGGCACGTGACCTACATTAGGCCAATCAAGGTCCTTTCCTGGGATCTTACATTCAAAACCTGGGGGCAGGGAGGAGCAATATTTTTCCAGAGTTTTTTTTAAGTCTTGCTGAATTAAACCTGAGGTTGCCTGCAGCTATCCTCTATGCCTCTCAGCCATTCCTGAACCAATGTGGAAAAGTTTCCTCAAATGAAAAACAGTGAGTCTAACTCACAGAGAAGTCAAGGAAACAGATGGCCTCTTTCAACAGCATTTGAGCCCTGGAATTCAGTCATCCCTTGAGACCAGATCAATGGTCCCCATTATGTGAGAAAAAGAAAAATTGTTTTGAGTAAGCTAGTTGGTTTCTGTCAAGTTTCTGTCACTTACAATTAAAAGATTCCTGAGACATATAACATTTCTTTTCACCTGAGAGATCTCACTACATATTTAGAGATAGTAGGGCTTTCGAAAAAAAAGAAACGTAAAAAAAAAAAAGTTAGACAAGCACCATATCAACAAAAGAGAAAGATTCAGAAATCTGGAGATGGTTCCTCCAGTATTCTATACCCTATATGCTTCTTTTATATTGTACTTTCTTGCAAAATTAACAAATGCAGGAAACAAGAAAAGGAACAAAGGTAGTGGCTTCTGATTTTCCCTTCTTCCGAATATCACTTTAAAGAAGTGCTGGCTTTACAGACCAATTCCTGCTATAGTAAATATTTTAGCATAACTGGAGGATCCCTAAATTGTAGGGAAAGATCACAATTATTCTAAGAAATAATAGATTCAACACAATTTCTATCTCAGCACTAAGGAATTTAGATTTGTTAGAGACCAGTGGAGTGCATTATTACAGAGAACAAGTATTAAAAGAAAAATAAGAAATCATTGGAAATTCAAGCTTTGGGCCAACTCTATAACCTCATAGCCCTTGCTCCAAAAACACAGCAACAAGAGCATTAATCTGAAAAGAGAAATTTAAAAAGATATATCCTCACCTAAAAGTAAAAAAATAAATATGTCTGAGGATCCAAAAATGAAACAGAAAGGCAAAGTGACAGTAGGCAGGCTGAGCCACAGGCTTTCAGGGCTCCAGAAGAGGAAGAGGTAGCAAGAGCTCAGCTTTTAGGTTAACGGGAAATAACAGTGCCACATGGTGATGGGGCACCTACGTCCAGCTCACTGATTGAAAGCAGGGGCTTGTGTGGGATGTGCACTCCAGGAAAGGAGGCTTAAGAAATTACTGCTGAATGTTGATGTAGGCTATTGCTTACAAAAACCGATATATAGGGCTTCCCTGGTGGTGCAGTGGTTGAGAGTCCGCCTGCCAGTGCAGGGGACACAGGTTTGAGCCCTGGTCTGGGAAGATCCCACATGCCGTGGAGCAACTGGGCCCGTGAGCCATAACTACTGAGCCTGCGTGTCTGGAGCCTGTGCTCCGCAACAAGAGAGGCCGCGATAGTGAGAGGCCCGCGCACCGTGATGAAGAGTGACCCCCGCTTGCCACAACTAGAGAAAGCCCTCACACAGAAACGGAGACCCAACACAGCCATAAATAAATAAATAAATAAATAAGACTTTCTCTTTATTTCACTGTCTTTATTAAAAAACAAAACAAAACAAAACAAATCCATACCTAGCAACATTGCACTGAAACTGGAAAATATCACAGATAAAATCTTAAAAGCTACACATGCACAAAAAGAAAGACAAATTACCCATAAAGCAACAAGAATAAGATCTACAGCACAAGTTTCCTGAACAATAGACAAAAGAAGCCAATGAATAGTATATTCAGAGTTGAGAGAATCTAACAGATAATCCAGCTCAAGTGAGGGAAAATAAGGGCAGTTTCAGACAAACAAAAGACTGAAAGAGTTTACCAACAAAGACTCTTAACGAATGAACTGCCAAAGAATGGCGTTTAGCCAAAATAAAAGTGAGTCTTAAGGAAAAAAGAAACTCAAAAAATATATTGGTAAATTCAAATAGCAAGTGACTTAAAAATAATCATGTGTGAACAAAGATGATGGGATGGAAGATATTCAACTACATAAAGCATGTCAAACTCTTTGTCTTATTCAAGAGGATACAATACCAAGTAACTTTAGATTTTGAGAGAAGAATTGGTATTTAATTATACACGTTAAAAATTTTAAATGTTAAGCACATGCCTGTTATCACTATTATTACAAAACATTATATTGAAGATTATAGACAATGTAATACAAGAAAACAAAATAACTAGTATAATTATTGAAAAATAAAAACTAAAGCTACTTGTCAGTGGGATGTGATTGTATACCTAGGAAACCAAAGGGAAAAAAAAAACTTCTAAAATAAATAGAAGAATTTGGCGATGTGATTGAATAAGATGAATATACAGAATTCAAGACCTTTTTCTTCTATATTAACAGTAAGTACTAGGAATAGAGATAAAGGGAAATATTCTGTTCACAAAAGAAAGAAAACCCATAAGATAATTAGAGATGAAAATAAGCAAGGAATAATACGACTTAAATGAAGAAAAATATAAAATGTTACAGAAGGCAATAAAACATGATCTAAAAGAGAAGACATAAAGTTCTTAGGAAGACAATGTCATAAAAATGTCATTTCTCTCAAAACTAATATATATCATAAAATGGGAATTCAGAGAATCCTTCAGGAATGATCCTCAGTCAGGACTTGTTAATAGATGCTGCTGGGAAGTTGAATTTTACTTCACCCAACTTCACAGAAATCACTTGATAATGCATCAAGGCGGTTTTGCCTCAGTTACTTGCACCTGGTGGGTAGGGAAGGAGCCAGAATCCCCAGAATCAAAAGGAAGAGGCCAACTGGGTATAAAATCCTCCTGAGAATGGCAAATCAGTCTTCTCATAAATGGCAGATTTCTCACTTCTGGTAGGCACTATTATTCACAGCCAACATCCTTGTGGGAAACTTTGAAAGATATGAGAAGCCACATTTCTGCCTAAAACCATGCTGTGTTCTCTCTTGCTTTTTATAATGATTTCTTTCAGTTTCTCCATTTTGACCTTTAAAGAGGCTACATTCTTTAACAGTATCTGCTGGAGTCTGTCACTTACAACCTTGCCCCATTATGACAACCATGAAAATCCCAAGAGAGATTAAAAAAAAAAAATTGTATAAGATAATCACAAGGTTCATATGGATGGATAAAGCAAAAAAAAAAAAAAAAGAACTGCTAAGAAAAACTATGGAAAAATATGGATGGGACTTACATTATCATATATTAGAACATTCTATAAAGTTATTACATCAAATCAACTTGGTATTAACATATGAACAAAAAATAGATGAATGGAATAGGATAGGAAATCCAAAAACCGATCTAGTAAAAATAAATTTTAAACTTATCATGAAGGTGATATTTGGTATTTCAATTCAATAAGACAAAGATGAATTATTTAGTTGGTTGGCAGAAACTAGCTAAACAACTGGAAGAAAATAAAATTGGGTCCTTAGCTCATATCATATGCTAAAATCAAATTCCAGAACTATTAAAGACAGATGAAAAAAAAAATGAAAACCCTAAGAAAACCAAAACAGAAATGAAAGACAGACCTTAGAAAAATTTAGAACCCTGATATGTCAATGAGATACCTAAGTAAAATCAAGATGTTTGACAGATTTTGAAAAAAGATTCCAAAGCAGATTGATTATAGATAAAGGATTAATATCCATTCTACTCCAAGAGTTTCCATAGTTGACCAAGCAAAATATAAATGAAATAAAAATAAAAATAACAACCTAAAAGAAAAATGATCAAAGGATATGCATGGGCAATTCAAGGAAGAGCAATCATACATGGCCAATGAACATAACAAAAGATGCTCAAACTGAACAGTGGTCAAGGAAGTGCAAAGTAAAGCAATTAGGAAATATCTTTTCACAGCCATTAGACTGGAATACATTTAAAAAGATAAACAACTACTGGAAACCATCGGAGGGGAAAGGTACTCTCATGTATGGCCACAAGAGGCAGTATAGTAATAAACAGGGTAGAATGGCAGGCTCTGACCACGTGAGTGATCTTAACAGCACTTCACTTCAGATTACTAATCTGTGAAATGAGGATAATAATATATTACATGACAGTCATGATTATTAAGGGAGGTAAAAAATCTAGAGCCACAAAACAATGCTTGGCATAGTGCAATCAGTCAATAAAAGTTGACTATTACAATTACTGATGGTAGAAATGTAAATTGTTTCAACTTCTTTGTAAAGCAGCTTGGCAACATCTATTAAGATTTAAAATACACATACCCTTTGACCCAGAAAACATACTCCAGGGAATTTATCTCACAGAAATAGGAAACCAGAAATAGGAAAATTCTTAGCACAGTCGCCAGAACTGGAAACGAAGTGAATGTTCAATAGGAAAATGGTGACATAAGTCACAGTATATCCACACCACTTGGAAAGCTATCCAAGCTTTTAAAGAAAATGATTTAGAACCATACCAGTTCCCTTGGGGGAATCTGTTAGGCATTCATGAGAAGAATATATAGAGATAAAAGGATATATTATCTACCTGAAACAGGCTTTATTTTTATCCATAGGCTTAATCACTATCTGAAATTGTAGTATATATTTAATAGCTGTCTCATCCTACTGGAATATAAACTTCATACGGGCAGGGACTTTGTTTCACCTACTGTTGTATCCCCAGGTTTGTTTTACCTACTGTTGTATCCCCAGGACCTGATATATAGCACGTATTCAAAAAAAGTGCTAACTAAATGAATATCATGCCATTTTTATGAAATAATGACCCTAAAACACTCTTTATGTCTTTGTATGCATATATCAATAGCCATTTTCATTTATGTAAAATTATACACATGTATATGCACACATATACATGGGTGCATATATATATAAATAATATATGTCAGTACATATATGTATAAACACACACAAATACTAATGATACAGGGGAAAAAGTTCTATCTATAGACCTGCATGCTCCATGATAAAGTGTTAGGTGTGTTGAGAACATGGTTTCTGAGGCAGTCTCCCTGGTTTCAATTCACAGCTCTCCACTTACTAGCTGTGTTACTACCAAGTTACTTAACCTTTTTGTGCCTCAGTTTTCTTGTCTATTAGGCAGAGATGATAGTACATATTTCACAAGCCTGTTGCGAGGATAAAATGTGATAGAAGAGGGCCTGGAACAAAGTTAGTGCTATAGAAGTTTTTGCTATTATGTTTTAAGTAATAAAAGAATTGCAAAGTAATGTGAATAATATTATTGGATACTTTAGAGCAGGTCTTCTCAACTATGTCACTATTGACATTTTAGACCAGAAAATTCTTTCCTGTGGGTGCTGTCCTATACACTGTGGGACATTTAGCAGCATCCCTGGCCTCTACCCACTAGATACCAGCAGCACCCCCATGCCCAGTTGTGACAACTGAAAGTGTCTCCAGACATTGCCAGATGTCCCCAAGGGGGCAAAACCATCCTCAGTTGAGATGGACATGAGCACAGGAGGGTGTGTTTAGTTTTTTTCCTTTATACAGTTTTTAAAAGTTACCCTTGTTGAAAGTATGTATCTTTATAATTTTAAAAACAAATAAAGAAGTTTTCAAAAAAGAAATATTAAGGATAATCAAAGAAGAAGACTATAATCAATGGTTTCTAAACCAGCAGAATGAAAGGGAATACAGAAAATTCAGTCGATACAAAAAAATGACTGGAGAGAAATAAATAATAAAAGGAAAAGGATGATGAGCAAAGAACATAAGATGGAAGAAATACATTCAAATACATGTGATCGTAATAAATATAAATGGGTTCAACTCACCTATAAAAGAAAGATACTATCAAATTGGATTAAAAAAACAAAGTCCAGCTACATGCTGCTTACAAGAAACACCCTAAAAATAAAACAACAAGAAAAGTTGAATATAAAGGCATAAAGACATAATAGTTAACTATTTATCAAAAGAAAGGTAATGAAACAATATTATTATAATTCAAAACTGGATTTAAGGCAAAATTCATAAAGAAGACATAACGATGAAGAAATTCAATGTATCTGATAATACACAACTCAGCAAAACTATTAGAGTTACAGGAATAAAAAACCTGACAAAACCACAGCTACAGTGGGATTTTGATACCATCTATTTCAGAAACTGATAGATCAAGCCAACCAAAAATTAGTAAGCATGCACACACATATACATATGGATAGAGAGAGAATGCAAATGAAATAACAAACAGGACAAAATGTAAATAACTGGTACATTTGGGTAACAAATATGAAAATATTCTTTGTACTATTCTTGCAACTTTTCAGTTTGAAGCTGTATCAAAATAAAGTTACCAAAAAAAAAAAAAAAATACACCTAACAAGTAGGTTGAAATAAGCAAGTTCATTATTCAGTGTGAGAAGTTAGAAAAAGAACATCAGAGAGAATCTAAACAAAGCAGAAAAAAAGAAATAATAATATAAGAGCAAAATTAGTGAAGCAGGAAGCAAAGAAACAATAGAGAGGTCAATAAAACCAAAACATGGTTCTTTGAAAAAACTAAAATATAAATTAAAAAAGTAAACACAAACCTCTAGCAAGACTGTTCAAGGGGAAATCAAAGAAAAGTACGAATGAAAAATATTAAGAATGACCAAAGAAAGACACAATAGAGATTTGGGAACATAAGAAAATAAGTTGAACAACTTTATAACAATAAACTGAAAGATCTACATGAAACAGAAATTTTTAAGAAAGATGTTATTTACCAAAATATATTTCAGAAGACATAGATTATCCAAATAAGCCAAGAACTATTTAATACATTAAAACAGTATTCAAAATTCTCCCCTCAAAAAAAGGCAACAAATCTGAAAGTTATAACAACCATTACCAAACCTTCAAGAACAAATAATACCCAACTATTTCAAAGAACAGAAGAGGGAAAGCTACTCAACTAATTTTATTTTTTGGCTAATAATGTGAAGACAAAACACTAAATAATATATTAGTAAATCAGTTTAGCAGCACATTTTCAAAGAATTATATATCAGAGTCAACTGGTTTATCCCAGAATATGTGGGTGATTCACAACAAAAAAAATTTATCAATGTAATTTACCACATTGATAAGGAAAAAAAACTCGACATAATCATCTTACTAGATGGAGGGAAAAAAATTATAGCAAAATTTAATACCTATTCTTGATATAAATTCCTAGAAAACTAGGAATAGAAAAATATTGTTAACCTAAGGAAGGCTACTATCAAAAATCTACAGCAAATATAATATTTAATGATGAAACTTTAGAATAATTTGCATTAAAAGTCAGAAATATGATGAAAATGCCTGCTATCACTCATATTATTCAACGTTGTTGTGGCGATTTCAGCCAATGCACTAACACAAACAATAATAATGAGAAGGTGGAAGAGCAAGAGAAAGCAAATTTGAAAAAAAAACAAAAACAACTCACAAAACTGTCATTTGCAGAAGATGTGACTGCACAGAAAACAAGCCAGGAAATCTGTAAACTATGGGAACTATTAGAGTTTATTTGTTGGATGGAAGGACACTATACAACAACTAGGAATAAACAATTAGAAAAATGTTAATTTTAAAAAATTACCATTTAAAATGGCAGCAAAAATTATGAAAAGCCTAAGAATAAACCTAAGAAAAGACATAAAATATGTATGGTAAGCGTTATAGGATGTTCCTTAAAGACAAGAAGACCTAAAAAAAGTTGGATAGAGATGGAGATGGAGATGAATGGGAAGAGTGAAATTTTAAAGATGTCAACTGTCTCTAATTTTAAATTCAGTACAATTTCTATCAAAATCACCATTTCACAGAACAGGACAAAGTGATCCTGAAATTTTTACAAAAGAATAAATGGCCAAGAATAGACAGAGTTGAAAGCAAAGAATGAGGTGGAGAGTCTTGTCCTACTTATTATAAAGCTATTATAATTAAGACAGTTTGATATTAATGCAAAGAGAGACAAACAGACCAAAGGAACTGAATTGAGATCCCCAGACTAGTCCCACATATACAAAACAATCTGGTGTATGACAGAAATGTCATTACAAGAATGAACGCTTCAATACCTTATGTTACAATGATAGGTAACCCATTGGGTGGGAGGAGAAGGAAGAAATCTCTGCCTCTACTTACTTACAATTAAATTCCAGATGGAATGAAGAGCTAAACAACAATATAAAATAAAACTTTTAAAGGAAAATGTAAGAAAATAACTTATTTTTAAAAGTACAATCTTAATGAAATCATTAATAAATTTGAGTGTATTAAAATTTAAGAAGTCTGAATTACTAAAGAGATCAAAAGCAAAGTGAAGACAAGCCACAGACTGAGAGATTTGTGCAACATACTTAATCAAAAAAAGATTAGAATTCAGAATATATAGACTCTTATAAACCTTTCTAAAAGTTCCACAACCCAACAGAAAACATGGGCAAAGGATATGAACAAATAATTCACAAAAGAAAGCCCAATATCCAATAAACATATGCAAAGTAGCTGAACCTCACTAGCCACAGGGAAATTCAACTTTAAACCTCACTGAAGTATCATTTCACATCTATCAGATTGGTAACAATGAATAATACCCTACAGTGGCAAGAAACACTGAAACTCTCAGACACTACAAGGAGATAAATCTGTACAACTACTTAAAATAAAAAGTTGACAAGGAGGGGAGAAGGCAAGATGGCGGTGTGGGAAGACGTGGAGTTAGCATCTCCCCACAACTAGGGCACCTGTCAGCCACTGGTGGGGGACTTTAACCCCCAAGGAGATGGGAGGAACCCCAGAGTGAACCGGTAGGATGTAGGGGGACCGAGGTGGGAGGAGAAGTGGAGGCCAGACAAGACTGGCACGCCTGAGGCCAGGAAAATCAGGAGAGGCAGGTGAGAGAGACTCTCCGGGAAGAGCAGGAGAGGAGCAGAGGGCGATCGCCTGGCCCACGGGGGCCGGGGAGCCTGCTGAGCTCCCAAGCCGGTCCCCCTCGCCCCACACACAAAGCCCCATCCAGGCCATGAGGGTCCTGGGGGCATAGGAGGGAGGCTGGGGAGATCAGGAGTGGCAGGCGGGAGGGGCCATCAAGGAGGAGGGGGAGAGGAGCAGAGGGCAATTGTCCTGCCCACTCGGGAACAGGGAGCCTCTGAACTCCCAGGCCGGTCCCCTGCCCTCCAAACCTCCCTCCAGGCCACGTGGGTCCTTGAGGGCATAGGAGGGAGGCCAGGGAGATCAGGAGAGGCAGGTGGAAGGGGGCCCTCTGGGAGGAGCGGGAGAGAAACAGAGGGCAACTGCCCCGCCCACTCACCTGCTGAGCTCCCAGGCCGATCCCCTGCTCTCCAAGTCCACTACAGGCTGCGTGGGTCCTTGGGGGCATAGGAGGGAGGCCAGGGAGATCAGGAGAGGCAGGCGGAAGGGGCCCTCCCAGACCCCAGACCGGAGGAGCAGGAGAGGAAAGGAGGGCGTCTGTCCTGCCCACTCGAGCCCAGGAAGCCTGCTGGGCTCCCAGGTGAGGTCCCCTGCTCTCTAAGACCAGGAGTGGGGGGCACGCCTGGGTCCCTTCTGTTCCTTGAGCCTAAGCCCCACCCCTCAAAGCCCCCAGGGCCTTTTCCAGCCCTGTGGGATCTGAGCATTGGCCCCGCCCACCACCCAAACCTCATCCTTGCTTAGGCCCCACTCTCCACAGCCAAGGCCTTCCCCCCTCCTTTTTTTTTTTCTTTTCCCTCCTCTTTTTTACTACTGTGGTACTGATGTACCTTCCAGTTGTTGATTCATCTATATTTTTATTTTTACATTCTTTCTAACATATCTGTTAGTTTCCTAATCTAATTTTATTTTTTAGTTTGTTATTGTTCTCTCTTTTTTTTTTTGCCAACACACGTGGCTTGTGGGATCTTGATTTGCAAGCACGGGGTTGGGCGGAAGCTCCTGCAGTGGGAGCTCCGAGTCTGGACCACTGGACTAACAGAGAACCTCAGACCTGAGGGAATATTCATCGGAGTGAGGGCTCACAGAGTTCCTCATCTCAGCACCAAGACCCAGCTCTATCCAATAGCCTACAAACTCCAGTGTTGGAAGCCTCAGACCAAACAACCAGTAAAACTGGAACACAATCCCACTCATTAAAAAAAAAAACATGAGATAGCAAAAAAATACATCACAGATGAAGGAGCAAGGTAAAAACCTACAAGACCAAATAAATGAAGAAAAAACAGGCAATCTACCTGAAAAAGAATTCAGAGTAATGATAGTAAAGATGATCCAGAATCTCGGAAATAGAATGGAAGCACGGATTGAGAAAATACAAGAACTGTTTAACAAAGATCTAGAAGAACTAAAGAACGAACAAACAGAGATGAATAACACAATAACTGAAATGAAAAATACACTAGAAGGAATCAATAACAGAATAACAGAGGCAGAAGAACAAATAAGTGAGCTGGAAGACAAAATGGTGAAAATAACTGCCGAGGAGCAGAATAAAGAAAAAAGAATGAAAAGAATTGAAGACAATCTCAGAGACCTCTGGGACAATACTAAACACACCAACATTCAAATTATAGGGGCCCCAGAAGACGAAGAGAAAAAGAAAGGGTCTGAGAAAGTATTCAAGGAGATTATAGTGGAAAACTTCCCTAACATGGGAAATGATATAGTCACCCAAGTCCAGGAAGCACAGAGTCCCATATAGGATAAACCCTAAGAAAAACACACCAAGACACATATTAATCAAACTAACAAAAATTAAATTCAAAGAAAAAATATTAAAAGTAGCAAGGGAAAAACAAAAAATAACATACAAAGGAATCCCCATAAGGTTATCAGCTGAGTTTTCAGTGGAAACTCTGCAGGCCAGAAGGGAGTGGCAGGATATAATTAAAATGATGAAAGAGAAAAACCTACAACAAAGATTACTCTACCCAGGAAGGATCTCATTCAGATTCAATGGAGAAGTCAAAAGCTTTTCAGACAAACAAAAGTTAAGAGAATTCAGCACCACCAAGCCAGCTTTACAACAAATGCTAAAGAAACTTCTCTAAGCGGAAAACACAAGAGAAGAAAAGTACCCACAAAAACAAACCCAAAACAATTAAGAAAATGGTAATAGGTACATACATATCGATAAGAATCTTAAATGTAAATGGATTAAATGCCCCAACCAAAAGACACAAACTGGCTGAATGGATGCAAAAACAAGACCCATATATATGCTGTCTACAAGAGACCCACTTCAGACCTAGGAACACATACAGACTGAAAGTGAAGGGATGGAAAAAGATATTCCATGCAAATGGAATTCAAAAGAAAGCTGGAGTAGCAATACTCGTATCAGATAAAATAGACCTTAAAATAAAGACTGAGAGATAAGGAGGCACACTACCTAATTATCAAAGGATCAATCCAAGATGAAGATATAACAATTATAAATGTTTATGCACCCAACACAGAAGCACCTCAATACAAAGGCAAATGCTACAACCATGAAAGGAGAAATTGACAGTAACACAACAATAGTACGGGACTTCAACACCCCATTTACACCAATGGACAGATCACCCAAACAGAAAATAAATAAGGAAACACAAGCTTTAAATGACACAATAGACCAGATGGATCTAATTGATATTTATAGAACATTCCACTCAAAAGTGGCAAAATACACTTTCTTCTCAACTGCACATGGAATATTCTCCAGGATAGATCACATCTTGGGTCACAAATCAAGCCTCGGAAAATTTAAGAAAACTGAAATCGTAACAAGCATCTTTTCTGACTACAATGCTATTATGACACTGGGAATCAATTATAGCAAAAAAACTGTAAAAAACAGAAATACATGGAAGCTAAACAGTGTGCTACTAAATAACCAAGAGATCACTGAAGAAAAAATTAAAAAATACATAGAAACAAATGACAACAAAAACACAATGACCCAAAACCTACGTGACACAGCAAAAGCAGTTCTAAGAGGGAAGTTTATAGCAATTCAATCTCACCTCAAGAAACAAGAAAAATCTCAAATAAACAATCTAATCCTACACTTAAAACAACTAGAGAAAGAAGAACAAAGAAAACCCAAAGTCAGTAGAAGGAAAGAAATCATAAAGATCAGAGCAGAAATAAATGAAATAGAAATGAAGAAAACAATAGCAAAGATCAATAAAACTAAAAGCTGGTTCTTTGAGAAGATAAACAAAATTGATAAACCCTTAGCCAGACTTATCAAGAAAAACAGAGAGAGGACGCAAATCAATAAAATTAGAAATGAAAAAGGAGAAATCACAACTGACAGTGCAGAAATACAAAGGTTTATAAGAGACTACAACGAACAACTATATGCCAATAAAATGGACAACCATGAAGAAATGGACAAATTCCTGGAAAGGTACAATTTTCGAAGACTGAACCAGGAAGAATTAGAAAATATAAACAGACCTATCACAAGTAATGAAATTGAAACCATAATTAAAAATCTTCCAACAGGGCTTCCCTGGTGGAGCAGTGGTTAAGAATCCACCTGCCAATGCAGGGGGCACGGGTTCAAACCCTGGTCCGGGAAGATCCCACATGCCACAGAGCAACTAAGCCCGTGCGCCACAACTACTGAGCCTGTGCTCTAGAGCCCGCGAGCCACAACTACTGAGGCTGCATGCTGCAACTACTGAAGCCCACATGCCTAGAGCCTGTACTCTGCAACAAGAGAAGCCACCGAAATGAGAAGCCTGCGCACTGCAACGAAAAGTAGCCCCCAGTCGCCGCAACTAGAGAAAGCCCACACACAGTAACAAAGACCCAACGCAGCCAAAAAATAAATAAATTAAATAAATAAATAAATAAATAAATAAAATCTTCCAACAAAGAAAAGTCCAGGACCAGATGGCTTCACAGGCGAATTCTATCAAACATTTAGAGAAGAGCTAATAACACCCATCCTTCTCAAACTCTTCCAAAAAATTGCAGAGGGAGAAACACTTCCAAATTCATTCTACGAAGCCACCATCACCCTAATACCAAAACCAGAAAAAGATATCACAAAAAAAGAAAATTAGAGACCAATATCACTGATGAACATAGATGCAAAAATCCTGAACAAAATACTAGCAAACAGAATCCAACAGCACATTAAAAGGATCATACACCATGATCAAGTGGGATTTCTCCCAAGGATGCAAGGATTCTTCAATATACGCAAATCATGCAATGTGATACACCACATTAACAAATTAAGGAATAAAAACCGTATGATCATCTCAGTAGATGCAGAAAAAGCTTTTGACAAAATTCAATACCCGCTTATTATAAAAACTCTCCAGAAAATGGGCGTAGAGGGAAACTACCTCAACATAATAAAGGCCATATATGACAAACCCACAGCAAGCAGCATACTCAATGGTGAAAAACTGAAAGCATTCCCACTAGGATCAGGAACAAGACAAGGATGTCACTCTTGCCACTCTTATTCAACATAGTTTTGGAAGTCCTAGCCACAGCAACCAGAGAAGAAAAAGAAATAAAAGGAATACAAATTGGAAAAGAAGAAGTAAAACTGTCACTATTTGCCAATGACATGATACTATACATAGAAAATCCTAAAGATGCCACCAGAAAATTACTAGAACTAATCAGTGAATTTGGTAAGGTTGCAGGATACAAAATTGATGCACAGAAATCTCTGGCATTCCTATACACCAACAATGAAAAATCAGAAAGAGAAAGTAAGGAAACACTGATATTTACCATTGCACAAAAAGAATAAAATACCTAGGAATAAACCTGCCTAAGGAGGCGAAAGACCTGTACTCAGAAAACTATAAAACACTGACGAAAGAAATCAAAGATGACATAAACAGATGGAGAAATACACCATGTTCTTGGATTGGAAGAATCACTATTGTGAAAATGACTATAGTATCCAAAGCAATCTACAGATTCAGTGCAACCCCTATCAAACTACTAATGGTATTCCTCACAGAATTAGAACAAAAAAATCTTACAATTCGTATGGAAACACAAAAGACCCTGAAGAGCCAAAGCAATCCTGAAAAAGAAAAACAGATTTGGAGGAATCAGGCTCCCTGACTTCAAACTATACCACAAAGCTATAGTAATCAACACAGTATGGTACTGGCACAAAAACAGAAATTTACATGAATAGTACAGGACAGAATGCCCAGAGATAAACCCACGCACATATGGGCACCTAATTTACGACAAAGGAGGCAAGAACATACAACGGAGAAAAGACAGCCTCTCAGTAAGTGGTGCTGGGAAAACTGGACAGCTACACGTAAAAGAATGAAATTAGAACACTCCCTAACACCATACACAAAAATAAACTCCAAATGGATTAAAGACTTAAATGTAAGGCCAGACACTATAAAACTTTTAGAGGAAAACATAGGAAAAACACTGACATAAACCACAGCAAGATCTTTTTTGATTCACCTCTTAGAGTAAAAGAAATAAAAACAAAAATAAACAAATGGGACTTAATTAAACTTAAAAGTTTTTGCACAGTAAAGGAAACCAGCAAGAAGACAAAAAGACAACCCTCAGAATGGGAGAACATATTTGCAAATGAATCAACAGACAAAGGATTAATCTCCAAAATATACAAAGAGCTCATGGAGTTCAACATCAAAAAAACAAACAATCCAGTTAAAAAATGGGCGGAAGACCTAAATAGACATTTCACCAAGGAGGACATACAGATGGCCAAGAGGCACATAAAAAGATGCTCAACATCACTAATTATTAGAGAAATGCAAATCAAAACTACAATGAGATATCACCTCACACTGGTCAGAATGGCCATTATCAAAAAAGCTAGAAACAATAAATACTGGAAAGAGTGTGGTGAAAAGGGAACCCTCCTACACTGTTGGTGAGAATGTAAATTGATACAACCACTATGGAAAACAGTACGGAGGTTCCTTAAAAAACTAAAAATAGAACTACCATATGACCCAGCAATCCCACTACTGGGCATATACCCTGTGAAAACCATAATTCAAAAAAGAGACATACACCACAATGTTCACTGCAGCAATATTTACAATAGCCAGGACATGGAACCAACCTAAATGTCCATCGACAGATGAATGGATAAAGAAGATGTGGCACATATATACAATGGAATATTACTAAGCCATAAAAAGAAACAAAATTGAGTTATGTGTAGTGAGGTGGATGGACCCAGAGTCTGTCATACAGAGCGAAGTAAGTCAGAAAGAGATAAACAAATACCATATGCTAACACATATATACGGGCTCTAAAAAAAAAAATGGTACTGATGAACCTAGTTGCAGGGCAGGAATAAAGAGCCAGACATAGAGTATGGACTTGATGACACAGGGTGGGAGGGCGAAGCTGGGGTGATGTGAGAGTAGCATTGACATATATACACTACCGAATGTAAAATAGTTGGCTGGTGGGAAGCTGCTGCATAGCACAGGGAGATTGGCTCGGTGCTTTGCGATGACATAGAGGGTGGGATAGGGAGGGTCGGAAGGAGGCTCAAGAGGGAGGGGATATGGGGACATATGTATGCATATGGCTTATTCGCTTTGTTGTGTACAGAAACTAACTCGGTATTGTGAAGCACTTATACTCCAATAAATATCTGTTAAAAAAAAAAAAAAGTTGAAAATATCTAGTAAAGCTGAAGATGAGCAAACCCCATGATCCAGCTTTTCTATTTCTAGGTATGTTCCCTAGAGTAGCATTTTTCAATTTGATGGTCTCAATCCTTCAGGGGCTACAAAATCAACAATCTTTAAAGTAGAATAAAAAATATCAGAAAATACACATACACATAAGGTATACACATACACATCAGTTACTTACTGAAACTGTGTTAAGGTATGTATGTACGTACATATGTACTGAATTGTTATAGAAAATGTAACTGGCAATATGGAGTTTTAAAGAAGCTGCTCTAGAGAAATGTTCCTACAAGTACACATGGATGTTCACTTTTGAACAGTTTATAATAGCAAACAACTTGGAAAAGAAATCTGAATTGTGTTCACTAAAAGAATGGATAAATGGATATTCATACTACAGAAAAATGTGAGCTATCAAAATGAATGAATAAGACTCAACATATCAGCATGGATAAAGTTTTAAAAAATGATACCAAGGGTAAAAGAAAAAAGTTGAAGAAGGATACATATGGTTTACTGCTGTTTCTATAAAGTGAAAAAAACTCATAAAACTATGTATTATTTATGCAGACTTATACCATGTAATAGTAGAAATGATACATATAAGGTTCTCATACTTAATGAGAGGGAAGAGTAAAAAGGGAGCTCCAACTATATTTAGAACATTTTGTATTCTAAAATCTCTAAGACCAACCTGTGGCAATGATTTATCTCCATTAGCACGCATCTTTAATTTCATTAATGCTACCTTTGCAGCTGTTTCACTATGTTTTGCACCTTTCCGTCGTTTACTTGCTGTCTCTCCTGTCTTGGAATCTAAGAAATAAGTGTAAGCATATAAGCAAATAAGAACTTATACATTTTCCAGAGTTTTATTTTTATTATTATTTATTAACTATGGCCCTGAAATGTACATGAATAACATATAATAGAGATATATAGAGACCACATTCATTTTATAGGTATGATCAATGGAAAAATACCACTGAGTTGACCTAAGTGATTTCCACATCAAAAACTCAAGTTATGTGCCTCTTTCCAGCTTAAATCTATTCAATCCAGAGCAATCACGAACACTTCTACAGAGAATTTTAAGATTTGGTTATAGAAGATTTTAATTTGATTAATTTAATTTAATTTAAAGTAATATCCTTAATATAAAATGAAAATTCAGCTGAACTAACATGGTAGCAGACAGACTGGTCTAAATCACAGATACATTCTTTCCTCATATGTCAGAATATCAGCAGCATTCATAGGATAGCTGACTGGGCTTAAACTTTAGTCTTTAAAGAATGTAAACCACTACTTTAGCCTCATGAATACAATTTTTAGCCAAGATGATTAACCAGCAGATATAAATGGTCCAGCAAAAGAGAACATCTGGTAGGGTATTTCCATAGAATTTCCAAATTTTCATTGGAAAGCCTTGTGAGAAATACTGTCACAAGAATGTCACCAAAATCTATAGCAAGTTATAACCATCAAGGTTGCTAACAACACCTTCCATAACCGGCAAGCTGACACGAGAAGCAGGGCTCTGGAACTCATACAGAGTATAGAGCAGTAGGGAAACAACAAAACAAGCTTTCTAGATACTTGCCAATAATGTCTTTAACAAGTTTCTGAGTGGCAGCCATACGAGACTTAGGGATTTCCAGTTCTTCACATTCATGATCTGACTGATGACGATGTCTATGAGCAACAGAAGAGCGACACTAGTTCATGTATTTGCATATGACTTAAACAGATATGCAGAGTTTGAATGGTCTCAGTGATCACCTCAGGCAAAAATTCTTCTCACAATAAGGGCACATAACTGGCACAAGCTCTCTTTCAGCACAGTCCTTGAATGAGCATGGGTAAGATGTATGTGTATCTGACTTCAGTCTCTCAATTACAGTCACCTGAAAATGTAAAATGGGGGACATGGCATCATATTTCACATTTAAAGCAAATCAACAAATCTATTCTGGATATCCATATCATTTTTGCTTAAACTTATAAGAGAAACTCACACACTCTCACATAGATTATAAAAATTGTTCGTGTGAGAAATTGTTACTGTGCTGACTGCTCTACATTTTCAAAGTTTTCCTACTGTGGTGTATTTATCTTCTAAGTCAAGTTAAAATGACTACTCAGTAACTCTCCATAATTTTAGTCTTCTACTTTGTAACATACTACACAAAGATGCCTCCATAATAGTATGCTTAGGTAATCAGCTCATCACTCCTCAAATGGCAAGTCATATCTACTTTCTATACTGGTTTTAGAGGCTTAAATACATGTAAAAGAACACTTAAAATTATATGTTTTTCCGTGATACAGAGGGTTTAAGACAGTTTTCACAACGATATACTATTCTTTTTTTTTTTTAAATAAATTTATTTATTTATTTATTTTTGTCTGCGTTGGGTCTTCATTGCTGCGCACGGGCTTTCTCTAGCTGTGGCAAGCAGGGGCTACTCTTTGTTGCGGTGCACAGGTTTCTCATTGCAGTGGCTTCTCCTGTTGCAGAGCATGGGGTCTAGTTGCATGGGTTTCAGTAGTTGTGGCATGCAGGCTCAGTAGTTGTGGCTCGTGGGCTCTAGAGCACAGGCTCAGTAGTTGTGGTGCACGGGCTTAGTTGCTCCACAGCATGAGGGAATCTTCCCGGACCAGGGCTCAAACCCGTGTCCCCTGCATTGGCAGGTGGATTCTTAACCACTGTGACACCAGGGAAGTCCCACACAACGATATACTTTATTTTCTATTTAATACTGTATTACTAGCAAATATTACATCAGAAGAAAAAGAGCTTTTATGAGATTAAAAAAAATCCAGATCACTCAGGCTATTTTGAGTATTAAGTAACTAGGTTTCTAGAACTGAATGAACTCAGTTGACCTTTGCACAACTCAGGGGCTGAGGTACAAACCCTCCATGCAGTTGAAAATCCAAGTATAACTTTACAGTCAGCTCTTCGTATCTGCAGTTCTGCACCTGCAGATCCAATGCATTGTATAGTACATATCTAGTGAAAAAAATCCACGTATAAGGGGACCCACACAGTTCAAACCTATGTTGTTCAAGGGTCAACTGTAATTGCTTGAAATCTATAACCAAAGGGCATTCCTCTATATAAATGATAGTTACATCTTGTTGGAATTAACTTCTTAACTATTTTTTCAAATTTATTCCAATGGTCTAAAGGTAGAAGATTTTTATTTCACCTTTAAATTAATAAGATCTAATTGAGAGACATTCTATGAGACATTCATAAAAATCAAATCATATAAGAAAAAGGAAAACACAGGGAAGATTTACAAGCTGTATAACAAACATCAATATGTTTACTATATGACTCTATATGAGTATTTCCTTCCAAGTAATCCTGAATAATACCAATATGTTACTTAACTTTTATTTCCCTCAAATAAATCACCAAAACTTCAAAGGGCCAGATTTTGACTGAAGCTCATTTAACCTTAATTTTCTATAATCAAGAGACTCGGTAAAGTGTTTGGTAAATGGTGGGCAGGAATAAATATCAACCACGAAATGTGAGGTAAATGCTTCTTTCCAAATGGAGTAAATTCAGTTTAACTTTCTGCTGATCTCTGATCCAAGGGAGGTGGAACAACTTCTCTGATTACAAATTTGAGAAAATTACATTAGGCTCCGCTTTCTCTTTTTTTCCTTGGAAGCCTAACCTGGTGCAGCATTGCTGTGACTGGTGGGCAAATCCACCTAATTCTGGATTTCCTTTGCAGACCCTTTTGGCTCTACACTAAGCTGTATCATTCAACTTATTCTTTATCAGTAATAAAGATGATATTTTGGCTTCTATTTAACAGCCCTTTTTAATCTCTTGATTTGGTCTGAATTAGGGTAGGGAGATCTTGCTGGACTACAGGTTTGCTCCTGGTGACCTAAGGCTGATGGAGTCAGAACAATGTATTACCCCAGAGTCCTAACACCAGGCACCAGTGAAAATGAACAAAACAGTGAAGCAAGCTGGAGGGAGTATATGATGAGGATGTTAATTCCATTATGTATCTATAAATATAGAGCCTAAAGCTATAAGCAGGCTACGTAAACAGAACTGAAGTACAAAGGAATAAGAATTGTAAGAACAAAAATTTATAAATACCAAGTAGACTAGTTTATGTTAAAACATACTGAGAAAAATAATATAAATAAGGTAAGACCCTCTTATATAATCAGTTTAGTCTGCCAAATTTTCATCTGTGGTACATTGGGATTAAACTGAATCAAATTCTGAAAGTACATAAATACAAACATGTTTTACTGGGAGATATTAACATACCTCAGGACAGCTATGTGACTCCCTGCTCCTGTGTTCAAGGCTTAAATAACAACAAAAAAAAGTGTTTATTTAAATGTAATCAAATAATGTACTTAAAGATAACTGCAGTAATTTGAGATATTTTAATGGTTAGTATCCTTAAGATTAACTACACTCACACTACATTAACAACTCTGCCTATAAGAATAAACTGAAATGACAGATAAAAGATAGAGCATCTATAGTCTCAAAAGTTTTAAAACCCAACTACTATTCAACTTCAATATGAGTACAAAAATTCACCACTCTTAAGTACCTTTACTTTGAGTGCTTTAAGGTGTGTGAAAATGCAAAGACCCTTTTGATTCTTTTATTTCTCAAAAATAATCAGTAATAAAATGTCAAAGGAGTGTTCTAGCTCTGAATGACTTAAAAATATGCATTATTTTTATTTACTTCTAATAAATCTTTCTGAACCATCTTCTGAAAAGAATTTATTCTTACAGTGCTCTATTTAATAAATTAAATACCTGATACTTGAAAGTTTAATTGAAAAGAAAATGCATTTTCCAAAATTCTTGTTTGTTCCCAGGTTTTACTTTGCATGTGATGTGTGTGCAAAGGACGTACAGTACTCAATTTAAGAAATATAAAGGTTGGGCTCTTTTCATTTTATTAATTAAAATAAAGACTAATAATCATAAACTGGATTTTTTTACCATATTCTTTATATTGTGGATATGTTCTCTCCTTGTGATTAAAAGACATATATATAACTTTTACATAAAAATCACACACATCACCCCATTTCTGGAAAGTTTAAAGACTAACCACATATATGTACAAGTAATCAGAGTCTATGACTAGTCTATTTGTTTTTTTTTCCCCAAGTGATTACTATAATGAATATCAGATATCAGTGGTTAAAGTAAAAACTATTTTAAATCATTCTACTTTTAGAAATAAATCTCATATTATAAACACTAAAATTACTCCCAAATCCAGCATAAAAAACTTTACTTACCAAAATATTCCTGAACAACAATCACATACAAATGGAAGAAAATCTAAAATTGAGGGGAAATGTTATATGTTCTGGTCAGTAACTGATTTTGATTTAGTTTTCTTAAGTAAAAAGAATCTTAAAGTACTGGACTATGGCTATAGGAGAACTTTCCTTTTTGAACAATATCCTAGTGCAGCAAGCAGTGGTTAAACAAAAGCCATCACAACCTCAAGCACTTTGAAAGTAACTGGATTATCAGAAGATAAATGTTACTTGCTGTAGCATGCTAAACCAGAAAAAAAAAAAAAAGTCCTGTGAGTTTTCTGTTTGTTTCTCAGATTTACTAGGTGGTGTTTCTGAGGACTGTATACTGCAAAAATCCTGCATTTGAAGTGACAATCCTAGGTTTCAATTTTGATTCCACTGCTTACTAACCTAGCAATGCTAGGCAAGTTACTTAACAGTAGAGCTTTGGATTATATACATACATATTGGATATATATATATTTGATATATAGTATACAGTGTATGTATGTGTATGTATACAAAACCAAAGCTCTATTATTAGGTAATATGCATCAAAATAGACATAGATATAAGTATATTGTGTTTGTGTGCATATGTATATATGTGTGTGCGTGCATGTATCTATGCTATATGCCACACCTACCTCACAGGGTAATTGTAAAAAACAAATACGATACATGTAAAAGATAAGAATAGTAAGATAATACCTGTAATTAACAAGAATAATTACAGCAATAAACTTGTTTTGAATACACTCAACTCTGAGAAAAATCCTGTGGTGACTAGGTAGAGATGTGTTCAAAGAAATTCCAGAAATTCAATGGATGGATTGATTGATACTGCAAACTTTAGTCCTGAATTGTTTCTTTCCTTGCTGTTGAGGAACAACTAAGTTAGGACTAAGTAACAACTAAGTTAGGAAATGAATTTTTGGAAAGCACATGAAAGTATCCATTCTTAGATGTGACAATTGACCATAAATCACTGAATACAATCATTTCTTCTCTGAATTGTTTTCCGTGTACCTCATATTAAATTACAGTATACAGCCAAGTGAGGCTGGCTATATCTAATCACACCACTTTTACAAAATGAAAACAAAAAGCACTGCACTTTAGAGAAAGTTACTATTGCTCCCCAAATATCTCATCCTACAGAGTATCTTAACCCAAAAGAAAAAGAAGAGGTCCCATTATAACCCAAAGGGACCGCTGGATGTTTCTGCTTGTGGGACAAGGGGGCCTAAATATCGTTCTTCCTTCACCTGAAAAGCGAACTTAATGCATTGTCACTGTTGTCCTGAAAGCATGATACTGTAAGTATCTGTTTCATACCCAGAAGGTAGGTATACATTTGTCAAAAAGAGAAGGAAACCGAAGTATATAATACTTTACAAAACTTTTATAGTCTCTTTCAAATCGGAAAAATGTACATGCTCACTATTTTGAGACTTTGGTGACCAACTAAATATTAGACGCAAACCAAGAGAATCCAGGGGTGAGAGTTAAGATCAAGATAATTTCCTAACACTTGACACCATCCTTCTATTCATCCAGAAGCTAAATGAAATTTAGGATACTCACTTAACGTATTCTAAATCTTAACTGCTCTCCACTAGTCCAAAAGAGCTAGACCCTGGCCTCATTTCAGGTATTTACACTTTAAGAGACACCTGAAGTTGGAAAGGAAGATGAACTATGTCACAAATGGTAGGTATTATGGACTTGCTAGAGATAATCAGGTATACCAGAATTACATAACTTACAGTCAAAACCCAACTGGCTAAGCTTCCCTATGAAAGATCTGCAAGGAAACATTGGTTCTTGCCTGCTGAATGGCTGAAGGTGGCAGCCAGTGGTGAGAGATACAAATCAGAGTGCTGCAAGTAACAATAACCTAGCAGGGATTGTGTCCTTTTGCCCACCACACACAACAAGTATCATTTATCAACTGCAGCACTCCCACTAATTCTGGGCTAAACCCCAGAGTCCTTCTCAACAGTGATCGGGTGGCTACCTGCTGCCAATGACTGTAGCTGCAATGGGAGATAAAATCTATTTTGTCACCCAATGTAGTATGAGCCAGATGTGGTAGCATCCATTTGGAGTGAAAGCCAGGTACCAAAGACTGAGCATTCTGTGTGGCTCTAGTGCTTCAGGACATACCTGCTGCAGATGTTTCTAAGGCCTGTACCACACTACCACTGGCGATTATATTGGGCTATGTGTTATCACAAGGTCTCTCAGTTCAGCAGAGAGAGAACATCACCTTATTAATGCTCTAAAAAGCAGCTAACTATCCTGAAAGCTTTTCTGTGGAAAGGGCTATATTTTATACCCTTATGTGGTCCCAGCACCAAAAGAGGTGCTCAGTAAATGTTTACTGAATCAGTGATAATCAGAATCAAAGAATGACAGAGCTGAGAGAGAGTAATGATCATCTGGAGGAAAAGTTAAGGGCCTTCTCACTATAAGCTCGTCTCCTGAGCAGCCCGCGAAAATGAGGTTAAAAACTGATCTCACCCAACTCCTTACTCTGACAGATAAGTAATAGATAAGCAAACAAAAAGTCTGGGAGAGAAGTGGCTTGCCCGAGGTCGCAGTGGCAGGTTCAGAAGGGAACTCTCCCGATTCCCAGACCGAAGCGTCCTCCCTACCCGTGCTCATCAGAAAGGAGTGGGCGCGAAGCGACTTCTTGGCAAGGCGCACTCGAAAATCAAAGTTCACACTGCAAGGTATGTTTCTGGGAATCGCACGGTTCCATTCCAAGGAGACCATAAGCCTCTTCCAAAGGCTCAAGGGCAACAAAAAACATGGGCATCAGGGGCATCAACACATGTCACGGCAGACCGCCCCCCCCCAAGGAACACGCCCGCCCTGCCTCCTCAGACTCCGCCTCGCCCCACGGCCTTCCCTCCCGCGACCAGAGCTAGGGGCTCCTGAATCACCTCGCTGCCGGCACTGCTCCACCTGGCAGTGCCGCCCAATGTCCAGCTCCGCCATCTCCCAGCGCCGCGAGAGACGGGCACAGCCGCGGCACGGCGGGACGAGGTCGCTCACGCGGTGCCTGCTGGGAATGGGGTGGGCCCAGGGGCGGAGCCCGCCGGTGGGGCGGGGCGCGTATTGAAAGCGATCGGGCTGCTCCGAGTGCCCTGAGTTCTGAATGTTTGCTCTCTGGGTCACCTAGTGAGGCGGCAGGAGGAAAAGGTGGTTTCTCTGTTCGGTTTTCCCTCGGGCGGAAGTCCTGTCGCCCAGTCCTTAGGAAAATATCCAACTGCCTTTATGGAAGATTGCGTGCGTGCGTTCCCTCCTCCGTGCTGCAATCGGAGTCCCGGACGGCCTCACAAGGATTTTTTTAGGATTTTTTTTTTTTTGAATTAACATAACTCCATAACTCTAGGAAGCACAGTTTGGCACAAGTATTTGCAGGAATCAAGTTAAGTAGACCGACCCTGGTTCAATTCCTCACTCGTCCTACACCAGTGTTACTTGATTATATAAATGCTCCTTGCAAAGGAGTCAGGGTTTTTAAAAAGTGGACGTTTCCTTTTCTGCCCTGCCCTACTTTTTACATTCTAGTAGGAAAAAAAAAGTCTCTAGCTCTTGAAGTCCTGAGTATGCACTGAGCCGCATAGGGTCCCTCAGTTGAGAGCACAGACTCATTTAACACACATCCTGAAGAAAGCTTGTGGTGATTCCATTGGGATGTAGGGAGGTAGGGAGCTTATGTGCTTGACGAGCCACTCCAAAGATACTGAGAAAGGAGAGGCTCTTCTAGGTGGGGTGCAAATGGATGCCATTCCACTGACGTGACACTAGACACGACTCAGAGTGGATGAGTGACAATCAAAGCTGTACTGAGAGGAACTGTAAAAATATCCAGTGCCTCCTATATAAATTTAAATATTTCCCAATCAATATTCATTGAGGAAGAGGGAAGGGTGGGGTTGGGAAAAAGGTATCCTTACTTCAAGATTTGCTCTTGAATAAATCTATTTAAAATGTTCATCTCAGACTTTGCTTGGGTCTCTGGAGAAACTTTAGATTTTAGAACTGGAAGTAACAGAAGATATCTAGCTATCCCAGCCTTTTTTTTTTTTTTTTTTTTTCTCTTTGAAGATGAGAAGACAGGTTCATAGAAGTTAAATAATTTGCCCAAATTAGTGGAAGAGCCAGGACTAAAATCCAAGTATCAAAGACTTCTGGTGTTCTTGAATTTAAGAATCAGTGGCTTATCTAGATTTTGCATGTTTCTTTTAGCTGATTGTATCAACCAATGGCAGGTTTTCTAGAATTTTACTGTTAAAATGTTCTAGATAGGTGGCAAATATTTATTTTTCAGTCCAATCTTAATGGAAATGTTTTTATTTTTTCAGTTCACTAGCTTGGGAGTATAGGAAGCATTAAATGATTCAGATAGCCAAGATCACAGTTGCTAACTCTTCCATCTCTGTTTAGTCTCCTTTGCTGATTTCTCCTCTAGGTGCTACTTAAACATGCCTGTTTCCCTGTAATTTTGTGCTTGGTCCATTTATCAATTTGCATCCTCATTCAAGTGAAATTCCCATGGTTCCAATGATCCCATAACCATATTCTCTGCCCTGAGAACTTGCTCCCAAACTGGAGGTTTCTAGTTCCATATTTATAATTCTAAACTGGAATGCTTTCTTACCATATCATCCCCTCTCTAACAAGGGAAGTCTGCCACATTAGAAACCTTGGATTCATTTTCCACCTCTCCTTTCTTACTTCTCTCATGGAAGTAGCCATTAAATGCTCTCAATTATGTCTCAAAAATGTCTCTCAAACCTGTACTCTTCAATTTCTTGAGTAATTTCCTCCCAAAAAACTAACTTCCTTGCCCTAAGATCTTCCATTGGGTCTCCATTATTCACAAGATTTTTTAGCTTAGTTGGGACAAACTTAACTGGTAAAGCTCTTCACAGTTTCCAGCCTCAGCAATAACTGCTTCCCCTCAGCTCCCTACTTCCCAATCGTTTCCATAAAATACCTCTGGCTTTCTCAGATGTTCATACTTTGGCACATGCCTTTCCTTTTCCTTTGAATGTTTTCTATACCAGAGTTTTCCAAACTTTCTTGAGACTAACAATCAGGTAAAGTGCTTGTTAATAAATACAGCTATTTACATCTTCCCTGGGTCTGATTTAGAGAGTCTGGGATGGGTCCTGGGAAGCTATGTTTTTAACAAGTGCCATCACATTCATTCTTATCATTGGATCAGTTTAGCAAACAGGTTTCACTCTTATTCCACCTTCAGAGTGTAATGCTGTTAACCTTTCACCTGGGAAAGCCTTCAGAACGCACAGGCAAAATTCAGTCCTCCAGGACATCAGCCACCTGCTAAAGTAGCACCTGCTACATACTTTTCTTACTAGCACTAACCAGGCAAGATTATAATTTACCTGACCAAAAAAACTTCAGTGGCTTCTATTAGCTACAAAATAAATTCTGCACTCAAGTCAGTTTAGCAAATCTTTTGAGCATCTATTATATATCAGATATTATTCTAGGTTTGATACAGAATTGACTAAGACCCAATCTCAAGGAGCTCACGTGGTCTAGGAAGGAATGACTCTGCCTGGCATTTAAAGTCTTTCAAATCTTGGCTCAACCCAACTTTCTTTCACTCTTTATCTTTCGCAGGCCTCTTCATCATGGGTGCTCCTCTGAGCCTCAGTCACTTCACAATTGCTGTTCTTTCTACTTGGCATGCTCTTCCCTTTCCCATTCGATCTGGTTAATTTCCGCTTTTTTTTTTTTTAGCTGTCCCCTCAAGTATCTTTTCCTCAGGAAATTCTTCTTTGTTCTTCCTGACTAGGACAAATCCTGCTATTATGACATTCACTTTGTATCTCCTTCAAGGCATTTGTCCCAGACTTGATTTTCTACTTGTTTGTATGATTATTTGATTAATGTTTGTCTCTCCCTCTAAACTGTAAGCTCTGTGAGAACAGGGGCCTGGGTTGTGGTTATATAGATATTCACTGTATAACTTTTTGTTAATCTGTCTCTATATGTTTATGTACCTTTCTGTAGATTTGTTATAACCTTGAATATCAATTTATCTTGCACACCATATTCGAAATCAAATCTTGAATATTCTAAATTCAAACTTAACAATAACAGCTAAAATTTCTTGATTATTTTATTATGTACCAGGCACTTAAACGAATCATTTAATCTTCACAACACTTTAAGATATATGCTATTATTATCCCCATTTCATTGAATGGCTTATAAAAAAATTACTCACTTCCTGCCTCCCTGTCTCCAGCATCTAAAACTACTCTCCTTCTCCCCACTGACCTCTTAAATAATTGTAATTACCAGCTATCCTCCTCCTCAACCTCATGGACTAGTCTCTTAGTCTGGGATGCTGTCTCTTTTTTCCAAACTTACTTGGTTTTATCCTCCTCACCTTCGGCCCTCAAAAGAGATTCTAGGACCTGCCCCAGATCAGATCAGCTCCTTTGTTAAATGTACTGGTTTCCTATTGTTGC
This sequence comes from Balaenoptera borealis, assembly GCF_965194805.1. Classification (NCBI taxonomy): domain Eukaryota; kingdom Metazoa; phylum Chordata; class Mammalia; order Artiodactyla; family Balaenopteridae; genus Balaenoptera; species Balaenoptera borealis. The sequence goes on along the minus strand of NC_138876.1, from coordinate 58,602,646 downwards.
TCTAACAAATTACCACAAATTTATTATCTTACAGTACTGGAGGTCAGAAGTCCTAAAACCAATGTGTTGACATGGCTGTGTTCCTTCTGCAGGATCTTGGGAAGAATCTAATTCTCTAATTATGTTTTCCAGCTTCTAAAGGCTGCTTGCATTCCTTAGCTTATGATCCCTTCCTCCTTCTTCAAGGCCAGCAATGTGTCCTCCTCAAATATCTCTCTTTTCCTGTCCTTCTCCACTTCTCCCTTCTCTTACTCTGACCCTTATGCCCTTCCTCTGTTAAGGACCCTTGTGATTACATTGGACCTTCCTGCATATTTCAGGATACTCTCCCCATCTCAAGATCCTTAACTACTAACACTTGCAAAATCCCTTTGGCCATATAAGGTGACATACACGTTTCAGGGTTTAGGATGTGGACAACTTTGAGGGGGGAATTATTCTACCTACCCTAATATACATTCTTATATTTCCTAGAATTGTTCAGTGCTTGACACATGGTAAGGCCTCAAAAAATATCTGTCCACTGAATCAACAAATGAACACGTCTACATTGACATTCAGCTGCACCAGAAGCTTTATAATCTTAGTCAGTATTAATAAAAATAGAATCTTCAGAACAAGGAACATGAACGTGGTAGCTTGTTTCACTCTGCTCGACTGGTCAAAAACACCTGGGATACTGTGCTTGGTTCTGAGTACCACACTTCAAGTGTGAAAGAGGCAATCTAGGGCACATTTAAAGGAAGGCAACAGAATTGTGAAGAACAAAAAACAGTGTTATGTGAAACTCAGAGCCTTTATAATGTTTAGGGCTTAATCAGTAGAGTTGAGGAAGGGTGTGAACAAAGAAAAACCCATCATCAAAACTACCATCACCACTATTATTATAACAGCCAATGTGTGCATCTGTGTGTATATGTTTGTGCATTACATGTCTGCATTTTGGAAAGCATCATCTTTTTTTAGCAACGGTTTGTCTCAGAAGTAGTTTTCACAGGTAATTATTCTTTAGAGAAGTAATTTTAGTTGTCCTGATAAACATACATAAAATTATTTTGAAATGATGTCTTCAATTGTGTTTTGGGACAAATTGGGTATTCACATATAATTAAAGAAATATAGAAGTTTTTTTGGATGTGCAATAACGGCTACTATTAGCACGACTCCTTGAAATTCTCACCAATGAAAAGGAATCAAATATTTAAAAATATGAATTCATTTCTAGAGAGTACATTTTTAATATGAAAAAGTGATTATTTCCTTCTAAAGTGCTGGGTGCAACATCTGTCCAAAGTTCTTTCCTTTGCCCCAGTAAGACAGCCAGAGATTTTGTGAGAACCTTTGCATACTGGTTTCAGACTTAAAACTTAGAAGTATAGGTGTCTCTTCTGTATCAGAATCATGACAAAGATGACTAGATCTAGGAAATGCATTTCCAAATATTTTCGTATTTTATACCATCATTTGAATATTTTATCACTTATGTTGTATTTCTTCATTCATCCATTCATTTATTCAACAAATATTGATAGAGTGCCTACAATGTGCCAGGGTCTGTTCTAGGAACTGGGAATATAATGGTGAGTAAAACAAATAAAAATCTCATTTCTCATGGGGAGCATTCTAGTGGGGAGGGGCAAGAAACATAGGCAGAATAACAAGACCAAGACAGCACATGATAGATGGTGGTAAATGCTATGAAGAAAAATAAAGTTGGGAAAGGGAATAAGGGTTCTGTAGGAGTAGGAGGGTGAGGGGAGAGGGTTGCAATTTTAAACAGAGTGGAGTGAGAAAGTGATACTTAGATAGAGTCCTAAAAAAGGTGAAGGAGTGAACAAAATGGATGTCTGGTTTCTGGGCAGAGCAGCCAGCGCAAAGGCTCTTCAGTGCGAGTGTGCCTGCTGCATTCTAGCTGGAGTGGGAAGGCCAGTGTGGCTGGAGCAGAGTGGACCGGGGCGAATGGTAATGAAACAGAGCAGAACCCTACGGCCCTTGCTTCCCATGTCCTCTGCCTGCCTTTTGTCTGTGGAAAAAACTTTAGCCAAAGAATAAGTTTAGTCAGAGAAGTGAGAAAATACAGAAACAAAGGAAAACAGTCAAAGGAGACCAAATAATAATAGTTTAGTCATTAAGCTAATTCAAGGACTTTTAGTTCCTCCTCAGGGCTATACATAACATTCTGAGCCCTATCCTTTGAGCTGTCTTATAGATATTGAAACCCTCACCAGGTGGAGAAGTTAACTACACGATGACCAGACTGTGGCCATGGCATCAGCTGCCACAATTCTGAGAACTGCCTTCAAGAAATGGAAACAAACCAACCCTGGAACTGAAGATTAACTGTACTTAAAACAAGATGACGCTGGTCAGACCCCTGCTGACCAATTTCAAAATGACTGTCAGAGCTGACTGTGCTGTTTCTGCATGTAGCCCCCTCCCTTCACCTATAAAAGCTCTTACCCACTGATTGTCAGTGGGGGGAAGTCGGCCTTTGGACAGGAGTCTGCCCTCTGCCCAGTTGCCGGCATCCAAAATAAAGCAAACCAACCTTGCTTCTTTATTGGCTTTTGAGGGGAGAGTAGCCAGACCCCATTTTCAGTTACAGTAGGATGTGTGAACAGGGAGGTATACTGGTGAAGTGAGCGTGTGGTTGGCAGCACTTCATGTCAGAGCTTGAAGGTGTTTGTGAAGACCTTGGCTTTTTATTGGAGTGAGGTGGGAAGTCAACGGAAGGTTCTGAGCCACGCTCACTCTGGCTGCTGTGTAGGGAGACAGCAGCAAGGTCAAGGTGATCATAGGGAGGTCAGTCAGAAGTCTACTGCAATATTTAGCTGAGAGATGAGAGTGGCTCAGAGCAGCGTGTTCGCAGGGTTGGTGGTGGCGAGTGGCCAGGTTTTTGTACGTGGGGCTCGCTGATGGATTGGATGTGGGGTGAGAGAAGAGAGATGTCAGGGATGACGCCAAGGTTTTGGGCTTGGGTGAAAGGAAGGCTACAGTTATCACCTGAGAGGGGAAGGAGCTGGATTGGAGACAATTTATAGGTTCCTCCATTAGGTACAAAATCTCACCTGAGTGCACTCAGGCATAATGAAGTTCTGGAGGTAAATGAAGACGTTAAGAATCAACTTTGGGAAAGCTATGCAATAAGGATGGTGTTGAGGTAAACGGGTTACGTCTCCTTTTATATATATTAAGTGGCTGTTGTAGAAAACGCTTTACAGCCAAATCTGATAACCCTTAAATTCTTTAATTTCTTTCTAATCAGGGATGGACAGAGATATGAGAAAACATGGATAAAGAGCTATGCAGGCAAAACTCAGTCGCGGGTACCAGAGACCTTCATTATGAATTAGGGCAATAAAACTTTTATTTTTGCAAAGTTATTGTTTTCCATAATGGCTACTTTTGTATTCATTATTGTGATTGAATGTTATATACAATGAACATTTGGTTCTAAGAAACAAACAAAAAAACTGCTGATGGAAAGAATGTGTACATGCTTGTTGAGCTGTTTAATAAATAACTATTTGATGATGATTCTGCAGTATGTTTAAAGGGTAATTCTTCTTCTTTGGAGAGTTCATCTGGCATTCTAAAAATGGATGTAATTTTAAGGGGTAACCAAAATGTATCAATTAGCCTGACATCTAGGTCTTTTTAACAGATCTTTAAATTTCCAATTTCCTTTGCCATCTTAACCATGGTAAATCATCCTAACAAGATCATTCTTTTGAACAACAGCCTCCTTATTAACTGAGATCAATTGAGATTAGAAAATGAAAAATACACTAGATGCTGAGAACTCTTTATGAAACCACATTTGTAAGATGAGTATTGAATGAAGATTAACGTGTTATTTTCAGCTTCTATATCATTGATTTAAACATTTATTCTCTATATCCCACTGCTGGATTAAACACTAATATATATTTGGATGGTGTGCTTGTTTGCAAGTATTATCTTTTCCCTATTGAGATTATATATTAATGGAAGGGAATGATTTTTAATTCAAAGGTAGCTTGCTTTGCGCACCACATGTGTTTTTGAAAGTGCTACACATCAAATTGAGTAGAACAGATTTTCCACTGAATTACAAATTAATGATTAACTCCTTTGTTCTAATTTCTTATTGATTTTCATTAGCTCTTTGGATAAAATACGAGATCCTTAGCACGTCGTGTGGCCCCTATGTGATCTGGACTCAGCCTACTTTTAAAGACAACTTCACAGCACTCTGCTCTTCTGTCTCCAGATATCCTGGTCTTCTTTCAAACCCTAATACTTCAGACTTAAGATTTTTGCACACACTGTCTAAAATGTTCATTCTCTAACACTACCTGCTTTATTTTTTCCATATGGTACATTACTTTCTTAATTATTTGTCTGTCATTCCCTAACTAGAAAGTAGCCTCCAAAAAATGCATGGATTTTAGTTTCTCTTTCCTCACTGCTGAATCTCTAGCATCTAGAACTGTGCTGGGTATATAGTATGCATTCAGAAAAAAATCATAACGAATGAATGAATGAATGAATGATTACTTATCCTGGAATACCATTTTCCCTTCTCTATACCTAGGTACCCTCTATTCATCATTCAAATTCCAGCTTAAATGTCACTTTTTCAAGCCACCATTTTTGACCCCTAGGGCAAGATCAGCTTTCTCTACGACTTGTTCTTACACGTCTCTGTATGTCTAAGTTCTCCATAGCACTTATTAGATCTTTAACTTATAAAGTCCATTATTTGTGAGATAATTTGCTTAGCTCCTGTCTTCTCTCCTAAACTGTAACATGTCCTTATCTTGTTTTTAATCATCTCCCCAACATCTAGCAAAATGCCTGGAACAGAGAGATGCTCCATAAATAGCTGTTGGATGAAAACATGGATAGATGGATGGTCAAGCAACTCCTCATTATAAATTTCAGTCCCTTTGTTCCACTTGTTCAACGTTCTCTCAACACCTCTGGTCAGTGAACCAGAGGGAATGTTTTTCTATACTAGACAGGTTCTTATTTAAACATACCCCTCCATGAATTCAGTAATGCTCGTAGGATCCCTTAAAGCTGATGCCTCATACCAGCCTCTTTACCCCCACATGTTATTTAATGAAATAAATACTTTATGAGTTTCTCCTCTGGACAAAACTACACAGGAGGGAAAGGTCATGTAAACAGTAGAAAGACCAGAAGCTTTAAAACAGAAAGATCTCTTACACTTTGACTGCCTGCGTGAGCTTGGCTAAGTTACCAGTTGAGCCGTGGGTTCTCCATCTGTCAAAGAGAAACAGCAATACCTATCTTGTGTGGTTGATGTAGGGATTATTAATAATGCATGTAGTGTGCTTGCCATATCATAGGTGTTCAAAATATGGCACCTGTTACTACTATCACCATAAGGTAAGCTCCTAGAGGGCAGACTACACCTGCATTCCCAGAACATTATGTATAGAATACTCTCAGTAAAGGTTGGTTAAACTGACCTGCAGAATATGTGCTACTTCTCCACTCTCAACGGGTTTTAAATCTAAGCAAGAAAATAAGTTCCAAAACAGATTCATGAAATATTTAGATAATAACAAAATATAATACCTATTATAGTGTACTATATACAAGATTAGAGCAAAATACGTGCTACAGGCCATAAGTGCTTTGGATGGCCAGGCAGGAAATGGTAAGAGGTGGCTGGCTGTAGTTATTGGGGAATGATAAGTTCCCATGTCTGTGTGTGTAAGATGTAGACCAGTAAGCCTCCTATAAAAATATTCAATTTCTTTGTCACTACCTCTACCAATGTTGGATAAAATGGTAGAAAGCATCAACCTGATGCTTCTGGGTTAATATGATGGCAGACAAAATTGCGTTATTGATCTTGAGTAGCAAGCTGTATCTGTCATAGTAATGGATGCTTTTTCCCCCTTTAACAATCAGTGGTTAGCTAATGATCACAAATAGGTTCTGATGACGGTGGGTAATGTTGCTCAAATAGGGCTGTATTATGTGGAGTACATCCTAGCCCTGGAAAACTAGAACATAGCCTCAATCCCATATTCCACTTCTTTGCAGCATGCTCTGTACAGGTTTTCAGTTGAATTGCATCATCCGTAATCATTACTTATTGTGGTCCTTTTATCTTAATCAAACTCTTTGCTTGCAGCTCTAATAGATGGGACTGAGACAGTGAGAATGAACAAAATAATGCTGCTTTTCTCTAAGACATTGTCTCCTTTTTGTTACTTGGGTGTCTCTGTAAAGGTATTTGACATAGATCCAAACACAGGCACCCCATTAAAGGCTTTGGTACACTAGCAATCATACTGAAAGCTTCAGAGTCCTAATTACAGAACTGAATGCAGCCATCAACACACTCAGAAGTCCTCACATTAGGGAAAGAGATGACCACCGTCTTTCGTCACCTCAAGCCATGTAAGGATGATCTAGAATCCACCTGTGCCAACGGGCAGCCAGGCACACATCAACCTGCCCAGATTCTCCACCTGCGGCAACAAGCCCAGTCAGACCAGCCGTTCTGAAAATGAGCTACTTGCCCACACACCTGCATCACAGTGGCAGACAAATGTCCTGCAAGCCGCTGCCCGCCACGCTCCTACCCACACCATGCACACCTAGATGAACGCGCCTGAATATTCTTATTCACAAGGACAGAGACCTGACACTGTGCTCACACACGATCACAAACAAAAACACATGTGGAATTATGCATCTTGTTCATCCAGGGCAGCAAAGCGCACTTATTATACACAGGCTTTCATGCCCCGCCCAAGACCCTTGGAACAGTGGATTGCTTTTCTCTAAGCCATGCCCAGACTAGTCCTTCACCCCCGGCTGCGTGCCCAGCGTGGATAAAACAGCAACTCGGCTGCAGTCCGGTCGCTCTTTTCAACTCTTTTCTCCGCCTGAACTCCCGGGGGGCCGCGTGGCGCCGGTCGGCCGCGTCCGACTCCGGTGCCCTCCCCGCCCCTGCCGCGCCACGGGGCGGGGCCCAGCCGGCCGCCAGGAAATGCCCAGGAGAGGGTGTCACCTGGGCAAGCCCGACGACGTGTTGATTCCCAGGATCGCCGCCTTCCCGGGTCTGGGCCTCCGAGTCCCGAGCCCGATCGCGCTCACCTGTTCCCCAGGCGCGGCCCCGGGGAGCCCTGAGACGCTCCCGGGACCGCTGCTCTCCCTTCAACTCCACAACCATGAGCAAGTTGGGCAAGTTTTTTAAAGGGGGAGGCTCTTCCAAGAGCCGAGCTGCTCCCAGCTCCCAGGAAGCCCTGGCTCGACTTCGGGAGACAGAAGAGATGCTGAGCAAGAAACAAGAGTACCTGGAAAATCGAATCCAGAGGGAGCTCAGCCTGGCCAAGAAGCACGGCACGCAGAATAAGCGAGGTAGGCTCGGGGTCTGGCCCCAGTAGTGAACTCTCCGCCTCCTACCTCCAGCCGTTTCCTTGGGGACAGTCCGGTCTGGCCCACAGCACCTGTCCCCCAGGCCACCACGTGTGCTCCCACGGCCTTTCTAGAAACTGGTAATGACCCCCCAGGGGCCCGGAGTTAGAGCTGAGCAAAGCACAATCCTAGAGGGCAAAATGTAAGGAGGCACCACAAATCTCAGTCATCAAGATGAACAATATTTTTATGCAATATTTTAAAAACTCAAAGTTGATACGAAAGCATCCATGATGAACAAAATAGCAATATTTAAAATAAAAACAGGATTGGTATTATTGATTCTTTTCTGTTGCAACTGGCCCTTATGTGTTCTGCACAGCCCTTCTTTATTTCAAATTCGTTCCGAAATGTGATGTTTTGTTCATCGCGGATTTTTTTTGCATTAATTTTGAATTTCAAAAATACTGCATTGAAATATTACTTATCTTGATTATTGCTTTTTTGGGTGCCCCCTTAAATTTTGCCCCTGGCTCGTCCCACCCTGGTCCAGTCCTGCTGACTCCAATGCTAAATATCAACTTTTCTGCCGTGTGTTTGTATTTTGAATCACACATTTCAACTTGCTTGTAAATCTCCATTGAAGTATATTCTAGTATGTTCTGGTTTCCCTTTTCCTCAGCTGTTGAAGACTTTAGTTGGCTGTTGTGCAGTTGAGCTATTATACCAAAAAAGTAATGTCAGAGAATTAAATATTAATTCTATCACTGGCTTTTGCCACGTGGAAAGGTCTTTAAGTCAATAATGATTCTTGGTGCTCCTCTTGCACCTTGAACCCTTTGTTCTTTGCCAGAGTTAATTGGTTTCTTCAGTGTATGGCTCTCTCTGTAGAGAATATATCTAAACAACACCCGTGGCACATATAAAAACCCAGCAAGAAGTTGAAGTGATTTGCTTTTGTAACACAAGTTCAGTGACAGACCCAGAAATAGAAGTGGCAATTTAGGACTCTGCTCACCACCAAACCCTGAACTTGCATCCTCAAGTTGGGCTTCTTGAGTCATAATGAAGCCTTGGGAAGATTTAGTTTGCCCTAAATGACCCTGCCATTGTTTAACACAGGAAAGCAATCATGTCTCCTGGAGTTGACCTTGAAAATCCTGCTCTTTCCATAAAAATGACATTTATGCCCATTTACTACCAACAACAAAAAGGCCAAGTTTCATTTTCCTCTGCTCTTGCATGTAACTCTTGTCCACATTGTAGGCTGTTTTAGAGTTAAGTGCTGGTTTCTATTTTTACTTCGTGTCTGAAATATTTTGGGATGTTATTAAATGGCAATTTCTACAGAGAAACTATGCCAATATGACTTGCTAAAAAGCCATTTGTTGTTCTGTTCCTGGGCCCTTCCTCTTCAGTTTGATGGGTACTCTGACATTTGCTTAGAGTACCCATCAAGGTACTCTGTCAAGGGTTTTTTTTGGTTTTTTTTGATTTGTTATCCACTTGGATCTGTATGTAGCTTTATCTACAGTGGTTGCTCAGTAAATACTGGCTTAAAAAAAATCTGAAAAATGAAACGTCTGCTTCTATGAAGTAGTAGAAATATAGATTTGCTTTTAGAAGAAAAGAATGTCAAATAATATAATGTTCTTGAGTTGGCAATGCACTAAATAACGTGTCTACAAGTAGACTTTATAAAGACACCAAAAAAATAAATAAATAAAGGCAACCCTAATCAGGAACATCAATCTAACTTCCTTAAATCAGAGTAGCTAGAAATGTATCAAGTGCAAATAATCAATTGGTTTCAGAAAAGCTATTTATTTTTCATCATTTTTCCATGGGAGCTTCATTGGAGTTAGCCCAAGCCTGGTTCTACAGTGGCCCTGGAAGTAGGAAGAGTCTGGTTAGCATGAGGCCATCTGTAATCTAAACTATGGAAAGAATCCAATCACAGACCATGCATTGGAAACACTGTCAATATCAGCATCTTCCAAATAAACCAAATAACTTCATATACATATGGTTACTGTTTTCCATTAGCCCCCAAGAAATATTTTCCCACACATAATAAGGCCAAATATACTTAGTACTAAATGGGTCTTGTGCTACACAATGTCAGTGTCAGAACGGCCGTAATTTACCTGATAATCAGAGTGCCATATGTATGTGCAGTTAAAGTTTTACTTCTAGAGGTGGTTAGTCAGCTAACATGCTGTCAAGAATATTAGTTGAGTGGCCAGCTAGTATCATATCAGAAAGGGCCACACTCCCAGCCAGTACAAATTCTTCCATGATCTAGTTCTCTACAACAGTAATTTTGACAGTTAGCATTCTCAATGTCAAAAATGGGTTTTATTGGTAAAATGAGTAACTCTTAAATTAGCATAATAAATGTTAGAAATGGGATCTCACTGGTGAAATTGTGGGTATTCTAAACATGTGGTTTGGCTGAGATAGTTTAGAGATACTTCCTTGCTCCCCACGTAAGAACAGGCGTTAAGAATGTACTAGGTGTATAACTAACAACGTTAGGATGGTACCCGGGGCTTGATCAAATCAGCATAGTGTCCAGTCCTTGGTTCAGGTGGATTTCTGAACTCCCACAGAGCACAGCACCCTGCCAGAGAAGGTCGCTGTCTGTGTTCAGTGAGCCTTTCATATAAGGTGTATTAGACTAAAAGGACATAGAGCTGGGACTTCACTGAGCTCATAAAACAGGTTGAGAAACTGTTTTTTGCCTGCTTGGCCAAAGTATGTTTGTTTAATAAGTGTATCTGCAGATCTGAGTCTGAAACTTGCTTTCATTGCAACTTGTAGCAAGGCTGTGCAGTGGTAGCTAATTCTTACTTCAAACCTCTTTGGCAGTTACCATAATCTACCAAAAAGAGCCTGAGTGGGCACCACCAAACTGGTTTTACAACAGCCATGATATCAAGGCTCTGTTGATCTAAAAGAGGAACAACTGAAGCAAGATCTATAATTTGGTTAAAAACTTGAGAAGAGCAGACATTCTTTAATGCAGTTTATTCAGATTACTATGATAGAACTCCTGCTTTATATAAGCTAGTAATCTGCTTTGTGGAAAAGCAGACTTTTTTATATGTCACTTAATTTTTTTTTCTATTTTTGCTGAGCACTGTCATCTAGAGCAGTTTTCCGTCCTGGCTGTATATGAAAGTCACCTTGATGCCTGCGGGATCCTACCCTCATAGATTCTAATATAATTGGCTGGGGTGGGGTTAGGGCATCAATATTTTTTAAAGGTGCCCCCAGGTGATTCTGCCCTAGCCAGGGTCAAGAATGAGAAAACTAAATCCGTGGTAATGTTAGTGGGGTAGAAATACAAGGTCTCTTAGTCTTGCAGTGCTTCCTAACTCTTTTCATATCATGGCACCCATGGGCACCGATAATATTTGTGTGTGTCCCTGGGATAACCAAGGACCAGCAGCTCGAGGACTCTGGACACCCCAGGCTGGAGGCCTCAGGAGCTGAAGGTATCAACATTTTAGTACATTGCAACTCCCTCCTGCCACACTAGTTGGTGGAACACCTTAGAAGTCACAGTTCTAACCTCTCTTATGAGTTGTTTTTTTTTTTTTTAATAAAATCTTTAAGAGATGGTCACAGGGATTTGCTTAAGTGTAATATTCCTATTCAGTTTCCGTCAGTGTGTAAATATCTGATAGAAAATAACTTAGTGTTGTAGTCAAGAGCCTGGGCTTCAAAGCAGATAGCCCTGGGTTTGATTCCTGGCCCTGTCCTGCCACTTAGAAACGGTGTGACTTTAGACCATTTACTTGGCCTGAGTCTCAGTCTCTTCATCTGCATAATGGAGGTGATAAAGTTGATCCTCAAAGTTGTGATGATTAACGACATTACTGTGTAAAGCCCTCCATTCAGCGCTTTATAAATATCACCCTTTGTGATAATATAGCATTTTTTTTTTTTTAAAGCTGACATCAGTTTCCTAGTAAGATCCACATACTGGCTCAAATTTGTCTTCTGGAATAACACAGAATAAATCTACTCCATCTGTCATGTGAAGACCTTTCACATAGTTGAGGACAGCAGTCACTTGCCTGAGTCTCCTGCTCTGCAACCCCACCTCTGTCACTTCCTCAGTTACCCCTTCCCGTGCTGAGGTTTGCTCACCAGGGCAGGTCAGTCAGGGTGAGGCGAGTGAAGCCCTGACAGTGAGTGCCCCTTGACATCTTCCCCCTCGGTACCGCTCTGCTCTCTCCTCTCACCCTTGTGGTGGCCCCGTTGCTTACCTTTTCCCAGGCAGAACAAGAAATCCAAATATGTTACTATGTGAAAAGGGGTGGATCCAGGCTGGAGTTATCACTAGGCCTCAGGCTGTTGGGAAGTGGACTTACAGAGGTGAGAGGTTGAGACAGAGAGGAAGTGAATTTGACCAAAATCCCTCCTCAGTGTCATTTCACAGGATTCCAGTGACAACTCGGAGCTGAGGTCATTCATTCAACCTCTTTGCCAGGTGCCTGTTTGGTGAAGTGAGACCCCAAGACAGAGAGTCTTGTGTGCGTAGCTGGCTCACTTTGAGCCCTGAGGTGTTTGGGGGCAAGAATGAATTTGTTTTCAGAGTCATGATGCAGTTTGAGGCTTCCTTGGAGTCAGGATGTGGGCACAGTCCCACTAGTTTAGCTCAATGTTGGAATCTCTTTGGGCTTTTTATGATAGTTGTCACAGAGCTGAAGTCTGCAATCTCAGACACCGGGGGCCAGAAGAACTGGGTAAAGAGAACCACATCACTGTCAGCTGGTTGAGTGCCAAACTAGTGAGGGCAAAAGCATGGCTCAGGTAATAGGAGACAGGCACAGCCTGCAGGACCCGGATGGAAGTTCCCCTGGGAGATATCACTTACCTGGCGACCTCTTTTCTTAATAGAATTTCTCAAAATGTGGGTCTCAGATCAGCTGCATCAGAAGTCCTGGAGGATGCTGGTTAAAATGTATACTCAGAAGGACGCCCCTAAAAATTCTAATTTAGGGTTGAGTGTAGAGTTCAGAAACCTGAACTTTGAACAAATAACTCAATGATTCTGATGCAATTTGAGAACCTGTATGTATTATTTAATGGGCCGTTAAACTGGGAGGCACTATCTCTGCTCTCCTTTCTTCCTCACCCGTTCTCTTGTTTCTCCTCTCCTCTGTCATCACTCAGATACCCCGATGAGAAATAAACCTCCCTCTGTGTTAATTGCGAAGAAACACTCCCAGAGCTTCTGACAAGTCATCTTATGCACCGGAATTAGTTTTCTTTAGGGAAGTGTATAGGGTACTATGACTCCACAATCGTTGTGCAGGGTCCCAGAGTCCCCCAGTATTCAAATTACAACCAGACACCATAATAGTGTTCTGTTTGCCTCCGATTATCCAATTGTTGTACCACACTCTGTGTATTCTGGGGCCAGGGAAAAAAATTTTATTCCTGGGGCATCCAATACCTGGATCTTATTCTCAGGTCAACTGCCCATTTCTCCTCCGGAAAAGACAGATCAATAGAAATGCGACCCTCCCTCAACCTCCACCCTCAATTTCCACCCTCACCTTGGGAGCTCCCATCAGGCTTTAACCCCTGGTGGGGGGGGGGACCTAAAATGTCTGGACCAGTCCTGGGAGCCCTATTCACTTAAACTGTAATTTTAAAACGTCTCACTTTCTTAATACCTCCCTCTCCCCTCTGAGCCCTGGCAAGGATCCAGGGCTTACACCCTCACTCACGCACTTGGGAACTGACCAGCACAGAATGCCTTGGGTTTCTTATCTCTTTTGTTCTGCAGACACAGCCTCAGTTTGTATCTGCCTTTTCAGATGCCTTATCAGTTGCTTTTTCTACAACTGGACTTTGAAAGAATTAAAAATCCCAGCCAGATTTACCCTTCCCCCCCTTTTAAAAATCAACATTTTAAACTTGCATTCCATGTTTTACATGTATTTCTATTCAGTATCATCTTATTTTCAGTTGCCTTAAAATTAAGATTTTAAAGTTCCAACTTCATTGTCTTATATATGAGCCATTTCTTTTGGTTCAATCAGTCACAAATTTATTCAGCTGCCTTTTTTGTTGTTGTTCAAGTATTAAAATGTATTGAATAAGACAGAACCAAGGACAGAAGCTCATGACATGCCGCTAGAGACTTCATTCCAGGATCACCTCTGCATGATAGCAATGATGTTTCATGTAAGATTCAGCTAAGGCATGATTACCGGTTTGACACCTCAGCAGTGAGTTCAGTTATTCATCTAGTTATGAATACACCTGACATCTATCTCTAGCCCACACCATCTTATTTCTCTAAGTTTTTTTCTCTTTTCCCTAACAATGCCTCAGTATACCTTGCGAATTCCTAAAACCAAACTATATTCACACACCTCTGGTTCACAATGCTGGTTTATGAACTGGTAGTGTGTTAACTTCATCAGATTCACCTGGAAAGCTTTTTAAGATGCCACAACAGGAGATTCTGTTTCAAGAGATCTGGGATAAGGTTTAGAATTCTGGTACTCATAGCTTTCTGGGTGATTTTGATATGTATAAGGTTAAAAGGCCAGTGGTGGTCCATATTTTTTCTTTGGTCATCATCCAGTAACCCAAAGAAAAGAAACCCATGAGATTAGTTTTTGAACTAAATTTTCAACTTTGTGAACTCGTATTGGCTTCTAGTTACCACTGGCTTCTTTTCTACTTCCTCAGAAGCTAGAGTATAGAGTGTATCTGTTCTAGAATCATTCTTTCAAGTATCTGTGGTACAAATTTTGACAGTTTGCTGACCTATCATATTGGGTTGGCCAAAAAGTTCATTTGGGCATGGAAAAACCTGAGCAAACTTTTTGGCTAACCCATAGCTTCTTCTATGAGGGTAATTGGTACTGCTTCTTGTGTTATATAACTTTACATCTAGTTTATTTTTTTCCTTCATGAATTTGGAGCAATAGTATAAATATTGGAGCATTCATTTTTTATTATTCTTCATTTAAATTCCACAAAGCTGGAATAGAGCACCATATTTTGGGAAATATTTACATTCAGCAAAAATATAATTTTCCTTGATTTATGCTATTTTGTAGTTTATTGAATCAGCCACAATAAAATAGAATAAGGTAGAAAAGTTACTACTAACACGATGATTATGCCAAAATCATATGATTTATGCAGTTTCAAGAAACTACAACAGGAGATTACTGTGAACTGTCCTCAGATGTACTTAGTATTACTAGTATGTTTCTCAGTATTTAGGGCTACTTATTTCAGATCAGATTTTATTTTCAGGATAACAGAATAAAAAACAACTCAAAACACATAATACTCTAACCTATGCCTATAAGGCAAGGCATCTGATTCTGAGTTTTAAAGTTTATGATGCTTTGCTTAGGGGGTCAGTTTTGGAAAGGGCATGAATAATCTATTTTGGTATTCAATTTTTGTAATATGCATAAGTACACGTGAATCTATTTGTGCTCTTAAGGGGCAAAATTATCACAATCACTTAAAATACATAGATAATATCGAGGTTTTATTTTTTAAAACTACACTCTCAATCCTCTGCTTTAGCAAACTATAGCCAGAACTTACAGCATATACCAGTAATTTTAGTTTCTCCTACTTTTTCTGACTATAATTTTATAGAAGTTCTAACACATACACAATTGCTCAAAAATTTGCAGAAGGTAAAGGGAAAAAAAAAAAAGAGTCTGGAATAAACATAAAGCAAATAGTAAGCCATTTCCTGAGTAACTGACTTTCTTGTACCAGAGATTTTAATTACTTACCTCAAACAAGTGGTATTAATAGAGAATTACTTATTGGAAATATTTAGGACTAGTACGAAGTTTATACGGTCATACTATAAAGCAGTAAGAGCTCTTAAACCTGGACCAGTGGCTCTCTCAGCCCACTGCTAAGCCCTTTTCTCAAATATTTCTATCTTGCGGGAATTTCCAGTGAGAGAATGGGAAATAGCTAAAGCCCTGCCCATCATCTGCTCTGTGTAGCCTCCAACACCTCTTCTCAATCTAGCAGTCTAGTGACTTAAATACCAACAGTGTAATTGCTACCCTCAAACAAAACAAACCCAAAAAGGCAAGCAAGGAGGAGTGGTGATTTTAAAAGTATAGGAAAGGAAAAGTTGATTATTCTCTGTTAAAAGTTGGGAATCCTTGTATTAGAAGTTATTTAAAAACTTAAAATTGAATGTCAACCAGTGAGCTTAAATTAATAAAGTTTACACTTTTATATTTGGCTTACATATGAAGTTAGAGAAATAAAATTGTGCGACCAAACATTTGACAAGCATTTTGGACATTTCATTCTCTATTTGAACATGAATTTCTAGTGAATCTTTTTGGTTCTTTCACAGAGCGCTATATGCTGCACAGTCATAATGGGTGTGTCTTCTTTGCTGTAGGAGGAACATTGTTCAACAGGCCTTTCTCAGTGAGCAGTGCTATTTATATTACCATTCTTTTTGTATATTTCATTCATGTAAAATGAAAGTCAATATAACCTTGGAGTTTGAACAAAGGTATTATCCTAACTCAGAACTTCTACTGTGTTGACTGAAGCAAGAAAAAAAAAGTTATGATTACGTTAAGCCAATTTACACATATTTCAAAGATCATATACACAAGAACTTATGTTTTATCATTCTTTGAGCAGTTTGACAACTTTTATTCATGTAAACTATATTTACATAAACTATAATATTTGAGTGTTTTTCTCTCACTTACATTTGAAAAACTAAAGAATAGTACATAGAGTTCATCACCAATGTCAAAGTAAACCTTTCTCCAAGAATTTAAATTAGTAATAGTCACCTTGCTTTGAGGATAAGAATTATGTATTCCTCCAGATTTTTTTTTTTGTATTCCTCCAGATTTGTTGGTCATAGGATCTCCAGGGAATAATCATAGAATCATAAGCAGTGGGAGCTAATGGGGGCTCTAGGGGTAAAATCTGTTGGTTCTCAGGAGCACCTACAAGCCATGGCACAGTAGTTGGAACTATTGGTGCATCATATGAACAAGGAATACTTATTTACAAGTAGAAAATAGAACCACATTACACACACACACACATATACACATGACACATATATACATATATAGATACATATACACACATGCACATATAAACACATGCATATACACATATTCATATATACAGACATACACAAAGGTACACACGCAACATACAAAATTACATCCATAGGTACCTATGTCTACCCTGTAGAATGAAGCATAATCAGCTGTTTCTGAGTTTTTCTATTTAATATTTGCTGGTTTCATGTTCATACTTTTTCCTCTATATTCTAGGCAATAGCAGGTCCATAAAGGTTACCAATTTGTGAGGTTACTAATAATACTAGTAGCAAGTGGAAAACTTATTCCTTCAGTTGGTTATATATTCTGCCTGGTCACTTAACTGGGTCTTTACAAAGAATGTCAAGAAGATTTTAATTAATACATTTGTATAGTGTTCCAATAACAAGTTAATTTTACTTGCCTGGAAATTGACCTTGGAAGCAATTAATTATGAAAAATAGGAATTTCGGTGGATATTTAAAATGAGTCTTTTTTACAGAGTGAAGTAAGTCAGAAAGAGAAAAACAAATATCGTATATTAACGCATATATGTGGAATCTAGAAAAATGGTATAGATGATCTCATTTGCAAAACAGAAATAGAAACACAGACATGGAGAACAAACGTATGGATACTGAGGGGGAAATGGGAGGGGGTGGGATGAAATGGGAGATTGGGATTGACATATACACACTACTATATATAAAATAGATAACTAATGAGAACCTACTGTATAGCACAGGGAACTATACTCAGTGCTCTGTGGTGACTTAAGTGGGAAGAAAATCCAAAAAAGGGGGGATATATGTACACGTATGGATGATTCACTTTGCTGTACAGCAGAAATTGACACAGCAGTCTAAAGCAACTATACTCCAATACAAATTTTTTTTAATTTTAAAAAAAGGAAAAAATAAATTGAATGAGTCATTTATGCAAGCATTTCTTCCCTTTTTGGCAACTCAAGCCTAATAACACTTTTAGGTCATGACCTTCCCCTCTCAGATTTATCTCCTCTATTAATCTCTTGGGTGACATCCTGGCAGTGAGAACTGCCTTATCTCCAAAAGTAAGTGTGAGCTTTTTAGGATGAGGAGAGGAACATCATTTCTGTTGGACAATAACTTCCATTTCCCTTGTCTTTTTCTATCTTTCTGCAGATGGCTGAGGCCACCTCTTTGTAATCCTTTACACTTTATGATATTAATCAATCACTCTTTTTTTTTTTTAACACAAAATTCAGTACAACATTACTGGCTTGCTTACAGCAATATTCCTCTTCCAAATGCCCTTTCCTCAGAATATCTCTTGTTTACTTTCTCCAATCTTATTCCTTTTTTACTGTTTTCTCAAGCATCTGCTTTGCCCTTGTATAATCCATTACATCATTTCTGTGGTCTAATCTTCTTTTAGCTTGCTATTTACCCTTTTTAATGACATTTAATATTGGCCAGACCTCTGAAAGTGTGATCTTACTTA
Organism: Balaenoptera borealis; assembly: GCF_965194805.1. Lineage (NCBI taxonomy): Eukaryota > Metazoa > Chordata > Mammalia > Artiodactyla > Balaenopteridae > Balaenoptera > Balaenoptera borealis. The sequence goes on along the minus strand of NC_138876.1, from coordinate 58,584,674 downwards.
AGTTCCAGCTAGTGTGGCAAACTGGTGTGATTTGCTCTGGTTTCTCAGCCAGAAACTTTACATCACTTAGTAAAGAGATTTGCAGTAGGGGAGAGGGTCAGGGGCTAGAGGTAATATGTTTCATCATTCATGCTTCTTACTGGGCAGTGTGTTTGAGCATCTGTGTAGACAGTCACCCTGGCTTCATTACCTTCCCTGTGAGGTCTTCCCTCACCCTCCAGAGAGAGTGTAGTGTGTACATTCCTCTGTGTATCCACTGTGCCTTGTACATGTCTCTTATTATTTTCCTCAATGTCTCCTATGCTACTTGAAGTGAAGGATGTACCTTATACAAGTTGGTATCCATGGAGACAGTTCCTGTAAGATGGTAGGCGCTTAATAAATGCTTGTTGAATGATGAATAAGTGATTGAATGCCCGTTTTATATTTTGCCTCCTCTGAGACTGTAGCCTTATTTCTTTGCCCCTACAGTGCAAAGCATGTGGTGGATCTCCAGTGCATGCCTGTGGAGTGACTGAAAGGAATGGATGAAGGATATTTTTAAAAAATGACGAAGGCTGGGGAAAATTCATAATGGGTTGGCCCTGGACAAATAAATGAATGTTAGATTTTTCTAATATTTCCCCAGCCGTTTCCAATCTAACCTGTGACTTTGAACAGAAACATTTTGTTTTTATTCCATTTATGGAATGCTCATGGTGATGCTTACTCAGATTGTGTTTTTCGAGAACTATAATGAGTTGCCATAAATAGAACTATTGTTTGATTAATGAAGTGAGTTGTATGTGAGTAAGAACAGGGCTTACGTTGAAGTTTCTCAAATAAAACAACACGATTATGAGACTTCCCAGTTAAAAGCAAAAGAGGACATAACCAATTATGAGTGGCATGTCACTTAAGCACTCTCTGGGATTAAGTCTTCCAAGCTTCATCTTTTTAGGCCTTCTCTAAAAGTCATCCGTTCCTGGGAGAGAGTAGAGCTGTCGTAATTCAGTTTCATATTTCACAGATAGGTTTGTTTGTAGTCACTAGATATGATGGTTCCTAAAATGTTCTTCCTTTTTTGCCAACTAATAGATGAACAATGCACGGATTTATACACCTTGAACGAGCAAAGAATAACAGATTGACCTTTCCAATCAAGATGCCCTATACATGATCTAAGCAATGAAACGGCAACTCTTTTCTGCTATTTGAAGTTATTTTTCATAGATGACTGAAAGCCTTCCTCCTCTGGCAATGTGGTAAAGTTGCAGAGGGCTAGTTGAATTTTGGTTCAAGTGGATAATTCTTAAATTTCAGTCCCAGTTCTCAATGGGCTGTATAGTAAGGGCTCTTCGTGTATCCCTTGGCAGCAGTACATACGGGGCATTGTTCTGCAGCTCCGTCACTGAAGAAACATCACTGTTATACAAAAAGACAAAACCCCTGGAAGTTTCTCCCCCACAAAGGAATACAGTAGATTCCTTTGTTTCAGAAAGAATGTTTTCCAGGTTTCATCAGCTGCCTAAAAGCACATGTAGGAGCTTGGCAGATTGAATTGCACATTCTACATAGGTTAAATTACACGGCTCGAAAAGTGTCCTTCTTTGCCAAATCAGGAGTGATGCTTTATTTGCAACATTTGTCGAATGTATTTGAAAAAAATACAGCTGTTTCTTTCCTAAATTGGTTATTAGAAATCAAAGTTAAAGCCTGTCCATCTCATGGTGGGCCCGTGGCATCATCATTTCACATGAGAAACAGCTCACAGAGATACTCCTCACATACACCTCTTGACTCTTTGGAACAGAAGCCTCCGGTCTTAGTGTTTGGGAGAAACATACTGTGCCAGATAGAAGCCACAAGAAGTGTAAGGTGTCCTGGAGCCAGATCCAGCCATACAGAAATCATCTGTTTTGCTCACACAAGGTTTTTTTGAAAAATGTAGCTCAGCTTTTAAATTTGAAGGATTTGGGATGCAAATCCAGATCTCTTGCTTCTTTTGATCGTGTGGAAGGCTGGGCGTGCAGTCTGCATGACAGCCGAGGACTGGAGCCCAGTGGTGTTGCTTCCATAGGTCAGGCTTAATCTCTCCTGGTCTCCAGAGTTCCCACTTCTTCCTGTTGGCTCTTTGATACTGGAGCCAGTGTCCACAGCCATTTATTGTCACTCTTGCACTAATTTTTATTGTTATAATAGAGGAATATTCCTCTATCTCTTTCTCACAGGTGAGAAAACAAAGAAGGCCTTTCCCCTTAACCTCTCTCTCTCTCCTTCACTTACTTTCATTGCCTGCTTCCTCCTTCAGAGTTTAGGTCTCTGATTCAGGCCAATGTGTAGTTTGCGGTATGGACATTATAGTGTAAGTTGAAATCTCACACCTTGGTGAATTTTTAAATTTCTCCCAACTATTTTGAAGCGCAGAAACCGTATGTTAATATAGGCATTCAAAATTGTGTCCAGATCAGAACTTGTTATTATTATTTCAGCTGCGCCGTGCGGCTTGTGGGATCTTAGTTCCCCGACCAGGGATTGAACCTGGGCCCTTGGCAGTGAGAGCACAGAGTCCTAACCACTAGACTGCCAGGGAATTCCCAGAACTTATTGTTATTAATAAAAAATATTGGCAAGGTTGGGCATTACAACATGTGGCTCCCATCATATGGTTCTGAAATCTTGTGAAGAAGATGATGATAATGATGAAGGTTTCTAATATTTAGTAATCACTCACTATGTGCCAGACTAATTTCTTTACATATGTTATTTCATTTAATCTTTAATGACCACATGAGTTATATTCACATTTTCCAATAAGCAGCTATGTAAGGCCATGTAGCAGTGGGTAGATGGAGCCTAGATTTGAAAGGAAACCTGACTGCAGGGTACAATGTTCTATTGTCATCTTCTAGGTGTTATTTTTATTGTTATTATTATTGTTCAACTGAGGGGGCATCATTTAAGGAGAGTTAAGGTCACATTCCTTAATAATAATAATAATAAGGTTATTACTCACAGTTTTTAATTGGTAGAGGTAAGATTACAATGCAGTGCTAGTGACTCCAAAGCCCCATCTTTTATACCAAATAGTATTTTTCAATTTACAGAAAGTAATCTAAAATTAATTCTTACTAGGAAGCGTGGTATATTTTTTTTAATGAAAAGTTTTAAAAATTCTCAAAAAAAAAAAAAAGAAAACACTTTTGGGTCAATGGGTATAGTTAGGTTCCAAATAAGTACGGACACTGAACCAGCCTGAGATAGGAAAGAGATGGACTTTGAACCTTCCACCTCTGGGTATGTTGGGTGGAGATGTGTATTTGGAGTTTAGCTTCTTAGGATACTCTGCTGTATAGTATTATGCACTGTATCATTGAAATGCAGAGCTGTTTTGTAATATTATGTTCCTGTTATGGTGAGTTAGGGTGAAAAAACAGGTAACTTGTTGCTCAGAGGTCTCAGAAATAAGATATGCAATCTCATTAATGAATGACTGTTATATAAATCACTATTATTAATAGAAATAATATCTAGTTGCTCAGTCTCTACTGTGTACAGGTACTTTATAAGGTGGTTTCCATAAATTATCACTAGTTCTTAGAACAATCACCCTGCCTCTTGGGGATTATGTCCTCATTTCCAGAACAGCAAACTGAAGCTCAGAGAAGGAAAGTGACTTATCCAAGAAGGAAAGTGACTTATCCAAGAATATACATCTATTAAGTCATGGAAGAAAAATTCACACTCTGACTTTGAAGACCATACTCTTTCCGTTATACCATGCTGTCATGGTGCACAAAATTATCAAATTTTTTCATTTAGTATTCATTCATCTTATCTTCTCTAAAATAGTAATAGTATTTACTCTTGTAGTTTTTTGTGAGAGTTAATGATATAAATCACATAATGCACATAAAGCACTTAACACCAGTTTGGTGTCTAGCAAATAATCAATAAACATCGGTTTTTGTTATGTACAGTATTTTGTTGGCCATGTGCCAGGAACTGGGCCAGGTGCTGGGGAAACAGATGAATAGGATTCTGTATCTTTCCACAAAGGGCTTATAATTAGTGTAGGGGAGATGGCGTAGAATACATTTTACAAAAATTATAATCCAATATAATAAATGTCATAGTGGGTGTGGATCTCCAGGCAGAGTGATAGCACAGAAGGTCAGCTGCCCATATTCCTGCATTCAGGAGGAAACCCTCACACAGCTCTGGTCATTCACGTGAAGAGCCTCTCCACAGTGATATTGTATGATATTGTAGAAAGGCCTTTGTGCCAGATGTTCTTTTTATTTTTTATTAGTTCTTTCCTAAAGGACAGATTAAATACATAAATAAAAGCTGTTCTTTAAATTAAGTGTTAGTGCTATTCAGCAAGGACTGAAATTGTGGTGTTGCACCTGGGGAGGGAAGTAGAGCAGAACCGAGTTGACCCTGGACCTTCACAGTGGGCAGAAAGGGGCGGGGAAAGAAAGTTACCACTCATGAGGGAAATATAGAAAAGTGATCCACACCTAAAAAGCCTTTCTTTGGCAACTGTAAGAATCCCCAGCCTGTCTGCTTCCTCCCTACCCTTGGAAGGAAGCCTGCCTGTTGGCATGCCCCACCCGCTTCTATAGAACTCTGGGCAGCCTCCTCTTTCAAGAGAGAGACCTCATGGAGAAACACTCATGTAACTACGATTTCAACAGTTATTTGCACTGTTAAACTACAGTGTTCCCTGGCTTATTTTCTTACTATTACTTTTTGTATCCTATATTGTCCTTTCTTGGATTTTTAAAAAAATTTTACTGGAGTAAAAGTATTTTTTTTGGAAACAGTGCATAGATATAAATTCTCTAAATGCCTGTAGGTCTAAAAATGACTTCATTTTGTTTCAGACTTAAATAATAGTTTGGATTTTTACAGAATTCTAGCTTCAAAACATTTCAAAAATTTTAAGACACTATTCCATTGCTGTTGGATAGCCAGTATTTCAAACATTTGATAATAATATCAGTCTCATTCCTTTGTAGATAATCTCTTTGCTTGTTTCTCCTCTGGAAACATTTAAGATTTTCTTTTTTTACCTTGGAGTTACAAAATTTCACTAGTATAGGTCTAGGCATGTGCCTTTTATTTTTTGCTTTTCCCATCTTTCAGTGAGTATTTTTATTCTGAAGAATAGTCTTCCTTCAGCTTGGGGAAACCGTATTCTTTAATTTCTTTATTACTTCTTTCCCCACCGTTGTTTCTATTTTCTTCTGAAATCGTTATTTATTCTTGTATTATTATCCAGACTCCCCCTGAAACATTCTTTCTCTTTTGAAATCCTTGTAAGACGGATGTTGGATTCCTTGGCTCTGTCCTCCAATATATTAACTTATCTCTCTTTTCGTTCTATGTTCTGGGAGAATTCCTTAACTCTATATTCCAGGTCACTAATTTAGTCATCAGTTATATTTATTCTACTTTTTAACATTTTTATTTATTTTTTTAGTTATGTTTTTAATTCCTAAGTATTTTCTCTTGTTTTCTAGTTGCTCGTTTTTATGGAAGCCCATTCTTGTCTTATAACACAATAGCCTCTTGATCTCCCTGAAGATACTAATACAAGTTTTGTTTATAACATATTCTATTTCCTACATTCTCTCTCTTCTCTTGGGTTCATGACAATGTAGGATACAAGAAGCAATAGTAAGAAAATAAGCCAGCAAGCTCTGTTAGTTTAGTGTAAATAACTGTTGAAATTGTGTCTATGAAACTTACTGCACTTAAGAAATGTTTCCTTAAATATTGAAAGAATAATTAAAAAAACTGGTAATCGTCTGGAACTAATAAAAGCAAGATTATTTCAATCAAATACTGTGGGGTTTGGGGTGATAAGACAATCTTGTTTGGGGACAATACATTTTATAGGTACTGATTAATTATAGATTCTGATTTATTTTCAACATGGATAGAAAACTTAAGTTTAATTATATGTGTATATTTTAAATACAAGGGTATCCATTAGAAAAATTTAGTATATATAACTATCCACAATTAAAGGGGAATAAAATGGACAAATGAAAATTGATCAATCTATATAAAGACAAGAAAGCAAAAAGAAACTAAAAATCACAACAAACAGAAAACACAATAAATATGATAGTAAAAAGACCATACTAGATGATATATCAGTTATTACAATAAATGAGAATAACTTAAAAACTTACATTAAAAGTTGGAGACTATCTGAATGGTTAAAAATAATCACACACATTAAACACTCAAATATATGCTATCTGTAATAGGCAATATCAAAAAAGAGCAAATTAAAAACAATTTTGAAATTGAGGTCCATGTAAAATTATTACAGGCAAATTGTAATAAAAAGAAAGCTGAAAGATTAATTTTATATTAAACATTAATATTAATATACAAAATATAAATTTTAATATATAAATATTAACTTTACATTAAATATTAATTTAATAGAAAACAAAATGGAGTTTGAGGCAAAGGTTAAATGGAGATCAACTAATATTGATTCATAGATCATTAATAAAATCCAGCAGGAAAGTATAATGGCTAGAACTCTTCATGCACCAAACAAAAAGAATTGGAATAAATATACTGAATCTGTTGGAAGTACAAGAAGAAATTGACCAAAACCATTAGAAAAGAGCCTTCCCTCAGAAATCTCTGTTGCAATAACTTACATGTTTCACTCTGAAACCATTAAAATATTTGAGTTATTTTGTCAATTCCATTTAATTATCTTCATATTAGCATTCTGCTGCTGCTGTTTTCCTGCATTCTCACTAAATGCCTTATCAAAACTCACATTTTAGGGCCTATTTTTCGGGGTGCCTTCCAAGGTGCCATAGTCAGAAGAACTCAGTGTTGTGATTTTTGAAAGAAGCACGTAAGATTTTGCTAAGTGTTAATGGGAGGGCATTTGGATACCATTTCTCTGAAGGCACCAGTCTTTTCCCTCACCAGTATGCCATCTAATCCTTGAGAAGGACTCTACAGTGTTGATTTTATGGACATTTATGATTAGATGTAACCTTACTGATCATCTCATAGTCACTTCAGACCAAGACACGCTTGGCATCCTAGGCTTTGGACTGTCACTCATTGACTACCTTCAAGCAAGTCATATAACTTCTCTGGGTCTCAATTAACTTGTCTTTGAAATAAGAAAATAGGGCTAGGATAGATAGTCCTTAAAATTCTTTCTTTCTCTAAAGTTTTGTTTTTCTTATTATGTGATATTTACTTCTATTTTATCTATTCTTTTTCTAAAATCCAATATTAACAGAAACCCTTCTGTGGTATATTTTAGACTATGAAATTTTGACTTTTCATCTTCTGACACTTGACAGATCTTTGGAAGAATAACAAAATGTTTAAGGAAGCAGTAGTTGATACAAGCAACTGAAAGGATAGATGCTGCCCTTTAGTTTTTTTTATTTGGTATCCTCTTTGGTTTCAACAATACTGATTCCATGGTTGGTGCTGAGTAAACATATCTCAGCAAGTGTCTTGAGTGAGTGATTGGCTCTCTCCTTATAAATGTGGCTTCTCCCTTATTTAGCTGCATTACAGGCACTAAAGAGAAAGAAGAGGTTTGAGAAGCAGCTCACTCAGATTGATGGCACACTTTCTACCATTGAGTTCCAGAGAGAAGCCTTGGAAAACTCACACACCAACACGGAAGTGTTAAGGAACATGGGCATTGCAGCAAAAGCCATGAAAACAGTTCATGAAAACATGTGAGTGACTTTAGTCTCCCTCTGAGCCATAAATTCCCTCAGTGCTTTGGAAGTATATGATGATCTGCACAGGAATGGGCTTACTCTTTTGAGACTCTTTGACATGTTGGAATGGAATGTTCCCACAGAGAAAGAGCAGAAGTAATATTGTCAAAAGAAAAAAAAAGACCATGAAAAAATAAAGGACATTCATTTTGCCCTTAATGTTTCCCAGTAGCCTCACTATTGTTTGACACTCCACCTGCAAATATTTTCATTCTATAATTTTAAAAAGGCTTTAATGTTAATATCTGTGAAGGTGTTAGAACTGTACAATAGTGGTTGTCAAATTTCGGAGGGACTCAAAAATCACTACTAATGAGAACATAGATGCCCAAGCTCCTTCAAGAAAAGTAAGGATTGGGCCTTTTTGTTTTTAACCAAGCTCCCCAGGTGATTCTGATACTAACCAATGTTTGAGAACTATTGACATACAATAGTAGATAAAAGCATGGATTTGGGGTCAGATTTTCTGGGTTATAATCCCAGATCCTGCTGACTGTCCTTGGGCAAATTACTTTGCCTCTCCCTGAGTCAGTTTCCTTATCTGTAAACTGGAGATAATAATAGTACTTACCGCATGTGGTTATTGTGAAACTCAATGAGATACAAGATATACTGCACTTAGGAGTTCCTGGCACAAAGTAAGCGCTCAGTAATCTATATTCATAGTGGTAGTGGGGCTAACAATTTGCTTTATATTCACACTGAGAATCAATGTCTGGGACCTAATCCTTTTACAAAGTTAAATATCACAGTGAAGTTTGGACCAAAGGTACACAAGGGCAAAGAGTGACTGAGGGATGTAGAGAAGCTTCCATGGATGGGAAAAGGTGGGAGAGAGAGAGGCTGGGGTCAGTGAAGACATCTTTGCTATCATTTTCTTGCCTCGATAATCAATTGACAGTTAGCCATCATTTTGACAGCTTCTGAGAGATCATTCAATTCATTATCAGAGTCACAGTTCTATATTGTTGCTGTAAGCGGGGTGCTAAAATGTATGACAAAATCATAGTTTTTCTCTCTGGATAGTTTAGCAGCAGCATCCCTGGATGTTCCTTTTGAGAAAAATTCACTCCCAGACCCAAACTTTAGCTGTACCTTTCTCATAGGATTTTCAAATAAATAATCCTTGTACATTTGGTATAAATATAAGAATTGGAAATAAGGGGTGATAGGAGGATGGCAAAGTATTCTTTTTGATTACTACATGAAATTATGCCAAAATACTCAGCTTTTCCCATATATAGAGTCTGGAAAACTTGTAAAAGATTTATTCCACTGGGAATCAAAATTTCAGTGTTAATTGCTTAATAATGAGGAAAATTGTCACTTCTCTGGTATCCAATCAGTTTGGCCTAGCTTCAGAGTTGGAGGAATGATTCAGAGACAAGGTACTGGAGAGGCAGCTCAGATGCTGGCATTCGGACACTGGCAGCTTCGGTGGGTGGTTGGAGGCCAGTGGGACTTGGGTGCTAGAAACTGTCTTGAAAGCAGCTGTCCGTCCTGGGCCTGTGATTCCTTTGCTGAAGTTGCTGATTCTTCTGAGGGCTTCATAGGCCTAATCCTGCTCTCATCGGTAATCTCTCAGACCATCAGCAGCTATGGGAAAGTTCTCAGGGAGCCAGGACCTCAGACATACTAGGCAGTCTAGAAAATAGATGTCTAGTTCCAGAGTTCACCTTCTACAAAAAGCTGCCCTGATAGCAGCTGCTGAGAGCTGCCCGAGTTTATCTTAGTCACAGTGGTCCTTGGTGGCCCATGGTACCACTTCCTGCAGAGTTAATACACAGCAGCATATATTTAAATTTTACATATGCCCTACCAGACAAAATTTCAAAATGGGTCTACAAATATTGTTAGTTATCAAATAATTTGCCCTCTAGTAACTCCCAAATGTAATGGCTATCAATTTAATTTAATTTACATAATTTAAAATATATGTACATATACAGAATTATTAATTTTTTTGAAATGCAAATTCTTAAAGTTGATAAGTCTTATCACCCGGAATGTTTACTATGCTACTGAAATAACTAAGAGTTTATATTAAATTGACTCATTTTTCTAATTTATATCTAAATTCATAATTTTAAAGTAAAATTCTAAACTATTTCAAAAAAATATTATTTCCCAGGGATCTGAACAAAATAGATGATTTGATGCAAGAGATCACAGAGCAACAGGATATTGCCCAAGAAATCTCAGAAGCGTTTTCTCAACGAGTTGGATTTGGCGATAACTTTGATGAGGTGGGTGACACTATATAAAGAATGGAGTATTGTGGCCGCTAAAAAAGACAGCTTCCCACCATATGGGGCAAGCAGGTTTCCTTACACATTTCCTTAAATATCATTAAAGAATAAATTTCTTAGAAAAGTACCTGTCTTAAGAGGGAAATGAAGTGTTGGTAGCTCTGATTTAAATGAAAGATTAATATAGTTTGGCAAATAGCCCCCTAATTAAGTTTTCAGCTATTAAGGAAAAACAGCATGTGATTACGTAAAGTTAGTGACTTTTAATGGTTGAAGCCTAAAGCCCCATTATGAAAAATTGAGTGCTCGCACATCTGGGCAAAACAAAGCAGACTGTGTCACTCTGCAAGAAACAGACAGATCATGCTCATGTTAAATTAGAGGTTAGGCTGCCTCTGTTCATTACTTAGGCTATGAAACAAAATAAATGTGGAGTGACATTATTAACACACACATTCCATTGAGATTAATCAGTCCAATAATACAGACTATAATTATAATGGTGGTGTCTGCACTGTGAATTTCAATTGTTCTACTCAAAGTACACACAAAGTACACACAAATTTTGAAACATTTCCAATTCTCAGATTAGCATGGCAAAGAATCTGACTTCCTACGTTCATGTAGTGTTAAAAATGGTACATCTAATAATTAAGATGTAGTTCCACAGAATCCTTTAAAGTGAGAATTAGGTGTCAACAGCTTTTTTTTTTCTAGTTTTGTTTTATTTTATTTTATCTTTCTCCATTCTACTTTCTTTTTTTTAAATTGAAGTATAGTTGATTTACAATGTTGTGTTAGTTTCAGGTGTACAGCAACGTGATTCAGTTATACATACACATATATCTATTTTTTTTCAGATTCTTTTCTCTTATAGGTTATTACAAAATATTGAGTGCTGTCCCCTGTGCTATACAGTAGGTCCTTTTTGGTTGTCTATTTCATATACAGTAGTGTGTATACTTTAATCCCAAACTCCTAATTTATCCCTTGCCCCCCACTACTTTCCCCTTTGGTAACCATAAATTTGTTCTCTATTTGTTGTCTGTTCGTCTGTTTCTTCAATAGCTTTTTAAAATGGTATAGACCAGGGGTTGGAAAAATGTGGCTTTCAGGCCAAATCCTCCCCAAGTTCTGTTTTTGTATGGCCTGTTGAACAAGATGGTTTTTATATGTTTAAAGGATTGCAGAAAACAACAGCAGCAGTGACAATAGCAACAAAGAAGGCTACGAGACAGAGACGATATGCGGTCTGCAAAGCCAAAAATATTGCTGTCTGGTCCTTTCCAGAGAAAGTTTGCCTATCCCTGGTTAGACTAACAAGCACCTAATGAGTGCATTATGACATGGTGGAAAGAGCTCTGGGCTCATTAGGACATCTGGGTTCTGCCATTTATTACTAAACTTTGTGTAAGTCCCTTTACTTTTCTGACCCTTAGTTTTCTCATTTATAAAATGAAAATGACCAGATCCCTAGACTATCTCTAAAGTTTCTTAAATTCTTTTATCAATGAATAAATAAGTGTATGGTACCTGAAGTCTGAAAATGATGGAGGTGATTATTCTGTCACCACATATTTGCTAAAGAAAATATCAATATCTTTTCAGTGCTATTGGTAACCATCAAGCACTATTGGCAATTCTGGGCATACATTCAGTGTAGGATAGTGTGTTCTGCTACTACTACATTTGCTATATTTGTTCTTAATTGTTTTGTGAGCAGAAATAGGATATCAGAGTATTCATGCTGAAGGTACATTATTCATTCAGCCTGTGGGGCACCATAAAGCCCACAACTACACTGACCACACTATTTCACATGGCCTCATGCTATACATTTTCATGTTTATTTCCTTGTCATGAGGTAGATATAATGGTGGTCAGACAGTCATTCAGCTTACTGTATGTCTGATACATGGTGACTTGATCGAATGCTGTGGTTGGCTTAAGGATCCCCACTCTTGGCCCATAGTATTGTTACTCTCATTTTAATATAGAATAATTATTTTTTTCTGTGCCTTTCTCCTACATTCAATATGCTCCTTAAATGTAGGGACTGTTGTTTGTACTTTGTCTCCCCAGCCCTGAGTTCAGCCAGGAGTGAGCTCTCAGTAAATTTGTTCTATGATGAATAAATGAATAAATGAAGAAATCTCCTTGGTCGAATGTAAGAGTGTCTTAGGTCATTTCTAATAATGACAACCTCAGAATTCTAATGATGACAAATTTAGTTTTGACTCCCAACTTCTCTCAGGGGGGTTGGACTCAACCTGAGGACACTTGGAGCCAGTTAGACATGAACTATTCATCTCAAGTCATCTCATATCTGTCATAAGGTGACTTTTACCCTTAAAGCCTCAAACTAGACTGGCCTCTCTAAGGTTCTTGGGACAGAGAATAGTTTAGGATTAAACAAGACTCTCTGGGGCTATTGCTAAAAGAAAGAAATACAGTGTACCTACCTTGAGTTGAAGCTTTCTTAGCTAAGACACACAGCAGGATATTTACTAGTTTTGGTAATTTGACAAAGGAACAATAATATCTTTGATTCTTTTTACTTTTGGTATGTTATGGTTTTGCTATACCTGTTGTTTTATTTCAGTAGCATTAGCCCAAATGAAAATATTTATTTCCTCTAGTTAAAGTCTCACAGATTCTTAATTCTTAACAGTAGAAAATAAAAGATACATTGGAAAAATGACAGGCAAGGTGTAAATTTCCTAGAAACTGTGGAGGTTATATATTCAGCTAGCACAAATTACTTGAAAAACTGTTGACTGAAGTATTATAAGATTAACTACAACAAATTTGCACAACCCCAAATATTCATATTTTAATTATTGCTCAGTGTTGCAAAAAAGACTTAGTCTTAAAATAAATATTCCATTTCACTGGGTTCTCACATATCAATTGGGTAGCAGATGTTCTTGTTATTATGTTTGAGGAAACCCACTTCTTGAAACATTAACTCCCTAAAATTCTTTCTTTTTCCTCTGTTCAGGATGAGCTGATGGCAGAACTTGAGGAACTGGAGCAGGAAGAATTAAATAAGAAGATGGCAAATATCCGACTTCCAAATGTGCCTTCCTCCTCCCTCCCAGCACAGCCAGACAGAGTACCAGGTCGCATGTCAAGCACGTCCTCCTCTGCACATCGATCCCGAGCAGGTCTGTTCCCCACCTCAACCACCTGTGGTCAAATAATTACCTGAAATAATAGCCAGGCCTATCCCTTTTAGCACTTATTTTTCATTTCATAAAATATATCTTTTAATACATAATTCATACCTGTTTTCTGTGCTGAAAGTATGAATGTCACCAATTACTAATTTTTATCCATTTTTTGTTTGTTTGTTTCAGCATCTTCCAGGAGGGCAGAAGAAGAGGATGATGATATCAAACAATTGGCAGCTTGGGCTACTTAAAACAAAATGTTTGGACACCGAAATTAATGAGCTGTACATAAGACACACAAAAAAATGTTTTTGCCAAATATAGAGGTTAACAAAGATTCTGTTTTATATTTTTACTGGATGAATAATTGTCTTTTAAGCCTCATAGGTAAAAGTTAAAAAAGGAGTCATGTGTAGATTTAGGATCCAGGATGGAATGGGACTTCCTGGTAGCATTTTGGAGGATCTCTCCATACTGATGGGAGGGGGCATTCTACCTTGTTCACTATTGTATTATTTGCAGTCCTGGCACATAGTTGGTACTCTCTATATATTTGTTGAAAGAAAACTGAATTCTATGAACATATAAAACATATAACAGTTTATAAGCAACTTAAGAGTGATGATGTGTTTAGGAAAGAGGGGGAAAATAACTTTCTTTCCTATGAGAATGCAAGTTTGCTGTGTGTATCCATGTTGTAGCCCAGGGTGAATGTATAAGAAACGTATCTCTTATAGGAGATAGAGAAGTTTGTAGAGAAGTCTTGTGTGAGTCTATACATAAATAGTTTCACTTGAGTTTTGCAGTTTAAAATCTTAAAGGAGTTTTAATTGACATTTATTATGCCAATTAAGCTTGGAATGGGACAATGGATGCCTTTCCCAAAATGTCTGAAAGCACTAACAGCTTACACTGCTGAGCGAGAATCTCCTGGGTGTAATTTAGTCACGTAGGGGGCTGCATTAACATTCCCAGTCCATTATGATGCTGTATGGCTTCAGCGTGCTAAATGTGTGAGTATTCATTCTTTTCTGTTTTGTGCTCTCTTGTACATTTATTTACACTTTACATCATATTCCTTGTAAATATGTAAAAATATAGGAAATTAAAAGTATATCTTGAATGAAGTTTTGGCCATAATGATTTTTAAGTGAAAGTACAACATTATGTATTGTCCATAATGGTTCATGGACCATAAAACGACAAACGTCATTATAGAAAATGATCTAGTAATTCCCCACATTTGCTTAGGGAATACAAGGTCTAATGGGATGGAAAGAACACTAGACCTGGAGGTCGGAGTTCTGGATTCCATCTCCTGCTCTGACACTAACAGTACAACTAGGCAAGTCATAAACTCTTGTGTCTTGCCTTTGTGTCTTCACTGGGAAATCTAAGGGTTGGACTTGATGATGTCTAATGGTTCCATCTTGCCACAGGCCTTTTGCACATGCTGTTTTTTCTTAGCAGTCTTCCCACCCTCCACAACACAGATACCACGTCTTACTTATTCCTTAAATCTTAGAGTGTCCTTTGTTTTGGTAAACTTTTCCTGATTGCACAGACTAAATCAAGTCTCCCTGTTATATGCTTTTGTAGCACTCTGCTTTCTCTCCTATCATCTATCATGGTTTATGTTGCATATTTACTTGAACAATCACTTTATTATTCTTCTTCCCTGCTGGGCTGTGGTAATTTGAGGTCATGGACTGTATCTCTTCCAGTTCAATCCCACTGTGTATCTCTGCACAGTCACTCACATACAGTTGGCATTTAATAAAGATTTGTTAAATGAATGACTCTTTAAGTTTTTACATCTTTTGGGTCCTGATAGAATAACAGGAACTGGATTTACCTTCTACCATCAAATAACTAGAAAATTGGACAAAATATATGAAACAACAGTTTCCAGACAGTTGACAGCAGGCAGCACTAGACTGTGATTCTTGAGATGGAAACAAATGAAACGAGTACTTCCAGTCCCAGCTCACTGCCTTCACAGAGCCTGGCGGTCTTACCGAGTGGAGGAAATCTATGGGGGAAATTCCTGGAAAGGAGGTTGTTTCAGAGAGAGAGAGAGAGAGAGCACGCTGGAGATCTGCAGAGAACTGATCTGTATACATGTATGAGGAAATTACTGAGGGCAGGAAGGACCACTGGAAAGAAGCAGGCAGATCAGTCCCTAGAGCTCACACAGGGCTAGGAGTAGTTTGTGTTCCCACTAGCCATAGGGGAAAGACCTCCTACTACAGGGGCATCAGATTGAGTCCTTAAAAGGGTATTGTCTCATTACTGAGGTCAAATTATGCTTAGACTAAAGGCTGTTCTGTGCTCACCCTAAAAAGCTTAAAAGCAAGCTTCAAAAGGATGAAATGATTCCAAGTAACTTACCTGCACCCCAGAACAAAACTCCCAAATGCTTAAAGGAATATAAAAGCTAATAAGTACCAACAAAAAAACAACTAAAATAAAACTGGCACCCAACAGCATAAAATTCACAAAGTCTGGCATCCAATAAAAAATTTTCAGGAGTGCAAAGAAGCAGGAAAATACAACCCATAACCAAGAGAAAAATCAAACAGTAAGAAGAGACTCAGAAATGACACAGATGATGGAATTTGAAGGCAAGGGTTATTAAAACAGCTATTATAAATATATTTCACATGTTCATTACAATTACTATAATAAATATACTCCTTATGTTTGAGAAAGAAGAGAAAAGCATGATCACAATGAAGAGAGAAATGGCAGATATGAGAAAAAGACCCAAATTGAAATTCTAGACATGAAAAATACATTATCTGAAAAGAAAATACAGAATATAGTGGGAGGGAGTAACATCAGATTAGACGTTTCAGAAGAAAAGGTTAGTGAACATAAAGACATAGCAACAGAAATTATCCTAAATAAAATACTAAAGAAAAAAAGATTGGAAAAAAATAGAACAAGAGAAAGCTGTGAGACCATATTAAACTGTCTAACATGCAGGTAATTGGAGTCCTGGAATTGTGGTGGTGGGCTGGATGGATTTTTTTTTTTTGGTGGGGGAGAGTAGGGGGAGGGAATATTATAGAAAAAACCCTTTGTAGAAATAATGGCTGAGAAATTTCTAAGTTTGATGAAAACTGTAAACCCACAGTTCAGTGAAGCTTAACTTAAACATCAAAACCTCATAAATGAAACCTGAGACATGTTTGGATATCTCTCCCCACCTACTTAAACATACATTCCTAGCTAGTTCTGCTAGACCTGTGAGGTCCAAACGGTATCCATTAGCTACATGAAATGAGTACTTGAAATGTGGCTAGTGCAGTTGAGGAACTGAATTTTTAATTTCATTTAATTTTAATTAATTTAAATTTAAAAACTAGTGCTCAATTTGGTTATAAGAAAATGTTAAGTATGCTTGAAAAAACTTAGGTACATACTTTTTCAACTGTAAAATTTATAAAATATATATATATACAGAACAAGTATTTCTAATTGAAATTTGCATTTGAATTGAGATGTGGTCTAAGTGTAAAATATATACAGTAAGTTCCCTACATACGAACCTTCAAGTTACGAACTTTTGAAGATGCGAACGTGCGTTTGAATGTCCAGTCACATAAGTTAGTTCATGTGTCTGGCGTACATTATCATGTGTGTGCATCCTCTACAAGTGGTTGTGCTTTTGTGTACTTTACTGTACAGTACTGTAGAGAGTACAGTAGTACAGTATCTTTATTTCAAACCCAGGATGCCTGCAGTTTGTTCACGATTTTCATGGATTTGAGAAGGTGGATGAGGAGTCCAAAGAGGTCTTCAGTGACCATCAGCAAGAAGCTGGAGCTAGATCTGCAAGAGGATGACTTCACTGAACTCCTTGCTGTGCAACACGAGGAGCTTACTAATGAAGACCTGATGGAATTGGAGGCCCAGAGATAGGATGAAGAGAAACAAGAGGAAGAAGAAGTAACTGAAGAACCGAAGAGATTCATGATGCAGGAAATGGTAAGGGGATTTTCTTGATTTGAGGAAGCACTGTTAGTTTTTGAGGCACAGGACTTGAACATAGAATGGTACATGAAGGTTGCAGCAGCAGTTTGGAATGCAATCCAGTGTTACAGTGTCATCTATGACAAGAAAAAAGAACTACTACTCAGACATCACGGGATCATTTTTTCAAGAGGGTAGATAGAATTGAATCCAGCAAAGAACCAGAACCTGTGCCATCAACGTCAGGTGTGAGTGAAATTGCAGCTTGCCTTCCGTCTCCTATTGTTGATGATCCTTCATCTCTACCATCTCCCACCTCTTCTCCCTCCTCCAGTCAGTAACTCTTCTTGCCTGTTCACTCGATTCCAGCCCATGTATGCCAGCTGTTATACTGTACTACTGTAATTTTCAAGGTACTGTACTGTAAGATTAAAAATGTTTTCTTTATTTTTTGTGTTTGTTTTTTTATGTATTATTTGAGTGAAAAGTATTATAAACATATTAGAGTACAGTACTATATAGCCGATTGTGTTAGTTGGATACCTAGGCTAACTTTGTTGGATTTACGAACAAATTGGACCTACGAGCGTGCTCTCAGAACGGAACTAGTTCGTATGTAGGAGACTTACTGTATTGGATTTCAAAGATTTAGTATAAAAAGAATGTAGAATATGTCATCAGTGCTTTTATATTTATTTTATGTTGAAATATTGTTTTAGATGTATTGGGTTAAGTAAAATATATTATTAAAATTTATTTCACCTGATTGTTTTTACCATTTTTGAATATGGCAACTTGGAAATTAAAAATTACACATGTAGCTCACATTATATTTCTATTGGTTAGCTTTGGGTAAGAAGAGCAGTTCCTCATTAGCCATGAGTGCACAAGTAATGTATGATTTGAAGTACTAAAATGCCGTAGTGTTAAAAATAAAATAAATTTTGCAAAAGGTGACCTCTTACTCTGAAAAGAAATAAAATACTTTGAAATAAAATTATAATGTTGTTGCCCCTCTGTTGACAGTAGGAAGGAATGAAAGAAATGAGAGGAAAGGTGAAAAGTAAATCATCCTTAGATTGAAAAGGTACTGAAAAGAATAAAGGTATTAATCAGACATCTAAAGGTGTTTCCAGCAATGCATCTTAGAATGGAAAAACTTCTGTTTGGAAGTTATAAATTCTGGGATGTTTGCTAAAAATTGGTTTCACTACATTACAGTGATACCTCAGGGGTGGATCTCCATTCGGGCAGTGCTGTTTCATATTTTTAAATAAAATGTTTTCCAATATATCACTTAGACTTTTCTCCTTCTTTTTGGTTGTCAGAAACACACAACGTAGCTTAAGAGACAAACTCGGATTTTTTTGGAAGTGATTTGGGTAGTTCCCATAATCAAAGAAAACACTTGAAATGCAAATCAGAGGAAGATTAGAAACCAGAGAGGCTCTGGAATTCACAGCGGCCAGATCTAAGGGACTCCTTTTTCTGAGTAGCCAACGGTGAGGAAATGTAAGCTGCTACCATTTCGACCAAGCTGTTATTCTGCTCAAGAATCAAATTCCAGAGCCAGAATATTTGATTGACCAAGCTTGGCTCATATAACTAACTCTGGATTAGCTACCCAGACCATCATGAACTGAGAAGCAGGAAGGGAGGTTTGCTAAAGCATAATCAAGGTGCTCCTACCTGAAGAAAAGAGAAGCAGTGTTAGCTACCTAAACCTAAAAACACCGCTTCAAACCACACATGTCCACTCAACAACCGAGAATAATTAACTCTGAATTTCAGCATTTCCTTATTCTTGGCAAACATAGAGTCTAAGCACTGATTTATTTAGTAGAAATTGGAGTAGCAAATAGTTTATACACCACAGTGGTATATGTCTTACTAAAACAAATTGAACAATGTGTCAAAGTTAGCAATCCAAGCAAGAAGAAAGAAAGAAAAAAATTTTAAAAGGAAAAAATTCAGAGAAGCTAGGACGAATAAGGATATCTTGATAGCATTACATTAGAGCCCAATGGAACAAATTGATGAACTGTTAGTCAATGTCTATTTCACCTCTCTACTTCCTTTCATTTCTTTAATTTAAGACAGATATTAATGTTTCTGATGGAGAAAGTGTTTCTTAAAATAGCTAAAATACTCCTCTAACTTCAAATTTACTTTGCATCATTTGTTTCTTGACTGACTAGAAGTTTTATTGCACTTTATACAAGACATTGGAGCTACTTTTCGGAAAAAAAAAAAGACTTGGTATACATTGAGGGAGTACAAACAGGACAAAGCAGTAAAACTGTTATTCAGAAGGGAGATATTCGAACACTGAGCAAGTAGGTAATGCCTCTGATTATGAATGATTCTCCTGAACATTTCCGATATTCACAGGCTACTGAAGGTTATATATACACTATTATTTGTGATATCAGGAGGGTTGAGTGTTCCTTTTCAGCATCCAGAAAAAAACTCCAATTCAGACTTCCCGATGAAGGACTGAAAGGATGACATATATGTGACACGTGACATGATTATATGTAATATATCTATAAATATATGAAATGTGTGTATGTAGATTATATATGCTTATATACAAATTATACATACTCTCTATATTAATACAATATGTGTGTGTCCTGTACTCTTTTGAAAGTCTGCTACTCCTTGCCCTCCACAACTTTCCTGTATTTCCTCAATCCCCACTCTTGTATTTCTTTCTCTTTGGAGGACTCAGTCTTCTTCCTGACTCATAAATGTGAATCTTTCCCAGATTTTCCATAATTTAGTTATTTGACCTCTCTTTCTTCTATACTATTCATAGATATCATTTAAATTATAGCTTCAACTACCCTTCTATGAGAATGACTTAGATTTCATGTATAAATTTATTCATTCAGTCAACCAATATTTACTAAATATTATACTCTGACTTCTGAGCTAGTATGGGGATTAAAGTTTAATATAACTGTCCTGTCATCATGTATATTTCTAGCTGTGACCTCTATCCCAAGTTCTAGTCAATTAGAAGTTTACTTTAGTTTTCCTGCCATCTCTTCCATGTCAACATCTTTGTCTTAAAGTCTGTTTTATCTGGTGTTTTTATAGGTCCTCCAGCTCTCTTTTGGTTACAGTTTGCATGGGATATCTTTTTCCATCTTTTTACTCTCAATCTATATCTGTGCTTGAATCTAACGTGAGTCTTTTGTAGACAGCATATAATTATATATTCCATTTTTAACCATTCACCAATCTCTGCCTTTTAATTGGAGAATTTAAGCATTACTATTTAATGTAGTTACTGTATTTGCCATTTTGCTGCTTTCTATATGTCTTCTATATGTCTTATGTCTGTCTTTTCCCCTTAATTTCTCCATTACTCACTTCTTTTAAAAAGTTAATAAATAAATACATTCTAGTGTACTATTTTAATTCCCTTGCAGATTCTTTCACTATGTAATTTAAAGTTATTTTCTTAGTGATTTCCTTGGGGATTACAAATAACACCTTAATTTACAACTAGTTCAGATTAACACAAACTTAACTTCAATAATATACAATAACTGTTTCTATATATCTCCATCCCCCTTTATGTTGCATAAATTACATCTTTAGGCATATGTGCCCATCAACATAGGTTTATAGTTATTGCATCATGTACTTGTCTTTTAAATAAAATGGGAAAAAAGAGGAGTTACAAACAAAAAATTACATTAATACTGTCTAATATTTACCTAGCAATAGTTACCTTTACTGCTATTCTTTATTATTTTGTGTTGACTCAAATTACTGTCTAGTGTCCTTTCATTTCTGCTTGAAGGACTTCTTTTAGCATGTCTTATAAGGCAGGTCTATTAACAATGAATTCTTTCAGTTTTTCTTTATCAGGGAGTATCTTAATTTCTCCTTCATTTTTTGAAGGATAGTTTTTTTGGTTATAAAATTTTGGGTAACAGTTTTTTTTTTTTTCTCTTTCAGCACTTTGAATATGCTACTTCCTTCTGGTCTCCATGGTTTTTGATGAGAAATCAGCTGTTAATCTTACTGAGGATCTTTTGTACATGATGAGTCTCTTCTGTCTGGCTACTTTAAAGATTCTTTGCCTTTTGACAATTTGATTACAATGTGTGCAGGTGTGGATCTTTTTGAGATTTTCCAACTTAGGGTTCATTGAGCTTTTTGGATATGTTGATTCATATCTTTCATCAAAGTTGGGAAGTATTTGCCATTATTTCTTCAAATATTCTTTTGGCTCCCTTTTTCTCTCTCTCTTTATTTGGGTGTCCAATTACATATGTTAGTTTGCTTGGTGGTATCAGATGGGTCTTTTAGGCTCTGTTCTTTTTATTTTTTTTTCATTTTTTCTTTTTGCTTTTCAGACTAGATAATCTTAGTTGATCTACCTTCAAGTCCACTGATTCTTTCTCTGCCTGATTAAGTTTGCTGCTGATTTTCCCTAGTGAATTTTCATTTCAGTTGTTATATTTTTCAACTTCAGAATTTCTATTTAGGTCTTATTTAGAAATTCTTTCTCCTTATGAATATTTCCTATTTGGTGAGAAATTGTTCTCATGCTTTTCTTTAGTACTCTAGAAATTGTTTGTTTTAGCTGTTTGAACACATTTAAAATGGTCAATTTAAAGTCTTTATCTAATAAGTCCAACATCTGGGCTTTTTTAGGTATAGTTTTTATTGATTGCTTTTTTCCCCCTGTGTTTGGACCATACTGTCTTGTTTCTTTGTATGTCTCATCATATTATTTTTGTTGTTGAAAACAGGATATTTTGAATATTGTATATTCAAATATTATAATCCATACCTTAGTGTTTTTTGTTGTTTCTTGAACTTGTTTGCTTGCTTAGTTACTAGTTTTTTAAAGTCTGTAGTCTTTGTTGTGTGTGTCCATTGAAGTCTCTGTTTCATTAGTGGTCAGCTAATAACTGAATACAGATTTCCTTAAGTACCTGGAAATAAAGTATGCTGTATAAAACAAAATATTCTGCATAAAGTGGTGTGTACCACTCTCTGTACCTTTTATGAATGCATAATAACAGTCTACATGATTTGTTAAAATTTCAGTAAGACTCCTGTTTCCTTGAATGTGACATATGCGCAGTCTGCACTACATGGGAAATAAGGCTTACATTTAGTTTACGCATTCCCAAATTATACATTTGTTCATATATTTTTTCATGAAAGACTACTTGATGATAGATATTGTGAATTTAAGCAAGACACAGATGCTGCTCTTAGGAAGGTCACAGTCTAGCTCTGTGACCTTGGGAAAGTTTCTTAATTTCTCTGAGGATGAAATTCTTTTATGGTATAATAGGAACACTATCCTTGATATCACTGGATTATCATGAGAATTAAATGGGAATATGTATGTAAAACTAGTACAGTTCCTGGTACAAAATTAATGCTTAATAAATACTTTCTTCCTCCCGTTGTCAATTCTCAAAGCAACAGAGACACTTTAGGTAACAATTATCACCATCTGTCATGTGCTATCTCTATGCCAACTGAGTGCAATAGTCTTATTCAATGTTACATTAGTTTGTAAAACATGGCTATGAATTAATTATTAATTAATTAATATAAGTAGTCATTAATAATAAGCTTGAAAGTGGCTCAAAGAGATGAAGCAACTTCCTGAGGACACACAATTGCTAAATTAAGACTAAGAATTTGAATTCAGTTCTCCTTTAGTTCAATACCTATATCCTTAACCTCTTCCCTGTACTTCTGCTGATACCGGTGCTTCTCTCACAAGATGACACAGGCATAAAATCCTTAAGAAAATAGTTCCAGACCAGTAGAACCTAAGAAAGGACCATTCCTTGTCTTTCCTTGGCTGTAGAAATCCAGACTGTGAAAAGGGTGAGTGCGTCATACTGGTATTTCACCTAGAAGTTTATTTTACTTCGGACAATGCAAAATTACATAAGCCTAAAACTGTGTAATAAACTCCTGGGAAACTGGGCCAGATTGGTTGCATTTCTAATTAATTAGTTAATTGTTTATTTGTTTTTCTGACAGAGTTTTAATTTTTTATTTTAAAGAACAATTATGCTTTTGGCAGAGAAAGAAAGCAAACTTCAGCTGAAAAGATTGAGCTACGAACAGTTCAAACACTGGCTCCCCTCAGTCCCTATTGGAAAAGTTAACCCATTTGTAGTTCTTAGTCAAGATCGACAAGTTCAAGACCATGTTTTAAAACTAAGGTTCAAATTGGGAGATTGGGATTAACATATACACAGCACTATATATAAAATAGATAACTAATGAGAACCTACTGCATAGCACAGGGAACTCTACTCAGTGCTCTCTGGTGACCTAAATGGGTAGGAAATCTAAAAAAGAGTGGATATATGTATAACTGATTCACTTTGCTGTACAGCAGAAACTAACACAACATTGTAAAACACCTATACTCCAATAAAAGTTTTTTAAAAAAGGAAAAAACCAAAAAACTAAGGTTCAAAGGAATTTGAGTTGTTTTTACTCTGATTTCTTTCCTGACAGGATCTGGAGCATTCTGCCATAGCTAAAGGTTTCAGATGACTGCAATGCTTGAAGTCACTCAGAGCAGACTGTAAAGTGCAGGAGAGCTAAATGTGTGACATGAACACTCCTGGTAGACCCAAGGGTCATTACGTGCCTGTGAGTTCTTCTCTCTCCTTCTCTTAAAATGTTTCACTTTTTAATGGCCTTAAAGGTATTTTCTAAAATAACATCAATAAGACTTGGATCAGGCTTGTATTTAAGGGGTAGAAATATAATTGCTAAATTTTTGAGTTTCTAAAAGCATTGATAAATAAAACAAAGTCTAAAATTAGAGTGCTTTCATACTGTTTGAAGCAATTAAATTGATCATTTATTGACCTGATCCTAAAATCATGAACTTTAGAATATAATTTGCCCGCCCCTTTGTGGCAATAGACTAGATTGTGAGGTTCCTGAAGGCAAGAACTGTAAACAAATAACCCTAACCAACCAAGCCAAAAAAACAGATAAAAAGGTGAATTGACAAATATTTGTTGAGTACCTATGCTTAGTACTAGGGATACAAAGATAAGCAAGGCTTGTTTATCGTAGGAGGTGGTGTAGTCTAACGGATCACGAGCACAGCTCCTGATGTAGGCTGCTGATCTGGTCCAGGTGTTGGCTCCATCATTTACTAGCTGTATGACTATTACCAGCCAGGTTCCCTAAGAAGCTGACTCTGAGATGGAAAAGAACACAGGAAGTTTAATAAGGGGTACTTTTGGCATCAATACCCAAGGAAAGGATTAGATAGAAGGAGAAGCTGAGCTGCAATGCAATCTAAACGGAGGCCTTAGCTAACCCTGTGAGACACTAAGAAGTGGTATCTGAGTGGAGGCAATCCCCCATGGCGATCGGTTATTGAATGTGGCTGCCTTGAAAAAAGGCATAGTCTTGGGGTGAGGAGGGCCACAGACAACACTTCAAGGAGATGAGAAAGTCAGTAATATCTTGAAGGGGATGTGGAAGGTACATTATAGCTTCCACCACAGTCACCTTAGATAATTTAACTTTGTTGACCCTTGTTTTCTTCATGTGTAAAATAAGTATTTAAAAATATCTTTATAAGGTCAAAATTAAGATTAAATATAACCATACAGGTAACAACCACGTTGTGCCTGGCACATGAGAAGTCACAAAGATTCTCCATTGTCATCTTGTTCACAACTTCTCCAATAAGTAAAACAACTACTCTCTAGAGCATTAGGTTTTCAAAAATGGGTAACCACAATTCCTGCCCTCAAGAAGTCTGGTTGGGGGAGGGCTGGCACATCAAAAGACAGTGCAATGTGATGTGATAAGTGTTCTATTGTTGCTTGGATGCCTTAGGCTGGTCTTCCGGACAAGCTGTTGCTTGAGTTGAGGACTGAAGGGTCTAGTAAGGAACTGGCGGCCAGTGGCTAAGGCAGGGCATTGTAAAAGATTGTGCTGGGGTCTAGGATGGCCAGAACACTGGGTGTAAGACAGAGGGTGGGGAGAGATGAGGCTGATAGGAGCCAGGTGATGAAGGTCTCAAATATCCTAGTATAGGATTTGGATTTATGCTGAAGGTACTGGGGAGTCAAGGAAGGATTTTTAAGTGTTGATGAGCTTGCATTTTACAAAGTCCAGTCTACCACAAAAATAAAGACTAGATTGGAGACAGGTGAGGTGAACACAGAAAGACCCACTGCGAGGTGTGAACTGAGAGCACCGCAATGGGGTTTAGATGAGGGGTCATAGATACCCTCAATTACTGGTTTGAGAGGCTCAGCAGATGGTTGTGCCATTTTCTATGAAATAGGGATATCAGAAGGTGGATCTGACCTGGGTGGGAGGAAGGGGATCAGTTTGGTTTTGGACATCAACGCTGAGATGTTTAGTGCCCATTGATGATTTCAGGGCTGGAGTGCAGAGGGTAATCTGTACAAGAGTCAGAGTTTGGAGTCAGCAAACTGCAGCCGTAGAGAGAAGAGGGTGGAGTGGAAGAGGACTGGCTAATAGCCAGTTAGTGGAAATTGCAACTGAGGAAGGAACGGGATACATGGAAAATCCAGGAGGTTTTTTTAGCTTCTGTGACATATTTTGACAGAATGGAAAAATTCCTATTTCCAAGAAGCAGCTTTCCATCTTTCAATTATTTGAGCAAAGCCACTTCTCTTCAAAAATCAACCTCTCCCTCAAACGGAAGATATGGAGAAAAGAGGAAGAATTTTATTTTTTCAAAATAAGGTGACAAAAAGTTTTCAAACATACCACTTTTAGAAAACTAGCTGTAAAAGGAATTAAATCACAAGAAAAGTTTTGATAAAGGAATAAAGAGAATGTGAAAAAATGAAAAGGGTGATATTGGGAGTAGAATTATTAAAAATGTTTAGAGACAGGCACCTTTCAACATTGTGTAGCTGGCATCCTAAGTGAAAAATAAGTAAACTAATAGAAATGGATACATTGCAAAGTTTATTACAACTAAAAAATAGTTGATAATGACTTTTAGCATTTCAGATATAAAAATGGGTAAGGCAAGGGTCAATTTTATGTTCTTACTTTATGAAGATAAAGGTAAAAATTCCCCAAAAATTCTACGGTAAATGAAATACATTCCTCTGTAGGCTATTTGAGATCTAGCTGGGATGAGTTCACTCATTCGGATAGTATATTTTCTTAGATGAGATAGTCTCTCAAGATAAATCTCCTTAGGATGTATCTCCTTTAGGTCTGGCCAACTCGTAAAACAACAGCCAGACGCCGAGATCTTCAATTTGTAGCCTCTCTGACATCTCCTCTGATAGTTTTTTCCTCCGCAGAATGCGAGGCTATCAAGTGCTACCACGCATCGTTCCCACTAGGCGGCACTCCAAGCTCATCGTCAAGCCGAGGATAAGCCGCCGGCTAAAATCTGCGATAGGCAGCTCGGTTCGTGGAAAATCGCTAATAGTTTGCATTTCATTCATTGAAACTTTAGAACTGATAAATGCTTCTTTATAAACTAGGCAACAAGGCATGCCATATGGTTTAACTGAGCCTGAAAGTAAGTCGTCTTTGGAATCCCTCCTCCTGCTTCATCTCACACTCCGGGGCATCTTGGGCACCAGTAAGGTGAGGCTGCCAGTGACAGCATCAAGTTTGCAGTGATGCCTGGGGTGGCCCTCTCTTCCCCGAGCACCGGTGGCTTGGTACTGTGCTAACTGGGAGATGCCTTGGTTGACTGCTGCTCAAGGAATTGATAAGACCCAACAACCTTGCTCAGCCATGCACGCAATTGAGGTAACTTCTCTAACAAGCAGCTCAGAGGAGCAGGGTTTTCACTGCTCACTCGCACAAAGGAACCAGGACTGCATGATTGCAGCAGCGCCTGAGGGGCTCAACATTCCAGTAAATTCGGCGGAGAAACAGCTCTCCTTATCTATGAGCTTCCAGGCATTGGAATGGGCACCGATTTTCAAAGACGTCAGGGAGGAGGATAGGACGCGTGCAGCCAGGCTCAGGCTGGAAGTTGTTGACTCCTGTTTGTTGGTATTAAAATGGGACACATGACCCTTCTTCACCAACCTCTTCTGTCAACATAAGCCTACAAGGTAGAACTGGAACCTGGAATCAGGGACAAAATTGAGAACTCTCCCTCCAGTAGTTGTGGGAAAGTTAACACATAGATAATGGCTATGGTCTATCATCCATGTCGTCTTTACGGATATAACCCAACACAGGAGAGGTTTGTATGCAATAAAGCAGCACTAGACTGGAAGCCAAAAAGACTTGTTTTCCATGACGCTCTACCACTCAGTCACTGCATTCAGGTAATCTTTCTGGTTTGACTTTTTACCTGTAAGATGAGGGATTTGAAGCAGAAGACTTGACAGGCTCCTTCAGGCATAAACATTCTAGGACTGGAATCTAGAGAAGTAGAGTCTGTCTGCAAACTTCCATGCCACAACCGCTGCAGGAGAGCTGTCTAAATCACAGTCGCTTCTGGGGGAAAGGCAGCTTTGTTACCTATGGGATTTGTGCCCGAGGATCAGTTTAAACCAGGTAATTTCTAAAGTACTTCTAGTTATAATAGACTCTCTGAATCTATATTACTTGTGAGTTGTTGATAAAGTATTAATTGGCTGAGGTCCAAATACCTTATTTTTAATTTCCAAGATTGGTCACAATCCTTTCACATGCCACAAATATCCATATAGCCTCTGGCATGCATATGATTAGTGTCTACATGGGGAATGGACTTAAATGTACAGCCCAAAGCAGTAAGTACTCCACTAGAGGAATGTACAAGGTGCTAGGGGTTCAGCTTCCTGGGCATCCCAGTGGCAATATGCCATGCAGAGCTGGAAGATGGCATGTCTGGAGTTGAGGACTCACAGAGGGCTCACCGTGTCTGGAGTTGAGGGCCTGGAGAAGTAGCTGGGTCAGGAAGGGCCTTGTTCATTGCAGCACATGTCAAGAACAGGCTCTACCACGCAAACGGCCAGTACTGTTTGTGGATTAAATGCCTGAACTCATACAGATTACAAAGTGCTGCGTAACTGAGAGCAATGTCTAAAAAGTTTCTGCAATATTTCCCTAGACAGAACCTAAGGCCAGCATAGATTGTGTCTTTGTTGCTGTCATTTTTCCAGAAATTCCATGGACATGGGCAGGAATCTCAAATTGGTTAAATTTAAGGAAATTCTTATTTCTGTATCTCAAAATACAAATTTCTTAGACTACATCTCTTCTCATACCAGCAGAAGCTTGTGAAAAAAGAATGGAATAACGTTATTCAAATAATATTTATTTTCAAACATTTTTAAGTTGAAAACGCCCTATGTAATAAAATAAGGAACCTACCAAGGCACAAGGCATACAGTCTGTTTAGTCATGATGACCATTCTGTACCCTGAAAATAAATTTAGGAAGTGACTATCATATCAGATTTTATGCCTTGACAGTGCACTAAATCAATATTATTCCTCTGACATATTTGAAAGGTGAGACTAAACCAAAAGAAAAATGCTTCCAAGAATAAGTCTGAGGGAATTTGATGTCTGACAACAAATAGATCAACTTCCTTCATTTCCCTATTTCTTTGTGTCCTTAAATAATATGCTCTATTTGCCTTATGCATTTACACTGGACAATTCATTTTAACTTTCAGTGTTTATAGAACAATTTGTAAGCATCACTCATGAAACAAAACTTATTGGAAAAACAGCAGAAGCAGGAAGTTGAGATATCTTAAGTTTTGGCTTTATGCTTCTATTGAAAGAAAATGTGGAGATAATGTTGTGTGTGAAGGTAAGGGGGTAGGAAAGCAGAACACTCCAGAAGCTGAAAAAGGCTAATATAACTCTAGGAAATGAGAAGCAGAGTGATAGATGACCTTGAGAGGTGAGCTCCAACTGATTGTCAACTTGAGTGCATTAAACGTGTATTTCCATGAAAATATCTATTCACACAGAGATCCCACTATCACCAAGTAAAACTATAAAAGGTAGGAATATGGATAGTCCAGGACTGCAGGTAGCTTTCTCTTCTCCTCTTAAGTCTCCAGACTGTGACTGAATTGTGACCTTTTTATAACACAGCTTGGTGGGCACTGGGTGAGGCAGAAATGCCTGACTGACACACAGCTTTACCTGTGCACAGAAGAGCATGCTTAGCACCTATGCCACACCCATGCTGCCCCGGGGCTATGGTGATATTTCCAGGCCATGGGAGATGCCAGGTCCACAGCTGCACACTTGACACACCCTTTCACATGTCCTCCTTTCAACAAACCAAATTGGTGAACACTATCATTATCTCCATTTTAAATGAGCACTGAGGCTCAGAGAGGCAAAGTAACTTGCTCCACTTGGTAAGAAGCAGAGCCAAAACTCAAACTTAAGTCTGTTCAATTTTAAAGTATATTCTTAACTAGTATTGGATTAAGAGGTAAGTGAACTTGGAAGGTTCTGGGGCTCCAAGAACTGGAGAAAATTAGGAAATATCTTGTAGATATGAAATGTTCAGAAAAGTAAACCCAACAGGTTTTTACAAAATACTTTGAGGAAGACATTGTAAATATATCCATGTTATCTATATCAACCTTTATCGAGGAATTAATGTATTACCTAGCTAAAAAGTGAAAGACATTTCTAAATGTATTTATGTCTTTCAGCACATACAATAAAAGTCTTATTTTGAACATAAAGTTGTTCATATACTATAAAAACAGTTTCTCCAAGACCCTACTAAATAAATCATTGAGTTTCTGAAGGATTGAAGTCTGACACAGTGAATTATCAGCCTCCTAGACGGAAAGCCCCTCTGCTTTTGTCTGTCCCAGCTTTGTCCACTGTATTCGTATTTGTCTGGTCTTCTTTCCTTCATTTCCGGGGCATGAGCCCAAATGTTGTAACTTGTTCTTCTTTTATCATGCATACTTTAATTATTTCAACTATAGGCCATCTCTCACTTCTTCCTCTGTCTTCCAATTCCTGTTCATTTATCACAAGGAAATCATTAATCTATTCTAAGCAAAAACACAGCCCTTATTTTGATTAATGAGCATAAAATTAGAGCCGGTGATTGATAGCCTTTTGTGAAACATGAATGCATGAAGACACTAAAAATAGAATTAATTGTCAGATAATTATGGCACTGAAAGGGGTTACCTTGTATGGCAGTAGGTGGGCCTTTAGGGCTGACATGGCTTCACTCTAGCTAATGTACAGAAGGCAGGGAGGGAGCCAGTGGTTACTTTGCTTCCGTGACCTTGTGCCCCATGTGTGCTGCGTGAGTCACCAAACTAGAGGTTGGCCTCCATGAGAAACCTGGGAGAATTTGGAGAGCTATTTTTGTATCCTTATGGCAAATCTTTTGCACTGTTTGTTGGCTTTGGTGGGCTATTTAGTTGAGGTGGTCAGAGTTGTCATTTTTGAGCAGACTACAAATTTGTATCATCTCTTTGTGTTTGGCCTGGCTCTCTTTGAAATCTCCCATTAGATTCTTTACAAAAGTCTCCACTTAGGTTCATCTGTACCATTATTCTAGATTCCACACATATGGAATAGAAACGTAGACATACAGAACGGACATGTGGACACAGTGGGGGGAAGAGGAAGGTGGGACGAATTGGGAGATTAGTTTTGACATAAATACACTACCATGTGTAAAATAGATAGCTAGTGGGAACCTGCTGTAAAGCATAGCGAGCTCAGCTCGGTGCTCTGCGACGACCTAGATGGGTGGGATGGCGGGGTGGGCAGTGGGAGGGAGGTCCAAGAGCGAGGGGATATAGGTATACATACAGCTGCTTCAGTTCATTGTACAGCAGAAACTAACACAACATTGTAAAGCAATTTTACTCCAATAAAAAAAGTCTCCACGTACCTTTCATCTCTAATCAAACTGTTTCCCTCAAGCCCTGTATGTCCACATAAATATTTGTTGTTAAATTATTCTTGTTTAATCACCAGTTCAAAACCATTTTGCCCCATTGCAAACATTTTACCCCACTGCAAACATTTTACAGATTTCCATTATCTTATAGATTAAAAAAGCATTTTAAGCTTAATTTGATAAACCATCGCCTACGAAATGGGTCACGTGGAAGTATGGTTAGAACAAAAACCATTTGTAAACCAGACAGAGCCTATTCAAGCCTTCAAAATGTGAAATATAGGGTAAATGATGGAATAACATGGTTAATGAATGACATTCGGTCTGTCCACCAATATCAGTTTAATGAAGGATTTCCACTGTATTTCAGGTTTACGGGTATGCACCTGAATGGCCAACAATGATGGTACACAGGGTTGGATGTCAGAGTCTGTTCATTTATAAGTGCCTACTATGTGATAGACTGAGTTTTCACACTCCATTTAGGCCTCCACAGTGCTATAGTTTGAATGGCACTATCTTTCTTTTACAGGAGACAGGTAGGTTGAGGAATTTGCCATGAGTCAAACACACCGTAGATGGTGGTGTTAAACACATATCAGTTACCATTAGTTTAAAAATAATTTTAAAAAACTACAAAGTAATGCATGCTTAATGTAGAAAAGTGAGAGAATACAGATTCATGAAAAGAAGGAAATAAAATTCCTTTGTAATTCCATCGAGTAGATAACCATGGCTATGATTTTACATATTTATTCTTTATTTAATCTTTAATTATTCTTATATTTTACATATTTATTCTTTCTGTATACCAATGCATAAATGTATACCTTTTTTCCTTATAAAAGTGAGACCATACTGTCTT
Source organism: Balaenoptera borealis (assembly GCF_965194805.1). Taxonomy (NCBI): domain Eukaryota; kingdom Metazoa; phylum Chordata; class Mammalia; order Artiodactyla; family Balaenopteridae; genus Balaenoptera; species Balaenoptera borealis. The sequence goes on along the minus strand of NC_138876.1, from coordinate 58,552,747 downwards.
GAAATCTGCTTCTTTCAAGTAGTGGTATTTCATGTACATCTTTAAATCTTCTGCAACCTTGCTTTATTGGGTACAAAAGAGTCTACCTTTTTATCTATTATAAAATATTTAATAAATCACCTTAGCAGTGGAAATTTTGGTTGAAGTGTTTGAGATAAATGCGACGCATATCCCTTAAGCAAGATCTTTAAATATCACATATATTTCCTTGGTTTAAGTTCCTAGAAGTGTAATTCCTAGGTTGAAGGCTATGAACATTTTTAATAGTTTTGCTGTATGTAGTCAGATCAGCTCCAGAAATATTATTCTTAAACCAATTCCCACTGCCACCAGCAATACACAGACTTCATTTCTCCAACTCTAGTAAAAATACCATTAAAAAAATATATACATATATATAGCAACTATTTTTGATTAGTGAGGTCAAACTTTTCTCATTTTATTATATATTTGAATTTCTTAACCTTTGCTTTAAATACTAAATATTAAAATTAGCCCAAAACAAGACAAAACTGTGATATTGTGCCATTATTGCATCCCCTCTGAAGGAAGAAGAAAAACATGATCTTCTCTGATAACAAATTACTTTTGGGATGAAAAACAAATTAACTGAATGAGACACCTGGGCCCATTAGGTATATTTCCGTGATGCTTGTCACCATAGTACACACGGAGTCATGCATTTCTGGTCTTCATTTTAGTACTAAAACATATGAGTCCCTGATAGGTTTTAGACTAATGTACAATGGGCAAGGGATATGAAAAACAATTAATCCTAATTAACCTGACTTGAGTTCCACAAGGCACACCGTTCCCCTGAATTTTGGAGGATTGTATCCAAATGCCTGCTGGAGAGCTCCACTTGGATAACCTATAGTATTTCAAACTCAGCGTGTCCCAAACTGAATCTACGCCCCCCTCCCTAAACCTTCCCCTCCCTGCGTCACTCTCTTCCTCAGTTGGTAGCACAACAATCCACAGAGAATGTCAATCCCCAAGACTTAAATTTTCCTTTCAAATACCTCTATTTTCTCTACTAGTTCCCTAATTTAGGTCTTTAATTATTCAATAAATATTTTTGAGCACCTACTATGTGCCATATCTTTCTAAGCTTGGTAGTGGTGGGGGCAGGCAAGGGTTAGAAGAAAGTAGACAAAGCTTCAGAGCTTCCTTTTGGAGGAAGCTCTGAAACAGACAATAAGAAAGTAAGAAATCTGCAGTTGAAGTGACTGTCTTGAGGACTATTTGAGGTTGCCTAAAAAGATAACATTTAACTTAAAATCTGGAGAAGAGCCAGACAGTTAGGATTCTGGATACAGCATTCTAGACAGGGGATATGGAAAGGTTAGGTGGCAGAAGACCTTAACAGACTCAAGGAACAGAAAGGTGGCCATGTGGGCTGGTGTTAGGGAGAGGAGTTGGCAGGGTAAAACCATGTTTGGAGGCCACATAAAGGAGTTTGAATGTTACAATACTAAACATGATAGGAAATCTTTGAAAGTTTTTAAGTACAGATAAAAACATTATGTGATTTACATTTTTCAAAAAGAACACTATGGCAACTATGGGAGACTAGATTATAGTGGGGCAAAGATGGAAGCAGGGAGATCAGTTGATAGATTCTCACAGTAGTTCACCTGAGATATTTTTGTGGTTTGGACCAGGGAGATGGCAGTGGAGATGAAGAGAATTGGATAAATTCAAGGTATGAGGTAAGCCATCTCCTCGCCACCCCCAAATTTAGAATACATAATTTACCCGCTGAAGTTTTCCATCTTCTCTAGAGAATGGGCTCATTGACACCCATGATACGCTGGATGCTCGTGGCTGGTTGGATCCTTCTTAGAACACCTGCACACTCCTGTTCCCTCCTAAGAGGGCTGTGTGATTACCAAGCATCAGTTTTGTTTCCAAAATTGTATCAGCTGTACTTAGACTAATTTTAAATAAATTTATTAATAGTATATAAAACAGTGAAATAGGAGAATAAATTATCATTTCGAGGAAAAACTAGGTCAGATGATACTTGGTAAAAGTGTATGTAAGATAGCAGTACAGGATTGAAAAAGAAAACCGTAAGAAATGTGCTTCCTGTCGCAGATTCCTTCATACATGTCTTCATTCTGCAGAAACCAAAGCTAAGATTTAGAAAATGCATTAGGGATATGGCTTAGCAAGAGAGAGAACCAGAAACTCTCACTAGTGAAACTATACTAAAGAAAAGCCTTGAACCTCTATTAGAACATTGGTAAATGAATATACACTTATGTGCATTAAGTTAAAATAATATGTTTAAGATGTGTATCATAGTATGTGTCTCTGATCTATCACATCAGGTAAGTGGACTTCTGCATTTTGTAGCTATAACTAATGTACAGGATAAGGGAAAAAGAATTATGGATAATTATACTTGTCACCTGCATAGGCTAGAGCTGACTCTTCGGCTTGGTGTGCCCTTCACATTCCACTTTAAGAAGCAGCTAAAGCACTAGACTTCTAATGCTTGCCAGTCTTCGCCCCCCTTTCCATTCCTCTCATTCTCATAATTCATCAAGAATATCACCACATCTACCTCAATGCCGCACCACATAGAGATCATAAAAAATCGTATCACTCTGAACTCCTTGAAGGGATCATGTGCCTCTCAATAATTTTTATAACCCAGAGCAGACACACAGTAGATACTCAGTGTTTGTTGAATGAACAAATGAAAGAATATGCTATATTTTTTAAGGCTATCTACTTTTATCTTTTGAACTGAGAAAAATCTTTGCAAGCATTTAATGATGTCATATTCATTCCATACTGTTATGGATTGAATGTTCGTGTCCCCCCCAAATTCCTACGTTGAAGCCCTAACTCCCGAGTGTGGCTGTATATGGAAATGGAGCCTCTAAGAGAGTAATTAAGGTTAAATGAGGTCACGTGGGTGGGGCCCTGATCCAATGGGACTACTGTCCTTACGAGAGATACCAGAGAGCTTGCTCTCCACACGCACGTGCACTGAGGAAGGGCCACGTGAGCACACAGCGAGAAGCTGTCTGCAACCAGGGAGTCTTCAGCAGATACCAACCCTGCTGGCACCTTGATCTTGGCACCCAGCCTCCAGAACTGTGAGAGAGTAAATTTATTGTCTAAGCCATCCAGTTTGTGGTATTTTGTTATAGTAGCCCCACCAGACTAATACCTATATGTAGAATACTAGATTTTCTCTTTCATATTTGATTTGTCAAAAGCAGCCTCAAATGTAAAGTGACCTTGGATATGTCTAATAGATGCTTCTCTCCCCTTTAGCTTTCAAAAAGTTTTTTTTCTCCTTTATTTTTCTTTGCCAATATACAACATCATCACAGGAAGAAAGGCCTTTTATTTTCTCTTTAAGCTTATAATCCACAATCCAAATTTAAGATAGCTTTTATCTTGGTACAATTAACAAAAAACTATAATTTAGAGTGGTTTAACAAGTGGCTAGTCTCTGTGATTCTCTTACTCTTCCCCCATGCTTGTCACACCTCATGTTTGCAAGATGGCTTTCATAGTACCTCTGGATACCATCTGAGGTCAAAACAAGAGGAAGGGGGGAGAGGATGGGTCAGTAGCATGTTTACCTTCTTACAGGAAAAGCAAGAGATTTCCCAGAAGCTACCAGCAGACTTCCACTTGTGTTACTGGCCATAATGTGTCACAGGCTCAAACCTAGCTGCAAGGGGAGCTGAGAAAACAAGTATTAAGTTTCTCCAATTCTTATTTTGGAGGTGGCAAAGGAGATGAGGAATGCAAGCATCTGTCAGGTTTGTCAATGAATGGTGTGTGCTATAAAGGGAACCGGAAGACTGGACTGGCAGATCAGCTCATTCTAGAAGAGTCTTCCTGTCATGAGATTAATCACCACAAGGTGGGCTTTATATTTCACACTGTAGCAAAGGACTTTAGCCACCATCTGACTAACACTAATGCCTCTTTGATTACAATTAGCTGGGCTGCTAACATTACACTAGGGTATTTGAAGTCTGTACCTAGTCTTCCCTGTATCTAAAACACTACCTTTCATCTATTGAGTATACATTGGCTGTATTTTTTTTTTATTGTTGTTTGTTTTGTGTGGAGATATTAACACTGTTCTACTTTTCCATCAATGATAAATATAAGAAAGTGGCAAGTAGGGTCTGCTCTAATTTGAGGCAATGGTTAAAGCCATAATTTGAGTTTATTGTGTTCTGGCTGAGAACCTACCAATAGCTTACCACTAGCCAGCATTTCTAAATTTGCATTTCATGTTCACTGATTTTACTAAAGGCATCTTTTAAAATAATTTGTATAATTACTGGCATCACTTCATGATGCAGTAACTGTTTTAGTACAGGCTATGACAAGTTCTTACCTAACGTAGTCTAAAACATCATTAAAATCAGAGACTTTACCAGAACAAAAATACATCTGTTCTAATTGAAGAACTTAAATAGGGAAGAAAATTGCAGTTAAGAGAAAATAAGAGGGAAAAATAAAGTCATCTTTACTATACAAAACGATAACTTATAAGGTTCTATACAGTAGCTACAGGTGAACCACAATTTGGCTTAGAGCTCCCCAGAAAACAAAACAAAAAAGAGAATGACAGTAATACAGTCTTTAAGATAAAAACAAATCAGTTGTTTAGGAGACGCACAGGTTTTACTGGAACTGAGACCTACGAGAATTTTCTCCCATGAGTTCTCATAAATGGTACACAATGTGATAGAGAATGCATCAGCTTTAAAAACACATGTATTGAAAATACAAGTTTTGATGATTGTTTTTGCTAGTAGAAGCTAACAGCATAGAAGCAAATTGCAATGGAGTAAAGCTAATTCTATGAAGAATCAAAATGTGGATCAAATATGTAGCTCTTTGAAAGTCTCCTAGAATATAAAACTTAGATTCCTTTCTCTTTCTAGTTGGGAATACAAACTTGTTTTAACAACATCTAAAACTTCCTCTATTCCTATAAGTAATACAAATCCATTTCAAAACCAGACTAATTATTCTTAGACCTAAGGCCACTGTTCCTTTCTAATCTCACAGACAGGTGAAGTAGACTACATGATTTATCTGAGGACCATGGTTTTCTAAATAAATGTGCTTTAAATGGCTAATCTAAGTATAGTAGATAGAACACATTCTAAAATGCTGAATTTTATGGTTGTACTTTTTATACGTGGACTTAATTTTCAAAAGGTTAAGTTAAAAGATTATCCACAAAATTCTGTTTCAGTTATGTTCAAATTTTTAATCAATACTGGTTACATTTGAAATGCACTGCACCTATTTACAAAGACTTAAAATGATCAGTAATATAAAGTGTAAACTTAAAAAGAAAATCACAGACTCATTCCACATCTGTGAAATGCAGCAGTTAACTGTAATTAAATTTACAATAATCGTAAGGGATAGGAAGAAGAACATAGAAACTGGAGGAGAAAAATAGTATTCAAGATCTGAACAACACAGTTACTGTTGTACTGAAAAAATAATTTATTAAATGAGTATAACACTGGGAATAAGATGCATTATAAAAGTAAATTCTAAATATAAACAATAGTGGTTTCCCTAATTAACAAGAGTTTTTCTTCACCCATTCAAAGTTTTAAATACAATCTTCTGAAAGGCCAGATTTTGAAAGTGTAGGGTTCACTTTAAAACAGACATGTATGTAGCACTACAATATCTGGAATTTATCATCTTGTTTTATTAGACTAAAAATGATATTGATTAATTTAAATGATTGTTCTTTTTTAAACCTTTTTAAAGCCTAGAATAATATTTTGAAATGAACAAGTAGACCATTTTATTATACTCTTTCTGTCTCCCCGGACAGCACACACATTTCTAATACAGTTTGTGGAAAATATTGAGATAGAGCATACCTGTCCATTTTGATGAAGACTTTAAAAAATTTTGGTACTTTGGTAAAAAGCAGTCTCCTTTTTAGATCAAAGGTTGACAACAGCCATTGTATCTATTAATCTACGTCCGTAGAATTTTAAACAACCACATCTTAATATGTACATCAAGATACTGATAAGCTTTTAGCTAGTGAAAGAAAAAAACGGAGACTGTTATTCTTTCCCCAATAAGTTTCCTTCAGTTTTTAGAAAGCATATGCAGTTCAATATACCAACTGGGATTTCAAAACGCCAACATTATTACAGTGCTTATTAACAGCAATATGCAAAACAATAGAAATGTAAAATAAATAACTTCATACTATAAAAATTAAACAAGGCACTTTCAACAACTATATGCAAAGCTGAGATAAACATTTTTTTCATAACGCGGACTCAAAGACTCTAGGAGACTTCTGTAAAGAGTGAAATAGTGAAGGCACTACATAATTCTTTTCCCTAACTCCACTTACTAAAGAAATTCACCAATTAAACTTGGCACAAAAGAGTTTAATTGTCATAAAGTGCATCACTTGGCTAAATATATTAAGAAGAAAATCAGCATCAATACATTATAGCAACATATTCACATATACAGAAATAAAAATGCAATGCCAGGAGTTGACATAGGAACTTTGCAGGATATATGGCTTTTTCTCTTTTATTTTTTTGTATAACTGCCTATTTGCTTACAATGTATATTTTCAAAAGGGTATGCCTTGATTAGCAAAAAGAGGTAGTGTTCTGACAAAGGCAAACCCACTGATTCTTTGGGAAGAGATTTAAGATAAAGATTATGTGGAAAATATACAAATATAACATATAATACACTGGTACAACATTTATTTTAGTATTTTGATATTAGTGAATTTGCTTTTAAAATCAAGGCTATTTTATCACTTTAGCTATGTTATTACAGCTCTTTCAAAGAGTTTTCCTTTGGTACTAGAAAGTTTTCTTCTTTTAAATAGTAACATTCCAGATAAGCAACTTTTATTTAGAGATGATAAACATGTCAACATTTAAAACTCAATTCATCTTTACCATTTATTTAAAACCATTAATGAAAATATATCATGTCTGAGACACAAGGAAGTATATAACCAACAGACAGCAACATGCAATTTATGTCCACTTAACTAATGTAACTGGTGATTTAAACACACACACACACACACACAAAGTGTGCACACCCACGTTAGTCTGGAGCAATATATTGGCAAAACAACAAAATAATTTATGCACAGTATTTCAGGATGTGGGCCTTGATGACAGAACTCTAGATTTTTTTTAGTGTGTTAAATACAAAGTTTGGCTAAAAGACAATGTAAAGCAACAGTGAATATAGTTCCTATACCAATAACTTAAATTTTTCTTTATGTAAACTTTATACATGTGCAATCTTGCTGTTTTCTGTAAATGCTTCAGTCTTTTTTTTTTTTAAATATCTGCTACTCTATTCTAAATCTGCAGGAACGTAAAAATGGAAGGAACCACTTGAGATGCATTAGTAGTCTTCCACATTATATGCCACTTCTGCCACTTCTATGTCTGATATGGAATTTTCAGGTTCACTAAAACTTGAGCATTGCTTATTATCAGCTCTGCAAAAAAAAGAGAAACACAATGAAGAGACTGGATGCATGCTATTTCACTTCACTATTACCTTAAAAATTTTTAAAGTCATGTAAAGAATATTTAAATATTTAATGGAAAAATATTTAATGAAAAAGAACGTTTAAATATTCAATCAGAAATTTAATATTTCAAAGTTGTCATTGCCAGATAACACCTTTGGAGATATATTTTCAGTTATATTTTCAGAACTCTTTCAGTTCTCTGAACTACCACTTTTCAATAAGAATCTAGTTTGTAATGACCTTTAACCAACAGAAAATTTGTTCTCATAATTATAGCTTAACCACTATCACTAATGTATTAATGGTGACCTTGGATTTATATGTAATAAAAATTCTATGTGTGTTCAAATATACCATCTTTTCATCATTCCTATTAGGTAGACAGGGTGGTTGCTATTACAGTGTCCCACTTTTTGCATGGAAAAGACTGACATTGAGAGAGATTAAAGTAATTTGTCAAGGTTACAAAATTAATGAATTAACTGAGTCACAGCCCAGTTAATTCAGACATATCTTCAAAATAAGTAATGAAATTTATAGGCTGGATGACAAAGATTCATTTTTAGGGACAGCCTAGAATATCTATAGTCTTCCTCTGTTTGCTCATCAGATTCATGATACAATAACACTGAGTTCAAAAAAACATACTCTACAGAGTATTATGACTGTTTCTCTCCAATTATTCAGATGATTAGGCTATAATAAACCAAACATTATATACCTAGATTCTTCATCTAAGACATCTTGATCAACCTCAAGTGCAGAGGACTCCACCTTTAGGATCTGTTCACCTTCTGTTCCTGACACGAGCAGTGATTCTTCAGGTTCTAAACATAAGTTCCTAAAGGTAAAGTACAGCAACAAGTTATTTTCTATGAATAAAATAGGTATATATTTATTGTTCTGAATGCATGTAGCTTTAGTAGCCTTCAGCTGTTCTAAGTGTAGTTATACCTAATAAACTGTTGACTCTGGGTGTCAACAGTGAAATCAGTACTTATGATTAATTTAAAATGATTTTAACATCAATTCGATATATGCTGACAAGAAGGCAAACTAGAACTTTCATATGTGAAAAGTTGGCATAAATGCCTAGAAACAAAGATACTATTTAAACAGGTTAAAATAATGTTTGTCTTGGTGAACAGCTAGAGCTTTATTTTCCTGATATTTCCCGTCCTTCAAATTTTCAGGCTTCTAAATAAATAATCAAAAAGACAATTTTCCCAATCTACAAGGATGTACACCATGAGTCTAAGACTTTTGGAGTCATAAATTTCCTAAATTGTAACGTACAAAGGGCATTTAGCCCAGAGTATCGAGCTGAATTAGACTGAAAATGCAAGCATCACAACACACCTGATTCTGTTTTCTAGCGTGTCTATAAGAAGTTGCTTCTCACAGAGCAGTTTCTTCAGTGATTCCAACTCTTTTTGTTTTTCAAGTAGTTCTTTTTGAAAACGGTAGTTTGTCTCTTCTAAAGTTTCACAGAAAGCCTTAAAAACAAACAAACAGCAAATAAAAAACATATGCAGAAAGAGAATAACATTAATTACTTACGCAGTACCTTTCTCAAGGGCATAACTGAAGAGTCAAAGAACATAGGTAACCAAAATAATGTGTATACAACCCAGATGATTTGTTCTCCACCCTCATCTTCTTAGGTCTCTGCTACTTTAGTACCTACTGGGGAACTTATAAATAAATATAAGTCCCTTTTCTTGAGAATTATTAAGCAGTAAGCCAGGGTGCCTGAAATGAATATGTGATATCTCTCTAGTGTATAACTGGGAAAAAAGTTACTAATAACCACTGTTTTAGCTTCTATTCTCCTTAGCCTGTTTTTGCCCAGTCCTAGATGATTATACTTTAAAGAAAAAAAAATTAAAAAAAGAAAACTGCGGCTATTGATTCCATTTGTATTAGCTCAGAAGACACATCCTATAATAACGATTTCCTTCATAGTGCCTTCAATATTATTTTCCCTTGCTTATCCTTTTACTATATTCACTCAAAGACATTCTATCCTTTATACCCAGGAAGCTAAACACTACTGAAATAGATTAAAACAAAAAACAAAATCATATTGCCATGAAGAATGATGTCATGAAAAAAATCTGGGTCACTTACCTTGATGAGGCTTTCAGTGTTGCTGATCAATTCTTTTAATTGTTCCTAGTTATCTATCGTTCCCTGTCTCCTTTGTGACTACGTTAAAACTTCACCCCTGGCAAATCCCCTACAATATGTTACTACTGGTGAGCCCAAGCCCAGCAGATGATCTTTATTCCTATACCAGAAAAAAAAAGTTACTCTCCCAGAATCCTACCTACATTTGCATTCCGTTCTTGTCCTCAAGAATATGTGCCTCTTCAAGTTAAGCCCAATCTCCTTTGGAAGCCTGCCCTATCCCATACACTCTCTCTTAAATTTTCAACCTTTCCCTCTCTTTTGGCCCTTAGGTTTATTTAATCAATTTGACTGAAGTTGATTAAGCAAACCCTAAAAATCTCTCCACATAAAAACAACTGCATTATTATGAACTTTCATCAAATCTTTAACCGTGGTCATTTTTAAGTCTTTTGTCATTTACAGACAGTTCTGGGTGTACTCTGATGATTTTGCAAATATGTTCCTATAAAAGGGTTTCATCTTCAAGAAATTCATGGAAAAGACTCTGACAAGTACAGGTTTCTGGTAACTGACTGTACTGCTGAACTGAATGAATAAGCATTTTCAGAACTCTAATGAAAAACTGATGAACTCATAAAAGTGCTAACAAAAGATCAAGATGAAAAAAAAATTAATTACATGGGACTGAGTGAACTGATGAGGATGAGTATAATTTTTGTGACTTTCTGTCTGAATTAAAAAAAAAAAAATCCCACAAGGACTCAGAGGCAAAGAATATACAAATCAATTTTCACTGCAAAGTAAAGGAGCTGTTACAGTGGAGGATTACTGGACTGAATGTCAATATTATGACATAGTATGAGTGTGTTTCATGTTTGGTAATTGCAATCATTGTTGCTTTTGTTGTGGTCATCCATGTACAATGCTTGGTGTCAGTCTATTTACTCTTGTAAAAATAAAATACAGTGTGTGTGTGTGAAAAAAAAAAAAAAAAAAAAGTCATATCCACCACTCCCTTGATAGGAGTCTCTCTAGCTACTAACTCATCTTGTTCTTTTCAAAATAAAAAAGATTTCCAGGAAAAAAGTTTTTATCATCCAAATTTAGCCTCCCCATTCATGGCTAAAATCATTAGTTTTACTCTCTTTTCTCTACTAATTATACCCAGGCAAATGCTAACAATGACTTCTAACTGTCAAACCCAAAGTACTGTTTTTCTCAACTTCATAGCATGTCACTACTGACTTAAAAAGTAAAAAAAAAAAAAAAAAAAAAAAAATTAATGGAATCCTCTTTTATTGTCCTCTGTGAAACTTCCTGGTTCCCCTAACTTTACAGTTACTTCTTAGATTTCTACTTGTTCTTTGCATGTGGGCATTCATCAGAGTTTTGTCCTTGATTATATATTCTCTTGCTCTGTATCTCATCCTTGGGCAATTACTGTTATCACTTCAACTATAACCTATACTATTTGCTATCGACTTCCAATTGTTTTTTCTGTTCATCTCCAGCCCAGACCTTTCCTGAGTACACAGATATCATTCATATGCCTATTGGTCCCCTTCAACTGTATGTACCAATGGTAAGTCAAAATGCACTCCCAACGGAATATCTGCTCTACCACCTCACCATCAAAGCCACCAGGCAAACATCTTAGATCACTGCATTTCGCTACTTTCTATGACCCAGGTAACCCAGTCTTTCCCACTTTCCCCTTCTCCTCCTCCCCCACTGCCTCATCAACATCTCGCTATACTCATCTACTCTATACTCATTTCTACTGTGCAGTATTGGCATAAGGTTAGGTAATGCGATCAGTGAAAGAGAAGAGTGCAGAAGCAAACCCTTCCTTTCATGTTCATTTGACTTTTGATAAAGGTGCCAATACAATTCAACACAGGGTACCGACACATTTTAATATCTATAGAAACTTAAGATCCTCACTTCACACCTTATACAAAATTAGCTCAGTATGGATGTAAGAGTTAAAACTATAAAACTTCTAGAAAAAAAAAATAGGAGAAAATCCTGGTGGCCCTGTGTTAGGCAAAGAGTTCTTATGATACAATACCAAAAGCATAAGCCATAAAGGATGTGATAAAATGACCTTCATTATAATTAAAAACATTAGCACTTCAAAAGGTACCATTAAGAAGATAAAAAGACACATACAGACTATGAGAAAATATTTGCAAATCATGTATTTGATAAAGGACCTGTATCCAAAATAACGAATTCTTACAACTCAGTAAGACAAACAACCCAACTAAAAAATAAGCCAAAGGCTCAAACAGACAATTCGTCAGAGAAAACATACAAATGGCAAAAAAGCACATGAAAAAGCGATTAACATAAAAATCATTACGGGTATACAAATTAAAACTATAATGAAATACCATTTCACACCTACAAGAATGGCCATAATCCAACAGACAGATAATATCAAATGTTTGTGAGGACATGGAGAAACTGGAACTCTCATACACTACTGGTGGGAATGTAAAATGGCATAGCCACTTGGGAAAACTCTTTGTAAGTCTCTTAAAAAAGTTAAACATAATTTACCATATAGCCAAACATTCTATTCTTAGGGATCAACCCAAGAGAAATGAAAACATATGTCCACAAAAAGCCTTCTCTGAAATTGTTCATAGCAGCATTATTCATAATAACACAAAATTGGAAACAATCCAAATATCCCTCAGCTGGTGACTGGATAAACAAAATGTGGTATATGTGCACAACAGAAAACCATTCAATAATAAAAGTAATGAAATACTGAGAGAGACTATAACATGGATGATGCTCAAAAACATTATGTTAAGTGAATGAAACTAGATGCAAAGATTATATATACTGTATACTATTGCATATTGTATATACTATGCATATACAATATTATGCATATTGTATATATGAGATTATATATATATAGGCACACATATACACTTATATGCACATATATATACACACACACAGTATGATTCTATTTATATGAAATATCCAGAAAAGACAAATTTGCAGAGACTGAGAGCAGATCAGTAGTTGTCTGGGGCTGGGAGTGTGGAATGGCTGCAAAATGGCTTGTAGAATTTTTTTTGAGGTGATGGAATTTTCTAAAACTGCATTATGGTAATGGAGACACAACTCTACAAATTTACTGAAAGTTATTAAATTGTACATTTACAATGAAATATCAAATAGCAAATTTTATGGATGAAAATTTTACTTCAATAAAGCTGTTTAAAAAAAAGCTATCGCATTCCTCTAACACAAAGAACTGACTCAGTTTAACTGAAAACATTACAAATCTACCAATTAAATCTGTTCCATTTAAACACTATTAAACATTTGGAAGAAAAACTTGCATAAATCCTAGCTAATCCTAGCTGAATCTAGCCAATTGCTTCAAGAAGTAGGCTACTTTAACACGTCAAGTAGCGTAATTTGAGTAGCCTTAAGCTTGAGCTGAATTGATAACAAGACAATGACTTCTACTTCTGAAGATTGGTTTTTTAAATTTGATTTTAACTGTAGGTTCTTTACTTTGATACTTAGATGGAAGAAAACTCAGCATGCAAATGTTACTTTTAAATGTAAAATAAATTTCCAAGTAATTTTCTTTTTTCTGAAACGGTATAAATAAAGAGAATAAATGTAGAATTTAATTTTAGGGCTTCATAGACTATAGGACATGTATGAATTTTTATTTTTTCACTGAATTACGTTCATGTATTTCAATGAAAGAAAGCTTTGACTCAAACATTAAAAGCTTTCTGTGCAAAACTACCATGGTCTGAAATTATAACTTTGCTGTTTATTGTTCCATTCAAGAAACAATGTAGTTATTGTATGGTATTATTTGTTCCTCTTTTTCATGTGATATATAATACAGCACTTACCCTGCTTTCTTCTAGGCTATCAAATGGACCTGGTGGATCATCCAGACAAAGAAATTCTCTCACTGCAAGGCTTTCAAAGGAAAAAAAAAAATTAGCTGGGGTACAAATAAGTTTACAAAAGATAGCAAGATAGCAGAAAGCAAAAGTTACTCTGAAGCTAGCTATAGTGTTTTAAGCAAGTTGGTTCTGCTGATAAATGAAAATAAGCAAGATGGAGTATGTGTTTTCACACAAGTAACAAAATACAAATATAAAATCTACAGAAGATACAAAGATTTTAGGTTATTTCTAAGATCTTATGAACATAAATAGATTGTGAATTTATGTTACATATAAACTACACGACATAAAACATAAATCAGAAATGGTATAGGAAACCAAAGTAAATGGTGAAAAGACAGTATTATTTTCAAAGAAATATTAATTTGAACTAGTCTAAAAAAGTCATTATCTTTTTATGAAGAAATACAATTTCTAATTTATACTTCATTTGTTTCTTCTTCAGGAGATGATTCTAAAGTAACTAAAAAGTATTTACTATGAAACAAGTTAAAGATTTTTCTTGTAATCATGTTTATTATATTAATTTACTTAAGTATTTTCCCTAGAGAATTCAAGAGAAAGAATTCTGATCATCCCATTTCTGAATTACCATAAAGTTCATAATAATGAAATAATATGATATTGTTATACTTTTCAATTATCAGAAACAGGTTAAGAAGGTAGAAAACTGAACTTCCTTGTTACAAAATACTCCTCTTTCTAAAAAGTAATCTTGGATTGAGAGACAGCTCTATATGTATGTTAAAACAAAAATGTGGAAACTTAAAGGATGATGATGAAGGGGGTGGTGATAAGGAGATAAATGGGATTTTTAGTAAAATCTTTCCAAAGGAAAAAATGAATATAGAGAAGTGGTGTTAAGAAAGTAATCCAGAAGATCCCAAAAATAGAAAAAAAGAGGAGCAAGTTTCTGGATTATAAAATCTTGATAATATAGATAATAAAAAAACATAACACTCAGGGAAACTGAGATAAAACTTGAGTATTCATAATCATGAAATAATAGAGATGGAAGAGATCATAAATGTGATCTAGTAGAACTATCCATAGTATGCTGCTTATATTATCGCTTTTATATGTTCAGCCAAGAATATGTCTAAACACCTCCAGAAATAGGGACTATAATCATCTCTTAAAATAAACCATCCTAAGTTTGAATAACACAGGCAACTAGAAAATTATTTCTTCACTGAGCTGGATTTTTCTCACTGAAGCTTCTATTCATGAGTCTTAGTTTGGCTTTCTGGGGCCCTTCCAGGTAAGTCTAAGTCTTCTTTCACATGATAACCCTAAAAATATGTCAAGAATGTTATGTTTACTCTAACCTTATACCGCTAACAAGCAATACTAACACACTGACATTTCCTTTTCTTTTTTCATGTAACAAAATTTACTGAGTACTTAAAGCCTATATGGTCTTCTGCATTCATGGAGCCAACATTTTTTTCCAGTTTTACTGAAATATAATTGACAATTAAAAATTATATATATTTAAGGTATATAACTTGACTTGATATATAAATACATTATGAAATATGAAGTACAATCAAACTAATTAACATATCTATCACCTCACATGGTTACCATGTCTAACATTTTCAAAGTACATTACACACACAGGGCTTTCACATATCCTACTTTATTCAATTTCCACAACAATCATGTGAGGTGAGGATAGGCATTATACCTCCATTTTACAAGTGATAATAAAGTTCAGAGAGGTAAAATGACCCACCCAAGGTCATCAGTGCAAGTGGTAGAGCTGGACCTTAAATCTGTCTTCTGAGTATAAATATGTGCCTTTTTCTCCTTTAAACTCTTTTCTCTTATGTTTTGGTTCATTTGGATTCTTTCCCCTTGCTGATCACTTCTTTCTGACCACATTCAATTTTTCTGTATCTTTCTCTAATCAAAGTCTCTAGAATACTGCAGTTGGTCTAATAGTATAGAGAAGAACAGGACCACCATACGTTCTTTTGGTTTAGATATTGTACTTTCTATCCACCCACTATTTATATCGGAAAACCAACTATTAGGCAGAATGAGGCACAAGAAATAAACTGATCTTGGGATTGACAGGTCAAAAGTTTGGATGAAACGCTGAGAGAACAGCCTTTAAGGATGAAAAGGAAAGTGCTAAGAAGTTTATGGAAGAGTCTTTTTAATACTTTCAGTGTATGACAACTTAATGTGTGACATTATTTCTTATAAGTTTATACTCAGATTTCCTCATTCATTAGTAACATTTTTATGTTCACCATTACTCTAACTATTGGAATGCTGCTGCTAGGAAAGAAAAAGAGGGTAAAGGGATATATGTATTTCTTTTTATACCTTTGGTTTATAGCAGAAATTCTTTTTATACCTTTGGTTTATAGCCCAAGATCCACAGTGATGTTGACAATGTACCTAGTTGTAGGAAAGTTTTTTTAGAGTAGTTATTCCATTTCATTCTCCTCCCCTAAAAATCTTTATGATTTATGGCTCACTAGAGTTCTACTCAAATGAAATCCAATGGATTCTCTAAATTTTTTTTCACTACAGTTCCAAGGTTATATTCCATGCCCTACTTTGTTTAATCTGTAGCATAAGAATGAAATTTAAAACTGGCACTACAACTGTGATTTACAAAACACTTTTTTCAGGGGTTCAATACATTTCTTCTGTTTCAATAGGACTGAGTTGATGGAAGAAGAAAGTTAATACTCTTAAGCTCTTTTCCCATCCAAGGAAAGAGACACACAAGAATGTCTTGGCAGATGGTAGTGTTTGAGAAGACAATTTCTTTCTCAAAAATTCGGGTACCTTTTCTCCCCCCTAGAAAAGGAAGCCTTTACCCCTTCTTGAGAATCACTGACTAGAGAACTTTATTTAGATTAGATAAATATTTGACTGCCTACGTGTGCCATGGCTCTGCTCAGTGATTTCTTATATATTATCAATGTACAATTTATAAACAAATCAAGTAAATTCAAATAAAGTGTAAGTACCAAAGAGTCTATATTATTAAATGGTCTATGGATTAAATAGAAGTCAATTAAAAAAAATTATTATTTATTTACTTGTTCACTGATAGGTTCAATACAACCTCCTAATCTCTCTTCTGTATGTGATCTTTAATACTTTTGTTTCCATTTGACCATGATAATGAAGGTAAGAAAAACATCAGAATTAGGAGAGAAACCCATCTAAGAGAAAATCCAACAATCTGGAATTGAAAGGTATGGAAAGACTATCTTTCTGTTCTCTTTATCACGTAGAGTAACTTCTTACTGTGGTTGGGAAATCTCTACTTTAAAATTGTGATCAGTTGTTGACTTAACTTGCCTGAATATAAGGAAACCAGAGATGGTACCCTTCAGCATTGTTTTTATAAGAGCAAATTTGCCCTATAGCTTAAACTCTTCCCTTGAGTCTCTTGAAAAAGTTTTCTTTAAAAGAGTTTTACTGTAATTTTCAAACTTCTTAAAAAACTATTTCATCCAGTGAATCTTTTATTTCATAATATACCTTCCTTTTTTTCTTTCATGGGTATGTATTTGTATTGTATGTTTACCAATGTATTAATGTATACATTGGTAAGTATTTTTGACATAATTTCAAAAATAACTAATCTAACAGTATGGATAATCCTTAGCTTCTCTCCAAATATGTCGAACGATTAAATGTGACTATTAAGTTAATATTATATCATCACACACTCAAAGATAACTTTGTAAGAAAATACAAATTAATGTACGTAGACATGATTTTAAAAGACCAGTAATTTAATAGCTAAATGAGCTCTTTATCTCAAAATTTATATTAACAAAAAGCTAAAACTAATGCCTACAATTCATTAAAAGGTCAATAAAGAACTATGTAAAAAAAGTACTAAAAATACTAGATACTACTTCTGTCAAAACCAAATTAAGCACAAAAAGTCACTGCATGAAAATATTAATTGAGGGATTTCAGATAGAAATGTTTTATCAGTTACTATTTCTCTTCAGTATTCTCTACCAGTAAAAAGAAAATAACAAAAATTTGACATTAAATACAACCCCGAGGATAGGGACTCAGGGATCAAGGCTGGTGACGGTGAGGGTCACGGTGAGGGAGACGGGTTGGTGGGTGTGAAGCTGAAGGGCTCACGTTTACCCTCCTGGGGTGGATGTGCAGGTGAGGCTGTGGGCCTAGTTTATATCTTGATTATCTCTCACCTAGTTACTTTTAGTCCACTTGTGTCCCTACATTCAGTTTTATTCCTTCTAATACAAAAAATACTTCAAAAACAAATGTTTTATGTCAAGCCCAGCTTAAAACCCATCTGTGCCTCCTCTAACAAGAGGGAACAAAGCCAAGGTCTTGGCGTTGGCATAAAACACCTGTGTACATTCAAGCTTTTACTGCCTTTCTTATTTGACACTTCAGTAATAGTACATCCTCATGTCTATCATGTTGTTTCATGCTTGCTGCTGTCATCCTGGCCCATCCTTCCCACCTTCAGCTGGCTAACTCAGACTTCATATTCATGACTTAGCTCATCTATTATCTCCTCATAGAATCTTCTCTGACTAAATCCCCCTCCCCTACACTCTACTCGGTTCAGTACTCTTATATGCATTACTACACCACCTTGAAGAGATCCCTTTCATAGGACTTACTACACTGTATTATTAGTATTTTCTGTTTACCAAGCAGTCTGCTTCAACAAAAAGTAGGTGACAAGTTCCAGGGCTGTACAGAATCTGAATAAATTAGCATAGCACAGAATAAATATTCAAAAAATAATGAATTTATTTGTAAGAGCTATGCTAATTGCTCTTAAAAAAATTAATGAAACTATTAAGAGCATCAGAACAAATTTCTATCCACTGTTGTGGATAAATAATACAGCACAACTCTCAAATTTGGGATGGAGTTTAGTTTTTAATAGATATGCCTAGTTTGACGAGGGAGTAAGCTTAGGACAGCAACATGTAAGACCAAAAGTCTTAAGAGTTAAAAGAAGGTTAGAATCTGGCTGTTTCTGATGGTATGTCTTCAAGATTTATAAAGAAGCACAATGAAAGGAATAGCATATGAGAAACTTAGAGCTGAAAAAGGATTTTTAGAGAACATTTAGTCCAATTACTTCATTTTCTAATTGGAAACACTAATTAAAATCAGTTAAGTAGGGCTTCCCTGGTGGCGCAGTGGTTAAGAATCCGCCTGCCAATGCAGGGGACACGGGTTCGAGACCTGGTCCGGGAAGATCCCACATGCCACGGAGCAACTAAGCCCATGCACCCCAACTACTGAGCCTGCGCTCTAGACCTGCAAGCCACAACTACTGAAGTCGGGGCACCTAAAGCCCGTGCTCCACAACAAGACAAGCCACCTCAATGAGAAGCCTGTGCACCGCAACGAAGAGTAGCCTCTGCTCACCGCAGCTAGAGAAAGCCCGCACGCAGCAACAAAGCCAAAAGTAAATAAATAAAATAAATATATAAAAAATAAATGCATACGTTTAAAAAAAGTCAGTTAAGTAATTGCCTAAAATTATTTCACTACTAAGCCCAGAAAACTGAATTTTGCATAAGGTCTTTGAGACCTAATTTAATAAGTTAAGAGTTTACGTGTATCTGAATACAAAATATTTAGCTTTATTACATTAAAAAAACTGTCCATAACTGAAGGTCTACCAAACTAATATTTTGTGGTAAAAATCATCCAACCAACCTTAGCAATAATGTGTTCATTCTCATGCGCTGTCATTATATAAACTATTGCATATATAACTGAATTCTTTCATTTTATAAAAATACTAAGACTAACTCAACCTCTCTTGACAGTATCTTCACATATAAAAACAACTTACACATTAATAAAATTTCCTGTGAGAAGATGTGAAAATGTATAAAAAATAGTTTCTTTACATATTCTTGTTCAAAAATTATAGATTTATTGAATTTTACAACTAGAAGAGACCTAAGAAGTCATCTAATCCAATATATCTCATGTAAATAATTCCCTCTTTAATACCACTGATAGTTATCTATCCTAGTCTCTTCAAATATTAATGCTTAAGGTAAACTCACTTTCTCAAAAGGCAGAACATTTTTATACCAGACAGCTTAAAATGACATGTAGCTCTTTTTTATCTGAGCTGATGGGGGCTTCCTCTAATTGTTCACTTATTCCTAGTTCTACACGTTAGTCTTGCTATTCAAAATGAGGTCCCTAGGCCGGCAGCAACAGCATCACCTAGAAACCTGTTAGAAATGCAGAATCTCCACTCCAGACCTTGCTAATTCAGGACGTGCATTTGAACAAGATGCACACTATAGCTGGAGAAGCACCGCTTTAAAGCTAAATATCATTTGATTAATTCTTTTCCCCATCACAATCTTTCAAACACGTGAAGATGGTTATCATGTCCTTCCAAGTACTTTTTTTTTTTTCAAAGGGTAAATTCTTATTTCTTTCAATTGTTTCCTCATGTAAATGTCTGGATACTATATACTACAGTATATATTTTTTAAACCATGAACTGCTGTTAATCCAGATCTATCTGCACTTTTTTTCTTTTAACAGATGTAGAATTTAAAACACTGAATTTTGGCATGGAACGCCTTATAGATGAATGGTAATATAAGGAAAAATATGTACTTTTAACCCTTGTATTTTAAAGAATTAAGAAGAAAAATGTGGTATATCAGGATATATGTGTAGTAATTCTGAAAACAGAGAATAGTAAGATATTTGGTGTGCTGATTAAATGATGTAATTATTTCAAAGTAGCACAAACCAGAATAAAACAATAAATAGCTAAATTTTAACTATAACAGATTATGCAATATGAGAACTTCCCCCTCTATCCATCTTTACACATCCTTCACCTTGACAAGCTGAGTTACATGCTATTTCGGGTACAGGACTTTGCCTGCTTGCTTCTGCATTTTGATATAATATTCCCTCTCATTTGGAAAGTCCTTCTTTACTTTCTCTTTGTCGGTTCAAATAGTATTCATTCTTTAAAATCCAGCTGAAATATCACCCTCTAGGAGGCCTCCTCTAATTCTCCCAGTCAAAAGTTCCCTCTCTTCCTCTTCTGAAAGAGATGGAGCTCTATCCATTATAGTTCTTTTGGGTGTGTCTTCTTCCTATTCGGTTTTCTTGAATAAAGGATTAGCATCTAATGCACCTTTGTGTAGCTGTAATACCTTATATATAGTAAGACCTAAATAAACATTTATCAAACAAAAACCAATAATAAATCCTTTATCATAAAAATATTAACATTTTAATCTGTTTTCTTACTTTGTATTCTCTAAATGCATCTGAAAATAACATTCGCTTAAAACATTTAAATCAACAATTCTTAACATCCCTTCAGTTCTTACTTCACTTCTGTTTTGTTATAGTTAGAGAAGTTGTAATATTAAGAGCTGCCAGTTGTGTACTGGCAAGCTCTTAGCCAAAATGAAGGTTAACAAATAACTGTGTCATGAAGTGCTAAGGAATCAAAACGGAAAGTGAAAGAACTGTATAAAGAATTAATATCAGATAATTACTTGGCCATATAAACATAGTAATTTTCTATGCTGCCGTTCCAACTGTAACAGGATGCTAACAGGTATACCAATAGGTAATGTAAACTCACTGATATTCTAAGTAGTGATTCTTAAATATGTAGTTTCATGTGTATTGGGATTTTGTCTTTATCCTTTCCTCCCTTATAAGAATTCATAAATGGCTGTTTGACAACCTCAGACTTTCTGGATATTCTCTAATTATTTGTCCTCCCACCCATAATCTTAATCTATTGTTCAAGATTCTCAAACCCCACTCCCTACTTCAGTATTGCTTGATTCACTGCAAACAGGACTGATCTTCCCCTTCTCTGAATTCCTTTTACTTTTATAATCTGTATCATGCCAAGTAGGACTTCATAAACTCCATTATTTCATTCAAACAGAAGCTTAATTTCTTCAAATGAATTAAGTTCAGTAAGTATACCCTCAGCTTCCTTTTTACCCTTCTTAGTATGACAAAGGGCAAATGCTTAGGATACAGATTAAAAACTTTTCCCTCTGCCAAGTCATGTTTTAAACAGTAATTTATTAAGAAACTGCTTAAATTGTGAAATAAAAAATGCTATTCATCACTCGCAAAAAATATAGTACCCTAGAACAAACAAGGTATACAAACCTTATTTAGAGTTGTATTTAAGTTATCTTACTTGTATTCCTTAAATGACTGAGATATATGACAAAAATAAGTAAGCAAGTAAATGTGAGGCACAATAGAGGTTTTCACGCAACACTTTTTAGAACCTTTAATATTCTAGGAATGTCAAATGAAACCTTTCCCCAACTTATTTGACCAAGAAATCTTTCTTTCCCTGAAACACCTATTTATAAATTGAACACGATCATTATCACTGTTCTAAGGACTGCAATTTTAGAAACAGGATCTTGAATGTTTACCATACAGACACAGATCTATTATCAATAATTAAAAAAAAAAGATACATCTCAACTAAGATACACTTTTAATGTTTAAAAAAATCAAGAAATCACAAGACGAGTTCATCAACGTGGTTCATACTATTTAATATTTCATTAAATAGAGTATAGTCATTTATAGAATAAATTTGATTTTAATTTACCATATTTGCAATATAGAGACATAAAGGTTTACTGAATAAGGAATAAGAGAAAGGGGATATGATGTTTTGACTTCTTAGGTGTAAAAGTCTTCTTTTATGGTATGGTATAAAATATATTTTCTTCAAAGGCTTTCTCTATGATTTTAGACTTTGTTGGTTTCTATTCCTGCTTTGTGTATCTGAATTAACACTAACATTTTTTTTTTTCTTTTTTCTTTGGAGAGATGTAAAAAATTATAGAAAAGTAGGGAGCATCCACCTCCCTACCACCCAGGCTGGAACACACAGTTGCTAAGTTTTGTCATATTTGTTTCAGTCTCTTTTTCTTATAAATAGTACAACAGCAAATATCAACAGTTCTGCCATTCATTCAACAAGTACTTATTGAGCATGGACTCTGTGTTGAATTGTGCTGAGCACTGCACACTGAATGGTGGGTAAACCAGCCACATGACCTACTACTATGTATGCACCTTACAGCCTGGTAGGAGAACACAATCAAATAATCACACAAATAGTTACAAACTGAGATGTTGTGAAAGTAAAGTACCAAGCAGCCTTTCTCAGCTGGGATTCCATGACAGGATTAAACCCTGCTGACAATGATGTGAGTGACTATTTTCTCATTCTCTTAAGACTGGTACATAGCTAGTAGCATCCTAGAAGTATGTAATGAGAAGTTAATTCATTACATGCAATGGGTGTCTTAGGGCATTAGGAGTTGACTTTCAGAACCAGTAGAGAAGATACTATGAGAAGACCTGACCTAGTTTTTGGTGGTGGTGGTAGGTGAGGGGTTGGTCCAGACAGCCAGTTACCTAAAAGTCTGTGTTGAAACATGAAGGAGTTATCTAGGCCGGGGCTGGGGGAGCAAGGGTAGTAGTGTGAAATGTTGCCTTTCTAGGGAATAGCATACTGAAAGGTCCTAAGGGACAAAGGAGCAGGCGACTTTGAAAAATTACAAGACCAATATGGCTGATGTACAGAGAATGGGGGCAGGGAGGAATAAGAAAACATGAAGTTGGAAAGACACGCAGGTGGTCAGGGACCAGAAAGGATGACTTAAACTGCATTACAAAAGATCACTGTGGCTCCAATGGACTATAGAAATAAGAGTGGATGAGGAAGATGAGTGATGGGAAAGGAGTAATTAAAGTGAGAGAAAACTGCTAGACTAGGTGGCGATGGCAGGAATGGAGAAAAGTAGGCAGATTCGAGTAGTGTTTAAAGTATAAAGGCAGGGATGTGTCCAGATGACTTGTGTGTTTTAGGTAGAGGATGATGCTGAATATTGGGGGAAAAGTCAGAGAGTAAGCATTGAAGTCTATCCTAGGTTTGAGGTTTGTCTGAAGGAGATGTCAAGGAGGCAACTGCAGATGTGAAACTGGAGATGAGAAAAGGGGTCTGGCTTATAGTTCCTTTATTAGAGGAAAGTGAGGGGGGATGGGCAGAGATCTTAAGCAGTCACTGAGCTTAGCACACATTAAGAAGCAAGATGTAGAAGCAAATTGGAAAAGAAGAAGTAAAACTGTCACTGTTTGCAGATGACATGATACTATACATAGAGAATCCTAAAGATGCTACCAGAAAACTACTAGAGCTAATCAATGAATTTGGTAAAGTTGCAGGATAAAAAATTAATGCACAGAAATCTCTTCCATTCCTATAAACTAATGATGAAAAATCTGAAGGAGAAATTAAGGAAACACTCCCATTTACCATTGTAACAAAAAGAATAAAATACCTAAGAATAAACCTACCTAGGTCTTGTTTATGGTTGCCTTTGCTGTGCAAAAGCTTTTAAGTTTCATTAGGTCCCATTTGTTTATTTTTGTTTTTATTTCCATTACTCTAGGAGCTGGGTCAAAAAGGATCTTGCTGTGATTTATGTCATAGAGTGTCCTGCCTATGTTTTCCTCTAAGAGTTTGATAGTGTCTGGCCTTACATTTAGGTCTTTAATCCATTTTGAGTTTATTTTTGTGTATGGTGTTAGGGAGTGTTCTAATTTCATACTTTTACATGTACCTGTCCAGTTTTCCCAGCACCACTTATTGAAGAGACTGTCTTTTCTCCATTGTATATTCTTGCCTCCTTTATCAAAGATAAGGTGACCATATGTGCGTGGGTTTATCTCTGGGCTTTCTCTCCTGTTCCATTGATCTATATTTCTGTTTTTGTGCCAGTACCAGACTGTCTTGATTACTGTAGCTTTGTAATATAGTCTGAAGTAAGGGAGCCTGATTCCTCCAGCTCCATTTTTCATTCTCAAGATTGCTTTGGCTATTTGGGGTCTTTTGTGTTTCCACACAAATTGGGAAATTTTTTGTTCTAGTTCTGTGAAAAATGCCAGTGGTAGTTTGATAGGGATTGCATTGAATCTGTAGATTGCTTTGGGTAGTATAGTCATTCTCACAATGTTGATTCTTCCAATCCAAGAACATGGTATATATCTCTCCGTCTATTGGTATCATCTTTAATTTCTTTCATCAGTGTCTTATAATTTTCTGCATACAGGTCTTTTGTCTCCTTAGATAGGTTTATTCCTAGATATTTTATTCTTTTTGTGGCAATGGTAAATGGGAGTGTTTTCTTAATTTCACTTTCAGATTTTTCATCATCAGTGTATAGGAATGCAAGAGATTTCTGTGCATTAATTTTGTATCCTGCAACTTTACCAATTCATTGATTAGCTCTAGTAGTTTTCTGGGAGCATCTTTAGGATTCTCTATGTACAGTATAGTATAGTATAGTATAGTATAGTATAGTATAGTATATGTCATCTGCAAACAGTGACAGCTTTACTTCTTCTTTTCCAATTTGGATTCCTTTTATTTCTTTTTCTTCTCTGACTGCTGTGGCTAAAACTTCCAAAACTATGTTGAATAATAGTGGTGAGAGTGGGCAACCTTGTCTTGTTCCTGATCTTAGTGGAAATGGTTTCAGTTTTTCACCATTAAGCAGCTCATGCAGCTCAATAACAAAAAAACAAACAACCCAATCCAAAAATGGGCAGAAGACCTAAATAGACATTTCTCCAAAGAAGATATACAGATTGCCAACAAACACATGAAAGAATGCTCAACATCATTAATCATTAGAGAAATGCAAATCAAAACTACAATGAGATATCATCTCACACTGGTAAGAATGGCCATCATCAACAAATCCAGAAACAATAAATGCTGGAGAGGGTGTGGAGAAAAGGGAACACCCTTGCACTGTTGGTGGGAATGTAAATTGATACAGCCACTATGGAGAACAGTATGGAGGTTCCTTAAAAAACTAAAAATAGAACTACCATACGACCCAGCAATCCCACTACTGGGCATATACCCTGAGAAAACCATAATTCAAAAAGAGTCATGTACCAAAATGTTCACTGCAGCTCTATTTACAATAGCCAGGACATGGAAGCAACCTAAGTGTCCATCATCGGATGAATGGATAAAGAAGATGTGGCACATATATACAATGGAATATTACTCAGCCATAAAAAGAAACAAAATTGAGTTATTTGTAGTGAGGTGGATGGAGTTAGAGTCTGTCATACAGAGTGAAGTAAGTCAGAAAGAGAAAAACAAATACAGTATGCTAACACATATATATGGAATCTAAGGGAAAAAAAAAAACGTCATGAAGAACCTAGTGGAAAGACAGGAATAAAGACACAGACCTACTAGAGAATGGACTTGAGGATATGGGGAGGGGGAAGGGTAAGCTGTGACAAAGTGGGAGAGTGGCATGGACGTATATACACTACCAAACGTAAAATAGATAGCTAGTGGGAAGCAACCGCATAGCACAGGGAGATCAGCTCATTGCTTTGTGGCCACCTAGAGGGGTGGGATAGGGAGGGTGGGAGGGAGGGAGATGCAAGAGGGAAGTGATATGGGAGCATATGTATATGTATAACTGATTCACTTTGTTATAAAGCAGAAACTAACACACCATTGTAAAGCAATTATACTCCAATAAAGATGTTAAAAAAAAAAAAAACCTACCTAGGGAGACAAAAGACCTGTATGCAGAAAATTATAAGACACTGCTGAAAGAAATTAAAGATGATACAAACAGATGGAGAGATATACCATGTTCTTGGATTAGAAGAATCAACATTGTGAAAATGACTATACTACCCAAAGCAATCTACAGATTCAATGCAATCCCTATCAAACTACCACTGGCATTTTTCACAGAACTAGAACAAAAAATTTCCCAATTTGTGTGGAAACACAAAAGACCCCAAATAGCCAAAGCAATCTTGAGAATGAAAAATGGAGCTGGAGGAATTAGGCTCCCTTACTCCAGACTATACTACAAAGCTACAGTAATCAAGACAGTCTGGTACTGGCACAAAAACAGAAATATAGATCAATGGAACAGGAGAGAAAGCCCAGAGATAAACCCATGCACCTATGGTCAACTAATCTATGACAAAGAAGGCAAGGATATACAATGGAGAAAAGACAGTCTCTTCAAAAAGTGGTGCTGGGAAAACTGGACAGCTACATGTAAAAGAATGAAATTAGAACACTCCCTAACACCATACACAAAAAGAAACTCAAAATGGATTAGAGACCTAAATATAAGACTGGACACTATAAAACTCTTAGAGGAAAACATAGGAGGAACACTCTTGGACATAAATCACAGCAAGATCTTTTTTGATCCACCTCCTAGAGTAATGGAAATAAAAACAAAAATAAACAAATGGGACCTAATGAAACTTAAAAGGTTTTGCACAGTCAAGGAAACTATAAACAAGACGAAAAGACAACCTGCAGAATGGGAGAAAATATTTGCAAATGAAGCAACTGACAAAGGATTAATCTCCAAAGTATATAAACAGTACATGCAGCTCAATATTATAAAAACAAACAACCCAATCAAAAAATGGGCAGAAGACCTAAATAGACATTTCTCCAAAGAAAACACACATATGGCCAAGAGGCACATGAAAAGCTGCTCAACATCACTAATTATTAGAGAAATGCAAATCAAAACTACAATAAGGTATCACCTCACACCAGTTCGAATGGGCATCATGAGAAAATCTACAAAAAACAAATGCTGGAGAGGGTGTGGAGAAAAGGGAACCCTCTTGCACTGTTGGTGGGAATGTAAACTGATACAGACACTATGGAGAACAGTATGGAGGTTCCTTAAAAATCTAAAAATAGAATTACCATATGACCCAGCAATCCCACTACTGGGCATATACCCAGAGAAAACCATAATTCAAAAAGACACATGCACCCCAATGTTCATTGCAGCACTATTTACAATAGCCAGGACATGGAAGCAACCTAAATGCCCATCGACAGATGAATGGATAAAGAAGATGTGGTGCATATATACAATGGAATGTTACTCAGCCATAAAAAGGAACGAAATTGGGTCATTTGTAGAGATGTGGATGGATCCAGAGACTGTCATACAGAGTGAAGTAAGTCAGAAAGAGAAAAACAAATATCGTATATTAACGCATATATGTGGAACCTAGAAAAATGGTACAGAGGAACTGGTTTGCAGGGCAGAAATAGACACAGATGTAGAGAACAAACGTAGGGACATCAAGGGGGGAAAGTGGCGGGGGTGGTGGTGGTGGTGGGATGAATTGGGAGATTGGGATTGACATGTATACACTAATAGGTATAAAATAGGTAACTAATAAGAACCTGCTGTATATAAAAAAAATAAAATTCAAAAAAAAACGAAGCAATATGTATATGCATAGTACATGTGTAATATAAGGTGATATACATAAAAGAAAGACTAAGAAAAAAGGGTGAAAAAAGTAAGGGCAGTTTTCTTATTTGTTTTCCATTCCTATGTGAAAAATTGCTAAAGATAGTTACGGACACAGGTGTCCATACAATATGCTATTGCTTCATTGTAAATGCTCTATAATTTTTTTCAAAATGGTTCTAATTTATCTGATAATGTAAGTTCCAAAATTAGATACCCAGATGATATTAAATCATATAGCAATTTTCTTGTAAATATATTCAGATACAAAAAACTCATATAGGTCCTTTCTTTCCCTTTTTAATGATTTCTGGTATTTTCACTTTACCCTCTGTATAAATTAACCTGACTTCACAATTTTCATATTTTTGCATTACTTTGGAGACATATAAATATTATCATCAAAATTATATAGTGTTATTTAACTAAATATCTACCAATATGTGAGCCACTCTGTTTAAGTTATTACTAAAATTCTAAAATCAAGTTTATAGCTGCATGGTTTGAATATATGGCATACTGAATTTTCAACTCTGCTGACTTTTTGGAGGTGTTAATATAAATCAAACACCAAATAAAGTCCTTGCTGAAAAAAGGCAAGAAAATTACAGTTAGTGCTTTATTAGAGATAAATACGCCTACCTTATATTTTTGTGCTTGAATATATATGGTCCTAGATTTATTCTTTAGTTTAAACCAGTTATTGGAATGCAGTTATAACCTGTTATTCAATTTGTTACATACCAGTTAGCAATGTCCTTGTGAGCTACTAAATTTTGAAGAAACGCTTGTAATCCTAATTGTCTATCTTCTAAAAAGTCGGCATTGTAATTATCTTTAAACCAGCGTTTTGGTGGAAGTGCTAATCGAAAGCCTGGAAACATCTCTTTTAACTGAAAAAGAAGAAAAAAGAAGATACAATGTTCAACTCAATTATATGAATTCTACAAAATCTATCCCATTGACTATGTGAAACTATTCACATAACAAGCTTACAATAAAAGAATTAAATTCAGCTATGCTTTTTATGCCTTGGTTATTTTATTTCTTGATTTCTACCAGTTGTGTATGCATAGGAGTTACGGTTGCTCCCTGTCCCTGCTAACACATGGCACTGCCTGTCTTTTTAATGTCAGCCATTCCACTGGGTGTGTAGTAGTATTTCATTGTGGCTTTAACTTACATTCCTCTCTTGACAAATGGTGTTAAGTATCTTCTCATGTGCTTGGATCTGCATATCTTCTTTGGTGAATTATCTATTTAAATCTTCTGGGGCTTCCCTGGTGGTGAAATGGTTTGAGAATCTGCCTGCCAATGCAGGGGACACAGGTTTGAGCCCTGGTCTGGGAGGATCCCGCATGCCGCGGAGCAACTAGGCCCGTGAGCCACAACTACTGAGCCTGCGCGTCTGGAGCCTGTGCTCCGCAACAAGAGAGGCCACGATAGTGAGAGGCCGGTGCACCGCGATGAAGAGTGGCCCCCGCTTGCTGCAACTAGAGAAAGCCCTCACACAGAAACGAAGACCCAACACAGTCAAAAATAAATAAATAAATAAATAAAAAACAACAACAAAAAAACCCAAAATGGTTCTTTAGTTTACTTTAAAAAAAAAAAAAAATCTTCTGAACTCTCTGCTTTAAAAAAACTGGGTTACTTGTCTTTTGATTAAGTTGTCAGAGTTCTTTATATATTCTACATAGAAGTTCTCTGTCAGATATATGTATGACAAATATATTCTCCCAGACTGTGGCTTGATTTTTCATGTTAAAAGTCTTAACAGAGTACATTTAAAAAATTTTAATGTTACCTAATTCATCCATTTTTTTCTTTTATGGTTTATGGTTTTTTAGATACTATCTAAGAAATCGTTGCTCACTCCATGGTTACAAAAATTTTCTTCCATGTTTTTTCCTAAGATGTTTATAGTTTTAGCTTTTACATTTTGGCTTATGATCAATTTTGCATATTTGGCTTAAATTTTACTTTCTTAGGAAAGACTTTTCTACTTTTTAAGCTCGGTTAGATTTCTTTTTACACACTCTGATCAAGTGACTATAACTGGATAACAAGTTACCTCAAAACTCAGTGGTGTAAAATAACCATTTATTAGGCCATGGACTCTGTGGGCTGGTAATTCGTACAGGGAATGGTGAGGATGGGTTGTCTTGCCACAATGAATTAGAATCTCAGCTGGAAACTTGAAGTTGGGAGCTGGAAGCAACTGAAGTTCGTTCCCACATATTTATACTGGATCATGCTGCTTGTTGGCTGAGACATTGCCTGGGGCTGTCAGTCACAAGCCTAACGTGGCCTCTCCATGTATCCTGGACTTTCTTACAGCATAAAGTCTGGGTTTCAAAGGGGAGCATCCCAAGAGAGAAAGCCAGGATGAAGCTGTATGCTTCTTATGATCTAGCCTCATCATCCCACAGCATCAGTTCCACTGTCCTCTATTGGTTAGATCAGTCACAAGCTCACCCACGTTCAAGGGGGAGAGGAAACAGATTCTACTTCTTGATAGTCAGAGGCAAGATTCTGGAAGAGCATATGGGACTGAGAATATTGCTGCAAACATTTTTAGAAAAGACAATCTGCCACACATTCTCAAATCATTAATTTATTTTTTAAATGACATTTATCACGATGTAAATTAAGTAACATTTATTTAATTTTGGACTCTTCCACCAGACCAGTCTTCTAAACCTCGGTTGCACATTGGAATCACCCAAGGAACTCTGAGTAAGAACTCATATAGACACTTTGTTTAAAAAGTTTTCCAGGAGTGTCCAAAGTACAGCTAAGACTTAGAATCGTTTTACATTGTAATGATTGTCTTATTCATAGTTGCACCCCCAGTGTCTAGCATAATGCCTGCTACATTACAAGCAGCCAACAATCTATGTTCAGTAAATGAATGATATGAAATCATGTACTGTTCAAATTTCTATACTTAAATATAAGACAAAATATCACAACGTAAGAAAAAAGACCAGCAAAAGAGAAAATTCACAGGGTAAAATGCTAAATAAAAATATAGAACATAAATTCTGTCTATATTTTTCTACTGAAAACCCTGATTTGATTTCAAGATGTAAACAGATAATTTTGGCCTTGGAGTCTGGTCGTTTACTGTGTTTGCAATGAAAGTAATAAAAGCCATAAGGAGAAAATAAAAATAGTCTTTTTATTAATTTCAAGCTTTAAAATTTAAATGTCACATATGTCCACATGCATGGTTAGACTTTTTTCCCCTAAAAAAATAATCCTCAGAAAAGAGTGAGTTGTCCCACAATTGAGCCCTCACAAAGTGTTTATATTATGAGTGCTTACTCAATAACTTTATTTTGAACAAAGGACAATTTGGGAACTATCCATTAGCTTGAAATAACTTTAGTAAAGGCTAGTTTTTATATTTCATTAAACATTAATAGATTTCCTGTGAAATGACATCATAATACGCATTTGATGTTTCCATAAAAAAGCCTTTAAAAAAGTAATGCACGTAATTTTTGGATTAAGTTGGAGAACTGAGTACACTCATCTAATTCTCTCTTTCTGCAGCCCTGCTAAAACTACAGTGAAGAGAAAAAAACATAAAACAACATACTGGAAACCAAAAAGTAGAGAGGAGAGTAGAAATTGACTCAGGAGAGTGAAGAAAACCCAAAGTGTAGAAAAATTTATACCAGGTTTATACTTACAGGGCCCTCAAATTGCTCACAAACTGGCAGCACAAGGCAGGAGATTGGAAAACACTTCTCTGGAGAGTCTGATCAATCCAACAGGAAAGACCTTAAGATCCTGACATCAGAAGTTCTCCAGCACAGCCCACCTTCCCCATTATACAGTGAATCTTAAAGTCAACATAAGCCTCACCCCTGGAGTAAGAGATTCCAATCAGCATTTAGTACCCAACTTTTAATCATGACCAGACAACCAGAAAGAATTACTACATACTATTACTTAACATGGAAGACAAAGACAAACAGAAAAAAGTAACTCAGAGAACACAGACAGCACAAGGAGAAAAAAACATAAAATAATAAAAATACAAATAAAAAAATCACTAATACACTCAATGGATTAAGATACTACATTCAAGAAATAAGAATAAAATGACCAAAAACAGGGACATTCAGAGAATAAAAAGATGGTTTTAGAAAGAAATAAGGAAATCTCCTTCCAAATAGCAAAAAAGAAAAAGGTAGTAAAGAAAGGGGAGGAAAAGATCTGGAACCAGCCCAAATGTCTGTTTTACAAGAAAGTTTACAGAAAGAGGGAACTGACAACACAGAAGGGAGGAATTCATTAATAAAGCAGTTCAAAAACATTTTTCTGATCTGAAACACATGGGTTGCCCCCAGAGTGTACAATATAATAGAAGAAAAGAACTTTACAAAAAGTCATTGTGAAATTTCAGATTAATTACACAGAGAAGATTCAACAGACTTCTAAAGAAGAAAAAAACAGGTGACATACAAATGATCAGGAGCGAGAATAGCTTTGGGCTTCTCAAGGGTAATACTCAACACTAAAAGCAAAATGAAAATAGCTTAATGTCTTGAAAATTCTGAAAAAAAAATTCCAATCTATAATTCTATACCTAGCCCACATTTCAACCAAAAATATTCAGTATGAAAACTGAATATTTTTAGACATGTGGGGTCTGAAAGACATCACATCCCATGTAATCTTCCTCAAAAAGCTACTAGGGGATTAGTTCTACTAAAAGGAAAGAGTAATTCAAGAAAGAAGACATGAGATAAAGGAAATAAAATCCAACAAAGGAAAAAAGTGAAAAAAACCCCAGAAAGACAGTAAAAGGCAAACTTAGGACACTACTTATGAACTGCCTGATGTCAATCAGTTCAGGACAGTTCAGGACAGTGTGACCCAAGAGACAGACATGTTGAGGATTACCACTGAATTTCTTTTTAATGAGAGGATCAAATGCTTGGTTGAGCTTAGCCCAGATTTTCATATGAGCTTGGCTTGTCTTGACAGTGATCTGATAATGGTTCTGCTCCCTCCCTATGCTCTGCTGTGTGCTCTGCTTAGTACAGCTAAGACTTAGAATCGAGAGAATTCTAAGAGAATTCTAATTCCAACTGAGAATGATCATTTTACCTCACAGAAATACTCAGCTTTGACCTACTCTGCAAATTGGAAGTAGAAAATAGCGAGCTTTTAAGTAGAATATAGAGAAAACCCTACTCTCATGGCCATATTTCTGCAAATTATTCATCACCAGCCTGCCCTACAACCCTGCCAGATGTCTCAACTCTGAAAAGCTCTATGTGTTCCAGATCTTGCTCATGACTTTGCCCTCTCACTTTCCCAGAAGAGGCTCTTAAAAACTCCTAGAGAAGCTGAAGCCAGATTATAACCCAGGAAATTAAAAAAAGAGAAATAAAAAAAAGACTAGCGTTCTACAGAAAATTTTCTTTCTAAACAGTGTTATTTTAACTATGTTAAATAATTTTCACATTGTCAATTGACTATTTTTTTCCTCCTAGTATAGATAAATGGAAAACATAAACTCTTCAACGTTAGAAATCAGATCTAAATAGTTTCTATATAATACCAAATTCCTAGCACAGTGCTGAACTCAAACTACTCATTTCACAAATACTTCATGATTGGTTTTATAAAATGAAAGATCCTAAGATTTTACTTTATTTTTAACAATTATAAAAATAATAACTACCATTTAAACTGTGTGGCTGCTGGTGTTTGACACACATTTTTGATTCTTGCCAGTAAAATCAGGTGATGGGTGGAGCTCTTGCTGGTACCTAGAAGACTGACACAGACACTTATCAATTTTAAGTGCCCAACTCAGAGTATCAAGGAGATATTTACTAGATTCAAATTAAACTTCTACTAACATCTTTCTTCAAAAGCTTAAGAGCTATCTAAATCTCAGCTTGCCTAAGGTAAATATTTTGGCAATAAAGATGAATCTAGAGAGACAAAGGGAAGTAAACACTAAATAATATTTGAGTCTTAAAAAGAAAAATAAGAAGTCATAAAGGATGAAATAGCTCAAAATTGAAACTATTAGAAAATGTATGAACAAAAATTATAACAATTTCATAAAAAAGCTAAGAATTCCACTTAAGTATCTGGTAACTTCATGAATCACTTTGGTCTTCTTGTTTGTTTAATCATTAAAAAAAAATAAACAGAAGTAAAGAATTACAGGTTTTTAAATCGTGAATATAAGAAGAACTCAGAAACAGAAAATAAAATTTACATATAATGGTAGAAATATATTAGAAATAATACTTTTAAGTATTTTGACATGTTGCAAAAAGTCATCTTAACAATACCTTAATTAAGGATAAAATAGTTTAGCATTTTATATTTTACCTTTTCATTCAAATTGAGGTTTTCAGAAATGGTAGAAACTTTTTGGCATCCGGGCAGTTGCAAAGTCACATAAATGGAGTTTCCCACCACCAAACATTTTAAGAATATACCAACTTGAGAAGTTCTGAGTGTCCAGGAGGAAGGTGGGGGGAGGTGGCAGATGGGAAAGAATAGGACCAGTAAAGTTTCCTCTACTAAACATATGTCAAAATTAGGGAATAATTTGTGGTCCAAGTTCAGCTTACTTGGCCTCTCAGAAGTATCATAAATCACTTGCTTCTTTTGGAAAAATGCTCTTTCTCTTGGTTTCTTAAATACCAATTACCCCCACCTGCCCCACCTGATTTCTCTCCAGCTCTGTGAACGCCTCAGCTGCTGTTTTTCTACTGAACTCTTACTGCAATTAACTCAATGAATTCCCTAGTGTTGGAAATTTAGGTTGGTTCTAAGTTTTTAACTATTAAAAACAAAATAAAACATGAACAAAACAACAGTACATAAAGCATCATGATAAGTATACTTAGGGCTAAATCTTGCTCATATCCATAATTTATTATATAGGATAAATCCCAGAAATGTGATTGTGTCAAAATTATGCTCAGCTTTAGGGTGTCCTCTAGGAAGACTCATGTTTCCAACAATGGATAATACCATTTAAAGCCTGCCAACTTGACAGGTGAAAAATTGTTTAATTTTCTTTTCTTGGAGTACTTGTGATAGTAACTTATTGGTCATTTATATTTCTTCTGTGGATTACCCCATTCATATCATTTGCTGAATTTTCTATATTTTTTTTTTGTTACTTATTTTTAAGGGTACTTAATGTACTGAGGTTTATTATTATCGTCTTTGTCTATGCAGTGGGTAGAATTCTAGATGGCCCTATGACCTTTGCCCCTGGTGTTGCCTCTGTGTTTTGTTTTTACACAGGAAAAGAGATTCTGTAGATGCAATTAGGGTTACTATTCAGTTGACCTTAAGAAAGGAAAATTACCTAGGTGAGCCTAATCTTATCACATGAGCTCTATAAGGGTAAAGGTTCCTTCCTGGCTGGTGACAGAAGAGAAAGTCAAAGATATTCAAAGCACAAGAAGGACTTGACAGTCTCTTCCTGACTTTGAAAATGGAAGGGCCATGTGCAAGGGCTGAAGAACAGTCTTTATGAGCCAAGAACAACTTTTGGCTGACAACTAGCAAGGAAACAGGGACCTTGGTCTCACAACCACAAGAAACCAAACTCTGCCAGCAACCAGAATGATACTGGAAGCTGATTCTTTTCCAGACCCTCCAGGTAAGAGGCCAGTCAAGCCAACAGCTTGATTTTGACCTTGTTTGATCTTAAGCAGCAAACCCAGCTGAGCAGTCCAAATCTCTAGATAATGAACAGGTAAGTTTTAAGCCACAGTTTGTGATAATTTGTTATACAGCAATAGAAAACTAACACAATGTGCTAAATTTTTCTTTCTTGTTCACTCTTTTGTAGTCATATGATTTAGGGGGTCTTATTATACATATACATCTTTTCACACTCACAAGATTATATAAATAATCACTTATATCTCTGTTGCCAATTTTAAGGTTTTCACATTTTTAATATTAAAAATAATTTTTTGTTTCCAATAAAAGGAAGTTATGCATAGAGACGGGACTTCGAACTATTAAAGTTAAATGAAACAGTTAATTTTGTTTGGAAATAGCAAAGACTTGACTTCGCTCAAATAATTAACAAGGAAGAAAAAACACAAATATAACAGCAGAACTCCAGGAACAGATAATTCAAAACTGAAAAGTCAGTTTTAGATTTATTAAAGTACTTACTTTATCATTAAGCCTAGAGAAGTCAGTGTATCTTCTAAAAACTACCCAGCTTTCTTCTTGACTCTTCTTTACTAGTATTTTATATACCTATGCAGAGACAGTGAGAAACAGAGAGAGTTTTAAAATATATTTATGTAAAAATATTTAAATATTCAAACCAAATAATTTTAAAACTTTTATTTGACAACCCAGATCATACAATTAATATATAAAAAATATCAGAAATTATTTAGACCATCAAATGTTCAAATAATCAAATGTAGGTACCAAAAGCAAGATTTTTTCTTAAGAAACATGACTGACATATTTGAGGCAAAATGCTTTTTTGCTGCACACTAATAATAAATAAACTTATCAGCCTCCAAAGTATATTTTATGCTAATATATTCTAAAATTAATAAAAGAATCAATCATACTTGAAAAAACTTTGAATAATCTTGTCTTATACAGTCAATTTAATTTTTAAATTCAGTAACTGCCAAGCAAAGTTTTCAAATAAATTAGATGTTTTAATCTTCAAGGCTGAAATACAAGGTAAAAAATACCCATATTAGATAAAAGTTTACATTTATATAATTATGTACAATTACCTAGGCTATTGAATAGAAAACTTGGTTGAAGCAAGTCAATATTTTAAAAAGCATATAAGAAAAAGCTAGATTCTATTTTTTATAAGTATAATTTTGGAAGTACTATTTATAACAATCTCAGAGAAACATCTCCTGGTAGTTTTTGGTACAGTGTTTTGAGCTAAACTATATACATGACATATAAAAAGTACTCAGTAACTATCTATTGAATGAGTGAAACTCTCTTAAAAAGAGTAACTTTTTTTCTTAAAGTCTGCTGTGCAGTAACTTTCAATTGTAGCTCTAGAGCTGCATTCTAACCACACGTGGCTATAGAACACTCAAAATGTGACTAGTCCAAATTGACAGGTACTATGCGTGTAATACAGACCAGATTTCAAAGACTTAGTATGAAAAAAGATGTAAAAATACATCATTCAAATGATTATATACTGGTTACATGTTGAAATTATATTTTACGTACATTAGGTCAAACAAAATACATTACTAAATATAATTTCACCAGTTTCTTTTTACTTTTTCTTAACATGGCTACTAGGAAATTTTAAATTACAAATATGACTCATCATAATCCTACTGGATGATCTAGAGACAATTCATTATTTAGGGACTGTAGATCATCCT
Organism: Balaenoptera borealis; assembly: GCF_965194805.1. Lineage (NCBI taxonomy): Eukaryota > Metazoa > Chordata > Mammalia > Artiodactyla > Balaenopteridae > Balaenoptera > Balaenoptera borealis. The sequence goes on along the minus strand of NC_138876.1, from coordinate 58,515,300 downwards.
TACCATTTGATTTTTCTCCCTTACAGACTTCTTTTTCAGCTTTGAAGGGAGTCAGCAAGGGTTAGGATGAATCCCTTTGTTTTGAAGTAAAACATAAGTAATTTATCTTTATAACATTTAAAGGTGAGGAAGAAAATTATTTGGATACCCTGTAAAGTCTCCAGACAGTCCTGATGTAAAAATAGTCACGAAGGGGATACAAATAAAACATTCTTTTTAGGAGTTACTAATTCAAACAAAAGGGATAAATTGACTTCAAAACTTTTGACTATGAATAACTGATGCGTGATACAAGTCAACTTCATATGATAATTAGGTTTATCTATTCATAATACATACCAACTTTATTTTCCTGTTTTAAAAAATGAGCCCTTTTCTAACTAAGCCACTCTTTACAGTGGTCCCTAAACACTCCTGCTTCTCTAGGAAAAACAAAGAGGTTTCATTTTATCTTTTCTAGAAAGCTCTCCTACTTTTCTACTTGTTTAAGTAGTGCTTTCAATGAAAACTTTATGGACAGTATTGATCATTGCCTCCTCTATGTTCTAATAGCAGTTATTGTCTCTACTCTTTATTTGAAACTTAGTATGTACTACTTTGTACTGTCTATCTTGTTATGTACTCCCTGTTTTAAGTAAACAACAACAAATGTAGATGTATACACTAATCATAAGATACATACAGAAAAGAGCAAAAATCTTAAGTATATAACTTAATGAATTTTCACAGAGTAAACACACCATGTAACTAGTACCAAGAGCAAGAAACAAAACATTACCAAAGAAGTCCACCTCACGACTCTTTCCCGATCCTACTCACCACCCCTCCTAGTCACTTTTTGTTTTTAAACACTTTTCAAAGGCTTGACACTCTATATAAGATCTTGCCAGTTTGTCCTAATACTTTCTTCAGTTAAGAGATCAATTTAAAGAAATATACCAAGGTAAAATTATTTTACAAACCTAAGACTCCCAAGCTTGTAACTCCAGCTTAGACTTCTACCCTAAACACAATACCGAATATATAGAGGTATAAAATACATATATGTGTGTACACACTCACATGCACATACACATACCTGGCGTCTCCATTTTGATGTCTAACAAACATCTCAAACCTAGCACTTCCCAAAGCAAATCCTGATCTTCCCCTCAAAATTTGCCATCTAGTTAAATGGCAACTCTATTCTTCACATTGTTTAGACCAAAAACTTCGGGATCACCTTTGATTTCTCCATCTACCACGTCCCAAGGCTCTACCTTCAAAATATATCCAGAATCTGATCACTTCTTAGGGCCTCTTCCACCACCTGGTCCACGCCACCATCATGTCTCCCATGGATTACTTCAGGAACCTAACTGCCTCCTGCCTCTAATCTTCCCCCACAAAAATCTAATCTCAATCCAGCAGTCAGAATGAGCCTTTAAAAAAATTAAGTCAGATCATCTGACTTTTCCTTTTAAAACTTTTCAAGATTCCCATCTCATTAGTAAAATTAGTAAAATTAGTAAATCATAAATTTACTTCATAAATTTTACTAATTAGTAAAATCAGTAAAATCTAAAGGCCTTATAAAGTCTATGTACTCTACTTGATCAGGGTGTCACACTCGCTTGCCTTTACCTGTTACCTCAGTTCGTACATTTCTTCCCATTACTTATTCTCCTGTCAGCCACAAGGGTCTTGGCAGTTATGCCACCTGTCTGGAAAGCTTTCCCCCCGGATATTCCCATGCTAAAATCTTAGTGCTAACACCTTTTCTGTGAGGCCATGACTGACAACACTATTTAAATTGCAACTCCAGTTTCAAGAAACTCTCTATTTCCTTCCCCTGTTTTATTCCTTCCTATAGCACTTATCACCATGTGACATACTAGCATTAAAAAAAAAAAAAAAAACTTATCTTTCATTCACTCAGTCGAGTTGTTGTCCCAACATTACCTGGAAGAGGGCCTGGCACATAACAGGTACTCCAAAAATGTCAAATTAATAAATAAACGACTATGACTAATTTCATATTTGCCACTTATTTCTTCCTCTGTATTGTCTTGAAAGAGTTTATATTTATATAGCACTGCCTTAAATTTGCCTATGAACTTTTCACACATGTCACCACAATGAATGCTCATTCCTTCGTATGGAAGGTAGGTCAATGTAAGGAAATGAGCCACCAATTTATTATAATTTCCAAAAATCACTTGCAGAAAAGTCAGGTCCATGCAGATTTCCCATCATATCATCAGTCTTACAATATTTGAACTCTAAAGATTGCCTCTTCATAAATTATTTCAGTATTTTTTTTCTTGGTGGTCCTTCCATACTATCATAAACTTACAGCATGAAATGTTGAAATAAATAGGAAATCATTACTTCAAGAAAATCCAAGAGAAAGAACAAACTAACAGTTTGAAAGAACAGGCTTATAAATGAATTTAATTTAGCAAGGTCACTGGATGCATAAATATATAATAACATATGAGACCAAAATATATAAACTAGCAAGGAACAAATAGAAAACATTATGTCAAGAACCTCAAACGACATCCATACCCAGAAATAAATCTTACCAAAAGATGTAAGACGTCTGCCCTGAAAACTACAAAATATTATTAAAAGAAGTTAAAGACTTAAGTAAATGGGTTAGGTTCATAGATTCAAAGACTTAGTATCGTAAATATGTCAGTTCTCCCTAGATAGATTCAATACAATCCCAATGCAAAGGGCCAAGACAATCCCGAAGAACAGCAAAGCTAGAGTAATTAAGTTACCAGACGTCAAGACTATCATCAGGCTTTAGTAATCAAGACAGTGTGGAATTGGTAAAGCAGGGAAAAATGGAACACAGAATCAGATCCATACATTTATGGTCACCTGACTTATGACGTAGGCAACAGAGTAAATGCAGAAGTGAAAGAGTTGTCTTTTCAATAAAAATTTGACTTTAGGGAGAAAAAAAATGTGTCTTGACCCTGACCTCACACCACGGACAAAAAGCAATTCCAGATGGTTTACAGATCTAACTGTGAAAGGTCCAACAATAAAGCTTTTAGAAGGAAACATAGGACAACATATTTGTAACCTAAGAGGAGGCAGATTTTATTTTATTTTATTTTTTTATAGATTTATTTTATTTATTTATTTATTTTTGGCTGTGTTGGGTCTTCGCTGCTGTGTGTGGGCTTTCCCTAGTTGTGGCGAGTGGGGGCTACTCTTTGTTGCAGTGTGCGGGCTTCTCATTGCGGTGGCTTCTCTTTTTGCAGAGCATGGGCTCTAGGTGCACGGGCTTCAGTAGTTGTGGCTCGCAGCCTCAGTAGTTGAGGCTCGCAGGCTCAGTAGTTGCGGCACGTGGGTTCTAGAGCACAGGCTCAGTAGTTGTGGCACACGGGTTTAGTTGTTCCGTGGCATGTGGGATCTTCCCGGACCAGGGCTCGAACCTGTGTCCCCGGCATTGGCAGGCGTTTTCCTAATCACTGAGCCACCAGGGAAGCCCGAGGCAGATTTTAAAAAGTGCTAACCATAAAAGAAATTTAATACACTGGACTATATTAAAACTAAGAACTCTTGATTATCAAATGCACCATTAACAAAGGCAAACCACAGAGTGAGAGATGATAGTCACAATACACGTTCTGAAAAAGAACTTATGCCCAAAATGCATAGAAAACTACAAATCAAAGTGGAAAAGGCTTTCCAAAAGAAAAATGAACAAAGGTCTTGAACAGACACTTCAGAAGAGAATATCCAAATGGCCAAAAAAACAGTCTTAAATGCAAATTAAAACCACAATGTGGTATCATTCTATCCACTAGAATAGCTAAAATGAAAAAGACAGAAAAATACCACATGTTGGGAAGACGTGGAGTAACTGGAACTCTCATACACTACTTAAAGGAGTATAACTTAGTACAACCACTCTGGTACATTGTTCATCAGTATCTTCTAAAGCTGGGCAGATGATCCAGCAATTTTACTCCTAGGGAGCTATCAAAAAGAAATGAGTACATGTGTTTACTGAGTGACAAGTACTAAAAGGTTCACAGCAGTAGTATTTGTAAGAGTCCCAAACTGGAAATTATCTAAACGCTGCTCCTTAACAGTAGAATGGATAAATTGTAGTATATTCACATAAAGGAATAGCATCAGTAATAAAAATGAGCTGCCTACAATTACGTGCAAAATCAAGGATGAATCTTACAAACATAATGCTGAAGAGACCATACCCAAGAGTACATACTCCGTAATTCCACTTACATAAAGTACAAAAATAGGCAAAATTAATCTAGGCTATCAGGAGAGTGGGTATTGACTGACAGAGAGCATGGGGGGAGGCTTTTAGGCTGTTGTAATGGTCTGTTCCTGATTTGTGTGCTAGTTTCACAGCTGTGACTGGTTTGTGAAAATTCGTTCAAGTAAAGCAAAAGTTCACTACGGCAGGACAACTTAAGGGGTATAAACCATCTGAATTTTATGTTCAAGAAATTACACGTATAGGCTAACATCACTTAACACAAGTTTAGAACACAGGTTAATCAATTTTTCATCTTCTACTGATGTACAGCAAAAGTTAATACTCACAGTAAATTTAGCTCTTTCTTCCATCACCTCATAACCCAGGATAATAGGTGTAGAAGGTCTATCTTCCAAATTCACTGTTTCAGGATTTTGTTCTTCACTTTCTCTTGGTCTAGCAGAATACTCAATGGAAGAATCTGCACCTGTAAATTTAGTCCTAATGAGGGGACTGCTACAGACAGATGAAGTGCTTTCCATTTGATCAGGTACACCTGTCTGTTTACAATTACCCATATTTGAGTCTTCTAACTGGCCTTTGGAAGAGTTTGAGCTTGTTGAGATACTCCCAAAAGAAGAACTTCTTTGGTTCCTGTTGGTTGCAAAACTGGAAGCAGAGTTCCCTATTGGCATAGGAACTGGGACATAAGGAGTTGCCATCTTCTTTTGGCTTTTGCAACAAACCTGCACACTTCTGAGTTCAAACAATTAGAGAACAAGTAATATGCAATCCATTATTTTCTTCTTAGGAATTCACTACCTAAAAATGAGAAGAACATATTGAAAGATTAGTCTTTAATCGGGAGCATTATCCAAAAAAAACCAAAATGCTCATATCCATTTCTTTTAATTTCGTGACACTCTATTACTTTATTTGGAATGAAAACATGCCCCAAACCTCTTCCTTTAATCCCAAAATATCATCTCTAACAACTCCCGTTTTTAAGGTAAGGAGAGCAGAAGTATTCACACCCTTTTTCTTGACCTTGATCCTTTTTTACCCATTTTATTTCTTCGTGATGGATTTCTATAACGTCCATTGTAACCTGATCTCATCTATATGAGTTGGAAAGAGGAAAAGTGATAAACACCGTCCGGAAACTTTATTCTCTGCTTATGATCCTGACACTACTAAATACAGTACAGGGAGGGAAGGGTAAAGGGAAGGAAAGAAAGGGAGAAGAATTATTCATATTTCCTTCTGATTTAATTAGCGTAACTGAACAATTACCCAGAGTAATGATAGTGAGCCAGAAGCTTAGACACCTTGTAAGATAAATAATAACAGTTCTTAAAGCAACGGTTTATTAAACCCAGGATCAAATGGATTTAAAAAAAAACTTAGTCAAATTACATTAATCAAATAAACCCCAAAGAACATTAAACTTATATCCAAAAAGATTAAATGAATAAAAGTTTAAATATTCTTCAGTTTCTAGATCATCACTAATTCTGCTACGCCATAAAGTGCAGGTACGTAACAAATCTTCAAAACTCATACTCAGTAAGCTCTGTTGTCAAAAGGATGAGTTTATCTTGCCTCAGAATAATTTCGTAATGATACAAAGAAAAAAGCTTTACCACTAAGTTAACTAATAAACTAAGAAATGGCGATAACTACAGACCGGGGAAATGGCACATAACAAGAGGTCTGCCTATCCAATTACATCTACGCAACCCGACTGGTGAGAAAGGTAGGAAACAAGCCGCTCAGGCTCTGACAGATGCTGAAATAAAATTTTTAACCCAGCACGTGGCTCTGGGATACCTTCCCCATCATCAAAGATTCAGGAAACTTGAGCTGCTCGGTTCCGCCAGATGGCCTCCCCAAAAAGAAGTAAATAAAAGTCTGAAATCTCAACCTCCTCACCGCCTGTAAGGTCGCCCCGCCTCTAGCCATTCGAATACCTGAGGCCGCAAGGCTGGAGCGGGGGGCGCTCAGACCAATACAGCCATTGACCTTGCAAGGACGTGAGCGCTACCCAAACGTAAGAAAAACGTACTGGGCTCATTAAGAGTGTCTCCACTTTTGCCTTGGCATCGACATGCTCTGAGGACGAACATCTCAGGGCTACTCTGGAAAACCAAGGGCAGGTGAAGTGTCCCGAGCCTGAGCAACACGGTGGGCGAGAGAAGTCGGTGGCGAGAGCAAAGTGCAGAAGCCCGGGCTTAGCTCGACCCCAGGAGTGTCTGGTCGGTGTCTGATCGGGCCAAGGGTCTTCGGCTCGGTGGACGGCAAGACTCACCGCTCCCGGAGCTCCTGGGGGCCCCAAGACGGTCCTGCCTCAGCCGCCCAATGCGCAGCCAGCGCCTCCCAGACGCCGGGCGGAGTTGGCGGTGGCCTGAGGTTGGCCTGAAGCTCCTGCCGCGTACGCCCACCCTCCTGGGGAGCCGGCCCGCCGCCAGCCAACCGCGGGGGCGCAGGTGTCACTGCACGAGCGCCCAGGAGAGCGCCCGCTGCCCGGTCCCTACCTTAGCCCGCTCCGCGATCCAGCTCGGGCGCGCTTCCCTGGGACGGTTAAATCCGACCCTACTTAACCGCAGCTTTCTGTCTCCACCCACCACACCGAGAGGCCTCACGTGACCCCCTTCCAGAAAACAGCTGCTCCCTGCCTCTGCCCGCCTCCCCCCGGGCCGCAGGGCCCAGGATCCCGGCGAGGTGGAGGGCGGGGCTGGGCGGGGCCGCCGCTCCAGGAAGTGACGTCACGGAAAGGGCGCCGGCCCCCCAGAGGCGCAGGCGGGAGTTGGGGGGCTAGGGGTCTTTGGCACCTAGGTTGAAACTAGTTTTGTGGTAAGAATTTTACCTTCTTTTCCATAGCTTTATTTTTGTAAGTTAACTTTTGAGAAATGGAGACTACGGTGCCTAGTTTGCCCCACAGGTGATGAGAAGACTACAATTCCCGGGAGGCACTGCGGCCAACATTGGCCCGGGCTTCTGCTCTGCATCATGGGACTTGCAGTCATCACCAGTTTGGGCTGGTTCTACTAGGTTACAGATTAGTTTCCAGAATTAACAGCGTTTTAAGGGATGACAGTTGATTCTGAGTGAGAAGGTAGAATGCTCCGCTACAGCCTATTCGTCCTACATAATTCAGAACTCCTCATTGGCAGAGAACTGCTGAAATTCTTGTGTGTTAGTGGTGGATTTTTTTGTTTGTTTTTTTACTATCTCGAGAGCAATTTTATCTCAAATAATATGGTATTAGGCTTGTTAGACGTGCACATTTAAAGAAATGAAGATTATCAGGAAAGTCGTTCTTTGATAGTAAAATACTGAAATTCAGACCAGTCTGCAGGTCTGTTTATCATTAGAATTGAGCAATTTGATATAAAAATCTTTCCATGATTTCTAAGGCTTTGGAATATTACGAAGACTCGGAAAAATTGATAGTCGTAATTTCAAAATGCACATAGGAAGCTAATCTGGCTTGTGGCATAATAATGGTTTTCCAGTGTGAATGAGACATAAAAAGAGAATTCTGTAGAAACAGTAGACTAAAACATGAGGTAGTTTTCAGGACAGACTTGGGAGTCTTGGTTGTGAGGTGGCAGTTATATCCATGATTTCTGTAAGTTAATAAAGGTATAGAAAGAAAAGAAAAAGGAGCTTTGCAATATTTTCCTCACTTGTGGTCAGGACTGCAGGTGGTAGCAAAAGATACTTCTGATGTGGGAAATCTGATAATCTAATATCAAGGAAGCTGAGGAATATTAAACTTTCAAGAAGTAAAGACATAGAGATATCCCAGTTAGGAGGAGAAAAAAGATCTAGGAAAAATCATTGGAATTGTCCAAAAAGAACTTCCTTCACTAATTATTGAAAGGAGCATACAGAATATACATACTATATGTAACTTTTATCTTCCAGAATATCTGGTATAGATGAATGTCTAAATTTTACTTTTAGAAAATGAACTGAATATTTCTTAAAAATAATTTTAAAGAGATATAATTGACATATAACATTATATTAGTTTCAAGTGTACAGGGTAATGATTCAATATTTGTATATGTTGTGAAGTGATCATCACAGTAAGTCTAGTTAATAACTCGCCATACAATTACAATTTTTTTCTCATGTGATAGTTACAATTTTTTTCTCATGTGATGAAGGCTTTTAAGACTTACTCTCTTAACAACTTTTAAATATGCAATATAGTTTCATTAACTATAGTTACCATGCTGTACATTACATCCCCATGGCTAATTTATTTTATAACTGGAAGTTTGTACCTTGTGACCCCCTTCACTCATTTCACCCACACCTCCCACCTCTGGAAACCCCAGTCTGTTCTCTGTATTGATGAGCTTGGTGTTTTGTTTTGTTTTTAATTCTACATATAAGTGAGATTACATGGTATTTGTTTTTCCCTGTCTGACTTATTTCACTTAGCATAATGCCTTCAAGGTCCATCCATATTGTCCCAAATGGGAAGGTTTCATTTTTTTATGGCTGCATAGTGTTCCATTTTATGAGTGTGTGTGTGTGTGTGTGTGTGTGTGTGTATGTGTGTGTGTGTGTATCACATCTTTATCCATTAATTTATAGATGGACACTTAGGTTGTTTCCATATAATAGCTATTGTAAATAATGCTGCAGTGAACTTGGGAGTGCCTTGTATCTTTCTGAATTAGTATTTTGTTTTCGTTGGATAAATACCCAGAAATGGAATTGCTGGATCATATGATAGTTCTATTTTTAAGTTTTTAAGGAACCTCCATATTGTTTTCCATAGTGGCTGCACCAATTTACATTCCCACCAACAGTGCAAGAGGGTTCCCTTTTCTCCACATCCTTACCAACACTTGTTATTTCTTGTCTTTTTGATAATAGTCATTCTAACAGGTGTGAGGTGATATCTCATTGTGGTTTTGATTTGCATTTCCCTGGGGATTAGTGATATTGAGCATCTTTTCATGTGCCTGTTGGCCATCTGTATGTCTCCTTTGGAAAAATGTCTGTTTAGATCCTCTACCCATTCTTAATTGGGTTGTTTGCTTTTTTGCTATTGAGTTGTATGAGTTATTTATATATTTTGGATATTAACCCCTTATCAGATAAATTATTTGCAAATATTTTCTCCCATTCATTTTCTTGATGGTTTCTTTTGCTGTGTAGAAGGTTTTTAGTTTGATGTAGTTCTTACTAGTTTTTTTTGCTTTTGGAGTCAGATCCAAAAAATCATCGCCAAGACTGACATCAGGGAGCTTACTGCCCATGTGTTCTTCTAGGAGTTTTATGGTTTCAGGTCTTACAGTCAAGTCTTTAATCCATTTTGAGTTGATTTTGTGTATGGTGTAAGATAGTAGTTTAGTTTCATTCTTTTGCATGTGGCTATACAGTTTTCTCAACACCATTTATTGAAGAAACTGTCTTTTCCTCATTGTATAATATATTCTTGGCCCCTTTGTCGAAAATTAATTGACCACATATGCATGGGTTTATTTCTGGCCTCTGGAACATCCTTAATAATTAAGAAAGAATATCCTGTGGTTGTCAGAGTAAAAGTTGTATTATCACAGACAACATCTAATGGCTAATCTCTATGTGTGGAATATTTTATTGATAGTTAAGCTTGGATGCCTCTATACAGTGCACAAAATCAAATTGAATTGCATACATTTTAATTTGTAAAGTAACAGGTCTTTAATTTGTAAAGACCATTTTTCTGCCCTTTCAGTATTTTAATTTTATATAAAAGATATATATCTAGCAGGATGTATTGAGCCCACTCAAGGTACTATTTTATACAATGATATATAGATAATGGTACTTGGTGGTAGTGGGTTTAAGGGGCAGGGGAGAGGAAAGGTAGAAAAAAACACAACAGAAAAAAGTATGTGCAATTGGCAGACATCTCTTGAGGTAGCTTCCTAGATCCCAACATTTCCCCCTTCTCTGAAGCTTGTCCCTCTTCTACAAGGCTGGGGCCCTCGTGGCCATGTTCGTAATATGATACTTTTATAACAAAAGTTTTTTGTCATACTTGATTGTATCTGAAGAGGATATTTGACCCAAGTTGTGTTCAAATGATGCTCTCTTCTAGGAATTATTTTGAGGGCGGGTGGTGTGGATACAGGCTGGAAGTCACAGGAGCTAAAGTCAGACTAAGGGAAATTCTGTGGTCCATGAAGTCCCACGGCTGAGATCCCTGGAGTTGATCTGGTTCTTCCCCATTCTCCACTTTTCCTTAGAGTTCATGAGTAACTTAGTGTTCTTCCAATAGATTTGCTTTTTCCTTAAATCTAGCCAGAGTTGGTTATTTTGCTTATAACCAAGAGTACAACTAATACAGCAAGTTGGAATGAGGCAAACTGAAGGTGCAAAGTAAAAGCTGATAAAATGCAAACAATTCCTTCTCAATGATTTATAATAACTAAAAAACATAAAATGACTCTTTTTCAATTATTACTTTGATATATTCATGGATTCCCTAATTCATGTATGTTGTTTTCCATAGGCAGTGTTTCTGTAATCTTAATATTCAGGATCTGTACTCCACCTGCCCTTTATTTTCTCCCTGCCATGAAATTGTAAGAGTTCAGAAAAAGAACCACAAGTGATCTGTTCTTAGAGTAACAGGAGGTGTCCAAAGTTGTAACAGGGCAGCATGATAGCCAACTTTATTACAATGAATTTGTGACCTATGCAATTTCCTAAATCCAGGGTAGGAATTACATGACATTTATAATGGCACAAAGAAGAGACTTCAATACTGCTACCATTGATTAGTGATTTTCCACTCATCATATTACATAAGGAAGATTTTGAAAGCATGTGTGGAAATCCTACTGGAAATACAACAGAGAGACCAAATTCCTTCACCAAATCACAGTTACAGTCTTAGAACTGAAAGGGACCATAATGGTCATGAAGATAAGCCTCCATTTTAGAGCTAAGACTACTGAGGAAAACAGAAGCTAAAAGTTCTGCCTGTAATCAATCTCAGAGCCAGTGAACTCTTGACTCCCAAACTGGTAAACTTCTTACCATGCATAGTAAGACGCCCTTTTCTGAGCACTTTTGCACTCGTTATGTCCTAAATATCTTTCACCCTTCCAATAGTGTCTTGCCCCTGGTACATTCTCAGTTAACATTTGATACCTGGGAAGTCTTCATGGATTTTATGCATGAGGAAGGCCTGCATTGGGCCTTTAAGGATTGCTAGGAATTGAATAAGTAAAGGAAGCAGGAAGGGCACCCTAGGCAAAGTCAAAAACTTGAGAAAGGGCATAAAAATGTGGGGTGCTGTGGGACACTGAGGAGACCAACCTGATTGGATTGAAGGGTCTTTGGATGTAGCTGGAAATAGCGATATGAGCTCCTACTCATCCCTCAAGTCCATCTCCAATATAATCTCATGAGTAATACCTTCCCGATTTCCTCGGATGGAATTAAGTAAGCACCGCCTCTATGAACCCATTGTATTTGTATTTGGTACATGAATGGAGACAATCATCACATTATTTTTGAGTACTTTGTTAAGTGTGCAGCCTAAGGGCCAGGATTATATATTGGACATCCATGTGTTGACAGCATTTTATATGATACCTGAATAAGGCAGGTACTTCATGTAAAGTCTCCATAATAACTGTTTTTTTATACCTGGCCTATCTTACTTACTCACATTTCCTATAATATCCCTCTAGACTTTTGCATTTTCAATTCCTAGTTTAGAGAATAAAATCCAAATTATTTGAGTAGGCCCATGAGCCCCTTCGTGTAATGACTTTTATCTCCTTTATGGTCTATTTCCTACAGATTAATTAATTAGTAAATTAATTAATCAGCTATTTATTGAGTACCTATCACATGCAATGAATCTCAAAGTCCAGCTATATCAATTATTTCCCAGTCTAACCGTTTCATTTTTTTCTCTTGCTAGTATTTCTTGTAGCTTTTGCCTTTTCTACTCCTCTCGTCCCATTTCTGAGGCTCAGCTCTAGGTGACCTGCTCTGCAAAGGCTTGTCTGAATCCCCTTCACCATGTTCCCACAGTCCTCTCTACAAGCTTCTGCTGTGGTCTTGCCCCCACTGGATGTGGTTATCCCTATATGACTGCCTTCCTGACTAGAACGTGTGCTCCTTGAGGCATAGGACATGTCTTTTTCTTCTCCACTGGCTCACAGAACCTCTGGCGTATGTTGGGGCTAGACTGAATAAATGAATGAAAATGGGTGACTAAAGTTTTCTTATTGGATCAGCTTGGTGGTTTAAGAGAAACAGACACACATACAAACATTCTCAGTGGAATTTGGTTTCAAAGAGACGTTAAAGGGAAATTTGCTCTATGAAACAATGTGAAACAACTCTGCTTAAAGAGAAATGATTCCTTCATTTGCTCAGAGTAATTTGTAAATCACTGGACTAGATAGATGATTTCTAAGGTCCACTTCAGATCTAATGCTTTATGAGTTTATGTGTATCGTTTGAAACCTTAAGGAGATAACCAAACAAGTATCACAACCTGGTTAAGATCTGTAAAAGGCATTATGCAGAGGAAAAATAAAATGAAAACCAAAAAAAGCTAAACTACCGAAATTAAACAGACCAATGGATCAGGTTTTATTGTACATTTAAGTCTTTGTCTTAATTAAGTTTGAGATATGCTGCAACTTCTGGGATAAACATAGAGAAGGAATTCTGGTTTCTGAGGTCCCAGTGCCAGGTTTCAACATCCCAGTGTGCAAGAGGTCCTTTCAAAAAAGAAAAAAAAAAGTTTTCAGGGGAAAAAGTATAGCCTTGGAAGAAGTAGCAAGTCTCTGATCCATCAATACCAGGATTCCTGCTCATCTCCTATGTGGGATATCAGCCTCTTCAGGGAGGGCTTAAATCATCTGGGTTTGCTGTGGTCTTTTGTTTGGATTGCTTCCAACTTTTTTCATCTGTAATATGCGACAATAATCGTTCTTCCTCATAAAGTTGTTGTGAAAAATAAAAAAAATGATCTTGCTTGGTAAGTGCTTAGTACAGTGCCTGGCAAAATGAACAATAGCTATTATTATTATCTTGAGTCAACTCGGTAGGTCAACTACTTTAAGAAGATAGACAATATTAATAGTAATGTATGTAGATACTTGTTGAATGAATGAATGAACTATGAGCAGAGAACTGCACTATCGATTTTATGTACATTAACTTATTTAACCCTCAAAATAATCCCACGAGTCAGGTACTATTATCATAATTGATCCTTTACAGATTGAGTCTCTGAAAGGCCAAATAGCTTGCCCTTTATACACGAAAAGTTATTCTCTGAGAAGTTATCTTGTTTAGAAAGGTTAAGACTCAAACCAAGTTCTGTCTGTCTCTGAAGCCCAAGCTCAGATTTCTCCTCCGCCAGTCCTTCTCTGTCATTGCAGGGGGTAGAACCTAGACCCTCAGAGGGCCATACTTGGCAAGACATAGATTGAAAACAAAGTCTTTGGACTTAGTTCCAGGAACTCCTGGGTTCCTCACTTCATTTAACAGTATGATAGCTGGCTCAGATGATTTCATTTCTTTTTTCTCTTTGACTCTTACCTAGCTCTAGTATAATTCATGCATCCTAGGTTTGGCTCCTAAAATAATTTGTCTTGATAAACTGATGTTCTCCTGTGCCTGGTCTGTCCTCAGATGCTTTACTGTTATTCTGATTTGCTCTTTGATATTGGTTCTGAGGTCTCACTTCTCTCATCTTCCTTATTGAAAGACTGGATGGGCCAGAAGGATTGGGAAGGAATTAACCAGGTGAAGGATGTGTCTGGATGGGAAACGAGGAGTATGGTTGGGAAAAGGAGTATCCTAGGCAGAAAAGGTATAGAGGATTTTATCTAGAGATTGCTTAATAATGAGAGACAAAGTTGTTTGAATTGAAATAAAAACTTGCAGACAGTTTTAATTTTTAGGTGGTATCAAATAACCTCAACTCTGTGAGGAGCCAGATCTTCCTCTTCATTCAACAAATATTTTTTGCCTGCCTACCATATGTTCCAGTTATTGTTCTAAGCCTCCAGGAATTTGTCAGCAACAACATATGCAAAGCCACTCTTCTCATGGAGTTCACATTTGGTGAATGTTTACGTGGGGACAGACAATAGACATAACAAGAAATAAGTTTTAAGAATTTATCTAGGTTTATATTCTTTGAAGACAATAAAATAGAGTAATATGATCAGAGTGGCTGGGGTAGGGGGACGTGCAGCAATTATCCATTGAGGCATCAAATCGGACCTCTCTGAGAATGTGAATGTCTAGAAGAAAACAACTTTGTAGACATGGGGGGGTGCAGAGCATTCTAGGAAAGCTGCTTCATATGTTCTGTAGGAGGAAAACGGAAACCAGTTAGCAAAAGCACTCCCTTTTCCTTTTCCTAAGAACTCATTCTAATTCCAGGAAGTAAGATGCCAGATGTTTCTCCAATTGCATATGTGATCCATATGTCTCTGAGACATTGGATGTTAACATTAATACCCAAATCTTGCTAATTTCAAGCTCCCACTTCATTTTCAGGAGTTCTAGTCTCTTGTAAATTTTTCCTTTTCTACATACCCTTAAACTCCCCAAGAGATATCTTCTGTGCTCCCGGGAATCTGTTTTGGTCATTGCTCCCTGTCACCATTGCTGGATGAGCTGCTGTCACTGCTTTTGCCACTGATGGAGTCATGCTTGCGTTGACAGCTCTACACTAGCCTTTCCACTAACAGAGCTGAGACATTCAGTGTCACTTGAGTCAAACTCTTACACCACGGATGCAAGCTGGAGATCTTCCAGCAATGCTACCTGCCCCTGCTGAACTGGAGACCCACAGGACAGCAGCCTGCTGCCAATTGAAACGGAGAACTTTCTTTCACTTTTGCTTGAATACTGAAGTGTTACACAGTTTGACAAGCAAGCCCTTTGAGTTTTGTTCACCTAGTCCTCTTTTCCCCAGGGAGCACCATACCCTGTGGGTGGCTGAGTTGGCAGAAGCTCCTGTAACAGTTCTGCAGCGGACCTTATTGGATGCCAACTCTCTGAGTGTCTTTCTGAGTCTAGGGAATGCCAGTCTTATGAGTCTGGGTGAGAGGTAAGAGCCCATTTCCCCCTATAAAATTCTCAATTGCTGTATACTTGCTTTCTCAGCCTCCATGGCAGCTAGGGTACAGAACATGCCCTCGGCATTACCAATCAGATGAATCCTTTCCCATGCCGGCTGTGTTTGTCCTCTGAGGTACAGTGTCTAAACCTCAGTGACCGAAGCATCCTCACAAGACTTGTTTTATGGTTTGGTTTTAGGCTTTGTTCCTGGCTGCATTGTCCCCAAGTGTCCTAGAGGTTCTGTGGGCTAGTCAATATCTTTAAAATTTTTCTTTTATCTTAAATTGGACAGAGCCACCTTAGGGCTGCTTGCCACATAGGCAAGTGAAGAGAAGGGTCAAGAGAAAGGCCAAGAAAAGGGAAGGGTTTAATTTCTGTTCTTGGGGGGAAGTATTCCCTTCTTCTCTGCAATTGGCTATGAACAAGGAAGCACAGAGTTCTGACTGCCATTGGTCGTCATCTTGCAACTTCAAGGGAATCACTTTGGGATGGAGCTGGTATGAGGATGGCAGAGTGAAGGGGGGTAAGCATCTTGATGACATGATGGTGCCTTTGATTTTACTGTCCTAGAGTCTGCTCTGCTTCTGGTCTTGAAATTATCTGAGGTAATAAATTTCCTTACTGATAAGCAAGCTTAACTTGGGATTTTCTGTTGTTACTACCTTTACTATTATACAATAAATACAAATAATAATGCCTAGCCTTTACTGAGAATGCAAAATGTTGCAGGCATTTTTTATTCATTCAACAAATACCCATTGAGCTCCTTTAATTGCTATAACCACCCTAATGTTACAACAACGTGCTGTTATGTATGCAGCTGGATATATAGACTTAGACATATGTATAGATATATATATGTATATATATACTTTATAGATATACACATAAGCATGTATATAAATATAGTTATAGGTATGGGTGTAGATATAGATAGACATAACGATATGTAACTAGCTGATACATGAGTTTTATCACCTATGGCAGCTAAGTACCAAAGATGAGGATATAAGTTGCTAAGTACTCCATGTTCTAAGGATGCAGTACACAGGTAGGTGGAGCCAGCAAACTTCTCCAAAATTCTTATTGAGGGCTGCTAGTTCAGAGAATTATTGAGATGTGCCACCAACATCACCCAGGTAATATTTGAGAAGGCCTGAAGAGAGAGGATGAGGTGCCCTGGAGAATTCAGTGTTTGTGAATACAGTATTTCTTTCCCATCACAACAGCTAACAGTTTAACCAACAATTTTTCAACCTTATTATCAGGATGGCCAGTTCCTCAGCCTGGGATATGCCCTGGACCATGCTTCTCTCATTCAGCTCATTTCACATTTTAATACCAGGTTCTAAATTGGTTGGTATGACTTGGGGGTATAAGTAATAGAAAATATGGCTCACACTTGCTGAAACATTAATAATCAAATGTATTGACACAATTACCTGAAAATACAGAGGTAGGATGGATTTTAAGTTGGGTGATCTGATGACAATGATTCTGTTCTGTTTTCTGTAGTGTTAGGCTAAAAAGCCTCACGATGTAGGATGGCTGCCAGTAGTAATGAAGTATATATGTCTCCTCATTAATTCTTGTGGGAAAAAGAACTTCCATCTGAATATTCCAAGCAGATTCCTGAGATTTATCCTGATTGGACGGTTTAAGTCAGATGCCCAACAATGCAGCAGTGACTGTGGCCAGGGGAATAGAACATGTTTGTTGGCTTAAATCAACCAAGGTCCAGCCCTGAAGTAGGCAACTTTGAATAAGCTTTATGCAAAGAACATGGGTTGCATGGGGGAGGGGGTGTATGTCAGCATAACAATCTGGATGCTGTTGGGAGGGGAGGATGGAACATGGATGCTGAAAAACAATCAATAATGTTCTCTATGAGGGTAGTTAATGACATAATGAGAGGTGATCAATGATGAGGACATGTGTAAATCCTAAATAAGAGGCAGAAGAACTTGGATGGTGTCCCAATTAATGGGTAAAGATGTGTAGCTTTAGAGAAAGGTTGGGATGGTTTTCAAGGATTCTTCCTCAATAAAGATCAGCTTATACTTCCACTGGATCTCTATTGATTTATGGAAAGTCAGGTTAGATGGTGTCTAGTACAGATTGAGGTCACGTATCTTCCCCTCTAGCGATCCACAGGGAATAGCACCCACTTCATTGTGGCTGCTGAGTGATGAGAAGTGTTTGCCTGTCAGCAACAGTCCAGCTGGAAAAATGGTAAAGCTGACCCCCCAATCCCAGTTTTTCCTTTTTTAGAAGTGAAGAGAACAGAAAAGGAAGGAGCATTCCACTTAGGCTTAGTCCCAAAAGCTGGTTGAACATTCCTACTTGAATGTCCCTTCAGTACTTTAAAGTCATTATTTCTTCATTGTCTCCCTCCTCTGTACCTTGATGTTCCCCTCCCCTCTCTACTTTGGTTGGTGACAATATTCCTACCTACTAGATCACCTGAAGCAGAAAACTTCTTAAGAATTGTCCCAGATTTTTATTTCTCTATTCCTTATACCCTGTCAGAAGCAGTCTCTATCAATTGTTTTTTAAAATATCTTTCAAAACTGTTTTATCTTCATTTATCACTACAAATACATTCCTTTGGGCATCCAATATATTGCCCTGGACCAATACAATTGGCTCCACATTGGTATCCTTGACACCAGACTTTCATTCTCCACTTTTGCTACTAGAGTGAGAATTCTGAAACATAGATCTACATGCATCGTAATCCTTTATTATTAAGCATCATTTATGAGATAAAACACAAAACTCTTTAGCCTGGCAGCTGGCATGAAGGACTTTATGATCTGGCCCCTGCCTACCACTCTAATCTCCTCATTCCTGTTTTTCTTTTTCTCTCTTTTTAGCCCCTATACTGGGTGAAGCACTTGTTGTAAATGTGAAATGCCTCCTCTCCTTGGTCCATGCTGCTGCTTCTCTCTCCTTTGAAAGAGTCCATTCATAAAGCTTACATTTGAAATCCTTCATGTGTTTTTTCATAAGTTTCCCAAGCTTAGTTGACATTTCTTCCTCTGTGCTCCTGTTTGTCCTTAGTGTAAACTTCGGCCTTTATCACACTGTATTGAAATTGTTTTCATATTTGTCTCACCCTTCATTCAGTCAGCCCACGTTTGCTGAGTACCTTGTGTGTGTGAAGCATAATTCCAAGTGCTGGTCATTTAAAAATAAACACTTTATACTTAACAACTTCAGTTAGCAGTTAAGTAGAGATAGGCACTTAAATCAATAAATATGAATGTGTTCTAGACACTAGGATGGATCTCTCAACCGGGTACCTGATCAGCATAAAGAAGAGAGAGGCAGTTTTACTTGGAGTTGGGGATTAAGTGTCAGGTTCGGTGGTAGTCACTTTACATGTATTATCTCATTTATTCTTTTCACCAACAGATATTTATTGAACACTTATGGTTGCCATACTCCGACACAAGAGATACAGTGGTAATAAAATCAGAATTAGTTATTGCCCTCATGGCATTTACAGTATAGTTCAAAGGCAACAGACCAAACAGGTGATTACAATGCAGAGCAGCAAGAACCATAACTCGGTAGAGAGTGTTCATACGAAGGAAGTGGGCCAATCCAGGCTGTGGGGTGGATAATCAGTGATGACTTCCTGGAGAAAATAACATCTAAGTTCAGATCTGAAGGATTATTAAAAGTTAGACAGGTGAAGGGAATAAGGATTGGAAGTGGGGGGAGGGGGGAATTCCAGGCAGGACAGTATTTCCTAAGGTCTGGTGGTGAAAAACAGCATGGTAGAGTCAAGTGTATTAGGGGCAAAACATTATGAGTATATGAATATGTACAATTTTCCATGCACCCCAGACCTTAAAGTAAAGGAGTCAATCTTGCTTATTAGGTCTTTTGCATAATGCAGTAATGGGCTGATTTTTTTATATAAGTAAAGCAACCAAGAGGATAGCTGAGATTGCCTTTCCCAGGAAGTTCCATGTGTGCTTCCTTTCTGAGGACGTGAGAGAAGTCTAAGCGTCTGACTGCTAGGTTCCCTGTATGTCCTAAACCATTCTAGGATGGATTACCTTAGCCACTGGTCTTGGGTGGAAGATTGAGGACCAGGAGTGGTACATGATGGAGGTGGGATAGAATGGAGGGTGGAGCTACCTGACTATAAGAGAGCCATGTGGGGAAAAAGATTTTTGCCAGCTGCTCAGAATGGAAAACCTTCAGGGGAAGGAAAGGTGTATAAAGGTAATGCTTTGGTAGCTTTCTTTGAAATTCTGCATGAAACTCCTGTGTCACCTCTTTAAGAACATCATACTTAAGATCTACCCTGTCCTTCAAGCTTTCAGACAAGCTCATGTTTCTGTGGCTGGAACACTACATAGAGACTTGACTGGGAATTCTTTGAATTTTAGAAGCAAATGCAAGAAGAGAAATAGAGGAAGTCCACAGAGCAAATAACCTCAAATCATAGAGTTAGGAAGGCTCAGGATGAGGCCGAGGAGGTGGAAGATGAGGTCACAGAGGACCTTGAAAGCAAGGTTGAGGAGCATAGAAGTTTCCTCTTGGGAACGGGCAATGGGAAGACAAAGAAAAGAACCCAGGATCAGATTTGCATTTCAGACAGATTATTCTGTCTCTGGTGTCCAGAAGAAATAGAGAGGCAAGTCTCAAGGCAGGGAGGTGATTTGCTAGGGTATATAGAAATCCTTGAGGGCAAGTATTACTACCTTGATTTTTCAGATGCAGAAGCAGAGTTTAGGGAGGTGTTTGGCAGTAAACAGAGAGGATTAGGACTCTGGATTATCTGACTCCAAAGTCCATAAATTTTCTTAGTAGATCATACTGTCCCTGTGTACTCAACTGTACTATTCTTTGAAGGAAGAAGCTGGGTCTTCTTATTTATGGGTTCAGTGCCTGTCCTGGTTATTAATGAGTGACTAAACTTGGCACAACCTAGTGGCTTAAAGCAATAACATTTATTTTGCTCATGCCTCTGCAATGGGAACATGGCTTGGGAGAGACAACTCAGCTTTGCTCTACTCAGCCACACCTAGGGCGGCTTGAAGGCTGTGACTGGAACCACCTGTTGGCTCATTAATATGCAAGTCTGCCAGCTGATGCTCACTGTTGCCTGGAACCTTAGTTGGAGCTGTTGGCCAGACACCTCTACCTGGACTTTCCTTGTGTCTTGTTCCTTGTTTCCTCACAACATGGTGTCTGGGTTCCAAGAGTGAGCATCCTAAGAAAGAGTGGACCATGCTGAGGTTGTATTGCTTTTTTAAAGTAGCCTCAGAAGTCACTGCCTTCTCTAAGGCTAGCTCATATCTAAAGAAAAGAACATTAGACTTTTGTTGGGAGGAGTGTCAAGGAATTTGCTGATGTGATTTAAGTCAACTGCAGTGCCTAATAATCATAGCTAATACTTACCAAACACTTAAACATAGCAAGCACTCTTTTATACTTTTTACTTACATTGAGTATTTGATCCTCATGACACCCTTATATTATTGGACCCATTTCACAAGTGAGTAAATCTAGGTAAAGTAAGTTAAGTATTTCGCCTAAGAGGGCACAGATAGTGGGGGCGGGGGTGTGTGGACTACTATTGGAACCTAGACAATTTGGCTCCAGGGTCTATGTTCTTAACCACTCTGTTATGTTGTCTATTACAGAGTCTGGAATATAGTCAGGACCAATATATATTTGTTGAATGAATGAATGTTTTGTATTTTGGGCTTCTCCCAAATGCTAATAAAGACATTCCTTAAGTGAATTATTTCATATCTGACATTTCATATCCTGTATCCGTCATTGAATGGGAGATATACTCTTGTACAAGTGAAATAGGTTAAGTCATGGATTTCCAACACCCCCCGGCCCCCCCCCCACACATATACATACAAAAATCATTGAAAGAGCATGTAGTTGTACATATTACATGTTTTTTTCTCCTTTCCCAAACTGGCTCTAGTTGCGGCGAGCAGGAGCTACTCTTCGTTGTAGTGCGCAAGCTTCTCATTGTGGTGGCTTCTCTTGTTGTAGAGCATGGGCTCTACAGTGTGTGGGCTTCACTAGTTGTGGTGTGCAGGCTTCAGTAGTTGTGGCTTGCGGGCTCTAGAGTGCTGTCTCAGTAGTTGTGGCACTTGGGCTAGTTGCTCTGAGGCGTGTGGGATCTTCCTGGACCAGGGCTTGAACCCATGTCCCCTGCATTGGCAGGTGGATTCTTAACCACTGCACCACCAGGGAAGCCCTTCAGTGCTACTTACATAATACAGCTAATTTAGAATCTAGGAAGAGCCACCTTGTGGTAAAATTTAGCATTTCACAGTTATATATATTAAAGAAAAAGTTATAAGTAGCTTTAAAAGGAATCCATTGGCTAGCAAAACAAAAGATACTGATATTATATACAAGTCACTTAATATGGTGTCTGAGATATATGGTTTGATTTTAACATTAGCAAATATTATCCAAAGGTATTTACTGAGAATTCAAAAAGCCTAGATTAGAGTAATTCATTAGTGTATGGACTAATTCATTACTGTATGAAGAACACTAATGGACTTATATTTAAAATGCTTGTTTCAAGGTTTCAGTTGTTTCCTAGTACACTGTTTCAGCACTGATTTGGACCTGAAAGTGAAACTTAAAAAGTATATTCAATTAGATTTTTTTCTTAGTATTTAATTATAATACAGCTTAAATTTTATTTTATATTTCAATATATTTATATAACAATATATAGTATTATTATATATATAATATACATAATATATTCATGTATAGTATTCATGTATCAGTAATCAAGTACTGAATTTCCTTTTTGGTTCAGTTATTACATTGACACCTTTGCAGTTTTTCCTAAATTTCTTTCTTACGTCCCAGCAATTCACTGAATTATCCGTCTTTCAATTGATTCTCACATGTTCATGTCTTCCATAAAACCTTCCCCATTTAGTTGAATGTGGTAGTAAAGAGTTTGAAACTCTCAGTGAGTATTCGTAATGTGTACTGAAGTATGAATTGCCACACCATTGTTGACTTTCCTTTCTCTCCTTCTCCACTGACACTTTGAATATTTGCTGTAAGTTAAGAGGTTAATTCAGCATCTTATTATCTGCCCTTCCATTCTCCTGCCACTTCTCATTTCCTTTATTCCTGTTCCCCAGATCTCATCTGAAAATCTGGTTCCTGTCTGATAGTGGTGGAGTCGAGATAGGGGGTAATGGTCTAGTATTTCCATGGAAATGTGTCAGGGAGATCTGCAATCTAAAATATAGTCCAGAGGGAAAAGGAGTAGATGAGTTAGATTGAAAAAAAAAGAGAAAAGGAAAACACTGGGACATGCTGCTTCTCCTCACTAATAAAACCCTCTGTGGCTCCTGCTTCCATTCTCATTTCCAAGCATATTTATCCCTCTCAAACCTCCAAGGAGTATGGCTTTTGTTTGGGCTCTTTTTGCTTATGTCTGTTGACATTTCTGGTATGCCAGTTCTTCAACTCCAAATCTGGAATGTATGTAAAAGAAAACACACGTAACTCACTACCTTGTGGTTCCTTGGGTCTCCATGTCCCTAGCTGGTTTGCCTTCTCTCCACTTTCCAGAGTCATGTTTGTTTTATATACAGTTTCCAGGGTTTTCAGTTGTACTTAATGGGAGAAATAGGGGGAAGAAGATGTACTTTTCCTTCTTGAAGCAGAAGTTTCAAATTACTTTTTCTGTTTTCAAATTTACTTTTTATAAATCACTTCTGTTACTATGTGGAGAACAGATTCAGAAGGGAAGGGAATAGGTTCCAGTTCAAGATGGCAGTGTAGGAAGACCCTGAATTCACCTCCTCCCACAACACATTGAATCTACACCTACTTATCAGAGCAATTACTCCTGAAGAAGAACTAAGGGCTGATTGAACAGCTTCTGCATGACAAATAATAGAATGACCACATACAGACAGGTAGGAGAGATGGAGACATAGTATCAGCAGGAATCCCACCCCTGTTATGGTGACCTCCAGTAGGGAGGTATATCACTGAGGGGTCTGCATACAGACTTGCCTGTCCTGGGGTATGGGGGAAGAAGAGTGGTTTAAAGGGCACCTAGACTACATGAAGGAAATCTATTTGCTAACCCTAGAGCATCTGCCATATAGGAGGGGGCCTGCTGTAATTCTCTTGGGGCCCAGAGGCACTGGAGAGCACCATTTTTTTGTTTTCCCCCTCCACCTTAATAGTATAAGCAGGAACATGGTTCAGGTGCTCTAGCAGGCCTGCCAGGGCCATCCCAGTGTGCCCCAGGCCCCTGGCCCAAACCAGCTCCAGCTGTCCCCCAAAGGTGACCCTGGCATCGTGTGCTCTGAGGCCTCCCCCTAGTGTGTGCCCACTCCAGCCATCCTGCCAAGGTGGCCCTGATGTGGTACACTATGGGACCCCCCCTAATCTGCACCTACTCCAGCTCTGGCTGTCCTGCCAAGGCAACCCCTGGACCCCACCATCAGCTGGCACCCACTCCGCCTCCAGCCAGCCTGCCAAAGCCACCCAACACATGCAGTCTACATAGGGGACTCTTCTACACAGAGCCACAGCTTCAAGACTGGGAGAGGTAGCTGTTTTGCTTAATTCATAGAAACAAACAGAGAAACAAAATGAGGAGACAGAAAATATGTTCCAAGTGGAAGAACAAGATAAAACCCCAGAAAGAAATCCTAATGAAATGGAGATAAATAATTTACCTGATAAAGAGTTCAAAGTAATAGTCATAAACATGCTCCCTGAACTTTGGAGGAAAATGGAGAAACACAGTGAGGACTTCAACAAAGATTTAGAAAATAAAAGAAAGAACCAATCAGAGCTGAAAAATACAATAATTGAAACAAAAAATACACCATGGGGAATCAACAGCATATTAGATAATAAAGAAGAATAGATCAGTGGTCTAGAAGATAGAAAAGTGAAAAGCACCCAATGAGAATGGCAAAAACAAAAAAGAACTTTTAAAAATGAGAATAGTTTAAGGGACCTCAGAGACAACATCAAGTGTACTAACATTTGCGTTATAAGGGTCCCAAAAGGAGAGGAGAGAAAAAGGGGCAGAAAACTTATTTGATAAAATAATAGCTGACAACTTCCCTAACCTGGGGAAGGAAACAGATATCCAGGTTGAGGAAGCACAGAAAGTACCAAATAAGATAAACCCAAAGAGATTCACACCAAGACTTATCATCATTAAAATGGCACAAGTTAAAGATAAAGAGAAAATTTTAAAAGCAGCAAGAGGAATACCACTAGTCACATACAAGGGAACCCCCATAAGGCTATCAGTTAATTTTTCAGCAGAAACCTTGCAGGCTAGAAGGGAGTGGCACAATGTATTTAAAGGAAAAAGGAAAAAAAAAATCTTAACAGCCAAGATTATTCTACCTGCCAAAGTTATCATTCAGAATTGAAGGAGAGATAAAGAATTTCACAGACAAGCAAAAACTAAAGGAGTTCATCACCACTAAAATGGCCTTACAAGAAAATTTAAAGGGTATTCTTTAAGCAGGAAAGGAAAGGCCATAACTAGGAAAAGAAAATATATGAAAGAAAAAAAAAATCTCACTGGTAAAGGCAAATATATAGTGAAGGCAGTAGTTTAGCCACTTAAAAATCTAATATGAAAGTTAATAGACAAAAGTCATAAAATCAACTATACAATAAGTACATAAGAGATACAAAATAAAAAGATATAAAATACGACATAAAAAATGTGGGAAAGGGGAGTAAAAATGTAGTGCTTTTAGAATGCATTTGGATGTAAGCAACTATCAGCTTAAAATAAACTACTGCATATAGTTTGATATATATATGAACCTCATGGTAACTGCAAACCGAAATCTGCAATAGGTACACACATGCAAAATAGAAAGGAGCCCAAACATAACATTAAAGAAAATTATCCAGTCACAAGGGAAAAGATCAGGAAAAGAAGAATGGAACAGATAAAAACTACAAAAACAACAAGAAAATAATAAACAAAATGGTAATAAGTACATACCTTATACCATACATATCAATAATCAGTTTCAGTGTAAATGGACTAAATGCTCCAGTCAAAAGATATAGGGTGGCTGAGTGGATATGCTACCTACAATAGACTCATTTCAGATCTAGAGGCACACAAAGACTGAAAGTGAAGGGATGGAAAAAGATATTCCATGCAATTGGAAATGAAAAGGAAGCTGGGATAGCAGTATTCATATCAGACAAAATAGACTTGAAAACAAAGACTGTAACAAAAAACAAGGGCAGTACATAATGATAAGGGGCTTGAGCCAAGAAGTGGATATAACATTTGTAAATATTTATGCACCCAGCATGGGAGCACCTAAATATATAAAGTGAATAAATATATAAAGTGAAGAGATGTAAAGGGAGAAATTGTCAGTAATACAATAATAGTAGGGGACATTAATACCCCACTTACATCAGTGGATAGATCATCCAGACAGAAGGTCAATCAGGAAACATTCACCTTAAACAACACATTAGACCAGATGGACTTAATATATATCTATAGAATATACCATTCAGAAACTTCAGAATACTATCAAGTGTACATGGAACAAGCTCCAGGATAGATCACATGTTAGGCCTCAAAAAATATCTCAATAATTTTTTTGAATTAAAGTATAGTTGATTGATGATATTATATTAGTTTCAGGTGTACAGCATACTGATTCAATATTTTGTATAGATTATACTCCATTTAAAGTTATTACAAAACAATGAGTATATTTTCCTGTGCTATACATTATATCCTTGTTGCTTATCTATTTTATACATAGTAGTTTGTATCTCTTTTTTTAAAAATAAATTTTATTTATTTATTTATTTATTTTTGGCTGCATTGGGTCTTTATTGTTGTGCACGGGCTTTCTCTGGCTGCGGCGAGTGGGGGCTACTCTTCGTTGCAGTGCATGGGCTTCTCATTGCAGTGGCTTCTCTTGTTGTGGACCATGGGCTCTAGGTGTGCAGGCTTCATTAGTTGTGGCACACGGGCTCAGTAGTTGTGGCTCATGGGCTCTAGAGTGCAGGCTCAGTAGTTGTGGCACACGGGCTTAGTTGCTCCATGGCATGTGAGATCTTCCCGGACCAGGGATTGAACCCATGTTCCCTGCATTGGCAGGCGGATTCTTAACCACTGTGCCACCAAGGAAGTCCCAGTAGTTTGTATCTCTTATTCCCATACCATTATCTTTCCCCTCCCCCCTTTCCTCTCCCCACTTTTTTCTCTGTCCATATATCTGTGAGTCTGTTTTGTTATACACATTCATTTTATTTTTTAGGTTATGTATATAATTGATAACATAGAGAATTTGTCTTTTTCTGTCTGACTTATTTCACTAAGCATAATACTCTCTAGGTCCATCCATGATTTTGCAAATGGCAGAATTTCATTCTTTTTTTTGGCTAAGATTCCATTGTGTGTGTGTGTGTGTGTATCACATCTTTATCCATTCATCAGTTGATAGACGCTTAGGTTGCTTCCATATCTTGGCTATTGTAAATAAAGAATGCTGCTATGAACACTGGGGTGCATGAATCTTTTCAAGTTACTGTTTTCATTTTCTTCAGATGTATATGCAGCAGTGGAATTGCTGGATCATATGGTAGCTCTGTTTTTACTTTTTTTGTGGAACCACCTTACTGTTTTCAATAGTAGCTGCACCAATAACATTCCCATCAGTAGTGTACAAGTGTTCCCTTTTCTCCACATCCTTGTCAACATTTGTTATTTGTAGACTTTCTGATGATAGCCATTCTGACAGGAGTGAGGTGATATCTCATTAAAACTTTTGCACAGAAAAGGAAACCATTGACAAAATGAGGAGACTAGTTACTGAATGGGAGAAAATATTTGCAAATGACATGACTGAGAAGGCATTAATAGACAATATATAAAAATAGGTCATACAACTCAATAATACAAAAAAAAACTTGATTAAAAAATGAGCAGACCTGAATAGACAGTTTTCCAAAGAAGACATGCAGATGGCCAGTAAACACATAAAAAGATATTCAGTATCACTAATCATCAGGGAAATGCAAATCAAAACCATAGTGAGATATTACCTCACATATATATACACAGTTATATACACACACAATGGAATATTACTCAGCCATAAAAAAGAATGAAATATTGCCTTTTCAACAACATGGATGGACCTAGAGGGTATTATGCTAAGTGAAATAAGCCAGAGAGAGAAAGACAACTACCATATGATTTTACTTATATGTGGACTCTAAAAAACAAAACAAATGAATAAATATAAGAAAAAAACAGACTCATAGATGCAGAGAACAAACAGGTAGTTGCCAGAAGGGTGGGGTGTAGGGTGACGTGCGACATAGGTGAGGGGGATTAAGAGGTACAAACTTCCAGTTTTAAATAAGCCATAGGGAAGTAATGAAAAGCACAGGGAATGTATTCAATAATATTGAAAAAACTTTGTCTGGTGACAGATGGTAACAAGACTTATTGTGCTGATCATTTGGTAATGTATAAAAATATTAAATCACTGTGTTATATGCCTAAAACTAATATAATATTTTTAGTTCATTATGCATCAATAAAAAAGCTGCAAAACTAAATAGAAGGGAAAGAAGCAGTGAAGCAGCAGAAGCTGGGAGACCAGTTAAAAGTTGTTTGAATCATTTAAGAGATGACGTTGACCTGCATGAGTGTAGCGGAATTGGAGCAAAGTATATGTTTCTGCTTATATAATGATACATTCTTGTTAGATATTTATGTATTTCATGTTTTAATTTTTTCATCCAGCATATATTAATTGAGGACATACCACATGCTAGTGTCTGATTTAGTCTTTTGGTATAGAGTGGTAAGCAATATGAGTATTATCCCTGACTTTTATGGACCTTATCACCTAATTTGGAAATATATAATAAACAAGTAAATAAGTAAGTTAAAAAGTTATGAAACAAGTAAAGAAAAAAAAAAACTAACTTGTAATTACAACTTGTGACAATGTTGTGAATGAAGTCAACAGTGCTGTAATAGAGCATAACAGAAGACTTACTTAATGGCATTGAGAAGGCCTCTGAGAAGATGGTGATTGATGTGAGACCTGAACAATGAGAGGAAACGAGGCATGTGAAAATCTGGGGTTTAGGTAGAAGGAGAAAGGAGGAGAATTGGATGAGGATGTAGAAAGCACTTTGGTTATGAGATAAAGGGTGACATGGGGGCTTGGACTTTTGGTGAAGTAGGAATATATGACAAAATGGAGTTAGTCTTGATAGGCTCTATGGGAGGATGTATACTTAGCACTTGGGCTGTGAACACTGAATAGTTTACTAAGCAGTAAGGAGTTTTCAGTGCAGCTGCTTTTCTAGGAAGCATGAACTATGATAGTTGAGAGGGCTATTGCTCATTCAAGTCCTCTCAGAGGGATCTGATCCTGATGGGCAACATGACTCCCTCAGGCAGCTGTTGTGGAACTTGTGCAAAGCTTGTCAGATTCTTTTTATTTCCACTAAGTCTGTTTTTACCAGAACTCCACTTTCATTGCCTTGTTTAGCAAATATTTATTATGTTCACGAGTACAACATGTGCACTGTAATATTTGTACCCATATGGCAGTACCATGATCATTTAGCTTTGTTCATTAACTGAAGAGAAAACAAAACAGATATACTTGAAATATTGTGTTGGTTCATATGTGTGCCAATGATGAAGATAATGTAAATTACTAGAGAAGAATATCAACATAAATTGAAGATGCCTTAATATACAACTTATTTGTTTTAAATTTTGACCTCTTTATCTAAAACACATTTTTAGGGTAAGCAGACTATTAAGGATTTTTTGGGGAGAAGAAGGAACTCCGCAGAAAACAAGTAGAACTCTTATGTGTTCTACCTTTAGACTGTAAATCTTTAAGTGTACAGACCATGTAGGATGTATCACTGAAGTCCTAGTACCTATATAGCTCCTGGAGTGTACAAGGTGCTAAGTAAAGGTCTGTAAAATGAATGAATGAATGAACAGGAAAATGAAATGTTTAAGCTGATGCTTTGAATACCAACCAGCATGATTTTTGATCACACAAGTGCTCATTTCAAATGGTGAATTTGTGTGTGTGTGTGTATGTATGTGTGAGATATCACACAAGTACATACTGCCCTAAGTGACAATAGAAAATAATTAGAAAGTAGGTTCACCACCAAAGGGTTTTTGTCTACGTTGTCTGTTCTTGGCTATTCCATCCACTCCAACTCTGTTAATTCCTACCTTCAGAGTTAAAGTTTACTGCAAGGGATTAGGGATGTACAAACTGCCTGCTAAAAGGCACCTAGCTGCTCATAAGCTTAAAGACTGGTTTAATTCTGGAATATCTGTTGGGTTGGGGTGCAGTTTCAGAATGGGGATTGACTTTTCTACCAGGGAGGTGGAGAGAGGAGGCGAAATAATGTAGCATGTAGCAGAGAGGACAATCTTTGAGGGGGATTAACATGGTTACGGTAATTGCCATTTATTATCGGCAGTGTGTCTGGTACTTTACTAACTGCTTTATATTGGCTCTATTAATCCTCAAAACAACACTCTAAATACTGTTCTCATCCTGTTTTTCCAGATGAGGGAATTGAGTGTTCCAGTTACTCTATCTTTGTTACAAATTACATCAAAACAACCATTTATTATGTTCACGTATTTGTGGAGCAGGAATTCAGATAGAGATGGCTTGTCTCTCTACTCCACAGGGTCTGAGGCCTCAGCTGGGAGACTTGAAGACTGGGTCTGTGATCATCTGAAAGCTCAAAAGTTGAGTGGTTGATACTGATAGGTGCTGACGAACTGCATGTGATATTTTCACATGGACTAGTTTGCACTTCCTAAGAGCATGGTGGACAGATTTCAAAGGTGAGTATTAAGAGTGGAGAGAGGGAGAGGAGGACGGAGAGGGAGAGAATGAGAGAGAGATCATTTTTATGAGTAGCCTTGGAAGTCACTGTAGCATTAACTTCTGTCACATTCTGTTCATTGAGTGACTATGTGACTATGAGGAATGCCCAATTTCAAAAGGAGGAGACATTGACTTTTCCTCTTAATGGAGAAGTGACAAGGTTCTGAAGAGAAATGTTGACATGGTCACTTTTAGAAAATACAGTTTACCATACAGAGGCTCAGAGAGGTTAAATAACTCTCCCAAACAGCTAGTAAGTGGAGCAGCCCCAGCTGCTCTGATTTGCTTGTCTCTGACTTTGTGTGCTTGCCCCTTGGTCATATTACACAGTAGAGTGTTGTAGGATCAATACAATCCTAAAAGAACTATTGTGAATAAATAAGCAAAGAAAGTCACATGAACAACTCGAATTCAGAGTTTTGATTCTTACGGAAGACCCCCCAGGCTTCATGATTTGCAGATCATTGAGACAATAGTTTGTACTTTTTTGGGTACCTTTTTGATGCTACCTATTCACTTTTTACCTTAAATTATGTTCTTTGTTCATATATCTTATAACTCACCACATCTCCCAACACATATACTCTGGTTGCTCATTTTATTCAGTGTAGGATCTTTGTCTAATTTGGTTCATGTTTCTACCTATTATGAGAAGCAGGCTCATAGTAAACCCTCAATAAATGCTTGTTAACGGAATAAATATGAGTTTATACTAGCATAAACTGGCAGAATAGTATAACTTGGTTTTTGTTGAACTGCTCTGGGATACTTTGATTATTAGTATTGTGAGGACCAGATTAGGTAATTCAAGTGAAAGTGCTTTAAAATGGTAAATGCCAAAAAATGTGTTTTATGGTGAATACGATAGTGGTGGATTTAGTCCTGGAGCTCCAATAGACCTGTGAGGGAGACATTTTAATTCTTGGTCTTTGACAAGTAGCATGAACTGTTTTCTAGGAATAAAGATAAATCATGGTCACAAGATCATTGGATGGTAGGAAGATCTTCTCAATATGTTTTTCTTCCTATCTATCTATCTATCATCTATGTATCCATCTATCTATCTGTAATTTAACATAGCTCATAAATAAGACCATTTTACTTGTAATATTCTATTTTCCTTTTACTCTTAAAAATATATCTTAGAGATATTTTTCTGTAAGTACATGTAGATTTACCATAGTCTTATATTGCTATGTGCAATTTTGTGGTGTGGGCACACTGTATTATATTGAAATAATTCCCTATTTCTGGACATTAGGTTGATCCTACTTTTCTGTTGTTGTTGAAATTATAGATAGTGTTGCAATGGCGTACTTGTGCATAGCAAGATTTCTATAGGATGAATTCCTGAAAGTGAATTACTGGGTAAAAGGACATGATTTTTCATGTTTAAAATTTTGATAGCTGCTAGAAAATTACTCTTTTAAATGGCTATGTGAATATACTTCTACCAATATTTTCCTACATCTTTTCAGTGCTGACTTTGTTGTGCTTTTTCTAGGGGAATTGTTGTATAGAACATTAAAGAATCCTCATGTCAATAATAGAAGGATTTTGAATTGATATCTGGTTTGAAATTCTTACTCTGCCACAAACTAGTTGTATGATCTTGAGTAAATCACTCCTTTTTTTTCAGCCTCAGTTTCTTCATCCATAAAATACAGGCAATGATAACAACCTTCTTGAATTGTTGAAAAGAGTTAATGAGATAACTACATATGTAAAGTGCTTGGTGAAATTCTTGGAGCTAAGAATTATAGTTAAATTATTTTTCCCTTCCTTCATCAAATTTTTATTTAAATATATTACCTGAAAATATAAGCCCTATTTTGGCCTTTATGCATCTTATTACAAAGTTCTGCTTGATTACTAAATTTTCAGGAGAACAGCATTTTTTATGAACTTATAGCTTAAATTAAATACACACACACACACACATATATATAAATATATAAATATATATATATATGAAGAATGCATTTTGATTTTCCTGACTTAAAAATCCACACACCTGGGATTGTAGTTTTTTTAAAACTTCCTTTTAATTACTCCCTTTGACCATAGAGCAATCATTGTTTCTTGATAACATTTGTGTCTTACAAAGTATGGTTTTACGGTGCTATATCATACTAATCCTGAAGAAAAGCTATAGTTTTCCTATATATTGTTTTCATTGCAGATGTACTACTTTAGGGAAATATTTTAAAAGCTCGAGTTTCTACCTGTTAATGTAAAATGTTCCCAAGAAAAAGATAAAGGACAAAATTAAAAATTTCACATTTATACTGTAACCCTTGATTGTGTTTCCAGAAGTTGCCTGGTCTGAATGGAATTATTTGGTTTATAATGAGTTTTAGAAGAAAAGAAGAGAATGGAGGTATTGGAAAATGAAATATGTCTCTTAATTGAAAAGAGACTATGATTGTTTCTTTGCAATCTAAATTGAATTATTGTGACAGTGGTTTCAAGCAATTGGAAAGAAGAATTATCCTCTGGAAATAATGACTTCATTATATAACCTATAAAATATAAGTTAAAAAAAACCTTTAGTTGTCTTTCTGCTGAAATAAATGATTTAAAAATGAAAATATTTTTATTCTTGTTCTTCTGCAGAATTCATTTTCTTTCAAAATAATATATAAACATTAGAAGACAGGTGTCTGGTTCTGTACTGGAGCTTTCATTTGGGCCACCAGGAGATATAAACTACCTAGGCAAAGGAAGTGAAACACTATTTATATCATACATATATATTTGGGTAGGTAAATATTTATGATTTTAATTGATTTGCTTTCATAGAAGTTTCAAGCAATTCATTTTTAAATTTACTATTTGAGATGAATATAATTTAAATTTTCAGGAATATAATTTGCATTTTTATATTATACACACAAACACATACACAATCCCAGTACATGAAAAAAACACTACATTGGATGTAGTAGGATGCCCCAAATGTTGATGCTTATAAAAGAAGCATGATGAATTCATTTTCCTCACATCCTGAGAGAAAGAATACTTTGAATTATTTTTTTTACCTTTTAGGGAAAATGATCTCCCCAAACTCCAATACTCACTAGATTTTTAATAATGTGAAATAGCACCCAATTTTCACCTCAAGAACAAATGCTAATTGTCCAAATCCAGATGTTAGAAATAATTACTAAAGCCTTCAATCATTTTCCTTTTCCCATTTATTGGTACATGGACCATGCAAATCATTATTCAGGCATAGCCCTTAAATGCTGGGAGTCTTGATTGGGTTCCCACATTTTGGAAACTGGGAAATTTGGTAAAACAATGTGATAATACTTATCTGCCTGTTTGCATGTCTATTCATTTATCTAGTTAATATCTAGTCTATGAATCTATCTGTCCATATCTCACCAACTTACCTACAGTACATGTACTATGTATATTATTCTTTCTTCTATTAAACAGGTACTAGTTTCTTCTGTATATATACTGTGTCAGTTACATTTCTTTTCTTTTCCATTTTTGTATAACATTCAATAGATTAACCTTCAGAATATAGGTGTTTGGGAACAAATACTCATAGAATCAGACTTGGAAAGTTGTAATTGTTTGAAAATTCCTTCTTGTTTTGAACTGAAACTTCTGTCCATTGTACTCACTTTTACTAACGAGCAGCATGCCTAATCTTTCCTGAAACCCTGATCTCATTTCATAGTCCTACTGTTTGTTTCTCCTTTCATCTTTAGCTTAATCCTCTCCTACAGGGTTTCTCACTCAGCTTTGGGGCTTTGTCTTAGATACATATCTCTAAACAAGAAATATTTATATGTTAAAATATCTGTATATACCTCCCCACTCTGGTAACTTTCTTTTTCTGTGTTCTGATTGTTGATCTTATTCTCCACAAATCTCAACTGCAGACAATTCTTAAAAGTGTCACCTATGTTCATACCAATGTGCAGAGTAAGGGTAACAAACATAATAAATCTGAGATTATAAACTAGTTTGATTAAAACAACCTCAAAGTCTAATTCTTAGTCCTTCTGTATGCTGCTGTCAAAGATAAATCTTCTGAAAATAAGACTTTCTCAAATCAATATCTCAAAGCTCTTCACTAATTCTATACCGTGTAGAGAATGAAGTACGAATGCTGTATCAAGGCACTGCAGACCATTTAATCCATCTTGCCAACTTTATCTACAACTATTCTCTCATCAGAAACTTTAGCAAAATAAATCTGCTCATTATTCTCTGATAGTCAGTGTAGAGAGGCCAGGTTGTCTGTATTTAATTCCTGCTCTACTACCTTCTTATGGTATAGCTTGGGTAAATTAATTAAGCTCTGTGCCTCACTAAAAAAGGACTAATAATAGTACCTATTTCATAGGGTTATTATGAGAAGTAAAATGTTCTTACATAAAATTCACAGAAAACCATACATGACACATGGAAAGGATTCAATATATGTCAGCAAAAAATGGCAGATTTGAGTTTATTTTCACATACCATTTCTTTTTCCTATAAAATCATTACTTTTTTCTCTATTTATTTAAGCCCTCCCTTCCTTCAAGACATATTTCAGATCAAATCTCCATTCTTCAGTGATGTCTACCCTTCTGAAGTTGCATGTTTCTTTTCTTTGTCATTGATACTGTGCTTATTAGTTAGACCAACCACATTATTTATTATTCAAGCTGGGACCCTTTTGATAGTGAAAATGAGTACCATTGATAATTACAGTGCGAAAACTGGTGTAAATTGGGACTGACCTGGGCAAAGAGACAGATGGTTACTTTATGAATAGTGCAGCCTTAAGTTATCAAATCTGTTATTATCAAATCAAAGCAAACTTTATCTTTATATGCAAATTGTTATGGAAAATCTCCCATCAATTTATGTGTCTCAGCTATTTCTGGCCATTCCCAGAGTACTGCATCTCACCTGTTCAGACACAAACACCTCAGTTTCTTCTGTTCGGTCTTCTTCATTTGATCCTGGGGCTTTCTTCTGCCTTCCTGACCACTGATCCTTACTAGATAGCCACTCCACCTGGTGCTCCTACATTGCCCAACCCCACTGACTCCCTATGTTACCCCTCCCGACCCTCATACTCACATTCTTCTCCAGGCTCTGGAGAGGAGGAACTGCTCCCACTTGTATCATTCCTTCTCACAATGCATGCACTAGGCCTTTCTTAATGATCCACTACACAACTGAGACCATGATAATTCTTGCTTAGGCTTTACTAATAGATCATGGATAAAAGAAAGGAGTAGAGAGGTTTAAGTTAGAGAATTCCTAACCATCACTGCTCAAACCTCTGTTCACACCTATGGTCACTTACAGGCTCATTCTTTGCCTTGCTTTTAGCCTGTCTCCTCTGACCAGGGACAGCTCAAGCCTCACCGTTAGAACCACTCCAGAATTCTCAGTCATCTTCATGCATCAAATGCCCATGCCCAGAAAGAGACAAGTATCCTTTATACCCAAGTTCCCTATCACCACCATTTCCCATCCCAGCTCTCTGGTTTAACCTCTTTTTGGATGACTGACAATAGGAAAACTCCTCCTTTCTGGGGAAACCATCCCAGTACTCAAGGATGTGGTCTGGTTCTATTCTCTTGTTAAAATAATTCTAATAGCCTGACATTGGTATATTTCCCTAAAACTGGGATATTTAGCTTTATTCACTATTACCTGTTGTATAGTATCTGTTACTTTATTTTGTTATTTGCCTTTTCATAAATATGTTCTGTATCCTCAACTTGATTGTTTGTTCCTTGAGAGCAGGTATTTCTTTTGCCTAGCAAAGTTCCTGACACAGAGATGGTATTCAATGACAGTTTGTGGTTGATGAGTGTGGGGTGATACAGTAACACAAAACACTCCTAATTTATGAAATACCCTTTCCTTCTTCAAATATTGTTTTCTCCTTGTAAGACATAGTTTATGTGTAGAACAACGTTCCATGAATCTCTGGGTTCTCTTGGCACGGCCATGTTGCCTCCTGGTCTACTCAAAGCGTTTTCCTTCTGGTGTGTGCTGCTTACATTGTGACATACCTTCCCTTCTGGCACAAGTTAATCTTGTATTCTGGGTATCAAGCACAGGTCGGCTCAAACATTGGTGAAAGAAAGATTTGTTTAGGAAGTGAAATCCACAAGAGATGTGTCACAAAATCACCAATAGTAATGCTGGGCTCATGGGGATTTGTGTTAAGAAATTTCCCCACCAGCTTTATCTTTTTCTGAACAGATCTGTCAGTAGAACTTCAGTGGCCTGCTCTGGCAATTCTTCAATTTGTTTAACACAGAAATATTCCTCTCAAGTATAAATTTTCCTCTTTTCAACTCTAATAGTTTTCACATAATAATATAGCTTTGTCAACCAACACTTTCTATGTGTGTTCCATTGGATATCAAACATGACACAAAACAAGGAAGGTCTTACTCTTTTATCAGTGCAATGTTTTTTTCTATCATTCGAGCTGACCTGGTGTCAACAGCTATTTCACCAGACACCATCATCTGTACTCACAGTTAACCACAGAGATGTATACTCAGATTTTGACCTTTGTTCTACACACTGAGGACAAGAAGAAGAAACAAAACTGGTTTATCTGAATAAATAAATTCTACCATTTACTATAATTCAGTTTTTAGGTGGTTTTTAAGAATTACATACTCATTTTAGCCAAATAAATTGAAATCTTCCAAACAATGGCAGATATATTATTTTTATTATTTCATTGATTGCTATATAATTTAATGCTTTGCATCTTTGCTGGGCATTATAGTGTCTACTTGGCTTGTGAAACAAATAATGAAATCACAACTTAGTCTTTGGTAGTAGGTTAATGATATTAATAATCTTATACTTTATGCAGTGTGCAATAAACTCAAGGAAATTATATTGGCAAATATGGAATTTGGTCTGAGAAACTTTTAACTTAGTATTTGTTGGGGATCATTGAGGGGGACAAATAAATACTACCTCTCTTCCCCAAGGAGCAAGGCCGATGGAAGTCCAAATATGATCTCTATTCCACACAAAGCTAATATTTCAGAATGTAGCCTACATTTGTATACACATGTGTTTCTTAATACTGAATTCTGGAATTAGACCAATTTCCTCCCAAAGTCATAACTGTATGGATTAAGGCAACCTTCTGCACGGACACCACAAACCAAAGGGCTGGAATCTGTGGCTGGAGCTGAACAGACTGCCCACTCACTGTGGACAGGGCCTTCCTAAGAGAACGGACAGCCTAGAGGAAAGGGTTTTCATACCCACTTTCTCCTTCTGGACTCACCAGTCACCTACAGGCATTTAGGGGATCGTGAATGAGGGGGTGGAGAGAGGCCAGGAGTATTTTACTAATGAGGTTCCCTCTGCATCAAAGGAAATATTGGGATGGCCAATAAGCATCTCTCACCACTAACATCTCCTGGGTTTTTGCACCTTAATCCATTGGGCTTCACTATTAAATCTTTGGTCAACCAAAGTTATAGCCATGCCTCTGGGAAAGTGGAGTAGGGGTCTCTCAGGATGACCCTTCCCCTGAGGCTGCTCTGCAAATACCAGTCACTGCTCTATTGAGTACCTACTAGGACCACTAGTAGGCAGTATAGATTTTACACCCAAAAGGCTCTAAAATAGGTCATAACAATAACCAATTAAATTAACTCCTCTAAGGCCACTCTGTATTCAAGGCTGAAGTTCACTTACATGTTACTTCACCTCCCAAATGTATACAACCACGAATCCAGAAGGGCCTATCAGAGGTTCTTCAAAGAGAACAAGTGACAAGTCATAAAATACAATCCTCTTCTTATTATCAAATTCCCAGGGAGAAATGAAACTTGTAAACTTAATTCCCCTTCCAAGCTGTATCCATTAAATTCTAGTAGGAAGCAGATGGCACGCTCAAACTGGGCAATAGAGAAGAGTTTAATAAAAGAACTGTTTACACCAGTGGAGACAGGGTATAGGGAAACAAAGAAGCATGGACAATATTCTGGGGTTATCAAGAGGGAGTACTTGACACCACCCTGGGCCTGAAGGGGCACAAGTAGGGAGAGATCCTCAAATTCTGGAGAAAGTAATTGTATGGAGAGGGCTACCTTAAATAGAGGGAGGAAAGTTAACTCGTGGT
This sequence comes from Balaenoptera borealis, assembly GCF_965194805.1. Classification (NCBI taxonomy): domain Eukaryota; kingdom Metazoa; phylum Chordata; class Mammalia; order Artiodactyla; family Balaenopteridae; genus Balaenoptera; species Balaenoptera borealis. Next base: position 58,476,857 of record NC_138876.1, on the reverse strand, counting down.
GATCTGGGAAGGAACAAAGGGAATAAACACCCTGACCTAGTTTTCCTCTTATCCTACTGGTGCTTTCCAATGGTTGAGTTCAGTGGGGAGTCAGAGGGCCAGGTGCCTGCACAGCTTCTGGGGCACAAAGTGTACAGAGTGATCTGGAGGAGCAAGCAGAAAAGAACCAGCTCGTAAATTCAAGTTTAAGAAAAAGCGCTAAGGAAATAAAGTCCAAAATCTAATTCTGTTGCCCTTGTGTTGTAAAATGCCAAAGAAATTTAAGTGCAAAATCCATTCTGTTTAACTTAATATTCTGCCCAGTCTCAGCTAGAGTCATTTCTCAGTGCTTGGCAGAGTTGGGTTTCTTTGAAAAGCTGCAGGCTGAGCTGTCTCCTTCTGCAATGGGTGTAGATCCTTCAGGGCCTCAGAAGTTGTATTTGCTTAATGCCAAATGTTTGTTTTGTGAGCTACACTTTTAAAGAGACCAAATGATAACTAGACACATCAGACGGTATCAGCTCTAGGCACACACAGTAAATTTTGAAATGAGCCAATCCCTAGTCCCTAGAAAAGTTATACAAGACAAAATAATATTTCCAGAATCCAGAACCCAGGATTTCATCTACCCAAATATTATTTGTCAAAGACCACAGTATTGACTCAAAGATATCTAAGTGAAGACAGAGAAAATATTCTTTTTTTTTTTTCATTTTTGTTAATGTATTTATTTTAAACTTCATTCTTTGGAAAATCTCTGAACGTTAAAATATCTAAATTTTGAAGCCTTCCCAGAAGACAAAACTGGATCTAGTGTTGGGAGTATGAAAAAGAAGGCTTTTGACTTAAAAAAAAAAAAAAAGTTAGAGATCTTTATCAATTAAGAAATAAGAGATGACCTAAGAAGGATTCCACATTGGTAGATGTTCCAAATGATAATTCTAAGATTTCTTCCAATTAGAACATTTTCTAATGTTATGATTCTTTCCTGGTTTCTTTGATCACTATTTTCTCTGAACTCCTACAGATTTTATGTACCCAAAACATAAATTAACCTTATGTTTCTCAACTGCCTATCAGAGAAAATATTCTTGATCTAGATTTGCTGTAATGCCAGTCTATGCCAGTTGGTCCAGAATTCATAAACTCAGATGGGAGAAATCAGTAAAAGCTTAATTTTTCCTTTAGGCATATATGGGGAGATATCCACCTCTGTGTGCCATGTCTTCCAGATCTTGCATTCGAGATCTGGCTGCTGTTTTTCAACGTTTAGAAATTTTTAAAGGTGGAAGTTTCAGACAGAAAATCTTATTTGAGGAGCCCCTCTTTTCCATCCCATAGTCAAAGCCTCTTATTTTTGCATTTCTTCTTTGTACTGTTTATCTGTGCCTGACATTGAAAATCTAAACCTAGAAACTTACTAGTGTAGTGTGGCATAGGCAAAACTCAGGTATAGCATGAGATAAATCCTTTCAGCATAATAGAAGCAAATTTCTGTCTTCTGTCTTATTTTAGGGCCTCTGTATAAAAAGACTGCTTCCTACAGTTGAACTTTGTCTCAGCCACATATGCCTAGGAAGCTACACCTGTGTGGTCCAAGGTCTTGCAGCAGGATCCCGCCTCCAGAACTTGCCAAGTCAGCTATACATCAATCTTTAGATGAAGCCCACAACCCCACATTCCTTATGGCTATCATCCTGTTCGTTAGTCCTAATGCATGTAGCACTGCCCCCCAAAGAAAGAGCCACTGTAAGCTCTGATCACCAACAAGTGAAAAAATACCATGGGGTTTAAGGCTTAAAGTCTTTCAGTCCAGGGCAGAAAAAAACAAACAGACAAACAAAAAACAATTGGATAATTGTACATTTCAAGATAGTCTGATAATATTTCTACACGTGGTCAAAGTTAAAAAACTGAAGCCATGGATCATAGCTACCCCAGAAACCTCAGTCACTCCTGGTATATGTCAGTCCCCAAATATTAATTATCCTTTCTGTTACAAAGACACTGACCCCGTGTACCAGATATTTCCTCTCTTAAAAATAAACACTGGCCTCCTTACCCACCATAGGGTAAATCTTATGTCCTGACCTGGAACAATAAAGAGTATAATCTTTTGTGGGGAGTTTGGTTCCCAAGAAAAGGAGAGAGGAAGGTGCCAGATAACACATGTTCAGTTTCTCCTTATGTGGCGACCAGGAAAATGCAGTGCTTACATTTTCGGCAGCAGGGAGCATAACTGTCTGACTGCCCCAATTTCTGCCCTTTCTGGAGCCAACTCTGCAATTGCTCTGAAGCACCTAGGGCTGCTCCCACACTGTGACTGAGCAAGGCTCAGGGACTGATGCCACTCATTCCTCAGACTTCTTCAGTGGGCAACCTACATGTGAGGGCCCCATTGACCTTGCCAAACCTCTCAGAATGACACCTCAGTCTGAGACTTTTACTGATTCTCCTTAGCAGGTATCAGACCAGCATCGCGTTATGAAGGCTCTCTCCTGCCTTCCCTGGCCCCCTTCCCTTCATCCTTCTTGGGCATTTCCCTCAATAAACATCTTGTGTGTCTAATCCCATCTTGCATCAGCTTTACAGAGGACTTGAGCTGGCATACCTTCCAAACTCAACGATTTGTTAGGTAATTCTGCCCATCTCCCCTAGACTGAGTGAGGGGGAGGAGAGAGATAAGAGTGTGAAGCTAAAAAATTATCTCTTTACATGGAATATGACATCAGGATTGGGAAATAAATAAGCTGCACGCTCTCTGGCTTCATTACAAGAAGTTAAGGAAGCTAGAGTATATCCCATCTTTTGTCTGTTTAAAGTGTGGCTACATCCAAATATGTCTTAATGAAGTTGCCAGGAACAGAATATTAAACAGGCCCTTTATATGGCCTCATATGGCTTTTCATTGTGGTGAGAAAATATAGCTGATTGATTTAACTAGTTGAATAAAAATTAAATGTCAAGTATTTAGTTTTTAAATTTCAAATTTCAAGTAATTGCTGTTGTGTCTTATAAATACTGTGACCTCTTGATTCTTTCTTTTTAGTGCATTTCAGTTTGGTTAAAATTGTCAGCATCCATTCAGTTGCTCAGCCTAGAAATTTTGATTCAGCTCTTTCTTTATGGTCCATAGTTAATCAATCATCAAGGGCTTTAGAATGTACTCTTCAGTGATATCCGGAATCTATTTCATCCTTTCTGATAATGTTCTTGTCATCAAATTTGACCCGTTTAAATAGCCTTGTTATTATCTCTCTTCAGTCTCTTCATTATTCCAATTGATTTTTTTTCTAATCTATAAACCAAACTATATTACTTTCCTGCTTAGAAATTACTTTCCATTACCAGTAAGATGAGGTTAAAACTTCTTATCATGATGCAAAAAGTTCTTGATAATCTGAACCCAGCTTCTCTTTTGAGAATCATGCCGGTGAAACTTCCCTTCTTCATGTCCCGTAGTCTAGTCACACAACATTATTGGATGCTCCTTATATTTATTTGTTAGCTGTTTCACTTTTTTTGTGTGTGATTGTGAATGTTTTTCTTTAGGCCTTGAGTGTTATTTCTTCTTCCCACTTTCCTTTATCTAATGACTTCCTCCACGTTTTTTGAAGCCTGGTTTAAAATCACCTCTTCTAAAAAGACCTCGAAGGTTTCCCAGGCAGAAGTAATCATCTCTAATATTTGCTCTTAAGATGTTGTATATATAGTTCTACCATGGCACTTTTCAATCATGTTTTAATTTTTTTCCCCATGTGTCTTTGTCCTTTTTGATTGTAAACTCCAATGAGGCTAGGCAATTCTGGTTGGCATATAATAAATATTGCTGAATTTAGTAAAAATTTCAAGATATCATAGAAAAGGGGTCTAGGAATAATCAACATTAAAATGTATTTCTCCTTTAATATATTTATTTCTGTTCAATAAATAGTAAAATTTCTAGATATAAATTAAAGTAGCAGAACCTTGCTACAACTTACTTTTCCATATCATGAAATTTTTAAGATTTTGGTTTTCATCAAAAGGGCTGTATGTAATATTCAGAATTACTTAAATTATATTATTGCACCCAAGTGTCTCTTACATCTTTTAGCTCCAAAGAAAAGTTTTAGCTTAGGGTATAGTGAAATCATACATCGAAAACTGATTGAATATTATATATATATTATTTCTTCTTGCTGTCTTTTTTGTTTTATTATCAACAATCAGCAGCAAAAATAACCATAACTTACTTAGCAAAAAGAACCTAAATGTAGCAAATACTAAAAATGTATATGAAGCTGATAAATCAGACATATATAATACAAGCAACATTTATGAAACATTCATACTGAGTACAGATTCATTTTAGCAACCTCTTAGTTGTTCTTACTGAACAAAGGGAGAAGATGTATGACCTTTTTGGTTCTCAGTTTCCTTAGTTGTAAAATAAAGGGGTTGGTCTAGACTCATTCATTTATTCAGAATGTTTATGTGCCAGATGCTAGTGTTGGAAATATTAATACAAAGGTGAACAAGATAGAGCTCCTGTCTTCTACTGATTTAAAAGACTTAGGTGAATTTAAAATTCTTTTTTCTTTAGAATTTCATAAACATGACATTATGGTATAAATTAGCTGAGATGGATAATGAAACATTCATATTTTCTTTTTTATTCAGAACCATATTTTACTGATGTTTATATGATTAAAAATTCTCATTGGAAGACAAGTTTTAATGGTTGAGTTGTGATAAACATATTGTCACTATTTTGAATAGTAATTGGCCCTTGACTTTTTTTTTGGCCCTTGACTTTAAACAACAGAAAATTGGTTGATGTATTGACCACACATAGACTAGGGTTTAGTCCGACATATGCATTTTAATTCCCAGAGTCCCTTATAGAGAGTTCACTTTGCACACCGACTCTTATTCAATTCTAGATTGGCATTACTGTCTATGGCCTTGCATATGACTTAGTAATGGGGACTGGACATTTTTCTATTGCTTTAAATGTTGTACAGAGGGGACAACTCATTCAAAAATATGAATTATTTAGCCCATTTTTAAAATGGACAATGGATGATGAATAAGGAGGACAAAAAATAAGCAAATATTCACTGTTTTAGTAAATCTGTCCCATGGAAGTTTTAGGAATTACCCAGAATGACATAAAGACACTAAGAGGAAGATAATGATTTTTGAATCCATATTATAAATGATTTTCATTTCAATTGCTAATTATGTATTTGTTAATACCATGAGAGATGTCTTCACTATCACACTCTGATCATATCCAAAGGACTAGTCTTTAGAATCAGAAAAACTTCCACCGTACTTTTAAAAATATGATCCCAATATGTTGCAGCCATATTATATTCCTCCTAAGTGAAACAACTCAAAGATAAAGCAGGGACCTTTCAGCTCACTTTTCCATTTAAAGATTGGAAAACTGTAATATTCCTTAGTGTAACAGAAATGATATTTTCATGTTATTAAACCAAAATGGATTTTTTTCCCTGTAGTTTTATGGCTCTCATATGAAGAGCCATGCCTGGCTATTCAGATTATGCTACTATTCTTTAGTGTAGAGAAGATACCTCTTCTATTATTGAGGCTGGGAACTGGGGGTTAATGGCTTCTGGGAAGGAATTAGATATAATGGAAGAGAAGTCTTTGCCAGGGAGAAAACAGAAATGGGATACTCTCCTTTTCTGAACATGTGAATTTAGGGAAGGAAAAGAAAGAAAGAGATGTGGTAAAGAGGTCCGATTTTCAAGCCCTCATTTTTCTCCTCTTGGGAATAGAACCCAGTGTGTGTGGTAGAAGCATCCATGCATGTGTGGAAGAATCTGAGTACATCAGAGAGTCAAGTAGACACAAGCTCAGAGGAGACTGCAAAATTCAGAGAGAATCTCATATTTGACCCTATTAAATATGGCAAGGGTGAAAGCACAAGTATGGTAAAGGGAGTTGGCTAGTGGATGACACAAGGCAGCATTCTTGACTTCACAGGTATGAACGGGTATGTGAGGGGATTAAGAAATTTCCTTATCCTCTGGTGAAGAGATGTGGAGGGACTGATACTGTCAATGGTCCATCAGAGGCCCAAAGTTGAGACAAAGGTCTCTGTGTGAGGGACCTCATGACCAGAGTCACAGATCTAAGACCACAAACTCCCATGGTGGATGTCATCATGATGCTTCAATAGAAATGTCACACAATAGTAGGCATCAGTTCAAGAATTAGATCAGACCAGTCACATCACAGCAGAAACTAGAAAGGATCCAGAGGACACTGCAGAGATGCAAGATCACTTTCGCCATAACGCCATGAGGCCCTAGTAAACCCACACACTATATAGGAGTGGATCCAGGAGAGGGAGACTATTCCAATAACTACTGCTACATGATAAACCAAACAATGGTGTAAAACAACCTTTTTATTATGCTCATGGATTTTGTAATCAGGAATTTGGACAAAGCATAGTAAGGATAATTTTTTTCCACGACATAATGTATGAATCTAGGAACACTCACTGGCTGAGAGTGACTCGATGCCTGGGGCTGGAATCATCGGGAGGTGTCTTCACTCACATGTCTGGAGGCTGATGTTGGCTGTTGGTTAAGACCTTGCTGGGGCAGCCAACCAGAGCACTTCCACATGGTCCCTACACGTGGTCTGGTTTTCAAAATATGGAAGCCTCAGAGTAGTTGGACTCCTTACCTGGTAGCTTAGTGTTCTAAAAGCGAGTGTCCCAGTGGGCAAGATGGCAGCTACATCGCTTTTAATGAGCTAGCTTTGGATGTCACATAGCATCACTTTGGCCATACTCTCTTGTTTGGAGCAATCACAAGCTTACTTAGATTTGAGGGGAAGGAACTTTGACCCCATTTCTTCTTTCTTTCTGTTTTTTTTTTTTTTTACTTTTTAAATCATGTTTTAATTTATGTATATGACTTGTTACATTTAATTGGGAAATCTTTGAATTATACAAAATAATATGTTTAATGTATATATAAAGTAAATTACATATTTGTCACTTAGACGTGTAAAGTAACTTAAATATATAAAGTTACACATAATCAGTATGTATAATAATAATATAAACACTGTAAGTATAATATCTAACTTTAAGGGTTTTTTTCTCAGGTCTTATTCTTTTGTTTAGAACATATTACTCTGTTTTTTCGTTTTGCTTGACTCTCTGTGTTGGATTCTATGCATTAGGTAAAACGCCACCTCTCCCAGTCTTGAAGGAGTGGCCTTGAGTAGGAGATCAATCTTATTGTTTAATCCTGCTCTAGCTCTCTGTTGTCTCTCAAACATCTGTGATTGTTCAAGTAGCCTATTTTATTTTTCATGGCTCCCAGTAGTTGAGGGTGTGCTAAGACCTGTCAGTGTTGCAAAGGGGAGGATCTCAGTCAGTACCTAGATTCAAGTTGTTTGGAAGCCAGAGCCGCAGGCAGCAGCTTTTAAGGTATGCTAATATAAACAGTCCTATGGGACCACACACATAAACCCCACTGGCCACCAGTGGCAGGCAACATAGAGGTGTTCCCGGCGGCAGCCACAAAAGCTGGGAGACCAGACGTGTGAAAGCTCCTCTCTGGGAGATACTGGCACTCTGGAGCATGGAAGAAGGGAGAGAGAGCACAAAGATGGCACCCACCAGTCTCTGTCACCAGACCATGGTCCCCAAATCAGATGCCTGCCCCTCAGGATGACACACCAAGGCAAGCAATGAGCTTCTCCCACACAAAGTATGGGCACATCATGATCAGCCACTTATTCACTTGGGCCCTGGGATGTGTGAGTCCAAGAATGGGAACCATTTCTGAGCCATTTCTCAGATTACTATAGTTTTGTGGGTCTCATGGACATGAACCCCCATGGTTTTCAAAGCTAGATGCTTTGGAAGCTTGTTTCTTGGGTACAGGTCTTAAAAAGACTATGAGTCCCTTTAAGCCGTGCAGGGCATGGGGGTTATGGTGGATTGTATCCCAGCTTCTCCTACCCACTTTGATGTGGGTATTCTTTCTTTCAACCAGTGCCATCTCTCACTCAGCCTTTTTCTATGTTTTTTCAGAGGAAGCTGTCCCATATGTAGCTGTAGACTGGGTGTGTTCATGGGAGGAGGGGAGTTCAGGATCCTCTTCTGTTGCCATCTTGAACTGGAATTTTAGATCCTTTTCCTTCCTTCCTCCTTCCCTCCCTCCCTTTTTCTCTCTCCCTCTCTCTCCCTTTCTTTCTTTAATTTTTTTTAACAGTTTGAAGTGTAGTTGATTTACAATGTTGTATTAGTTTCTGGTGTACAGCAAAGTGTTTCAGTTATACATATATATTCTTTTTCATATTCTTTTATATTATGGTTTATTACAGGATAGTGAATATAGTTCCCTGTGCTATACAATAGGTCCTTGTTGTTTATCTATTTTATATGTAGTAGCATGTATCTGTGTGTATCTGTGTCCCACACTCCTAATTTATCCCTCCTCCCACTTCCCCTTTGGTAACCATAAGTTTGTTTCCTAGATCTGTGAGTGCGTTTCTGTTTTGTAAATAAGTTCATTTGTATCATATTTTAGATGCCACAAATAAATGATACCACGTGGCATTTATCTTTCTCTTTCTGACTTATTTCACTTAGCATGATAATCTCTAGGTCCATCCATGTTGCTGCAAATGGCGTTATTTCATTTTTTTTATGGCTGAGTAGTATTCCACTGTGTGTGTGTGTGTGTGTGTGTGTGTGTGTGTATACACACTACATCTTTATCTGTTCATCTATCGATGGACATTTAGGTTGCTTCCATGTCTTGACTATTGTAAATAGTGCTGCTTTGAACATTGGGGTACATGTATCTTTTCAAATTATAGTTTTGTCTGGATATATGATGAGGAATGGGATTACAGGATCATATGACAACTCTATTTTTGATTTTTTGAGGAACCTCCATTGTGTTTTCCATAGTAGCTGCACCAATTTACATTCCCACCAACAGTGTAAAATGGTTCCCTTTTCTCCACACCCTCTCCAGCATTGTTGTTTGTAGACTTCTTAATGACAGCCATTCTTTCTGGTGTGAGGTGGAACCTCATTGTAGTTTTGATTTGCATTTTGCTAATAATTAGCAACGTTGAACATCTTTTCATGTGCCTATTGGTCATCTGTATGTCTTCTTTGGAGAAATTAGATCCCATTTCTTGTTGGAAGGTGGCAAGGTCACATTGTAGAAGAGAAAGTGGGATGGGAGATATTGTTCTGGTAGTCTTTGGAAAGTACATGGAGAATCCCTGAACCGTATTTACTTGAAAGAGAGTGTTGTACACTAAAAGGAGACTAGTTAAACTCTAAATGACTGAGATGATATTAAATGGTATAAATTTCCCTGTTACCCAGTGGAATGTGGTTCACTGAAAAGATTAGATATGTTTTCTTTTTCACATATTGTAGTAATAGATGTTTATTTTGTAATCCCACTATGTTAGCCTAATTGATTTGGGTTTAATTTTGAAACCACTATATTCTCTATGACATTTTGATAGCTAGTCTGTGCTATCTCCAGTGCCTAATAGCAATTTCAACTGTCCATGAACAAACATTTCTCTCTTGAGCTATAGTTAGTCGTTTGAATACCTCCAAATGATGATTGCCTATTTCTTGGGGTGCTCAAAAGTTTTTCACCTTAAATAACAGTCTATGATGTCTTTGAGAATACACGTCTCTTCCAACTGTCAGCAAATTCTTCAGATTAAACAGCCTTTTATTCACTTTCAAAAATGATTTCTTTCCTTCTTAGTCCTCAAGTGATTTTTCCTCACGTCCCTTTTGCCCCCAGTCCCAGGTGAATTTTGCATATGCTATCTTGTCTATTTACTAAATTAGACTTTCTAATTGTCCCCCAATTTGTTGAAAAAATATATCCAGTCATGGCAACAGAAACACACAGAAGCATAAACTATTTATTATGTTTGGGAAAATATATAGCTATTACAGAGTGACTAAAATGGGGCATTCTGCAAAGAAATTTTCCTTTGTAAGAGTTTGGGATGGAGTGGGGAGTCAAGTACTCAAATGGGAATCTACCCATGATGCAGGTAGATGCAGTTCTCTGAAAGTTAGAGATGATTCCTGTAACTGAAACCCTAAGAATGGTGAGAGTGCCAGAGTGCCAGTGCCTGAGGAAAGAGCTAGTGCCTCCTCAGGCCAGAGAGGAAGGAAAGCCAAGAAGCTGCCTGCCCCTAGTCATTTTGCCTGAGCTGAGAGACATTCCAAACATAGGCAATTTTATTTTATTTTATTTTTTTAACATCTTTATTGGAGTACAATTGCTTTACAATGGTGTGCTAGTTTCTGCTTTATAACAAAGTGAATCAGCTATACATACATATATATATATATATATATATATATATATAATCTCCCCATATCTCCTCCCTCTTGCGTCTCCCTCCCACCCTCCCTATCCCACCCCTCTAGGTGGTCACAAAGCACTGAGCTGATCTCCCTGTGCTATGTGGCTGCTTCCCACTAGCTATCTATTTTACATTTGGTAGTATATATAAGTCCATACCACTCTCTCACTTCATCCCAGCTTACCCTTCCCACTCCCCCGTCCTCAAGTCCATTCTCTACATCTGCGTCTTTATTCCTGTCCTGCCCCTAGGTTCTTCAGAACCATTTTTTTTTTTTAGATTCCATATATATGTGTTAGCATACGGTATTTGTTTTTCTCTTTCTGACTTACTTCACCCAGTATGACAGACTCTAGATCCATCCACCTCACTACAAATAACTCAATTTCATTTCTTTTTATGGCTGAGTAGTATTCCATTGTATATATGTACCACATCTTCTTTATCCATTCATCTGTCGATGGACACTTAGGTTGCTTCCATGTCCTGGCTATTGTAAACAGAGCTGCAATGAACGTTGTGAAACATGACTTGAATTATGAATTATGGTTTTCTCAGGGTATATGCCCAGTAGTGGGATTGCTGAGTCATATGGTAGTTCTACTGTTAGTTTTTTAAGGAAGCTCCATACTGTTCTCCATAGTGGCTGTATCAGTTTACATTCCCACCACCAGTGCAAGAGGGTTCCCTTTTCTCCACACCCTCTCCAACATTTATTGTTTGTAGATTTTTTGATGATGGCCATTCTGACGGATGTGAGGTGATACCTCATTGTAGTTTTGATTTGCATTTCTCTAATGATAAGTGATGTTGAGCATCCTTTCATGTGTTTGTTGGCAATCTATATATCTTCTTTGGAGAAAAGTCTGTTTAGGTCTTCTGCCCATTTTTGGATTGGGTTGTTTGTTGTTTGATATTGAGCTGCATGAGCTGCTTGTAAATTTTAGCCTTCTGTGAATTCCTATCCTCCTCTAGAAATTGTAATAATAAACAAAACACACAGGACATGTTCTATTTAAATATATTTACCACAAGATTATAGGAATAGTCATTCACATTAAAATTTAAAATAGCAAACATTAGGTCAGAAAATGACATGCAGATACTAAGCCAATTGCTTAGCTATTTAAAATTGCCTATAGACAGTTCACGGAAGGCTATCTTGACATGCTGCTACAATTCTCTATTATGTTTATTGTATGCTATCACATATAACATTCTGTTCTATGAGGATGTAGTTGAAAGGGCTTTAGACAGAAGACTGTGTTTTGGTCATAATTTTGCTGTTAAATAAGTTATTTCTCCTTTTGTGGGTTGTTATGTTCCTCATGTTAAATAATTAAACAATATGTTAGATAAAATAATTTCAAAGTTTCTGTCCAGTGTTGTCAATCTATTCATTTCTTTTATTTTAAGGAGGTGATGAAGAATAAAAAAGAATCTATAGTTTAATTTTGCAAAAAATGATTCTCCTGAATCACATATGTTGGTCACATACTGACATTTATGAAGGAATTATGTTAAAGAGATTTTGACTATTTCTTATCTGTATAACTTTAAATGGATTTTGCAGAATCTTGATGAAATTACTGAGGTATTTTCATTATAAAGGTGGAAACATTTCTGTACAATAACATAGCACTTCAAATAAATTTAGAAATACCGCAAATGAATAAATGTAAAATTAAATTATCCTTGAACTTCAGGCATATGACATCATTTAATTTTGTCATATGATAGAAATGCCTCATTTCTATTCATGTAGGAGAATAGAAAAATAAACTAGTGGAGACAGTAGAATATTTTGGAGACAAAATAGTCAATTTAACTGCGAATAACTAAGAAAGATTATTGATAGGTGTGAAAAAGAAAAGAAATATTTACCTCAGTTTGATGATTATTGTGAAAGGTAATATATTTGTTTTAGGAAAAGGTGTCTAAATAACTTTTTTTCAGATTGAAAGTGTATTACCTTTAATTGTGACTTAAATGTTTTGTGATATTTGATTACATTTGAGATTTTACTTAATATGAAATTACATAAACCAATAGCTGAGCATAATGAAAGCACATTATCTTTGAAACCACTAAAACATTAATTGTTTTTACAGGGTGAAGACTAGAAGTAGATTTGCAATATTTTCCTTTGGCAGAACAGAATTCCATTAGAGGTAGTTTATTTTTTTTAACTAGAGATTATTTATCCCCAAACTATATTGTATGTAGAACTGTAATTTATGATAGATTTAAAAATTGATTAGAATGATGCTTGTGGGCCCAATTCCCTTGGCCATTTAGTTCTCTTCCTTTTTTCACCCAGATAGACTCCTTACACACCCCAGAACCCTGGGCTACAGGAAAGCAGTTTGAAAAATCAATACCTTATTGTATAAAGTAATTCTATACTAGTACATAAATGACAACACTAACTTGTTACAACATGAACAATATTTAAGAATGATAGACATTATTATTGAAATTTCTTCTTTTATATATGTAAAATTCAAATGATTGTTGCCTTATTAATAGATATTAAATCTTTATGTCTCAAAGAGATTGGCATGTGAAAGAAAGGTAGTCAAGTTTAAAACGGTGTTCCAGATCACCTGGGAATAATTAAATGAACTAGGGAGTTTATATGTAAGAAATCAATGGGTACCCTCAAACAAATGAAGTAAAGTATTGCTTGTAAGTTTGTTCAAATTGCTACATTAGAATCCTGGCTAGAGTCAGATGTTTGTGAAAAACAGTACTATTGATTTATGAAACAGTAGGAAACATACTTTGTTTTGTGTTATATTTATTGAATCTTTTCACTTTTGAAAGATTTAAAATGACTGGAATGTCAGATCTAGATGGTTCTCTGGATGTTAATGAACTGTTCACATTTACTCAGATGAGGTTAGCAGTGGCTGGAAATCTCTCCAACACATTTTATGGCATTTATGTAGTAATGTGCTTGTCTTTCTAGAATATTTGCCACTGAGCATCTTCCTGGGAAGCAGTCGATAAATATTTGACTGACAGGACACAGAGCTACTAAGCTAACAGATATTTTTGTTGGCAGTCTCAATATAGCAAAAGCAGAGTTACTTGTCATTGTTTATGGGCTATCCTATCTTCCTCAATTTTCTGTCACCCTTAGTCATAAGCACTGTACCATTTCCTCTGAGTATGTAATCTCAGATTCACCTCACCTTTTTCTCATCTCATATTTCAGTCATCAGCAAATCAAGAATAGTTACTGTTTCCCTACTCCACATAACCATAACCATATTTTGAACCAAAACCTCCATTCCTTTGAATCTGAACTGGATATACATGTGGGAAACTGGGCAAAAGCCTGTTGATTTTCAGATTAGCTTCTGTTTTTCTAGAAAGGGAGAAGCAGCATCACCAGCTAACTGTAACAATAATCTTGCCCTTGGTAATGACATCACACTGGACATCACTAATTCTTGAAAACCTTCAAGGTAGTTTCATGTTATAGAAATTACCCAAGCCCCTGAGAAGTTCTCATGTAGACACTTCTATTTGTGAGCCAATGGTATAATCACATCATACCAGGAACTGCTAGAGAAAAATGAAGCATGGTCTCTCACTTTAAGGATTTATAGATAGTTGGGGAGGCAGTGCTGTGCTGTGGTTAAGAACATGGATTCTAGAGCCAGACTGCCTGAGTTCAAGTCTCTCTTCTGTCACTGTGCAACTTTGGGCAAGTTACTTAACTTTTCTACCCCTCGATTTCTGTATGTCTTAAATGAGGATTATGAAAATCACAACCTCATAGAGTTGTGAGAATTAAATGAGCTAATATAGGTAAAAGACTTTGTGTCTGGTATATAGTAAGCTCTCTGTGCTTGCTATTATCATTAGTTGGCAGGGCACTTTGTTTCCTCATTTCTTACTTCTCCATTTTGGACTTATTGAATTGAACTCCAAGAATAACACTGCGGAAAATGCCTCTTCCAGTATTTATTTGCACCAATTCATATGCTTGTGTGTGTGTGTGTGTGTGTGTGTGTGTGTGTTGCATATGAAAGAAAAGGAGCTGAGAATGAAGCCAGTATTTGGTATCTGTTTCCAATCAGGCAGATGAACTGGGTTTGAATGGCCATGTTTAAAGACTGATAGAACTAAGAAAGATCCGGGAAGATGCCAGGCAAGAGGTGGTGGTCAGGAGCTGAGGTAACTCTCAAGCAGGACTTTGTGAACAGCAAACAGAGTTACTTCAGAGTGTTTCAGAAGAAGCTCTTTATTATATAAATAAAGCTCAACTTTATTAATTTACAGTCACTTATTCCACTTCACTCTAGTCTACTTGCCTAGTTCAAGTAAATCAATACCCTTTTAACACTGGGCACTTAAACAAACAAAGAAACCCGTTTAGTAGGTGCAGGCCTCAAACAGGAAAAGCTAAGAATGAGTAGTTTTCTAGGCCCCATTCTCCCACTGCTGGCTCCAGAGCTGATCCTCAGTAATAAGGTATTCTGTTCCTGGGCAGAGATTAGCTGGGGTAGCTCCAGTGTGAATGGCTCCCCCTGGACCATGGTTGAGTGGCCTGGATCCACATCTTCCTAGTCCTAGGAGAGTTGGAGAAGGGTTCATTCTGATGTATGGGTAAAACCACCTGTAGCAACCCACTTGGTGAACAGAGCTCAGAACTTTTGGAGCTTTTTCCCCTATTGCCTTCCTAAGATCAGAATACAATAGATTCTTATTATTCGTTGCAGTTATCTAGGCATTTTCAGGAACACTGAATTAGGGAATAAGAACCATTGCCCCAAGGTAAATACAGGGTTAGGTGCCTGTGAGCCTCTGGTCACATTTTCATCAACCAATCAATATGTAACCTTCTTTTATGTGCATTTCTGTTTTAAAAAAACCTTATTTAATATATGTTGTTGATTCATTAGCAGAGAACTCACAGCCAACAGCACTGTAACTCCTGCCTAAAGGAAGTTTATCTAGCACGTGTATTTTCTTCATAAGACGTATCACAGCCTTCCTGTGCTTAGTTAGGAACACTAGACAGCTCTTCAGCACTATGCTTGGGGCCATTTTTTTTAAATTAATTAATTAATTTATTTATTTATTTATTTTTGGCTGTGTTGGGTCTTCGTTTCTGTACGAGGGCTTTCTCTAGTTGCGGCAAGCGGGAGCCACTCTTCATCACGGTGCACGGGCCTCTCACTGTCGTGGCCTCTCTTGTTGCGGAGCACAGGCTCCAGACGCGCAGGCTCAGTAGTTGTGGCTCACGGGCCCAGCTGCTCCGCGGCATGTGGGATCTTCCCAGACCAGGGCTCGAACCCGTGTCCCCTGCATTGGCAGGCAGATTCTCAACCACTGCGCCACCAGGGAAGCCCACTTGGGGCCATTTTAAACAACAAGACCACCAACAGAAAGCACAATAGTGTGAAAAATGTGGCACTAAACATTCTTGAAAAGGACACTTGTTTAAAAGGATACTGTTTACACTATGAGAATTAAAACAAGAAGGCAGAGGATCTCTGACTTCCGCTGGGAATGTGCATGGGTGACAAATTTTTCACCACTCTGAGTATCTCCATGTTGGAGGATTACCTTGAAAGTACCATATGTATTGATTTTGGGGCTACAAATAAATTTTAGCGAATAGGCAAATTCGCAACTACCTAATCTGCAAATAATGATGATTTAGTGTATTCTTCGGGCTGGGTCATATTGATGGGTACAAAGTTATTTTGATTCAAGAAACTTTTTGATTCTAAATATGCGTACTACTTGAATCTTAAGCATTTGGAATGGCTTTGGCTCCTGTTTTTACCAAGGGCAGAAAAACTACCTGCAGAAATTCCCATATGCAGATTGAAATCTGCCTCATTTAAAAAAAAGTAAATCCCAATTCCCAAACTTAAATTATCCTCCCTGCCCAAATAACTTTAACAAATCTTGTCTATAGTCTGACATAGAATTAGGAAAGAGTCTTTTTCCTTTTTCCCTGCAGTGCTCTGTCCTGGTTGCCTCTTCATGCAGCAGCCTTCACTCAGACCCCGTTGGTCATAAGGGGTGGTGGTGGGACTGGTCTGGGGGGCTTCTCCAGGTGCCTCACGGGCAGGAAGCATGGATACAGGAGGCCCAGAACAGGAAATTGAGGAGCAGATATAGGGAGTAACTAGTTTCTGGATAATTGTGAGGACTTTTTCGAATCCCCCAAAATAACTGGGGACATTTTTAGGGGTGCTATTTTTTGGCTAATGAAGCTTGTGGAGAGTTGTGTCATGATAATTTAAACTTTAAAAGTATATGTGGCCTTGTTTTGTAGGCCTGTGAATTTATGGGCACTCGGATTACAAAATTCTGATTAAAATACCATGGAAATCTATGTAATAAAATATCCATCATTTATTTAATACCTACTGTATGCTGTGCACACTTCAAGATGTTTACATGCATTGTTTTATATAATAATGGAATTACTACTTCTGTTTTATAGATGAGAAAATGTAAGCTAGAGAAATTAATAAATATGCTTAAGCTAGGAAGTTAGAAAACAAGAGTTCAAAGTTTTGTCTATCTGGCTTCAAATTCCACACTCTTTCCAGTTTACATTTCCTCAAATATCATGTAAGAGGGTGATCAAGTGGAAGTTTGTAGTGGGAAGATTTTCCAAAAGTTGGTTAAGATATGGAAGAAATGTAGATGTAAGGTGATAATCCTTTACAATTCCCTCCATTCCAAGGAAAAGATTCTTTCTAGTGACACATGACGGTCATTAATATACATCAACCTTTAACAGTAGTACACATAGGAGATTGACTGTCATGAAAGTGGTAGCATTGATCTTTTGAGAATACTGGAGCACCTTTTAGTAAAGACTGAAATTTGAAAAAATGACTTATATTTTATAAACTTACTGAACTTATTTTGAGCCTTATTGAACTTTAGAAAAATAATTTGAATTTTTATCAATCCAAAATATGTAGGGTTAAAAATCACACAGTTTAAAAGTTTATGACAAAGTACAACAGTTTTCTGCCTCACTCCTCTCTGCTCCAGATCCTGCGCCTTCAAGGGAAACTGCATGCCCTTCTTTCTATTTTCTATAATTTCCTTCGTATGTCTAAAGAAGCTGCTTCTAATGCTAGCTATTAATTTATTGATTTTAGATATCTACTGGCTCTTGTTACTGTTAAAGGTTGACCTTACTTACGCAAGACCTCCTTCCCACTGCTTCTCAGTGTAATTTTATCATTATTTTTGGTTTTCACTATCCTATCAATATTTACAACATTAAAAAAAATTATTTTATTTATTTATTTTTTATACAGCAGGCTCTTATTAGTTATCTATTTTAGACATTTTAGTGTATATATGTCGATCCCAATCTCCCAATTCATCCCACCACCACCACCCCACAATATTCACATTTTGACTGCTGAATTGTATATACCATGCCGCCTTGTACCATGATTATGTTTCATGTCTTTTGCAATAATTTTTTGACATCTCTCATTTGCTGTCTCTACCCTCCTGTTCTCTTTGTTCTTATGGAAGTGTATTTTTTTCATTCTTTTCTGTCAGTTTTGAGGGGCTTGGGAGTGGAGATAAAACCACGTTAAAGTGAAATTTCCATTTTATTATTCCTTTATGGCAGTGTTGGATTGGAAACATGGCTTACAGAACTTTACCTGCAGGTGTGAGTAAAGGTGTGAGTAAAAGTCAGAGCTCATTTCTGTCCTTAAGAAATGAGTGAGGAAACATATTGCTTTCCTCTTTGAGACAGTCCCTGAGGCACCAGTGTACCTTTCAGATTCTGGAATTTGGGATTTTCTTGGTGTTTCGTGGACTATTTAAAATTTAAAACTTTTTTCCTAATCATTTTGAGTTAATTTGTTTTGTATTAAAGAAAACCCCACATTACTGACTGTGTTGTTTACATTTTAATAGGAGAATTCAGCCCATTTACATTTAGTGTAAAATGTAAATGTGTATTACATTTACATAATAGTGTATTACATTTACAAAGTAGTGTATTATATTTTGTTTGTTCCATGTTAAGATGACCATTTCTTTAATTGTATTGTTCCCTTTACCTCTTTTCTTTATTTTTGTAGACTTGAAGTTATTTTTCATTCCCTATTTTCCTCTTGTTAATAATTCTTCTGTGTGTTTTCATATCACATTAGTTTCCATACCACATTTCTAATGAGATATGTCTTTACTATTATATGAAAGCAAAATACTAATGACCTTCTCCCCCTTTATTTAAAGAAATAAAATGCTTTATTTTTCCCTGCTTTCCCTCCAATAAGATGATATATTTAAAATGCTTTTATGTTTTCTTTCTCTATAGCACCTACATTTTGCTGAAAAAATTTGTGACTTTTAAGGCAGCTATTAAGTTTTCTTTTTTAAATGTCTCATTTATATTACACATTCATTTTATCCACTTAGATTTAGTGATAATGTATTGAAAAGCTCATATCTTTCTGTTCTTCCCTTCCTCCTTAACTTTCTCCAGCTGTTTTGACTCATTTGTTACTTAGTTTCTCTAACCTTTTCTTCAGATATGGCATGTGGGTTATATATTGTCTGAATCCTCAAATATCTGAAATACTTTTCTTTCACTCTGACAGATAATTAACATCTTGGCTAATTTAAGATACTTGGTTTGTTGTTTTAACATCAGTTGTCTGTCGATATTATTCTATTGTTTTCAAGCTTCTAGAGTTGTAGGGGAGGAGTCTGATATTAGTCTGATTCTTTTGCCTTTTTTTCCCCTCTTTTGCCTTTTGAAGTAACTTGTTCTTCTTCCATGAGAACTTATAAAATTTTCTCTTTACCCTTGTGTGTTAGTTTCCTGCAGTTGCTGTAGCAATTTACCTAGAACTGGGTGGCTTAAACAACAGAAATTTTTTCTTCATAGTTCTGGAGGTCATAAGTCTGAGATAAATATCACAAGACTGAAATCAAGGAACCGGCAGGCCCACACTCTCTCTGGAAGCTCTAGCAGAATTCATTCCTTGCGTGTTCCAGTTTCTGAATATGTTACAAACATTTGCTCTAAATGTTTAGCAGATCTTCAGAATAGATAAGCAATAGAGAGCATTGAGATACATCTTGTTTTCCAGTTTCTGGTGGCTGCCAACATTCCTTGTTTTGTAGCTGCATCACTCCAATCCCTGCCTCTGGTCACATTGTCTTGTTTTCTTCTGTCTGTACGTAATATATATCTGCCTCTTTCTTATAAGGATACTTATGATGGCATTTAGGGCCTACCCAAATAATCCAAAATAATTTCACCTTCTCAAGATCCTTAATTTCATCACATCTGCAGACTTTACCATAAAAGACAATATTCACAGGTTCTAGGGATTAAGACTTGATATCTTTGAGAGGGCATTGTTCAGCATATTCCACCTTAAAATTCCAACATTATTGCCAGGTATCCCTACTGCGTATCTTTTAAAATCTCCTTGAATCTCAGTAAGGACCTTAAATTGGTGGATTCAAATCTTTCTTAAAACCTGACAAATTTTCCTTTATAATGTAAATAATTTTTCCTTTGTTATTTACTTTTTTTCTTCTGAAATTTTATGATTTATTTATTAAATGTCCTAGATCATCATCCATTTTTCTTTTCTTTCCCTCATGATTACCTTTTCTTTGTACATTTTCTCTCTTTTGAGATATTTCTTCCTCTGGATTTTTGAAGACACGAATTTGCTTCTCAATAGTAACCATTCTTCATTTCAATTAAATTAGTTAATTTTCAGTAAAAATATACAGCTTTTCAATTTACAGAAATATTTTTCTTAATGTAGTTAAATCATAAATTCTTTAATTATTTTTGGTTGCTGTCTGTCTGCTCTAGTAGTTTTAGTGTTCTACCTGTTCTTTCTCTTTCCTCTTCTTTTTATATTTATTGTTATTTATTTAATTATTTATTTACTTGCCTTGCCTTAGGTGTATTGTTCTTTTATTTTATTTTTTTCCCTTGGGGCTTATGTTAAACTGCCAGAGTATCTCAAAGGGGGCAAACCCTGTCAGGAGAGCTGGGAAGTAGTCACTGCTGCTATGCTATGTCATTTCTTCACATCTACTAGTTTTTGATTGTGTGCTAGGCATTCTAAGGTATATCTTCAAATGTTTGAATGAATTTTTGACTTTTCCCTTCTTTCTTTAGAAGTATTGGGTTTTGAGCTGGCAGGCAGGTAATTTACTGCTGAATCAACTTTATTCTTTAGAGCTTATTTTTAGCTAGAGTAGCCCTACTCTTATTATATGGCCTTTCTATGAAGTGTCAACTGAGTCCCTGGGTTGTTTAGTAAGGCCTCTTCACTCTAGCTGCTCAGAATTTCTATTTTGCAAGCAATTTGCAGCTACCAGGATGTCCATTTTATTTTACAAATCCCTAGTGATTGTTCTCTGTCAGACCTTCCCCAGTCGCACTATGTGCATGCACAGCTTTAGGATTTAGCAAAAGTATTGGATGATCCTTATGTAGATTTATGAGATCTTTCTCTATGCAGCTTCCTTGTCTACAATATCCAGTTCCACAAACTTTAGCCTCCTTAGCAGCTCCCAACTTTGATTTCTACCTCCTCACTTCAGTGATATTGTTGTGCTCTGCTTAACTTCCTCTCCCTGCACTGTAATCTGGAAAATTTTCCCTGGGGCAGAAACTCAGGGCATTTATGGGACTTACCTTGTGTATTTCCTTTATTAGGGATCAGAGTTCAGTGCTGCCTTTTGACCAAGCTCTGTAAATACTGTTTTATATATTTTGTCTAGTTTTACAGTCATTTACTATGGGAAGAATTGTCTGGTACTGGTTACTTTATTATATTTAAAATCAGAAATTCTCTCACTGTGAACATGAGAGAGGGAAAGGGGGAGGGGCAAGAAAAGGTAGGGGATTAAGAGGTACAAACTACTATGTATAAAATAAATAAGTTGCAAAGATATATTGTACAGCACAGAAAATATAGCCAATATTTTAGAATAACTTTAAATGGAATATAATCTACAAAAATATTGAATCACTATGTTGTATACCTGAAACTAATATAATATTGTAAATCAACCATACTTCAATTAAAAAAAAAAAAACAGGAAAAAACAAACAAACACAAAAAAGGCATTTCAAATGCAGTATATCAACCCCCCCCCCCCAAAAAAAAGAAAATTCATGGTTTTCCCTCTCTAAATCTGGTCTACTTATACAAGTCAAAATTTTAGAAATTATCTTTGATATCTCTTCTTCCTCATCTCCCACATCCAGTGAATCATCAAGATCCCTGAATATCTCTTGAATTTATACCTCTTTCCATCTCCACTAATCATCTGGTAGACTAAGATATCATGTTGAAATAGACTCCCAACTGATTTACTTAACTCTTGCCTCCTTCTCTCCCTATCTATCTTCTCATTGTAGGCCTACTAATCTGGTGTAAAGTCAAACTTGATCATATTTGTCCCCTCCTCACCTCCTGATAGGATCCAATGGATTTTATTTGGCTGGATGGTGTGGTAAAACTCCTTAACATGGCCTTATATCACAGTATGGTCTGTTCTCTACCTACCATTCCAAGTTTGTGGATGATCTCGTTTACCTTATTCTCTTTACTTCATTCCATGAGACTTAGCTCATGCTGTTCCCTTTCTGGGAATGGTCTTTCATTTATTCATTTGGTTAACTTCCTTTCACCTTTAGGCATCAGTCCAGTTCTCTCTTCTCTAGGGAAAATTTTCTAATCTCTTTGACTACATCACATTCTTCAATTAATATGCTCAAAAAATTTATATAAATCAGTTGAAGTTTCACATTTGTTTGATATTTTTTGATTAATGTCTTTATCCTTTACTAGAGTAAATATCATGAGAGCTATTTTGTTGATAATATTACTGCCCATACTTAGCAATAGAGATGAAAAAAATTTAAAAAGGTGAAATGGAGGTGATCAAGGAACACTGGTGATTGAATAAGCAGATCTGCTCAAAATGAATAATGTAGTATCCATAGATACATTGTTGTCCATAACTGTTATTACTATGAGAATTGCAGGCATAATTTCCATCAGAAATACAAAGCTCTTATTTATATCAATTACATAAATATCACAACTCCAATCTCCAAATTGAATGAAAACCCGTTTTCTGTGAATTCTGTTTATATCAAATTGTAATGAATATTTAAAATTTTATTGCTGTTTCTAGAATCTACATACTAAAGTCTCAAAGGTATGTGTAAAAAGTGTTTCTTAGATAATGCAAGTGTTAAATATACACATAAAATTAATAATATCTCGAGTTCTATTCAACATTTGTATACTATGATTCTATGCACTTATATTAACTTAGGCTAGGTTCCTTTGTGCCAGGCACTATTTTAAGTGCTTTACAAGATTAACTTATTTAATTTTCAGAACAACATTATGAGGGAGGTATTATTATTATCCCTATTTTATAGATGAAGAAACAGAGGTACATATATGTTAAATAATTTCTAATGCTCAACAATAAAATCAGTATTCAAACTCAGGCTTTTTGACTTTAGAAAGTTTAATATTTGCTAGATCTTCTTTGTGTAACCTCCAACATCTAGCCAGTTACTTGAAAGCCATAAGAACTTGAGGGTAAAGGTTTGTTGTTTCTATATGACAAAATATTTTTTTTAATGTCTAGTCCACTCTGGGTTTTAAAAATCTGCAACTCCTTTTTCATCTCAGCAAAGAAGCAGGTGATGAAAGTGAGTACTTACATGAAGGCAGGGATAGGTACCGTGTTAACACTCTCAAAGAGGTATTTCTCTCACCTCATACTTTCCCTGTAGAAAATAGTGTTAATTGCAAAATATTTGTGGAAGTTGTGGAATCACCTGAATTTAAAGATTTCAGTGTGACTCATTAGATTGAATGAGAGAAGCCAGAAAATTAGTTAAAGATACTCAATTTGGTAAATGATTTGTCATAGGATTTGATTTAAAAAATCCTTTTAAGCGGAGTGTAGATTTTTGTAGGTTTGGCAAGGTGTCAAAATTTATGAAATATTTGGAGGTCTCAATTCAGCAGTGGCCTCAAAATAGATTCTCTTTAATGAAAGTTAAACATTAAAAGGCAGAATTGAAATACAGCCTGCCTTAATCTTTCACAAAATTGCCAGATTGCCAGATGATGCTTAATTGGAAGCTCAAAAAATAATGATGAGCAACCTAATCAGGAAAAATCTATTTGGCCTAAATCTCTAGAGAAGGAGGTTGCACAGACAGTAAACAGTAAACTGGAGACATTTCAAAATTAATCAGATGGTGAAAAACAAAACAAAACAAAACCAGCCCCTCCCAACAAAATCAGGCATAAAAACAACAACAAAAGATAGAAAACAGCTGTTTAACTTAATATATCACCACATTATTTTTGAGAAAGAAAGTTAGACTTTATCCAGCTAAGAAGTTGTGAAGAATGAAAAAGTAGCTCAGAGTGCTTCTAAATAATAAGGTCACTCTGAAATTAGCAGTGGCTGCTAAAAGTCTTTAATTAATATCTACGATACATTTGCTCTATTTAAGAATTAGAGCTTGGAATGCCATGAGTCCAATTTTGTTACAACTTGAGGGAGAGGAAAAGTATGGTCAGTGAACTAGAAATCTTGTTCTGGAAATTCAGAGTTGCATTGATTTCTTATAACAACCATCTTAACCCTTGGGTATATTTTATTAGAAGAATAAAGAAGTTCCAGGGATCCTTTAGCACTGTACTACCCAATACAAATGGATATTTAAAGTCAAATTTAAACAAATTAAATTTAAATAAAATTAGAAAATTCCTCATTTGCATTAGCCACATTTTAATTACTCAATAGCCACTTGTGGTTAGTGGCTACCATGTTGGACAGAACAGACATAGATATTGAACATTCCCATCATCCCAGAAAGTTCTATTGCAGAGTACTGCTTTTGAGCATTTATACTTGGCCATCTCAGTGCTGTTTTCAATCTCCTTGGTCCTATTCAATCTGTCTGAAGCCTGTAGGTTCTATTAGTTTTCCACGTGGACATACTGTAATGGAAATACCTTTCACTATTCACTTCTCAAAACTCAATTTCCTAATCTGTGGAGAGTAAGACAGTTTATAGGGTTTTTGTAAGAATTAATGTAAAATAATATAAGAAAACTGTTTGGCATATAGTAGGTTCTCAATAAACACTAATTTGCATTCTCTACAATACAGTAATTTTTTCAATGATAATAGATCATTATTCTTGGAAAATCAGGAGAAGATTATAGGAGAAATCTATATACTCTGAATTTAGAGAAAGCTTGTTCTGACCTCTATATGACTCTCCTCTATTATTCTTTTGTCTTTTTATTTTTTTCTTGTCCTGCCACACTACTTCTTAGGGAGTATACTCAAGTACCTAGTCATTATGCCCTCCTAAAGTCATGGCTTCTGTACTTGTCCATTTACCATCTAAATTGGGCAAGGGAGTAATAAGCAGTGTCTAAGCGGCTCACCTGTGAGCCAATGCCTCCATTATATAATAGTAATTTCCTCTTCCTAATGATCAAGTTCAGTTACCTCTGCAACTTGGTGACTTCTTGCCTGTTGGTCCTTTGTCTTATGAAGCCTAAGGTACTAAGCAGATGGCCATAGCTTAAAGTTCAATGAGATTTGTGTCATTTCCCCTGGTAGAAGAATTTCTCCTTTAGGAGTCAGGACTTCTCAACCCATAGAGCCCAGAATTGTGTGGCAGGAAGCAAAAATTCTCCAAGTGGCTCCCTGGGAGGGATATAAGTGAGACTATCTCCTCTTTACCCCTTGGTCCTCAGATCCATGTATTTATCTCTTGGGAACACAGTGTCATTATATGTATGTAGATGTGTATGGGTATGTGCATCTTGTGTTCTGGAGAAGAGTGCCTTGTTCTTATAGGATATTTTCTCTGACATGGTGCTATAGCTATAGCCTCAGTAGGCTTTTCTTTGCTCTATCAGGTTGGCAGGTTCTAGGTGGTGCAGTATATGAGAGGACACCTGAATCCCAAGTTCATGTGCTTACTGCTGCACCCCCATTGGTCTGATGTAATTTTGTGTGTGATTCATGTTGATGGATTAAATACTCTTTAAGTTACTAGATAATGGTACAGGCTAAGGCCCTATGGGAAGGAAAGGGAAACCTGTATCTTAATATATGCCTATAGCAGACCTAATAAATCATTGCCCTTCACAGGGTAGAAGGGGTCAACTTGCCACCAAGTATTTCCCTGGTCTCCTTGAAATCCTCTGTCTTGCACTCTTAGCCTTTAAGTGTTATTTAATCTCTCTCAGCTATTTATTGTCTTTTCTTCTAAAGCATTATCTCCAACAATAGCCACCCAATCCCATTATCATTACAATTGTACTATTTCCCTAATATTTCTCAAACTCCTGATGAATTCCATATGCTAGTACATCTCCTTCCACCACAGACCATCCCAGTTCACCACTAGTCAAGGTTTTAATATTTATCTTGCTATACTTCTGGGAACTGTTTATATTCTGCCTATCCCCAGACATGGGTTCCTCACTGCCAGCCAGCCAGCAGGCAATTAGTTCCAGAATTCACTGACTATTGCAAGTTCCCTGGGAGGCTAACTCTGAGATGGAATTAGTGTGAAGGAAGTTTACTAGGAAGTGCTCTCGGAATTAACATGTGTGGATAAGTTTGCCAGATGTAGCAAGTAAAAATATAGGATGCCCAGCTAAATTTAAATTCCTGGCAAGCAATGAATACTTTTTAGTTAAAAATGAAGTACTTGGAACATAATTATCTGAAATTCAAATTTAATTGAGTGTCCTGTAGTTCGGGTGACAAACCTATGTGTGGAGAAAAGGGGGGAAGTGGGAGTGGACACAGAGAGAAGTTGGACTGCTAGTCAACAACAACCAAGGCCTCAGCTGACTCTTTAGGGAACTGAAACTGGGATGGCTCTTTAGCCTTGTCCCAGGTTGGGGAACAGAGGCTGGATTTCTATATCCTTGCATTGACCAGTCATGGGGTGCAAACTGTAGCGGGGAAAGAATCATGACCTTGGGGAAGGCAACTCTCTTCAGCTGAGATTACCTTGCTGCAAGGGTTGTCAGCCAGCTGCACTCCCAGCAGCCAGGGGAATACAGTTCTGAAGGGAGTACCTGGGAGGATATATCAGGGGATATATTTTAATCATCATCATTATAATTAACATTCACATTTGTATCTCCTCTCATGTAAATTCTCTGAATGTTATGTGGCAGCTCACATTGATAACAAGGCCTTCAGTGACTGTTCCCTAACCAGGGTCTTTGTCACTGTTAAAGGCTCTAGATGAAAGCCATCTCTCAGAGTAAGGCCCTTGCTCTCAGTTTCTGACACCCTTGCTCTCTTTTCCCAAACTCTATGGCAATCCATCCTCAGATCAAGGTCTTGTCACTGCTCTGAAAACAAGGTAGGAACCCTTGCTCAGAACAAGCCTTCTCTGTGGGCTTGGATGCTGGTTCCTATGTTCTTTCCTCTGATACCAGTGGAGGTCAAGACTCTTCATCAAGGCTAACCAATCCTTCTGTGTTCTTGACTTCGTCTTGCCCTCTCTCTTCTGGGACCTTAATCCATTTGTTTTTCCCTCTCTCCTGCACTTTTAAGTTCTTCTCTTCAGCTTTCAAGAATTCAAGTCACATATACTAAAGGTATTCTCTCCTGACCCATACATATTTTTCCTTAGCTTCAATTTAGTCAATCCTCTTCCTTTCACCCTTTAAAAGAGTAATCTATACTTGCTATCTATTCCTCCTCATGTTTTCTACTTGTTGGCATTTGGCTTTCGGCTACACTTACCTACTGAGTGAGTGAAAGGCTTTTTGTTTCTTCAATTGCCTAAGCCAATGGCCATTCTTTTAGCTTTTATTTTGCTAGAACTCTCATTTGAAACCATAGTTTAATTCCTCCTTCTGAAAGTCTTTACTACGTTGACTTGAAACTCTGCAGTCTCCTGGTTCTCTTCATTTCTGAGGACTTCTCCATCTCTACTTTATCCCTTTGATCCTTAAATGTTAGTGTTTTTAATTTTTTTCCAGTTGTCTTAGGATTCCATATGTTCTTCCTAAACAATAGTATTTCCTCTGTAGTTTCAGCTATATTCTTTGTGCTCATTACTCTTGATTTTATTTCTTCCAACCAGAATCTTTCCCCGGAGTTTCAAGTTTGCATATTCAAATCTTCAAAGGTTATCTCTATTTGGATGTTCCAAAGATGCCTCAAAGGCAATATGAACACAAAATCGCTGTAAACTAGGTCCCCTTCCTCATAGTTGATGGCACTCAGACACCCAAGCTTGAGTTCTTAGAGGTATCTCTGACTCCTTTCTCTCACTTTTTAAAAAAATAAACCGTCTCATCCTGATAGTTTCAATCCTAAACATTTATGAGCTTCTCCCTTTCATCAGTCTAACTTTTCATGTTCTCCTTCCATAGGACTGCTAGAGTCATTTGAGATACAAAGCTAACCATGTCAGTCTTCTGATTAAAATCCTTTATTGGCTCTCCATCAACTATAATTTAAGGTCCAATATAAAGCTTTCACTCTGGGACTGGACTTACCTTCCTTCCATAAATAATTACAAAATATACGCTGGACAATATATATGCTGCAACAATTTTTGGACATTGGTCAAACAGTTGGCACAATACTGAAAGAGGGGAAACAAACAAGATGAGCCTACAGTCATCCCAGCTTTCTGCCTTCAGGCACTTTCTGGACTACAGTGTGGAGAGGGGTATCTTGAACAGAGGACAGTGGTATCATTGTGTTGAGCAGACAGAATTGTCCAGGAAGCTTGAGGCATCTTGAATTTGTGGAGCAGAATAACAAGGAGGTAGAAGCTGCATGGAGAAAGAATGTTAGAAATTTGTTTAGGAATCCCCTTAAGTTTGTTGCTAAATACTAAGTTGTGCATATGTATGAAGCAACTACTCGAGGCCAGGCAACAAATAGCTAGGAAGCTGTAAGTTGAAGTTTCCAAAATTCACACACAGTTGGGAGACATTTGAGTTTTAATCAGTTAGAATAAAGAGTCTTTCTTGAACACCTGGGCCTTCAGAGAGACTTCAGAAGGGTCATGCCTTAGTAGTGCAGCTAAATTGTCAGTATTTCTCAACTGACATTCTATGGAAAATAATTTGAATAACTATTTTCTTGTTTCTTTCAAGGTTTATGCAATACCATTCTAAAGACATTAGATATAAATTAATTCATTATGTACAATGTTGCCTTAGGCACTAGGATTTAATTTTCTTGTAGAACCCTCATTGAGAAGGAGTATTTTATATCCACTCCTCAGAACTTAAAGACAAACTTCAAAAGTATCAAGAAAGTTAACTGCCTGTTATACCAAAATCTAATGTCCAACAATGTGAAACACACACACACAATATCTATAAATGAATCAAAAATTACCAGACTTATGAAGAAGGAAATTGTGACCATAGCTAGGGGAAAAATCAGTCTGTAGCAATATACACAAAAATGATGGAAATGATGAAATTGACAAGTGACATTAAACGTTTCTTACGGATATTATAAATATACTTAAGGATTAAAAAGAAAACATAAACAAAATATTGGATATATTCCCTGTACTGTACATTACCTCTTATATTTTATACCTATTAGTCTGTACCTCTTAATCCCCTCCCCCTATCTTGCCCCTCCCCCACCCCTCTCCACTGGTAATCACTAGTTTGTTCTCTGTATCTGTGAGTCTGTTTCCGTTTTGTTATATTCATTCACTTGTTTTATTTTTTAGATTTTACATGTAAGTGAAAAATACACTATTTGTCTTTCTCTGTCTGACATATATAATCTGTAAAAATTTCGAATCAGTATGTTGTACACCTGAAACCAATGTAATATTGTAAATTAACTATACTTCAATATAAAAAATGGTTTAAAAAGTAAAAACAGAAAACATGTACATAATGAGAAGAGAAATGGAAGTTATAAAATGAAGTAAGTGGAACTTTTAGAGGTAAAAAATAAAATATGAAAATAATTCACTGGATTGGCATTATAGCAGGTGAGACACTGCAGAAGAGAATATCAGTGAACTTGAATATGTTGATATAGAGAGTATGGAAAATGAAGCCTAGGGAGAGAAAAAAACTAACAAATGTATAATCTCAGTGACTTTTGGGATAATACCAAGGAGTCTGTCAAACATGTTATTGGAGTCCCAGGAGAAAGGAAGAGCAGAATAAAACTTATTTAAAGTCCAAGGCAGTTCATATGTCTCACTATGCATTTAATGATCTGTCTTTGGCCTGTCTTCAAGTTTCAAATCTAAACCAATTCCTGACATTTGTTTTTCTCTTCAGGTCACTGAATGACTCACAGTTTATCACACATACCATGCTATTTCTTACCTCTATGTCTTTATTAATTCTGGTATTTCTGCCTAGAATGCTCTTAACTCTTACTCTTGAGTAATCTAACTCATATTTCTATTTAAAGTCTCAACACACGAGCCATCTCCAAGAAGTCTTCTTGCCACTATCCCTTCGTTTCACACCCAACCAGATATAGTTGTACTCTTTGAAGCTTCCAAAACACCTTTGCATTCTCTACTGCTGCAATAAGACATTATATTGCAGAGATCTGTTTTTGTGTGTTTCTTCTACTAGAAGGAATATATCTAATTCATATTTCTATCTCCAGTACTTAGTACAAGGATTGGCACAAGATCAGTTGAAGAATGAATAAGTGATGACTTCATTGATCTGACTTTGGGTCTGAATTTGATATTTTCTTACACATATTGTTAAAAATAATAAGAATACAATTTCCTTTAAGTCTCATTTAGTATAGCTTACTTTTTTATTTGAAAACCAAAATATATTATCTTACAGTTAATTAGTCAAAGTTTAAAGTTGGAATATAATATTTTGGTAACATATATATATATATATATACACACACATAAATGTTATACATATAATATTAATAAATATAACATTGTTAATAAATATAACACTTGTTAACAAAGCTTCAGTAAGTCTAGAATTCAAGATGAAGAATTATGGAATTTATAATTTAAATACTTTCAAATTTTAATATGTCCAAAGAGCTTGAGATTCTGTTGTAAGTGATAGATAATGTCCGAGAGAAACAAACATTTATGTTCCATGGCTAGAGAAATGTAGTTTAACAGTGGGTCGTACATTTGTACTTTGACTAGATAAAGAAAAAAGTGAGGCTTGGAAGAGTAACATTTAGAAAAACCCTTTTGAAATAATGAATCCGCATCAACTATGTTAATTTTAAAGTTTTGTATAAACTTTGTAGTTGAGCAGTTAATGGAGACTGAGTATGATGAACATTTCTGTGGAGACAGGAAGTAAACAGTAAAGCAAGCAGGAGAATCCTCTTTATTCTATTTTAAAATCTGTGCTCTAAAGAAGAAAATGTTATTTTAAAAACTTTTGATTTGGAGCACTTGATTCTAGGAGGAACAAATTGACCCTGAAAGCTCTGGGATAAAAGGCTGGAGGGAAACTGCTATAATCTGTGCTCAGCAGTCAGTATAGTTAAGAGCAAGATTTCCCACCTGACTGCACCATTCTAAATATTGTATTAAGTCAGTTACTTAAGGGTATTTTAGAGAACACGTTAATGGGCTGTCTTGTTATATTATATTACATGTAGCAATCACACTGTGCTGAATGGCTATATCTGAGAGAAACTTTTGAAAACCTGAGCCAACTCAGAGAAAAAGAGAGTTAAAAACTTGTTTTTAAATATGAAGGTGACAAGCCATGAAATGTCCTACTGACATAAGATATTATATTTTGTCTGTGTAACTTGAGCAAAGAATTTATTGGTGAAATCTCAAAAGTGAATTATTTTAGGTAGAATTTGAGTTTAATTCTTTCCTTTTGACTACACTTTTTTTACATCAGAGTTTACACTGTATGTTCACAAGTTCTCTTAGAAATCTATCTATCTATCTATCTATCTATCTATCTATCTATCTATCTATCTATCTATCTATCTATCTATCTACTTACCTATCTTTTCACCTATTCATCTATTAATCTAATATTTAAATGTATTCACAACGCTAGAAAACAAAATTCTCAAAGAAGATGGTATTTCAATTCCAAATGGTCTTGAAAATTTCTATCCCAATGTAGATCCAGAGTTGTAGAATCTTGAGTCTTTTCAATCAGGTTGTTTCTATTCTATTCCCCAAAAGGCTAGATAATTCCTTCATCTGGACAAGACTACTGAGGGTCTCACTGGTTCAAAGTTCAGCATATAGGGCAAATGTAACTGCAACAATAACACTTACAGAAAAGAGAAAAATGAATGTCAGGTTGAACACAGAAATGGATATTAATGGATATTAATGACCCATTAAACAATATAATACTGAACCTCATGATTTCCTCACCTCCATTTACCATACAAATCTCTATATCAGTCTTTTTTATAAGATTAGATCCTTTTGGTTTTTAATATTCCTTCTTTTTTCCTTTCATAATACTTCATTGATGTGTAGAAATAAGCTTAACTTGTTTTATTAAAATATACTCATTAAATTAAATTAATTGAATTAATTAAATTAAAATTGCTTACAAATAAACTCTTAAAATATGTTCACCCTTAGCTTTGCCTTTCTCATATTTCGTTAATTGTGGTTTATGCCTATTGTGTCCTATATTAGTCTTGAGTTTTGAGGGATATTTCCAAAAGAGGTTAAGGCACCTTTATTTAAATGTTTTTAAAATTTCTTTTTTAAATTTCTTTTTAATTTTTATTTTTAAAATTTTTCTTGGAGTATAGTTGATTTACAATGTTGTGTTAGTTTCATAAATTTTTCTTGGAGTATAGTTGATTTACAATATTGTGTTAGTTTCAGGTGTACAGCAAAGTGAATCAGTTACACATATACATATATCCACTCTTTTTTTTTTTTAGATTCTTTTCGCATATAGGCCATCACAGAGTATTGAGTAGAGTTTCCTGTGCTATACAGCAGGTTCTTATTAGTTATCTATTTTATATATAGTAGTGTGTATATGTCAGTCCCAGTCTCCCAATTTATCCCTCTCCTCCTTTATCCCCTGGTAACCGTAGGTTTGTTTTCTATATCCATGACTCTTATTTTGTAAATAAGTTCATTTTTACCCTTTTTTTTAGATTCCAAATATAAGTGATATCATATGATATTTGTCTTTCTGTGTCTGACTTACTTCACTCAGTATGACAATCTCTAGGTCCATCCATGTTGCTGCAAATGACATTATTTTGTTCTTTTTATGGCTGAGTAATATTCCATTGTATATATGTACCACATCTTCTTTATCCATTCCTCTGTTGATAGATACTTAGGTTGTTTCCATGTACCTATGATCACATAATCTATGACAAAGGAGGAAAGAATATACAATGGAGAAAAGACAGTCTCTTCAATAAGTGGTGCTGGGAAAACTGGACAGCTACATGTAAATGAATGAAATTAGAATACTCCCTAACACCATGCACAAAAATAAACTCAAAATGGATTAAAAACATAAATGTAAGGCCAGACACTATAAAACTCTTAGAGGAAAACATAGGCAGAACACTCTTTGACATAAATCACAGCAAGATCTTTTTTGATCCACCTCCTAGAGTAATGAAAATAAGGCACCTTTAAATTCCACTTAGTACTAGTTCAACAGATTGTTAATCCCCCTTTGTCTTATTTTCCTTTATAAAACCATCAGTTACCCTTTTTCATTGATACCTAATACATATCTTTTAGCTCAACTCCTGTAAAATCTGTTGTCTACTCTTTATATGTGAATCTTTGTCTTGAACTATGTAGCAGACTGCTTAATCATATCAGATTTGGAATTCTACTGTCTGGGGTTAAATTGCTGTCCTACCACTTGCTAGATATGGGCAAGTTAGATATCCTTTTTAAGTTTCTGTTTCCTCATCTACGAAATGAGGGTTGTAAAAGCACATAGTGTATAGGATTTTTTGAGATTTAAATAAGATAATATAGGTAAAGTATCTGACATATAATAAGTACTCAACACATGTCATTCTTTGTTGATATTGTTACTATTATTGCCTGTGTTTTGCAGGCTTTCTGAGATTTCTGTATTCTGTTTCTTGTTGGAGCTTTGCAATTGTGCTATACTAATAGTGGTTTAAGAGAAGTGACTGTTTGGATTACCATGCACTACTACTCTTTTTTTTTTTTTTAATTTTTTATTTATTATTTATTTATTATTTTTTTAATTTTTGGCTGTGTTGGGTCTTCGTTTCTGTGCGAGGGCTTTCTCCAGTTGCGGCAAGTAGGGGCCACTCTTCATCGCGGTGCGCGGGCCTCTCACTATCGCGGCCTCTCTTGTTGCGGAGCACAGGCTCCAGACGCGCAGGCTCAGTAGTTGTGGCTCACGGGCCTAGTCGCTCCGCGGCATGTGGGATCCTCCCAGACCAGGGCTCGAACCCGTGTCCCCTGCATTGGCAGGCAGATTCTCAACCACTGCGCCACCAGGGAAGCCCTACTCTTTTTAATATAATGCTTCAATTGAATATAATGATCTCCTACCACTGCCTCCTTCTAATAATTTTAATAATGCCTGGCTAATTAAGACTGTGAAAAAAAAAATACCCATAAAGATTGCCTGTTCCATTTCCCAGTCTTAGCACAAGCAGTATAACCTACTTGGTCCTGCAATTCTGTAGTCACTAACATAAGAGAATCTACTTGAATGCATTTCAGAGCAAAAAGATTCTTTGGACCACACTACTTATCATAAGATATTGAATAACCCCTAGATGGCTGTGTGCGAATAGTAGATTTTTCTTGAAATCAAGTTGCATATATGGCGTACAGACAGAAAATACTTACTGTTCAAGGTTGTAGTCAGAAATAGAGTACATACTCTTAGGAAGTAGGTGGAAGTAAGTGTGTCCTGATAAGCACCTGATGAGTCAAAGGATATATTCACAGGTGAATCCAGTTTACCTGGAGAAGGGTTGAAGCTGAGAAGACTGAAAGACAATTGGTGTTTTCAGGATTTAAACTCATTGAGTAGTATAAAATTGTGAACTTTTAAATTACATTTTCCTTACGTAGTTTGAGGTCTGAGATTTCTAAAACTGTTAAAATAGTCTGGGCTTTTAGGTGACATAAAATAAGAGACTGCAAGTAGAGAGAAAGGCCTATGGATCCTAAGATCTTATCTTGGAAGGAGAAATTTTCTCTATTATCTTAATTGGTGACAGCCAAACTTTAATGAAAGCATTGTGAATGGCTCAGAAATTCTGTTGCAGACTGTTCTGGTGGACATTTTTCATTATTTATATTTCTCATTATTGGAATACAGTTATACATTCTTATGCTTTTAAGAATTTTGTTGAAGTACTTGATTTACTGACGACCTGGATCTTTTCGGGAGTGACTTAGCACCACAACTGCTCAGCAGTATTTTGACTCTACTTTTCTTTTAGCTTATATAAGAGTTTTGCCTGCAGACCTTTTAGAAATAAAATTATTCTTGCTGTATCAATTTTATTTTATTGCTAATGAAATTGCATATAGAATAATTTACATGAATTATAGCCATTGTCTACACTTTTAAGAAATTCGTTCTATTCTTGGCTTTATAGGCTTTTTTGCTCTTGTCAATGGCAATATATTCAGAGTTTTCATTTGTTAGTCAAGTTTATATGCTATTATCTATGAAATACTCTTTCTCTTTGTTTTATATTTTCTTTAAAATTATTTGTTTTTATCAAAACAGAATGGGTATGCTAAAAATTCCAGTAGTACAGAAAAGCTTATAATGAAAAGCTCCATCCTTTATACTCCCTTGTTAGAAACTATCATTTTTCAACTGTTATTATTAGATCTTTTGTTGGATAATCCCATGAATCTAAATAATAAGGTATTTCTTGAAATATCAACTTTGGAAATATCAACTCTATTGCCTCTACTATGAAAGATAAGTATTTTAACTCATATTTTTCAGTCCCTTCCTGCTCTCTCAATCATTGTCCTTGGTATTATTAATTATCTTTTATTAGTTCCTTTTATAACTTTAAGCATTATTTATCAACTTACATTTATTATTCCATCAAATTCAGACAGTGACTCTTCTTGGTTTTGCACTAATATAAGACATGGTTATTAGCACCCTTACCATTCGTCTTCTAATTTTGCCATCTATAATTTTACTTTCACATTATTATTATTGATAATATTTATATTTGGTTCTGCAAGCATAATGGGGTCTTTCATTGTTAATCTATAGGTTGACTTGAGGTAAATACCCTATGCTTTACCTATATCCTTATCCATGTAAATTTTTCATGTGTTATCTATATTTAAATAAATATCTCAGGATTTTTTATACATTGATTCTACATAAATTTTATTATTTTAATATTTTTAGTTTCAGAATCAAGGGGTTTGCTGGAATTCTCTTCCTAAAGGTCCACTGTTAAGACTTCATTGTTAGAAAAAGAATATCAGCAAAATTAAGGTCAACTGGATTAGTTTTTCTAACCCTTCATAAATTGCTGTATATCATGCCACATTGTAATTTGCTTCATATCTGAACCATGAGTTTTCCATAAAATATATTTTTGTGTTGTTTTTCGTGGCGTTCTTTATGAGGAATTTTTTCTTGGAGCCCACTGACTTCCTCTTCTAATTTGGACCGGTTATTTCCTAGACTTGCTGCACAACTGTCCTCTCGGCACTTCATTCTACTGGAATTCTGGGAGAGCTCACTGGTTTTCATATCCTAAGTCTTCCTTCTTATTTTCCACTTATTTAAGTGTACATTTTTAAGTGGATATCCTGGAAGAATAGTGAATTAATGTTTTGAGTTCTTGAATATCTGTAAATATCTTTGATTTGGATTCACATTTGATTTATAATTTGCCATGGCATAGAAATAAGGGTATATTATAATTTCATGTAGAAATTGGAAACTTTGCTCCACTGTCATTTAGCATCTTGATGATGAGAAATCTGAGCCAAGATGATTTTTGTTGATGCTTTAAAAATTTAATTAATTTAACTAAGTAATTAATTGCATTTTCAGCATGATTTATTAGATAATAATTTTGTTTTATTGTTAGTCTAAGTCCATTTAATTTGTATATAAATTATACATTTATAAATTAAATTTATATTCTATACTTTGGGGTATTGATATAGCATTTAACAACAATTTAAAAATGATTTGGTTAAAAATATTTGGATGACACTGAATTTGTTCCTATGGCAAGTGTTAAGTTGTATAAAACCTGCTTCCTGACCTAGAGAAATTATTGTGATTATGGTTATTTTATATTATGTTCATACTACTTAAAATTCACTTGTAATTTCAGAATTTTTAGAGTACAAATTATTATCCCATATTTTTTAAATTTAAAAGAAAAATTCAACTAATTTTTTCAAGATATACAATTCTCACATCTAGAAGGTTAGCAGTGATAAGAAAACAGAGGATAATATTTAGATATAGCTTTTTACAAACATCAACTAAGGTAAAAATATATCTATTACTATAGCATCATGTTATATCATTTAAAAGGTATAGGCTTTAGAGCCAAGTCGACAATGGGTTGAAACAAAAACTCTTTTCTTTATTGTCTGTGTAAACCTTAAAAGTTAATTATCATTATTAAGCTCCTGTTTTCTTATCTATTAAGCAAGTCATTCCTGCCCATGGAGTTATAAGCCTGTATGAGATATATAAGGCCTGGCTTATTGTTGGCACCAATGTAACCTAAGCATTTTATATACATTCTCTTTATGAACATTATTCTTTTTCAACAGCTTCTCACGGTAGATATTATTATCAGGTAGTCCAAATTGTTGACATTCATTTATTCAAAATATTTCCTTATTTTCCGTCCTTTTAATGTCTTTTAGATCTGTAGTGACAACACTTCTTTCAAAACTGATATTGGTAATTTGCATTCTCTCTCTCTTTTTCTGGATCAGTATAGCCAGGGGTTGATAAACTTCGTTGATCTTTTCAAACAATTTTTGGCATTTTAAGTTTTCTCAGTTGTCAGTTTCCTGTTTCTTTGATTTCTACCCTTACTTTTGGTTTTTTTTTTTCGCCTTTTTTTTTATTCTTGGTTTACTATTCTTTTTCTAGTTTCTTCTAGTGGAAGTTTAAGCCATTAGATTCAAATCT
This sequence comes from Balaenoptera borealis, assembly GCF_965194805.1. Taxonomy (NCBI): domain Eukaryota; kingdom Metazoa; phylum Chordata; class Mammalia; order Artiodactyla; family Balaenopteridae; genus Balaenoptera; species Balaenoptera borealis. The sequence continues at coordinate 58,439,268 of NC_138876.1, read as the reverse complement.
TTTCCATTTTCTAATATAAGCACTTAAAGTTAAACATTTCCCTATATGCATGGTTTCATTTGCATCCCACATATTTTATAGATTGTATTTTCATTATCACTCAGGTCATAGGATACACTTTGTCTTGAAATATATTTTGTCTGATGTTAATATAACATTACCTCAGGCTTTTCATGCTCACTGTTGGCCTGGTATGTTTCCCATCTATTTACTTTACGTTCATCTGTTCTTTATTTTTAAAGTTCATGTATGCAAGAGTCAGCATGTAGTTGGGCTTTTCTTTTTTTAAAAAAAAATCCTATTTGACAATTTAGTTCTGTTAATTGGATGTGTAGTCCATTAACATTTAATGTAATTATTGGTTTTGTTGGATTTATTCTATCAATTCTTAATTTGTTTTCTCTTTGCCACCTCTGTTTTGGTTCCTCTGCTCTTCCTTTCTTGCAGTTTTTGATTAATCAAATACTTTTTAAAATTCCATTTTTAATTTAGTTATTGGCATTTTGGCCATACCTTCCTGAATTACTTTTTAAGTGTTTGTTCTAGGAATTACAATATATATTCTTAACTTTTCACACTGTACTTAAAATTAGTATTTTACTCTTTTATGTAAAATGTAAGGTTAAGGTGGACCCACAAAAAGAAAAACGTGCCTTTAGAATCTGAAGAGCATGCCATGAAAATCATTGCTTTTAAACAATAATACTTTTAAGGGCATGGTGGTCGTAAAACAGCTTCAGAGGCAGCTCAAGGTAGAGAAGGGATCATTCTGGCTAGATTTGTGGATGTGGTTTTTGTCTGATAGAGTGGACCACAAAATGTTTCTAAGGCAATTGCACTGTTGGAAACATAAACAACTTGGACAAATAGGAATGGAGTTAGTTAAAAATAAAATAAAACAATGAAAAGAGGCCCTTGAACCTATAACTATATTGGGTAGAAAGCAGGCTGGGGTACATACTATCTGCTTCATAATTTTGTCTAGGTTAGTCGTGAATAGAGCAATTAATTAAAATTAATTCTGAGAATGTCTTATATTTCACTTGATGAACTTTACAATATTAAGGCACATTGTAAACCCTAATAATTTTAACATTTAAAGTAGACCACACAGAATAAGACATTGCTAATTCATTTGCAGAGAAACTATTCCAATTTCCTTAATAAGTGTTTCTACTAGATCTTTACTAACAACATCTATAAATAAATAATGATGGACACGCTAGCTGTGATTATGAACATCAGAGCATGCATTTTGAAGGTTTCAGAATTGTCTATTAACATTTTCTAATTTTGGTTGTTTAGAATCCTACTTTTTCAGAGCCTACTAACGAGACACTTAATGAACAACAAAGCTGTCATATCTTCTTGTGAATATTAGAAATACCCAGTAATACACTAAAATTAAAAAGGAAATATTTATCTATGGAATACTAGTTATAGAACAGATTCTTTATTTCAATGAAAATGTTCACTGCCTCTTTGGGATACATCTGAAACATTTGCTGAAATCATTTTTTTTCCTCCTGGTGGTGACAGCCAGACTGTTGAAGTTCATGACATGTAATTTTCCAGACACTCTTTAAAAAGAGTGCTCAATAATATCATTTGGACGTGGATTAAGGCATGTGCAGATGCTGACAGGCTGCTCAAAGCTGCATAACAAATGAAATACCTCACAAAAGTGTTCTTTGGCAATTCATATTGTTGAAAGACGGTCAATTATCTATATGAAATGATAAAGTATAAGCAATAGTATAATGAAAAATAATGATATCTATGTGCTGTCTCCTTGTGTGCAGAATAAACTAAAGAACTTAGGCAATCTCTGTGGGTAATTCAGACTAAACAATATTTTTGATTTGAAAAATATATATACCCAAGAAGTTTGAATCATGGAGAATGCCTCAAGTTTTCTCATTATGTAGAATGTATGTATTAGAGTGTGTAGGATGTGCTTGCTTGTGTGTCTGTGTGTGCATCACATGGATCAGATCCAGAAGGAATTTTGTAATGGGTGTCACTTACCTTGAATTTGGCCTCACCATCAGAATCTTGACTCTAATTGTCAACAGACACAATCCAAGAATACATATTAGGGTCTTTCAACCTTGGCCCAATTGACATTTGAGGCTTTCTTGTTCTGGGCTACCTTGTGCATTCTAGGATATTTCACAGAATCCTTGACCTCTACTCACTAGATACCTTGGTGGTGACAACCAAGTGGAAAGTTCCCAGATATTGCTGAATGTTCCATGTGAGGGGTGGGAAGGTGTCAAAATCACCCCTGGTTGAAAACCACTGGTCTTTATTTAACCTTGTTCTTATGATCTGCACTTTCTGGAATGGTGTATAAGGACAGTTAATCACTAAAAAGAACCACTGTACTTTAACTTGTATCTAATCAAAAAGTTAATTGGAGTCTAGAAGATGGTGTAAAATCATTCCTTCACATCTATACCTTCAAGTTCTATTTCCATCAAGCTCTCTTTTGGTATATATACAGTCAGCCTCAATGTGTGGCTAAAAACTTATTCCATAATTCTGTTGTAGTCAAAACTGAGAACACTTTCCTGGTTCCATGCTAAAAAGAATATGTTGGATTCTTACTTTCTTCAGATTGGAGAACCTATAAAACAAACACAACTTGGCCTTTTCAATATCAATTGCGCATCCTTCCACTGCTTATATGTAATTTTGTGCTGAATGAACCAGTTTTCATCAGGGATGAAGATAGGTAAGCTTGAAGAGAATGAAGGGGTTAGTAAAACCTATCATTCCACGTGTGAATAATAGTTAATAGAAGCCTTCTTTACTTTTACAGGCTAGGTCAGGATCCAGCAAAATTTTTCTGTAAAGAGCCAGATAGTAAATATTTAAGGATTTGCAGGCCATATAGTCTCTTTTGCAACTTCTCAACTCTGCTGCTGTAGTACAAAGCATCCACTGACAATATGTAAAAAAATGGAAAATCTTTATTTTCCCAACAGGTTGCAATGGGATTTGGCCTGTGGGCCTAAGTTTGCCAACCCCTGTCCTAGAACACCAGCAATAGCCTTCATCTTTCTTTGTGTTCTTCCTTTATCTTACATCTCTGCCCTCCATGGCAATCACTATTCAGATTTCTGTTTCTACTTTCTATTTGGTTATAAATAGATGTGTATCATTCATTTGCTTTTTAAAAGTAAAGTTTTATAACCATTGTATATATGATAAATAATATATTGTTTAATTTCCCTTGGTTTTGAGCTTTGTAAAATTGTATTGTACTCTTACACGGGTTACTGTGAAAACATGGTAAATTGTGAAAACATTTTTAAGAGTTGTTATTGTTGAAGATACAAATTATTTAGTAGTGATTGCCCTCCTACATCTCTGCATTTGGCTTCTTTTTGTTATTCACGTCAGCTTAATTTTAATCCATTAAGAAAGATTGAATAGTGTTTTAACAAGTATATTGGAAGAAACAATAATCAGAATGTAATGGGATGGATTTTTTTTTTAGCATAAGCTAATAAGCTCATCTCAAAACACAATCAATTATACAAAAAAGTTCATCTATAATTAGACAGATATACAAAGTTACATTTTGATTCTTTTCTTGCTCCCATTGTATCCCAGTCATAAGTTAGGTCTTCTTTAACCATTTCAATTCAGTTATGAAGCATAAATTTAAAGAATGATATGTTACAACAGTAAATTGAAAGAATTAAGAGTGAATTCATAGCTGATTATCTTACTGAAATTCAATTCACTCATAAGATACTCCAATATCAAAACAGTGAAAGAAAGGAAAAACCCAAAGGATCAAATCCTGTCTCTCTCTTTTTTTTCGTCTCTAGAGTTATTCAGCTTTTCCTCTTTCACTCATGCTCCCATGTCCCCTAGCTGAAAGTGCCTCTGTTTAGCACCAAATCAAGCTCATGGGTAGCAGCTGAGGCCACTGAAGTTGATTTTTGGGGAACTGAATATTCAGAACAGAGTAACATTGAACACAAGAACATAAATCTACACCATGCATTTATTGTCAAAATACAACATATAACTTCTATTTAGTTACAACCAACTGCAAAAAGCCATACAACTAATGGTCAAATGTTAGGCATTACAAAAGCAAAAACTTATAAATCAAATGTAATGGATGTGGAAAATATGGGACCACAATGGTGTGCTAAAACTCTCTGAATGACAACTTTAAATAACTTCTCTAAATTCGCCTGTTGCCATAGGGTTAATAACAGCTTCATAACTATGGATGGGTAATTTTACAGCCTTTTCACATTCTGTTGGCAGCGTTTGACGTGATTTTTGTTTTAGGGCTCTGATCTCCTGGCTGTGAATAAGTAATGTGAATGCATAAATAGATTTCAACAAAAGTATAAAATAGCATGTGACAAATTGGAAGATTCATTTGGGAAGGGTTGGGGGGTCATGCAGATTGTTAATAAATCTAAAAACAGTTTTCATTCAGCTAAATTTCACTCTTTGATTTACTTGTTTTCCAAAAGAGTACAATGTATAATCATTTCTTAAGATTTGCTTTTTTAAAATATTAGTCTTAGAAGGAGAAAGACAGATAATTTACATCCTTGGGTCTAATTCTGAAATATTTCCAGGCTACCTCAGAGACAAAGAGAAATTTTGCTAGTGCTCTTTAAAAAAAGAAAATCTGCTTTTTGCTTTCTTTTTTCTTCCTTCCTTTTAGCAAGAATGGGGTCAAGTATATAGCTATCTGTAATGTGACTTGAGGGCATATGAAAAGCACTCTTTGGTCATAAAAAATCCTTCTTTATCAGTTGACTAATCTTTGACATTCTATAGTTAGGAGTTACTTGCTTTAGTTTTTGACATCTAGTACCCTGGAACTGAAAACATTAAGTAGTCTTTTATAAAAATGAGCAATTAGCTTATCACATTATGTGAGTTAGCTTTTAGAGCAATAATCATGGCTAATTTGTATTGAGTACTTTATCATGTTCCAGGTATTCGTGTCTTATCTCAATTGGTCCTCACTTTAATATTATGAATGTGTTAATTATATTATTCCCATTTTTGCAGGTAGGGAAAACTGATGCTCAAAGAGGTAAATAATATTGTTCAAGGCCAGAGAAGTAATGAGAGGCAATACTGAGGCTCTAATTCAGGTCTCTGATTCCAGTATTTGTGCTCTTAAATGCTACACTGTGATGTTAGGGAACGAGGGAAAGAAAAAAATAAAAACACGAGGCACTGATGGAAACACTGCAGTGGGTGACGGTCAGGAAGGGACAGAAGAGTATGCTAGAAGGTGATCCTGACCTCTTCATTTTTTTTTTTTTTTTTGGAAAGGCTGATCCAAGAGCAGGCATGAAATGATGGCTCAGCTATTGTAGGAAGTACAGGGTTTTGTAAGCTATAAATTATAACTTAATAGGTCATGAAGTCAACTTAGTAGATTATGAGCAGCATTTTGGGGTAGAAGCTGGCACAATATTAGGAAATTTTATTAAAATATGTCATAACCCATGTTATGGGAGTTAAATAATGTTAAGGACCAAGGTTCAGAAAAAGAGAATTTCCCAAAGTGTTTACTCATAGGTATGTGATAATATATGGAAAATAGTAGATATTGGCGAGGTCTTCTCAACATCCATACCACTCCTCCCCCATTATATAGCAGTGTGCACTTTGGGGAACTTATCATAGCTCCAGGGGCAGAAACTGATTAATTTGAGCAATTCATTGTAACTCTCCCTAGCATTCCCATCCAAATTGTTTCAGGCTTCCAGGCCTAATTCAAGAAGCTCAAAAAAAAAAAAAAACAAGATTCCCTAGAGGAAGAGTTATGTGGGCAGCATGTTAATAAAATCAAATAGAAAGAATAGAAAATATTAGAGTGCATTGCAGGAATTCCTAGCAAGAACAGGGCACATTAGAATTTATGCTGTGGCCACTTGTGAATTGTTGTGACAGAAATTAGTGGAAAGGATGTTATAAATGCAACACACTAGCTAGAAGGAGCTTTGGTCTTTTGCTCACTGGCGCTTTATCTGAATTTGTGGCATATAATAATAATAGCTACTTAATGCCAATAAAGCCCTTACCGTATGCCAGGGACTGGCAATAATACACTTACCTTTAAATAAGTGGTTTTTATTATTAGAAGAAGGAGGATGATGAAGTGAAAAATACAAAGGCATGTTCAGGTTCAGCTGTTGGGTATGGAAATGTAAATAGTCAACATTGAGAAAATGTTGACAGTTGTCAAGGTTTGGTCAGAAAACCATAACCAGTATGAGTGATATAGAATAAAGGATTTATTATAGGATTTACTATTATTTATTATATAATTATGAGACCTAATGGATATGTCTACCCAAGGACTCTTGAGTCTGGTGTTGGATCTCATGTTGCTATGGGTCAGCCAGGCTGGCTGTTGGGAAGGAGAGTAGAACATGAAATGGATAAGAGCAGGGGCATACTGGAACCTAGTCTTTCTCTTGTCGTCTCCAACCCAAAGAGATGATGTGGGTGACCTTCAATAGAAGCTGGCACCCTTTGCCATAGAGCTACACACACACCTGGCCCAGCTTGTAGAGAAGCATAAAGAGGAAATCCCCTGGAAGCTGGAAATGCTGTGGGCCTGCTCTCTCCTACCGGTAAGGTGAACTTGTAGCGGATCAGCAATAAGGTACATGAGCTGCTGTATTGCCTGACACCCTTACACTGACCTTCAAAAGGGATAAAAAAAAAAAAAAAAGGAAGGAGAGAAGGAAGGAAAGGAGGATGGGAGGAAGGGAGGGAGGGAAAGGAAGGGGAGAGAAGGGAAGAGAAGTGTTGCTTTCTCACTTCCATTTTCAAATACCATGCAAATTTCTATTGTGGCCAATCTCAGTTGTAGCCATATAAGAAGGGGATTCTAGGAAATGTAGTTCCAGCTTGGCTAAATTGATACAGTCCAATGCCACCATAGTTCTAATCAGTAAACTTTGATTTCTTATAAGCTACATTTCCAAGAGACAAAATTAAGGGCAAGACTTGAAAATGAATATTATTTCAACTGTGATTTTCTCAAAGTATAAAATTCAATGAAAATGACAAACCTATGTGTTACAGGTCATTATATTTTTGTACACAAAAGCTTTCTCTCTTGTTTTTGTGTATCTATTGTAGGTTTTTGATGTGTGGTTACCTTGGGGTTCATATATGTTGACCTATAATTATATCTGTTTTAAACAGGTAGTCATTTAAGTTCAAACACATTCTATCAATAAAAGATCTGCATTTTTACTCCCCTTCCTCACATTTTGTGTTTTTGATGTTGTATTTTACATCTTCATGTTTATCCCTTTACTAATTACTGTAGTTATAGTGGATTTTATAATTTTTTTGTCTTTTATTCTTCATACTATCTTATTCAAGTGGTTGATCCTCAGCCTTTACTATATATTCACCTTTACTAGTGGGATTTTTTCCTTTCCCACTATATTCTCACTTCTTGTTATAGCCTTTTCTTTTCCACTTAGAGAAGAAGACTTTTTAACATTTTTTTTAGGGTAGGTGTAGTATTGATGAACTCTTTTCGTTTTTGCTTGTCTGAGAAGTTCTCTATCTCTCCTTCAATTCTAAATGATAACCTTACTGAGTAAAGTATCCCAGGTTGCAGGTTTTCCCTTTCAGCACTTTAAATGTGTCATGCCAGTCCCATCTGGCCTGCAAAGTTTTTGCAGAAAAATCAGCTGATAGCCTTATGGGGTGTTCCTTTGTATATGTTTCTTTGTTTTCTCTTGCTGCCTTTAGAATTCTCACTTTAACTTTTGCCATTTTAATTATGGTATGTCTTGGTGTGGTTCTTGTTTGGGACCCTCTGTTCTTCCTGTACTTGGATATCTGTTTCCTTCTTCAGATTTGGGAAGTTTTAAGCCTTAATTTCATAAAATACATTTTGACCCCTTTCTCTTCTCCTTCTGGGACCCATATAATGCAAATGTTGGTATGCCTGATGTTGTCCCAGAGCTTCCTTAAACTTTTCTCATTAAAAAAAATTTTTTTTGTTGCTCAGATTGGGTGATTTCCATTATTCTATCTTCAGGATCACTTGTGTGTTCTTCTGTATCACCTAGTCTGCTGTTAATTCCTTCTAGTGTGTTTTTTATTTCAGTTATTATATTCTTCAGTTCTGTTTCTTTTCTATATTTCTAATTCCTTGTTAAAATTCTCACTGTGTTCCTTTATCCTTTTCCCTGAGTCAGTTAGCATTCTTATTACTAATGCTTTGAATTCTTTGGTAAATTGGTAAATTGTTTATTTCTTTTTCCTTAGCTGTTTCCTCAGGGCTTTTCTCTTGCTCTTTCAATTGAAACAAATTCCTTTGTCTTCTTATTTTGCTTATCTTTGTCTCTTATGAAATTAGGTGAAACAGTTACCTACTGAGGTCTTGAAGGATGTCCTCGTATAGGAGCATCCCTGTACAGTCTGTTCCTGCCCAGTGGCTATGGTGGCAGAGCTGGATCTGATGTGAATACAACTCACGTCTGTCCTCAGAGTGCTGGCAGCTATCACTGTGGTAGGAGGCGGGGCTGGAGATGGAGGGGCTAAGGCCAGAGCCAGGTGAGGGCTTTTCCTCTGCTCAGTAGCTGTCACCACCCTATCAGGGGCGTGCTTGGGCCCCAGGTTGCTGGAGCAGAAGCCCAGAGGATCGGGTCTGAGCTGGCTCCATTCCCTTTAAGTATGTGCTCTCCCTTCTCCCAGCATCAGCAACCTCGCCCAGAGGGGAATAAATAGTGCTGGAGCAAGCGGGGCTGGTGTGGGTGCTCAGCATGGGTCTGGTGCAGGCTGTGGCGGTCTGCTTCTGATGTGCTGCCTGTGTAAGTGCCAGTAACGGCTGTCCCTGCCCTGCGCAGATGCCACTTTGGGTCTGAGCTGCCTGTGTCCCTCACAGTTGAGCTCTCCCCTTGGCCGAGACCCCTCACCCCAGTGTGGCGTTATGTTGTGAGGCAAGCAGGGCCAGAGCGGTCGCTCTGCTGAGGCTGGGGCACACGGCAGGGCAGCTGCAGGAAACTGACCAGCGACCAGTGGCGTTTCAGTCCTCCAGCTCTGCCCTGTTCTGGGAGTAAGCAAGTGTGTGTGCACTCCTCAGTAGCGGAGCCCAGGCTTCCCACAGGCACTCCAACCAGCCAAGTTGATTTGTCTTCCTGGTGTTGGACCCCAGGGCTGGGGTCCCCAGTATGTGGCTCGAACTGCTCACTCCTCAGGGAGGATCTCCACCCGTGTAATCTCCCTCCTCTTCTGAGTCCCCTCCCAGGGGCACAGGTCCCAAGCAGATCGTTTCTCTTCCCTTCCTACCCAATTCCATGTGGCTCTTTCTTACAGCTTTTGTTGTTCAGGATTCTTTCTGCCAGGCTCCAGTTAATTTTCAGTGAGAATTGTTCCACATGTAGATGTATTTTTGATATGTTCAGGGGAGAAGGAGAGTTCTGTGTCCTACTCTGCCATCTTGATCTCCTCTGAGAAATTCTCAGTAGAGACAAATTTGCTTGTAATTGTGTGCCATAAGACAAATGTCTCATCAAGATGCTAAAATATGTTCTTTCAGTAGATATGGGTGAGGTATTTGGGATTTTTGGTGATTAAACAACTTACAGGTTAAAACTACATTGTTTATTAATAACCCACTATCCTCTCAAATATGCACAGTTGCAGACTATTTAGAGGTAATACTTATTACATGAATAACAGCTGGTGTAGATTTTATGCTACAAGTTGATGATAGCACCAGTTTTGCATGTTACAAAATTTTAGGCCAGAGTTATATGGCAAGATGATTTTATGAAGGTTTGTTATGTTTAAATTTAATCCACCCACAACTGGATGAGACATATCTATAGAATTAGGAAAATGTACTGTTGATTAATATAAAACAAAGTGGAAAAACTGTAAAGGAATCAGAAGTTTGTGGAGTAGTAAGTATAACTGGAAAATGCAGTGGAGTTATTTAAAAATATCAGAAGCCACCAGTGTCAGTGTTGTTTGTCATATCAACAAGCTAAAGATGATATTTAGGTAAGAGAGTTTGGCATATTTAAAAAATATTTTTGGCATTCATAGTCAATTAAATTTGAAACTACATGACATATTTCAACAAATCAGATATATCTGAGATAATAAGAAAAAAATATTGTTACAGTGAGATTTATAAATAATGGTCAGAGCTATTTTTTTCTCAGCATTGTAACTTTTAATGACAATTTGAAAAAAGTAAAATTAGAGATATTATTACATTTCAGTTCTCTATTTGAAACTTTTAATTGTTACTTCCAAGAGATATATCTGAAAGATTAAGAGAAACATTTAAATAAAAGATGTACTTGATTTTCAAAGTCCTGAACAAATAATTGAGTTAAACTTAGTGTCTGAAGATATAAATGAAGTATTAGAGCATAGTTCTTTATTTACACTGAAGAATGATCACAGACTTTAATTTTACCATAAATTTCAGTTAGCTTGAAGAATTTTCTTGTTATTAGAACATACTGCTATTAATACCATTCACAGTGACCTGTTTGTGTAAATTAGGATTTTCAACCACGGCCTTCATTAAAAACAAAAGAAATAAGCTCAATAGTGAATCAGATCAGCATGTATCCCTATCTGTGTGTGTTCCACATTGGATTGAACGAATAAATAGGAAAGCATATCCATGATATTCAGTAAAATCACTCCAATATGCAATTTTTTGTTGTGTTGTATTTAAATATTAAGACGATTCTATTAGATGTTAACTTTGTTACATTCTTACTTTATCACATATAGTTAGTTATGTGTTTTGTTTTTGGTGAACTTTTGGGGTGTGTGTGTGTGTGTGTGTGTGTGTATGTGTGTGTGTGTGTGTATATTTTATCCATGTATACATTTTTTAAAGTAAATTGTGTTTCTTTTACCAGAGGGCAACAAATAAATCGGCAAAAAGCAATATAATGAGGGAAGAAAATAGAGGCATAAAAATGTATGGTGAGCTTATCGTGGCTAAATTAAGATTTGTGCAGAGACGGATGCAGTAGTGGAACAATGAAGAAAGGGAAATGGCCATGACTGAGGTCCGAAGTTGTATCAGGAGGATGTTCCACAATGAGAGTCTCCCAGTGCTACGGTGCACTCCTTGACTCCTTGTCTGGAACACAGCCAGGTCTGCTGTAGAGATAGCAAGCCCCCTGTGTTAAACAGAATTGGCAGTGAGTATATGGCTGTTTCTGTAGGAAATTGGAGAGTCTTACCATTCTGCCTTCTCTGTTTTTAAAAATTAAATCTGGTAAAATGGATGGAGAAGGAAGCACATACTACTTTTAATATTCTCTGTTCCACAGGGTGTGAGAAGTTCAAGAAGATCCAGAAAATCACTATAACACATTTTTTTTGCAGTAATGCTTGCTTATTATGCCAAGAGTTTATTTACCTAAAGTAAATGGGAAGGGTATTGGCTCAGGAGTCAGGATTAAGGATCAAGATCTTGCTCCATCTTTAACCATGCGATCTCTAACTCATTCAGTAATGGATTGGTAAGGTTAAGGCTAAAATAATGATAAGAGAAATAGAGATGGAGATGGAGATGGAGATAGAGATGAGAGAGACAGAGAGACAGAGAAAAGAGACAGAGGGATTGAAAAAGAGATACCTAAAGTACAGGACTTAAGTAACATAGGATAGGGATTTGTGTTTCTCTCATGTAACAGTACACACATGTAAATGTATGGTACAGGTAGGGAAGTAGCTCTGCTCCAGGAGATCCTCCAGGGGCAAGATCCTTCCATCTCATTGGTCCATTATCTCCTACGGTGCTGTCCTCCTCCAAAGATTGAATCCGGCACCACATCTGCCTTGCAGCCTGCAGAAAGAGAGAGGGTGTAAGAAGGATATGGACTTTAACGGTGTGATCTGGAGGTTGTACAGCTCAATTCCACTCACTACCTGGTGGCCAAAACTTACTCAAATGGAAATATAGTCTCTAGCCTGGGTGCCTTCTGCCTTGCTAAGCTTTGAGTGGTTCTATTAAAACTAAGGAGAATGAAGGAACATTCAGGAATGCTCAGTATGTGCCACTAGTAAGAAAATAAATACATACCCAATCAGGATCAGTGTCAGTTTCTTTACCTATGAAATGGGGATAAAATCTTATTTCAGAGTGTTATTCTGAGAAATATATAACACATATATTAGAAAAGTGCTTTATAACTGTAAAATACTAAGCTATTATTTTTTATTTCTACTAATTATTGATACTAGTATTCATAAGACATGTACACATAATAACCTATGTGCTTGTTTGTTCTTTTATATGGTAGTCCATCTTGCTTCTTATAGATTTCTTGATGGCAGAGTCTCAATTTAAGTTGCCATGTATGAGACCTTACTCAATGTTGTAGAAATAATAAAACTTTATGGGTTAATATTACTTATAGAAATATTGCAAGTTTAAAGTTCTTTGAGTACTTAAGTGCCTATGTAACCTGAGAAATAAGTGAATAAATTAACCTTGACTCCATGTGGAAAATCAACTCACTAAATCTGATTTGCCTATTCCTATTTGCCTTTGCCCGGTAGATTAATTGAACATTTAAAAGCCTTCATAAAATGTGTCAGTTAATTTCCTTTTAATTTTATTCGTTTCTTTGGGGATGTAGGAAAATAAAAATGTTTGGCTATGCAGTTTCCAAATATTCCCTTTTGGGGCATGCTTCATCATGTTTATTTCTATAAGAATATGCATTGAATGCACCCTATTAAAAATATTTTATTGGCCATTTGAACATACTATTATTTTAGAAGTGCCTCGTAGGTTCTTTTGCTTTTTTCCATTATTATCTCAGCCTTTTTATTGGTTCCAAAGACTGTTTTATATATTGTTTTTTTCCCCCAACCTTTGTTGAGGTATACTTGATAAATAAAAATTGTATATTCTTAAGATATACAATGTGATGTTTTAATATATGTATAGTTTGTGAAATGATTACCACAATCGAGCTAATTAACATATCCATCACCTCACATAGATACCCTTATTATTAGTTTTTTTTTTTTTTTTTTTGGTGTGTTGAGAACACTTAAGATCTATTCTCTTAGCAAATGTCAAGTATATAATACAGTATCGTTAACTATAGTCACCATGCTGCACGTTAGGATTTCCAGAATTTATTCATCCTGCATAACTGAAACTTTGTAGTCTTTGACCAACATCTTCCCATTTCCCCCAGCTTCTAGGCCCTGGCAACCACCATTCTACTGTCCATTTTTGTGAGTTTGACATTTTTAGATTTCACATATAAGTGAAATCATTCAGTATTTGTCTTCTGGCATCTGGCTTACTTCACCTAGTGTAATGTCCTCCAAGTTCATCTATGTTGTTGCAAATGACAGACTTTCCGTCCTTTTTATTTTTTAAGGCTGAATAATATTTCATTGTATACATCATATTTAAAAATATCCATTCACCCATCTGTGGACACTAGGTTGTTCATAGAGTTTGGCTATTGTGAGTCATGCTGCAATGAACATAAGAGTGCAAATATTTCTTTGAGATACTGATTTTATTTCCTTTGGATATTTGCCCAGAATTGGGATTGCTGGGTGATATGGTAGTTCTATTTTTAATTTTTTTGAGGAACTTTCATACTGTTTTTGATAATAGCTGTGCCAGTTTACATTCTTATGAACATTGCACGGAGGTTCCCTTTTCCCCACATCCTTGCTAACATTTATGTCTTGTCTTTGATAAACCATCTTAACAGGTTTGAGGGGATATCTCATTGTGGTTTTGATTTGCATATCTCTGATGATTAGTGATGCTGAGCGGCTTTTCATATACCTGTTGGACATTTTATATCTCCTTTAGAGAAATGTCTTTTCAGGTCCTTTGCCCATTTTTTAAATGGGTTATTTGTTTTTTTGCTATTGAGTTAAGTTCCTTATTTATTTTGTATATTAGCCCCATATCAAATGTATGCTTTACAAATATTTTCTTCCATTTCATAGTGTGTCTCTTCACTCTGTTGATTGTTTCCTTTGCTGTACAGAAACTTTTTTGTTTTATATAATCTCATACTTGTATTTTTGCTATTGTTTCCTGTGCTTTCTGGGTCATATCCAAAATATTCATTGGCCAGACTAATGTCTAGAAGCTTTTTCCGCTATGTTTTCCTCCAGTAGTTTTACAGTTTCAGGTCTTACATTTAAGTTTTTAATACATTTTGAGTTAATTTTTGTATTTGATGTGAGATAAGGGTCCAATTTCTTTATTCTGTATGTAGATATGCAATTTTTCCAACACAATTTGTTGAAGAGACTATCCTTTCCCTGTCGTGTGTTCTTGGCTTCCTTGTTGAAGATCAGTTAGTTGAGTGTCAATGCTTAGATTTATTTCTGCGCTCTCTATCTGTTCCATTTGTCTGTATGTCTGTTTTGATGCCAGAACCATACTGTTTCGATTACTGTAGCTTTGTAATATATTTTGAAACCAGGAAGTGTGATGCGTACAGTTTTGTTCTTTTTTACCAGGACTGCTTTAGCTATTCAAAGTCTTTTGTAGTTCCATACGAATATTAGTATTGCTTTTTCTAATTCTGTGAAAAATGCCATTGGAATTTTGACAGGGATTGCATTAAATCTGTAGTTTTGGGTCATATGGGCATTTTAATAATATTAATTCTTCTAATCCATGAACATAGGATATATTTTCATTTATTTGTGTCTTCTTCAATTCTTTCTTCAATTTCGTATAGTTTTCAGTGCACAGATCTTTCACCTCTTTGCTTGAATTTATTTGCAAGTATTTTATTATTTCTGGTGCTGTAGTAAATGGGATTGTTTACATTAATTTCTCTTTCTGATTGTTCATGTTGGTATATAGAAATGCTGTTGAATTTTGGATGTTGACTTTGTATCCTGTAAATTTACTGAATTTGTTTATTAGTTCTAACACTTTTTTGATGGAGTCTCTGTGGTTTTCTATGTATCATGTCATCTGCAAGCAGAGACAGTTTTACTTCTTTTCTAATTTAGATGCCTTTTACTTCTTTTTCTTGCCCAGTTGCTCTTGCTAGGACTTCCAGTACTATGTTGACTAGGAGTGGTGAGAGTGGGCACCATTGTCTTGTTCCTGATCTTAGAGGAAAACTTTTCAATTTTTCACCATTAAGTGTGATAGTAGCTGTGGGCTTGTCATATATGGCCTTTATGATGTTGGAGTACATTCCTTCTATATCCATTTTTGGGAAGTTTTTATAATGAAAGGATGCTGCTTTTTGTCAAATGCTCTGTTTGCATTTATTAAGATGATGATATGATTTTTACCCTTCATTCTCTTAATGTGGTACATTACATTTACTGATTTGCATATGTTGAACTATCCTTGTATCCCAGGGATAAATCCTATTTGATTATGGTGTATGATCCTTTTAATATGTTTTTGAATTTGGTTTGCTAGTGTTTTGTTGAGAACTTTTGCGTCTATGTTCATTCGGGATATTGGCCTGTAATTTTTTCTTTTTTCCTTGCAGTGCCCTTGTCTGGTTTTGGTATCAGTGTTATGCTGGTTGTGTAAAATGAGTTTGGAAATGTTCTCTCCTTTTCAGTTTTTTGGAAGAATTTGAGAAAGATTGGCATTCATTCTTCTTTAAGTGTTTGGTGGAATTCACCAATGAAGTCACCTGAGCCTGGGCTTTTCTTTGTTAGAAAGGTTTTTGATTCCTGAGTCAGTCTCCTTCTACTGGTCTCTTCAGATTTTCTATTTCTTCTTGAAATAGAAGTCTGAGTGGGTTGTATGTTCCTAGGAATTTCTATGTTATCCAATTTGTTGGCATATGGTTGTTCATAGTAGTCTGTAATGATTGTTTGTATTTGGCTTCTGTCATTATATAGTGACCTTTTGACTTGAAGTCTGTTTAGTCTGATGTAAGCATAGCCAGCTCTGCTCCTTTTTGGTTACCATTTACATGGACTATCTTTTTCCATCCCTTCACTTTTATCCTATGTGTATCCTTAAACCTAATGTGAGTCTCTTATAGGCAGTATATTTTGGGGGTTTTGTTGTTGTTTTTTTAAAATCTATTCAGTCACTATGTGTTTTGATTGGAGAATTTAATCCATTTACATTTAAAGTAATTATTGATAGGTAAGGACTTACTATTGTCACTTTATTTTCTGCTTTTAAATTCTTTTATTCCTTTCTTCTTCTCTTGTTGTCTTCCTTTGTGATTTGATGATTTTTTTTTTTTTTTGGTAGTTGTATGGTTTGATTCCTTTCTCTTTATCTTTTGTGAATCTACTAGAAGTTTTTGCTTTGTGGATATCATGATATTTATATAAAGCATCTTATAGGTATAATAATCAAGTGTAAGCTGACAACAATTTAACTTCAACTGTATACAAAAACTCTACATTTTTACTTCTCCCCCTCCCACATTTTATGTTACTGATATCACAATTTATATCTACTTACAGCATCCAGGTGCAGAATTCTACAGAGAGCTGCCATTTCTGCTAACCACCTCATGTATTCCACTAAGGGGCCTACCCACAAACTTTGTAGATGTAATGACTATAGCTAGAGCTTTTAAATTTATTTAGCATGCCTAGGCTCTTGACACTTTCAAAATAAGATGACAGCATCAAGAAGGAATATAGATAGCATATGCAGTAGGCTTTAGCTCCCTTCTATCTCATCAGCCATGTTGATCCTCTCAGCATTCTGGTTGGGGCATGAAAGGAGTGGGCTTCTTGGGCAGTGTTCCTTACAGCTGTGGAAGCTGGGCATTTACTATGCTCTCACTTTCTTTGTGGGAGAAATTGTGGGCTGAGAGGCCTCTCTTGGCACTGAGCTGCACCACCTTGGAAGAGGGCTGCTATGGATAAAGTGAAACTGTTTTTCTTATCCTCTTCGATGCATCTATTTTCAGACTTTTTTTGCTCCAGTGGGGTTCTGGGAACTTACCACTGGACTTCCAAGCTCTAACAAAGGTATTCTGATCCCTAAGTGTTTGTTAAAATCAGTGTTTCTCTGGGTGGGGAAAGAAGGCTGAAAAAATCCTATTCTACGATCTTGTTGATGTCACTCTCTATTTTGCTAATAAAATCTTATAGCTGCCTACTAACTGACATTGAAGATCACGTTTGTGGTGATGGAAAAATTTCCATGATAATAATTACCCACTGAATACTTCCTATATGCCAGGCACTCTGCTAAGCATGATCTAAGCATTATTATTAAGTGTTGGAACCCATGTTCTTAAGTACAGTGATATATAATGATGAATAAGGTGTGCAGAGATGATTTTTTTCTGTAACTAGGACATTGAATTCCATTCAGGGTCAATAGCCAAATAATAATTCATTTCATGCTTACTGTGGACCCCCTTAGAAAAATCCACACTGTAACAGCTATTGTGAAAGATGAAGTAGAACTGTTCAATTCCATTCATAAAACTATTGGATATTTTTTCTGAAACAAGTTTTTGAGTAAGTTTAACTCTTGGGTTTCAGGTGAAAATATAATAATGAGATGGGTCCTTTCTGTGCTTCAAGGGGGAGAGTAGAGACAAGAAGCAAGTTTATGCCCTCTTCTGGTAAAAGATCTCGTATAAATTAGGAATAATAAAATTTCTGTTAAGATAAACTTTCTTCTAAATAGCTTTGATAATTGCTTTTTCAACATGTTAAATGATTTTAAGCTTTGTAGTTTATTGAAAGGAGTGATCATCTTTTAATGGCTGGTTGTGATTATCAAGTTTGAAAAACAGTATAATCAATGGGCAACATTATGATATGTACGCAAGTGAAGGGCTTTTGTCTCATTTGCAATTTGCAGCAGAAATTGATGAAGAAAATTTTGCAGCTCTTTTATGAAATGGAAATAAATAGCATTACAAATGATATACATAAAGGGCTGACTCATTGCAATAATGAAGCTCTGACTCTAGAAATTTGTTATTCAAAGTATACAATGTGACTTCAGGAAAAAAAAATTGGCAAGTGGTAATACGTCAGATTTTCCAACTTTAGGTTGGATTTTGAACTAGATTAGGCATGGGAAGGGAAGTCTGATGTTACGCTTTTTCATTGACATCATTGCCTTCAGGAGTGTGGTAGGTTTACTGATGGTGTAAGGGGCAAAGATGAGCTTGTAACACCAGTAATGATAATCTCTTCTTTTGGTGAACTCTGCAACCACTACCTGTACTCACAGGAATCGGAGATGCCATATTAGATGAGAGTGCCTAAGATTGCCACATAGCTAGTAGAGAAATTAAAACAACGAAAGTAAAGAATGGTTGGACTAGCAAAGGTGCGGTGAAATCTTAATGTTTAAATTTGTGCTTTCTCTTCCTTTTCTGGCTGTTTTCTTTACTTTTTAATTTATTTAGCATGCCTGTGCTCTTGATACTTTTTTAAAAAGATGACAGCATCAAGAAGAGTTGGTATGTGGTAAAATCTTATCTTCAAATAATATAGGAGTGTGTGTGTGTATGTGTGTGTATTTTTTAACTATTATGAGAGTAATAGTTGGAAATGGCAAGGGGAAATAAGAAGGATACCTAGCCCACTTCTAGGTCCTGTGGCATGTGGAATTATGAGAGAAAAACACCTGCTTTACCTCAGGACTTAAAAAGAAACAGTGTCATTAGGGAATAGTCAGGATTCCTTTAGACCAAAAAGGGGAAAATATAGTAAGAAAAAGGCTGAAGGCATAGGATATATATATTGAAAGCTCATATTGTCAGATGGCCTTTGAAAAAAAGTAAGCTAATTTACTCGGTCATCAACAGAGTGGAGAGATTCTGCTTCCCTATTCTCTCACTCGCCATGGATATTCTTATCTTTTTAGTCTTTTCCAGTTTGATAGATGAAACCTACTAGTTTGCTGTCTTAAATTTTATTAATTTTATTGGTGAAATTAATTGCTCTTTTAAGTGGCTATAGACATTTTACATTTTTAATATGAGTCAAATAATTATCTTTGTAATACTAGTTTAAACAAAGTAAAATTATTGAATTTGCTCACCGTTCTCCCCCATTGTGTGTGTGTGTTTTTTTTTAAGGTTTTTTTTTTTTTTTTAAACTTTGGGTTTATTTATTTATTTATTTATGGCTGTGTTGGGTCTTCGTTTCTGTGCGAGGGCTTTCTCTATTTGCGGCAAGTGGGGGCCACTCTTCATCGCGGTGCGCGGGCCTCTCATTATCGTGGTCTCTCTTGTTGCGGAGCACAGGCTCCAGACGCGCAGGCTCAGTAGTTGTGGCTCACGGGCCTAGTTGCTCCGCAGCATGTGGGATCTTCCCAGACCAGGGCTCGAACCCGTGTCCCCTGCATTGGCAGGCAGATTCTCAACCACTGCGCCACCAGGGAAGCCCCCCCACCCCATTGTGTTTTTAAAGTTAAGGTGTCCATTGCTTTATTTTCCTATTTGTATTAAATTATAAGCTCCTTAAAAAGATGTCTTATGAAGTTATATGAATTATGTTATTGAAGTCTTTAATAGTGTATCATTCAGCCCAAACACTTAACATTTTTGTTAAATGAAAAAATAAGTGAAGATCTGAGGTTAAATCTGGACAAAAGTCATTGAAGGTAAACAGATATTTAGTGACATGTGCTGCATATTTTGCTTTGTTAAACTGGTTTCCTTTAAAGGTTTATTGCATTAATCTCTGCTTTACCATATCCAGAAACAAGTCTCATGGATTTATAGCCTTTTTCACTGAAGTGAGATCAATTTTTGTTTTATTGAGGATACTTTTGTTCTTTAGGGCAATAATATTCATTTTTAACAAAGCACTTTATTTCAACTTGAAACTTCGTACCATAAAGGACCCAGGCCCCTTCCCCCTGCCACACCCACCCACTGTATTTTTTAGGTTAGCGATTTGTGTGAATAGGCTCTGAGAGTGAATCAATGTTTTCATCAGGCTGGAATTCATGAGGCAGACTGAGAAAAATAAAGATCAATGACAGCTTTATTTGGCAGCCTGTGGGAAGGTTCATAATTCTCATCAGTGATGTTCACACTAAAATGGTTTATGTGTCTAATGAAATGGACCCTTGTCTTCTACCCATTCTAATTCCCTTTAAAATTACCTATTACCTGATGTTTCATTGCAACATCCTAAGATTTTTCTTGTTAGTTTTTCTTTCATTATTTTTTCCTTAAAAGTCTCTATTCTGTTATCTCTTGATGTGACATTTAAATCTCACTTAACATGTATTGTTGAGGTTGAGTCAAATAAGGAAATATAGTAGGAGAAAGAAAAAATCCACATATTCCAAAAGGTCATAATAAACTATTCTTTACTGATATTCAACTAGATGCCGTAGCATAACTTCGATTGCTCGTTGCTTCAGAAACGTGTTTATATTTCTTGACATAGCATTGCCCTTTCCTTTGGTACTCCCTGGGAAATGTCTTCAAGTAGTAAAAGGATTTGAAAGTCATTTAGGTTCTCCCAAATTATTTCTCTTCTCATTACGTGTTAGGAATAAAAATTGTATATATTTACAAATAAAATATATCCAAATGTTCCAGTACCCTCATCATCAATTTTGTCATTAATTAATTCATTTAACAAAAAATGACTGACATATATACTATGTGTCAAATAATACATAGATGCAAATATGTAGATATTGGCCTGCACAGAGTGTCTGGCACCTAGTTGGGAAGGAGAGAGTTCAACGTAAATGCTATGAAGGAGATAAGCTTGGAATGCTCTGGGAATGCTTGGGAAAATCATTCAGTGTCTATAGGATGTGTGGCTTCAGAAGAGCATCCTGGAAGAGACTGTGTGATTTGAGTCTTGAAGTTACAAGGAGGAGTTAATCAGGAGAATGGGATGGGACTGGAGATGGTGGATGTTGGAAGAGGAAAAAATTTCAAGAGAAAAGAACAAGCTGTGGGAAAGAAAGCAGATTGCTTTTACAAAAGGAATTTGGCAAGATTAGATCACAGCATTGAAGGATGACTGTGAGGAAAATGATTTGTAAGAGACAGTAAAAGCTAAGTCATGGAAGATCTTCTATGTTATGCTGAGGAGTACGGCACTTAAGGTCAAAAAATAGGGGAGTGACATGAGCAATTTACATTTTATTAAGATGGCTTTGTAATGGAAGAATTTATATAAAGACTAAGATAAATACATTTAATTATTTGAACATAGAAGACTGCAGGTCCAAAATAAAAAAGATTAAAATTAAGAAGCAAGCTAAACTGGGACAACTATTTATAATAAATGTGACAAAGGTTAATTGTTTTAGTATTTAAAGAGTTCGTTCAAATTGGGAACAACAGCACTAAGAAGATACTGGTAGATAAAACAGTGTGACACTAATAGACAATTAGGAAATAAAATAGGCTAACAAATTTATCAGTATGCAAATTAAAACAACAGGGAGGTCTCATTTTTTCTTGTCAAATTAAGATATTTTTGAAAAAAATGACAATCAGACTACCCAATGCTGACAAAAATATGGAGTGAAAGGAGTTTTCATGCTCTGATGGTGGGAGCATAAATTAATATAATCTTTGTGGATACAATTGTATTTTGAGTTTGCAAATTGCTCACATTTAGTGACCCAGGAATCCCTCATCTTGGGATTTTACCTGAGGAAGTAATCTGAAGTACAGAATGAGATGGTCTTACTTGATGCTTAAATGAGATAATTCATTCAAAACACTGGTATATGAGCACAAAGTGAATGTTATTATTATCATTATTATTATTGGCACAAATATGGGCCATAAAATTGTTCAAAAGTCACTTCCAGTAACAGTTATTTAGAATATTGTGGTACAGAGAATAACAAAATTTTAATTTTTTTCACTACATTGTACTATTTTAAAACAGGTCTCAGGAAGTCATTTGACAATCAAGACAAAAAAAAAATATACCCGTCTTGAGACATCTTTGTATCCAGAAGGATCCTTTTAGATGATCATAAGTAATGTTGCACTTGACCATTAGTGAACAATGATACAAGTTTGAAGAGAAACTTGAAATTAAAAAAAAAAATTCAGGATAGCATTTAACCAGAGAAAGGAGAATGGTACAGCAGACTCTCGAACAAATACGTGCTGTTATCTGAAATTATCTCAAAGTGGGAGAATTAAGGTAAGACTTGAGGCAATTTTTCTTATGGCCAGGAGGTTGTAACCTAGCTGGAAGCAGGAAAGTAGAAAGCAAAATTATAAGTGAGTGATGGAAAATGGCTTAAATTATACTTTTGGAAACTGCATGTAGTCCAAGATTTGGGACAAGTCTATTTTTTTTTATTTTTTATTTTTCTATTTGAAATAACTTTCTTAGGCTTGGAACTGCATAATGAATCAGACTAACTCAAACCACCCAGCAACTAGCAATTGGCATTTAGTAAAATATACACAGTTGCAAGTTTCAATGTTCAAGACTAATTTTTCTTTTGAAATGCATTTGTCCTAAAGAACTGTGATGTGCACAGCATGTTACATCCGATAAAGTGGAAGAGAGAAATTGAACTATTAGATTGGCTCCCACCTATGCACTTACCAGAAAAGCACACACCTGCCTCATTTGTTAGAACTTAATTGCTGCCACCATGGTGTTATTTTGAACTTGAAATGCACCCAGGATGGAGTGGGGGAGCGGGGAGGGGAAAAATTGTTGCTCTTCTGAGTCCTCTCCATCCCATCCCCCCTTTTCCCTTATCCTCCTTCCCTCTCTCCCTCCTTCCCTTCCTCCTCTCCTACCTTCAAAATTTCAACTTAGATTCCTGACTTAGCTGACCTGACTCTGAGTTAGTCTTTGCTTAGGAAGAGTTTGAGAGCCTAGGATGCTTATGGGTACCCCCAAGGATGTATGACATATATCTTGATGCTGTGCATCATTATTCTTGTGAAGTGAGCATAAGCTTTAGAGTGAGATGGTTCTAGTTGATTCCCAGTTCTACTGCTTATTAACTGTGTGGTATTCTACAAGTCACTGAATTTCACTGAGCTTCAGTTTTCTTAATTGCAAGTTGGATTCCATAAGACCCAGTTTGCAAGGCTGTGGTAAAGCTTTTGACATACAATAAATGTTTAATATTTGGTGCCAAATATAATTATAACCCCAAACAAATAAACAAAAATATCTTGGATTTTATTAGAGAAGATTTGATGGATGCATAGATTAAAAAATGATTATCAACCTTTCTTGTCACCATGGTAGATGGCTCAGATAACAGTCACAGAAACTCACTCCTAAGGTGTAAACATAATTTTGGTATCAGGGTGATGGTGGCCTCATAGAATGAGTTTGGGAGTGTTCCTTCCTCTGCAATTTTTTGGAAGAGTTTGAGAAGGATGGGTGTTAGCTCTTCTCTAAATGTTTGATAGAATTCACCTGTGAAGCCATCTGGTCCTGGACTTTTGTTTGTTGGAAGATTTTTAATCACAGTTTCAATTTCATTACTTGTGATTGGTCTGTTCATATTTTCTATTTCTTCCTGGTTCAGTCTTGGAAGGTTATACCTTTCTAAGAATTTGTCCATTTCTTCCAGGTTGTCCATTTTATTGGCATAAAGTTGCTTGTAGTAGTCTCTTAGGATGCTTTGTATTTCTGCAGTGTCTGTTGTAACTTCTCCTTTTTCATTTCTGATTTTATTGATTTGAGTCCTCTCCCTCTTTTTCTTGATGAGTCTGGCTAATGGTTTATCAATTTTGTTTATCTTCTCAAAGAACCAACTTTTAGTTTTATTGATCTTTGCTATTGTTTTCTTTGTTTCTATTTCATTTATTTCTGCTCTGATCTTTATGATTTCTTTCCTTCTGCTAACTTTGGGTTTTGTTTGTTCTTCTTTCTCTAGTTTCTTTAAGTGTAAGGTTAGATTGTTTACTTGAGCTTTTTCTTGTTTCTTTAGGTAGGCTTGTATAGCTATAAACTTCCCTCTTAGAACTGCTTTTGCTGCATCCCATAGGTTTTGGGTCGTCGTGTTTTCATTGTCATTTGTCTCTAGGTATTTTTTGATTTCCTCTTTGATTTCTTCAGTGATCTCTTGGTTATTTAGTAACGTATTGTTTAGCCTCCATGTGTTTGTCCTTTTTACGTTTTTTTCCCTGTAATTCATTTCTAATCTCATAGCGTTGTGGTCAGAAAAGATGCTTGATATGATTTCAATTTTCTTAAATTTACTGAGGCTTGATTTGTGACCCAAGATGTGATCTATCTTGGAGAATGTTCCGTGCGCACTTGAGAAGAACGTGTAATCTGCTGTTTTTGGATGGAATGTCCGATATATATCAATTAAATCTATCTGGTCTATTGTGTCATTTAAAGCTTCTGTTTCCTTATTTATTTTCATTTTGGATGATCTGTCCATTGGTGTAAATGAGGTGTTAAAGTCCCCCACTATTATTGTGTTACTGTCGATTTCCTCTTTTATAGCTGTTAGCAGTTGCCTTATGTATTGAGGTGCTCCTATGTTGGGTGCATATATATTTATAATTGTTATATCTTCTTCTTGGATTGATCCCTGGATCATTATGTAGTGTCCTTCCTTGTCTCTTGTAACATTCTTTAATTTAAAGTCTATTTTATCTGATATGAGTATAGCTACTCCAGCTTTCTTTTGATTTCCATTTGCATGGAATATCTTTTTCCATCCCATCACTTTCAGTCTGTATGTGTCCCTAGGTCTAAAGTGGGTCTCTTGTAGACAGCATATATATGGGTCTTGTTTTTGTATCCATTCAGCCAGTCTATGTCTTTTGGTTGGGGCATTTAATCCATTCACGTTTAAGGTAATTATCGATATGTATGTTCCTATGACCATTTTCTTAATTGTTTTGGGTTTGTTTTTGTAGGTCCTTTTCTTCTCTTGTGTTTCCCACTTAGAGAAGTTCCTTTAGCATTTGTTGTAGAGCTGGTTTGGTGGTGCTGAATTCTCTTAGCTTTTGCTTGTCTGTAAAGCTTTTGATTTCTCCATCAAATCTAAATGAGATCCTTGCCGGGTAGAGTAATCTTGGTTGTAGGTTCTTCCCTTTCATCACTTTAAGTATATCATGCCACTCCCTTCTGGCTTGCAGAGTTTCTGCTGAGAAATCAGCTGTTAACCTTATGGGAGTTCCCTTGTATGTTATTTGTCGTTTTTCCCTTGCTGCTTTCAATAATTTTTCTTTGTCTTTAATTTTTGCCACTTTGATTACTATGTGTCTCGGCGTGTTTCTCCTTGGGTTTATCCTGTATGGGACTCTCTGCGCTTCCTGGACTTGGGTGGCTATTTCCTTTCCCATGTTAGGGAAGTTTTCGACTATAATCTCTTCAAATATTTTCTCTGGTCCTTTCTCTCTCTCTTCTCCTTCTGGGACCCCTATAATGCGAATGTTGTTGCGTTTAATGTTGTCCCAGAGGTCTCTTAGGCTGTCTTCATTTCTTTTCATTCTTTTTTCTTTAGTCTGTTCCGCAGCAGTGAATTCCATCATTCTGTCTTCCAGGTCACTTATCCGTTCTTCTGCCTCAGTTATTCTGCTATTGATTCCTTCTAGTGTAGTTTTCATTTCAGTTATTGTATTGGTCATCTCTGTTTGTTTGTTCTTTAATTCTTCTAGGTCTTTGTTAATCATTTCTTGCATCTTCTCAATCTTTGCCTCCATTCTTATTCCAAGGTCCTGGATCATCTTCACTATCATTATTCTGAATTCTTTTTCTGGAAGGTTGCCTATCTCCACTTCATTTAGTTGTTTTTCTGGGGTTTTTTCTTGTTCCTTCATCTGGTACATAGCCCTCTGCCTTTTCATCTTCTCTATCTTTCTGTAACTGTGGTTTTTGGTCCACAGGCTGCAGGATTATAGTTTTTCTTGCTTCTGTTGTCTGCCCTCTGGTGGTTGAGGCTATCTAAGAGGCTTGATGGGAGGCTCTGGTGGTGGGTAGAGCTGACTGTTGCTGTGGCGGTCAGAGCTCAGTAAAACCTTAATCCACTTGACTGTTGATGGGTGGGGCTGGGTTCCCTCCCTGTTGCTGTGGCGGTCAGAGCTCAGTAAAACCTTAATCCACTTGACTGTTGATGGGTGGGGCTGGGTTCCCTCCCTGTTGGCTGTTTTGCCTGAGGCAACCCAACACTGGAGCCTACCCGTGCTCTTTGGTGGGGTTAATGGCAGACTCTGGGAGGGCTCACGCCAAGGAGAACTTCCCAGAACCTCTGCTGCCAGTGTCCTTATCCCCACGGTGAAACAGAGCCACCACTCGCCTCTGCAGGAGACCCCCCAACACCAGCAGGTAGGTCTGGTTCAGTCTCCCCCAGGCTCACTGCTCCTTCCCCTGGGTCCTGATGCACACATTACTTTGTGTGTGCCCTCCAAGAGTGGGGTCTCTCTTTCCCCCAGTCCCGTCAAAGTCCTGCAATCCAATTCCCACTAGGCTTCAAAGTCTGATTCTCTAGGAATTCCTCCTCCCGTTGCCTGACCCCCAGGTTGGGAAGCCTGACGTGGGGCTCAGAACCTTTACTCCAGTGGGTGGACTTCTGTGGTATAAGTGTTCGCCAGGCTGTGAGTCACCCACCCAGCAGTTACAGGGTTTGATTTTACTCTGCTTGCGCCCCTCCTACCGTCTCACTGTGGCTTCTCCTCTGTCCTTGGACGTGGGGTATCCTCCTTGGTGAAGTCCAGGGTCTTCCTGTCAATGATGGTCCAGCAGTCAGTTGTGATTCTGGTGCTCTCGCAAGAGGGAGTGCGGGAGTATGATTCTGACATCAATTCCCTTGTGAGTTTCTTCCCCACACCAAACAACTTCTCCACACCAGCCAGGTGTCCTACAATTCAACTCGATTCTGACAAGACTAGATCACCAGTTTGTTATAAAAGGATATAACTCAGGAAGAGCCAGGTGCACGAGATGCCTGGGGCGAGGCGTGGGGAAAGTACGAGGAGCTCCAGGCTCCCTCCGAATGAGCCCCTCTCCCCGATTCTCCACGGGTTCACCAGCCAGGAAGCCCTCCGAACCTTTTTGTAAACATAATTTTGGAAATTCCTACCTCTAAGTGTATACCATCCTTTTATCTTCCATTTAGGAAAGCATATCATAGAAAATTATAGTTTCAATATTCCAGAAATAACCTTGAATGTGACCCAACTTATTTTTAAGAGTCCATAAATTTTTTGTCATTAAAATTGTACACTGTTATTAAAATTATTTAAGACAACCATACAACTGACCATTGGTGAATCACTAACCTGTTGAAAGAAACCTAGTGGTTGAGAAGTACTTGACTTGAAGATGTCTTCAGATCCCTACTTGTAGCCTTATTCCATAAAACATCATCCTGACTGCCTCTGATTGAAGAGAAGAGCAGCAAAAATTTTGAGATGTAGATTTTTTAAGGACTAGCTAAAGGCAGAGAGGGAGCTTTTATAGTTCAAAGAAAACAGATAAGAAGGTGACGGGAGTAGTAAGATTAAAGACCTAGAAGTTACTTTTAAGGTGCCGATTATTTCAGCTTTCTATCACCAGATTATTTACAAGAGAAAGAAAGGGAGAATGAGATAAAGAGGCAGCAGAAGACTTACTCATATTAAGTATGTTTAAATTTTAAAAGTCAGTAAGAATAGAAATTCTGAAAACTTCCTTATAATTTTGTTTACTTTTACCACCAGATGTGAAAAGAAAACAAAAAAGCAATGCCACTTTTACTACAAATTAATTTCATCTTTGTCCTTATAGATAGATAACAGCAGATGTTTACGGCTTATGCTGTTACAATAAACTAAAAGACTGTGTCTAGGACACGTCCCTACATCTCCTTTGTCTTATTTTCTCATCTGCTACTTGAAGGGATGAATCGTTGATATAAGGTAGCTTGCTGTAATATTCAATGTTTCTATGAATATAAATGATCAGAAGGACTTCCTGCAGCTACACAACCATCTAATCGCAAATAAGAATCTACAATTTCCTAGAAAGACGCAGAGAATCAGTGTGTTTGAATGAAGGAGCAGTGGACTGGCTCCATCATCAACTCATTTGGGGTGAGTCACTTAAACTCTCAGTAATTAGACCTTCCTTGTCTAGAGAACAGGGTGTTCATGAAAGTTGAAAGATGAAACATGTGAAAACACTTTTCAAATCAGGAAACTGTAGAATTGTAATCGGATTAGGAGAAATAGAACAATGCAATAATTACAAATCTCAAGAATTAAATAAACAAGGATGGCAACAACAGAATTTTTACCTGTCATCTAATTTTAACTTGAAACGAGCAATAAACGCTTCTTTATTAATAAGCAGTATATCATTACCTTCAGGCTTATTGCTCCCTTATATAACTAGGAGGTTGCTGCAAGCATTTAATATGGAAAAACGGAAAACAATTCTGCCAGTGAGAATTTTTTCCATTAGAATATTCAGTTATGATGCAAATAAAGTTTTCAAAGTTATTCATTTGTTAGTTACACATAGGACTATTATATTCCATGTTCATATGAAACATACTACTGACATTATCTGTAAAGGTCGGTACTAAGATAGTGTCCCCCGCCATGTCCCCCCCACCCCGTTCTTTCCTCCCTTCGTTTCCTTCCTCCCTCCCTTCCTTCCTTTCTTCCTTCCCCTCTTCCCACCTCCTCCCTCTCTCCTTTCCTCCTCTTCCTCCTCCTCCTCTTCACTTTCTGTTCCCATCTAACCCCCACCCCCCTACCCTTCCCACCACCCACTCCTGTTTCTTAAAGTTAGACATCACAGAACGATCTTTCATTGTCTGTTTTCTTTTCTCTCCATAATCTCTCTCTCGGCAGATAATCTTATCTAATGGTATGACTTTTACAATCAATGTGCAGGAAATTTCCACTTCTATATGCCCAATTCTAGCCTCTCTTCCAAGCTCCAGTACCATCTTTCCAATTACCTGTTTGTTGTATCTAACGATATTGAGTACTACCTTAAACTCACAGTGGATCTGTTATTTCCTCACAAACCTGCTCTTTCCTTTCGGATCCTTATTTCTGTTAGTGGTTACTAACCTCCCTACACATAGGCTCCAAACCTTGGTATCATCTTTGAGTCCTTCCTCTCTCTTGCTCAAATTTTTAATATCTATTTGTTCTTCACCATTTCCAGGATCATTATAGAGTTTACTTTATTTCTTACCTGTATTATTAGGATACTTCTTAGCTGGTTTCTCTATCCCCGCACTCTCCTCTAATTCACCTTATATGTTATTGCCAGATAAACCCTAGAGTCTAGAATCATAGAGCCCCAAATTAGAAACAGACCTTAAAGTGATTGGTCCAATCAACTGGATACTCTTTAGTTCTCTCTAAACCCCAAGCTAACTCTACGCTTAGATAACTCTACTGCTTGCCTTAGTCAGTCTTTAAAAATAACCTAGCTACTTTGAAGTTTTTTTCTCTCCCTCTCCTCCTCCTCCTCCTTTTCTTTGTCTTCCTCCTCCTCCTCTTCTTCTTTCTCCTCCACCTTCTTCATTTGAGCTGAAATCCTTCTCCCATTTTTGCCTTAAGTCTGTCCCCTGAAGCCATACAGAATGTCTAATCCCTCTACCGTAAGTCTGGATTTCAAGATTCATAGGTAGTTATTCTGTGTCAAAGTATAAAAGCTCTCCATTGGGTTAGGGTTTAGAAGCTGTCAGGAGCACTGTTATTTTTAATCATGCTTGTTGCAAACTTCTGCAGAAAGAAGATAGGCAAATGTGACAGCCATCTCGGAACCCAAAGCTGTCCTGCCTGTTTAAATTCTTTTTTGGAGGAAAAGGAAGAACTTTAAGGCCAGGAACTTTAAAAACATGCATTATGAATTCATATATGTCTGATGTGATTAAAAAGTATAATTGGAGAAAGATTTATCTCCTATATTAGTCATGCTTTATTATATGTCATAATTAATTAAAACATGTTCCACAATTCTTAAAAAATACAAGTTTAGGTTTTAGATACCCATTAAAATATCTTAATCACAAGAGAATCTTAATCTTTACACTAAGTGGCAGACAAATACAGCAGAGAAATTTGTCATTTAATACAGAGCACAGACCATATCCAAATTTAATTTCATTTTAGACTTCAGTGTAAGCTGATTAATTAACAAATATGTGCTTCATATAGCTCCCTAGGTCATAAGTGTCCTGGATCTCATGTTTCTTTTTATAAGCAGAAAGGAAAAGAATTATAATATAGAAACTGAATAAATAAAATAACCTTTATATCCAAATGATTTACTTTTCATAGTTTTCCTCTAATCAAGGCTAACTATGTTCTTAAGTGGAGAATTCAATTTCTGATTTTATATTTCTTTTTTTTTCTAGATGGAACAGTCTTCATTCCTTCAACCATCATTCCTGTTATATAGTTTCAAGATCCTTTATTGCGCTGATTATTTTCCTCAGAAAAAAGACTCTTTTTGTTTGTAACCATTTTAGCAGATGCTGCTGGTACCCCACCAGATTCCTTAGGCACTTATAGTTCCCATTCATAACAGGTGTCCTAAGGCAAGCACCTGCAATTCCCAGATACGGGCTTTCTCTGTCTAGTACTTCCTAAGTCTCCTCCAATATCATCTACTTGACTCAAATCCTAGTCTTATGGTTTGCTTCTGGGGAAACTTAACCCGGATCACCCCTTTATTGCCGCACTGCGTGGCATGCGGGATCTTAGTTCCCTGACCAGGGATCCAACCATGCCCCCTGTAGTGGAAGCATGGAGTCTTAACCACTGGATCGCCAGGGAAGTCCCCAGATCACCACTCTTAAAATATCCTACTGTGTACTTTACACTCAAGCATAGAGTGTTTTCTTTACTTGAATCTCGAGAGGCAGGCAATATTAAGATATCAAAGAGTTTTGGGTAAGCCATGTTAAGAGTTTTTTTTTTTTTTTTTAACTTGACTGTAAAGACAAGGCAAAATTATTTAAGGGTTTTCCAGCAATGGAATGGTAAGAGCAGATGTGCTTTGTGGAGGCTGATTTGAGAAAGGCAAGACTTGGGGTGGATATCGACTTAGGAGTGTGCTCCTGCGGTCTAGGAAAGAAATGGTGGCTGATTCTGATGATAGAAGCACTTAATAACTACAGAGCAAAGGGTGTGGTTTTGAGAGACATTTATGGAATAGAATTAACAAAACTTGGTTACTGGTATTAACTAGGTGTTGAAGGTGAGGGAGTAACTGGATAAATGTTGGTGCCATTTTTCTTCTTAAGGAAAGAGAAAGTTTGGGAAATGGGGAGAGAAGCTCTTGTTTTTAACATGCTGTATTTGAGATCTATGTGTGAGCCTGGAAAATCCTATGCTGTTTTAGAGAGAACGTAAATAAAACATGTTTATGAAGCTGATATGTAACTTTCATTTTATTTGTTCCAAAGTGTCTTCCACTTTCTCTCTATAGCATCTGTCATCTGTATCATTTTTACATTAGCAGTGTTTGATATTTTCCTGTTACTAAAACTTACATCATGATGTAACTATTTGGACTAATTTCCATTTGCATATCAGTTTATACCTCTTCGGTCCCCAGAGACTAGGTAGAGCATCAACAAATGTGAAGCTTGTATCTGTAAGACTTTTTTTTTTTTCATTTTCAATGACTTTATTGAGAACATTTTGCAAATTAGATTTTACAATTTAACATTTTACAATTAGAAATTTTATCTGCTACTACATAAGTTGCAAACTTTTCAAAACACTACAGAAAGTCCTTTATTTCTTTGGATTTTTCTGTTCCTTGTTCAGCTCCTGAGATATATATATAGATAGATAGATAGATAGATAGATAGATAGATAGATAGATAGATATTTTAAATTATTTATTGGAGTATAGTTGCTTTACAGTGTTAGTTTCTGCTGTACAGAAAAGTGAACGAGCTATACGTATACATATATCCCCTCCTTTTTGGATTTCTTTCCCATTTAGGTCACCACAGAGCACTGAGTAGAGTTCCTTGTGCTATACAGTAAGTTCTCATTAGTTATCTATTTTATACATAGTAATGTATATATGTCAATCCCAATCTCTCAGTTCATCAAACCTCCCTTTCCTCCCTTGGTGTCCGTACATTTGTTCCCTACGTCTGTGTCTCTATTTCTGCTTTGTAAATAAGTTCATCTGTACCATTTTTCTAGATTCCACATATATGCGTTAATATGCGATATTTGTTCTTCTCTTTCTGACTTACTTCACTCTGTATGACAGTCTCTAGGTCCATCCATGTCTCTGCAAATAGCACAATTTCATTCCTTCTTATGGATGAGTAATATTCCATTGTATATATGTACATCTTCTTTATCCATTCCTCTGTTGATGGACATTTAGGTTGCTTCCATGTCCTGGCTATTGTAAATAGTGCTGCAATGAACGTTGAGGTGCATGTATCTTTTGGAATTATGGTTTTCTTTGGGTATAAGCCCAGGAGTGGGATTGCTGGGTCATATGGTAGTTCTATTTTTAGTTTTTTACAGAACCTCCATACTGTTCTCCATAGTGGTTGTATCAATTTACATTCCCACCAACAGTGTAAGAGGGTTTCCTATTCTCCTCACCCTCTCCAGCATTTATTGTATGTAGATTTTTTGATGATGGCCATTCTGACCGGTGTGAGGTGATACATCACTGTAGTTTTGATTTACATTTCTCTAATAATTAGTGATGTTGAGCAACTTTACATGTGCCTCTTGGCCATCTGTATGTCTTCTTTGGAGAAATGTCTATTTAGGTCTTCCACCCATTTTTTGATTGGGTTGTTTGTTTTTTTGATATTGAGCTGCAGGAGCTCTTTGTATATTTTGGAGATTAATCCCTTGTCAGTTGCTTTGTTTGCAGATATTTTCTCCCATTGAGGGTTGTGCTTTTGTCTTGTTTATGGTTTCCTTTGCTATGCAAAAACTTTTAAGTTTAATTAGGTCAATGAATTTGGTAAAGTTGCAGGGTAGAAGATTAATACACAGAAATCTCTTGCATTCCTATACACTAACAACAAAAAACCAGAAAGAGAAACTAAGGAAACAATCCCATTTACCCTTGCAACAAAAAGAATAAAATACCTAGGAATAAACCTACCTACGGAGGCAAAAGACCTGTACTCGGAAAACTATAAGATACTGATGAAAGAAATCAAAGACGACACAAACAGATGGAGAGATGTACCATGTTCTTGGATTGGAAGACTCAATATTGTGAAAATGACTATACTACCCAAAGCAACGTACAGATTCAATGCAATCCCTATCAAATTACCAATGGCATTTTTCACAGAATTAAAACAAAAAAATTTACAATTTGTATGGAAACAGAAGAGACCCAGAATAGCCACAGCAATATTGAGAAAGAAAAACAGACTGGAGGAATCAGGCTCCCTGACTTCAAACTATACCACAAAGCTACAGTAATCAAGACAGTATGGTACTGGCACAAAAAAAGAAATATAGGTCAATGGAACAGAATATAAAGCCCAGAGATAAACCCACACACCTATGGTCACCTAATCTATGACAAAGGAATCAAGAATATACAATGGAGAAAAAACAGCCTCTTCAATAAGTGGTGCTGGGAAAACTGGACAGCTACATGTAGAAGAATGAAATTAGAACATTCCCTAATATCACACACAAAAATAAACTCAAAATCGATTAAAGACCTAAATGTAAGGCCAGACACTACAAAACTCTTAGAGAAAAACATAGGCAGAACACTCTTTGACATAAATCTCAGCAAGATCTTTTTTGACCCACCTCCTAGAGTAATAAAAATAAAAACAAAAATAAACAAATGGGACCTAATGAAACTTAAAAGCTTTTCACAGCAAAGGAAACCATAAACAAGAGGAAAACACAACCCTTAGAATGGGAGAAAATATTTGCAAATGAAACATCTGACAAAGGATTAATCTCCAAAATTTACAAGCAGCTCATGCAGCTCAATGTCAAAAAAACAAACAACCCAATCCAAAAATGGGCAGAAGCCCTAAATAAACATTTCCCAAAGAAGACATACAGATAACCAACAAACACATGAAAAGATGCTCAACATCACTAGTTATTAGAGAAATGCAAATCAAAACTACAATGAGGTATCACCTCATACCAGTCAGAATGGCCATCATTAAAATCCTACAAACAACAAATGCTGGAGAGGGTGTGGAGAAAAGGGAACCCTCTTGCACTGTTGGTGGGAATGTAAATTGATATAGCCACTATGGAGAACAGTATGGAGGTTCCTTAAAAAACTAAAAATAGAACTACCATACGACCCAGCAATCCCACTACTGGGCATATACCCTGAGAAAAACCATAATTCAAAAAGAGTCATGTACCAAAATGTTCATTGCATCTCTACTTACAATAGCCAGGACATGAAAGCAACTTAAGTGTCCATCAACAGATGAATGGATAAAGAAGATGTGGCACATATATACAATGGAATATTACTCAGCCATAAAAAGGAACGAAACTGAGTTATTTGAAGTGAGGTGGATGGACCTAGAGACTGTCATACAGACTGAAGAAATTCAGAAAGAGAAAAACAAATACCGTATGCTAACACATATATATATAGAATCTAAAAAAAAGAAAAAAGAAAATGGTCAGAAGAACCTAGGGGCAAGATGGGAATAAAGATGCAGACCTACTAGAGAATGGACTTGAGGATACGGGGAGGGGGAACAGTAAGCTGGGACAAAGTGAGAGAGTGGCATGGACATGTATACACTACTATGTAAAATAGATAGCTAGAGGGAAGCAGCCGCATAGCACAGGGAGATCAGCTCAGTGCTTTGTGACCACCCAGAGGTGTGGGGTAGGGAGTGTGGGAGGGAGGGAGATGCAAGAGGGAAGAGATATGGGGATATATGTATATTTATAACTGATTCACTTTGTTATAAAGCAGAAACTAACACACCATTGGAAAGCAATTATACTCCAATAAAGATGTTAAAAAAAAAACAACTAAACAGTAGATGGATAAATTACTATGATAGGTGCTGATACGTTTGGAAAAAATGAACTAATAAATCAGGGTAAGCAGAATGGGAGGACGGTGGTAAAGGTGGGAGTAAGGAGAGAGCAGTTAATAGTGTTAAGATAGGTCTGCTTTAAAAAATGAGGTCCGAGCAAATGTTTGTAGGAGGTAAGGGTATTTGTTACCCAAGAGTATATTTAGAGGAAGAGCGTTCCAGCCAGAGCAATCAGCTAGAACAAAGGCCCTAAGATGGCAATAGACCTGGGATAGCCAAGAAACAGCAAGGAGGTCAGTGGGCTGGAACAGGGTGTGTATGGGGGAACCAGGGTGTCAGGTGATATAGGGTCTTATAGATATTGTAAGAACTTTAGCTTTTATTATGAGTGAGATGGGAAAATGGCTAAGAGCAGAGCAAAGATATTTTCTGATTTACATTTTTAAAGGATCACACAGGCTTCTTTACTAAGAATAGACAATAAATGGTCTAGTGTGGAAGCAGAGGGCCCTTAGGAGGCTTTTACAACTGCCCAGGGAGAGATGATGGGGACCTGAGTCAGCATCGTAGTGATGGAAGCAATGAGAAGTGGCTGAACTCTAAATATATTTTGAATGTATAGTCAAAAGTATTTGCTGTTGGTTTTGCATGTGAAATGTGAGAAACAGAAAAGTCAAAGGTGACTTTAAGGTTCTTAGGCTGAGCAAGTAGTAGGATGGAGTTGCTTTTTACCAAACAGGGAATTCTATAGAACAGTAGGTTTTGGGGGTGGGCTGAAAGATCAAGAGTTCAATTGTTGCTATGCTAAGTTTGAGCTACTTATTAAATAACCAAGTGGTTAAAAATAGAGTAATGCTAAGTATATGAATATGATAACCCACACTCTAGTTTTTTCCTCATCATTTATTCATTTTTTTTTTTGTACCAAATAAATGGCAGTATATTTATAGCAGAGGCTCAAGGCAATATCATTATAAACCTGACTCAGTGAGACTAAGTGTGCTGAAGATTAATTTACAAAAGGCGGACTGGAGGACTCGTGGAGAATAATTCATATTAATAGAAGAGGCAAAGGAAACAAACTTGACCCAACAGCAAATTGCAGAATTGGCCCAATAGCAGACTTGGCCCCAGTGTGGCAATTCCAGCCACAGAATGGTGTCCATCTCTCAGATTTATTCCAGGTCCAACTTCTTCCCTCCTTACTTCCTTCCATGGTAGGCTCATTTTTGGATATTATGAGAATGAGGGTTGTGAATAAAAAGTTAAAGTATTACTTCCTCTAAAGTCTCTGTAAGGTATTAGGACAGAAGAGATTATTACGTTGGTTCATTTATGACAGATTGTTATGGGTGAGAAAAGGGATCCATTTATCCTCACATTAGTATAGAATACTGAGTAGCTTTTGTACCTTGGTATTCACTATACCAGCACCAGCAGCGAAGGCCATAATAGGAAGTGCCAGCAGTGTCAAGTACAGGGGACCTGAGAACTGTGGTACCCAGTGGAAGTGGTAGCTGAGTCTAGAAACGATGGTGGTGCCCAGTCACAAGGTAGATGTTATGAACTGAACGTTAATGTCTGCCTCAAATTCATATTTAGTATCCTAAACCCCAATGAGGTGGGGTTTGGGGAGGTATTTAAGTCTTGGGGGTGCAGCCCTCATGAATAGGATTAGTGTTCTTATAAGAAGAGACACAGAGACATGATCTCTCTCTCCACCGTGGGAGGACACAATTAGAAAATGGCAGTCTGTAAAACCGTAAGACGGCCTTCACCAAGAATTCAAGCATGTTAACACCCTGATCTCAGACTTCCAGCCCCTAGAACTGTGAGAAATAATAGTTTGTTATTTAAGCCACCCGTTTTACGGCACTTTGTTGTAGCAGTCCAAACAGACTAAGGCAGCAGATCCCCAGAATTGCAGGAGATTCACAGCAGTACTTAGGGTATGTGTGTGTGTGTGTGTGTGTGTGGACTATGCAGACTGTTGGGTACAAAATAGCAGATGGGTTTGAGAACCAGAGAAATATAAGTTTTTTCTATCAAAGTGATTTGATTTTGGCCTCAGTCGGGGGTGGACTAAAAGAGTGAGCTTACATCACTTTTCGCAAAAATATACTATATTTTTCATCACCTTAGTTATTTAGCATAGGATGCTACTGAAACAAAAATCGTGAGACTCATTTCTGAATGTGCCTTTGGGAAAGAGTTATTAGGAAAGAAATATTAATGAGGTTCTATTTTGTGTAAGTGACTACTATAGATGCTTTACATAAGCTATTTCATGATACAAGCTACCATTGACTCAGTGAGTCCTGGACTATTATATTGTAGAAAGAAGGACTTGACTATAAAGATGATGATGATGATGACAGCAACTATTTTACAGGGGAATTTCTAAGGCATATACAGTTTGTTTTACATACATTATGCTATTTAATCTTTACAGCAATACTATTATATCGACATCATTACACACATTTTACAAATGAGGAAACAGAATCAGGTAGGTTAAGAAGTTTGCACAGTTACATGGTTAAGCTGCAAAATGGTTCTTCAAATCTAGACCTTTCTGACTTTGAAGTCCACATTCTAAACACTTAAGACAGCTATTGTTTCAATAATGCTACACAAACCATCCCAGAATTCAGAGGTTTTCAATTACAAATATTTATTTTTCTCCACCTTGTATCTGTGGCCTGCTGGGGCAGCTCTGCTTCAGGCTGTAGGTCAGCAGGGTTTGACTCCAGCTTTGAGTAGGGTTCATGTTTGCTCATGTATCTCATTTTGGGTGTACTAGGAGTGTACTTTCATCACCGCCATCAGAGGTGTCCAGGTGACCACATATAGTCATCCCTGGTAATCCTGGGGTGGTGGGGGGATTGGTTCCAGGACCCCCTTCAGATACCAAACTCCAGGGATGCTCAAGTCCCTTAGTTGGCCCTCCATATCACATCTGTCGATTCAACCAACTGCAGACTGTAAACATAGTGCTCGGAATGTGGTTGGTTGAATCAAGGGATGTGGAACCCGTGGATATGGAGGACCCGCTGTACAGTTTTTTCTGCTTGTGTCACATCCACAGACATTTCAAAGAAAGTCACATGGTCAAGGCAAATGTCACAGGGAGTGAGGAAGCGTCCCCACAGTGGGGAGAACTGTAAAATTACATAGCTAAAGGAATAGACTGATGATTTTATAATACAGAAGGAGCAAAGAATTGAGATCAATAATCCAGTTTACCACAGTACTACATCACACTACTTTCCTGTTGAAAGGAAATTTATCACTGCTTCAAAAGAGTCACTCTAACTATATTATCCAGTGATAGTGTTTTGAAAGTGTTATCTTTCTAAATGAAGAGCTGCATCACACAAAATATTAGATCTTAATACATGCTTGAAAATGTTACTGATGAAAGTAGCCTAGTTAACTGGCAAGTGCAAAGACATATTTTCTGCTTCTATTACTTATATGCATTTCTCTGTAAATAAGATTAAATTACATTTTAACATTATCATCGGTGTCCAAGTTGGATCTCTTTATAGTTTCTGGACTTACTCCTCACCCACTCCCCATAATTGCTAATTTCATGTACATGTGAATGTTTCTATAATACTGAGCTTTACCTCGTAAGCTTTTTCTATATGATAAGAAAACAACTGTTTAATTCATCAAAATCAGAAAAACAATATGATCCAACAAATTATTTTGCCTCATACATACTAAACAGTATTTTTATTGATTGAGGCTTTTATTTTTCATCTCACATGGTTATTATGACTTCACACAGAAAATGCTTTTAGTTTATGGAGATTCTGCAATTCAGTACTGCTGGCACATCATTTAACCTCCAAGTTCTATGATTCTGATATCTTCTAGGAAGTAAGTTTAGTAACTCTGAATTATTGTTTATTTCAACCCTGCCAGATGGAAGTACATTCATCAACGTTCACCTGGACTCTGAGGTTCTTTTCTTGAAAAATCTTCCAGCTGAGTCCCTAAATGTTTGTAGAACCTTTCAAATAAATCCAAAAACATTTTAAAGGAGAGTTGAAGCATGGATTTTTGTTCTTTATTTGTATCTTTGGCTTTGTAAGGGGTCCTTTTCAAGAGTGCACCATGGTGGAGCTAGAGGTAGTTACAATAGAAGATAGTTTCTTGAAGAGAGAAAGCTTAGTTTAGACATTTCACTTCTTTAACATTTCTTTCCAACCTTCTATAAAAAGCATCCATTGGGTGAGGGGGTGGCTGTTAAAGCACATGAGGAATATGCTGTGAAAGACTGTCCACCTTTGATAGCTGAGAGCAAAAGTCAGTCAAATTTGACCTTTTTTCCTATTATGTAGCTCAGCTGAGGAACTTGCTTTTTCAACTTGAGCAACTTAGCTTCTTCAACCATACAGTCCTCTCAATAGCCCATATATGACAGCCCAGCAGGTGAATTATTTGCTTCTCATTGTAAAAACCTGCAAAGTTCACTGTGCAAAACACTCACAGTTAGTGGTGTGAAACTCGCCTCCAAAAATTGGACAGCAGTCCTAGGGGCCAGGAAACAGGTCTTCTGTTCATTCTCTTTGAACCTGAGGACAGACTGGTTTAACTGTGCTCCTCCTGAGTGCCGGGCTCTGATCCAAGGGCTCTGTGTAACAGCCTTATGAAGTAGGTAGTATTCTTAGACCCATTTTATAGGTAAGGAATCTGAGACTTAGAGAAATTACAATTTGCTCAAGGTCACACAACTGTGAAGTGGACGAATCAGGCTTTTGACTCTAAAATATGTTCATAACCACCACAACCTTCCAGCCCCTGTCTCGCTGTAGTTCGCATTGGAAACGCATCATACAGGGGCAAGAGGCCACCAAAAGTGATTAAATGTCTTAATTTTAAAACCTTTTATATATAATCGTGTGTGTATGTGTGTGTGTGTTTCTGTACCAGAACTAATTTGAGGAAAAATGTAAGGCTTTCCTAACTCCCCGAAATGTTGTTTCAAGAACAAAGGCCTGGAAAAAACAGGGTCATGGCCTAGAAATAAATAGCTTGTAGAAGCAAAGCACTTGGATTCATATCCAGATTCCACCTTCCTAGATGACTGATCTTTGGAAAAATCACCTTATGTATCAGAGACTCATTTTCCTCCTCTGTAAAGTAGAAATATTTATATCCTCTCTTCGTGAGGTGTCAATGAGATAATACATGCTATAATATAGGCCTAATAATTGTGGGACTCTGCCAGTGTTAAGTGACTTCCATTTTCTGTAATAAAGTATGCCCTGTGTGTGTGTGTGTGTGTGTGTGTGTGTGTGTGTGTGTGTGTGTGTGTAGAAGAAAGAGGAACTGTTTATCCCATCGTTTTGACTAGAATGTCAATTTGACTTTTATAAAATATTTTATAACAAATGATTCCTGGTGGAGTTGATCAGTGACCCATATTAAGAATAGGAAAAGAGTGGAGAAAAATGTTTACACCATTGCTTAATAGAATTTTTCATGGACCACAATTGTATTAGTTATACATTGATACTTATGAGATCCTAATGTGATGGCCTTATAGTAGACCTCTTATTTGCCAAATTTGCCTCACTTGAATTTTTTTAAAAGGCATCATTGTTATAAGTTGTTTATTATTTTTTTCACTAGGTAAAAGAACAACTTTTTTATATAAAAGTTTATATTGGGAAAGAGCAATAATGATACTAAATAAAACTATAGCCTTTTCCATGTATTTGACACTGCTAAGCATTGTGGCTTTTTTGATATTTCCAAAAGAAAGAAAAATTCAACTCTAACTGAAATTAGAAAACTACATATTAGCAAATGCATATAGTTATCTAGAGCTAGTCTAACATTATGAAAACTACGTGATAGTATTTTTAATTTGTTTGGGCACACATTATATCAGCATTTCCTGTAAAGAACATGTCCTTTCTCATTAAAAACCAATAGATTTGTGAGTCAAAGACTTAAATCCTTTCTAGAGTATTGTTCATTTGACTCTTAGAAAGTGGGGTAATGTGTTGGGCCATAGAAAATGCTACAGATGGTTGAGGACTGAGATGCATTTGGCAGAATAATTTTGGCACCCAGATTATTCACTAAGCAGTCATGAACGACGGAAAGAATTGAAAGAAAGACTCCAAGGTGTCTGCTATTCTAGGTGATGGGAATTGTTGAGAGGGGGATGAAGAGGTCATTTTATGGACCTTATATGTAGCCAGATCAACTTTCACAGATTTTCTCCTCCGTTTAATTATGAGGCTGACATTACATCTTCTATCTGCATAAAGGTTGTACAGGAGACTGTGATGCAACTATCTGTATTATATTTTTTGCTTTATTTTAATAATAGAGAGGTCTGACCTCATGTTAAAATAATAGGAATTAGCATCTAACCTTGATTTTGGTTAATCTGAAAAGTTTCTCTGTATGCTAAAAGAAAAAAAGAAACCCTTTTCTTAAAATTCCCAAGACTGATTCATGTACTGGACAGGTCATTTAATTTGGCATATTTCATTGACCTTGACAAAATAGACCTTCAAATACCACTAAAAATCCTTAGCACTGGGCAGCTCTTCAGGGATTCAGGGTTTAGGACTTATTTAATTTTTGGCAAGAGTTTCTAACATTTCAGCTGAACAGATTTTCCATTCTGTGTTTCTGATCTCATAAAATCAGATTGCCCATAGCTGTGTTTTTGATCCCATAATTTCTTCTTTCACATTTATAGCTGTTTCCTGACGAGGTTTGGGTATCTGCCTATTGCACCTGATTCATGGGCACTTGGGCTGACCTCAGAAAGGACAGAGTGAAATTTCATAGAGCACTTTGGCATGTCTCTCTCCACCATTTCTCATAGACTCTGGGCATAAATAATTTGTTAGGCACAGAATGTGCAGAAATATAAAGAGGAGTGGCTGATGAGATAGTGATTCAGGAGATATTATTATGTGTGGGCATCTGATGGAAGATTTAGGATGTCAAAGAGTTTGGAGTTGATCTGATAGCAGAGAGGAAGTCCTTGAGTAAGGGAATAGTGTAATGAAAACCACGTTTTATAAGAAGACCTTGATATAGTGTATTGGATAAGCTAACATGGGAAAAAAGTAGGAAGCAATTACAAGTTATTATAGTATGGACAGGAGATAATGAGGTTTTAATGATTATTTTAAGATTTCTCTGCTTAAGTAGAATATAATTAAAGGTAGAAATAATATTCTTTTCTAAATTTTTGAACAACTGGAAAACATAAAGATTTAGATAGTCTTGAAAAATTTGCAGTAATGAGTTTAAAATTGTACTATTTTTCACCTTCCATTGTCCATCCTAGATTTCTTTATGCTATACCTCTGTCTGTCTTGATTATACAGTTTCTACCCTGAATTGAATGATGTAGAAGTAGTTTTAGGTTTCTGTAATTAAACATTTTTACTTGAAAGAGAATTTTTAGGTAATCCGTAGTTAATACCTATCTATCTGTATTTGTTTCTTTCACTAAAAATGGT
This sequence comes from Balaenoptera borealis, assembly GCF_965194805.1. Taxonomy (NCBI): domain Eukaryota; kingdom Metazoa; phylum Chordata; class Mammalia; order Artiodactyla; family Balaenopteridae; genus Balaenoptera; species Balaenoptera borealis. The sequence goes on along the minus strand of NC_138876.1, from coordinate 58,396,848 downwards.
TTAACATAACACATAATTAATCTTTACCAACAAAAATATAAACTATAAAATTTTGAAATATGAATTTTATCCAGTTATACATTCATCATCATCTATTTGCTCATTCATTCAGCAAATATTTATATTCTTAAGAACTTGTAATTAGCATTTATCAAGCATTTCAGGGTGACTTTGAAAGGTACATCTGTGTGGGTTTTGATCTTGTACTTCTGAGTTCCTCTTAGGATCCACTACTTCAAAATTCTCCCTGGTAGTCTTAGATAAGACAATTGCAACCATATATACCACCTAGATTATACCCAGAAATTGAAACAGATTAAAAACTAACTAACTCAAAAAAATATGCTAGGGTTTGTTATCTCAAATGGTGGTATGTTTCTCTATTTCTTGCTAAACAGAGACATATGTTCATTAAAGAAGAACAGTAAAACCCAGTCTACTTCTATTATTTCATATCAACTCTCTAGATCTGAGCTAATTTACTAGCCACTAACTAAATGTGGCTAGTCTGAATTGAGATGTGCTATATGTATAAAATACATGACAGATTCTTAAGATTAGTACAAAAGAAAAAGTGTAAAATATTTCATTAATAGTTTTTGTATTGATTACATCCTTTTTTTTTTTTGACTGCGCCCTGTGGCTTGTGGGATTTCAGTTCCTCCACCAGGGATTGAACCCAGGCTCCGGGCCCTCTGCAGTGAAAGTGCAGAGTCCTAACCACTGGACTGCCAGGGAATTCCCTGATTACATCTTGAAATAATATTTTTGAAATAGTGAGTTAAATAGATATATTATTTAAATTATGTCATTTGTTTATTTTTTAATATAGCTACTAGAAAAGCTAAAGTTCAACATGTAGCTCACATATTTTTACATGACAGCACTACTCTAGATTAAATATTCTTGCGAATAGTCCTATAGATGAGTAGGCCTATGAAAATTCTATTTGCCAGATTTTCTTTGGCTTTGTCCACAGTAAAATGCCACATTTGTTGGAGTCCACATCTGTTCTACCAAAATACTACACTAGTGATTCCCCATATCATTAGATAAGAGAGTAGAAGCATCTGCTTGAAGTTAGTACAAATGTGTATTTCTATGAACACGAAACAGAAAAAAATGATAGGAAGGAGAGGCAGCTATTCCCACTTTTTAAAAAGAATCACTGATTCATTTCTAATTAGCATGTGCTTGCTCTGTCTTGCCAGCTCTGTCTCAGTGCAATGCATTTGAGATGATTATCCTTGAGGATGGTTCAATCTGCTAAACGTCATCACATTTCACTAAATTCAGTGAATCTTGAGCAAGGTACTTTGATCTACGTAATCTCAGTAATAAAAAACCTGAGGTCCAAGAGAGGAAAATCTTCCTCTTCCTTTCCTTTATTTTTTTCGACCCCAAATTTTTTCCAGTTGCTTTCACCTGATGAGATACATGTTGGAACAGTCAATGCTTTCCCAGGGTAGATGAGTTGTCAACTCAGCCTCCACCTTTGCCCCAGACTATGGCAACACAGACAAGTATTGAAGGAAGGTTGAACTGACCTCAATGACACCAGCCTTAAAAGGGAAACATGACAACTTTTATTGAATATCTACTACGTGCCAGGCACTGAGGGCTATTTACACACATTCTTTCAATTAATCCCTATTCCGAGCTCATGAGAATGTTTAATATAATAAAATAATATTTTTAATATTCCCATTTTATAGCAACCCCCCTCCCCAAAATATCAGATTCCCTAACTAGCAGTGATGGAGCCTAGATTGGAAATAAGCTATCTTTAAGTTCATTCATGATTTTTCAAGTTATTATTTAGCTAAGAATGCATCCTCTGTTTCATTAGTTATTTGTCATCAATAAATTTATTAATAGAGCCTCTTTTGGGTTTATTTATTATTTGCACTTCTTCCCCAACAATAAATAAGTTAGGATAAAAAAACAGATTATCTTACCTTATACTGTCTCACAATTACTTTTTAAGTAACATTACTTATAATTTATTCACATTTCACTAAATATAGACTTCAGGATTGACTTTTACTTATCTTGAACAATTTCTGGTCATTTGTAAACTGTTACTTCTTTAAAAATAATGCCTGGGACTTCCCTGGCGGTCTAGTGGTTAAGACTCCATGCTTCCAATGCAGGGGACATGGGTTTGATCCCTGGTCGGGGAACTAAGATCCCACATGCTGCGGAGCAGCCAAAAAATAAAAACGAAAAATAATGCCTAACTGGTATATACGTTTTTAACTACATGCCAGGAACAGTTTTCAACACTTTATATGTATATATATCTTCTCATTTAATTATTTGCCAAATCCTATGATGTAGGTACTATTATTATCCCCGTTTTACAAATGTTGGAGGTTAATGACTACTAAGTAGAAGAGCCAGAATCAAGACCAGGCAACCTACTTCCAGAGTTTACATGCTAAACTTCTATGTTATTCTGCTATTTTGTAATTAATGGGTTACCTACTCTTTACAGTTCTCTCTTCAGAAATACTTCAATTTATTGCCAGTTTCCATTTCCCAGGAAGAATAATAGAACCAATCAGAGAAACATTGTGGAAGATGAACTGAATTTAAGTAGTTAAATTTTGAAACAGAAGCAAATATTTAGATTATTTTTAATGTTTTCTTCTGCATCTATATTTTGTGAATTACATATATTCTTTACTATAAGTATTCAGTAAGAATTCAAATTCAATTCAGATTTACCTAGTCTTGACTTAAATTAATGGTAAAACTATTGAGGAATTCTTGTACATTGCCAGTGGTTGGTATTTGCACTTTTCTCTGGGTCTCCGATCTTTCAGATCAAAAGACAGAATAGAATACAGTAGTGGAAAGACAGAATCCCCAGGCCCAGTCTCTGCCAAGCCTGAACACATCAGTGACAGTGTTGTGACAAAAGTCTCATCTAAACCACTAAGATGTTTCAGTATTAAAGTTGAAAACACCAAATGGGAAGGAAAATGGCAGGATATTCTGAGTTTAGACAATATATAAAGGCTTCTCAAGGTGAATCAGGCAAGCTGAATTTTCAGCTCTTGTTAAAGACGTCTTCTGTACCATATTTGCATAGATATCTCACACAACATTCATTCAGTTGACCAGTTTTGCTTAGTTTGAACCAGTTCTTTTATCTACTTTAATTCCTTTGACTAGTTGACGTTCAAAATGTGCATCAGATCAGCTGTATCTTTGAGCAGAGATTTCTCTTTACTTTCATAAAATGTACCTTAAAGTTTATTAAAGGCTTTCAGTGGCATTAAGAACTTTGTTTTCAAAAGGTATAGTAAATTGCACAGAAAATGGTCTTTAATTTTTCTGATCTAATTTTGGAAATAATTTCCTGAGTATTTTCCCCATTGTTCTGAGAATATGTGGAAAATGGTGCAGAATTTAACAGATGAAAGGATTTAATGTAAAGCCTATTTCCTTAATGTTTCTGTGCTTTGAAATGTCTTAACATTACAGCTATTTTTTATTTTGAAGTGTGATGTATGAAATTTGAATTCAAATGTACCAGTCCTCTAATTTGACTTTCTTTCTATTGTGAGTGTGTGTTTGAAGAAAGTAAAGGCAAAGCAGCTTAAAGTATATATTGTTCTGAAATTTGGTTGTTATATTGATAATGACAATCAGCTTCTGTATTTGTCAGAGAATTGAAGGTTTAATTGTCAAGTTGTGATTCAAACTATTCTTCAGGTTTTATAATATTTTTTTTTTTAATTTTTACTTATTTATTTATTTATTTATTTATGGCTGTGTTGGGTCTTCGTTTCTGTGCGAGGGCTTTCTCTAGTTGCAGCAAGTGGGGGCCACTCTTCATCGCGGTGCGCGGGCCTCTCATTATCGCGGCCTCTCTTGTTGCGGAGCACAGGCTCCAGACGCGCAGGCTCAGTAATTGTGGCTCACGGGCTTAGTCGCTCCGCGGCATGTGGGATCTTCCCAGACCAGGGCTCGAACCCATGTCCCCTGCATTGGCAGGCAGATTCTCAACCACTGCGCCACCAGGGAAGCCCGGTTTTATAATATTTATACTGATTTTTGCCTGTTCCTGGAGTTCAGGTTATCTCTCCTATTCAGTTTCAGTCCCCACTAAACACATTTGGGAGTGTATATATTATCAGGCAGCTATAATCTCTCTACTTTTGTGCACCTGCAAAGCAAGATCATAGAACAGGCTTAACTACCTAAAAACAGTAAGGTATTGAAGTAAAAGCATTCAATCTGTAGACTAGAGGTGCTATACCATCATTCTGCTAAATTCCAAAACTTCAAAATATCTGTGCAAATAAGCAAACATCTCAACAAAATATCATAATGAAATTACTGCATTTTTTCTATTTTCTTTCCCTCTTGAAGGCTCCCATGTCACTTTGTTTAAAATTTTCCAATTTCGGCCTTCTGCACCTTGATATATCCTTTGCAATGACCTGGAAAGCACAGTATGATCTGGCCCCTGCCTACCTCTTAGAACGTATCTCTGTGATTCCCCCATTGCTCACTCTGTCAACACATTGACCCTCTTTCTATTCTGACTGAGGGTCTTGGCATTGGTTATTCTTTCTAGCCCAAGTATTTTCGCTTAGATCTTCTCATGCCTAAGTCCTTCTTACCATTCAGGTTTCAGCTCAAATATTACTTTCTCAGGGAAGTATTATCTCTCTACTCACTTTGAAGTAACTGCCATCCCTACCCTAAGTCACTTAACCCACTTTAAATGATCTTGTTTATTTCCTTATTTTCATTCTTCTCTCCTTATTATATTCAGTTCCATGAGATCAAGAATCTTATAATTTTTGTTAATCCTTATATTTCCTTATACTTCCTGGCATATGGTAGGTACTACGAAGTGGATAAATGGATAGAATAGGCACAACACAACTTACACTTTACATAGTGGCTAGATGGATCTGCTTTGTATTTGGGCAGGATTTGTGTAAAGGTTGTAAAATAGCTTTCATCAGAGGAGACAAAAGAAGATAAATGGCTTTCAAAAGGACTGCATTCATTAGTGAATGAGGAGCTAACAGGTCTTTTTTTTTTTTTTTTAAGATATATATATTTTTAAATTGGGGTAAAGTTGTTTCACAATGATGTGTTAGTTTCTACTGTATAGCAAAGTGGAGTTCCCTGTGCTATACAGCAGGACAAGTCTTCTTAAATAAAAATTTACAAAACAGTTCTAAGGAAAAAGGCAACAACATCAGTCACGTGGTAGCACCTCTGAAGATTAAAGATGAAATGAAGTTAGACTAATTGCATGAAGCAGTTTCTTTGTTTGACGGTAATCATTATTTGGAATCACCTACACCCCAAATCTATCTTACTAGATTTCAGGAAGAGAAAGACAATTACTTGGGCACAAATCCATTTTCTTCCTTTCTTACTGTAAAGCTTCAGTCCTTTTGGTTTGATAAATTGCCTAAACTACCTGGCTGGCTTGAAGGGAAAGTTATGTTTTTACATTTATATTAAACAAAAAACTTGGGCTTTAAAAATAAATCATCACATCTGATGGTACTGCCTCTCTTTCATTTGTTTGCTATCAAGTGTGAGTTAAAGGTTACATGCAGAACAATCCCAGGAGAGCAATTTACACTTCAGGTAACAATAAAGCCCTGTAACCAATAACCATCACAAACAGAGGAGCTGTCAAAGACCAAATTCATTGCTCCCATCCCCAGAGTCCTTTGGTTTTCAGAAGACACTGAAATATGTTCTCTTTTCTTAGCCCACGAGAATTTCAAAGATGTCCTTTGACCTGTCTTTTGACACCATACAATAAATATAGAAAATTCCCCAACACTGCTTTAAGATCACATATTGCAGGAAAGAGAGTGGGCACACAGATGTTATACTGAATGAAAATAACTTTATTGTCTTAACGCTTTTAAAATTTGGTGCAGGGTGTGGACTCAGCGTAACTTTTGGTAGGCAATGTTTCCTCATTATAAGCCTTCCCTAGGAAAATAATATAAACTGTGCCTAACTCACTCTGCCATTCCTGGCTTGGTGCTAGTGTCTCCCAGGGCCTGTTATTACTATGTACATTGAAGTTCATGATGAATTTTTTCTAGCCTTTTCTTCAAAGTTTTACCTTTCTAGTCTTTCCAAGTGAGTGTAATAATCAATATTCAACTTTCTAGCTGTGTGACTTTTAAAATTCCTTTAATTTTTCTGGACCTAAATATTCTCATTTGTAGAATATTGCCACTGTAGACATTATCCAGGATCTTTCCCAGCATTAAAATATAAAGTTAAAGTAATCAAGGAACTTCTCCACAAGAGGCAGCTCCTTCTGACAAGATACTAGTAATATTAATATATGTAACCTGTATGTCATTTTTCATTCAGAAAGAAGTGGATTAACTGTTTTTTGATAACTTTTATGAGCAGTTTTTACTAAATCAAAGAAAGTATTCAGGATAAAAGCATTATAAGTGTAACAAGGATTCTAGCTTGAGAACAAGCTGGTCTTTCAATATGGCAAACAACAGTGAGGACAGGGGCCAAAGTGGGAGACATTAGATTACATTAACTGAGGAAGTGAGATGATCCTTTACAAAGAACTGGCCCTGAGGAAATCTATCAGGGAAATAAACTTTTCCCAGGGACAAAAGTTTTGGCAGCAGAGGAGAGAGCCTATTCTGAAGATAGTTGCAAATTTTTATTTGAAGGCATTCCTGATCCGTGGACCTATGTCTGTGTGTTAAGAATAAAAAATGCTGTGATGAAAAATAGACTTGTTTTACTAAAATATGTAGACTACTGGGGCATAGGCTCTCCAACTTGTCCCCACCAACAAAGCATAACAAAGAGGGTGATGTTACTCCCTCCCCTCTATTACCACAGCAGCGGACCTTGAGGGCTTCGTATATTGATTGTGTTTTCCAGCAAGAGATGGCAGAGAAGGAATAACACCAACTGAGAATGAATTTCCTCGTGAGAATATGGAAGACATCTCCTAGGAATTCCTCAAATACAGCTGGGGGAAACTTCAATGGGTTGAAGTTCAGCCTTGGCCGATAATCTCAGAACCAGTGAAAATTTCAGTTATTACCATTAATTGGACCTCATTTGAACACTGTAGAAGCTCAGGGTACTAATATATACATGAAGCCCACTTGCCCCAAACCAGGAGGTATGAATTTAATGCAATCATGTATGTTCAAAACTTACCAATAGGTATTCAGATCTTTGGAGAAAAATTTTAAATTTCCATCATTTAAATATTAAGTTTTCAGCCAACAGAAATTGGCTTTTAGCAATAATTGCATAAATGATTGCCCAGAGTAGTATGGCATCTAAAATATATGAAGATCAGTCATGAAATATATATTAGAGCAGATGGCTATGAGGAGAGCCAATCAGACAGAATAATAAACAATACAAATTTTAAAATTCATAGTTAATTAAAGAAGATTAAGGGTGCTTAAAAGGGACGTAAAGACCTAGGGACCTTCTCAAACAAAGGATTAGTATGTTGGTGCTATGCCATGCTCTCCTCTCCAACGTGGTGCTAGTGAAAGGTCAGTGATGTGCAGAATAGACGAAAAGACTTCATTAGAATTCTATCTTTGATAACCCAAATCCCTTGGTTCAACATACAGGGACAGAGTGTCATAAATTCTTGTGTAGTTTGGTCTGGGTATTCCTCTCTTTTATTCTGCTCTATGCATTTGGATACCATTAACTTCTAAAAGGACTTTCATGCACAGATGATAATAAGCACATTTAAGGGGCACAGTGACTTAGTGTACTTTATAGTCTTCAACTCTGGGAAGCACTGCTTTACAGAATGTTAATTCCCAAGGGCTTTGCCTTTAGCAGGTATTCTTCAATCAATATATGTAGAATGAATGAAAAAGGTTGTTTGCAGAGAAAAACAAATTGTTTCCCCTTAGATTTAAAAGTATTTTACACTTATATTTCAAGGGTCATCTGCTAAATCTTATCCATTTTTCAAGATGCACCTCAAATTAACATTTATATTCAACATCTATTCATTTGTTCATTCATTTATTTATTCAAATAGTCAATATTTATTGAATACCTATAGGGTTCTAGCTGTTTTGTTTGATACTGATTAATAAAACATAGTCTTTATCCTTGATGGATTCACTGTTTAGAGAGGAAACTAAATATGTAAATCATTTACCTAGTACAATGAGAGAATTGCTATAATAAAAATATGTACACATTCTAGGTGAGCGTGAAAGAAGAAATTCTATCTCTGGTTAATTGGGGGGAAAGTAAAGAAAGTATCATGAAAGGAATCAGAGAAGATAACTCCTGAGCTGAATCTAAAATACGGCTCTGCTACCATGGGCTGCAGACCACATCTACCCATGTCTGCTTCTGTAAATAAAGTTTTATAAGAAAGCTATACCTATTCATTTAACACAAAGTACATGCCTACTTTCATGCTCCATGACAACAAAATTGAGTAGTTGTAACTGTGACAGTATGGCTGACAAAGCCAAAAATGCTTATTCTCTGGTCCTTTATAGAAAAAGTTTGCTGACATCTGGTCTAAAAAGGTTGGTTTTGCTTGGGCCAAGATTAGACAAAGTAGTATGTCCAGAGGCTTGGAGACATGATGAGAGAACATGGGTGATTAGAATAAAGATTAAATGTTCAGGAGACAGTAAGTAGATCATTTTGTGAAGTGAAGGTGTCACAAAAGAAACAGAGGAATAAAGATAGAAAGGTCATTTGAATCAAAATTATAGAAGATTTTAAATGTTGGTGACACTCTTTAAACTTTCTAGGGAGAACATAGCACTGATCTGGGGAATGTTTATAGTTCTCTAACTCAGCCTTTAGTGAGAAGATTCCATACATGAGAGTAGTCTCAAAAGAGGAGCTTTGTGCTCAGGAAAAAGAGCAATAAAGTGATATTCTTTAGTCGTTGACTCATCTTTGGGATTATGCATTTTTAGAATGTCATGTGACAGGTATGGAAAGATAGGCCTGGGGTTACCTGTCAATGTGGGAAGAGTTTCTGGCCAAGGAAAATCCATATGAGAACCAGAGTAAAGGAGGCATCATCTAAGGTAGTTTAATTGGTCAAGTCTGGGCAAAGTCATCCTTGTGGTTTAAACGTGAGCCAGGTCAGTTGATCATATAAGAGTTTAGGGGCAACACCTTGACAAGATATACATTTGAGGATATAGGATTTGGGGGTCCTAGATCTTGCCTACCTGTTACCACTTTTCACTTCAGAGACATAAAAATAACAGAGGAGGCATAGAGATGTGTGCTTCCAACCCCCTCCTCCCCATACAAATGGTGCCTGTATCCAGAAGAATGGCTCTAAAACCAATTAGTTCACCAGCATCAACTGGAGGGCTTCTAAAAAGTGTACACTCCTGGGCTATACCCCAGACCTGATTCAAAATTTCTGAGTATGGATCCCTGAAATCTTTACCTTTCCAAAGCCCCTTAGATGATTCTTATGACTTAACCATTTTGATACAACATTTGGGAACCACTGATCCACAAGACAGTGTCTATACAGCATCACATAGTCGACACTTGTGTCTTTTTCACACAACGCTAGAGTTTTGCTATGTATATGCTCAGTCACATGACTAATGGAAAGTCTAAAGAAATAGGAGTTTATTTGATAACCAGTATAAGAGTCACTGGAAGTTTTAATTAGGGAGTGATAGGAACTTGGGAGTGATATGTTCTATGATTATTATTAATATGGCAGAGCTGTATATGTGGATTAGTGAGAGCAAATGATTATTCATAGATTTAAGTCATAGAGTTGGAATTAATTTTAACCTCTTTTTTTTTTAATAGTAATCTTTTATTTATTTATTTATTTTTATATTTATTTTTGGCTGTGTTGGGTCTTCGTTTCTGTGCGAGGGCCCTCCCTAGTCACGGCAAGCGGGGGCCACTCTTCATCGCGGTGCGCGGGCCTCTTCACCATCGCGGCCTCCCCTGTTGCGGAGCACAGGCTCCAGACGCGCAGGCTCAGTAGCTGTGGCTCACGGGCCCAGCCGCTCCGCGGCATGTGGGATCCTCCCAGACCAGGGCTCGAACCCGTGTCCCCTGCATTAGCAGGCAGACTCCCAACCACTGCGCCACCAGGGAAGCCCTAACCTCATTTTAATTTAAGCTTTTATCTATATAAGATTTCTTCCACAAATTTCCTAACTGATGGCTGGTAGGGAAAAATCTAAATTCTTTTAGGAAACCTCACTGATACTTGTGGAAGACCATGACACTCTTAGATATAGTGATAGAAGTATCTTTCTTATCCCAAGCCAAAATGTGCCCCTGTATTTTTCACTCAATGATTTTAATTTATACATCCTTGAAAGAAATCAATGTCTTCCATTTTAATTCACTTCTTATGCTTCTCTTCAGCCTTTTCTTTTCCAATCTAAAATGCCTAGTTTTCCAAGCAAAGAGTATGGTTTTCAAATTTCTTATCACTTGGTCCATGACCTTTTGAACATACTTTAGAGCAATATTTCCCAAAGAATGCCCTTTGTGATACTATTTCTGAGAGCTCCATCTTTTAAAAGGAGTCCCATGGTCAAATTCATTGGTGAAAGGCTGAAAACCATACCTTCTTAGAGCTTCACAATGCACACTAGCACAGGCATTTTCCAAGGGAAACTTCATGAAAGAAAACTGTTTTTAAAATGACATATGTTTAATCTGGTATTTTTCAAACTCATTTGATCACAATAGCCTTATTTTCTGTAACATAGTAATACTCTATTGAACACATTGCAATAAGGACTGCTGTGTGTTGCTGACATTCCTCTTTAAATGTCAGGTATAGGTAAAAAATGCAACATTCCAAATGTCACCTTATCTCTGCTGAGTTCAGACTTTCTCTTTTTTAGATGTGAACACTGTGTTCTTCTTTTGAGGTGTTCTTTTTAATATAGCCCATGACCACATCAGCATTTTGAGTATTTGTATTATCCTATTGACTCATTAAAATTCTGGTCAACTAATGTCGTTAAGGCCTTTCACATTAAATGCTGTCAAATTAGGTCATTCTTAGCCTCCCCTCTACTTGATAAAATAAATAAATGAGAAAACATATTCTTATTAAAATTTGATTTGTTTAACCCCAGAATTTCATTTCTGGGAAATAATTTTAAATCTTGATTTGGTGAACTGATGCTCTCAGGGATATTTCATCTGAAATATGTCTTCTACACTTTCATATAAGTCTAGGACTAAGTTTTAAGTCATGTAGGACTTTCGTTTCTCTTAGACATGGATTTGTTTTTTATAGCACTCTGGCTATAGTTGCTTAACTAGCTGCATGTCCACTTAACTACAAATTCTTGGTTCTCATTTCTCTACTTTATTCACAATAGAATGTGGAATATTTCCTAATGCCTGGCTGAAGTTGATGCACTAATTCCATATCACTCAATTCTAGCCTCTGAGGGGAGTGGCTTTTCAGTATTCTATTCCATGGAACCCCAGCTCTCTGGCTTTCATCCCTTTTTGGTATTCTTGACAGAGATTCCAAGTATTATGTCTGGTGTAGAAGGGATTAACATTTTGTCTTGCTTTATTACTACTCTATGTTTAGTGTCCGTGATGATGTAACATGATGATGTGGAGAGATTTTTTTCATGTATACTTTTTCCATTCAAGTAATGACATATGTTGATTTTATAAAGAGACAACAGACACAGTGTTCGTTGGAATTCTAAGTGTGAGGTCTGCTAGTAAACATTTTGAATCGATTTGTGTGAGGTGTGTGTTGACACTCTGAAAATGAAAGTCACTATATCTAATTTTAAATAACCATAGAATTGACAACCCAAATTTCTCTCTCTCCCTCTCTCATCAATAGAACTAGAAGTAGGAAGAGTAGGGGCCAAAATTTACTTGTGATGGAACCTTTCTCTCTAAAGACATGCTATAAAACAAGAAGCATCATTGGAATCCTTTCTGACCTTTAGTTTCCCATGTGACAATGAAGAGTACAAAGATTTGTACTCTTTGCACTTCCAAGAACCACTTGATCTCTGGGCCTTAATGTTGCACTTAGTTCTAGGTGAATATGACCCCAAACTATTTTACTTATGGCAAAAATTATCTTTTAAGGTCACTGCTGACCATTCAATATGCTTTGGAAAGATACCTATGACCTACTCTTAGAAGGTATAATATCTGCTCCATTGTCAGATGCAGAAGTTATCTTTCCACTCTCCCCAGTCATCTTACATTACCAATGAGTGAATATGATGAGAGAAACCATAGAGAGGAGCCTAACACTGTGACCCAGGAGCAAGAGGCAAAGAAATTGTGTCAAGTTAGATATCTCATGGGCATGAAGCTCACCAAGCTCATGAAGGGATGCTTCGTTCTTTTTTACATTGCAGCCATCACATTTTCCACTTTCCAGACCATCACACGTGGTTAATTTTGCCTGAAGTGCTTGTTTCCCCTCTTCTTCCAAATAACTCCACATCACGCTTGTGTCTCAACTTAAGTTCCACATCTTCAAGGAGACCTTCATTGACCCCCTAGCCTAGCTTAGACTAAATTAAGTCCTCTTGATATATGGAAATGTCACCCTTTATTTCTTTTTTCTTTTCAATTTTACTACAATCATTCCATTTCTGAATGTTTGATGTCAATTTTTCTTGCTTCATTTTCCATCTTTTAAAAAGACTGTATTAACTAGGATAGACTAGATTATGTTATACTAACAATTAATTTCACAATCTCAGGTACATAATACAAAGAAGATGTATTTCTTGCTTGTGCTTTGTTTTTAGTGCCGGTTAGAAGTGTGTTCAGCTTTACACAATCATTCAGAGACTCAGAACAGTCGAGGCAGGCTCCACCAAATATTGCAGATGAACCTACTAGAACAGTGCTGTAGGTTTTTCTTTTTTAATTTATTTTTTGTTTGATATATTTGTTTGTTGAGTTTGTTTTGTTTGTTTGCTTGCTTGTTTTTGGTTGCTTGATCCAGGGAATAGTTCAAGGCCTTGTCATTATCCACAGGCTGGATCTAGTCACATAATCCTGTTCAACTGGAATGGGATTGAGAAATGTAGTTCTCCTTGTGCCCTGAAGGGAGAAGAACCTGATATTGGTGAATGAAGGCAATCATCTTTGAATTGAAATCCCTAAAAAAGAACAATGGTGAGAAGGAAATGATGTCCCAAATTAGGACCAAAATTGAGAAAGAATTTTTAGCTATTCTAATTAGCTTTGGTCCAATTATACCATGTACTACTAAAAGGATTTGCCTCGGGGATTGCTAATTCATTTTCAGTGGTTATTAAGTAATTGCTTGGAGTAGAAGAAGGTTAAGAGAAATTGAGAGGGGCAAGCATAATCCCTTTTCTAAAAATTTGTATGAAATAGAGATCATAAACTATAAACTGATGGATTATTGCAGGGGTTGTTTATGGAAAGTTGCAGAAACTGTGGTCCACAGACAGGTGTTTGTCTGCAGAACGTTACTGCTCCACATGATAAGTAGAGAAATAGAGAGTAAGCATTTCGAAACTTTTGCAGACATTTGTCAGAGAATTTTACATCTATCAAATCTGATAATAATTTTAAAATATTAAAATAACTAAAAACGCACTTGCATTTTGTGTCTTTGCTTTTTATGTGCTTTCATTTTTCTAGCCAATCATTTTTTATTGTATTTTACAAAAGTTTCAGTCCATGATAGATGGAAAAAAACAAACAGACTGGTTCATCGCCACAGATGATTTGTGAAGCACTGGTTTGAGCACTTACCGAAGGATATGAAGGAAAGCGATCACTGGGAATTAGCCTATGCTGTTACACGAAGATAGGCAACTAATATCAGTCCACACATATTTTTCTTTTCAATAAATGATCTAGTAATGTTGGAGAAACACAGTACATTTAGTGTATATGGATTTTGGCACATTGACAAGTTTCTCACCTTTTTGGAAAAGTCATTGAAATATGGGCTAGGTACCAACTTTAATAAGTAGGTTATCAGTTAAGTTCTCACAACTAAGAGCACTGGTTTACATGTCAGTGTCCGCCTCTCCAGTTGCCTCTCCACTCTTCCTGAACACGACTTCACCTTCGATGGCACATCCAGGTCCTCTCTACATTTGTAATCCCCTATTTTTCAATGGTACCTTTGCAACAGGTCTGAGGTGTGGAGAATGAGAAGTCAAATAAAGTAATTTTTAACATTTAAAGGAAAAGATGGGGGAGACCTATGCAAAGCATACATAATAAAGCATATATACTCCAATGGACAGAATTAACTGTGTAATTTGACTATCAAAATAATGAAAATAATCTTAGATTGCCTTATTAGGAGATGTATTGACCTATTAATTTATATTCTACCTTTCTGCCAAACTGGATTAAGTCAGTTTACTATCCATATATCTTTAAAAATATCAAACTATTGAAGTAGGTTCAGTACATTTTATTACATATTGTAGTATTTTAAGAGGTAGGTCTAAAATTTGTTTCTGAGCTATCTAGTAACCAGAACAAAGAGAAAAGTAAGAATTGTGAATAAGATAAAAGTAAAGCTTTTTTCCAGGAAAAACCAAACTTTTTCCCAAAAGCCATACGGATATTGTGTGATATAGTGGTCAATGTCCACTAACAAATATGTAAAATAAATATAATTTTGAGTTTATATTTCTTTTTCTTGCTGTAGCTCTTTGGTTGTCTGGTTTGAGCAAAATGTAACAAAACACATCTAAAGTAGGTTCTCAAGTTTTAGATTGCCTAAGGATTGTCTGGGGAGAGTCTGACTCAGCAGATCAAGGGTGGGGTTCAGGAATCTGTGTTATTAAAAAACATCTCAGTTGATTCTGATTCCCATGGTCCAGAGACCACAGTTTGAAAAACAGTGATCTAGAGGAGTCCTTGGCAATTTTCCATGTGGGTGGTTTATCACAACTGAGCCTTAGATAAGAATGGCTGGTATTTGTGATTCTGCTATTTGGCAAACATCTGGATTGCAGAAATCAAATCTTGTTAATTCAGGAGACAGCCATGTAAAATTTGACCTTAAATGCTTCCTCTTAAATGTACTTGAAAAGAAAAAAACAGTTTTGCCCTCCAATGTATTTCTCTGGGCTCTCTGCAATCAATATATACCATAAATGTAGGATTCTTATGAAAGTGAGAGAGCCTACACAGAAAACTTCCCATGGAAAACACTGATATGAAGGATTGCCTGAGAAGTTTCCCAGGTAATATGGAAGAATTATTTAAAATATTATCTTAAAGGTCAAATTGACAAATACCTACTACTTAACCATTTAAAAATGAAGTTTTATGCTTTAGATCAGATTATTTAGAAAATTTAGTTGTCTTTTATATATTCTGTAGCATGGTAATATTGTACAAGAAGTAAATGGGCTAATGTCCTTTTTTTAACTGTAGTTCAAAGTAATGTGTTTGATAATAGAAAAATAAGTCATGTGCTTTGAAGATTTTAGGTCCTTTGGCTGACCTAGCAGTACATGGCAGGGGGCGGGTACTAAATTTCTTAGAATTTGTGTTATTGATCCCCTGATAGGATGTTTGAACTAACCTCAAAAGAAAATATCAGTCACCTTCTTACAAGTCAGGTAGTATTAAGAATCATAGGATAAGATGAAAAGAGTATGCTTTGTGCAAAAGAAAATCTTTTGAAAGAAATTCTGAAAAGTTACATAAAAAAGAATAGATTTCCTAAATAGTGGAATTTCTTTCAATTTTATTTATAAATATGAAATCAAATAATCCTAAATCCAAGTTAATTCAAGTTTTTAAGGTTCCTGCACGTGGGCCTATTAACTATACCTTTTCTAAAAGTTGCTTTATTTTATGAAACACATTAGCACAGCACACTAGAATCAATGTATTCAATATGGGACAATTGTTTTCCTTATATAAATGTGCTACCTAAATTGTGATGTCTTGAAGCATTATACATTTTTACGTGAAGTCCAAAATGAAAATCTTGTTTTATGGAGATAGATATTGATAGTTTTTGTACATGAAATCAAAGCATCTTAGAGACAGAGCAAATCTTTTCACCCTCCTTCTCTGTTGCCTGTTAAACACATGTAAACACATTACCAGCAGTAGCAGCAATAGCAGTAGCCATGCCTCGAGGCAGAAATCCTTCTTACAATATTTCTTCCAGGTTTCATATACCCTTTGATCAGAACTTTCCAAGATAAAGTTTCAACACTTTATATTACGTCCACTCTCTTGCTATGCATGTCTAATTGTTGAAAAGTTCTGAAGCCAAATTTTGACTTCCTATAATTATCCTCCTTACTATTGGGTATGACACAATAAATATGCACCTAGAGCCACATGTTCAATTATTTGAAGGTATCTCACATTTTCCCTTAAGTCCTTTCTTCAGGCAGAACATTCCCATTATCTCAAATATTTCTTACACTAAAGAGTTTGCAGATGTACACTGACTTGTGAATTTGCTTTTCTCCTCTACTGGGTCATTTGCTGATTGTGGACAGGAGCAGGGTCATTTTTATATTTCTATTTCCAATTACAGCATAATGTCTAGAACAGATTAGACAATTAAAAACTGACATCCAGAAGTTTTATTAGAAGAATGAGGGAGTCACCACCGAGCTTCCTACGGTTTTTCAATATTCCCTTTAAAAGTAGTACCAAAAACTAAACATGGTACTCTTAAGATTACTGGTCAATTTGAACGCAGAGTGATTATCACATTTTAGAACTTGGATAATCTGCATTTTAAACAATACTGGACATAGGTTTCTTTTCATTATATCACTCTGTGGACTAATACTGAGTTTGTAGTTAAATACAGTAGGATTGTTTTTCAATTGGCTGTTTACTTAACCATTGTCTCCCAATCTGTGTGAATGTAATTGATTTAATCTAAATCTAGGACCTTAAATATTTCCTGTTAAATTTACTATTTTATGAAAAAATTTAGTTCTGCAATCAAATTTATTTTTCATAACTCTGTGTTATGAATAAATTTGGTAGAGTTGCCTTTAATGTATCTTCCCAAGTGAAAGGACAATAAGTCACTAGAACTTTGTTGCAAATCTTCATGTCTATAAATCAACATATTTTAGTGATAATGATCTTTCCACCTAACTCTGATGTTAACCAGATAGTTCTTTTGTTCCCCACAGTTATTTCAGGGAAGGCTTTGTCAAAATATCTGTTAAATCAGTATATACTCTTTTAAAAAGTGATATTCCAAACTATTTGTCTTATAATTCTGTCAAAAAAAGGAGATCTGGGACTGGGCTGGTTTTTGGAGATAACTACTTTCTAAGTATTCATACATTACTCTAGAATTCTTCTAGGGATCCATGCCATTAGTATATTCTTTGGATAATTTTCTCCTTCTTTTTGAAAAACCGCTGACAATATCTGTCTTTAATTTTTGGAATCTTTTACATAAGCTGGGATTCCTTTCTCCTCTTCCCGCCTTCCTCCTGCCCCCATAAGATTCCAGTGCAGAGACATTCTAAATCTTGTCAGTGTTCTCTGTACTGGGTAACATGAAACATGAAATTGTCAACAAGGAAAGTCTAGAATTTACCAGCTGTTATGGATTTAGAAAAAGAATAACCTTACCAGATACCATTATACTTGAAGTTCTTTATACCTTCCCTATTTTGTTATCTATGCAGTTTTGAAATCCATAACTTTGGTATGGCTAGGTACTCTGTAGGCCATATCCCTAATGATGTTTCTTTTACTCTTTCTTCCTAATCTTACCTATTGGTTTCCAATTGTGTTTCTGCTCTTAGGTCTGTGGATTTCTCTACAAGTACTTTTCCTTTGACTTCCTCCTCACTATCTGGATTATAGATCCATTGTTTTTTCCAGACATATGTTTCATCTCCCACCAGTTTTCACTGGTATCCATGAGATCAACTTATTTCTTTAGATTACATTTTAAATTGTAATTTATGAGACACCCATATTCCAAACTGTTCTAGATATAGACCCTAACCAAATCCATAAGGCCTTGTTTTATTACTGAACCCTTTCCCTGTGAATTATTTAACATCACTTTCATCATTATTATTTTTATGTTGAATTTATTTTTCATACTGTTAGTTCAGTCTTTTGATCTGGGAATTTTTTCCCCTCCCTCATGTCTTAAAAGCTTTCTTTATCATAGCAGGAAATATTCATTACAAACTTTTTTAGATTTCCAGCATTTCCCAATAGCCCACAATTTAGGAGTCATAAACCTTAGTCTAGAAAAAACAAATCTTGATCATCATCTCTTAAGTACTTAGATGTTCACTTTCTGTATTTTTTTTAAAAAATAACTTTTAATTCTACAGCCATACTTTTCAACTGGCAGAAAATATAAAATCTCTAGATACACCTACACATCTGTATTAGTTATGTATTTCTGTGAAGCAAATTAACCCAAAACATAGCAGCTTAAAGAATGAGCATTTATTATCTCATAGTTTCTGAGGGTCAGGAGTTTGGAACAACTTAGTTGGGGTTCTGCATCTAGGTCCGTCAAGAGGTTGCAGCCAACCTGTAGGCTGGGTCGCAATTATCTCAAGGCTCTACTAGAGCTGCAAAGTCACTTCAAAACCCGCTCATGTGATTGTTGGGAAATGTTGGTTCCTTGCTAGCTTTTAGATAGAGACTTCAGAGAGAGAGAGAGAAGAGGAGAGCGTAAGGGAGAGAGTGCCCAAGATGGAAGCAGCAGTCATCTATAACCTAATCTCAGAAATGACATATTATTATTTCTGCCATATTCTATTGGTCACACAGAGCATCCCTGGTACAAGGTGGGTGGGGACCACAGCAGGGTGTGAGAAGCAGGAGGTGTAGATCATTGGGGCCATCTTGAAGACTAGTTGCTACAATGTCTTTCAGTTTCCAATCCAAGCCTTCAAATGGGAGCATTCTAGGTTTCTTTTGAAGAAATTAATAATTCCCATGGAAGTTAATTAAGTAATGGTAGTGGACGAAGACCTATGGTTAACTTGAGATAAATTATCACTATATTAGCATACTCTGATTAGCTGTATCATATGTTTAAGATGATGATCTAAATTTCTGCACCATAGTTTCCAAGTTATTTCATTTCCTAGTTTTCAAAGAATAAGGAGAAGGATTGCACTTGTTAAATATAGAGAATAGCCACATGGAAGATTAACTCTTCTATATATGGTCTCTACCATGTTTAATTCTAGTTCAGAAATTTAACTATATG
The DNA here is from genome assembly GCF_965194805.1 of Balaenoptera borealis. NCBI lineage: Eukaryota > Metazoa > Chordata > Mammalia > Artiodactyla > Balaenopteridae > Balaenoptera > Balaenoptera borealis. Next base: position 58,377,608 of record NC_138876.1, on the reverse strand, counting down.
GAAATATGTAAAATGGTATATGATATAGTGGAGTTAGGTAGTAATGTATGAAGATAAAGGGGGTATGGAGGCACAAAGGCCATGAATTCATTTTAGTTTTCAAACTGTGCAAAGCAGGGGAGATGAGATAATAAGATATTCTGCTTACCTTCAAGGAGCTAAGAGTAATTATTAGTTTCAGAACAGACTTGAACTTTGACCATCATTCCGTTTTCTCCTTCCTACTAGCTTCAGGGTGGATATCCTGTCAGTTAGGGATGTTGTGAAAACCAGTGAGATGATTCTTATTGTGTTGTGATCTCGTAAAAAAAACAATGTGTTATATAAATGCCTTAGTAAAATTGAAAGAGCCTGTCATAGGCACCATAATTATCAGATGTCTCTACACAAAATGTGTATTTTCCCTTTCTGTAACATAAGTATTAAAGTTTCTAATACAATCACAACTGTGATGAGACTTTTCTTACAAATATGAACCTAAGTGGCAAAATGGAAGTAATTCTCTAATTAATTCAAACTAGAACTAAACCCTTTCCCCTAATTATCTGGCAAATGGACTCATTCTATCTTTATTCTGGGGGAATTAGTATTTCAGGCAAAAGTGATTTTTGACTTGCAGAACCTTAAATAATTTTCAAATATTTAAAATAATTTTGGAGTAAAATACCATCCTTTCGAGAAATAAGAGAGTGAAATTAGAAGCCTTTAAGTTCATACAAGAAAATTGTATAAGATTAAAGAATCCAGGGTAACGTTTTTGTTCCACATTGTATCACTACTAAAATGTCTAATTTCAATGCAAATCTTGAAATTATATAGAGAGAATCCTCACCCCAAAATGGACTCTCATCTATAGTTTTTAAAATGAGATCTTTTATTTATTTTGGGGGATCTTTCATACGATCGTTAGATGCAATAGGCAAGTCGCACAAAAATATATATACACCAAGCTAGAATGATACAACATATTGCAGGTTTGAATTAGCATTAAAGGAAAAATAAATTAAAATCAGCTACAATCAAGTTTATCAACTAAGAAAGAATTGATATATTATTTTCCTTCCTCTGGAGTTGGAGTGCATAGTACAGCCCGGCCATTGGATTTTTGCTACGCTAAACTCAACCCAAGAATCGGAATTGCAGGATACTTATTTTCTGTCAGTAGACCTGATTAATTCACAAATGCTTATTATTTATAACACAGGAAAATACAAGATAATCAGCTTGTGCAAATTCTTTCTTGCAGTGCTATATCTTTGAATTCTGAACCCTTAAGGAGTAATTTCTGAAAGTGCCTCCTGGTATTTTGTTACTTGCAAATTATGACTGTATTACTTTAAGAAAATTCAATATCTGGAGATCATTATTTACCAAATACATGGAGGAGAGAAAATTGTTACTATCTGTACTATAAAAAGATTCTGTTTTACAAAATGATGCACTTCATGATTCCTATAAATAGGGAGCTTCTCCAGTGCATTAAGAATGTGAATTGAATTACAAAAATGGGATGTATACAGAATTTTCCAGTCAAACATTTACAGTGGAACAAAACAAAAAAAAAAGATTTTTTTTTTAAAGTTGAAGACTTTTTCTGATTAATTTGTGCTCAGGAAGCATTTAAACCATTTAACACAAACCACAGTCCATCTTTGGGAATCTGTTAATTTTTTTCACCAGTAATTTTATTGTAGCTTTCACCAATCAGTGTGATCAAATTTAGCTTTCAGTTCATCTAGGGCTTACTAAATCTCTCTGAATTATATCAGTCAAGATGCTAAATGAGGATATAGAACAACTATGATCTTCTAATGCATCGGTTGCCATGGAAGCTGCTCTTCTGGCCTGATTTGATCAATTTTTTTCAAGCAAGTAATTTGATAGATCTTTCCAAAGGGAAAATGTCATAATGCTCTTATACCAAATTGAAAGAACCAAATTGTTTCTTTAAATTCATAATGGTCCCCTCCTAATAACCATGATATTTTGGTCATTTTATTTACATTCAGCAGATACTAAGCCTTGAGTTTGTGTATTTTTAAAAGCGTGTCACTAAAAGTCTTTCTACTTTAACTTCCTTTTTCTATGTTTACCAAAAAAATGATCTAAAACATCCAAATCTTTTTAATATAAATATTGGTGATGTTTTCCTTGAGAAACAGTGGCTAATTGCATCATAGTTAATGAAATGTGTAGGTAAAAATACTCTTAGTGCCAACCACCACTATCATCAAAAGCCTTCATTAAATGCTGCATTTGCATATTAGATTTATCGCAATTAGCAAAACTGGGATCCTTACTCAGAATCTTTTGACCATCTAGTTCTGATAATCTGCTTCCTGAAATGAAATGGAACAGGAAAGAAATGTTATGTGCCATACTATGAAATGTTATGTGCAGGGAGGGACTTTTTCAGTTTCCCTAAACCAATCTCAAACTCTAGGCAGCACTTTTATTTTATGATTGTAGACATAAGATCCAGTGTGCATTTGCATAGTTAACTTTAATGCTGCATGAAAAGTAGGGGCATCGTGAAATTAATTAGGACCTTTACTTTCAGCCATGAGAAAGAAAAGAAGTTACTCTCTAACAATTGCAGGCTGGCCTTTAGGTGGCAGCGTGTATCAAGGAGAGACTGACTGTGATCTTCGACAACCAAAAGTAAAAAGAAAAAATAAAAGAGATCAGTTTCTTGTCAGAAATGTCTTCTTGCGTCTCTTGCATTTGGTTTCTTCCTCTAATGAATCTCTGAACATACGTGCCCTGTGTCACTGAAATCATCACCATGCATTTTCTTTGGTACAAAAACAATATCTGTTCTTTAATATGTACCTCCAAGTACCCACTATTAGTGTTATGAGCCCTGTGGGTGTTAAGAAACATTTTTTGTTTGACTGACTGTCAATACTGAGTTGGAAGTAAACATCTCAACTGCTCTATCATTTTCTGTTTCTCAAAATTGGAGCACAGAAGTTATCTGGAGAGTATTGGCCAAGATAAGAAGAACAAATACACAGTCACACCGTTTAAAAAATATTCAGAAATGGCAATCTGTTTTTGAATTCTAGAGAAAGACTCCTGTGAGCTTCTCTCTGTGATATGCTGTTCCATCGGGTTTTTTTGGGAATTAGGCTTTGCCAGATCTGTCCAAATGCTTTGTCATAAATTCAAATATGAAGCCATGTTTACCTGTTTTCATTATAACTGTATATCCATGCTGTACCCACTTTCTTCTTATGACTATAATTTTCATAGCAAAAACATAAATATAGAAAAAGTCCCTAAGAATTTTTTCTGATCTTCTTTTCTCCTATCCTAAACAGGAATTATTGGAATTTTGGAAATAATGCATGTTTCTAACTACCAATGTCTTTTGTAAAATAGACAGTAAAGGAATTAGAGCAATCCAAACATTGCAGCTCCAAAACTTGATCAGAGAATTTATTACTTTTTACATAATTGTATTCTGTTCATGTCTGATTCAGTTAGAAGTCTTTCCAACAAAGTAGGTTACAGCATCTGGAGCTTTTGATCTCATTTAAGCCTCTGATGTAATCGGGCAAAATGATCACTTCAAAAGAAAATATAACCCCTCAAATCCCATCTCCCAATTTCTAATGATACTTTTAACCCTCTGTGTTTGTTGCAGCTGTCACCCTAAGATAACAGCTGGGTTTAGTTCTAAGCTGCAAGCTCAACTATTGCAGAACGTTTGACGATCTTCTAATGCTATGTTTGTCAACAATTGCTTATTTCCTTTGCCTACTTTTTTTTTTTAAAAGGGCCCTGAAATCAAGCTCATTAATTCAGCTTATTAAAAAAAAAACAAAACCCTTGCAAAAAAACTATTTAAGATGGCCTTTCCCAGCTATTTGATGTCTATAGCCCTGCTAAGTTGCAAGGGTCTTTTTCTGTCTCCCTGGTCTTTTCAGTGTTTTCAAATTCATAAAAACAAGCTTTTTCCTTGACTCTAATTTGCTCCTTTCTATCTTCAAGCTGTAATGCCCTTCTACCGAGTCTTTTGTGTTTTATCAGATGTCACTTGTTTTTATGCTGTTTATGCCTTATGTACTTTGTGCTTTTGTCCTTTTCAAATTACTTTGGATGCTTTTGTGGGCTTCAGCTCCCTACCACAACTGTTCTATTCCTTTGTAATCTTCCTCTTGCGGGTAGAACACAGATCAGCTGCTGTTTAATAAAGCAGGCGTCTGATTTCATTCCTTTCACATCCATCAAAATGTCTTTTCCTAGAACTGGCATTCTTCCACTATTATTTGGTTAACTTGCTACATACAAGTGATTTTTCATTTCTTGATTGGGGAAAGAAACTCTCAAGGGTGATTTTTTCTTGTTGAATTGGAGAACACCAGCTTTCATCCTAGGAAAGGGCTTGCATCCCTGCCATTTTGATACCCATCCAGCCTCTAGCACCTTGAAGTTACTGGCTTTGTGAAAGTTAGTGATCTTTGGAGAAAAATGTCATATATTTAAGTTCATCTTGAGTTAAAAAAAAAAAAATTATTACATATCCTAAATTGATGAACTACTAAAATTAATTACAGTAATAGCAATTCTAAATGTTCATGTGTATATGTTTGTCTTTATTTGGAAGAATCTCAGATTATAGCATTTATCTATAGACTCCCATTTCTTTTCTTCCTATCACTGTTAAGAAACAAACAAGAGTTATTTTTCTCATTTAGTGGTTGGGCAAAATGAAGAAAGGCTAAGTGAGCAGAAATATAGTGACAGAGAAGGGAATAAATGTCTCCTGATTCCAAGCCTGCTGCCTCCAGCACTTTGAAGCTGCTGGCTTCTCTGAAAGTTACTGATATTTGGAGGAAAATGTCACCATTAAAGCACACTATAGCTTCTACTGGACCAAAGGGATTCTGCGCCTACCATGGGAATGCAACACAGTGATGTGTTTTTGAAAAGTCATGTGGATCTGTAACTGCTAAAAGGAGGCAATTTTCTTTGATTAACACAAGAGTCCATTAACTGATTAGAAAATGTTCTTAATAATATAGGAGGCATGAGAATTCCTGCAAGCTTCTCCTGACTGTGCAATCCATTTGGGGGTTCATTATTGAAATACTGTTTAATGCCTAAAATGAGAATATTGAGCATTTTCAAGCAACACCTATTGTAAGGGCTGTGAATAACCAATTTTTTTCCTGAGGAGATCAGCATTATATATAAAAAATATATATATATTTAAACTTTTTACCTAATTACAATATATGGTCGTAAAATAAAAGTTTAGAATATGCAGAGATGCAAAACCAAATTGTCTGTAATTCTCTCATTTTGGTTTAATTATTTTTCAGATTTTTAAGTAAGCATACATAAAGAATTTTACAAAAATGAGTTTGTGGGTCTCTCAAGGGAACTCCAACAAAAAGCAGCCTTTCTCCACATCTGAAAAGTTAGAGAGAAAAACCCCAAAGGAGTATAGAGGCAAAAATACTGTTTATTACTAACAGAGGGTAGGTAGAGCAAGTAGCTTTATATCTGTTATAGGCTTGCAATAGGAAATTCTAAGATTATGCAGATTCCCTGTTACAGTGTCTGGTTCTAAATTGGGTTGTGGCCCATGCAAGAATCCTATTCAGGTAAAACTTATAGCCTGGAAGAGAGAAAAGTCTGTGTTCTCTGCAGGAATGCTCCATCTCAAGAGGAAGTGAGTGAAGTTAGGCAGAGCATGTCCAGTTATTTGTTCACATTTACCAACAAATTAATTCACAGGGCCAAGAGAATGTGCATTATACAAATTAGTTTCCCTTAACTGGAAGAACACATCAGTACGGAGAAGTATTTCTCATCAGCAAGGTCACACAATACCTGTTGGTTTATATTTTGCCCTGTCCCCCCATTTAACCAGGAAACTTGATTTTTTTCTAGATTCTAGGTGAACCCACTGGATTTACATTAGCCAAGCATGGTTTTAGGCATATAGCATGAATCAAAACTGGAAGTTATTATTATTATTAATTACTATTATTATGTACAAAGAAAAAAACTGATAAACAATATGAGGGGAAGATTGATGCTACTCCACTTCAAGACATACTATAAAGTGACAGTAGAAAAGAATAAACAAATAGATCAGTGGAACAGAGTAGAGAGCCCAGAGATGGACCCACATAAATGTAGTCAACTGATCTTTGACAAAGAAGCAAAGATAATACAATGGAGAAAAGATAGTCTTCAACAAGTGGTACTGGAACAACTGGACATGCAAGTGCAAAAAAAATGAATCTAGACACGGAATTTGTACCCATCTCAAAAATTAATTCAAAATGGATCATAGACCTAAATGTAAAATGAAAAACTATAAAACTCCTAGAAGGTAAAATAGGAGAAAACCTAGATGACCTTAGATTTGTTAATGACTTTTCAGATACAACACCAAAGGTGTGATCCAAAAAGAAAGAATTGATAAGTTGGATTTCATTAACATTAAGAATTGCTTTGTGAAAGACAATGTCAAGAGAGTGAAAAGACAAGTCATAGACTGTGAGAAAGTTTGAAAAAGACCGATAAAGCTGATAAAGAACTCTTACCAAAATATACAAAGAACTCTTAAAACTCAACAATAAGAAAACAACTCAATTAAAAAATGGACCAAAGATCTTATTTAAGAGGTCCCTTACCAAAGAAGACATACAGATAGTAAATAGCATATGAAAAGGTGCTCCACATCAAATGTCATCAAGGAAATGTAAATTAAAGCAATGAGATACCGCTCACTTCACACCTATTAGAATAGCTAAAATCAAGAACACTGACAACACCAAATACCGTTGAGGATGTGGAGTAACAGAAACTCTCACTTATTGCTTGTAGGAATACAAAATAGTATTATGGTAAATACAGCCACTTTGGAAGATAGTTTGGTGGTTTCTTGCAAAACTAAGCATACTCTTACCATACGATCCAGCAGTCACATTCCTTGGTATTTACCCAAAGGAGTTGAAAACTTATATTTACACAAAAACCTTCATACATATGTTTATAGCAGCTTTATTCATAATTGCCAAAACTTGGAAGCAACCAAGATGCCCTTCAGTAGGTGAATGGATAAACTGTGGTACATCTAGACAATGGATTATTATTCAGTGCTAAAAAGAAATGAGCTATCAAGACATGAAAAGACATGGAGGAACCTTAAATACATATTACTGAGTGAGAGAAACTAATATAAAAAGGTTACATATTGTTTGATTCCAACTACATAACATTTTGGAGAAGGCAAAACTATGGAGACATTAAAAAATATCAGTGGTTGTCAGGGGTTAAGAGGGGGGAAGGATAAATAGGCAGAGCATAAAGGATTTTTAGTAATTCATTGAAATTACTGAATATGTTACTATAATCGTGGATACATGTCATTATAAATTTGTCCAAACTCATAGAATGTACAATACCAAAAGTGAACCATAATGTAAAAAACTATAGACATTGGGTGATGATGTGTCAGTTTAGTTTCATCGGTTGTAACAAACATACCACTCTGATGAGGGATGTTGATAATGGGAGAGGCTATACATGTTCAGGGGCAGGGGTATACGGGAAACCTTTGTACCTTCTGCTCAATTTTGCTGTGAACTAAAACTACTCTAAAGAATAAAGTCTACATAATTCTGTGCTAAATTGGTTTATTTAACCTCTAAATATTAGAAGTAGAAGTACATAAATATTGGCTTAAATAATCAAAAAGGACTTAATGGAGTAAGTTGGACTTTATTTGACCCATGAAAGATTGGATACACTTTGGCTGTGACTCAAAAGGGGAATAGCGTTCACAAAGGAATAGCAGTATCAGAGGTTCAGAGAAAATTATGTCAAATTAGAACACTAGTGTAATCCTTGGCTTTCTTCTTAAAGTGGCTTTGGAAAGTATATGTTGAAACTTCAGAGCTGTACTGGGAGAATCCAGTTCAGTACCTTCACCATTATAATAATTCCGCTTTTCTCCCTCTAGTCTTTGGTCTATCTATATTTTCCTGATCTTTGTAACAAAATAATGAAAATAGTAAGAATTGGAAAATTGAATCCGGATAGTACTAACAATTAGAAGAGTTACCTCTGTGAGAACTTAACTTGAAATCTCATGAAGTGATTATGAATAGCCCTTAATTAACATTCACTTGAACATATTTGTTGTAACCACTAAGTGATAACTCTGGTCTAACATTTAGTGTTACATTACACAGTAAATAGTACCTACAGTTACCAAGTATTTCATGCAAGTTAACAATATATAGAGGATGCAGTGAACATTGTTGAAACCAAGAATATCAGCATCTAAAAAAGTTGTTCACCAGGGGCTAGTATAAATTCTATGATAAAGAGGGTCCATTGCACTTTCACACATATAATGATTGTTGTTATAAAATGTTGAATCAACCATAATCATTTATATTTATCAATTTTGATTTCTTGGTGCTTTTGATAATAATAGCACATGCAACTGTGGAATTCTTTACCATTTGATACCTGTTTATACTGTGAATAATAACAAAAAACATTACATTAAGTGGTCTCTGGAGCAGGAAAGTATTTTCTACTGGAATAAATTCTAGGGGTAGATTTCTGATTCATGAATAGATAGTTGAAAGATTCAGTTAGGATTAGGGTTTTTAGTTATGTTAGCCATTATTTTTTCTCCCTCTTGGGAAAATCTAAAGCCCAAGGCAAAGCTAGAATTTATTAGCTTCTATCACATAATCAGTACATTCTTCTTCACCTAGTAACTAATCCCAAACCATCAGGGTGTGGATTACACCTTTTTTTTTTTAATGGGTTTCACTTTTAAAATCACTAATATTTAACTTCAAAAAATTCAATTATTATAATCCTATCTTCTGCCTACACAGACAACAATTTATAAAACCTTTAAAACTCTTTCTTCATTTCTGCTTGGTATACCAATAAATGGTATATGTAACATACTCTATCTAATATCTATATAAAAAGTGTTTCCTTTTGCCTTGTAAAATATTTTGAACCTAATTGTGATTTTTTTTAATAAAACACATGTTTTACCTTAGTCTTTTCCACCCCATGTGTCTTGGTTGTTGTTTGTTTGCTAATGTGATGTTTCTTCTCTGCATCATATCCATTGATTGATTGGATGCTTATGAAATATTTGAATTCAACCTCATTGGATCTATTTTTATCTCACACTGAGCATTCTGTTGGTTAATTTTCTTTAGATAATAGACACATCTATTTAGAGTTTTATGTTATGATAATGTGGTATAATGTAATACATCTTATTAATTTCCTAATAATCATTTTGGCATTGAATAGCTTACTTCTTTAGAATGTATTTACTTATGATACCATTATGGATACATAACGATGCATGACTTTATAAACTTGTATAAAGGTTTACACTTTTCTAAAAAGCCTTACCATAAATTTTTAAAGGCACTGTACAATTAGTTAATGCTGTATGTTTTCTAAGAGACAGTAACTTCCTACTGGGAAAATTAAAGAATCAATTCCAGGAAAATCAAAGTTTGATAATCAAGGGTTGATAACATAAATTAGCCTCATGTTGATACTGAAAGTTATTGCTCTGTGTGGTGCAAGTGTGGTAGAAAAAATGGCAATTGTGTCTCTAGTTGTATATGACATAGAATTCTTGTAAAAGTTGTCCTTTGATTTGTAATTGTAGTGCTGTTTCTCTTTCTCTTGATTTACTGTGTATATCATTGCTCAAAACAACAACAATGAAAGCAATCACATTCCCATCAGGCATAAAACTGTGTGATTGACAAGTGAGTCTGCCATTTTGGTTTAGTAACCCTGTTACAACTGTGTCATATTTTTTACAGTTGTGATTCATTAAGTACCTGCCTATGGCTCTGCCATTTTTTCATTATATGTTAGCTTTTGAGCAATTTCTGTTATTTATCCTCTTGCCAAGACTAACCCAGTGAGGTTGTTTGGAAGCAATCATTCTTTCAGGACTGAGAGCTTGGCTTTTTTCTAGGACATTAGTTGGTGACTTTTTTTTTTTTTTTTTTGCAATACATGTTTTTGCAATACATTTTTTTTTGTAATACATTTTTTTTTGCAATACATTACATGTATACATTACATACAATACATTGCATACAATACATGTTTTTTTTGCAGTACATTACTCTTGGATGATACCGATGTAGTTTGATTAGAAATCAGGACACTGTCAAATAAAGAAGGGTTTCTTTAGGGCTGAAATAGAGTATGCTACCCAGGAAACCTTAAGATAGAGCATAAACTCTTTAGGAACATATTACAGTGACACTGTGTGAGTCAAAATCATGTGTCATATCAAATTTACAAGAAGATAAGGATGTTTGTTGGAATGATAATGTATGAGAACAGTCAGACCAATTCATATTTCTGTCAAATATAAGGTTTTAGAAACTTTCTAACAATTCTCTACAGTATACATATCTGCCATACTACTGCCTAGGAATAGAAGAGAGAATGATTTCAATAGATTTGCCTAAGGTTAGTCACTGAACACATAAGTTAGTGATTAAGAAAACATTTTTAACATTTTACCTTTAGGAAGGATATGTGCAAATTTCCTCATTTTTCAAAACATCTTTAGATACTGTGCAAGATGATTAATTTAGAGCTAGAAATTTAACAGCATAATTTAAAGTCATAGAGGCAACCACTGGGATATCTCAAATGAGTAATAATAGGTGGAGGAGAGAGAGGAAGAGAAGAGCAAGGTAGGTGCCCAAATTCCTCATCTCTCATGATGAAGAAACAGGGGAAACTGCCAGGCATTATGAATAAAGAGAGACATAGAGGTATATTGTGGTGATGGTAACCAGTAAAATAACTAAAAATAAAAATGTTGAAATACCTGTTGTAGAAGAATAGAGCTAGAAGGTTAGATCTGGGGAAAGAGACCTTACCTTCTCATTCTTAAATTCCATATTGTTTGAATTTATTTTTTTGTGTGTATTCTCTATCTTTAGAAAAGATACTCTCTATTGGTATTTCCATTCTCTATTCTCCTTGTCTATACATTTTATAATCACATGTAGCTTTACCCAAATCTCAAATAGCTTATACCTTCACATTTCTCTATAAGAATGAGCCATCTCATATGATCTCCAAGAGAGTTTTCACTGGTTTTGTGCCTCTGCCAGTCCTCTAGGTGGGACTGCCTACACAGTGCCTACACTGTCAGATTGAGGGCTTAGTGGAGGAAAACAGTTGTTATAGAATATGGTTCCAAAGGTTAGAACAAAGACCTATATGCAAATATTGGAAGAAGAGAAAAATCAGAGTAAGATAGAAGAAATTCCTTCTGGAGGTACTGAGGACCTGTCACTGGAAGTTTCAGCTTAAGATAGGTGCATTAGCTTCATTCATAAGTGGGCAGTGAGACAAAATTGTGGCTGAATTTTTGCCTTGTTGGGGTGTAGGGTTTATGCAGGAAATCTTTTTTCTTCTGCTATGTAGAAGATGTAGTGCACAACCTCTAGGTTAGTATCTCTCCATATATGATCCATATGTACGCTGAATGAGAATCAACCTGGGGTGTTTGGAAATTTATGGGCTCCAGACTATACATGCTGCTTCAGAATCTTTTGAGTCCTGGGAATCTTAACATTTAATAATGTTGGTTTTGGTGTCCACTAAAGTGTGAGAGTCTCTGCATGGAAAGCAGAAACACATACAAAAAGTGTTCCAGATAAGTATGTTTCAAGAATGTGGCTCTTATGTGACCATTGCAATGTGTGTAATGAAATAGTGTCTGGGGAGAAGATGGTCAATGTCAAGATATTTTTTTAAATTGTGTTCATTTTGTTTTTGTAGTTGTATCTTCTCTCTTCTTCTTATATTATTTTTCTTTCACTTCGTGCTATAGAAATAATGATGAATGCTGATGAGGCAATAGTTAATCCAACCCCAGACTCTCATTTTCAGGTAATTATTTGAAACCAGAACAGCACTTAACAGCACTGACTTATCTGTCTTGGGAGATTAACTAATTAAAAGCTCAAGCAAGACAGGCTCTGGTTTTTTGTTTTCTTTTCTAAGCTGGTTAAGGGAAAGAAAAGAGAAAAATAAGAATATTTTGCCTTCTGATGTTTTTCTGCCATCATTTTATATTTGTAAAATACGTAGTGTGTCTGTGATTTCTCTTTTCTGAAAAATAGAATGGCAGATTAATATGAAATGGTGGGGGAGGCACAACCGAAAAATGAATCAAATTTATTCAGCCAGAATTATTTAAAAAGATGCAGTAGAAGAGGGCAATGTTTTAGACAAATTACCCAGATGATTGGGAGAAAGCAAATAAAAGTTTTGGGTTTGTTTCATTAACTAGGTATATTTTTTATACTGTCTTAAACCAGTGTACTTTGTGGACTGTAAATTTTAGTCTCAATTATCATTAACCTAATATGACTGATTAATGAGATATATGCTACAGTACAAGTAATCACTTCATTGATTACACAAAAACAAATGCCACTATCTTGTCGCTGATATGAGAGAGGATATTTTGGTTTGGATTTTTGTTTTTACTTCTATTTTGCTTAAGACAACCATCAAATCAAACCTCAGTATATTTCCGCGGTCTTACACTTGGCCAGGTTAGTATTGAAAATGTGTCTTCTTGAGAGCCCTTGTTGCACTTGGGTGCACGTTTACTTTTGGAGCTGTGTAGTGATCTATCAAACCATCTTTTTAAGGCAAAATCCATTTCAAAGGACAGTACCCTATCTTTAAAAGTTTCCAGTCACTTACCATTTTAAGAAAAGCACAAATACCTGCCATGGGCAGCAGGGTTTTGGCTAAATTTCACACATTATTAATCTTATGATGTTCACTCATAAAGTCTGGGTAGTTTGGTTGCAGTTTTCCTTTTCATATGCACTTTTAAACTGTGTGATGTCACTCTCCTCTCCCCTCAGAAGTGGCTGTGATATCGTTTTGTGTGAAATGATCCTGTTTATAGTTTTGATGTCATCTTGTTAAATCTGGGAAGTGATTAGGGGGTTCTTTGATTTGAGAAACACGTAAAGATATTGTGACTGTTGCCATTTATGAATTCAGATTCATCCATGTAGATTACATCCCTTTTTCTTTTGCTTTTGAAATGAAAAGACGAGTGCTTTTAACATTATTCTTTAAGATGGTATGTGCTCTTTAGGAGAATCTGAAATGGAACTGTAATAAATATTCATCTAATCTACAGGACTTGCACACAGAGTTTATCACCATTTCAATTTCAAGCTTTCATTATCTGCCTCTTGCACTGTCGCTTTGGACTAGCTCATTTTTTCCCCTTTGATAGGGACAACAAAAGAGCTAGACCATTTTTATAGTTTGTGGTTATGTTTAGGCTTAGTAAAAAAATCTTATAATTCATTTATTCATGCATGCTTGTCTCATGGGATAAGGTAACCATATCATTTGCTTCAATTCTTTCCTTTCTTCTTTAAATTCGGAAGCTCTTCTTTTTATTTCTAAATTCATTTTCTTTATACATCCAATTCTCTCCAGCACTCCTGTGAACAGCTGTGGGTGGTGATGGGGAGATGTTTTGCGATAGTGCTTCTGCATTCTGCACGTCCCCCCTGAACAGCTTTATAGAACATGGAAAAGTACAGTCTAGCTCTGTAGCAGATGGACTTTCAAATAGCATTCACTGAGATCTTTCCCTTTCATATCAAGAAACACAGCTATATACCCTGCTTAGTATGCTGACATTTCACAGTTGATATCCTCATATATTTTCCCTCTCACTTGATGGCAGGGATGGGGAATTAAGGTGCCCTTTTCAAGCAAAACATGCTTTTTTTTTTTTTTTTTCAGCATCTGTGAATGTTGACTACAACAAATCTATTTGGCTGAATTCTACATGTTTTCTAAATTCCTATGTTGTACACCTAATGCAGTGACTACCACCTGTTGGAAAAATGCTAAATTGTTCTCTAAGTGTTTGTTAGCATTTAGCTCAATGATTGCTATATTTTAATATATATTTAATTTAGTAATTCTTAAGAGAGTAATTTTTATGCCATCCTTCATTTCTTTTTCCCTCCACTAGTTTGAGTACTTGTATTTTATTAATTTAAAAATGTACAGAAATTGGCACCAAAAGAATTCTTGGACAATTCGATGGTATCAAATACAGTGTTTAAAAAATTTTGACAGTGAAAAGCATTATCTAGTTTAAATTATGTCCTGTGTTTTGAACTGATTTTACTTTGTATTCTGGAGCAATTAGATGACCAAGCAACTTTTCCAAATGGAAAAAAAAAAAAAAGAGTTTTGCCAAAGAGATGGGGAATTGCACACATTTTAAGCTTCTTTATAAAAGGCAGTTTCAAATATCAAAAAGTTTCAGCAGAAATATTGCATGCTTATTCTTGGTTCTGCAGTAAATTTGGTTATGGAAAATTTAATGCAGTCTGTGTGAAGAGTCTGGAGATAAGTAAGTGTGTTGTTTCCTCTTGGGTAACTCCAAATTGTTTTCTTTAAACTTGTGATTTAGCAGGTAATCCTCTAGGTGAACCTTAACAATCTGGTTATACAGTAGCGCCAGGCCCTCGAAAACAGCAGGTGATTAGCTAGCTGCCTCCACTTCCAGCTCTGGGCCTAGGGGAAAAAGACATGTGAATCTTTATGAAGAATTTTAGTGCAGGGTTTATTTAGATTGAAAAGCATCCATGGATGGTCATTAGAGAAGTTTTTAAGGGGTTTAGGATCCATTAGTCAGTGGCAGTTTGAAAATTTCATTTGTACATATGGTACTTCCTCATATGGTGCCATTCATATGGTACTTCCTCTCTTGTTTATTTGAAAGGGAGACAAATGCTTATGAAAGATTTAAGATTAACCTATGGAAACAGAAAAATTTGTTCTCTGAGAAATAGAAAATAATCTGTGACAGGAAAGGGTTCAAAATCAGTGACTCTGACCATTTTGTGGTAGTAGAAAGTGGATTTTGTTAAAAATGAGTGGGCACAGCAGGAACAGGTTATTATTTATAATAGTGGCTAACAGCTTGAGGGCCACAATTGTATGCCAGATGCTGGGCCGACTGCTTCATGTGTATAATCACATTTTTTCTGTATAACCCTATAAAGTAGGAACTATTATTTCTCCTGTTATACAGGTGAGAAAATTGAGACTCAGAAAGATAAGTGTGGAAGACAGAAAAATGGTTTCTCCAGATATGTCCACATCCTAATCCCTGGAACCTGTAGCTATGTTATCTTACTAGGAAAATGACACTTTTCAGATGTGATTAAGATTAAGGACCTTAGGATGGGATGGGGGAGATTATCTTGGCTTATCTGGGTGAGTCCATCCTCATCACATAAGTCTTTAAAAGAGGAAGCATCTTTTCTGGTTGCGGTTAAAGATCCAGATGTGATGATGAAAGAAGGGTCAGAGAGATAAAAAATTGTGGCTTGGAAGTTGGAAGAAAGGTGTCATGAGCCAAGGAATGCAGGCATACTCCAGAAACTGGAAAATATGAGGAAACAGATTCTCCCTTAGAGGCTTCAGAAAGTGTCTTAGTCCGTTTAGGCTGCAATAACAGAACCACAGACTAAGTGGCTTATAAATGACAGAAATGTATTTCTCACAGTTATGGAGGCTGGAAGTCCAAGATCAGAGTGCCAGCATGATTGTGTGAGGGTGTTTCCAGGTCACAGACTTCATGTTATATCCTCACATGGCAGAAGGGTCTAGAGAGCTCTGTGGGGTCTGTTTTATAAAAACACTTGTCCTATTCATGAGGACTTTGCCTTAATGACTAAAGCACCCCCCAAAAGCTGCACTTCCTAATTGTGTCACACCAGGAATTAGGATTTCAACATATAAATTTTAGGAGGCCACAAACATTCAGACCATAACAGAAATGAACAGAGCATGGCAAACATCTTGACTTTAGTCCAGTGAGACCCAAGTCAGACTTCTCATCCCCAGAACTGCAAGATAATAAATTTGTGTTGTCTTTAAACCACTACATTCATGATAATTTGTTATAACAACAGTAGAAAATTAAGATAATTATAGTATTTGTATCCATAGAAGGTCTGAGAAAGCCTTAGAATACCTAGCAGGGCTGACAGAAGGTATTTCTCTCTCAAAGCCAGTCAGTAAAGACTAGAGGAGGTGACTGCTACTTCAAATGTGAAAACAGCAATTCAAGACTTCAAGAAACATAGAAAATCAAGGAAATGTGACACCATAAAAGGATCACAATAATTTTCCAGTAGTTTACCACAAAGACATGAATACTGCAATTTATCTGATAAAGAAATAAATATAGCTGCTTCAAGGAAGTTCAATGAAATACACACACACACACACAAACCACAGAAGGACAATTCAACAAAATTAGGAAAACAATACATGAACAAAATGAGAAGATCAACAAAGAGATAGAATAGTAAAAAGAGAACCAAATAGAAATTCTGGAGCTGAAGAATACAAGGAATGGAATGAAAGATGCAATAGAGAGCATCAGTAACAGAATGGATCAGCCATAAGAAAGACTCTGCAAAGTAGAAGACAGGAACTTTGAAATTATCCAGTCACAGAAGAGCAAAGAAAAAAGAATGAAAAAGAGTGAAGAAAGCCTATGTGAGCTATGGATAATGTCAAGATAAGCAATCTGTAAATTAATGAAATCCCAGAAGGAGAAGAGAGGGAAAACTTATTTAAGGAAATAATGACTGGGAACTTCACAAATCTGGGGATAGATTTGGATATCTAACTTCATGAAGCTTATATGTCCCCAGACAAATTCAGCTTAAAGAGATCTTCTCCAAGACACGCTATAATAAAATTTTCAAAAATCGAAGACAACGAGAGAATCATAAAAGCAATAAGAGAAAGAAGCTCATCACTCACATGGGACTTGCACTAAGTCTATCAGTGGATTTCTCAGCAGAAACCTTAAAGGCCAGGAGAGAGTGGGATTGTATATTCAAAGTGCTGAAACAGAAAGAAAAAATCTGTCAACAAAGAATACTTTAGGAAAGTGGTCCTTCAGAAATGAAGGAGAGAGAAATATTTTTCTGGACAAACAAAGCTTGAGGGAATTCATCATTACTAGACCTATATTGCAAGAAATACTGAAAGGAGTTCTTCAAGTTGAAATGAAAGGATGCTAATTGGTAACATGAAAATATATGAAAATATACAGCACACCGGTAAAGGTAAGTATATATTCAAATTCAGAATACAGTCAGTCCTTTGTATCTGCAGATTCCAAATCCATGGATGCAAACAAATACAGATAAAAAATATTTGAAAAGGACTTCCCTGGTGGCACAGTGGTTAAGAATCCACCTGCCAATGCAGGGGACATGGGTTCGAGCCCTGGTCCAGGAAGATCCCACATGCCATGGAGCAGCTAAGCCTGTGTGCCACAACTACCAAGTCTGTGCTCTAGAGCCCACAAGCCACACCTACTGAAGCCCACGTGCCTAGAGCCCATGCTCTGCAACAAGAGAAGCCACCGCAATGAGAAGCCCGTGCACCTCAAAGAAGAATAGCCCCCACTCACTGCAACTAGAGAAAGCCTGTGTACAACAACGGAGACCCAATGCAGCCAAAAATAAAGATAAATAAATAAATTTATTTTTTAAAAAATTGAAAAACATTCCAAAAAGTTTCAAAAAGCAAAACTTGAATTTGTCATGAGCCAGAAACTACTTACATAGCATTTACATTGTCTTTATAACTATTTACATTGCATTTATATTGTATTAGGTATTATAAGTAATCTAGACATTATTTAAAATATACAGGTATACCCATGTTACCTATACATGTGTAGGTTACACATACAGTAACCTACATGTGTGTAGGTTATACGCAAATACTACACCATTTTATATGAGGGACTTGAGCATCTGTGGATTTGGATATTCGTGGGTGGGGGGAAAGTCCTGGAACCAATCCCTTGTGTATATCAAGGGGCAATTGTACTCTAATACTGTAATATGGTGGTGTGTTAGCCACTTAATTCTAGTAAAAAGGTTAAAGGCCAAAAAATATTAAAAATAACTATAGCTATAATAATTTGTTAATGAACACTCAACATAAAAGAGGTAAATTGTGACATCAAAAAACATAAAGAAGGGGAGGAGTAACAATAGAGTTTTCATACGCAATCAAAGTTGTTATCAGTGTAAAATAAACTGTTATATCTGTAAGATGTTTTATGTAAGCCTCATGGTAACCACAAAGCAAAACCTACATTAGATACACAAGAGATGAAGATATCAAGAGAATAAAAGTAAAATCATCAATTCACAAAGGAAGACAGCAAGAGAGGAAGAAAGGAACAGGTGAACTACAAAACAGCCAAAAAACGATTAATATATAACATTAATAGTTCTTATCTATCAATAATTACTCTAAATGTAAGTAGATTAAATTACAAAAAACATAGAGTGGTTGAATGGATTTAAAAAAAAAGAGCCAATTATATGCTGCTTACAAAAGACTAACTTCAGAATTAAGAACAAAGTGAAGAAATGAAAAAAAAAAGAATTATTCCATTCAAATGGTAACCAAGAGAGTAGGGGTAACTATACTTATATCAGACAAAATTAACTTAAAAAAAGACTGATAAGAGACAAAGAAGTTAATTATATAACAATAAGTGAGTCAAATCATTGAGACTATAACAATTGTAAATATATATACACTTATCATTAAAGCACATAAACATATTAAGCAAATACTAACAGATCTGAAGGGAGATATAGACAATACATTAATACTAAGGAACTTCAAAACACCACTTTCAACAATGAGTAGGTCATCCAGATGGAAAATCAATAAAGAAATGTTGGACTTTAACTATACTTTAAACCAAATGGACCCAACAAATATATACAGGATATTCCTTCCCACAGCAGCAGAATACACATCCTCATAAAGCACACAGGGAACATCTCCAGGATAAGTCATATGTTAGATCATGAAACAAGTCTTATCATTTAAAAAGACTGAAATCATACCAAGTATTTTTTCTGGCCACAAAAAATATGAAACCAGAAATCAATACTGTAAGGAGGAAAACTGTAAAATTCACAAACATGTGGAGATTAAACAATGCACTCCTGAACAACCAATAGGCCAAAGATGAAACTAAAAAAAGTATACTGAAACAAACAAAATGGAAAAAAGTTTACCAAAATTATGGGATGCAGCAAAAATTTTAGAAGGAAATTTCATAGGGATGAATGGCTCCATTAAGAAAAAAGAAATATCTCAATGACACAACCTCACATTACACCTCAAGGAACTAGATAAACAACAACAAATTAAGCCAAAAGTTAGCAGAAGGAAGGAAATAACAAAGATCAGAGCAAAAATAAATGAAATAGATAGCAGAAAAGCAATAGAAAAGATCAACAAATGTAAGAGTTGTTTTCTTGAAATGGTAAACAAAATGGGCAAACCTTTAAACTAACTAAAAAGAGAGAAGACTAAAATAAATAAAACTAGAAATCAACAAGCAGACATTACATTACAGAAATACAAAGGATTATAAGAGACACTATGAACAATTATATGTCAACAAATTGGATAATCTAGAAGAAAAGGATAAATTAAAAAAACGTACAACCTAGCTAGACTGAGTCAGGAATAAACAGAAAATCTGAACAAACCAATAACTAGTAAGGAGACTGAATCAGTAATCAAAATACCTCCCCACAAAAAATTTCCTGAACCAGATGGCATGACTGGTGAATTCTGCCAAACATTTACAGAAGAATTAATACATTCCTTCTCAAACTCTTCCCAAAAATTGAAGAGGAGGGAACACTCCCAAACACATTTTATGAGGATAGAATTATCCTAATACCAAAGCCAGCTAAAGTCACTTCAATTAAAGAAAACTACAGGCCAATATCCCTGATGAACATAGATACAAAACTTCTCAACAAAATATTAGCAAACCAATTTCAATAGCACAAAGGATCATACACCATGATCAAGTGGGATATATCTCTGGGATACAAGGATGGTTCAATATACACAAATCAGTAAATTTAAAACACAACATTAATAGAGTGAAAACAAAAATCATATGATCACCTCAATAGATGCAGAAAAATCATCCTCTCATGATAAAAAAAAAAAAAACTCTCAACAAATTGGGCATAGAAGGAACATACCTCGATATAATATAGACCATATATAAAAGCCCATAGCTAACATCATATTCAATAGTGAAAGGTTGAAAAAGTTCTTCCTCTAAGATCAAGAACAGGGCAAGAGTGTCCACTCTCACCACTCCTATTCCACTACTACTGGAAGTGCTAGCCAGAGCCATCAGAAAAAGAAATAAAAGGCATCCAAGTCAGAAAGGAAGAAGTAAAATTGTTTCTGCTGGCAGACGACATGATTTTCTATATAGAAACCCCTAAAGACTCCTCCAAAAAACTGTTAGAACTAATAAACAGATTCAGTAAGTTGCAGAATAGAAATTTAGCATACAAAAATTAGTTACATTTCTATACACTAAAAATGAACTATCTGAAAAAGAAATAAAGAAAAAAATTCCCATTTACAATTGTATCAAAAACAATAAAATACTTAGCAATAAATTTAATCAAGGCGGTAAAAGATCTGTTGACTAAAAACTATAAGACTTTTATGAAAGAAATTGCAGAAGACACAAGTAAATGGGAAGATATCCCATGTTTATGATCAGAAGAATCAATATGTTAGAATGTTCATGCTACCCAAAGCAATCTACAGAGTCAGTGGAATCCTTATCATAATTCCAATGGCATTTTTCACAGAACTAGAACAAACAGTTCTAAAATTCATATGGAAATAACACGTGTTGGTGAGACTATGGAGAAAATGTAACCCTTGGGCATTCTTGGTGGGAATGTAAATTGGTACAGCACATTATTATTATTATTATTATTATTATTATTATTATTATTATTATTATTATTATTCAGCCAGTTTTATTCCCAATAGCCAAGACATGGAAACAACAACCCAAGTGTCCATCTACCAATGAATGGATAAAGAAGATGTGGCATGCATATATATATATGTATATATGGCATATATATATTTATTTCAGGCATGAAAAAGGACCACTGCCATTTGTGAAAACGTGGATGGAACTTGAGGGTATTACAGTAAGTGAAATAAGTCGGAAAAAGAAAGACAAATTCTGCGTGATCTCAGTTATATGTGGAATCTAAAAAAGCCGAACCCATAGAAATAGAAAGTGGAATGGTTGTTGCCAGGAGCTGGGAGATGGGGAAAATGGGGAGGTGGTCGAAGTGTACAATTCCCAGTTATAAGACGAATGGTTCTGGGGATCTGATGCATAGCATGGTGACTATAGTTAACAATATTATATTATATACTTGAAAGTTTCTGGGAGAGTAGATCTTGAATGTTCTCACCTCTGAAATAAAATGGTAATTATGTGAGGTCATAGAAGCGTTAACTCTTAACTAACTCTATTGTGGTAACTATTTCACAGTATATATATGTATCAAATTTTCACATTGAACACCATAAACTTAACACAATGTTATATGTCAATTACATTTCAATAAAGCCAGAAAAAAAGTTAAATAAACAAATAACATTGGTACACGTGAAAGAAAAACATTTATTGAGTGTCTACTATATGCCAGGTATCGGGCTAGGTGCTGGATAGGTGGTAAGATATATTGATACATAAAACAGTCATGGTTCTTGCCTTTTTGAGGTATTCTTTTGTTGAAGACATCAAAAAATACAAAAACAAAGAAAGAGATGAACAAATATCATAATTACAATTGTGATAAGGGTTATGGGGCATATAAATGTATGAATTGTGATAGAATATAATATTAACCATAACTGACATTCTTTAAATGGTTAGAGAAGTTTTCTCTGAAGAGGTAATGTTTACTTTAAAACTATGTGTAGATTGAGAGGCATAGGAAAACTAGCATTTGGGAAACTGGAGTATTAGGCATAGAAAAAGACATATGCTAGTGTTCAAGGAAGGAAAGAGCTTGTTGGTGTGTTCACAGAACTGAAAGAAGTCTTTAATAGTTGGAAAAGAGTAAGCTAGAGACAAGACTCGTGATGAGGTTGAAATTGTGAGCCAGATCAGGTAGGGCTTTTATAGGCCATGCATAAGAATTTGGGTTTTGGGCTTCCCTGGTGACACAGTGGTTGAGAATCTGCCTGCCAGTGCAGGGGACACGGGTTCGAGCCCTGGTCCGGGAAGATCCCGCGTGCAGCGGAGCAAATGGGCCCGTGAGCCACAATTACTGAGCCTGCGCATCTGGAGCCTGTGCTCCGCAACAAGAGAGGCCGCGATGGTGAGAGGCCCGCACACTGCAATGAAGAGTGGCCCCCGCTTGCCGCAACTAGAGGAAGCCCTCGCACAGAAACGGGGATCCAAAACAGCCATAACTAACTAACTAAATAAATAAATCAATAAAATAAAATTAAAAAAAAAAAGAATTTGGGTTTTACTCTAGTTGCTGTAAGAAGTCCTGAAAGTGTTCGCAGAGCAAGGAAATAACATGAATTGATTTATGCTTTGCGAAAATTGGATGTGCAGAAAGTGAATGGCAAAGGACAAAAGTCGAGGCTCAGGGATGAAGAGAACTGTTATCCATGACACATTAAAGATACCTCTTCCCCAGTTTGCACAGGTTTAGTGACTGTCTCCTCCTGAAACAGATTCTACATGATTACTGTCTCTAGAAAAAGGAAGAGAGGCTGCGTTACATGTGCATTATCTTTTAGTTAAGATTTCAACTGCCAAAAATATGAGCTCCTTAAATGACTGGATGTAAACAACAAAAATTTCTGTCAGCCTTGCTGTCATACTAATTTATCCTTTTGGCATAGGCGTTTGTATATTTTTTGCCAAAATTTGTATTGTGATTTGGGGACAAACATTAATCTAATCTTGAGTTGGAAAGCTAACAGGAAGAACTAACTCTTCAGTATCACAGCTTATATGAGAGTTATTCTAAATATCTTCTTCTGACTCAGTATAATTTATAAAATTCAGGAGAATTAGTCTAGTTTATTAGGTATGAAATTGTATCCGGTACAGATCTCATATCTGTACATATTTCTATTACCTCTGATGATGAACTCACCTTTATATAAGAAGCTCTGTTTTGCTCTAAAGACATTACATGAAATTTAAAAGATACCAAAAATATAAGTAAATGCAACTTCTAATTTCATTTTGAATTAAAAAAACATCACTAGTGCAAAACTCCACAATAATGACAAGCTAAGGCTTTATATATAAGAAAAAAACATCCTTTAAGAAATTAAAAAGCTAATCATCTTACAACATAAACACTTATCCACACTGTTTATATATTGTATTCTGCTTGTTAAAGAGATTTTAAGAGTCTGCATTAGTGTGTAGAGTTAGTGCCATGTTGGTGAATTAAAGTTGCTAACTACTTTAATTGTCAAGTGTTCATTTCGGTAGATTATCGCCTTGCATCCTAATGTGGTTTTCAAGTCTCACTTTGATGAATTTTATTGTTACATTAGATACACTCTGGGTTTTCCAATCAGTCATGTCCACTTCATCACTGTCAATGTGCTACCATAACATTAAATATGACCAGAGGTAAACATTATTGAAAGCTGTGCCTGTTACTGCTGTTTTACAGTAACGTAATTTTGTTTTTATTTCCTTTGATTTTATTCTGATATGGGTTTCAGCAGTATTTGCCTGCAGCCTTTTTCAACTTTTCTTTTTAATTAAAAAGCCTAATTGGGAGTAATAAAAATTTCCAATTAAGGGTTTTAAATAAAAACTGAAAGCTGAAAGTGGCTCTGGTTGCAGATAGAGGCTGGCTCTGACACTTGCATTAGGGCAGGAGTCCATTACTACAATACAATTTGTGGTTTCCAGGTTTAACTTGAGACCTGCGAGTTAGGAGAAGTGGACCTTGAGAGAGATACCTAAGCAGATAATTATACAGTTAAACATCCATTTTCTTTGACGGGGGACTTTATTTTTGAGGCAGGAAGGATACTGAAGGGGAGCTTGAATCAATCATCATTATGGCAGGCTCATTAGATTAAAATTTCAGTAATATTGCACATTTAATAATAAAAACAAAAGATTTTAGTATTTGAACAAAAAGATAAAATTTGCTATCTTATTTCTTTTTTTAATTTAGGTATAAAATAATCTGGAAGTTTTGGACTTACTTTATTTTCTTTCATTTCTTGTACCGGAGAAACATGCTAGGAAAAAGCCTGCAATGAAGCCTAAGATCACACAATCTATAATTGGACAGATCAATGTATAATTTGCTGATCCTTGTATATGAATTGAATAATATAAGACTAAAATAAGCTTTTTATATATTTGAAATGTGTAATTATGTGACTCTGGGATTTTCCTGTAAAAAAATTTATATATTGAACTTAAATTTCTAGCCTGTATCATGATATATGTTTGGGGGCAGGAGGGAGGGGTATGATGGGAGTTGGATGGGGAAGGAGCAATATTTTAGCTTTGCTTGTAATTGGCTCTTAGCGGATTTCATATACTTTGGAAAGGTTAAACACGAGAAACATTCTGTGACTGAATGTCTCAGTTAAGTAAAATACTATTTTAAGACAAATTTTAACTATTTTTCTCTATGGTCACCTATTTAAAATATACCTATTTTTAACAATCAGCCTTATTTGTTTTCTTATACAAGTAGTACCTGTTGCTTTCAGAAAATCTGAAATGTATTTAAAAATCAAATTCATATATAATCTTACCTCAAACCACACAACATGCTTGGTATATTTCTGTCCAGCTGCTTTTTTCTTTTTTTTTTTAATTTTTAATCCATTCTTTCTACACACATTCACATACAAATGGGGAAAGATAATAAATTTGAGATTGTATTACTTACAGAGTTTTAGTTATTCTTTTTTCACTTAACATTATATATAAGCATTTTCCATTTTTCAAAGACATATATCAATATATTTATCCTAATTTATTTGAACAGTCTCCAGTTTTTGTTTATTTGGGATTGAGGGGCTGACTATCACAGCAGGTCAGATCATGGGTTTGGAGTCATGCAGTCTGAATTTAATACTTGGTCCCCAAATCCACTAGCTATGTGATGTTAGGCAGTCTCCTTTTCAGAGCTTTTATTTCCTCTTGCATAAAATGCAGAAAAGCATAATATGTACCTAAGGGACAAATATGAAGATTATATTGGTTAATCTATGTAAAAGTAAAAGTGCCATGGCACATAGTAAACACTACACACATATTATATAACTGTTATTGTTTCAAATTATTTTCCATTTTCAATAATTTATGTATCTCAAATAATATAATAATATTTCTACTTGGTTAGATTTGGCCAAATTAGCTCAGTCCCTGTTACCCTTAGTCCCAGTAGATGTCTCTAGAATGGTTTGTTTAGATCTTCGATTATTCTCAGTAAAGAGCTTGGGAGTTTACTTCCTATGAGGTCACATTTTTATTGTCAGAATTACTCTTAGAATTTTTATATTGTTTTTGGTAGCTATTATAAATAACATCTTTCTTCATTGCATTTTCTTTTTTTTTTTTTCTTTGCCTCTGAGTCATTGTGGGATTTTTTTTTTTTAAATCAAACAGAAATTCACAAAAATTATAATCATCCTCATCAGTTCACTCAGTCCCATGTAATTAATTTTTTTTCATCTTGATCTTTCGTTAGCACTTTTATGAGTTCATCAGTTTTTCATTAGAGTTCTGAAAATGCTTATTCATTCAGTTCAGCAGTACAGTTACCAGAAACCTGTACTTGTCAGAGTCTTTTCTATGGATTCCTTGAAGATGAACCCCTTTTATAGGAACATATTTGCAAAAGCATCAGAGTATACCCAGAACTGTCTGTAAATGAGAAAAGACTTAAAAATGACCACAGTTAAAGATTTGATGAAAGTTCATAATAGTGCAATTGACAAGGAAATTTAGTTATTTCTGAGATATACATTTTAAAGTAATAACTAGAATTATGACTTATAACATTATACCAGAACATATAAGATTTTTAGAAATTTCATGTAATGTCTGAAACATTTATATTAACATATTTCCATACAAATAACCCAATGAAAGTTTAGTATTAGTTGTTTTGTTTGTTTCTTTTTTTATACTGCAGGTTCTTATTAGTCATCAGTTTTATACACAACAGTGTATACATGTCAATCCCAATCGCCCAATTCAGCACACCACCATCCCCACCCCACCGCAGTTTTCCCCCCTTGGTGTCCATATGTCCGTTCTCTACATCTGTGTCTCAACTTCTGCCCTGCAAACCGGCTCATCTGTACCATTTTTCTAGGTTCCACATACATGCGTTAATATATGATATTTGTTTTTCTCTTTTTGACTTACTTCACTCTGTATGACAGTCTCTAGATCCATCCACGTCTCAACAAATTACTCAATTTCAGTCCTTTTTATGGCTGAGTAATATTCCATTGTATATATGTACCACATCTTCTTTATCCATTCGTCTGTCGATGGGCATTTAGGTTGCTTGCATGTCCTGGCTATTGTAAATAGTGCTGCAATGAACATTGGGGTGCATGTGTCTTTTTGAATTATGGTTTTCTCTGGGTATACGCCCAGTAGTGGGATTGCTGGATCATATGGTAAATCTATTTTTAGTTTTTTAAGGAACCTCCATACTGTTCTCCATAGTGGCTGTATCAATTTACATTCCCACCAACAGTGCAAGAGGGTTCCCTTTTCTCCACACCCTCTCCAGCATTTGTTGTTTGTAGATTTTCTAATGATGCCCATTCTAACTAGTGTGAGGTGATACCTCATTGTAGTTTTGATTTGCATTTCTCTAATAATTAGTGATGTTGAGCATCTTTTCATGTGCTTCTTGTCCATCTGTATGTCTTCTTTGGAGAAATGTCTATTTAGGTCTTCTGCTCATTTTTGGATTGGGTTGTTTGTTTCTTTAATATTGAGCTGCATGAGCTGTTTATATATTTTGGAGATTAATCCTTTGTCCATTGATTCGTTTGCAAATATTTTCTCTCATTCTGAGGGTTGTCTTTTTGTCTTGTTTATGGTTTCCTTTGCTGTGCAAAAGCTTTGAAGTTTCATTAGGTCCCATTTGTTTATTTTTGTTTTTATTTCCATTACTCTAGGAGGTGGATCAAAAAAGATCTTGCTGTGATTTATGTCAAAGAGTATTCTTCCTATGTTTTCCTCTAAGAGTTTTATAGTGTCCGGTCTTACATTTAGGTCTCAAATCCATTTTGAGTTTATTTTTGTGTATGGTGTTAGGGAGTGTTCTAATTTCATTCTTTTACATGTAGCTGTCCAGTTTTCCCAGCACCACTTTTTGAAGAGACTGTCTTTTCTCCATTGTATATCTTTGCCTCCTTTCTCATAGATTAGTTGACCATAGGTGCATGGGTTTATCTCTGGGCTGTCTATCTTGTACCATTGATCTATGTTTCTGTTTTTTTGCCAGTACCATACTTTCTTGATTACTGTAGCTTTGTAGTATAGTCTGAAGTCAGGGAGTCTGATTCCTCCAGCTCCGTTTTTTCCCTCAAGACTGCTTTGGCTATTCGGGGTCTTTTGTGTCCCCATACAAATTTTAAGATTTTTTGTTCTAGTTCTGTAAAAAATGCCAGTGGTAATTTGATAGGGATTGCATTGAATCTGTAGATTGCTTTGGGTAGTATAGTCATCTTCACAATGTTGATTCTTCTAATCCAAGAACATGGTATATCTGTCTCTCCACCTGTTTGTATCATCTTTAATTTCTTTCATCAGTGTCTTATAGTTTTCTGCATACAGGTCTTTTGTCTCCCTAGGTAGGTTTATTCCTAGGTATTTTATTCTTTTTGTTGCAATGGTAAATGGGAGTGTTTCCATAATTTCTCTTTCAGATTTTTCATCATTAGTGTATAGGAATGCAAGAGGTTTCTGTGCATTAATTTTGTATCCTGCAACTTTACCAAATTCATTGATTAGCTCTAGTAGTTTTCTGGTGGCATCTTTAGGATTCGCTAAGTGTAATATCATGTCATCTTCAAACAGTGACAGTTTTACTTCTTCTTTTCCAATTTGTATTCCTTTTATTTCTTTTTCTTCTCTGATTGCTGTGGCTAGGACTTCCAAAACTATGTTGAATAATAGTGGTGAGAGTGCACACCCTTGTCTCGTTCCTGATCTTAGAGGAAATGCTTCCAGTTTTTCACCATTGAGAATGATGTTTGCCATGGGTTTGTCATATATGGCCTTTATTATGTTGAGGTAGGTTCCCTCTATGCCTACTTTCTGGAGAGTTTTTATCATAAATGGGTGTTGAATTTTGTCAAAAGCTTTTTCTGCAACTATTGAGATGATCATATGGTTTTTATTCTTCAATTTGTTAATATGGTGTATCACATTGATTGATTTGCATATATTGAAGAATCCTTGCATCCCTGGGATAAATCCCACATGATCGTGGTGTATGATCCTTTTAATGTGTTGTTGGATTCTGTTTGCTAGTATTTTGTTGAGGATTTTTGCATCTATATTCGTCAGTGATATTGGTCTGTAACTTTCTTTTTTTGTAGTATCTTTGTCTGGTTTTGGTATCAGGGTGATTGTGGCCTCATAGAATGAGTTTGGGAGTGTTCCTTCCTCTGCAATTTTTTGGAGGAGTTTGAGAAGGATGGGTGTTAGCTCGTCTCTAAATGTTTGATAGAATTCACCTGTGAAGTCATCTGGTCCTGGACTTTTGTTTGTTGGAAGATTTTTAATCACAGTTTCAATTTCATTACTTGTGATTGGTCTGTTCATATTTTCTTTTTCTTCCTGGTTCAGTCTTGGAAGGTTATACCTTTCTAAGAATTTATCCATTTCTTCCAGGTTGTCCTTTTTATTGGCATAGAGTTGCTTGTAGTAGTCTCTTAGGATGCTTTGTATTTCTGCGGTGTCTGTTGTAACTTCTGCTTTTTCATTTCTAATTTTATTGATTTGAGTCCTCTCCCTCTTTTTCTTGATGAGTCTGGCTAATGGCTTATCTATTTTGTTTATCTTCTCAAAGAACCAGCTTTTAGTTTTATTGATCTTTGTTATTGTTTTCTTTGTTTCTATTTCGTTTATTTCCGCTCTGATCTTAATGATTTCTTTCCTTCTGCTAACTTTGGGTTTTGTTTGTTCTTCTTTCTCTAGTTCCTTTAGGTGTAAGGTTAGATTGTTTACTTGAGATTTTTCTTGTTTCTTTAGGTAGGCTTGTATAGCTATAAACTTCCCTCTTAGAATTGCTTTTACTGCATCCCATAGGTTTTGGATCGTCGTGTTTTCATTGTCATTTGTCTCTAGCTATCTCTTGATTTCCTCTTTGATTTCTTCAGTGATCTCTTGGTGATTTAATAACGTATTGTTTAGCCTCCATGTGTTTGTGTTTTTTACGTTTTTTTCCCTGTAATTCATTTCTAATATCATAGCGTTGTGGTCAGAAAAGATACTTGATATGATTTCAAGTTTCTTAAATTTACTGAGGCTTGATTTGTGACCCAAGATGTGATCTATCCTGGAGAATGTTCCGTGTGTACTTGAGAAGAAAGTGTAATCTGCTGTTTTTGGATGGAATGTCCTATAAATATCAAATAAATCTATCTGGTCTATTGTGTCATTTAAAGCTTCTGTTTCCTTATTTATTTTCATTTTGGATGATCTGTCCATTGGTGTAAGTGAGGTGTTAAAGTCCCCCACTATTGTTGTGTTACTGTTGATTTCCTCTTTTATAGCTGTTAGCAGTTGCCTTATGTATTGAGGTGCTCCTATGTTGGGTGCATATATATTTATAATTGTTATATCTTCTTCTTGGATTGATCCCTTGATCATTATGTAGTGTCCTTCCTTGTCTCTTGTAACAGTCTTTATTTTAAAGTCAATTTTATCGATATGAGTATAGCTACTCCAGCTTTCTTTTGATTTCCATTTGCATGGAATATCTTTTTCCATCCTCTCACTTTCAGTCTGTATGTGTCCCTAGGTCTGAAGTGGGTCTCCTGTAGACAGCATATATATGGGTCTTATTTTTGTATCCATTCATCAAGCCTGTGTCTTTTGGTTGGAGCATGTAATCCATTCACGTTTAAGGTAATTATCGATATGTATGTTCCTGTGACCATTTTCTTAATTGTTTTGGGTTTGTTTTTGTAGGTCCTTTTCTTTTCTTGTGTTTCCCACTTAGAGAAGTTCCTTTAGCATTTGTTGTAGAGCTGGTTTGGTGGTGCTGAATTCTCTTAGTTTTTGCTTGTCTGTAAAGCTTTTGATTTCTCCACCAAATCTAAATGAGATCCTTGCCGGGTAGAGTAATCTTGGTTGTAGGTTCTTCCCTTTCATCACTTTAAGTGTATCATGCCACTCCCTTCTGGCTTGTAGAGTTTCTGCTGAGAAATCAGCTGTTAACCTTATGGGAGTTCCCTTGCATGTTATTTGTCATTTTTCCCTTGCTGCTTTCAATAATTTTTCTTTGTCTTTAATTTTTGCCAATTTGATTACTATGTGTCTCGGCGTGTTTCTCCTTGGGTTTATCCTGTATGGGACTCTCTGCACTTCCTGGACTTGGGTGGCTATTTCCTTTCCCACGTTGGGGAAGTTTTCGACTATAATCTCTTCAAATATTTTCTCGGGTCCTTTCTCTCTCTCTTCTCCTTCTGGGACCCCTATAATGCGAATGTTGTTGCGTTTAATGTTGTCACAGAGGTCTCTTAGGCCGTCTTCATTTCTTTTCATTCTTTTTTCTTTAGTCTGTTCCGCAGCAGTGAATTCCACCATTCTGTCTTCCAGGTCACTTATCCATTCTTCTGCCTCAGTTATTCTGCTATTGATTCCTTCTAGTGTAGTTTTCATTTCAGTTATTGTATTGTTCATCTCTGTTTGTTTGTTCTTTAATTCTTCTAGGTCTTTGTTAAACATTTCTTGCATCTTCTCGATCTTTGCCTCCATTCTTATTCCGAGGTCCTGTATCATCTTCACCATCATTATTCTGAATTCTTTTTCTGGAAGGTTGCCTATCTCCACTTCATTTAGTTGTTTTTCTGGGGTTTTATCTTGTTCCTTCATCTGGTATATAGCCCTCTGCCTTTTCATCTTGTCTGTTTTTCTGTGAATGTGGTTTTTGTTCCACAGGTTGCAAGATTATAGTTTTTCTTGCTTCTGCTGTCTGCCCTCTGGTAGTTGAGGCTACCTAAGAGGCTTGATGGGAGGGACTGGTAATGGGTAGAGCTGACTGTTGCTGTGGTGGTCAGAGCTCAGTAAAACTTTAATCCACTTGACTGTTGTTGGGTGGGGCTGGGTTCTCTCCCTGTTTGTTGTTTTGCCTGAGGCAACCCAACACTGTAGCCTACCTGGGCTCTTTGGTGGGGCTAATAACAGAATCTGGGAGGGCTCACACCAAGGAGTACTTCTCAGAACTTCTGCTGCCAGTGTCCTTGTCCCCACAGTGAAACAGAGCCACCCCCTGCCTCTGCAGGAGACCTTCCAACACTAGCGGGTATGTCTGGTTCAGTCTCCCCCGGGGTCACTGCTCCTTCCCTTGGATCCCGATGTGCACACTATTTTGTGTGTGCCCTCCAAGAGTGGGGTCTCTGTTTCCCCCAGTCCTGTCGAAGTCCTGCAATCAATTCCCACTAGGCTTCAAAGTCTAATCCTCTATGAATTCCTCCTCCCGTTGCTGGACCCCCAGGTTGGGAAGCCTGATGTGGCTCAGAACCTTCACTCCAGTGGGTGGACTTCTGTGGTATAAGTGTTCACCAGTCTGTGAGTCACCCACCCACCAGTTATGGGATTTGATTTTACTCTGATTGCGCCCCTCCTACCATCTCATTGTGGCTTCTCCTTTGTCTTTGGATGTGGGGTATTTTTTTGGTGCGTTCCAGTGTCTTCCTGTCGATGATTGTCCAGCAGCTAGTTGTGATTCTGATGTTCTCGCAAGAGGGAGTGAGAGCACGTCCTTCTACTCCACCATCTTGGTTCCTCTCCTTAGTGAATCTTCACCTTCATTGCATTTTCAATTGCTTGATATTTGTGTGCTTTTCAGTTATTGATTTTTTAGATATCCATCCACTAAAAATTTACTACAATTTTAGTAATAATTGAAATGAAATATTACTTTTGAGGCATAAGGAGCATCTTAGTAAAATTGTCTGTTTCCAATTTTTTTGGAATTAATTTTTTAAATTAAATATTTTGATAGATTTTCACTTATCTTACCTGAGTATTGTTCTTTTTAGGTTTCTGTTTTTCTTTGAGTGAATTTTGAAATTTTATACTTCTTTTCAGGAAATTATCTATTTCATGAATTTTTTCAAATATCTTAACATACAATATTGCCTTTAATTTAAAGGAGAAATCCTTTTACTCTTATCAGACCCCCTTTTGTGTGCTTAATCTTATTTACCTATTATTCAATCTTGACTAGAGTTTCTAGAGATTTATTAGCAATATTATTTTTAAAAGAAAATATAAGTTTTGGATTCATTTTATTGTTTTCCTTTTGTTTCAAATTTACTTTTACTCTTATTTTTAAACTTAATTATTATTATAACTTCTCCAGGACAATGATTAGCTTATTTTTAAAAAGTTGGAGAATTTATTTATCATAAATTTGTCTCTAAGTTTTTCTTTGCTTGCAGTTAGCGCATTGTCGTATGATTTTTTTTTTCACATTTTCTTGTATGTTCCTATATTTCAGAAAAGTGTCTTTTTGACCTTAATATATATAAATTGTTGTTTTATAATTTTCTCATCATTTGTTCTCTCAGTTATTGGCTACTGTGGCAGTTTACTTTATCTATGAGTCTCCTGTTACACCATGCTCCAGACAGCTGCTAGAAGTATATTTTTAAAAGCAATATCCTTTCCACAATAGATGTTGTTTAAGGGTACAAACTTGCAAATGATAAATAATACTGATAAATTATACAGATAGATAAATACTGAAGACCTAATATACAGCTCAGTGATTATAGTCAACAATACTGTACCATATAACTTCAAGGTTGCTAAGACATTAGATCTTTATTTTAAAATAAATTTATTTATTTTTGGCTGCATTGGGTCTTTGTTGCTGCACACAGGCTTTCTTTAGTTGAGGCAAGCGGGAGCTACTCTTCCTTGCGTGTGCAGGCTTCTTATTGCAGTGGCTTCTCTTGTTGTGGAACACGGGCTCTAGACGCGCAGGCTTCAGTAGTTGTGGCACGTGGGCTCAGTAGTTGTGGTGTATGGGCTTTGGTGCTCTGTGGCATATGGGAATTTCCCGGACGAGTCCTCACCACAAAAAAGAAGTGACAATTATGTGATGTGATAGAGGTGTTAGGTTTAGCTAATGCTATAGTGGCAAGCATATTGTAATTAGTAAAATTATCAAATTAACACATTGTACACCTTAAACTTTCACAGTGTTATATGTCAATTATATCTCAATAAAAAAATAAAAGCAGGGGGATTTTAAGATGGCAGAGGAGTAGGAGGATGTGGAGTTTATCTCTCTTCACAAATGCATCAAGAATACATCTACAGATGGAACAATTCTCACAGAGCACTGGCTGAACACTGGCAGAAGACCTTGGACACTGGAAAGGACAGGAAAGATTGCCACTTAACTGGGTAGGATGAAAGAAAGAAGAAGGGAAAAAGAAGAGGAGAGGAAGTGGGACAGGACCTGCAACCCTGGTGGGGAGCTGAGGAAGGGGAGAGGTTCCCGCATCCAGGGAAGCCCCCTCACTGATGGGGAAATTATTTGGGACAGAAGGAGAGCATCTGAGGCTGTTGGAGGAGGGTGAAATGGCCCGTCTGTGGCAGACAGGACAGAGTGAGACCTACACAGTCTGTGCCACAGCCCTGTGCACCCCAGACTGAAACATGTGTCTGCCAGTGTGCACGAGGGCTGGGAGCTGGAACGTGAGGATTTGAGAGCAAACCCAGGGAGAGAACTGCCATTGGTTGTGAGGAGACAGCCTGAGGGGATGGGAAGAAGGAAATCCACAACTGGGAATGCTTATGGAGGAAACCTGGTCTGCCATAGAAGCAAGGTGCCACTGTTGAGTGGCATGCAGGGGGTGGAGCCAACATTGCAGCCTCTTTCTCCCCACGTGCTGGCCCCTGCCTCCTCAGGGGCTAAGAAAGGGCCTTGCCAGGGCTGGCCCTCCATGTGCCTCCTGCTGGGCACTAGGAAAGGTCCCTGCTGAGCCTGGCACACACGTGCCTGCTGCCAGGCACCAGGAAAAGCCCCTACTGGGGCTGACTTTCTCATGCCTGCCTCCTGGCATTAGGAAAGGTCCCCACTGTGGCTGGCCCTCACCTGCCTGCCACCAGGCACTATGTAAGGCCACTGCCAGAGCTGATCCTCTCACGATGGCCACTGGGCACTAGGAAAGGCTCCCACAAGAGCCAGATCTCTCACTCCCATGGTTGCCAGCTTCCCCGTGAACATCCTCACTGGCGGGACTGGATTTCTCACGGCCACTGAACCCCCTGTGGACCTGTTGCTACTAGGGCCCCCACGACCCTGGCAGCCATACCACCTCTGTGCCCTACCCTCACTGGGGCAGACCCAAGGCAGCCTCGGGAGCAGACCCCTGTGGGTGGCCCACATACAGAGGTGGGGCTAAAATCACAGCTGAGCCCCAGGGCCAGGGCAACTAAGGAAGAAGAACAAAAATCTTTCCGTGAAGCTGCACAAGCCACAGATTAATTTCCCACGATTTAAACTCTGCATCTATGGAACGGACAACAAGTGTTCCCACAACTGAGACCAGTCTAGCTTTAACAGCTGTGGACTTTGGGGGCAAGTATATGCAGGAGTTGCACCAGTCTGAGCTGTCCCACAGTGCCCACAGTGGCCCTATCAGTGCCTTATCTAGAGGTATTGGAGGGCCTCCAGGGCAGGCAGAGGTTGGCTGTGGCTCACGGTGGGGTTAAGGACAATGACAGCTGCAACTCAAGGAAAATATATTTTTTAAAATATCTTTATTAGAGTATAATTGATTTATAATGTTGTGCTAGTTTCTGCTGTATAACAAAGTGAATCAGCTATATGTATACATATATCCCCATATACCTTCCCTCTAGTGCCTCCCTCCCACCCTCCCTATCCCACCTCTCTAAGTGGTCACAAAGCACCGAGCCGATCTCCCTGTGCTATGCAGCTACTTCTATTATTATTATTAATTTTTTTTAATGTTTTGTTTTGTTCTGTTGTTTTACTATTATTTTTTACATTTTTATTAAAAAAATTTTTAAATATATTTTTATTTTGTTATTTTTACTTTACTTTTTCATTATTTTGTGTTTTTTTCCTTGTTTTTGTTTTTCTCTTTGTTCTGTTTTATTTTTAATCTTATTTTCTTTTTTGATCATTTTTGGGTGTTTGTTTTGTATTTTCTTGGTTTTTTTTTTAGTTTGTATTCTGCTTTTGTTTTGGTTCCTATGTTTTGTTTTCATTAGTTTTGTTTTTAACTGTTTGATTTCTTTTTGAGGTTCTTTTGTTTAGGTGTTCTCTTGTTTTTTTGTTTTCTTTGTTTTTGTTTCTTTTTTTTGGTATGTATGTGTGTTTCTTTGTTAGTTTTTGTTTTTGTTTGGTTTTGTTTTTACAATTTGTCTTGGGTTTTATTTATCTGTTCCTTGGTCTTCTTTTTTCTTTTTTTTTTAAATTGTTTTTGTGGCTGTTTGTTTTTGTCTTTGCTATTTGTCTTGGGATTTGCTTGTCTTTTTTTCTCTCCCCCCCACCCTTTTTCTTTGCCACACTGTGCAGCTTGTGGAGACTTGGTTCCCCAGCTGGGGCTGAGGCCTGAACCTCTGGGGTGGGAGCACTGAGTCCAGGATGCTGGACTGCCAGAGAATTCTCCACCTCAGGAAATATTAATTGGCAAGTGATCTCCCAGAAGTCTCCATCTCAACTCCAAGACCTGTCTCCACCCAGCGGCCAGCAGCCTCCAGTGCTTGATGCCTCATGCCAAACAGCAAGCAAGACAGGAACACAAACCCATCCATCAGCAGACAGGCTGCCTAAAGTCATACTAAGCTCACAGACACCCCAAGAGGTGTCACCTGACATGGCCCTGCCCATCAGAGGGACAAGATCCAGCTCCACCTACCAGAGTGCAGGCACCAGTCCCTCCCACCAGGAAGCCTACACAAGCCAGTGGACCAACCTCACCCACTGAGGGAAGACACCAGAAGCAAGGGGAAAATCGCCCCTGCAGCCTGTGGAAAGGTGACCCCAAACACAGTGAGTTAGACAAAATGAGAAGACAGAAAAATATGTTGCAGAGAGGAGCTAGGTAAAAACCCACAAGACCAAATAAATGAAGAGGAAATAGGCAATATACCTGAAAAAGAATTCAGAGTAATGAGAGTAAAGATGATCCAAAATCTCGGAAATAGAATGGAGGCACAGATTGGGAAAATACAAGAAATGTTTAACAAGGACCTAGAAGAACTAAAGAGCAAACAAAGTGATGAACAACACAATAATTTAAATTAAAAATACACAAGAAGGAATAAATAGCAGAATAACTGAAGCAGAAGAATGGATCAGTGAGTTGGAAGATAGAATGGTGGAAATAACTGCTGCAGAGCAGAATAAAGAAAGAAGAATAAAAAGAAATGAGAACAGTCCCAGAGACCTCTGGAACAAGATTAAAACACAGCATTAGAATTATAGGGCTCCCAGAAAAAGAAGAGAAAGAGAAAAGGTCTGAGAAAATATTTGAAGAGATTATAGTTGAAAACTTCCCTAATACGGGAAAGGAAATAGCCACCCAAATCCAGGAAGCACAGAGAGTCCCATATGGGATAAACACAAGGGGAAACATGCCAAAACACAAACTAACAAAAATTAAATACAAAGAGAAAATATTAAAAGCAGCAAGGGAAACGCAAAAAATAACCTAGGAGAGAATCTCCATTAGGTTATCAGCTGATTTTTCAGCAGAAACTCTACAGGCCAGAAGGGAGTGGCAGAATATATATTTAAAGTGATGAAAGGGAAAACCCTACAACCAAGATTACTCTACTCAGCAAGGATCTCATTCAGATTAGACAGAGAAATTAAAACCTTTACAGACAAGCAAAAGTTAAGAGACTTCACACCACCAAATCAGATTTACAACAAATGTTAAAGGAACTTCTCCAGGGAGAAACACAAGAGGAGAAAAAAACCCACAGAAACTAACCCAAAACAATTAAGAAAATGGTCATAGGAACATACATATTGATAATTACCTTAAATGTAAGTGGATTAAGTGCTCCAACCAAAAGACATAGACTGGCTGAATGGATACAAAAATGAGACCCAGATATATGTTGTCTACAAGAGACCCACTTCAGACCTAGGGACACATACAGATTGAAAGTGAGGGGGTGGAAAAAGATATTCTATGCAAATGGGAGACAAAAGAAAGCTGGAGTAGCAGTACTCATATCAGACAAAATAGACTTTAAAATAAAGACTGTTACAAGAGACAAGGAAGGACACTACATAATGATCAAGGGATCCTTCGAAGAAGAAAATATATCAATTGTAAATATGTATGCACCCAACATAGGAGCACCTCAATACATAATGGAAATGCTAACAGCCATAAAAGGGGAAATCAACAGTAACACAATAATAGTGGGGGACTTTAACACCCCACTTACACCAATGGACAGACCATCCAGACAGAAAATTAATAAGAAAATATAAGCCTTAAATGACACAATAAACCAGATAGACTTAATTGATATTTATAGGACATTCCATCCGAAAGAAGCAAAATACACTTTATTCTCAACTGCACATGGAACATTCTCCAGGATACATCATGTCTTGGGTCACAAATCAAGCTTCAGTAAATTTAAGAAAATTGAAGTTGTATCAAGCATCTTTTCTGACCACAATGCTGTGAGATTAGAAATAAATTACAGGAAAATAAAACTGTAAAAAACACAACACATGGAGGCTAAGTAATATGCTACTAAATAACGAAGGTCACTAAAGAAATCAAAGAAGAAGTCAAAAAATACCTAGAAACAAATGACAATGAAAACATGATGACCCAAAACCTATGGGATGCAGCAAAAGCAGTTCTAAGAGGGAAGTTTATAGCAATATGATCACACCTCAAGAAACAAGAAAAATCTCAAATAAATAACCTAACCTGACACCTAAAGCTACTAGAAAAGGAAGAACGACAACAACAAAAAACCCCGATGTTAGTAGAAGGAAAGAAATCATGAAGATTAGAGGAGAAATAAATGAAATAGAAATGAAGAAAACAATCACAAAGATCAATAAAACTAAAAGCTGGTTCTTTGAGAAGATAAACAAAATTGATATACATTTAGCCAGACTCATTGAGAAAAAAAGGGAAAGGACTCAAATCAATAAAATTAGAAATGAAAAAGGAGAAATTACAACTGACACTGCAGAAATACAAAGGATCATAAGAAACTACTACAAGCAACTATATGCTAATAAAATAGACAACGTGGAAGGAATGGACAAATTCTTAGAAAGGTACAACCTTCCAAGACTGAACCAAGAAGAAATAGAAAATATGAACAGACCAATCACAACTAATGAAATGGAAACTGTGATTAAAAATCTTCCAACAAACAAAAGTCCAGGACCAGATGGCTTCACAGGCGAATTCTATCAGACATTTAGAGAAGAGAAACACCTATCCTTCTCAAACTCTTCCAAAAACTTGCAGAGGGAGGAACACTCCCAAACTCATTCTATGAGGCCACATCACCCTGATACAAAAACCAGACAAATATATCACAAAAAAAGAAAACTACAGGCCAGTATCACTGATGAACATAGATGTAAAAATACCCAACAAAATACTAGCAAGCAGAATTCAACAGCACATTAAAAGGATCATACACTATGATCAAGTGGGATTTATCCCACGGATGCAAGGATTCTTCAGTATAAGCAAATCAATCAATGTGATACACCATATTAACAAATTGAAGAATAAAAGCACATGATCATCTCAACAGATGCAGAAAGATCTTTCAACAAATTTCAACATGGGAACCTGCCTCAACATAATAAAGACCATATATGACAAACCCACAGGAAACATCAGTGGTGAAAAACTGAAAGCATTTCCTCCAAGATCAGGAATAAGATAAAGGTGTCCACTCTCACCACTATTATTCAACATAGTCTTGGAAGTCCTAGCCACAGCAATCTGAGATGAAAATGAAATAAAAGGAATTTAAATTGGAAAATAAGAAGTAAAAATTGTCACTGTTTGCAGAGGACATGGTACTATACATAGATAATCCTAAAGATCCCACCAGAAACCTACTAGAGCTAATCAATGAATTTAGTAAAGTTGCAGGATACAAACCTAATACACAGAAATCTTTTGCATTCCTATACACCAACAATGAAAGATCAGAAAGAGAAATTAAGGAAACAATCCTATTTACCCCTGCAAAAAAAGAATACAACACCTAGGAATAAACCTAGCTAAGGAGGCAAAGACTTGTACACAGAAAAGTATAAGATACTGTTGAAAGAAATCAAAGATGACACAAACAGATGGAGAGATATTCCATGTTCCTGGATTGGAAGAATCAATATTGTGAAAATTACTATACTACCCAAAGCAATCTACAGATTCAGTGTACTCCGTATCAAATTACCAATGACATTTTTCACAGAACTAGACCAGAAAATTTTACAATTTGTATGGAAACACAAAGACCCCAAATAGCCAAAGCAATCTTGAGAAAGAAAAACAGAGCTGGAGGAATCAATCTCCCTGACTCCAGACTGTGGCACTGGAACAAAAACGAGAAATCAAGACAGTGTCGTAGTGGCACAACAACCGAAAAATAGACCAATGAAACAGGATAGAAAGCCCAGAGATAAAACCTCGCACATATGGTCACCTAATCTATGACAAAGGAGGCAAGAATATGCAATGGAGAAAAGACACTCTCTACAATAAGTGGTGCTGGATAACTGGACAGCTATATGTAAAAGAATAAAATTAGAATACTCTCTAACACCATACACAAAAATAAACTCAAAATGGATTAAAGACCTGAATGTAAGGCTGCACATTATAAAACTCTTAGAAGAACACATAAGCAGAACACTCTTTCACATAAATCACAGCAAGATCTTTTTTGCCCTAACTCCTAGAGTAATGAAAATAACAACAAAAATAATCAAATGGACCCTAATTAAACTTAAAAGCTTTTGCATAGCAAAGGAAATCATAAACAAGATGCAAACACAACCCTCAGAATGGGAGAAAATATTTGCAAATGAAACAACAGACAAAGGATTAATCTCCAAGATATACTAACATCTCATGCAGCTCAATATCAAAAAACCAAACAACCAATCCAAAAATGGGCAGAAGCCCTAAATAAACATTTCTCCAAAGAAGACATACAGATAGCCAACAAACAAATGAAAAGATGCTCAACATCACTAGTTATTAGAGAAATGCAAATCAAAACTACAATGAGGTATCACCTCATACCAGTCAGAATTACCATCATTAAAATCCTACAAACAATAAATGCTGGAAAGGGTGTGGTGAAAAGGGAACCCTCTTGCACTGTTGGTGGGAATGTAAATTAATACAGCCACTATGGAGAACAGTATGATGGTTCCTTAAAAAACTAAAAATAAAACTACCATTTGACCCTGCAATCCCACTCCTGGGCATATACCTGGAGAAAACCATAATTCAAAAAGATACATGCACCCCAATGTTCATTGCCACACTATTTACAATAGACAGGACATGGAAGCAACCTAAATGTCTGTCAACAGAGCAATGGATAAAGAAGATGTGGTACATATATGCAATGGAATATTACTAGCCATAAAAAGGAACGAAATTGGGTCATTTGTAGAGATGTGGATGGACCCAGAGACTGTCATACAGAGTGAAGTAAGTCACAAAGAGAAAAACAATTATCATACATTAACACGTATATGTGGAATCTAGAAAAATGGTATAGATGATCTTATTTGCAAAGCAGGCATAGAGAACAAATGTATGGACACCAAGGGGGGGGGAAAGAAGGGAGGTGGGATGAATTGGGAGATTGAGATTGACATATATACACTATTGATACTATGTATAAAATAGATAACTAATGAGAACTTAGTGTATAGTTCAGGGAACTCTACTCAGTGCTCTGTGGTGACCTAAATGGGAAGGAAATCCAAAAAAGAGGGGATATATGTATACATATGGCTGATACACTTTGCTGTACATTAGAAACTAACATAACATTGTAAAACAACTGTACTCCAATAAAAATTAATTAATTTAACTGGCTAAATAAATAAATAAAAGAAATATGTTCTGTTTCTCCTCTATTTCATATGCTGTAAAGTTGAAGTCCTTAGAAGATACATCAGGGCCTCTCACCATTCACATTGTAAGACTCCCCTGGGTTACTTACCCTCTTATAAACCTGTCTGGTTGCATCCTTTATTATGTATTGCATCCTCTGTGTAACTTGTTCTGTATCCCCCATAATAATTCAACCATCTCACCTGGGTGCTCTCAGAGAGTTTTGAAGTCATTTAGATGCCTCACTCACCATATTCAATAGGTATTATTTACCTCCATGTTTGTCTCCTGCAGTTGACTGCAGATAAGCACAGGAAGCAAGTCTTCTTGATTTTTCTATCACTGTTTTATGTAATCATTAAAATATTTCTGTGAACTAGATGTTATTATCTACTTTTGAAGATGAGAAACTTGGGATTCTGGGAACTTAAAAAATGTTTCTAAAGTCACAGAACTAGTCAGTAACATAGATAGAATATTAATTAATCCAAATTTATCAATATATCAACTGCACTTTTGTTTCGTAAGCTTTGACAAAAATATCTCCTGAAGGTCGATTAAAGGTAAGGATGGAGCAGCATCTGTGAGCTTAGTCTGAAATAGTTCAACGCAAGCACATATTCATTTGAAGTACTTTCTTTCATACTAAGCATCATTAGTTTAGTTCTACTGCAAAAATATATTTATATTTGTTTTAGTATAAAGCAATATTTTATTATTCTCCATTAGGAAAATTAATCATCTTTTACGTTGGTTTGATAGTTCTTTGTAGATGCTGTTCTATGATGAATCTATCACTTTATGATTGTTAGGTTGAATTATAAAGATATCAAGCCACATTTTAAATTCACCACTGAGGTAATTGTTTTTACATTAATCAGATTCCCATAAAAGTACAGAGACAAATAACAGGTTCACCCCTTCGGTCACTTGAGAGAACTACTCAAAATGCTGCCAAAAAGGTGGTATGGTACAAAGTTTTGGAGCTATTCTTGGTGGAAATTTCTGTATACTTACATATATCTTATTGAGACATCAAACCGTCTTTTTTATATGGTGAACTGAAAGGTTATTTGAACTTTGGCTCTTTTATTGTTCCAGGAAAATTATTGCCAAAGGACATTTTAGTGAAAATAAGATTCTTAATTTTATCATTAATACTGGCTTGAACAACTGGTAGTATGTACTTAAAATCGACTTTCTCTGTCAAATTCTCAAACTTCATTTTCACTCTACAATTGTGTTTTGCAGTAAATATACTCATAGTTTTGCACAGCGGTTGTTAAGCATTCAGTCTTGGGAGAATATTAAGGATATAAATGAATTAACATCTTTGTCATTATATTTTTGTTTCCTCCACGGAAACAAACTTCAGCAATGAATTATAAACCTCTGACCACTGCCTTTGTAAAGCCTAGGAAAAATCTGTGTAGTAGAGCAATACTTTATATTCATCTTTCATGTTTTGTATATAGATGAAAAGGCATAGAGTATTTAAATCAGTCCTCTGCTCTCATGTTTCCCATTTCTATCACCATATTGAACACACAGATGATCTACACACAATTATTTGAGTTAATTGTTCATAGTTCTCAGCATATGATATCATCGCTGCCAAGTACCTGATTAATTTGATGCCAGCTAACTTTCCGTTGGTTGTGACTGTCATAAATTCGGCTCCATCCATATTCATCTATTTGTTTCCCCAGTCGATAGTGTTCCTTCTTGTAAAACCCATCAGATAAATTCTTGAAAAGTTGTTCAACAATTATTTTACCATTAATATTTACCATTAAAAATCTACATGTTTTTATAGACATCATCACCAGAAATAGTGTACCATGATCTACATAATTGTCTTATCATTTTGTATTCTTGCCTAACAGATTGTTTCATTTATGTAGTGAGCATATTAAAGACCTGGGACATATGATAAGGCATCAGATTGTCTAGTCCTCATCTGAAATCTTCACCCATCTTCTCCTACAACAAGGAGTTTTACTTTCTCAGGTAATTTTGAAGTTGACTTCGAAGGAAGCTTTAAGCAACTTTAATTTACTTACTTGATTGTACTTTTCATATTATTACTCCAAACCCCTCCCCGGCTTAGCTCTTGGCAAAGCCCTCTGGTGATCTGATTTCAAAATTTTCTTGATGTTGGATTGTAAATGGCGTTGCAAGGTCCCCCTCTGCATTATTATTATGCAGGGTTTTCACATAAAATATACAAGATTTAGGCTCATTTGGCCTTCCCCATTAGTAAATCAATGCTATAAATAAGCATGTAAAAATATCTTGCTAGGTTTATATTCACTTACTGCCAATTTGCAAATCATGGTTGGGTTTGGACTATCATCTCTTTTCCTATTAAATCCATTTGATGGAGCTACAGGGATAAAACCAGAGAATGATTGAATTTATCTCATTATCATGAATATCTCCAAGTTCTAAGCTATTTTTAGTGTTGTATACCTCTTTTTTTAAAATAATTAACAGTTATTAACCTTTGAAAGATGAATGAAAAATTACACAAAAATAACCAAAATCAGAGTTTCTAGTACTTCAGTGTTGACAGGGAAGTAAA
This sequence comes from Balaenoptera borealis, assembly GCF_965194805.1. NCBI lineage: Eukaryota > Metazoa > Chordata > Mammalia > Artiodactyla > Balaenopteridae > Balaenoptera > Balaenoptera borealis. Next base: position 58,333,636 of record NC_138876.1, on the reverse strand, counting down.
AGTAATAAAAAGTAAAATTATATTTTGTAAACTAAATTTTGATCTAAGCAATTTCATCAGAAAATTGAACTGAATTATAGAAACCAATATTTGTGTGTGTGTGTGTGTGTGTTTGTGTGTGTGAATTCAAACCTCTAAAAACTCTTTAGCTCATAAGGTGACAACCTCATTTAAACAAAAAAAGAAAAAAGAAAAAGGAAAAAGGAACATATAACACTACATGTGCCTGTGGACTTGTTGAGTTATTATACAATAAGCTCATTTCCTCTAGTGAACCACTGGCATTAGAATAATGTGTTCTCCAAACCATGATTCTTTTACTTTAAATACACCTTAAATATTGATACCTTTGGTTTTCTCATAAGAGTAAGGTACCAAATTTTATAGTCTTTCATTACACTTGTAAATATTCTACTAATGTGTTTTGATAGAAAAGCATGGATAGATAGTTCAGCATGGAAAAAATAGAATTCTGCTAATATGTGCACAAATATGACAAAACCTTATGTCATCCAATTGCCAGCCTTCATACCCCAGTCTCTCTTCACTCCCTCAAACTTCCACAAGTCATTTTGCCTTTAGTGTTTATTGGGAGATAAGGGATCTTGACTCATCTTTAATTGGGAAAGTCATTCCCATCAAAGTGACTTCTCTAGAATCCTTCATAGCCCTGCCTTATGTCCCCACTGACCTCTGTGCTGTCTGTTGCTGGATATTCCTGGATATCCCCTCAACAGGATGCTCCTTACTTCACAGCAGAGCTAATAGAGAGGTTTGGACTTCCAACTTCCCAATATTGCCTTCTCCCTTTATTTTCCCCTAACACTTTCAATAAGTTAGTGCACATTTGTCAGACTTGACTAAAGTGTTTGAGGGTTTCTGGAGTAATGAGAAGGCAAATACTTTCAGATATAGCTTCCTATGACTGCCTCATTGATGCAAAGGAATACACCTTTCTAATGGGCTGCCCTGAGTCTGATCTGCAGGTCCTATCTTTGCTCTCCAGACTTCAGGGCATCCTGATTTCTGTGGTATGAATCTCCATTCTTTAAACTTCTGTGGCGTGAATCTCCATTATTTTAAAGGAAGACTCATGAGGCAAATGTTCCAAAGTAGGACATAACACAAATGTTCAGCTATTTAGTCTATTTTAACCTGAGTAATGTTTTCAGTAGGACAATCTTCATTATAGACTTTGGCACACTGAACTCAAGAAAACTGGACTGTATAAATTGCAATATAGTGATATTTCATATGTTGATATTGCTTTCATGGTAGGAAATGTTTGCTAGCTTACTATAAATTTTAGTAAATCAAATCATGTTTTGAATATGCTGGAGATGTTTAATACTCAAAGGAATGGTGTGATAACTCATTTTGTAAGACAAATAACCAATTTGTAATCAATCTTACTGTGTAGTTTTGGTTTACATATGTCATCTTAAAGTTGGCACGTACATGTATACAATTTTCTGGCTTGTAGTTTGTCAAACACTGGGTATATTGTGTTACTATAAAATAAAATAAAATATCAATGCAAAGTCAGAGGTTTTTTCCCATTTTGTGAAATAATGATTATTCTAAATGGTTATGGAAGTGTGTGTGCGTCTCTCTGTGTGTGTAGGGGAACACTGGAATTACTAGTAGACTAAATATTACCTTCCATCAATTATTCTCATTACATTGAGGTCTTGGGCTGTGATTATTTATTAGGCATCCCATAAAAGAAGTGGAGGAGCACCATGCATCTCAGATCAAATATCCATCTTCCTTCTCTGTCCACAAACCTTACTTGTGTGAGGTCCTTGCATTGGGGACTGAAGGGCTAGGAAAGAGTATGAAAGAGTGAGAGGGCACCAGTGGCCGAGAAAGAGTTTTCTTTCAAAGGAAGAAAGCATTAGCTTAGCAACTGAGATGGGTGAGGGTCCAGTCAAGAAGCAGCAAACTCCCTAGGCATTTCAAACAGATTTTCATACCAAATATGGTCACGTAGATGATGAAGATCTAAAAAGCCAATCAAGAGATAGCAAGTCAGTCAAGATATTAGCAACAGGAGAAAATCATTACCAGCTACTCCTGGGGGAAAGCAGGAGAAAATGTTGTTACCAGAGCTCCCAAACCTGAGCATCTAGATGGGAACTACAGCCATGGTGAGGTCTGTCCTATGGAATCCGGGTCTTTAAAAGGATGGGCTGTTTTAAGTGGGCTGGGGCCATGGGGAGATGTAGAAATGCCACTCTAGGCTATGGGAAGGCGGGCATCAGTGGAAATAAGATTGTTTCTCACTTCCTCTCACCCTACAATCTATTACTTTTCCTTCCATTAGCCAAACCTAGGTGGAAATCAGTCGGCAGGGTGTCTAGGTCACTTATGGGGTTAGTTCCTCTGATACAGGGAACAGAGCAATGAAGGGCAGAGAATAGATTTGAGAGTAAACAGAAGAATGACCAGAACATGTGATACTAACATTTTTATTTCTGCTTGGAAATCAAACATCACAGAGATGCAGATGCTTTGTTTGGTTAAGGGGAAACAAAGGTAGTAAGAGAACATATGGGGATATGGGAATTGCCAAATGTCTCCAGAGAGTGGATCTAGAAAATTAGTGGTTTGTATCCAAGTCACTGAAACACAGTGAACCCTAGTGCAGCTATGGAAAAAAAATTGGACTGGGGATTAAATGGAATGTCTAGAATTAACTTAGAATCACCCTAGTTATTTTTTCTTGAACAAATCTTTAACATTTTGACATCAATTCCATCCATCCATCCTTGGGCCCCCAGGGTAAAGGGTGGTGACTTTCAGTATTTTTAAACAGTGAAATCTCTTGAAAGCATCATTTCTTGTTAATGGCTCAGTTTTCTCTCTTCCTTCCCTTGGACTCCTTTTGTTCCTCCCTTCTTCTTTTCCTTTTTCCCTGCTAATGTGCACTGAGAGTCTAATATTTATAAGCTATAAAAATTTAAATAAAATATCCTCTAAAATGTTTCATGGAAGAGTCATATATTTATCAGAAAGTGAATATGCAGAAAATGAAAGCAGTAATAGGATTTATACATACTTCATTACTGAAAATTTGGCTTAAAAAGGTAATGATTAGGTTAAGAGGGTAGCAACTATTTCTGGACTTGTATTTCAAAAACCAAGCTGCTAATGAATAATAACCTTTCTCGAAATTTCATGCTAGGGCTTCATTCTTCTAACCTATTGATTTTTATCATCAATGAAATATAAGTGGTATCAGACACCAGCACCGTATTCCACCAAAGCTGATCAAGTACACTTTTTAGTTCATTTGCATACCAGATATGCAAGGGAGAATGAAGTGGGATACCCCACTGGAAAGATGGAAGAGATAAAACACAAAACGGGAGCCCTGGGAATTGAAAGAAATCTTTGCCTATTTCAAAATTCACAGCCAGGGAAAGAATGGTTTTAATTTGGGAGAGGGAGGTTGAAGGTGGATATCTTTGTTCTCTCCTCTTTCAACCAACTCTCTACATGTTTTGCCTCTAGACCCGGCAAACACAAATGCTTGGATGAGCTACTAAGTAGAAATAAAAATGATAATTCTCTTTTATTTCTTTTTTTTCTATGCAGTCATAATAGGTGGATTTTCAGTAAACATGGGAAGATAAAAACTGGGAAATGCACTTTCCCTGAACTCTCTCAATGTTCTATAAAATGTTCAATTAACTGTACTTGCCACTGTCCATATTTCTTCCCATACTCTCTGGATTGAGGTCTCTCTTGTGTCTTGGTTAACATTGAAAAAGAGAGGCGGGGCTTCCCTGGTGGCGCAGTGGTTGAGAATCTGCCTGCCAATGCAGGGGACACGGGTTCGAGCCCTGGTCTGGGAAGATCCCACATGCCGCAGAGCAACTGGGCCTGTGAGCCACAATTGCTGAGCCTGCGCGTCTGGAGCCTGTGCTCCGCAACAAGAGAGGCTGCGATAGTGAGAGGCCCGCGCACCGCGATGAAGAGTGGCCCCCGCTTGCCACATCTAGAGAAAGCTCTCCCACAGAAACGAAGACCCAACACAGCCATAAATAAATAAATAAATAAATAAATAAATAAATAAATAAAAGCTTTTTTTTTTAAAAAAAAAGAGAGGCAATTTATTATTTTTTACTGAACTGAGAATAGCTGGGTAAATAAATACTGCTACTAATCATTCCATTTGCTTCATGACCTGTTGTTTAAACTTCTAAGGAACCATAACACAGTAGGGACTACAACTATGTTAAAAGAAAAGTCAGCTAGTAGATAATAGGAATAAAACTTGATTTTCCCCATGCCTCTGTGCACCGTATCCAGCCATCTCAAAACAGCCAAGCAAGTAATTCCATCCCACATACCACAGAGAGAAAAAAGAATAATAATACAAATTTCAAAGGAGGAGAAAGAGCTGGTTTAAGAATCTGAGGTATTTCACACAGAGATATTTGGGTATGAATCCCAGCTCTGTAATATAATAGTTATGTGACCAGGGGCAAGTTATTTTCTCTCTCTAGACATTAGTTTCCTCATTTGTAAAATGGGGATAATAATACTTAACTCACAGGTTATTGTAAGGGTTGAGATGCTGAATAAAAACCACCAAGAATAGTAAGTGATGCAGGGTAACAGCTCAATAGCTCAATACTGCTGTTATCAATAGAAGTGAAGCAAGAAACTTTTCTGTCATTGTTACAGTTAAGGGACTATTTTGCCATAAGACAGCAAAAGTCAAAATAGTGATTTCTCTTTTTATTTCAGAAAATGTGGGTCTAGCTCTGTTTCTATTAAGAGGGAAGTGTGTGTGTGTCGGGGCGGGGTGTGTGTGTGAAAGACATTGAGAGATGGCAGCGGGGGGATATACTGGCACAGTGGGTGGTGATGCTGATTGGGTGTACTTAGATTGATTGCTTTAAAACATTATTTAGTGTCAATGTAAGGGAAAGAGCAATTGATTTGGAATAAGAAAACTTAGGTTTATGTCTCAGCACTGCCAAATATTGATTGTATTAAATACTTGATTCATGTAGATACTCAGCAAATGTTTATTAGGATTAAGGACAAATGATTTGTTAGTCCCTGAATATTGGGGTTGGATATAAGTGCGGTAGGCTGCACTATTTGCTTCTTTTAAATATCTTGAAAGATTGATGAGAACTTGAAAGCAAACTTAGTTAGAGTAAGCATCCATGACTATGGAACAGATTGAGCCTGCTAGAAATGTTACATCTTCCAAAATGTTTTCTTTGCTGACTGGGAGCCACTAATAGGGACCTCATTATTACTGAATAATTTATCCAGGTCAGTGATTATCACTTTTTGTCTTGGGACACTTTTATACTTTTAAAAATGACTGGGGGTTACAGAGAACTCTTGTTTATGTGAGTTATATCTATTGATATTGCTGTATAAAAATTTAAAACAGAAATTTACAACTATAATAATCAGACCATTACATGTTAACATAAAGAATATTTTCATGAAAAAGAACTACATTTTCCCAAACAAAAAGATTAGTGAGAAGAGTTAAATCCTTAACCCCCTTCATTTTTGCAAATCTGATTAATGTCTGGCTTAACAGAAGGCACCTAGATTCTCTGATCTGTTTCTGCATTTGGTCTGTTGAGATGGCATCTATCATGTAGCCTCTGGAAAACACTATATACTTGTCAAATAATGAGAGTGAAAAAAACAATGGATATCTTAGATTTGTTGTGAAATAAATCTTGACCTGTCTCCTGAAAAGATCTCAGGGACTCTCATGGGTTCCTAGCCCACACTTTGAGAACCACTGATATTGGTTAACCATTGTTTCTTTCAGCTGTCTTCTTTTAAATTCATACTCAGAAAGGACTCTACAGTTACTCAACACCATAGGATGAATTGATTAAATTATTGAGTTCTGAGTGGGAGAGAGAGCAAGAATGAGAACAATGTAGACTTGAAAGGAATGTGGCCTTGAAAAATATGGGAAATGAGAGGCAATGAATCCTAATATCAATTACATTTTGCAGTTTGTAAATTGGCTCCATTAATTAATAGCAGCTTAAATTTGGACCAGTTACTTAATCTTTCTAAGTCTCAGGTTGTCCATCTATAAAAATAGGGATAATAATATTTAATTCATGGTGTTATTGTGATGATTAAATAAGATAATATTTGTGAAACACTTAGCTTACTGCCTGACACATAATAAGTGGCTCACTATTAAGCTATTATTTGTATTGTTATTTTTATCCAGGATTTGACCTGCTTATAAACATATGTAAATTATCTCTTCAGGGTTACAGGTCTGTGCTGCATTAAATATCTTTGTGTAAAAGATTTCCATATTTAGAATAATGTCCTTACGTTAGAATCTTATATGCTGGGGTGAAGTGAGGGTAACATCGACATATATACACTACCGAATGTAAAATAGTTAGCTAGTGGGAAGCAGTAGCATAGCACAGGGAGATCAGCTCGGTGCTTTGCGATGACCTAGAGGGGTGGGATAGGGAGGATGGGAGGGAGGCTCAAGAGACAGGGGATATGGGGACATATGTATGCATATGGCTGATTCACTTTGGTGTACAACAGAAACTAACACAGTATTGTGAAGCAATTATACTCCAATAAAGATCTAGTTAAAAAAAAAAGAATCCTATTGGAATTACTAACTCAATAAAATTTTTAAGGTTTTGAATTTATGTGGGGAAATTACTTTCCAAAGGGCTATATCATTACCACTCCTATGAGGAATGTATGAGTGTTCGATAATTTCATGTAGATTCTGAGCCCTGGGATACAGCAGTAAGAAAAATAAAAGAGCTGTATCCTTTGCTGTAGCAGGTAATATAATTTAAATTTTACAAATTGTATAGGTAAGAATTGCAATGTCTATTGAGTACAAAACATCAACATAAACACTTGGGAGACACAGGTATGGTCTTTTGTATAGACAAGTTTTTCTCTAGTGTCTCAGATAGCATTTAATAAAAGTAAATTTAATATATCTTCCTGAACTAAACCTTAGTATTAATGATTTGGTTTTGTTTTGGCTAGTAGACCTTTAAAAGCATTCAGAGTATACTTTATCAACTTATTTATTTTCCAGACAGGAGCTAACCCTTGGGTAATACATTCTAAGGGCTCTAATTTTATCCTGTTTTAAAATCCTGGTAGAGATAAAGCAAGAATAAGGGCAGTGTGGAAGAGAGAGTTGAGGTAATTAGATTGGTTGAAATTCCAGGATAGACATCATGAGACAGGCTCTCAACTATGACTGTGGTAGTAGGAATATGGAAGAGGGATTCAAATCGTGTTATGGGCTAAAATGTATCACTTCCCAAATTCATGTGTTGAAGTCCTAAACCCTGGTATCTCAGAATGTGACTGTATTTGGAGATAGGGTTTTTAAAGAGGTAATTAAAAGTAAATGAAGTCATGGGGGTAGGCCCTAATCCGATATGACCTATGTCTATATAAGAAAAGGAGTTAGGACACAGACACATGGAGGGAAGACAATGTGATGACATTGGAAGAAAATGGCTATCTACAAGAAAGTAGTTAAGCCCTAACAGGGAGAAACCCAGAGATGGGAATTTTCGCCTGCTCCCTGTAAAATTAATAACCAGAAATCTCAATTAAGCTGAGTTGGAAGACCAGAAGGGAGAGCTCCCACACCCTGTGATGAGAGCAGAGCCCAACAGGAAGAAGAAAGGCTCCTTTCCCTGGCAAGGACTCAGCCAAAAAAGCCATGGACTCTTTGTTTATTGTAGCCCTCCCAACTTCCTTGTTCTTCTTATAAAAGTTCTCTCCTTCCCTTGCTATGTGGGGATTGCACATGGCTCACCATGGTTGCAGACCCTGAACTGCAATTCTCTGCTGGCCCCAAATAAACCCAACTTTGCTGGAGAAATATCTGACAGTCTATTTGTTTTCAGTCAACATCTCTCTGTGCTGAGCCCTGGGGGAATAGCCACAGCAAAGGACTGTTTGCTTCTTAGCCACTGCTTCTGTGTTTGCTATAGTCTTGTGGGACTCAGGAATGCTGAGCCCTGTTGCTTATCAGAGATAGGTGATTCGGTGGTCTGTCCCTCAGGCAGCAGCCTCAAAAGTTGGGGCTCTAGATGTGTAAACAAGTTATTTCCAGGGAAATGCTGGCAGCTTGGTTTTTTTATTGGAGTAAGTTAGAGGGAGAAGTCAGGAGAAGTGTCCACCAGAGCTCCCAGGTTCTGGGGAGAGTGCAGTCAGCCTTGCCATGTGCTAATTAGAAGTCAGACCCTCAGGCAGCAGCTTGTAAAATTTGCAATCAATTGCCTTCTAGGAAGGAACTGGGAGATGAGGATTTTTGCCTGCCCCCTTTGTACTGGTCCCTGTGGGGACAGCTTCATTAAGCACGCAAAGGTCTATTAATAACTTCTCCTTGGAACTTCCCTAATGGTACAGTGGTTAAGACTCCATGCTTCTAATGCAGGGTGTTTGGGGAACTAAGATCCCACATGCAGCATGGCTAATAATAATAATAATAATAACAACCTCTCTTTTGTTTGCTGTACACAAGCCTCTCTGGCTTTCAGAGCTGGGTGTTTGGGGGGTCCTTCCCTCAGGCGGAGCAGTTGATGTTGGGGCACTAGATGTGTGGTCCAAACACTTCTCTCCTCAGGGAAAGTCGGGAGTTGGGGGTTCCATCCTGATTGTATGGGGCTATCCAGGGGGTGGCCAGAGGTTATTCCGTATGTAAGAGTTCCTCAGCTAGTTTCTGAATTTCTCTCAGAGGGAATTGCTCCATATGTGGCTGTACATTTGGAGTGTACATGGGAGGGGGGAAAGTGAGAATCTTCTTATGTTGCCATCTTGGTTCAGAGTCCCATCCATGTTTGTTTGAGTAAACTCTGACTCAGGTTTGTGCTTGACTGTCTGAGTGGATAATACTGTCGAACATGTAACTAGGAGAACCTCTCTTTGAGCAGGTAGTTGTGAAACCACTAGGTGGGGTTTCACGGGGGGCTCTAAGAAGCTCCTGTTCTTTATGTCTTAGCACAGAAAGAATTCAGTGAGAGGCACAGTGATAGATAAGAAGTGATTTATTAGAATAGGATGCTTGTGAAGCTTATAAGCAAGCAGGTGAGAGGGTGCTGAGTCCCAAGAATTTAATGGGCTATAGTTTTATAATCAAAGGAGAAGTGGCAAGGGGGAAAAGACCACCTTCTTCCTCATTCTTGAGTAGACATCAAGCTTACATCATCAACTCCTCCTCCAGGTTGGGCAGAGGAGTTTTCTTGTTCCTACATGGTCAAGCCAGGAGTGTCATGGCACTATAGAAAATTATTTCAGGTCTCAGTACAATGAGGGTCTTTCACTTTGAAATGTCACCTTTCCATAAATTATTATTTTTTATGTTTGCAGAGAGCATGTCCTAGGGGTCATTAACTTACTGAGCTCACTGGCAGGATGTGCGTCTCATGCCACCATTGTTTTATTGTTTTGGGGCATGTCTCATGCTTCTGTTGCATGGTTTTGTTGCTAAGCAAGCCTGCTTCATTTTGTGGTTAAGCAAACCTGCATTTTTAGGTCATCATTAACTTAATGGGGTCTGCCATACTTTTTTTTACTTACAATCCCCTAGTGGGATTAACTATTTAATCACCTACTTTGTCCCTTTACTCTGTCCATATCAGTTGTTATCTTAAAGTATGGACTTAAGCCATTCTTTACATAAAAATGTTTCATTAACTAGTTGTTTACAGCACTTGCTCATTCTCACAAGCATCAAAAATTTTATTTGGAATCTAAGGAAAAAAAAAAAAAAAGGCCATGAAGAACCTAGTGGCAAGATGGGAATAAAGACACAGACCTACTAAAGAATGGACTTGAGGATATGGGGAGGGGGAGGGGTGAGATGTGACAGGATGAGAGAGTGGCATGGACATATATACACTACCAAATGTAAAATAGATAGCTAGTGGGAAGCAGCCGCATAGCACAGGGAGATCAGCACGGTGCTTTGTGACCGCCTGGGGGGTGGGATGGGGAGGGTGGGAGGGAGGGAGATGCGGGAGGGAGGAGATATGGGAACGTGTGTATATCTGTAGCTGATTCACTTTGTTATAAAGCAGAAGCTAACACACCATTGTGAAGCAATTATACTTCAATAAAGATGTTTAAAAAAAAAATTTTATTTGGTCATTTAGTTTACAAATGACCTTTCATTTCCCTTTAAAAAATTTAAATTCACAACCAAAAGGTATTCTTACAGAATAACTTTTGCTTTTGTTAGCTTTTTTCTGCTAAACTCATTTTTTGCAAGTGTTGCAAGCTGATTTGGAATAAATTTAAACTTCTTTGAGTTAGGTTTTATTAAAGTTATAGAACTATGGATAATTAAGTCATGAACAATAAAGTACATGAGATTCTAGAGGAGAAAAAAAAAATCAATGCATGCAAAACTGATTGTTGTTTTTTCTAGAGATACTAAATTCTGGACTGCAAAGACTAGTGTGGTGTGTACTAAATCTGGAGCTTCTCGTTTAGTTAGTATCCATTAGCAGAGAGACCATAAACCAAGTTAATTTAGGTGATGAGTTCAATGTAACAACGTCTTTCTTTTGCGTTTCTGACTTTCTGAACATGGATACCAGATTTTCAAGTATTTTCTTTTTAAAGGAGACTATGTCGACTAAAAAAAATACATTCACAACCTAAAAGTTGAGAGTTATGTTTTATTTGGCAAGAATCTTTAGGACTTCAGGCCCAGGAGACAGCATCTCAAGTAACCCTGAGAAAACTGCTCCAAGGAGGCGAGTGGGGAGCTAGGATATATAGGAGTTTTGCAACAAAGGTCAGGTAGTTGGAACATCAAAAGATTATTGTTAATTAAACAAAACCGGAAATCCCAAGTTAAGGAATTTAGCACTTTTCTATGTATGGGAAGATGCAAGAGTCTGGGCTCACTAAAATCATTCCTTTGATATGTACCTCAGCTATCTGGGGCCAGTATCCTATGCTATTACATCCTGAGTTTCCTCAGGGCTCACCTTAGGGAGTGGCTGCAGTCTGATGGCTGTTAGATGGCAAGTACTTTTTGTTTCCTTCCTGAGTTCCCTCAGGGTTCACCAGCTCACCAGCTCGCCTTTGGTGGTGGCTGCATGGCTGCAATCCCTGATGACTATGACATCCTTTGTTTACTGATATGGCAAGCTAATATTCCATTTATCAACTACTATTCATCTCACTGGTTTCTTTATCAAATCAAGTAGAAAAATATTTAATGGTAATTTGGAATTCAGCCAAGAAATTAAATGGGAAATACTACTTTTTTGAAAAAAAATTTTTAAGGAAGGAATTTTTTCTGAAATATTTGATTATTTTATACTGTTTAACCATTGATTTATTAGCTTATTATTAAGAACTTTTGATGCTGAAACTCAGCTTCTCTGTACACTGGTGCCAAATTGAATCTTGGAGACAAGAGTTTTTGGTGAAGTAGAGTTTTATTACTTTTCCAGGCAAAGGGGGACACAGTGGGCTCCTGTCTCAAAAAGGTATGTGTCCCAACTTGGAGAGGATAGTGAGAAGTTTTATAGTAATTGTTCAAAGAGGGCGTGATCAGCTTGTGGACATTCTTCTGACTGATTGGTGGTGAAGTTAGTCGGAATCAGCATCATCAACCTTCAGTTTCCAACTGGTCTGGGGTCTACATGCTTGTGGGCAGCATACCATTGTTAATCGTTAACTTCTCCCACCTGGAGGGGGTTTCATTATCTGCAAAACAGCTCAAAGATATTGCTGTGTGTATCCCCATCTTGTTTCTCTTGACTGTTTGTTTCTCCCTGGTGTAGCATCCCCTCCTTTCCCTAATTAACAACTGCTTGAATCTGCCCTTTGGAACTCAGGGAAGGTCATGGAGGCTGAATGAAGGCTATTTCTTGTAATCAAAGAAATGGAGGACACAGAAAGTCTTTGTGCCCATAAGCCCCATATGGCCGTGCTTGGTATCACTCTCTTCCTTTTCATCTCTCTCCCCCCCTCATTATTTTGCATTTGGCTTGCTATTCATTCTTTTGTTAATCTATTTTGAGCCACGAAAGCAATGTTACTGTGTTGATAGCATGTGTTGTACCTAGAGCTGTTTTACCATATGTCTACTTCCCACATTCAAAATGCCATCGTTATTTTGAGTTATTTATTAATTTCTGAGCTTACATTACTGTATAGACCTATTTTGATCTCACTTTATTATTCTTCATTGACTATAGATGGATTTTCCTTCACAAGGATCAAATATTTCCTAAATAGATATAGAAGAGAAAATACTAAAATGATAACAAGAATAAAACTATTTTAGCTTGGCTAATTCTGACAATAGGAGATGTTGTGATAGATAGAACATTAGAAATTGGAAATACCTGTGGACTTTTCATGTTTTAAGGAGACTCTAGGATGTGAAGAAAAGAAGACTCTGTTGCTGAAAGCAAATTAGGATCATTAATTAAGTCGACGGTTATTTATGGGACACTTACTCTACATCAGTCCATGCTGATGATGCAGGGGTGAAGAAAAGGAGACAGGTTTTGATCATCTGGATTAGGTTCATGCTGGTGGGGAAACAGAGAGATAATCAATAATAAATTGATAATAAATACTAATTTTAAAATAGATAGTGGTAAGTTTTAAAAAGAAAATTTTAATGGGATGATGTGATAGAAAGGGTCTGTGTGGTCACTTTTCTGGGGAGGCTAGGAAAGAACTCTTCAAAAAAGTAACATTTAAGCTTGGAATTGACTGACCAGAAGACAACTATGCAGTGATCTGTGGAAGAACATTTTGAGAGAAGAGAACAGTTTAGTGAAAAGGCCCTAAGTCTGAGGATGAGTTTGGTGCATATGAGGAGCCAAGAAAAGGTATGTCAGGAGAGAAGTAGATAGCAGGTGAGAATTTTGGGAGGTGATGTAGATAGAAGATAAGTCTTGTAGTGCTTTGCAAGCATGACTCAAAAACCAAAACAAGTTTGTAAGTGAGGAGTGGCATTATATTATTTAATTTATGTTTTATGACTGCCAAGTGAAGAATACACTAGAAGGGGCCACAAGTAAACTTAGGGAGCCTAGTTTGGAGTCAGTTGCATTGGACAAACAATGTATGGTTATTCCTCAGACTAGACTGATAGCAGAAGTGCAGGGATTTGAAATACAATTTCAAGGTAGAGTAGACAAAGCTTGCTGATAGATTGATAGGGGTATTGAGGGAAAGAGAAGCATAGAAAACATGTCTTGAGTAACTGGGGGAGTGTTGGTGTTATTTTCTCAGATGTAGATGACTGGCAGCAGCCTATCACCTACCCATTCTTCCTTTGTAACTCTCTCAGGCATATTAATATGGGATCCCATAATTAGTTTTTTCTAGTGAAAAGAGTTGATTTTGAAACATCTAAGCTTTGCCTGTCACCAGCTTTGGGCTGTGGTAAATTTACATAGATTTTGTGAAAGCAGATTTCTAATTTGTGATCAAACTATTAAATGGGATCATGAATGTGCATAGCAGAGGACCTGTACATAAGAGCACAATATTATTTTTAATTTTTATTGTTCTTTGCTTTATAATAGATTTAAAAAAAAATTATTAATGGAGTATGGTTGATTTACAATGTTGTGTTAATTTCAGGTATACAGCAAAGTGAATCAGTTATATATTTATATCTATCCACGGTTTTTTTTTTTTAGATTCTTTTCCCATATAGGTCATTACAGAGTATTGAGTAGTGTTCCCTGTGCTACACAGCATGTTCCTATTAGTTATCTATTTTTTATATAGTAGTATGTACATGTCAGTCCCAATCTCCCAATTTATTCCTCCCCCCCCTTATTCCCTGGTAACCATAAGTTTGTTTTCTACATCCGTGACTCTACTTCTGTTTTATTTATTTAATTAATTAATTAATTTATTTATTTATTTTTAAACATCTTTATTGGAGTATAATTGCTTTACAATGGTGTGTTAGTTCCTGCTTTATAACAAAGTGAATCAGTTATACATATACATATGTCCCCATATCTCTTCACTCTTGCATATCCCTCCCTCCCGACCTCCCTATCCCACACCTCTAGGTGGTCACAAAGCACAGAGCTGATCTCCCTGTGCTATGCATTTGCTTCCCACTAGCTATCTATTTTACGTTTGGAAGTGTATATATGTCCATGCCACTCTCTCTCTTTGTCACATCTTACCCTTCCCCCTCCCCATATCCTCAAGTCCATTCTCTAGTAGGTCTGTGTCTTTATTCCCGTCTTGCCACTAGTTTCTTCATGACCTTTTTATGTTTTTCCTTAGATTCCATATATATGTGTTAGCATACTGTATTTGTTTTTCTCTTTCTGACTTACTTCACTCTGTATGACAGACTCTAACTCCATCCACCTCACTCCAAATAACTCAATTTCGTTTCTTTTTATGGCTGAGTAATATTCCATTGTATATATGTGCCACATCTTCTTTATCCATTCATCCGATGATGGACACTTAGGTTGCTTCCATGCCCTGGCTATTGTAAATAGAGCTGCAATGAACATTTTGGTACATGACTCTTTTTGACCTATGGTTTTCTCAGGGTATATGCCCAGTAGTGGGATTGCTGGGTCGTATGGTAGTTCTATTTTTAGTTTTTTAAGGAACATCCATATTGTTCTTCATAGTGGCTGTATCAATTTACATTCCCATTAACAGTGCAAAAGTGTTCCCTTTTCTCCACACCCTCTCCAGCATTTATTGTTTCTAGATTTTTTGATGATGGCCATTCTGACCGGTGTGAGATGACATCTCATTGTAGTTTTGATTTGCATTTCTCTAATGATTAATGATGTTGAGCATTCTTTCATGTGTTTGTTGGCAATCTGTATATCTTCTTTGGAGAAATGTCTATTTAGGTCTTCTGCCCATTTTTGGATTGGGTTATTTTTTTTTTGTTATTGAGCTGCATGTGCTGCTTATAAATCTTGGAGATTAATCTTTTGTCAGTTGCTTCCTTTGCAAATATTTTCTCCCATTCTGATGGTTGTCTTTTGGTCTTGTTTATGGTTTCCTTTGCTGTGCAAAAACTTTTAAGTTTCATTAGGTCCCATTTGTTTATTTTTGTTTTTATTTCCATTTCTCTAGGAGCTTGGTCAAAAGGATCTTGCTGTGTTTTATGTCATAGAGTGTTCTGCCTGTGTTTTCCCCTAAGAGTTTGATAGTGTCTGGCCTTACATTTAGGTCTTTAATCCATTTGGAGTTTATTTTTGTGTATGGTGTCAGGGAGGGTTTTAATTTCATACTTTTACATGTACCTGTCCAGTTTTCCCAGCACCACTTATTGAAGAGGTTGTCTTTTCTCCACTGTATATGCTTGCCTCCTTTATCAAAGATAAGGTGACCATATGTGCGTGGGTTTAACTCAGGGCTTTCTCTCCTGTTCCATTGATCTATGTTTCTGTTTTTGTGCCAGGACCATACTGTCTTGATTACCGTAGCTTTGTAGTATAGTCTGAAGTCTGGGGGCCTGATTCCTCCAGCTCCCTTTTTCGTTCTCAAGATTGCTTTGGCTATTTGCGGTCTTTTGTATTTCCATACAAACTGTGAAATTTTTTGTTCTAGTTCTGTGAAAAATGCCAGTGGTAGTTTGATAGGGATTGCATTGAATCTGTAGATTGCTTTGGGTAGTAGAGTCATTTTCACAATGTTGATTCTTCCAATCCAAGAACATGGTATATCTCTCCATCTATTGGTATCATCCTTAATTTCTTTCATCAGTGACTTATAATTTTCTGCATACAGGTCTTTTGTCTCCTTAGGTAGGTTTATTGCTAGATATTTTATTCTTTTTGTTGCAATGGTAAATAGAAGTGTTTTTTAAATTTCACTTTCAGATTTTTCATCATTAGTGTCTAGGAATGCAAGAGATTTCTGTGCATTAATTTTGTTTCCTGCACCTTTACCAAATTCATTGATTAGCTCTAGTAGTTTTCTGGTAGCATCTTTAGGATTCTCTATGTATAGTATCTTGTCATCTGCAAAAAGTGACAGCTTTACTTCTTCTTTTCCGATTTGGATTCCTTTTATTTCTTTTTCTTCTCTGATTGCTGTGGCTAACACTTCCAAAACTATGTTGAATAATAGTGGTGAGAGTGGGCAACCTTGTCTTGTTCCTGATCTTGGTGGAAATGGTTTCCGTTTTTCACCATTGAGGACAATGTTGGCTGTGGGTTTGTCATATATGGCCTGTATTATGTTGAGGAAAGTTCCCTCTATGCCTACTTTCTGCAGGGCTTTTATTATAAATTGGCGTTGAATTTTGTCAAAAGCTTTCTCTGCATCTATTGAGTTGATCATATAGTTTTTCTCCTTCAATTTGTTAATATGATGTATCACGTTGATTGATTTGCGTATATTGAAGAATCCTTGCATTCCTGGAATAAACCCCACTTGATCATGGTGTATGATCATTTTAATATGATGTTGGATAATGTTTGCTAGTATTTTGTTGAGGATTTTTGCATCTATGTTCATCAGTGATATTGGCCTGTAGTTTTCTTTCTTTGTGACATCTTTGTCTGGTTTTGGTATCAGGGTGATGGTGGCCTCGTAGAATGAGTTGGGGAGTGTTCCTCCCTCTGCAATATTTTGGAAGAGTTTGAGAAGGATAGGTGTTAGCTCTTCTCTAAATGTTTGATAGAATTAGCCTGTGAAGCCATCTGGTCCTGGGCTTTTGTTTGTTGGCAGATTTTTAATCACAGTTTCAATTTCAGTGCTTGTGATTGGTCTGTTCATATTTTCTATTTCTTCCTGGTTCAGTTTCGGTAGGTTGTGCATTTCTAAGAATTTGTCCATTTCTTCCAGGTTGTCCATTTTATTGGCATAGAGTTGCTTGTAGTAATCTCTCGTGATCGTTTGTATTTCTCCAGTGTCAGTTGTTACTTCTCCTTTTTCTTTTCAAATTCTATTGATTTGAGTCTTCTCCTTTTTTCTCTTGATGAGTCTGGCTAATGGCTTATCAATTTTGTTTATCTTCTCAAAGAACCAGCTTTTACTTTTATTGATCTTTGCTATTGTTTACTTCATGTCTTTTTCATTTATTTCTGATCTGATCTTTATGATTCCTTTCCTTCTGCTATTTTTGGGGTTTTTTTTGTTCTTCTTTCTCTAATTGCTTTAGGTGCCAGGTTAGGTTGTTTATTCTAGATGTTTCCTGTTTCTTGAGGTAGGCTTGTATTGCTATAAACTTCCCTCTTAGAACTGCTTTTGCTGCATCCCATAGGTTTTGGGTCACCGTGTCTCCATTGTCATTTGTTTCTAGGTATTTTTTGATTTCTCCTTTGATTTCTTCAGTGATCACTTCGTTATTAAGTAGTGTGTTGTGTAGCCTCCATGTGTTTGTATTTTTTACAGATCTTTTCCTGTAATTGATACCTAGTCTCATAGCGTTGTGGTCGGAAAAGATACTTGATACGATTTCAATTTTCTTAAATTTACCAAGACTTGATTTGTGACCCAAGATATGATCTATCCTGGAGAATGTTCCATGAGCACTTGAGAAAACTGCATATTCTGTTGTTTTTGGGTGGAATGTCCTATAAATATCAATTAAGTCCATCTTGTTTAATGTATCATTTAAAGCTTGTGTTTCCTTATTTATTTTCATTTTGGATGATCTGTCCATTGGTGAAAGTGGGGTGTTAAAGTTCCCTACTATGATTGTGTTACTGTCTATTTCCCCTTTTATGGCTGTTAGTATTTGCCTTATGTATTAAGGTGCTCCTATGTTGGGTGCATAAATATTTACAATTGTTATACTTTCTTCTTGGATCTATCCCTTGATCATTATATAGTGTCCTTCTTTGTCTCTTGTATTAGTCTTTATTTTAAAGTCTATTTTGTCTTATATGAGAATTGCTACTCCAGCTTTCTTTTGATGTCCATTTGGATGGAATATCTTTTTCCATCCCCTCACTTTCAGTCTGTATGTGTCCCTAGGTCTGAAGTGGGTCTCTTGTAGACAGCATATATACGGGTCTTGTTTTTGTATCCATTCAGCCAGTCTGTGTCTTTCGGTGGGAGCATTTAATCCATTACATTTAAGGTAATTATCGATATGTATGTTTCTATTTCCATTTTATTAAATTTTTTGGGTTTGTTATTGGAGATTAATCCCTTGTCAGTTGCTTCCAACCAGAGATTAATACTTGCAACTATTTTTTCCCACTTTGAGATTTGTCATTTTGTTCTGTTTATGGTTTCTTTTCTTGTGCAAAATCTTTTAAGTTTAATTAGATTCCATTTGTTTATTTTTTCTGTTATCTTCATTACTCTAAGAGGTGGGTAAAAAAACATCTTGCTGCAATTTATGTCAAAGAGTGTTCTACCTATGTTTTACTCTAAGAGTTTTATAGTGTCTGGCCTAATAGGTCTTTAATCCATTCTGAGTTTATTTTTGTGTATGGTGTTATGGAGAGTTCTAATTTCATTCTTTAACATGTAGCTGTCCAGTTTTCCCAGCACCACTTATTGAAGAGACTGTCTTTTCTCTATTGTATATTCTTGCCTCCTTTGCCATAGATTAGGTGACCATAGGTGCATGGGTTTATCTCTGGGTTTTCAGTTATTGTCTTGTTCATCTCTGGTTGTTTGTTCTTTAGTTCTTTCGATGTTAGTGTATAGGAATGCAAGAGTTTTCTGTGTATTAATGTTGTATCCTGCAACTGTACCAAATTCATTGATGAGCTCTAGTAGTTTTCTTGTAGCATCTTTAGGATTTTCTATGTATATTATCATGTCATCTACAAACAGTGTCAGTTTTACTTCTTTTCCAGTTTGTATTTCCTTTATTTCTTTTTCTTCTCTGATGCCATGGCTAGGACTTCCAAGACTATGTTTAGTAATAGTGGCAAGAGTGGGCAACCTTGTCTTGTTCCTGATCTTAGAGGAAATGCTTTCAGTTTTTCATCATTGAGAGTGATGTTTCCTGTGGGCTTTCCATATTTGACCTTTATTATGTTGAGGTAGTCTCTCTCTATGCCTACTTTCTGGAGAGTTTTTACAATAAATGGGTGTTGAATTTTGTCAAAAGCTTTTTCTGCATCTATTGAGATGATCACGTGATTTTTATTCTTCAACTTGTTAATATGGTGTATCACATTGATTGATTTGCATATATTGAAGAATCTTTGCATTCCTGGGGTAAATTCCACTTGATCATGGTGTATGATCCTTTTAATGTCTTGTTGGATTCTGTTTGCTAGTATTTTTTTGAGGATATTTTCATCTATGTTCATCAGTGATATTGGTCTGTAATTTCTTTCTTTGTGATATCTTTGACTGGTTTTGGTATCAGGGTGTTCGTGGCCTCATAGAATGATCTTCCTCTGCAGTTTTTTTGGAAGAGTTTGAGAAGGATAGGTGTTAGTTCTTCTCTAAATGTTTTAAAGAATTCACCTATGAGTCCATCTACTCCTACATTTTGTTTGTTGGAAAATTTTTATCACAGTTTCAATTTCATTACTTGTGATTGGTCTGTTCATATTTTCTATTTCTTCCTGGTTCAGTCTTGGAAGGTTGTACTGTTCGAAGAATTTGTGCATTTCTTCTAGGTTATCCATTTTATTGGCATGTATTTGCTTGTCATAGTCTCTTATGATCCTTTGTATTTCTGTAGTGACAGTTGTAATTTCTCCCTTTTCATTTCTAATTTTATTGATTTGAGTCCTCTCCCTTTTTTCTTGATGGGTCTGGCTAAAAGTTCATCAATTTTGTTTATCTTCTCAAAGAACCAGCTTTTAGTTTCATTGATCTTTGCTATTGTTTTCTTCATTTCTATTTCATTTATTTCTGCTCTGACTTTTATGATTTCTTTCCTCCTACTAAGTTTAGATTTTGTGTGTTCTTTTTCTATTTGCTTTAGGTGTAAGGTTAGCTTGTTTATTTGAGATTTTTCTTGTTTCTTTAGGTGAGATTGTATTGCTATAAACTTCCTTCCTAGAACTGCTTTTGCTGCTTCCCATAGGTTTTTGGTCATTGTGTTTTCACTGGCATTTGTTTCTAGGTATTTTTTGATTAGCTCTTTGATTTCTTCAGTGATCTCTTCGTTATTTAATAGCATATTGCTTAGCCTCCATGTGTTCTTTATTTTTACAGTTTCTTTTTCCTGTAATTGATTTCTAATCTCATAACACTGTGGTCAGAAAAGATGCTTGATGTGATTTCAATTTTCTTAAATTTGCTGAGGCTTGGTTTGTGACTCAAGATGTGATCTATCCTGGAGAATGTTCTCTGTGCACTTGAGAATAATGTGTATTTTGCTGCTTTCAGATGAAATGTTCTATAAATATCAATTAAGTCTATCTAGTTTAATGTGTCCTTTAAGACTTCTAAGTCCTTATTAATTTTCTGACTGGATGATCTGTCCATTGGTGTAAGTGGGGTGTTAAATTTGCCCACTATTATTGTGTTACTGTTGATTTCCCCTTTTATGGCTGTTAAAATATTGCCCTATGTTGGGTGCATACATATTTACAATTGCTATATTTTCTTCTTGGAACGATCTCTTGATCATTATGTAGTGTCCTTCCTTGTCTCTTGTAACAGTCTTTATTTTAAAGTCTATTTTTTCTGAGATGAGTATTACTACTCAGGCTTTCTTTGGATTTCCATTTCCATGGAATATCTTTTTCCATGCACTCATTTTCAGTCTGTATGTGTCCTTAGGTCTGAAATGGGTCTCTTGTAGACAACATATATACAGGTCTTATTTTTATATCCATTCCATCAGTCTGTGTCTTTGGTTGGGGCACTTAATCCATTTACATTTAAGGTAATTATCAATATGTATGTTCCTCTTATCATTTTCTTAATTGTTTTGGGTTTGTTTATGTATGTCTTTTTTCTTCCCTTCATCTTTTGTTGTTTTCTCTTATGTTTCATGCCTAGAAAATTTCCTTTAGCATTTGTTGTAAGGCTGGTTTGGTGGTGGTGAATTCTCTTAGCTTTTGCTTGTCTGTAAAGCTTTTGATTTCTCATCGAATATGAATGAGATCCTTGCTGGGTAGAGTAATCTTGGTTTTTCCCTTTTATCACTTTAAATATACCCTTCCACTCCTTTTTGGCCTGCAGTGTTTCTGCTGAAAAATCAGCTGATAACCTTATGGGGATTCCCTTGTATGTTATTTGTTGCTTTTCCTTGTTGCTTTTAATATTTTTTCTCTGTATTTAGTTTTTGTTAGTTTGATTAACATGTGTCTCAGCGTGTTCCTCCTTGGGTTTATCCTGTATGGGACTCTCTGTGCTTCCTGGACTTGGGTGACTATTTCCTTTCCCATGTTAGGGAAGTTTTCAACTATAATTTCTTGAAATATTTTCTCAGGACATTTCCCCTTTTCTTCTTCTTCTGGGACCCCTATAATTCGAACATTGGTGCATTTAATATTGTCCCAGAGGTCTCTGAGACTTTCCTCATTTCTTTTCATTCTTTTTTTTTTTTTTTATTCTGTTCCATGACGGAGATTTCCACCATCTGTCTTCCACGTCACTTATCTATTCTTCTGCCTCAGTTATTCTGCTATTGATTCCTTCTAGTGTATTTTTCATTTCAGTTATTGTCTTGTTCATCTATGTTTATTTGTTCTTTAGTTCTTCTAGGTCTTTGCTAAACTTTCTTGTGTCTTCTGGATCCGTATTTCCATTCTTTTTCTGAGATCTTGGATCATCTTTGCTTTCATTACTCTGAATTCTTTTTCAGATAGATTGCTTATCTCCTCTTCATTTAGTTCTTTTTTTAGGTTTTTATCTTGCTCCTTCATCTTCAACATATTTCTTTGTCATCTCATTTTGTCACACTTACTGTGTTTGTGGTCTTCTTTCCACAGGCTGCAGGATCACACT
Organism: Balaenoptera borealis; assembly: GCF_965194805.1. NCBI lineage: Eukaryota > Metazoa > Chordata > Mammalia > Artiodactyla > Balaenopteridae > Balaenoptera > Balaenoptera borealis. The sequence continues at coordinate 58,311,754 of NC_138876.1, read as the reverse complement.
TCCTCTTGCTTCTGGTGTCTGCTCCCTGGTGGGTGAGCTTGGTCTGGAGGCTTGTGCCATTATCCCCTAGATAGGGGGTTTGATTGGTGTTATGGTGATCATAGCCTGTCCTAGACATTGAGTGGGGCCTCCCCTTTGCTCTGTGGTTGTCACTGCCCTGTCAGGGTTGGCATCTGCTCCTTAGTTGTTGGAGTAGAGGCCCCCAGATCTGCTTCTTAGCTGTGATTCTGATCTGTAGTGCAAGGTAGGTGGGATTGCAGCATTCTCACTGAGAGAGAAGCCATTGAGTATTCCTCCTCTGGAGTTGTTCACCTGTGAATGTGCTCTGTTGTGTCCCCTTTTGCCCACAGTGTGAGCTCACAAAGTATACTGTTGTTGGCATTGCTCTCGGTCCTGCCTTAACTGTGTGTATGTTGGCAATCAGCCCTGGTGACTCTCAGGCATTGTTTTCAGCCAGCCACTGGTGCAGGTCCACTGAGGTCAGGTCCCAGGACTGCAGTAGTTATGCACTTGGACCCACTGTGGAAGCTATGGAGGCAGCTCGAACTGTAGTGAGGCCCAATCCCTGCTTGTATGACCCACAGAGCCTATAGTTGCTAAAGCCAGACCCATCCCAGCTGTAAGAGCACTTGTTGGTCTTTCAGATGTTTTGCAAGTGCTGAATTTGGGAAGCCATCAGTGGATGTGTAACTTCACAGTTTGTTTAGCTGTGAGGAGAAGTTTCAGCTCTTCTTCCTTAGTCACACAGCCCTTGGGGCTCAGTTGTGGTTTTAGCCACTCTTCTGTACAGATTTCCTAGTGGGGGGAGCTATCTGTGTCCTCCTGAGACAGTGGGGCAGGTCCCGGCACCCACTGGCAGATTTCCTAGTGGAGGGAGTTATCTGTACCCTCCTGGGACAGGAAGGCAAGTCCTGACACCCACTGGCAGATTTCCTAGACTGCCAGGGAATTCCCGAATTTACTTCTTAAGAACAAGTGTTTCTCTAGTTTTCAGCTCACAACAACGTGACCATATTAGAAAAACTATTTTGTTCTTCCAACCTTGGATGGTCATGTGTCTTCATTTTTTCACTTTTTTTCCCTTAAGACATAATTGACACATAACATTGTGTAAGTTTAGAGTGTGCAATGAAATGATTTGATATACGTATGTATTGTGAAATATTTACTAGAATAACATTGGTTAATACATCCTTTACATCACATAATTACCATTTTTTTATTGTCATGGTGAGAACATTAAAATTCTACTCTTATAGCAAATTTCAAATATTCAGTACAGTATTGTTAATTATAGTCATCATTACCATGAGATCTCCAGACCTTATTCATCTTAAACCTGGAAGTCTGTACTCTTTGACTAACATCTTTCCATTTCACTCACCCCCTCAGCCCCTGGCAACCACCATTCTATTGTTTCACGGAGTTCAATGTTTTTCTATCCTGGTACAAGTGAGATCGTGCAGTATTTGTCTTTCTCTGTCTAACTTATTTCACTTAGCATAATGCCTTCAAGGTCTAGCCATGACATCATGAATGGCAAGATTTCCTTCTTTTTATGGCTGAATAACATTCCATTGTATACATGTATGCCACATTTTAAAATACATTCATCTATCAAAGGATTCATCAAAGATTGTTTCTGGAAATGCCTTGGCTATTGTGAATAATGTTGCAAAGAACCTGGGAGTCCAGATATCTCTTCAAGATAGTAATTTTTATCTTCTTCAATAAATACTCAGAAGTGGGATTGCTGGATCATATGGTATTTCTATTTTTAAATTTTTTGAGGAACTTCCATACTGTTTTCCATAGTGGCTGTACCAATTTTCATTCCCACCACCAGTGCACCTGCTGTCAGTGTGCACTCTTGTGACTTCTGGGTCTTGCTGCAGGCTCATGGCTGTGGAGGCCAGTGATGGCAACTGTACTGGCTACTGCTTTCTTCAGTGGCAGAAGCAGCTGAGTTTGTCTGCAGAGTAGGTCACTGGGAGCTCTAATTCCTCCAGCTGTGTGACTGCTACTGGTAGCCCCTGCTTTTATTTCTTGTTCTTAGCCATCTCTATATGTCTCAGCTTTTCAGGTCTCCGAGTGGGGTGAAAATGAATAAGGAACCTTCATGCAGTGCCCTGAAAGGCTAAGGAAGCCGGTTGCTCACACTTCTCTTCCTTTCCCTGTGAGGGGAACGTTTTCTAGCTGGGGAGTTCCTTCTTGGTGCTGAATGGTGCTGGCTTGGGGGATAGGATGATACAGGCAAAATGAAGCTTTCTTCCCTTTTCTGGAAAACTGTTCTCAGGTTTTTTTGTTGTTGTTGTTCTACTCTGTTGCTGATATTTCTTAACTGAGCTCCAGAGCTTTCCCAGAGCTGTTTTATGCTTGTGGATAACTAATTTTTTATCTTTGTTGGAGGACAGAGGCTGGGGTCTCCTTTTTCTCCATCTTGATGACATCCTGGTAAATTCTGTGAGTCTTCTTAATTTACTAAAGGAAAATCACCACTCCTAGAAGCAAGAGTAGTATCAGAAAATTCAATGAAAATGAGACAGCTGCTCAGTTGGGTAAACTGATGAAAATGCAGCTATGACTCACAATCAGGGTTTACATGTATGTTTGCATACACAAATATTTGAATCATATGTGAAAACAAAGCAATAAATGGGAGTAAGAGATATATAAAAAATCCAAATGCCATTAGAAATGTAATTTCATATTCTGTTTTTATAGAATATAGAAACAATTAGAAAATAGGCATTTAACAATATAGAAAATAAGAATTTTCTCACCTTTGTATATGATTTTTAATGTATGTGTGTGATGTTGCATTATATAAACTCATTGTGTGTTATTAATAAGTTCTTTAACCACCAGCAGAACTCTAATTTAACTACCAGTATCACAATTTTATGTTATTTAACAAAGTAGGATTGAGCTTTCAGACACTTGTGGACTCACTTGTTTGTGGATTTTCTTTGCTTTTGGCTGCTAATGTAGAGTTTTGATCAGCTATATCCCAGTGGATATGCTCCATATTTTGAGTATATTCTCTTTTGGATTTGGGATTTTGATATGCTGAATCATAGTTCTGGGCTCATACTTTTTTTCATGGATGGTGGACAAATTGAATTATTTTTAAAAAGGCAGTAAATGGTATGTTTTAAAAAGTCTGTATAACTTACCTTTAGCTCCTTTTCTATATTTAAATATATTTTAGAGGAAAAAATCAGAGTACCTAATACTTTTAAAGCTAGAATTAAAGTGCATTAAGGCTCTCTCGAATCTTGTTATCTGTCATTCTAAATCCTCTTGAAGTTAGGTATAAAGAATAATAGATATATATTCAGTGAGGATACTGAAGATTTTTACTAGCTTGAGGATTAGATTTTCAACTATCAGTGTTTAAGCTTCAAGTTGCTGTCAGTTAGTCTTGACAAGGCCAAATAGGATTCTAATAGTTGTGATTGTGGAGAGGGTGCTTTTTTATTAGATGAGGCAAAGTGTCAATTAAAAGGGATTGAGATAAAGAAATTGAAACTAGATTAAATTTATACTTTTTCATGGATAAGAAAATCCATTTTCGAGTTACATTTCATTGAGGATATACTATCAGAGGCAAAGCTGGAATACCTTGCTCACTTAAAAGACTGGCTTTAGTTCTCAAAAGACATTAATTGCCTAATAATCATTTCAAGAGAATTTTTGTATATATAAAACAAGAATATTTTAAATAAAATGAAATGACAAGACCAAATAATGACAGTTACTTTTAAAGAAGCTGCAATCAGCAATCTTACTTTCTCTTCAGTTTTTCCTAGTGGGTCCCTACCATTTAACATTTGCAGTCATTCAATGAGATTTCTAATCTTATAAGAAAGTCTGAAAGCTGTATTGATATATATCCATAAAAATAAATACTGTGTACCTTTCCAGCATGAGTGACCTTTTTAAAAGGCAATGCATGGTAAGACTAAGCTGAAGATTTTACAACAATATTGAAAATTGAGCATGCTTCTATAAAATGCATGTAACACCAAGCTGGAATGTGCTGTCCTGACCAATCTATATAAAGAAAATTGTTTCTCTCTGATGGTTACTGCATATTGTAAAGTGATTGGATAGGTTTTTCTCAAATTTAGAAAGCCTACTTAGGACTTAATGTGTAGGCTATGTATTAAATAAGAAATTCACTTAAGGAAGACCCAGGAGATTCTCAAAGAGATGCCTACAGTGAGCTTCAGGCATTGATTTGCGCAGGGCTGCTTCTCACATTGCCACTTAATCTAGTTTGTGTCTAGGTAAGTACCATCAGATATTTATCTATATGTTTAGTGACAGTTAATGATTTTTCCTGTTTTTTAGGAAAATAACACAATATTGAAAGTTAGCTACTTCCTTCTATCTTCTGTAGTTTTGTATGAGAAATCCATTGTCATTAGAATAAGTGTTCTCCTGTAAGTAATGCCTCACTTCTCTCTGACTGCTTTCAAGGTTGTTTTTTTGTTTTTATTTTTGTTTTTTGGGTTTTTTTTTTTTTGTCTTGATTTTCAGAAGCTTACTTATGATAGGTCTTGCCAAGGATTTCTTTGGGTTTACCCTGTTTTAAGATTCACTTATATTCTTGAATCTTTAGGTTTGTGTCTTTTGCCAAATTTGGGAAACTTTCCGCCATTATTTCTTCAGATACCCTTTTCACCCTACTCTCTTTTTTCTCCTTGCCTTCCTGGGACTCTGATGATACAAATATTGAGTCTTTTTTATATTCCCATGGGTCTCTGAGCCTTTGTTTATTTTTTTTCCAGTCTACTTTCTCTCTGTTTTTTCATACTGAGCAAATTCTATTGATCTTTCTTCAAGTTCACTGATTCACTCCTCTGTCACCTCCACTACTATTGAGACCATCCACCAAGTTTATTGTTCCTATTATCATATTTTTCAATTCTATAATTTGCATTTAGTTAATTTTTATTTTTTCCATTTCTTTGCTGAGATTTTCTAATATTTTTTTCCATTTGTTTCAAGAGAATTTATATTTGATTGTGGAAGCATTTTTATGATAGCTGCTTTAAAATCCTTGTTAGATACTTTTTATAACTGATTCATCTTGTCATTAACATCTGTTGATTGTCTTTTCTCATTCAAGTTTTCTCTTGATTCTTGGCAAGAGGAGTGATTTTTGGTTGTATCCTGGACTTTTAATCTATTATGATAGAAAACTCTGGGTCTTATTTAAATCTTATGTTTAACAGACAATTATCCTATTGTTTAGTACACAGGCTCTGGCTTATTGTTTTGGGCTGTGGTTCCAACAGCAGTTTAATTTCAGGGGATTTGCAATATTATTTTGGTCTACTTGGTTTATCAGGCAATGATGTGGTAGTTATTGGTCCCTGCTGGTGCTGCCCAAGAAGCCAGAAGAGATTTCCTGAGGCTGGGGAGCAGGTTTCTCTGAGTGGAGAGGAGGAGCCTCGGTCCATAGGGACGATAAGTCTTCCCTGGCCAGGTTGGGTTGTGGTGGGATCCCTCTGGCTAGTGTTGCCCAGTTGCCTTGTATCACTTGATGAAGAATGAGAGCCTCAGGCTCTGCGTGAAGGAGAGCCCTTCCCCTGTGACTTATTGTTAGTTGGGTTCCCTATCCATCCCCCTTATAGGTGGTGCTGGTCTCACCTGGTTATCCAAAGGAATTCCATTACAATGGGGTGGGGGGGAAGAACCTCCCTTGCCTGAATGCTATTGCTAGATTGAAGGGAGAATGCATGTGAATTGCTCTCCTCTTGTATTATTTTTCTAGTCCCGGGATTCCAAACCAGTTTGCCTTCCTCTTGACACCTTCCAGAGTTTTTCTTTGATTGCCTTTTGTGTTATTTCCAGAATTTGTCATTAACCTTAGTGTGGAGAAGCAGAGAGAAATGAGTCTATGCATCTTATCTGGATCTCATGTTGCCACCTACCATGGCATGTTGGGAAAAGAAAGGAATTTGAGGTGAAACAGTTTCATCTTGGGATCCTTGTTCAGCCACTAATCTATATGACCTATATGATCTTAGAAAATGTGTTTAACTTCTCTAAGTCTCATTTTCTTTACTTGTAAAATGAAGATAACATTTACTCATTCACTCTTTATTTATTCAACACAGTGTCTGCCCTTACAATCTTACTCTGATCTGAGCACTGTTCTTGCCACTGGAGATGCAGTAGAGTATAAGAGAGGGATGATCCCTGCTCTCATGACACTTTATTCTTGTGAGATACTAAGATAATCAACAGGAAACCTGAAAATAAATAATTCCAGAGAATGGTTAAGTTCTATGAGAAAAATAAAACACGGTAATGCTAGAGAATGGCTGTGATGGGTACTTAGATGGGTGTATTACAGGTACGCAATAAGGGTCTCTCTGAGGAGGTGATGTTTCATTCATTCAGCCCGTTGATTTGGCCACATTAATTGAGCCCTTACTAGGTCCTGGGTATACATTTGAACAAAGACCTCAATGATAAGAGAGAGCTAACTATTTGAAAATATTGCGGGATAAACTTCCAGGCTGTGGGGGGGAACACTGTCAAAAAAAGCCCTGAGGTGGGAAGAATTTTGACAAGATTGGGGAATGGAGAAGGGTGATCAGTGTAGTTGGAATGTATAAATGAGGGAAGAGTATTTATAGAAGTGATCTAAAAAGAAAGCAAGAAATTGTTTATGTGGGCGCTCTGGGACTTGAGCTGTTTTATTCTGCCAATAATGAGAAGACTTTAGAGGGTTTAAACAGATAAGCGATACAATCTATGTATGTTTTACAATGATTACTCTAGTTGTTTTCTAGGGAATGGAATATAGCAGAGCAACACTAGAAGCTGGGACACCAGTTAAAAAGCTATTTCGGTAGCTCAAGTAAGAAATAATGAAACTTGAGAGGCAGCTGGGGAAAAAAAAAGCAGTTGTAGATTGGAGATATGTTTGCAGTTTGAACAGGCAACGTTTTCTGAAGGACTGTCTCTGTGAAGTTAAGGAAAATGAGGAATCAGTTTCAGACTTTGGCTGGATGATAGGAGCCATGTGAGACATAAGATGTTTGGGAGAGGAGTTGGGGTCAGAAATAAGTGTATTTGTTTTGGATAAGTTTTGAAGTGTCTATAAAACACCCATGGAGATGTACTATAAGGACCAAATATCATGGGGTTCAGGGCTGTAGGTTTGAGTATCACAACATCTAGATGATATTTAAGGCAGTAGGACTGCAGGAAATCATCTAGGAGCTCAGCTACACCATAATTTAAAAGTCAAGAATAAGAGATGCAGCCAGCAGAGAAAGACCAAGAAGGAGCAAGGGAAGGTGTGGATAAAAATCAGATAATTCAGTGTCAGAGAAGCTAAGTGAAGAAAATATTTCAAGAAGGGAGGAGGATCGGGCATACCCTAGCAGTCCAGTGGTTAGGCGTCAGTGCTTCCACTGCAGGGAGCATGGGTTGGATCCCTGGTCAGGGAATTAAGATTCCCTATGTTGGGCGGTGTGGCCAAAAAAAAAAGAAAGGAGAAGGGTTCAACTTTGTCAAATGCTTTAGCAAGATGAATACAAAGAATTGACTGATAAATTTGGTAACTTGGAGGTATTGAATGTCTTTGACAAGAGTTATTTCAGTGGAATAGTCATGGTTATTGTGAAAATCATTTGTATATGAAGTTTGGCATTCTACTAATTTTAGTAACTTTCCCTCCTTCAGTTTCTGCATATGTAAAATGGTTTAATATATAATTTTCTTTTATATATTTGGAGGTAGACCTGTTTTAAGCAAATGCATACTTAACACATACATCCAATGAATGGATGCTTATTTCCATTAAAAAAAAAATAAGTTTGATCCAATAAGAATTGCCTCTATATCATAGATATTTAAAGAGGCAGACTTGTCTTTAAATACACATGAAGATATGGGCCAAAAAAAAATCTTATTGCGATTTATGTCAAAGAGTGTTCTGCTTATGTTTTCCTCTAATAAGAGTTTCATAGTGGCCGGCCTTACGTTTAGGTCTTTAATCCATTTTGAGTTTATTTTTGTGTATGGTGTTAGGGAGTGTTCTAATTTCATTCTTTTACATGTAGCTGTCCAGTTTTCCCAGCACCTCTTATTGAAGAGGCTGTCTTTTCTCCATTGTATATTCTGTCCTCCTTTTCATAGATTAGGTGACCATAGATGTGCGGGTATCTCTGGGTTTTCTCTCCTGTTCCATGGATCTACATTTCTGTTTTTGTGCCAGTACCATACTGTCTTGATTACTGTAGCCCTGTAGTATAGTGTATAAAATAGATAACTAATGAGAAATCTACTGTAAAGCACAGGGAACTTTATTCAGTGCTCTGTGGTGACCTAAGTAGGAAAGAAATCCAAAAAGGAGGGGATATATGTATACGTATAGCTGATTCACTTTGCTGTACAGTAGAAAGTAACACAACATTGTAAAGCAACTATACTCCAATAAAAATTACAAAAATATATACACATGAAGATATGCCAAAAAGTGCATGATTTTAAAACCAAATATTGAGCCATACTTTCCAAGGGTGACAGATATGAACATTTTAAAAGTGCTTCCAGGGCTTCCCTGGTGGCGCAGCGGTTGAGAATCTGCCTACCAATGCAGCGGACACGGGTTCGAGCCCTGGTCCGGAAGATCCCACATGCCGCGGAGCAAAAGGGCCCGTGAGACACAATTACTGAGCCTGCGCGTCTGGAGCCTGTGCTCCGCAACAAGAGAGGCCGCGATAGTGAGAGGCCTGCGCACCGCGATGAAGAGTGGTCCCCGGTTGCCACAGCTAGAGAAAACCCTCGCACAGAAACGAAGATCCAACACAGCCATAAATAAATAAATAAATAAATAAATAAAAATAAAGAATTAAAAAAAAAAAAGTGCTTCCAAAGTTTATTTTCAGAGGTTACTGCATTTTTATAATAATCACTACTACTGACATTACGATGGTGACAACCACAATTAAAGTCACGGCAATAATAGCTACCATTTTTAAGGCATGGTACATATCAGGCACTTTATATATATTATATTATTAGGGCAGGTGAATAGTGGCCTGGAATGTGAGAGGCTGATAAAGAAAGGATTGTGTGCCTTGGCTCAGCATCGATGGATTTGCTTATGAAAGGTGTGCTCACAGGCAAGTCGTTTGCTATCTCTGGGAATTAGCTAACCCTGGGAGGGGCAGTTCCTCTCAGGTCAGCAAGACCGCAGATGTCAAAGCATCAAAATACAGAAAATAAAATCCATGATTAATATGTTATTAAGCACTTATTATACACTAGGCACAAACTTTCTCTCATTTATTTCTCATGACAAACCTTAAGGTAGGAATTATGTTTTGATTTTACGAATGAAGAAATTTATGTTGGTTGGTTGTAAGAAAAGTCCCAATAGGTGATGAAATTCTGACTGTGTCAGTGCACTAAGTAATCACTTAATGGCACTGAACTCTACCATTCTGCAGCTGCTACATGATGTGTCTGTGAGTGGTGGTGAGAATTAGGACTAGATGGTTTCTGAGGTTTCTCACTGCCTGGGTTGCTTGGAATAGTCTGGTGGGATCTGTAGAAGAGGTGACACAAGGAAGCTTATTTTGACAGCATGTGCAGGAAGCAGTGCTAAGAGGGGGTTTGCCCGGGGGGAGAGTCTTCACAGAGACACTAGCTCCTATGCTACAAACAAATGTGGATGAAGGAAGGAAGGAGAATAAATGGAAAGAAATAAAAATGGCATGGGAGAGGTGGGGTGAAGTAGCACTCTCAGTGGACCAAAATTTTCATAGACCAAGTTTAATCAGGGGTTTTCCAAATCCAGTCTTTTTCTTGTGGATGTTGAGATTCTAGGGGAATGCAATAAGTGGGGTGGGCAATGATACAGTTTTGTGAGATGATGGAGCTTTAAATTTAGGAAAATTTATTTAAGATGATGTGTGGGGAGAAATGGAATGTGCTAATAAATGGTCTTCAGAAACCACAGAGACACAGGGACATTGGATCATTAGAGCTTCAGGACTCTGAGGGTCAAAGAAAATAGGGAAGCCTTGGGTATCTGAGAAGCACAGAAAGTTGGGATCAAGTAAATGACCCATCTTTCCCATGAGAGACATACAAATGGTTTTAGAATTTAGAGGAATAATATCAAGGTGGTACAAAGATTTTTTTAAAAGTTGTCATTTGATGTGGCAAGGGTTTTGATGAGTTGTCTTACTAGCACCACTTTGGTTTTGGCTGAGAGGCAACTGCACTAAATTAAAGCACAGGTTGGAAGGAGCCTAGCAGTCCTTACTTCAGACTCCTGAGTCTCATTCTCCCTTTGGAGGTTTTAAAATCCTTAATTATCACTGTTGCTCTCATTCTGTCTGGAGGACTCGAGGTCACTTTTGGTTCTCCCAATCATACTGTAATGCTTTGTTCTAAGTGCAGTTCACTTTGGTACAGTGGATACAGGACAGATGGGGAGATAAAAGATATGCAAGGCACATAAAGAAACGTGTTTTTATTTATGAACAACAGCAGCCTGAAGTTAACATGGGTATCTTACTGCAAGGACCACAGCTCTATTCTATTCCACATGACAGCCCCGGGGAAATAAAGTTTGGATTCTCGAACATAGAAATATTATCCATTGTTTTAATATTATTTTATGCAGGCACCATGGAGAGCTCAGTAAATATATGGCAGGATATAGATGTTCATATTTCTTTCTTTTTATTTGATTGCATTAGAAGAACGCAACTATTTCTTTTCTTCAGTACCTAGTTGTATTTGAAGATTAAGCCAAAGGAAATTTATTTTCCTATATTCAGACTGAATTTTAAGGGCCATTAAGTGCTATTGTTAAAGAATATGAGAAGAGAGAATTGTTTATTTAGAAACTAGAAAGGAGAAGAGGGCTTGCAGAACATACAAAAGATTTATTTGGCATTTCTTTGGCAGAAGAAAGTTTATCTATCTATCTATCTATCTATCTATCTATCTATCTATCTATCATCTATCTCCTCAAGCCATATATGGTTTGAGGATGAAAAAATATATGTAAAAGAGGATATTCAGAAAGAGTGTTTTCTGACACATAATTGAGCCCAAGAACGTTTCCCAAGAAGGAAGCCTGATATCTGGAGAGAGCTGGGTGCAAGGACCTGCAGGTGATCAATGCAGAGTCATTGTTGGACTTCCTGGCTCCTCACAGGAACTGAGCCATTGCAGACTGTTCTATCTTCACTTGAGCAGGCACCTTCCATGGACTGCCCCTTGCTAGAATCTGTCCTAGCAGTTCCTTCTGTCAGTGTCTTGTGACTCTGACTCACTTCTTCATAATTCAGGGCTCCATGGTGTTTTTACCCAGCAGGAGAGACACTTGACCTTGCCTTATGACTTGCTTTATTCCTGTTTGATTATTTTACTGTTGCCACCTCCCCACCCCCTGCATTTGCCTACCACAAATCCTCAGGACACTTGTCAGTAAAAAATTGGAGGGTTGAAAACTGTGATTCCTAGACACATCATTCTACTTGGGAGACTTGATCTAAATCACCTTGAGAAATTCTCTGGTGTAGTAAATATAGCCATATTACACTTGTATCACCTCATTTAATGCTCAAAATTGGGGTAAGTTCAGTTATTTTTTAGGCAAATTTTATAGGAAGAGGAAGCTTTGAGCATTTACTCAGCTTACAGAAAGTAGAGCCATGTGAGGAATCCCGTTTAGTCAACTCCAAAGCCAAATTGTTGATCGTTGTTCTTTTTTCTTCCTTTTTTCTTTTTTGCCACTTTGTTCCTGTTTCTACAAGCAAAATATCAAGTTAGTATGCATCATCTCTACTTTTAAACAAAGGCCTTCCCCACTGCATTCTGTCTTGCCTCAGTTGACTAATAATAGGAGTGACCCCACTTCATTAAATGACCCTGACTCTCTCATCCATGAATCGGCCTCCTTGCCAGAACAGAAGATAAATAACTTAAATATTTAAAAATACACTTCCATATAGGTGTTGTGTAATGCATGGCTTATTCATGACAGCCCAGCCTATTTAAGCCTGGATGCCTTGCTGTAAATATCTGAAGGAGGAGATGAGAAAGATAAGACAGAGAATATACTTACAAGCTTAGAGATTCAAAAGTCTGAGAATGGTCATAAATGGCTGATTTAGTTCCCTCCTTAATGGACTATTTCTAACTTACCATCCTGTCAGTGAATGACCTAATCCCATCTGAACAAATTTAAGTGTTCCCTATGGAAACTATTTCATATTATTTATTTATAGTCTACTTTAGACCTTTTGAAGTCTGTTTTGATGTATATTTCATAAAAATCTTAGAATTCTTAATATATTTTGATATTTTATTGTTACAATTATATCTTTCATACTATGTGGCTAAGAATAATATGATTATTTTTCTTAACCTTGTCTCATGTCTCTCAATTATATGAGTTGGGCAGTATTAAAAACAAGAGAACCATGGTATCATCTACCATCAATACTGAAATACTAATTTAAAAATACCTATCTGAGCTATCAATAAACTAGTAAGCAATAAGTTGAAAGTGGTAATTTCTCCAAAAGTTTGTTAGCATTGCACATTAAGGATAATACACTGGTTTTGTTTACTATTGTCTGTGTGGTTTGAACTTGAATGTTAAATGTAGCTGTGAGACCAGATTGAAATGGACCTTGATCACATTTGTGAATTTCAGGGAACTTGCCTTACAAATAACACCTTCTTGGTAATCCCGTTATGGCCTAAAGTAGTGCTGGACATCTGTAGATCTTGGTACATAGTTGAGTAATTTACTTGTGATAGTGCTGCTGGCCAAATGAGCAGTCTCACAATTTGTTAATTTAAAACATACTAAGTCTTGATTTTAATATAAGTCATATACAATTCATATTTATAGGTTGCATTTAAGATAGTTACTTTTTTATTCAACGTTTTTCTGTTAATTTCCTGTTGTCGGTAGAGGAAAAACAAATCTAACTTTTGCTTGCCAGAAGAATCTAGGGTTTTGTCTCTCAATATAAAACTGTCAACATGTCTGAAGTAGCAGAGTTTTGCTGAAGAAATCACTCTTTAATCAAGAAGGTGCAATCTGGCCTTTCCTTGAAACAATAGATAAGTAAAAAATAATTGAGTAGAATAGCATGAGCAACATATTTACGTAAGATTTTAATCAACAAGTCAGACTAAATCATGATCAGCTCTACTATTTAAGTGGGACAATCGTTTCCTGCAAACTGGGAAATTACTCAGGGAAGGATAAATAGAATGGAGGTTCCTCCCATGTGACCCTCTGCCAGTTTCATGTTTATTCTTCCATCTTTATACTTGCACAGTCTAACACATTTATCCTTCCCATAGGAGTTACTCTGATATGCATTAGACATTAATATGCACATCTGAATGAAGAGTCAGGTTCCAAATTGTAATAAAAACCACTTGTAAAGGCTTTCTTCCCAAATTCAAATCTTTAAAACAGCCACAACAGATTAGATTATTTTTAAGCATGTAAGTTGTGTTTTATTGCTTCTTTTTAAATGTTCAAAATTTACTTCATTAGTTATTTTATAGTGTGTCCTTAATGAATACATTCATATCAGACCAAGGGGAATGAAGCCCGTCACTGAGAAGGCTTTCTAATGAGCTGTAGAGAACTGAAATAACTACATATGCATTCCATAAATGGACCATTAATTGGAAAAAGAACCAAAGTGTGAAGATATAATCCTATAGGATGGAACTTAGAACGGGGATATGTTTTAAGGCTTTAGAATTTTTGATTCACTTGTGTGGAGGAAAAAGTGAATGAAAATTCATTTTCCCTCTAAAATAAAGGTCTTACATTAAACCATTGTTGTAACCTAATTTTGAGAAAGAAATAATTTTTGAGGCTTTGGTTAATTTAACAAGAACTCTTGTCTCGATCTGATACTTTTTTTCTTGGTTATTTAAGTAGCATGTTTCATGACACTGGTGGCTCTTCTCTCCCACTGCTGGTGCTGCAAGGACAGCTTAAGATGGAACATACTGACCTTAGGAGAAATAAGGACGTCTCCAGGTTGCTGTGCTCACTAGAACAAACCTGCTAAGAAGAAGGACCTTCTGTGAACAGGTAATTTATCCTCCACAGGCCCAAGGGACAGGGCAGGGCTGGGTGGGTGTATTAAATCAAACCACGCTGCCACCAGCCACCACCAGCCTCCATGGGCCCTGGGAAGAGTAGCTTGGGCTGGGCAAATAGCCACTTCTTCTTAGCCCGCCAACCCTATCGAGTGTCCTTACTGCTGCCCCTGGTGCTTCTGCCCACCTATGAAGGCTTTCGTCCCCAGCCCCCAGAGGGCTTACCGGTTGCTTTGCTCAGGGCAGCCCACAACAAACAGATGACTCCCACCCCCGCAGCTGGGGCTACCTCCAATTTTCCCTTGTGACTCGTTTCAGAGAAACACAACCTCTCTTTGCTTTGTAAAAGCAAACAAAAAAACCCCAAAACACCAAATGCATATGTGAGTGAAAAGGGGAGCTATTGATATTTACAGTTGGACCACAGTCATAACCTGGTCTGTCCTGGACTCATTAGAATATATGGCTGTATTAGGGTTCACCTGGGTTCTTTCCATATACATTATATACAAAGAGATTTATTATGAAGAATTGACTCATGAGATTATGATCACAGAGGTTGGAAAATCTGTAGAGCCCATGTCCCAGTTCGAGTCCGAAGGCTGGAAACTGCTGTAGAACCACGAAGAGCTGAGATCCCAGCTAGAAGGTCTTCAGGCAGGGGAATTCTCTCTTACTCTGGGAGGGCCTGCTTATTTGTTCTATTTAGACCTTCAACTGACTGGATGAGGCCACTCACATTATGGAGGGCCATATGCATTTGTTAGCCCACCTATTTAAATGCTAATCCATTCAAAGACATCTCATAGAAACACCCAGATCATGTATGACCAAATATCTGGGCACCCTGTGGCCCAGTCAAGTTGACACATAAAATTAATAATTGCAGTAATTAATAATTGCAGCTGACTTCAAAGCAGCAGGTAATTTTCTGTCTCATGTTGAACCACTGTCCAATGTGATTTACACAGTATTTTCTTTCACCTTTACTGGAATGAATCTAGTCTCTGCTTGTTCTATACTTGCTCTTAGCTTGGGTCAGAACCTCCCTGTCTCCAACCCCATCATGTTTATTTACCTCTCTCTTGTATGTATTTACTTGTATCATGTCAATTTAAAATGGTGATTTACAAACAATGTTCTGTAAAGGAATGTGATATGGGGGTGGGTAAATAGAGGACTCAAGGCAACAGATAGTCAGGCATCACTTTTGCTTCACCTGTTGTAGCTCTGTTTTGTTGTTGTTGTTTTATTGGCATTCCTTTGGAGTAATCTTTTATCTGAAGACAGATTAGTTGACTAACATATATTTGAAAATCACTTTATATTTGCCTTAATGAGTCTATAATTTTGCATCAGAGAATCCATGAAACTGCTGAAATTGTATGTAATAATTTTTTTCTTCATACAGTTGTATTTTTCTGAGATGAGGGCACACACATTTCTCATTTATTTAAAGAGGCTTGTAACTCTCAACAAATTAATCACCAATGGTCAAATGTTATGTGTGACATCTTGTATTTTCAAAAAGGGATATGAGTTAGAAATTGCATACAAGGGTTTTGAAAGTATGGATATCTAATAAATCATCTCTTTTGTTTCCATTGGATCACTAATAAAATGATACTGAAATTATGCAAGGATTCATCAGCACCAGAAAACAAAAGAGAAAAAAATGCTTTTTCAATCCACATTTAGCTGTAGACTTTCCTGCCTTCTTGGTGGGGTGGCATATTTGATATATGGAAATTAAATATCTTCCTGCTCAACAGCCTTCTCTGAAACTTGGCTAAATAGAAAAATCATCAAGTCAGACCAAGTTTAAACAGAAACATTTTCAGTTTTCTATTGTTGCATAGCAAACATTCCCAGTGCTTTAGTGGCTTCAGATAACAGCATTTATTATTTCTCATTGTTCTTTTGGTTGGCTGGGTGGTTCATTATGCCACGTATTGTCAACTCTTTTTAGTTGGGAGCTTGGCCAGGCCGCCTGGGTTCTCCATGTGGTGCCTTATCTTCCAGAGTATTTCCATGTATCCTCTCTCTTCAGGAAAATATCCTGGAATTCCTAAGTTTAGCAGATGCATCCATACATATAAAAATAGAACAATTCATACCTTAAAACCTTTATTATTAAAGTAGGAAGAAAGAAAATAGAATAATTAAGAGTTCCGTTCAAAATATATATATATATATTTAAATCCAGAAAATAAAAATTAAGGAAAATATAGGCATAAATAACAAGGCAAAAGAAAGAATTTAATAATTTGAAAAACCTTCACATGTGATAGATAAATATCAAAAACTGCTTCCTTGAAAACAGGTACAGAGGTTCCTCAAAAAACTAAAAATAGAGTTGCCATGTGATCCAGCAATCCAACTCCTGAGCATATATCTGGACAAAAGTGTAATTCAAAAAGATACTTGCACTCCTATGTTCATAGCAGCACTATTCGCAATAGCCAGGACATGGAAACAACCTATTTTTTTGTCCATCGACAGAAAAATGGATAAAGAAGATGTGGGATATATATATATATACAATGGAATATTACTCAGCCATAAAAAGGAATGAAATAAAGCCATTTGCAGCAACATGGGTGGACCTAGAGATTATCATAATAAGTAAGTCAAAAAAGAGAAAGACAAATACCATATGATATCACTTATATGTGGAATCTAAAATGTGACACAGATGAACCTATGAAACAGAAACAGACTCACAGACATAGAAAACAGACTTGTGGTTGCCAAAGGGGAAGGGAGGTGGGGAGGGATGGACTGAGAGTTTGGGGTTAGCATATGCAAACTATTATATATAGAATGGGTAAACAACAAGGTCCTAGTGTATAGCACAGAGAATTATATTCAATATCCTGCAATAAACCTTAATGGAAAAGAATATAAAAAAAGGAATGTATATATATGTATAACTGAATAACTTTGCTGTACAGCAGAAATTAACACAACACTGTAAATCAACTATACTTCAATTTAAAAAAAAGAAGAGGAAATCAGGACACAAACACACACAGAAAGAAGACCATGTGGAGACAGGGAGAAGACAGCCATCTACAAGCAAAGGAGAGAGGTCTCAGAAGAAACTAACCCTGCTGACACCTTGCTATCAGACATCTAGCTTCCAGAAATGTGAGAAAGTAAATTTATGCCATTTAAGCCAAAAAAAAACCAAACAAACCAAAACACCTGCTTCCTTGAAAAATCTAATGAAACAGGCAAAGCTTTCATTTTTAAAAAGCCAGTAAAATAGAGAAAACATGTACACAAATGAAGAATGAAAATTGGTCATGGGGACAAAGATTAGTATGACTAATTCTAGTCTTATTAATATGTACTTTTTAATACTATTCTGAAATCCGTTACTGAATACTATAAATAAACACAAATTTGAAGTAAAAATATTCAAAAGGATGGTGCAAAATTATCATAATTTGTAGATAATGTGATTTACTATCCAGATAACTTGAAATAACTCAAATTATTAAGATTAACAAGAAATTGGATATTAAAAAGCTATATTATTTATCAGCAATGATAACAAAGCATAAACAGTTTCTATTTGCGTTGGTATCAAAACTCTATCTAGGAATAAATTAGCACATTCCCTGGTCCACGAATGGCTTTCAAATATATTTCCTGGAAGACCAGGGACTATTGAAAATGAACAAGAAGAGTGTAGAACCTATATAAATAGAGCTAATACACTTTACTTGAGACATAGTAAAAGCTTTGATTAAATAAACGTATATCAGGTTCCAGGATGGGAAGTATGAATATTATAAAGATGTTAATTTTATCCTACTAATTTAAAGACCTAGGAAATCCAAGGAAGCGGGGATATTTGTATGCATATGGCTGATTCACTTTGCTGTGCAGCAGAAACTAACACAACATTGTAAAGCAACTATACTCCAATTAAAAAAAAAAGAGAGATTTCTTTTTAAAAAATTAATTTATTTTTGGCTGCGTTGGGTCTTCATTGCTGTGCATGGGCTTCAGCTGCATTGGATCTTCATTGCTGTGTGCGAGCTTTCTCTAGTTGTGGTAAGCGGGGACTACTCTTCATTGCAGTGTGCAGGCTTCTCATTGCAGTGGCTTCTCTCATTGCAGAGTATGGGCTCTAGGTGCGCAGGCTTCAGTAGTTGTGGCACGAGGGCTCAGTAGTTGTGGCTCACGGGCTTAATTGCTCTGCGGCATGTGAGATCTTCTGGGACCAGGGATTGAATCTGTGTCCCCTGCATTGGAAGGTGGATTCCTAACCACTGTGCCACCAGGGAAGTCCCAAAAGAGATATTTCAATATCAAATTCAACATGCAAAAAAAAGATTTAATTTAATTCCATTATGTTTTTTCCAAAAAAATTTCTTGGAACTTAAAGTCATACAAAAATTTAATGGAAGAGCAAAAGAGTGGAGAATAGTATATGTTTCTTTTTAAAAAAATAAGAGTAAGGTCTGAGAGTGCTACCAAATACGTGATATTAAAACCTGACCATGATAATCAAAACAGTATGTCATCAGTACCAAATCCCAACCGTCAGATTAAAGGAACTGAATAAAATGTCAGGAACAAGCTTCAGTGTAATCAGAATTTTATATAATGTAAAGTAAAATTTCAAACCAGTAGAAAAATAACAGTTTATTTAAATAGCAATGCTGGGGACTTCCCTGGTGGTCCAGCAGTTAAGACTCCACTGTCACAGGGGGAGTGGGTTTGATCCCTAGTCAGGGAACTATATGCTGCATGCCGCAACCAAGAGCCCACAACTAAAAGATCCCACAGGTCACAACTAAAGATCCTGTATGCCACAACTAAAGATACCGCATGCCACAATGAAGAGCCCATGTGCTGCAACTAAAGACCTGGTGCAGCCAAATAAATAAATAAACAAATATTTTTTAAAAAGCTTTAAAAAAATTAAAAAAAAATAGCAATGCTGGAAGGATTATTAGCTATAAAAATTAAGATCTCTATCTCAAATCATAATCCATAATAAGTAAAAACAATGGTGATTGGCACATTTGCCTAAATAAAAACTTAAAATCTTTGTAAGTCAATGTATTATGAATAAAAGTTCAAATATGTTTCAGTTATGCAAAGTGAGTTAAGTTCTAGAGATATGCTGAGCAACATTATAATTAACAACGTTTTATTGTACACTTAAAAATTTGTTGAAAGTGTAGATCTCATGTTAAATATTCTTACTATAATAAAAAGCAACTTGATAAGGTGTTTTTCCAAAAAAACCCCCAAAAAGTTAATACATATTCTCATTAAATAAAGAACCCTTACAAAAAATAATGAAAGAAGGAGTAATAAAACATAAATAACAAAAACATGAATAAGACATGAACCAACAGAACAATACAAAATTAAATTAAAAATGTGAGTTGTTTAACCTCACAATTAATTAAGAAAATTTATACATTTTCATTTTAAAATATGAAGTGACACAACGAGTACAAGTGACACAACATATGTATAGAATAAAATATTTTAAATGATAATATCATTTGATCCAGTAATTTTTCTCCTATAATTAACCCTAAGTAAATAATCATGGATGTGAATTAGAGCATTAGTATTTAATAGCAAACATAAAATATAAACAACCCACATTTACAACATAGAATAATATTGAAGAACCTTAAATCTATATGATGGCAATATTTGTAGGCATTAATAAATTGACAAAAGAATATATAGTTCATGACAGGCAATAATATTCAGGGTGATTAATACTATGTGACTAAGTAGTATATAAAATATTATGCACAGTATAATCCCAGTGGAAAAAATCTTAGAATATATATACCAAAATATTAATAGTGCTTTTTTCTTGCATTATAAGTGATTTTTATTTCTTTTTTTAGTGTGATTATCTGTTATTTTCCAAAAATTTTTAATAATAGTTTTATTTTTGTAATCAGAAGAAAGCTATCCAGTTACTAAATATTATACACAAAAGGTGACCAAACAAGACTAAACATTCTGCTTGCATACACGTATGTGAACACGCACACACACACAAACACACATACATCCCAGAGTGCAGACCTCTTTGCTTTGCAGCATCAGCTCTTACAGCATTAACTGATTTAATAAGTTTCCAGAGCTATGGCATCTATTGCACAGGTAAAATATTTGGACAATTCTCAGCCTGTATTCCCCAACCACATGAGGCAATGAAGACACTTTTGACTACTTGGTGAAGAGAGATTTGTTCTGCTCTGGGCAAAACTGCTATCTGAGGAATTTTCTTCAGATCCAGACCTGACAGTTCTCAAGTATTCAGAATTCTATTGGCCTAAAAGATAGTTATTTTTTCACTGGCCCTTCAGTTACTCCTTGAGAAATTCTCTATCAGCGATTGATATAAGATTTACAATTTCATATAAGTCAAGAAGAAAGCATCACTATGTCTGCTTAATATTTACTTATTCATTGCTCCTCCTTGTTCCTTCCTTCCTCCTTCCCTCTCCCTCTCCATTCTTTTTTTTTTCCCCTTCCTTTTTCTCTTCCACCATCTCCTCTTCTTCTTCCCTCAAGTATATACTATGTGCCAGGTGTAACACTTAGTGTTGGCCAGTGATAATCAAACCTCTTTACTTGTCTTCTATGAGCTCAGAGTTACTTGGGGGGATATTAGTAAATAAATTAAATTTGCCATTAAAGTGTTTTGTGTTTTCAGAAATTTTATGAAATAATATTTGCAAGGGCTAAATTGAATAATCCTCATAAGGATTTAGTGAGAAAGATGGTGAGAAGCTTAAATGTTTTGATAGAATACCTCAAGTCAGACAACTTGTCTCACTATATGACAACCCTATTACTATGGAGCAAAATCTCTTGGTGAAACGATCAATTTGAACATTATATTCTATTAAACTGGGATCTTTTTTTCCCCAATATCCTGCTATGGACTGAATGTTTGCATTCCCTTAAAATTTATATGCTGAAACCCAATCCCCAATGAGATGGTTTTAGGAGATGGGACTTTTGGGAGGTGATTAGGTCTTTAGGACAGAGACCTCATGCATGGGATTAGTTTCCTTATAAAAGAGATCCTGGAAATATCCCTTGATCTTTCCCCCATGGGAGGTTATAGCAAAAAGACAGCCACATGAGGAAGTGGGTTCTCACCAGACACTGAATTTGCCAGTACCTTGATCTTGGACTTCCCAGCTTCCAGACTGTGAGAAATAAACTTCTGTCATTTAGAAACTGCCAAATCTATAGTATTTTGTTATAGCAGTTCAAAAAAACTGATATATCTCTTGAAAGTGTTTTCCAGCATATCCTGACCAGGAATAAACTTTTCTTCTCCTCATTCACTATTAACTATGTATAGAGGCATCTCCCAGCCCCAATCTCCAACACCTGCAAACTGTTATTTTATTCTCACTGTGTTCTCAAATGTCATCCTTCACAAAATATCTGGATTTTCTACGGTGTTTAGAAAAGTAAACTTGAACTTTGCCCTGTTTTCCTCTGCTTCCCACTATTAATCTCTTTTACCATCTTTTAATTTCTAAAGATTCTGGATGTGAATATATTGACTTGTGAGTTGGGATGAAAAGGTGAAACAAGATTTCAGTTTGTGTGTGGGATCCCGTAGAAATTAAAAAAGTCAAGATCATGCTACTGTTCAAAGTTCAGATAGTAATCCACTCATGAATTAAAGATAACATAGTATTGGTAGACAGGATTCAAGTAGAAGAATGTTCTGATTTATTAAACTTGTCTTTCTAAGTAAGATAAAGTAGTTGAGCTAATAGACAATGCAAGTCTTTTCTTCCTGACTCTCCAAAGGAAATAATTCTGCAATAAGAGACTTGAGAGACAGAGAACTATAAAAACAGGTTCCACTCTGATGGACAGACATTGGGAAAGGGACTATATAATTTTGTACTTCGACTAAGGCTAATCCAAATAGTGTTAATTGCTCTTCTGCTTCCAGTCATGGTGATGCCTGAGACTCAGTGCAATTCCACTGAATCTCCCCCCAGAAGTGAGAGTTCTGGAAGCTGAACTAGGTTCCAGGAGGAGCAATGATCTGGGCTCTAGCTGTGCACTACATTCATCCCAGCATGTCTTGGAGCCAGGGCTAGGAAAGCAGAGAAGAAGGCAGGCGCTGACATCACTTCTATGTATTACTTTTTGTCAATGCTTCCTATAAATTAACTTTTGCTGTTAAGGGTTGCTTAATTTATTTAATTATGCAGAGGGTCAAGGGAGAGTTGACATGGGTTTTAGAACAATGTTAATAGCTTAAAATGTTTTATATGATTCCCTTTTGGCCTTCTGAGCCTTCCTTCACTAGTGTTTACCTAAGTAGTCATGAAGCCAGGAAGAGATTTCAGGTTCTGATATCCAGTAGGAGTTTTTTGCATCTGTATTTGCCTTGCAAGCCAGGCTATTGTTAGATGAATTGTTTAAGGTTCATATCCTTTTAAGCATGGGAGAAATCTTGTATGGTAACCTTGATCATTGCGTTTTAAAAAGGGGAAATTTTGATAAGTAGAAGAGGAAGAAGAAAAGGGGAAAGGTCCCATTCCCAGTCTTGATGGATGGTGGGAAGGAGAAAGATGAAAGAGGCATAGTAGCATGTGAAGGGGTCAAATGCAGGGGCCTCAATTTCTATTCTTCAGACTTCAATCAAGAGTGGTAGTGTGTCAGATAAATAAGGATATCACCAAGTACAGAGGGGCAGGTCTTCTTCATGCTCTTGTTTGTGACTCTGGGAAGAAGCTAGATTTGCACTTTGCAGACTGACCTAGGCCACATCACTGAACACTTGCCTGGGGAAAGCTTGACAGAAAGCACTGGGCCAGCAAGCATGGCTCTTCAGCAGTGGCCATAGGATCGGGTGTCTGTGCTAGGAAGTAGTAGGATCAAAGTTAGATCTTAGAACTATCTTCAGCAACACGAGGAGGTAAAGTGAGACCTTCTGTGCCTGAACCCTGAGCAGAAACATGGGTCCATAAAATGATACAAATGCACTTATTTACAAAACAGAAACAGACTTACAGATATCGAAAACAAATTTACAGTTACCAAAGGGGAAACGTGGCAGGGAAGGATAAACCAGAAGTTTAGGATTAACATACACACACTACTATATATATGATAGATAACCAACAAGGACCTACTGCATAGCACAAGGAACTCTACTCAATATTCTGTGATAGCCAACACGAGAAAAGAATCTGAAATATATGTATAACTGTATCACTTTGCTATACACCTGAAACTAACACAACATTGTAAATCAACTATACTCCAATAAAATTTTTTTAAAAAGAAGCATGGGTCCAACCAAAGAAGAATGAACTAAAAGTTTACTAAGAGTTGACATCTTAGAGGAGCCTGACAATAGGTTAGTAAGGAATGTGCATTTAAGAATCATAAATTGCTCCCCTCTGCCTCTGTCCAGAGTGTGTGAGCAGTGAAACTGCAGGGAAGAAGCAGGTGAGAAGCAGCTGCAGTGAAGTTATGTGCGAGACTGAGCATTTTTATCTAAAAGAATGAACATATCCTGAAGGGCAATTTTTTCATATCAGATTAAACTTTAGGTTAGACTATTTACTCAACAGAGACAATGGGAGACACAGTAGGAAGAATAGATTAGTTATAGAAAAACTAATACACTACATATATAAAAAGGCTTGTTATATAACAAACTTTTAGTTCTTTAGGTTACAGCATGAATAAAAATTGGTGACTGCTTTTTAGATGTAAATTACTGAAGTTAGCCCACAGCTGTCATTTTGAAAAATCGTCTACTTTCCCTTTCAACTTAAAAAATTAAATTCGGATTAAAGTCGAGACAGTTCAAGATATTGAACTGTCTTCTCCTTTGTTCCTCCATTTTTTCCTCATACCTCAACCTGCCCCCCTTATGCACTCTCCCATCTTCTCCTTCCCAGATTTTTAGACCTGAATTATGGGAAACAAGGTTTTCAAGATTGCAAGGCTTGGCTTGATGAAATTCCATTCAAAGAATGCCGACTGTTGTGAACCTAGTATGCTCATATCTTTTAAAATTCTTAAAACATGGGTGCAGGTATTCACATATGCATTTCTGTATTTGGATCTGCAATTCACTTTTTTTTTTTTTTTAATGTTTTTAAGACAAGTGGTAAGAAATATTATTACCTGTCTGAAGTTGTAAAGACCTACTGGTTTTAAAATACTTGTAGCAGTGAGAAAGGTTTGTCATTCAGATAATCTGCATCTAGATTTTGCTTCCCCCTTTTTTGTGTCTAATTCTGCGTGGTTCTCTACTTCAAAAAAATTTTTGTCTCTCTAGGTCATGTTTTTTGTTCCGAAATATGCATGTGCTTTGTGGATTCTGTGAATGCAATGAAATTGCATGCATATGCTGTATTTTTTTCTGGTGAAGATTCATATTTTTCATGAGATTTTTAAAGAGGAATGAGACTGAACAAATTTGAGAATTCTTGTTCTATCTTTTTATGTCAGTTTTATTTGTCTCATCAACTCCTCATTTCCCCCATTCTCTTCACTCCCTTCTTTCTCCTTCCATAATGTGGGTAAGAAATATATCTTTTTTTATGGCTGAGTAATATTTCATTGTATATACGTACCACATCTTCTTTATCGATTCATCTGTTGAGGGACATTTAGGTTGCTTCCATGTCTTGTAAATAGTACTACAATGAACATTGAGGTGCATGTATTTTTCAAATTATGGTTTTCCCTGGATATATGCCCAGGAGTGAGATTGCTGGATCACAATGTAGCTCTATTTTTACTTCTTCAAGAAGCCTCCATACTGTTCTCCACAGTGATTGTATTACTTTACATTCCCACCAACAGTGTAGGAGAGTTCCCTTTTCTCTGCACCCTCTCCAGCATTTATTGTTTGTAGACTTTTTGATGATGGCATTCTGACTGGTGTGAGATTTTTTGTTTGACTTGCATTTCTCTAATAATTAGTGATGCTGAACATGTTTTCATGTGCTTTTTGGCCATCCTTATGTCTTTTTTGGAGAAATGTCTATTTAAATCTTCTGTCCATTTTTTGACTGAGTTGTATGACATTTTTTGATATTGAGCTGCATGAGCTGTTTGTATATTTTGGAGATGAATCCCTTGTTGGTCACATCATTTGCAAATATTTTCTCCCATTCTGTGGGTTGTCTTTTCATTTTGTTTATGGTTTCCTGTGCTGTGCAAAAGCGTATAAGTTTAATTAGGTCCCATATGTTTACTATTGTTTTTATTTTCATTACTCTAGAAGGTGGATCCAAAAAGATATTGCTGCTATTTATCTCAGAGAGTGTTCTGCCTATGTTTTCCTCTAAGAGTTATATAGTATCCAGTCTTACATTTAGGGCTTTAATCCATTTTAAGTTTTTTTTTTTCTTTTTGTGTATGGTGTTGGAGAATGTTCTAATTTCTTTTTTTTACATGTAGCTGTCCAGTTTTCCAAGCACCACTTATTGTAAAGAGTGTCTTCTCTCCATTGTATACTCTAGCCTCCTTTGTCATAGATTAGGTGACCACAGGTGCATGACCTTATTTCTGAGCTTTCTCTCCTGTTCCATTTATCTATATTTCTGATGTGTGTGTGTGTGTGTGTGTGTGTGTGTGTGTGTGTGTGTGTTTGTCAGTACCATACTGTTTTGATTACTGTAGCTTAGTAGTATAGTCTGAAGTCAGGGAGCCTGATTCCTCCAGCTCCGTTTTTCATTCTCAGGATTGCTTTGGCTATTCAGGGTTTTTGTGTTTTTATACAAATTAAAATTTTTTTTGTTCTGTTTCTGTGAAAAATGTCATTGGTATTTTGATATGGATTGCATTGAATCTGTAGATTACCTTGGGTAGTATAGTCATAATAAACCTACCTAAGGAGGAAATATATCTTTATGAATATAGAAAAACTTTGCTTTCTGACTATAACATAAAGGAGAAAAAATGAGAAATTTTATATATCTTTTAAAGAAATAAAGTTGTTTTGTTATGTGTTCCTTGGTTTATTTTATTTAACTATAGGTCCTTAGCTATTTTAAAGCAAACAAACAATAAAATCAAATTAAAACCAACAAAAAGAGCAACAAATACCCTTTGGATTCCTTTTGATTTTGAGAAGAAATGAAAGAAATTAATTACTATTTTTATGAAATTCTTTTCCAAATGCAAACAACATTTTTTTGAATATTAAAATAATAATTTAAAAAAATTTAAATTTTACTTAGAGGGGAATATGTATGTATCCTAAAATCTTACCACCCAGAATGAATCACAATGAGTCTTTTAGAAAAATAATTCTTTAAGGTATCTTTCATATTAACAAAAAATTTAAAATAAATGTGGTCACAATATAACTTGTATTTTGTAATCTGTTTGTTTTTCCCATTGAAGAATACGTCATGGTCATTTTCCACACAAAGAGATCTAAACCATCATTTTCAATGCTTATGTAGGTTTCAATTTATATTCACATACCACAATTAATTTTATCTATGTCCTATTAAATGTGCCTTAGTTTTTCCTAGTTGCTCACTTTTATAAATAATATATTCATCTGTGGCTTTTTTGTATGTATTTATATTTTTATTTTAGTTTTGAAAATTCATTAAGATGTATTTCAGACATACACAGATATATAAAGGAAAAGGTAGTGGACACCCATATACCCACTACTAAGTTCAAGACTTAAGAGAATACCAGAGAATTGGGTCCCCTAGATGTACTGACTGGTCATATAGTTATCTAATTGACTACTTCAGATAAATTTCTAGAGACTGAATTTCAGCATCAAAAGCACAGTGAAGTCATTCTTTTGAATATATTTTATTTATTTGTACTTATTTATTCAATAAGTATTCAGTACCTGTTGAGTGCTGGAGACTATGCTTAGGCCAGGAATAGAGAGATAAAAGACACAAGGAGAAAATATTCTTGAGTCAAATAATTTATCAAATAATATGACAAGTAAAATATAGCATGAAAAGTGATGAAATATAACTAAGAATAGTATATAAAAGTAGCGTAAGGAAGTTGACCTAACTGGATGGTCATAATAGATATGGAAGAGGAAGTGATTAGATTTGAATTAGTTAAGACATGAAGGTGAACATGGATAACATTTCAAGTGTAGAGCATCATTTTCAATTCAAGAGTTGGTGCCACTGGGAAATTCAGGTCTGGCTGAAGCATGGAGTTCTTAGAGAGAATGGTGAAGGATGGAGGCATAGAAGAAGGTGGAATTTGAGTGTTAGAAACAGAGAACAGTAGGTAGGACCACTGGTAGCATAAACTGAAAATTTTGTTTTAAAAAGTAGTAATTAACATGGTTGAAGACAGAAAAGGGAAATTTATAGAGGGAGAGACTGAGGACACTGGAAAACCATTAAACTAACTGATGGATGTTAGTATGTTTGCTGTTCTGTTTCTGTGTCATTACGTCTTAAATTTTAAACATTTCCTTTTGAAAGTCACTGTAATAAATATTCATTCCTTCAGCTCGTATCTAGGATGTAGCTTGCAAAGAGAAGTCTATATGTCTCCCTTTTATATCCCTTCCCTTCTAGCTGTGTGTGTCAGGAGGCAACACAGGGTGTCACGCTTCCTGTCTAGACATTCTCTGTGTTCATCTTGATTGTACAGAGCTTGGTGATGTGAATATTGGGACTAGTAAAATTATTAGGTCTCTTTTCACTAAAAATAAAGCATCCATGATCATCCTAAAGGAGTAAATTGGCACACAATACCAAGTTGTTCATGTTATAGGCAATTTACTTTCAAGTTTTATCTAAAGGAATCATACTTCCTATGGTAAGTTCTGTATAGAATGTCTTGCATTTCAGGTTAATGCTGTTGACCACCAGCGAAGACAGTAAAAATTGAGAGTGTGTGCCAAATAATCTTCTATAATAGTAGACTCGTGCTCTCTTCGTTTGACCTTTGATTGCTTAGACATTATGGGCTGTGCTATATTGGAACAGTGTGAAATGCCCAGGACCTTCTGAGTCTTAGCAACTGCTTGAAGCTTTTTTTTTTTTTTTTTTTTTGTTAATGCTGCTTATATTTTAATATAATATTATGGTGTATTCAAATTATCTTGATTATTTTATTTTTTAATTTTTATTATTTTTAAACATCTTTATTGGAGTATAATTGCTTTACGATAGTGTGTTAGTTTCTGCTGTATAACAAAGTGAATCAGCTATACGTATACTTATATCCCCATATTCCCTCCCTCTTGCGTCTCCCTCCCACCCTCCCTATCCCACCCCTCTAGGTGGTCAAAAAGCACCGAGGGGTTTCCCTGGTGGCGCAGTGGTTGAGAATCCGCCTGCCAATGCAGGGAACACGGGTTCGAGCCCTGGTCTGGGAAGATCCCACATGCCGTGGAGCAACTGGGCCCGTGAGCCACACTACTGAGCCTGCGCGTCTGGAGCCTGTGCTCCACAACAAGAGAGGTCGCGATAGTGAGAGGCCCGTGCACCGTGATGAAGGGTGGCCCCCGCTCGCCGCAACTAGAGAAAGCCCTCGCACAGAAACTAGAGAAAGCCCTCTCACAGAAACGAAGACCCAACACAGCCAAAAATAAATAAATTAAAAAAAAAAAAAAAAAAAGCACCAAGCTGATCTCCCTGTGCTATGCGGATGCTTCCCTCTAGCTATCTATTTTACATTTGGTAGTGTGTATGTGCCACTCTCTCACTTCGTCCCAGCTTCCCTTTCCCCTTCCCTGTGTCCTTAAGTCCATTCTCTACATCTGTGTCTTTATTCCTGTCCTGCCCCTAGGTTCTTCAGAACAATCTTTTATTTTAGATTCCATATATATATGTGTGTTAGCATATGGTATTTGTTTTTCTGACTCGCATCACTCTTGGCAACTGTACTTTGGACTTACAGCAGTAATGTTGGTTCATGTGGATAATGGAAACAGTTTTCTGCCTCTGTGGTAGTAAATGGTCTTAAATGAACTTTGTTCAAAAAACTTTTCCTTATAGAACCATTGACACTGTTTTTGACCTTGTACAGAACTCATTCTCCACTGCAGAAATGGTCACTGCTGGTTAGAGAGATAAAATTACTTAACTATCATACACAACTGGAATAACCTGAATCATGAAAATTGAAGAAAAGGAATTGAGAGGTAGGAAGATGGCAGAAGAGTAAGACACGGAGATCACCTTCCTCCCCAGAGATACATCAGAAATACATCTACACGTGGAACTGCCCCTATAGAACACCCACTGAACACTGGCAGAAGACCTCAGACCTCCCAAAAAGCAAGAAACTCCTCACATACCTGGGTAGGGCAAAAGAAAAAAGAAAAAACAGAGACAAAAGAATAGGGACAGGACCTGCACCAGTGGGAGGGAGCTGTGAAGGAGGAAAGGATTCCACACACTAGAAGCCCCTTGGCTGGCAGAGACTGCGGGTGGCGGAGGGGTGAAGCTTCAGAGCCACGGAGGAGAGCCCAGTAACAGGGGTGCGGAGGGCAAAGCGTAGAGATTCCCGCACAGAGGATCGGTGCCGACCAGCACTCACCAGCCCAATAGGCTTCTCTGCTCACCTGCCGGGACGGGCGGGGGCTGGGAGCTGAGGCTCAGGCTTCGGTCGGATCGCAGGGAGAGGACTGGGGTTGGCGGCGTGAACACAGCCTGAAGGGCGCTAGTGCGCCACGGCTAGCCAGGAGGGAGTCCGGAAAAAGTCTGGAGCTGCTGAAGAGACAAGAGACTTTTTCTTGCCTCTTTGTTTGCTGGTGCTCAAGGAGAGGGGATTAAGAGCGCTGCTTAAAGGAGATCCAGAGATGGGCGCGAGCCGCGGCTATCAGCGTGGACCCCAGAGACGGGCATGAGACACTAAGGCTGCTGCTGCAGCCACCAAGAAGCCTGTGTGCGAACACAGGTCACTATCCACACCTCCCCTCTGGGGAGCCTGTGCAGCCCACCACTGCCAGGGTCCCGTGTTCCAGGGACAACTTCCCCGGGAGAACGTACAGCGAGCATCAGGCTGGTGCAATATCACGCTGGCCTCTGCCACTGCAGGCTCGCCCTGCATTGGTACCCCTCGCTCCCCCCGGCCTGAGTGAACCAGAGGCCTGGAAGCAGCTGCTCCTTTAACCCCGTGCTGTCTGAGTGAAGAACAGACGTCCTCAGGCGACCTACACGCAGAGGCAGGGCCAAATCCAAAGCTGAACCCCGGGAACGGGAACTGTGAGAACAAAGAAGAGAAAGGGAAATTTCTCCTAGCAGCCTCAGAAGCAGCGGATTAAAGCTCCACAATCAATTTGATGTACCTGCATCTGTGGAATACCTGAATAGACAACAAATCATCCCATACTGAGGTGGTGGACTTTGGGAGCAACATATATTACTTTTTCCCCTTTTCCTCTTTTAGGGAGTGTGTATGTGTATGCTTCTGTGTGAGATTTTGTCTGTATAGCTTTGCTTTCACCATTTGTCCTAGGGTTCTGTCTGTCCATTACTTTTTTTCTTTCTTTTTTACTTTTTAATATTTTTTTCTTAATAATTATTTTTTATTTTAATAACTTAATTTTATTTTATCTTTATTTTATTTTATCCTCTTTCTTTCTTTCTTCCTTTCTATTTTTTCTCCCTTTTATTCTGAGCTGTGTGGATGAAAGGCTCTTGGTGCTCCAGCCAGGAGTCAGTGCTGTGCCTCTGAGGTGGGAGAGCTAACGTCAGTACACTGGTCCAAAAGAGACCTCCCAGCTCCATGTAATATCAAACAGCAACAGTCTCCCAGAGATCTCCATCTCAACACCAAGACCCAGCTTCACTCAATGACCAGTGAGCTACAGTGCTGGACACACTATGCCAAACAACTAGCAAGACAGGAACACAGCCCCATCCATTAGCAGAGAGGCTGCTTAAAATCATAATAAGGCCACAGACACCCCAAAACACACCACCAGACGTGGACATGCCCAACAGAAAGACAAGATCCAGCCTCGTCCACCAGAACACAGGCACTAGTCCCCTCCACCAGGAAGCCTACACAACCCACTGAACCAACCTTAGCCACTGGGGACAGACACCAAAAACAATGGGAACTACAAACCTGCAGCCTGTGAAAAGGAGACCCCAAACACAGTAAGATAAACAAAATGAGAAGACAGAAAAACACACAGCAGATGAAGGAGCAAGGTAAAAACCGACCAGACCTAACAAATGAAGAGGACATAGGCAGTCTACCTGAAAGAGAATTCAGAATAATGATAGTAAAGATGATCCAAAATCTTGGAAATAGAAAAGAGAAAATGCAAGAAACATTTAACAAGGACCTAGAAGAACTAAAGAAGAAACAAGCAATGATGAAAAACACAATAAATAAAATTAAAAATACTCTAGAAGGGATCAATAGCAGAATAACTGAGGCAGAAGAACGGATAAGTGACCTGGAAGATAAAATAGTGGAAATAACTACTGCAGAGCAGAATAAAGAAAAAAGAATGAAAAGAACTGAGGACAGTCTCAGAGACCTCTGGGACAACATTAAATGCACCAACATTCAAATTATAGGGGTCCTAGAAGAAGAAGAGAAAAAGAAAGGGACTGAGAAAATATTTGAAGAGATTATAGTTGAAAACTTCCCTAATATGGGAAAGGAAATAGTTGATCAAGTCCAGGAAGCACAGAGAGTCCCATACAGGATAAATCCAAGGAGAAACACGCCAAGACACATACTAATCAAATATTAAATACAAAGAAAACATATAAAAAGCAGCAAAGGAAAGACAACAAAAACACACAAGGGAATCCCCATAAGGTTATCAGCTGATCTTTCGGCAGAAATTCTGCAAGCTAGAAGGGAGTGGCAGGACATATTTAAAGTGATGAAGGAGAAAAACCTACAACCAAGATTACTCTACCCAGCAAGGATCGCATTCAGATTTGATGGAGAAATTAAAACCTTTACAGACAAGCAAAAGCTGAGAGAGTTCAACATCACCAAACCAGCTTTACAACAAATGCTAAAGGAACTTCTCTAGGCAAGAAACACAAGAGAAGGAAAACACCTACAATAACAAACCCAAAACAATTAAGAAAATGGGATTAGGAACATACATATCGATATTAACCTTAAATGTAAGTGGATTAAATGCTCCCACCAAAAGACACAGATTGGCTGAATGGATACAAAAACAAGACCTGTATATATGCTGTCTACAAGAGACCCACTACAGACCTAGGGACACATACAGACTGAAAGTGAGGGGATGGAAAAAGATATTCCACGCAAATGGAAATCAAAAGAAAGCTGGAGTACAATTCTCATATCAGACAAAATAAACTTTAAAATAAAGACTATTACAAGAGACAAAGAAGGACACTACGTAATGATCAAGGGATCGATCCAAGAAGAAGATATAACAATTGTAAATATTTATGTATCCAACATAGGAGCACCTTAATACAGAAGGCAAATACTAACAGCCATAAAAGGGGAAAACGACAGTAACACAATCATAGTAGGGGACTTTAACACCCCACTTTCACCAATGGACAGATCATCCAAAATGAAAATAAATAAGGAAACACAAGCTTTAAATTATACATTAAACAAGAAGGATTTAATTGATATTTATAGGACATTCCATCCAAAAACAACCGAATACACATTTTCCTCATGTGCTCATGGAACATTCTCCAGGATAGATCATATCTTGGGTCACAAATCAAGCCTAGGTAAATTTAATAAAATTGAAATTCTATCAAGTATCTTTTCCGACCACAACGCTATGAGACTAGATATCATTTACAGGAAAAGATCTGTAAAAAATACAAAAACATGGAGGCTACAGAATACACTACTTAATAACGAAGTGATCACTGAAGAAATCAAAGAGGAAATAAAAAAAATACCTAGAAACAAATGACAATGGAGACACGACAACCCAAAACCTATGGGGTGCAGCAAAAGCAGTTCTAAGAGGGAAGTTTATAGCAATACAATCCTACCTTAAGAAACAGGAAACATCTCAAATAAACAACCTAACCTTGCACCTAAAGCAATTAGAGAAAGAAGAACTAAAAAACCCCAAAGTTAGCAGAAGGAAAGAAATCATAAAGATCAGATCAGAAATAAATGAAAAAGAAATGAAGGAAATGATAGCAAAGATCAATAAAAGTAAAAGCTGGTTCTTTGAGAAGATAAACAAAATTGATAAACCATTAGCCAGACTCATCAAGAAAAATAGGGAGAAGACTCAAATCAACAGAATTAGAAATGAAAAAGAAGTAACAACTGACACTGCAGAAATACAAAGGATCATGAGAGATTACTACAAGCAACTCTATGCCAATAAAATGGGCAACCTGGAAGAAATGGACAAATTCTTAGAAATGCACAACCTTCTGAGACTGAACCAGGAAGAAATAGAAAATATGAACAGACCGATCACAAGCACTGAAATTGAAACTGTGATTAAAAATCTGCCAACAAACAAAAGCCCAGGACCAGATGGCTTCACAGGCAAATTCTATCAAACATTTAGAGAAGAGCTAACACCTATCCTTCTCAAACTCTTCCAAAATACAGCAGAGGGAGGAACAGTCCCAGACTCCTTCTACGAGGTCACCATCACCCTGATACCAAAACCAGACAAAGATGTCACAAAGAAAGAAAAGTATAGGCCAATATCAGTGATGAACATAGATGCAAAAGTCCTCAACAAAATACTAGCAAACAGAATCCAACAGCACATTAAAAGGGTCATACACCATGATAAAGTGGTGTTTATTCCAGGAATGCAAGGATTCTTCAATATACACAAATCAATCAATGTGATACACCATATTATCAAACTGAAGGAGAAAAACCATATGGTCATCTCAATAGATGCAGAGAAAGCTTTCGACAAAATTCAACACCCATTTATGATAAAAGCCCTGCAGAAAGTAGGCATAGAGGGAACTTTCCTCAACATAATAAAGGCCATATATGACAAATCCACAGCCAACATTGTCCTCAATGGTGAGAAACTGAAACCATTTCCACTAAGATCAGGAACAAGACAAGGTTGCCCACTCTCATCACTATTATTCCTCATAGTTTTGGAAGTTTTAGCCACAGCAATCAGAGAAGAAAAAGAAATAAAAGGAATCCAAATCAGAAAAAAACAAGTAAAGTTGTCACTGTTTGCAGATGACATGATAGTATACATAGAGAATCCTAAAGATGCTACCAGAAAACTACTATAGCTAATCCATGAATGTGATAAAGTAGCAGGATACAAAATTAATGCACAGAAATCTCTGGCATTCCTATACACTAATGATGAAAAGTCCGAAAGTGAAATTAAGAAAACACTCCCATTTATCATTGCAACAAAAAGAATAAAATATCTAGGAATAAACCTACCTAAGGAGACAAAAGACCTGTATGCAGAAAATTATAAGACACTGATGAAAGAAATTAAAGATGATACCAATAGATGGAGAGATATACCATGTTCTTGGATTGGAAGAATCAACATTGTGAAAATGACTCTACTACCCAAAGCAATCTACAGATTCAATGCAATCCCTGTCAAACTACCACTGGCAATTTTCACAGAACTAGAACAAAACATTTCACAATTTGTATGGAAACACAAAAGACCCCGAATAGCCAAAGCAATCTTGAGAACGAAAAATGGAGCTGGAGGAATCAGGCTCCCTTACTTCAGATTATACTACAAAGCTACAGTAATCAAGATAGTAGGGTACTGGCACAAAAACAGAAATATAGATCAATGGAATAGGATAAAAAGCCCAGAGATAAACCCACACACATATGGTCACCTTATCTTTGATAAAGGGGGCAAGAATATACAGTGGAGAAAGACAGCTTCTTCAATAAGTGGTGCTGGGAAAACTGGACAGGTACATATAAAAGTATGAAATTGGAACACTTCCTAACACCATACACAAAAATAAACTCCAAATGGATTAAAGACCTAAATGTAAGGCCAGACACTATCAAACTCTTAGAGGAAAACATAGGCAGAACACTCTATGACATAAATCACAGCAAGATCCTTTTTGACTCAGCTCCTAGAGAAATGGAAATAAAAACACAAATAAACAAATGGGACCTAATGAAACTTAAAAGCTTTTGCACAGCAAAGGAAACCATAAACAAGACCAAAAGACAACCCTCAGAATGGGAGAATATATTTGCAAATGAAGCAACTGACAACGGATTAATCTCCAAAATTTACAAGCAGCTCATTCAGCTCAATAACAAAAAAACAAACAACCCAATCCAAAAATGGGCAGAAGACCTAAATAGACATTTCTCCAAAGAAGATATACAGTTTGCCAACAAACACATGAAAGAATGCTCAACATCATT
Organism: Balaenoptera borealis; assembly: GCF_965194805.1. Taxonomy (NCBI): domain Eukaryota; kingdom Metazoa; phylum Chordata; class Mammalia; order Artiodactyla; family Balaenopteridae; genus Balaenoptera; species Balaenoptera borealis. Next base: position 58,276,252 of record NC_138876.1, on the reverse strand, counting down.
AATCATTAGAGAAATGCAAATCAAAACTACAATGAGATATCATCTCACACTGGTCAGAATGGCCATCATCAAAAAATCTAGAAACAATAAATGCTGGAGAGGGTGTGGAGAAAAGGGAACACTCTTGCACTGTTGGTGGGAATGTACATTGATACAGCCACTATGGAGAACGTATGGAGGTTCCTTCAAAAACTACAGATAGAACTACCATACGACCCAGCAATCCCACTACTGGGCATATACCCTGAGAAAACCATACTTCAAAAAGAGTCATGTACCAAAATGTTCATTGCAGCTCTATTTACAATAGCCAGGACATGGAAGCAACCTAAGTGTCCATCAATAGATGAATGGATAAAGAAGATGTGGCCCATATATACAATGGAATATTACTCAGCCATAAAAAGAAACGAAATTGAGTTATTTGTAGTGAAGTGGATGGACCTAGAATCTGTCATACAGATTGAAGTAAGTCAGAAAGAGAAAAACAAATACCGTATACTAACACATATATATGGAATCTAAGGGAAAAAAATTAAAAAAAAAGGTCATGAAGAACCTAGGGGTAAGACGGGAATAAAGACACAGACCTACTAGAGAATGGACTTGAGGATATGGGGAGGGGGGACGGTAAACTGTGACAAAGTGAAAGCGTGGCATGGACATATATACACTACCAAACGTAAAATAGATAGCTAGTGGGAAGCACCCGCATAGCACAGGGAGATCAGCTCGGTGGTTTGTGACCACCTAGAGGGGTGGGATAAGGAGGGTGGGAGAGAGGGAGACGCAAGAGGGAAGAGATATGGGAACATATGTATATGTATAACTGATTCCCTTTGTTATAAAGCAGGAACTAACACACCATTGTAAAGCAATTATACTCCAATAAAGATGTTAAAAAAAAAAGAATAGAACGGTAATTTAAATATGTCACAGAGGTTAATAATCTAGATATCTCTTAAGGGTCTGTGAATAAAGCTATATTTCAATAAAAAAAAAAAAGAAAAGGAATTTAAAAAATCACTTTCTTTCCTTGTTGTGTAGAATTATTGTTTCCTCTATTTTTATGCTCGAGAACAGTTTGTTTTGAGATTTATATTACCCAAGTAATTGCCTTTCTAATTTCCTTTGGGGATTATTAAACTGCCTAATATATTAAATCGTTTAGTGTCATTTTTATATGTTTGACTTTTAGGTATTTAGAATTCTAATGAGGGATTTCAGTTGTTCTAATTTACCCTGAAAATAAGTAAAACTAATTTTGAATTTTAAGGAGTGCTTACTTAAGAAATGAAATATTGCAATAAGTATAAAGCTTTAATTTCGTGTTTTAGAAATTAATTTATTTGTTAAATGTATGTGTGTGTGCATATGTGTGTGCGTATTTGTATTTAATGAAGGCTATGATAGTGACATACTTGAAATATTACAAAAAAATTCAGGAATTTGGAGGAAACGTTTGAACCTATGGAACATTTAATTTTGTAGAAAAACCTTACATGAAACTAATCAAACAGTAAACTCATTGAAAATGATAAAGTTAGAAGTAAAGTTGCTAAAAGGATCATTTTAAAGGTCTAGGAGCATTGCTGGAATATTGTTCAGATATATTTTAGGAGCTGAATCTAATTATCTTCTTTATGAGGAAAATATTTAGATTTATATGCATTCAGATCTTCTCTTTTAAGGTATATTAAAAATTAACCTCAATTAGAAAATGTATTCTAAATATTATGTACCTCTCATATGCAAAGTACCATAATAGACATTCCAAGTAATATTTATTTTTTTATTTCACAAACATATATTGAGCATTTATTGTGAGTTGCTGGAAGCTTTTCAGTAGCGTAAAAACTAAGTCCCTTCAATTTATTAGGAAGGCCTGTGCTAAAATGGGGTGATTGATGGGAAAGTGAAATAAAATTGATTTAGAGGTAATTCAATAGCCAAAGAATGGAGTACAAAGGACCTAGACCAAGGTCATGACAATGGGAATAAAAATAAAGAAATGGATTGAAAATTATTTTTTAGAAGTTGATTGAGTGTTTGTAAGTGAGATTGGTCAAAGAAAGAGAGAAGCGAAAGAACATTCAAGAAGTTTAGTTTGTGTCATTAAATGAACAAAAATGAAACGGCTTGAAATAGTAAATCCAGACGGGCAGATGGTCAGTAGAGAAAGACTAAGCCTTTGATTCTAAAAAATATGGAGGTAATGGTAGAGACTTCCAATCAAATGTGTTGATTGGCATTTGGGGCTATGCAGAGGAGTAGGTAGATTAATATAATGGCCAGGGCATCATCTAGCTGGATAGAGAAAGATATAGGGCAGGAAAATTGAAGTTTTTCTCCCAAGTTCCTATTGTTGAGATTGAAATAGATAAGTGAATTTTGAGTTAAACATCCTATATTCAAGAACTATATCATAACTATTATCACACTGTGGTAGATATCTAGGAACTTAGTAAGGTGATCACGGTTTAGTACTTTATACACACAGAAATGCTCATATACAAATAATCACATGAATTGGGCACCAGTGATGAACTTTTCATTTTTCTATGATTTATTTTGGTATCTACTTATATCTCTGGACTAGGATGATACAACTGCAGATATCAGGTGAAGTTTTGTTTTTGTTTTGTTTTTTTTTAATGAAAGCTTCTTTATTTATTTATTTTTGGCTGTGTTGGGTATTCTTTTCTGTGTGAGGGCTTTCTCTAGTTGCAGCGAGCGGGGGCCACTCTTCATCACGGTGCACGGGCCTCTCACTGTCGCAGCCTCTCTTGTTGTGGAGCACAAGCTCCAGACGTGCAGGCTCAGTAGTTGTGGCTCACGCGCCTAGTTGCTCCGTGGCATTTGGGATCTTCCCAGGCCAGGGCTCGAACCCGTATCCCCTGCATTGGCAGGCAGATTCTCAACCACTGCACCACCAGGGAAGCCCTCAGGTGAAGTTTTATCCTACCTAGATGGCAAATTTTGTGCCCATCCTAGAGTTTAGGTTAAGCACTTCCCCTTTCTGGGCGCCTTGAGCTTACATAGTAAAAATTGATTCACAAAAGAAGAAAAAAAATTCTTCTTTTGCTTTTCTTGAGAGTGGAGCAAATGGAATTGTCTAAGTAGAGACTAAGTTCTTGGAGAGAGTAGGAAGAGCTGGATGGAAAGGGATAGGGAAATGAGTGTGTTTATATTAATTTCTCCAGAGGTGGGAGGGAAACTTACCCAAGAATAGGGAAGTGAGACCTCACTGCTCTGAGTAGATTTCTACAGAATAGGGAGTTGCAGCTATAATATTACCTGTCGGAAGAGCTGCCTCATCCATGTCTCTTGATTGAATCCTCAGCTCAGGGCTATCTCAACTATGTTTGTTTTGGTAACCATGTCAACCAGACTCAGTGCATAGAGCCCTATTCTCTCTCTTCTCAATCTTATTGGGTTCATCATATTCCAGGGGTCCCCAGCAATGCAAAGACTAAATCGCCCTAGTCTCCCCTTTAGCAGGATGTAACGGTAATGATAAATTTCAGGAAAACAGTTGGAAAAGGAAATGAAAAAAGGGACAAAATAAAAAGGAGTGATAGTCCTTTGCCAGGAAGGGTGAGATTTAGAAATTAAAATCTGGCAAGAGCAATATCCAGAAGTCCTTACAACAAGCACCAAAAAAATCTGTCACCTGGGTAAAAGAGTCTTTAAATGCTGAACTGGCTCTTGGGAAAAATATCCTTATCTTAGTATGAAATTGATGTCTGGAGCAGAATACTGGAAGAGGAATTCAGGGAGAGCAACCAAGATAGAAAGACAGAGGAGGTTTTAGTCTCTGATATGGAAGCAAAGAGTGATGTGGAAGCTGGGAACCAGTCTGGATCTTTAAAACTCCCAGTACATTGGCTTTCTTGCAAATTTTGAAGCAGCCATTAACTAGAGACCCAATATCTCTGTCTCCTGGATATGTGCAAAAAATGCTGCAGTAAATATTAGAAGTTTTAGAATGAGTTAATAACGTTTGAATGGAGGAAAATTCTAATTAAGGTTTAGGAAGTTTCAGATAAATTTCTTCTGGCAGCCATGTGTATGTAAACACTAACCCCAGAATTCAGAGTCAGGTCTCTCTTTTGGTGAAGACGCTACCCTTTTAATAACAATTAAGAGATTCATAGCTGAGTCTTTATTTTCTTTATGTATCTCTTCCTCTCATTAAGTGAAGCATGATGTAAAATGACAGTCTGAGGCTAGAAATCTTGTCTCCAGCAAACAGAACAAATACTATCCACAAAGATGTTTGTGCTGTTAAGATAACTGTGCCCTCCATGACGATGAGTATTTGAGGGTTTTGTTGTTCGGGTCACATCATCGGGATTTCTTTTTATCCTTGCTAATATCTGACACTTCTGCTTCTCTGCAGTCTCACTACCAGTTATAGATGTGGAGGGGAACCCAGCATAGGAATTTTTGGAAGTGATTTCAAAAATTATCTCAGTGACTTAACTATTTACTTTTAGAGGAAACTTCAGTGTAATTTTCAGAAAGGTTGTTGGTGGCTGTGGACTTCACCCACCGTCAGAATAGGCTACTTTCACCATATCTTTTTTCTAATTTTTAGAGAGTACTTGGAGACTGGCTACAAAGTCTTATTCTTGGGCAAGCACAGGTAAGTGTTGTCTGGGTCAAAAACAAGGGAAACCCAGAGAAGACCAAAGTTGACTAGAATTAAAAATGTATGCAGATTTTTTGCATGACCTTGACATAAGGATTCGAACAGTTTGATGTAACTGACCTGAGGCATAGGATGGGTAAAGATGCAGGTCCCATGAATAGGAAAACAGATTGAGGAAAAGTGGCCTTCTCCTTCTAGTATCATTTGTCTCCAAGCAAAAAAAAAACTGCCATCTTTCTACTGATAAAATTTACTGTCTCTTGCTTTCTTAGATTACAGGTCTTTATACTGTTATGGTACCTACTAAATCAAACGGTTAGGACTTTGAAAGCAAAGGATATCAGTAACCAAGCAGAATGATACTACTGAAATTTATTTCAAAATTTGCATACTGTAAAATTTACTTGGTTGGTTTCCAGTTCTTTGAATTTCAACAAAAATCATACTCAAGATACACAACTGTTCCTTCACTCTAAAATCCCCCTCATGCTGTCCTTTTGCAGTAAAACTGTCTGCTTAATCCTAATCCAGGCAACTGATATGTTTGTTAACTTTCTATATATAGACACTTCCAGTTAGTAAACTTCTTGAATCTTGTTTCTTTCACTTAGTATAATGCATTTGAGATTCATCCATATCAATAGACTTTTCCTTTCTATTCCTGAGTAGTGTTCTACTTTATGGATGTATCACAGTTGATTCACTCACAAGTTGAAAGACATTGGGTAGTGTGGTAGGCAGGATTTGAGCTCCCCTGATCTTTGCCCCCTGGCATTATGCCAGTGAATACGTTACGTTACATGGCAAAAGGGAATTATGTTTGATGATGGAATTATGGCTACAGATTTCAGGTGAAAATAAGGTTGATAACCAGCTGACCCTAACATAGGGTGATTATCATGGTAAGTCCAATGTAATAACAGGTACTTGAAAGTCCGTAAGTGTCAAAAAGATGCAATGTGAGAGGATTTGTTTCATCCTGTTGTTGGATTTGAAGATAAAGGAAGGGAGATGTGAGCTAAGGAATGTGGTAGCCCCTAAGAAGCTGATAACAGTCCTCAAATAATAACCCACAGGAGAGCAGGAATCTCAGTCCTACAACTGCAATCAACTCAATACTTCCAACAGTTTAATTAAGTAAGGACATAGATTTTCCCCTAGAACCTGTAGAAAATAACTCAGTTTTATCAACATCTCAACTTTGGTTTTATGAGATTCTAAGAAGAATCTAAGCTGAGACTGCTGGACTTTTGACCTGTGGAAACTGTGAGATATTAAGTTTGTGTTGCTTAATGTGGCTACTTTTGTGGCAGTTTGCTATGACAGTAACAGAGAAATAATATGGTAGTAATATAGCTAGTTTGGAACAATTATGATAAAAGCTGTTATAAAACTTAAATATAGATATTTTCGTTTAAACATGTTTTCATTTATCCCGGGCAAATATCTACGAATGTCACAATTAATTCTCATTCTTTAGGATAGTTATGTTCTGTAAAGTCACCGTCAACCCTGATTTAACTAGTAATGGGACAGTTGATCCTAGGGGAAATACAGGGTTAAGTTCCTGTGAGTCTCTGATTGCAATGAGTTTTTTGTCAACTGATCATTACCTAACCTTGTTTTATATGTGTTTTCTGTTTAAAAGCACCTTAATTAATATATATTGATTTATTAACATTGAACTTGTGGTCAACAGCACTATAACTCATGGCTGAATAAAACTTATCTTACATATGCATTTTCTCTATACTGAACATTGCAGCCTTCTTGTGTTTAGAAACATCAGACAGCACTTAGGTATTACACACGTGGAGGGCATTTTAAACAGCAACATCACCAACAAAAAGCAAAACAATGCAAAACAAGGAAAATGCCCCACAACAAAATAGATCGAGAAAAGGACACATTTACGATACGAGAGTTAAACAAGAAGCCAGAGCATTGCCTTGTTCAAGCTCAGCTGGGAACATGCATGTTGGTTGAGTCCAATTTGTCACTGACAACAAAAGCCCCCACAAGTATTGATTTGGGGATTACAAGTAAATTTCAGCAAATTGGTAAATTCACAAATACAAAATCTGTGAGTAATGAGGATTGATTGTATTAGAGGATCATACAGTGAGTGTATGTTTAACTTTGTAAGAAAATGCCAAACTATTTTCCAAAGTCACTGTACCATTTTGCATTATCATTAGCAATATATGAGAGTTCCAACTGTCCACTCCCCCACAGCAATTAATAGTGTCAATTCTTCTGATTTTAGCTATTCTAATAGATATATAGTGGTATCTTGTTGTTGTTGTAATTTACATTTTCCTAATTATTAATGATAACAAGCCTCTTTTCATCTATTTATTTGTCATCCATATGTCTTGTTTGCTGAAAGTATTTCTGTTCCAATATTTTGCTCATTTATTAAAAGTTGGGTTGTGTTATTTTTTATTGTTGAGTTTTTAGAGTTCTTTCTATATTCTCGATATAAATCCTTTGTGAGATACGTGATTTACAAATATTCCCTTCTACTATGTGGCTTGTCTCTTCATTCTTTCAAACGTATCTTTGGCAAAGCCAATGCTTTAGTTTTTTTTTTTTTTTAACATCTTTAATGGAGTATAATTGCTTTACAATGGTGTGTTAGTTTCTGCTTTATAACAAAGTGAATCAGTTATACATATACATATATCCCCATATCTCTTCCCTCTTGCATCTCCCTCCCTCCCACCCTCCCTATCCCACCCCTCTAGGGGGTCACAAACCACCGAGCTGATCTCCCTGTGCTATGCGGCTGCATCCCACTAACTATCTATTTTACATTTGGTAGTGTATATATGTCCATGCCACTCTCTCACTTTGTCACAGCTTACCCTTCCCCCTCCCCATATCCTCAAGTCCATTCTCTAGTAGGTCTGCGTCTTTATTCCCATCTTGCCCCTAGGCTCTTCATGACCATTTCTTTTTGTTTTTTAGATTCCATATATATGTGTTAGCATATGGTATTTGTTCTGACTTACTTCACTCTGTATGACAGATTCTAGGTCCATCCACCTCACTACAAATAACTCAATTTCATTTCCTTTAATGGCTGAGTAATATTCCATTGTATATATGTGCCACATCTTCTTTATCCATTCATCTGTTGATGGACCCTTAGGTTGCTTCCATGTCCTGGCTATTGTAAACAGAGCTGCAATGAACACTGTGGTACATGACTCTTTTTGAATTATGCTTTTCTCAGGGTATATGCCCAGTAGTGAGATTGCTGGGTCATATGGTAGTTCTATTGTTAGTTTTTAAGGAACCCCCATACTGTTCTCCATAGTGGCTGTATCAGTTTACATTCCCACCAACAGGGCAAGACGGTTCCCTCTTCTCCACACCCTATCCAGCATTTTTTGTTTGTAGATTTTTTGATGATGGCCATTCTGACTGGTGTGAGGTGATACCACATTGCAGTTTTGATTTGCATTTCTCTAATGATTAGTGATGTTGAGCACCCTTCCATGTGTTTGGCAATCTGTATATCTTTTTTGGAGAAATGTCTATTTAGGTCTTCTGCCCCTTTTTGGATTGGGTTGCTTGTTTCTTTGATATTGAACTACATGAGCTGCATGTAAATTTTGGAGATTAATCCTTTGTCAGTTGCTTCATTTACAAATATTTTCTCCCATTCTGAGGGTTGTCTTTTGGTCTTCTTTATGGTTTCCTTTGCTGTGCAAAAGCTTTTAGGTTTCATCAGGTCCCATTTGTTTATTTTTGTTTTTATTTCCATTTCCTTGGAGGTGGGTTTAAAAGGATCTTGCTGTGATTTATGTCATAGAGTGTTCTGCCTATGTTTTCCTCTAAGAGTTTTATAGTGTCTGACCTTACATATGGTCTTTAATCCATTTTGATTTTATTTTTGTGTATGGTGTCAGGGACTGTTCTAATTTCATTCTTTTACATGTAGCTGTCCACTTCTTCCAGCACCACTTATTGAAGAGGCTGTCTTTTCTCCACTGTATATTCTTGCCTCCTTTATCAAAGATAAGGTGACCATATGTGCGTGGGTTTATCTCTGGGCTTTCTAAACTGTTCCATTGATCTATATTCCTGTTTTTGTGCCAGTACCATACTATCTTGATTACTGTGGCCTTGTAGTATAGTCTGAAGTCAGGGAGCCTGATTCCTCCAGCTCCATTTTTCTTTCTCAACATTGCTTTGGCTATTTGGGGTCTCTTCTGTTTCCATACAAATTGTGAACTTTTTTTTTCTAGTTCTGTGAAAAATGCCTTTGGTAGTTTGATAGGGATTGCATTGAATCTGTAGATTGCTTTGGGTAGTAGAGTCATTTTCACAATGTTGATTCTTCCAATCCAAGAACATGGTATATCTCTCCATCTGTTGGTATCATCTTTAATTTCTTTCATCAGTGTCTTATAATTTTCTTCATACAGGTCTTTTGTCTCCTTAGGTAGGTGTATTCCTAGATATTTTATTCTTTTTGTTGCAGTGGTAAATGGGAGTGTTGTCTTAATTTAACTTTCAGATTTTCATCATTAGTGTATAGGAATGCCAGAGATTTCTGTGCATTAATTTTGTATACTGCTACTTTACTAAATTCATTGATTAGCTCTAGTAGTTTTCTGGGAGCATCTTTAGGATTCTCTATATATAGTATCATGTCATCTGCAAACAGTGACAGCTTTACTTCTTTTCCAATTTGGATTCCTTTTATTTCTTTTTCTTCTCTGATTGCTGTGGCTAAAACTTCCAAAACTATGTTGAATAATAGTGGTGAGAGTGGGCAACCTTGTTTTTTTCCTGATCTTAGTGAAAATGGTTTTAGTTTTTCACCATTGAGGACAATGTTGGCTGTGGGTTTGTCATATATGGCCTTTATTATGTTGAGGTAAATTCCCTCTATGCCTACTTCCTGAAGGGTTTTTATCGTAAATGGGTGTTGAGTTTTGTCAAAAGTTTCTCTGCATCTATTGAGATGATCATTTGGTTTTTCTCCTTCAATTTGGTAATATGGTGTATCACATAGATTGATTTGTGCACATTGAAGGATCCTTATATTCCTGGAATAAACCCCACTTGATCATGGTGTATGATCCTTTAAATGTGTTGTTGGATTCTGTTTGCTAGTATTTTGTTGAGGATTTTTGCATCTATGTTCATCAGTGATATTGGCCTGTAGTTTTCTTTTTTTGTGACATCTTTGTCTGGTTTTGGTATCAGGGTGATGGCAGCCTCATAGAATGAATTTGGGAGTGTTCCTCCCCCTGTTATATTTTGGAAGTTTGAGAAGGATAAGTGTTACCTCTTCTCTAAATGTGTAATAGAATTTGCCTGTGAAGCCATCTGGTCCTGGGCTTTTGTTTGTTGGCAGATTTTTAATCACAGTTTCAATTTCAGTGCTTGTGATTGGTCTGTTCATGTTTTCAATTTCTTCCTGGTTCAGTCTCAGAAGGTTGTTCATTTCTAAGAATTTGTCCATTTCTTCCAGGTTGTCCATTTTATTGGCATAGAGTTGCTTGTAGTTATCTCTCATGATCCTTTGTATTTCTGCAGTGTAAGTTGTTACTTCTCCTTTTTCATTTGTAATTGTATTGAAATGAGTCTTCTCCCTTTTTTTGTTAATGAGTCTGGCTAATGGTTTATCAATTTTGTTTGTCTTCTCAAAGAACCAGCTTTTAATTTTAAGGATCTTTGCTATCATTTCCTTCATTTCTTTTTCATTTATTTCTGATCTAATCTTTATGATTTCTTTCCTTCTGCTAACTTCGGGTTTTTTGGTTCTTCTTTCTCTAATTGCTTTAGATGTAAGGTTAGGTTGTTTATTTGAGATGTTTTTTGTTTCTTAAGATAGGATTGTATTGCTATAAACTTCCCTCTTAGAACTGCTTCTGCTGCATCCCATAGGTTTTGGGTCATCATGTTTTCACTGTCATTTGTTTCTAGGTATTTTTTGATTTCCTCTTTGATTTCTTTAATGATCTCTTGGTTATTAAGTAGTGTATTGTTTAGCATCCATGTGTTTGTATTTTTTACTAATTTTTTCCTGTAATTGATATCTAATCTCATAGCATTGTGGTCTGAAAAGTTACTTTACACAATTTCAGTTTTATTAAATTTACCTAGGCTTGATTTTTGACCCAAGATATGATCTATCCTAGAGAATGTTCCATGAGCACTTTAGAAGAAAGTGTATTCTGTTGTTTTTGAATAGAATGTCCCATAAATATCAATTAAGTCCCTCTTGTTTTATGTATCCTTTAAAGCTTGTGTTTCCTTATTTATTTTCATTTTGGATTATCTGTCCATTGTTGAAACTGGGGTGTTAAAGTACCCTACTATGATTGTGTTACTGTTGATTTCCCCTTTTATGGCTGTTAGTATTTGCCTTATGTATTGAATTGCTCTTATGTTGGGTGCATACATATTTACAATTGATATATTTTCTTCTTGGATTGGTCTCTTGATCATTATGTGGTGTCCTTCTTTGTCTCTTTTAATAGTCTATGTTTTAAAGTTTATTTTGTCTGATATGAGAATTGCTACTCCAGCTTTCTTTTGATATCCATTTGCATAGAATATCTTTTTCCATCCCCTCACTTTCAGTCTGTATGTGTCCCTAGGTCTGAAATGGGTCTCTTGTAGACAGCATATATACGGGTCTTGTTTATGTATCCATTCAGCCAGCCTCTGTCTTTTGGTTGGAGCATTTAGTCCATTTACATTTAAGGTAATTATCAATATGTATGTTCCTATTACCATTTTCTTAATTGTTTTGGTTTTGTTATTGTAGATCTTTTCCTTCTCTTGTGTTTCCTGCCTAGAGAAGTCCCTTTAGCATTTGTTGTAAAGCTGGTGTGGTGGTGCTGAATTCTCTTAGCTTTTGCTTGTCTGTAAAGGTTTTAATTTCTCCATCAAATCTGAATGAGATCCTTGGTCGGTAGATTAATCTTGGTTGTAGATTTTTCCCCTTCATCACTTTAAATATGTGCTGCCACTCACTTCTGGCTCGCAGAGTTTCTGCTGAAAGATCAGCTGTTAACCTTATGGGGATTCCCTTGTGTGTTATTTGTGTTTTTCCCTTGCTGCTTTTAATATTTTTTCTTTGTATTTAATTTTTGATAGTTTGATTAGTATGTGTCTTGGCATGTTTCTCCTTGGATTTATCCTGTATGGTACTCTTTGTGCTTCCTGGACTTGATTAACTATTTCCTTTCCCATATTATGGAAGTTTTCAACTATAATATCTTCAAATATTTTCTCAGTCCCTTTCTTTTTCTCTTCTTCTTCTGGGACCCCTATAATTCGAATGTGGGTGCATTTAATGTTGTCCCAGAGGTCTCTGAGACTGTCCTCAATTCTTTTCATTCTTTTTTCTTTATTCTGCTCTGCAGTAGTTATTTCCACTATTTTATCTTCCAGGTCACTTATCCGTTCTTTTGCCTCAATTATTCTGCTATTGATCCCTTCTAGAGAATTTTAAATTTCATTTATTGTGTTGTTCATCACTGTTTGTTTGCTCTTTAGTTCTTCTAGGTCCTTGTTAAACGTTTCTTGTATTTTCTCCATTCTATTTCCAAGATTTTGGATCATCCTTGCTCTCATTATTCTGAATTCCTTTTCAGGTAGACTGCCTATTTCCTCTTCATTTGTTTAGTCTGGTGTGTTTTTACCTTGCTCCTTCATCTGTTGTGTGTTTCTCTGTCTTCTCATTTTGCTTAACTTACTGTTTTTGGGGTATCCTTTTCACAGGCTGCTGGTTCGTACTTCCTGTTGTTTTTGGTGTCTGTCCCCAGTGTCTAAGGTTGGTTCAGTGGGTTGTGTAGGCTTCCTGGTGGAGGGGACTAGTGCCTGTGTTCTGGTGGATGAGACTGGATCTTGTCATTCTGGTGGGCAGGTCCAAGTCTGCTGGTGTGTTTTGGGGTGTCTGTGGCCTTATTATGATTTTAGGCCACCTCTCTTTTAATGGGTTTGGTTGTGTTCCTATCTTGCTAGTTGTTTGGCATATGGTGTCCAGCACTGTATCCTGCTGGTCACTGAGTGGAGCTGGGTCTTGGCATTGAGATGGAGATCCTGGGAGATTTTTGCCATTTTTATATTGTGTGGAGCTGGGAGGTCTCTTGTGAACCAGTGTCCTGAAGTTGGCTCTCCCACCTCAGAGGCACAGCCCTGATGCCTGGATGGAGCACCAAGAGCCTGTCATCCACACAGCTCAGAATAAAAGGGAGAAAAAGAAAGAAAGAAAGAAAGAATAAAATAAAATAAAATAACGTTATTAAAGTAAAAAATAATTATTAGAAAAAATTTAAAAAGTAATAAAAATAAAAGAAAGAAAGAAAGAAGAGAGCAACCAAACCAAAAAACAAATCCACCAATGATAACAATGGCTAAAATCTATACTAAAAAATAAAAAAACAAACAAAAAAAACGGACAGATAGAACCCTAGGACCAATGGTAAAAGCAAAGCTATACAGAAAAAATCACACACAGAAGCATACACATACACACTCACAAAAAGAGAAAAAGGGAAAAAAATATATATATATCATTGTTTCCAAAGTCCACCTCCTCAATTTGGGATGATTCATTGTCTATTCAGGTATTCCACAGATGCAGGGTACATCAAGTTGATTGTGGAGATTTAATCCACTGCTCCTGAGGCTGCTGGGAGATATTTCCCTTTCTCTTCTCTGTTCCCACATCTCCTGGGGTTCAGCTTTGGATTTGGCCCTGCCTCTGTGTGTAGGCCACCTGAGGACATCTGTTCTTAGCTCAGAAAGGACGGGGTTAAAGGAGCAGCTGATTCGGGGCTCCGCCTCACTCAAGCTGGTGTTGGGGGGGAGGGAGGGGTATGGAAGCCGTGGTGAGCCTGTGGTGGCAGAGCCCTGCGTGACGTTGCAATAGCCTGAGGCGCGCGCGTGTTCTCCCTGGGAAGTTGTCCCTGGATCACGGGACCCTGGCAGTGATGGGCTGCACTGGCTCCTGGGAGGGGCAGTGTGGAGAGTGACCTGTGCTTGCACACAGGCTTCTTGGTGGCGGCAGCAGCAGCCTTAGCGTCTCATACCCGTCTCTGGGGTCCGCGCTGATAGCCGCGACTCGCACCCATCTCTGGAGCTCCTTTAAGTAGCGCTCTTAATACCATCTCCTCGTGCACCAGGAAACAAAGAGGCAAGAAAAAGTCTCTTGCCACTTTAGCAGCTCCATACTTTTTCCTGGACTCCCTCCGAGCTAGCTGTGGCACACTAGTCCCCTTCAGGTTGTGTTCATGCAGCCAACCCCAGTGTTCTCCCTGGGATCTGACCTCTGAAGCCAGAGCCTCAGCTCCTAGCCCTCACCCATCCCAGCAGGTGAGCAGACAAGCCTGTCGGGCTAGTGAGTGATGGTCAGCACCGATCCTCTGTGCAGGAATCTCTCCGCTTTGCCCTCCACACTCCTGTTGCTGTGCTCTCCTCCATGGCTCTGAAGCTTCCCCCCTCTGCCACCCATAGTCTCCACCCACGAAAGGGCTTCCTAGCGTGTGGAAACGTTTCCTCCTTCACAACTCCCTTCCTGAGGTGCAGGTCCCATCCCTATTCTTTTGTCTCTGTTTTTTCTTTTTTCTTTTGCCCTACACAGGTACGTGGGGGAGTTTCTTGCCTTTTGGTAGGTCTGAGGTGTTCTGCCAGTGTTCAGTAGGTGTTCTGTAGGAGTTCTTCCACATGTAGATGTATTTCTGGTGTATTTGTGGGGAGGAAGTTGATCTCCGCCTCTTACACTTCTGCCATCTTGAAGCTCCTCAATCCTTTAGATTTTGATGAGGTTAATTAATTTCTTCTTGTATAGATCATAGTATCTAACATATTTTTGTCAAATGTAAAGTAATGCAGAATTTCTCATATTTTCTAGAAATTTTATCGTTTTACATTTTGCATTTAGGTCTATGATTCATTTTGAATTAATTTTTGTAAAGAATGTGAAATATAATTTGAAGGATAGATACATAGACAGATAAATGTCTATTTGTTTTAGAACCATTTGTTGAAAGACCATGATTTCTCTATAGAATTGTCCTTGCATCTTTGTAAAATATAAATTAACCATGTATGTGGATCTATTTCTGGACTTTATTCTGGTCCATTGATCTATAGGTCATTCTTTTCTCCAGTACTACACTGTTTAATTAGTACAGCTTTATATTAAGCTTTAAAATTATGCATTGTTAGTCCTCCTACTTTGTTCTTTTCTTCAAAATTGTTTTTGCAATTCTAATTAATTTGTCTTTCCATATTAATTTTAGAATTATCTTGTTGACAAAAATATTGTGCTGAGATTTTTGACTGGGATTGCATTGAATCTATATATCCATTTGGGATAAATTGACATGTTTATAATATAAAGTCTTTTAACCCATAATTACTTTATTTCTCTTAACTGAGATTCCCTTTGATTTCTTTCCTCAGTATTTTGTATTTTAAGCATACATAGCATTCAGATGTTTTGTTAAATTTATAACTATGCATTTCACTGTTTACTGCTATTATAAATAATACTGCTTTTTAAACTTTAATATACAATTATTTATTACTATTACATAGAAAAATAATTGAATTTTGTATATTAGCTCCATAATGTGTGACTTTGTAAACTCACGGATGGTTCTAGGAGTCCCCCTAGCTCCTGTTTTAGACTCTGTAAAGACTTTCTAAGTAGATAATCATGTAGTTTATGAATAGTGATAGTTTTATTTTTCCCCTTCTAATTTGTATGCAAATTTATTTTCCTTGTGTTATCAGTATGAGGTTAAATAGGAGAAGGTGAACATCCTTGCTTTTCCTCAGTTTGGGGAAAAAATTCAGGTTTTCACTGTTAAATATGAGTTTGCTGTAATGTTTTTTAATGCTACTTATTAAGTTAATGGAAGTTCCTATACATTTCTAGTCTGCTGAGAGGTTTTTTTTTTTTTTTTCTATGATCAGATGTGGAATTTTGTAAAATGCTCATCTTTTGAAAAGCTCTTATGGGCTTTCTATTTTAGTCTGTTTATATGATTAATTATCATGTGAGTTTTGAATATTGAACCAGCCTTGCATTTCTAGGATACATCCACTTGTTTCTAACATATTATCCTTTTGATTTATATTACTATATTTAGTTTGTTATATTTTGTTGATACTTTTTGTGTCTGTTTATGAAGGGTATTTGCCTATAGTTTTATTGTAATGTCTCTGCTTTTGGTATTCATATAATGCTGGCCTCACAAAATGAGATGGAAAGTACTCTACCTCATATTTTTTTGGAAAATATTGTGTATAATTGGTATTATTTCTCCCTAAAATGTTTGGAAGAATTCACCATTGAAACCACCTGGAATTGGATTTGTCTTTGCTAAAATGCCAGAATAATATTTTTTAAATGTAATTGAGCACCTGTTACATGTCTGAAATATTGGTCACTTTCTCAATTTTTACAGCAAGTTTTGGTCTAGGTTAGCAGGAGGTATTGATGGAAGAAAAGATCAATCAGTAGATTTGATGCAAAGTAGACACTACTTTATTAGTGTTCTTGGTATTTCACTGAGGATACTGAAAACGTCTGGTAGAAAAGCTAGGCTTGTAGTTATGGTGATGAAAACTTGTGACCTTAGATGAAGTCACACAACTTCTTTGAGCCCAAGTTTTCTTATCTAAGAAATGGATATAATGCATCATAAAATACATTACATCAGATAAAGCATTCTGAATTTATGCCAAGTTTATAAATGACTTAATTGGTCAGATTTTTATGGAATATAAACATTCCTTTTTTATAAAGTATAAAAAAGTCAAAGGTTTAAGTTATATAACTGTGAGAGAAGCAACTAGTTGGTCATCAAAATATGTATTCCCTTTGCTTTCTGGGTATATAGCAAGATCTTATTTCTCAACCTGAATTCTAGCCAGAGTAACATGCAAGGAGGTACTGCTTGCCTCTTCCAGTCCTCTTGTGTGTAGCCCCTGTTTCATTCCCTTCATGCCTGTGGGGATGGAGATAATTAGTCAGTGGTGACCTTTATGATTGCAAAGGTGCTATGAGCCTGGGTCCCTGAATTATTACATGGATGAGCATTATCACGCCAACACATTTACATTTCCAATAATATTGTGAAATACAAAATAATCTAAATTGTTTGGATCATTTGGGGATACATTTGTTAACAACAGCTAGTGTTACTCTAACTTGTACAATTTGATAGGGTGAGAATTCTCTCTTAAACTACTATCATTTGCTTATTAGGAAAAATGAATGTTCAAATTTGAGCAATCCCAAATGGAACATAAGTATCCTATTTCAGAGAGGACACCATTTGTGATCCCCCAACCCATGAATCAAACAAAGGTAAAAAAGAAAAATAATGTTTAAGAGTTTGTTAATCAGGGGAAAGATTCCAGGGGAGGATATTTGTTATGGTATTTGCTTATTTGTTTAGGGGAAAGCATAATAATCCAAATAATGCTCCAAAGTAGGGCATGCCAAGCAGCAATGATATTTAGTTTATGTAACTAGAAACTTTACTTACACCTGTAACTGTATGGGACAGTATATGAACAATGTTGATTTAGAATTATTAAATGACTACTGGAGAAACTAGAGTATTATATGTACTTAAGAGCAATAGGAGCCATCAGGTATTTATGTGGTTCACTAATACTTTCCATAATTCTCCTTAGTGCTGAAAAATATTTGCACACATTTAAACCAAATTCCACAGTACTTTAGAAATAACAAGCGAACAATTAAAAATGCACAGAGGCAATAGATTCATGTGCTTTCTGTATGATGGAAGATTGTTTAGATTTCAAGGTTTATTTTGACCTGCCAACAGTGTTATTAATAATCGTTCCTCATTTCCTTCCACTACTGGGATTTGACAAGGATTTTCTTTCACCTTGAAAAACTGCACATAGCAGAGCGTTTCTTTGCCTTATTCCTGCAGTCTTAACATATCATACTGAGTAAAGATAAATTGCTTTTTTATTCTGTATTCTGTTATATCTTTGAAAAATGGTTTTCAAATCAGGGATTTGATTCCTCTCTTTGTATTGAAAGATCATAAACAAATACGTTTTTATGTTATTTTTCTTTAGTAAGTTTTATGATTTTATCCCTAGCAACTGGACTAATTCAATAAGCAGCAGACCATGAGGCAGTAAATGGATACACTATTAATTTTTATTGCTAAAGTTTCTTTTACGTACTATTTGATCTAAAGATTTTATTCACATTTTTATGGTGATACTGGCAGAGTGAAAAAACCTAACTCTATAATTCTTGTTGATAAAGTCTGGATATTTTTAGCTCAGCAGCTCAAGGAATGGCAACAATTCACATCTCAGGAACCAGTTCATTAAGTGAAAAGTCTTGTGTGAAAAGGAGAAAGCAAAGCAGGTAGAGCAGAGTTTAGTTGCCCAATCAATAGAACACAATTGGGAAGGTTTAACCACAGTACTAATATCAGTTCACGACACAAAGTTGGTGGATGATTCATTCCTTTCTTTGTTCACCTTCAAAATGAGAAGTATAGGCCTGACTTACCTCAAAAATAGCCTCTTAAAATTGGTTTGATTCTGAGGTTGCACGAAATTGGAGCTAAAACAGTTGACCATTAAAACAGAATGTTCAAATTAAAAAAAAAAAAAAAGTTGAAAGGAAAACAAGGATGTGCCTCATTTCCAGATGTACGGGCAACCCATAGGCCCTCATCTCCAAGACTAGTTTGCTAACTTTGAAATTGTACTAATTGATGAGTACAGCAGGGTCTCCCATCCCAGACTCACACTGATTAACCCAATTCTCTCAATTCATATTCCCTCACCTTTGAAAAAATATGTGTCCTACAGAGACTTGGAAGAAGTGCTGAATCCAGTGTAAACACTGGGGTGGTAATGATAGCCCAAGCCTTTCCAGAACTATGTTATATCAATTTGATTAATATTTTTTGAGGACTTATGTTTAAGCTTCGTGGAAATACAAATAAATACAGTCTATGCCCATTAGGAGTTTAATAAGAGAAATAAGATCCAATTATAAAAGATACATAAAATTAATTGATAATCATGCAAAAGCTCTTTTAAATCTGTTTGGAGCTACATGCTAAATGGCTGCCATGGGTATTTAAAGGTGAAGTAGCTCATTCTATGCTGGTATAGCCTGGGAAGTTTTATGGACATTCATTTTACTCTTTGAAGGTTGTTTAGTATTAAGTAATATTAGAACACAAAGGATTATTATCTTTACATCCATGAGGCAGACAGTAAATACCAAAGGCACTCAAAGAGGAAGACATGATTCAAGGCTAGAGTAGTCTGAAAATTCTTTATGAAGGGCATAAGATCTGAATTGGGTTTCTCTCAAAATCTATGGCAAACATAATAATGATGAAGCATTAGAACTTTTCTTTTAAAATGAGAAATGAGACAAATATGACCATTGTGATTGTTTCTATTTAAAGTAGGCTAGTAATCCTCATAAAGGTATTAAGATAACAAAAAGTAATAAAGGATTGAGAATTTGAAATCAGTATACAAAAAAGCCAGGTTGCTGATCACAAATCTATAGTAGACACTTTTCAAAAATGTTTTAATGAGGTATAATTTACATACCATATAATTCACCCTTTATTTAAAGTGTACAATTCAATGAATTTTTTATATTAATTTTAAGATATCCACAGTTGCACAGCTGTCATAATAATCTAACTTTAGTCCATTTTCATCATTCAAAAAAGAAACCCTGTGCCATTAATTAAAAAAAAACAAAACCCTGTACCCTCATCCCAGACACCTCAGCCTTAGGCAACCATTAACATATTTGTCTCCAAAATTTGGCTAACATTGTTTCATATACAACAGGTGGTCTATTGTGACTGACTTCTTTCACTGGGGATAATGCTTTTGACTTTCATCTATGTTATAGCATAGATCAGCACTTCATTACATTTTACATTTTATTGACAAATAATATTCCACTATCTACATAAGTCAGATTTTATTATCTATTAATAAATAGATTTGTCCATTCATCAGTTAGTGGACATTTGGGCTGTCTCCACATTTTGGCTATTATGAAAAATGCTGCTATATAAACATTCATGTACAAGTTTTTGTGTGGATGTATGTTTTTATTTCTCTTGGCTGGGAGGAATTGCTGGATCATATGGCAAATCTATGTTTAACCATTTGAGGAATCACCAGACTGTTTTCTGTACCTACTAGCAGTATATGACTTTTCCAGTTTCTCTACATCCTCACCAAACACTTGTTTTTATCTGTCTTTTTGATCATAGCCAATCTAGTAGGTATGAAGTGGTGTCTTGTGGTTTTGGTTTGCTTATCTCTGATGGCTAATGGTGATTGCACATATTTCCATGGCTTCTTAGCTATTTGTATATGATCTGTGGAGAAATGTCTACTCAAATTCCTTGCCTATTTTTAATTGCATTATTTTTTATTGTTAACTTTAAAAGTTCTTTATGTATTCTGAATACAAGTCCCTTATCAGACATGTGATTTACAGATATTTTCTCCCATCCTGTGGGTTGTATTTTTACTTTCTCAATGGTATCCCTTAAAGAACAAAAGTTTTTAATTGTTATAAAGATCAATTTATCTGCTTTTTGTTTGGTTGCTTGTATATCTAAGAATCTATAACCTAATTGAAAGTCACAAAGATTTACTCATATTTTCTCCTAAGAGTTTTAATGTTTTACCTCTCACAATCAGTTCCATGATCCATTTTGAATTAATTTTTGTATAAGATGCCCTAATCCCCGGAATTTATGACTATGTTACCTTAATTTGCAGATGTGGTAAAGGTTATGGACCTTGAGATTGGGAGAATATTCTGGATTATCCAGATGTACTTGATCTTATCACATGAGTCCTTAAATTCAGAGAATCTTTCCTGGCTGTGTAAGAGAGAGATGGCCCTGTGAAAAGGACTTGTCACCCCATTGTTGGTTCAAACATGTAGTGTTCTATGCGCAAGGACTGGAGAAAGGCCTCTGGGAGCTTAGAGTGCTCCCAGATATTGATAGCCAGGAGGACATAAAGTCTTCAGTCTTACAACTGCATTGGACTGAATTCTGCTAACACAAGAATGAGCAGGAAATGGAGTTTCCCCTAGAGCCTGCAGAAAGGAAGACAGCCCCGTGGACACCTTGGTATTAGCCCTGTGAGATCAGTGTTAGTCTTCTGACTACAGATAATAAATCATGCAAGATAATAATTTCTTGTTTAGGCTATCAAATCTGTGGCTACTGCAACAAAGAAAAAGAACACAAATTCTTATTTGATTTTGTAATGGGATCTTCAAAGTTAGTCGTTTCCTTCAGTCTGGGGAGAATATCTTTCTCTGTCCTCAGATTTGGGAACACCCACTCAGTGTTTTTTTTCATGCCATAAATTCCAATCTTACTCACTTATATATTCTTTTGCAGTCTCATACTACTGATGGAAGAGTTTGCAGAAATTTCTACCACATTCTTCAAGAATTCTCCTTATGACGTATTGAAATAATAATGAAAAAGATTTATTTTCTGATGGGGTGTATGACACATTTCCTGGTTATCACTTAATTTTGCCTTTAGTTCACATATATTCTGCACATTTGAACAACTTAAATTTGCATCTTTTAACAAAAGAAAAATCAAAAATTTGTTGTAAAGCCATGTAAATTACAGCAATATCTCAAATAATAGTGATAATTTTGGTATGCTTACTACTAAACTGTACTCTCTGGAAATCACAAGATCTTAGCGTTGGAAGTGATGTTAACTTCTTAAACCTGGAACAGAGGAAACTGGTGCCAGAGAGTTTAAAATGTAAGTGACTTGCAAAGGTTTATCTGGTCTGTTTTGGTGGACCCAGAACCTGACCTCCAGTATTATGTTTTCCAGTTGAAATCACCATTCACTAAATATTTTGTTCTTTAAGAAAGAAGGTAGAAGAGATATGTATAAATATGTTTATAACTATATATATAAAATTTAGGTTTAAAGTGGATTCCATAAATGCAAGAGTTTAGTGAAAGGGCAATATATTAAACTCTTAGGTTTATGGGATCCAGTTTAAACATAATTATAATATAAAATATAATGGTAAGTTTATTACTTTGTGGTTCAAAGTTTAGTTTCTTTTATAAGAGCATGCAACTTTAAAAGACATGCTAAGCTTGGTAAATGTTAATAACTGTTAGATAAGTAGTAGATAAAATGTGTCTTTATTATACTATTTTCTCACATTTGTGTATGTTTGAAAATTTCCATAAGTAAAAAAAAGAACATGCTGTAGTTCATAAGATTAAACTGTCAGAGGTGCAGCAAATTCCATGGACTCTGAAATTGTGAAATTATCAAAAGGATATTAAACTTTGATTTTATCATGTCATATTTTTACTTTTTTTTTTTTTAGTGTGTCTGTGGGTATGAACTCTGCATGTCATTCAGTCAAAAGCATAATGTCAAGAGATTTTGTCTATGAAAAAGGAAAACTCTAGGCATTTGAAATAGCTGATGGGGAACAAACATGGAATGCATTAAAACAAGGAAAAGCTAGGGTGAATATCAATTCATTATATAAATTATATGCAGCTCTAGATATTTGTAGATGTAGATAGGTATGGCTATTTAAATTCTGTTCTCTATTTTAAATAACTTTCTCCTTTTTGTTTCTTTAAAGAAAAAAAACTATGGCAACCTTGACAAAATTGATGAATTTTATTTTTGCATTTTAAAATATCTTTAATATTAAGACTATAAATTTAAGGTTAGCTAAATTACACTCCTGAAAATTTAAGGGAAATTAATGGAATGATGGAAAAGAATTTTGCAATTTAATGGTATCACCGTTAATGACCTCCTTTTCTTCAAGTAGATGTATCTGGGGTAGCAGTTTGCAGTTCAGATATGATTTTTATATTTGCTAACAAGTCAGTGAAGGGAACCAACTCCAACTGGTTCTGTTTTTGGTGCTTCTTTAACGTTGTGCTCCAGATCACTGTATTATCAGTCAAGCAAAATTTTCATCTCATCTTCTAATCTGTCAATTTCTAGTCCTCTAAAATGAAATTCCAATGGAAATCCTATTTTAACTAGAATGAGAGACATGCAGTTTAGGGCTACAATTTTATCGCCACCACCCCCAATGAAAAAATAGTGACTCATGGAAGTACCTGTGTTCTTCTAGATATCCTTTCAATAATATACCCTGAAGAAAATTCCACATTCGTATATCTGACATTACTGGGAAAACTGATTATCTCTTTTCCTAGCCCTAATGTTCAATGCCATTTCTCTGTGTACATCTATAATGGGAGAGGTCTTGGCCTCTACTTTTATTTCATAGAACATCTTTTAAAAATCCAGGGACAATAATGAGAATTAGAATTATGTCTTCTCTTTAAAGTTTCTTCCATGACATAGTGGATCTGAGGTCCAGTTTTTTTTGATCTATGGAACAGAAGTTGGCTCTTAGTTACCCTCTGATTTTGCCTGCTTCCCCAGGATGCTGGAATTATAGCTGTGTGGTTTATTTCTACATGTATGTAAGACAAGATCTGGCCTTTCACTAATATTTTTTTTTTATTTTAGGCCAAGTTCGCCAATCATTGAGTCTTTAAATGCAACTAAAAGTAACCATGCTTACATATCATATTTCAAACTATCACTAGATCCTTTAAAAATATAATCATTTAAAATGATTTTATTGAAAGGTCCTTGCTAGGAATGTATCTTCTAGTTACTTTCCTTCTGAAGACCCTTATTTATTGACAATGATGATCTTCCATATCCCAAAGTGTGTGAGTACACTTACTGTCCTATTCAAAACAGCAGCATCTCATTTTTCGCCATTGAAAATTCCTCGTTGGCTCTTAATTTGGATATGTATTGGCTATATCATTGACTACGTGCTTTTTTTTGTTTTGTTTTCCTTTATTCAGGAAGCCATCAGTTTTTTTTTTTTGTCTCTTGATAGTTTCCCCAGCAGCATGGTTTTGGGTTACATTAGGACCAAGGCCTCTCCCTTCCCCATGAGGCTACAGGACATAGGTCAAAGCCGCATAGTCAGGAGAAAGCATGAGGACTTGTTGGCCAAGAGATCTGGCTTTGAATCCCAGTTTCACCTGATAGGTTTGCTGAGAAGAGTAAATTTAATAATATGTACAAAGATTTTGATACAGTGTTGATGTTCAACAAATGGTATTTCCTTTTACTTCATTTCTTCTCTCCCACATGCTTTATTATTTATATTTTTGGTTTAATTAGCAAGTAAAGTATATGGCCGAGTGTCTGTCATATAGTATTACTCAACAAATACTAGTCATTATTAAAGTTATTACCCATGTATTGCCACCCCAACTTTTCCTGACTACATTTCCTGTGAAGTTCTTTACGCTTTCAATGTCAAATATATTTATTTTTCTCTTCTAAATGTAGGCTGAGAATGTTTTGTCCAGGAACTGGGATTTTTGATGTGTTTTCAGGAGGCTGAGTTCCTAAGGCTGAAAAGAGAAAAACAGGTAAAGTGGAAGAACAATTATAGTTAAATGATTCAGAAAAGTTGGAAAGGAAGAAAAAATGAGGCTATATTTGTCTTATTTGGATAGTATTTAAGAAACACAATCTGAAAGAGCAATGTGTACTCTATAATGAATTGTTAAGATATTGATGTTTTTAGATTCACTATGTGTCCTTATGACTGATTCATTGTATTAATAGTGCATATTGGTGTTTGGCCAACATAACAGTAATTGAATGTAACATGATGCATGGAATCTGCTGTGTGATTACCATCAAGGTACAATTTTATTTCATGAATGATATGAAATTTTTGGAAAAAAGAACTTCAGATTTCACCTTGAGATAAACTTCGTAGTCAGAGTTCACTGCGGGTGGATAGATATATTGTTGAAATACATTTTGAAGAAAATGGAATAAACCATAACCACTTGTGTGTTCATTAAATATATGGTTGGTGCTTTCTTTGAAAATACATCTTATTTGATATCAACATTCTTCAATACCTGCTTTAAGTAATCCTAGTTATAATAATTTCTCATATTTTATTATCAATGCTGGCTGTTCCCTTCCCTAATTGTTTTTTCCTATATGGGTTATTGCCACAGAATGACTTTTAGCATTTGTTGCCAGTTTACTATAAAATCTTCTCCCTGCCAGCAATATTGTATTAATAATGGAAAGGAAATGTATGATGTGCCTTGACTCTTCTACACATTTTTAAATATTTAGTCAGTTTACTGTATAAGATGGCAGGTGAGTGCTTTCACTGAGAAGATCCCATTCTCTCCAAGGGCTACAATTGTAACGCTCCAAAGACTTCTGGATCTATATGATCAAACCAGATCTTTCTCTTGAATTCCATGCCTACATTCTGAACTGCCTACTGTTCATTACTAAAGACATTTCAACTACAGTTATGAAGAGCTGAACTCATTAATTTTCCTCCACATAACTGTTAATGAAAGGCACCACCACCCATATGTTTGCTTATGTTTTAGGAAGACTGGGTATCATTCAAATGCCTCCTTCTCTATAAACAGCCTCCATGTTCAATCAATCGTTGCATCTTTTGAATCCTACCTCCTTAGTTGAATCTATTTCCTTCTCTCCATCTCCACGGCCCTACCACTTTTTAGGCCGTCAACATCATTTACCCATTTTACTGCAACAGCATCTGATTCAGTAGCCTGCTTCTTGCATAGAAACAAATGTAGGCACAGAATTATTTATATCATGTCACTCCCATGCCTAAAACATTCCCTCTGCCCTAAAATTGAAGTTAAAACTCCTCAACATGGGTTACAGCTTCCTTTATGATCTCGTTCTAGCTGCCTACACTGGCTTTATCTCTATGCTCTTCCTCCCTAGAATCTCTGTTACAGCTCCACTGAACCTCTTCCAGTTTCTTGAATAGCTTATCACTATCTTGCTTCAGAGATTTGCCCTTCCATTTTTCTTGTCTGAGATTCTCTCTCTACTCATTTTTATTATTCACTCTTTGTATTAGTTAGGGTTCTCCAGAGAAACAGAACCAATAAGATACAATTTATTATAAGGAATTGTCTCACATGATTATGGAGGCTGAGAAGTCCCAAGTTCTGCAGTCAGTAAGTTGAAGACCCAAGAGCACTGATGGTCTAAGTGCCATTCTCAGTCTGAGTTCGAAGACAGAGGGCCAATGTCCAAGCTCAAAGACAGGTAGAGAGAGTGAATTCTCCTGTACTCAGCCTTCTTGTTCTATTCAGAACTTCAATGGATTAGATGAAACCCATCCAAACTGGGGAGAGCAATCTGCTTTTTTCACTCTATAGACTCAGATGTTAATCTCATCCAGAAACACCCTCAGAGGCATAGCCAAAATAATGTTTAACCAACTATCTGGCAACCCTGTGGCCCAATCAAGTTGACACACAAAAGTAGCCATCACACCCTTCTAATCTCATTCTGGACACCTTTTTCTCAAGAAAAATTTCTATGACCCCAGGTCCTGATGAGATTGCATTCTTAGTCTCTCACCTGCTTCTATAGCTCCATGTTCATCCCTCTCCTAGCACCTATCACACTTCATCCTCATTGCCAGCTTACTTACATCCTAAACAAGACTCTAAGTCTTGCTCATCCTTCCTTTTGTAATTCCTAATTTCGGAGTTAGGAATTACACTTTGGCATTTAGGAGGTGTTCAATAAATATGCATTGAATGCATGAGCTATTCTATTAACCTTTAACTTGAATCCTTACAAACATTAAAACAATATAATTATTTTAGCTTGATTGCTTGTATAAAACCAACATTTACTCCTGCCTAATTATGGCTGAATATATATGTAACCATATTCAACATTCTGGTTTCATTAACTTTCCTCTGGGATTTTATACACTAAACCTGTTCAATCTGTGGTTTAGATATTTTATGCTGATTAAAACTGTGGCTGTCTTGTTAGAATTCTCTTTGTTGCTCACCACCAGGGAAAAGGGCATTCAATTTAGCTGTTTCAAATTAGAAAGTCACATATGAAAGAACAGAGGCTTTGGAATTAAACAAAGCCCAGGTTTGGAGACTAGTGCTTCTTGCCTTCATTCTGCCTTAGTTATTGACTTCTGTGTACTGAGCATCTAGAAAAATACCTGGCACAGAACAGGTTCTAAACATTGTTAGATAACATTAATAAGTTACAAAGATTATTTTAGTCACAGCCTTCTCATTTAGTAAGTTACTGTAATTGTATTTACTTCACAAAGGTTTTTGAGACTATAAATGAGTTAATATACTCAAAATGAGTGCAGAGCATATGCCAAATGAAAGTCTCTTGTATTTCTTATTTTCATAGTATCAGAATATCTGAATGAGAATGTGTTTATAAGTGCAAAATATTGGCTCCATCTTGTAGCCCCCAATTACATAGTTTTACCCTTTCAGTACTTATATGTGCCAGGTACTACTTAAGTGCTTTACATACATCATCATTTCATTTTAATAAGGTATTGCTCTTCTCAATTCATAGAGAAAATCTAGTTTCATAAAGATTCAGTAACTTGACCAAGTTCACATGAGTATGGAGTTACAAAGCCTAAACTGGCACTTGAAATTATCTGATATCAAAATTCAATGGTAAAAACCTTGTTCAATTTTAAAGCACCAGGAATGAAGTCTGTGTTCATTAGAAGTTAATTTCTTTTCCCTTCTTGTCCTATAGAATTAGTGTTCTACTGGTCTATATCCTTTGTATTTGCATAAGCACGGAGCATATGACGTTTAGTGGAAGGCATTTCCACCAGAGCGTGCGAAGATGCTTTTGCTCTAACTGCTCTTGGCTCCTTCACAGCTATGTTGACTCCTCTCCCACCCACCAGTGGATGTTCATACCGTTGCACAGCTGGAACACAGCCATGACTGCTGCAGACGAAGTCCTCCATGGATGGACTTTGGTCAGACTACACTGGACATTTTGTAATGGGAAGATTGTTTGTCTTTCCTTCATCTTTGAGAAAGTAAAAGACCCTCCTGGCTACATCCAAGTAAAGGAAAAAAGCCAAGGTTAAACTTACATCTCTATACCCCTCCCTCCACAAACGTTCAATTCAATACATAAAATGAGTCCCTACGTTAACTGTCACTGCTTAATCCCAGTACCAGATGATGTTCTTCCACCTGTATTTTGGAAGCTTTCCCTTCTTTTCTCTTCTCAGATTTACTTCCACAATAATCATCCTCCCGTTCTGTCAATGATATCTTTTTCTTCTTTTTCATTATTGCTCTTATTCTTCCTCTCTACCTTCAAGAATATTCTTTTTTCCTCTATAATAAAAATAACAACAAACTTCCTGAATTGCTCTGATTTTTCTTTTAGTTACCATTCTTTCGTTTTCCATTTGATAAAAAACTCTTAGACTTTTTGGTAATCTTAATTTTTCTCCTATTATCTTCCAAGTTATACAATTTAAAATTTGTTAAAAGAACTCTAATAAAATTTTATTGAAATAAAAACCATCAACTGAACTACATTTACAACTTTATAAATTAAATGAATGATATATATTGATTTATTGATTTCATTGTTTTTAAACTGATACTTCATATATTTAAAAATGCTTTTACAGTTAACTGTATAATATTTTATCCCTGAAGAATCAAAGATATTCTCTGTAGTTAGTAGGAACCATTTTTCTATATTGCAGACACTTAGCTAATTTACAAATGAATGTGCTTTTTCATTGGGGTTTAATAAATTGATTTTTATAATAAATTTATTCTACCATAATAGGAAAATATCCTTTATGATAAATGACTAATCATTTAAAAAATTAAATATGTAAGTAACCAGTTGGTTTTGTTCTTAATTACTTGTTCTTAATTACTGTACATACACAGGTGCACAGACACATAGACACACACACTTTTTTTTTTTGCCTATTGCTACCCATATAAATTTTAATAGTAATTTGACTAATGTGATGAGGAAAATTATTCTATTTATAATTACTTAAAATTTTTTTAAGAAATTTGAGCATTTGGTTGCTAAAGTGGAAATTAACATTTTAAAGATACAGTGCTTTCAGAGAGCTCAGCAAAGCATTTGGTTATTTTTTAGCCTCAAGAAGTGGGAAAATGGTAATTATTTAAATGTCACTGCTTTACAAAGACTTTAGTCTCTTGTTTCTTTGTCTCTTTATCCTTCATTTGCAAGTGCTTGCATAATATATCCAGTAAGTGTATTTTTTGAAGTATAACTATTTTTAACAGATGCAATCCTTAATTTTATTGCTTCATATTTACATTAGAGATTAATACGTTTTCTTGAATGCTTGGCAGATTAACATCTCTTTGTTTACCTTTATGATTTTTGTTTTAAGCACTAAAGAAGTCTGTCATTGACAAAACTGAGCTAATGTCAATGATTCTATTTTTCAGAATTTTTTGAGACATTGAAATTTTGGAAAAACATGCATGCATATAAATTAGATGATAAAGGTAGAAACTGAAGTTTTAATTGCTAGTTACTCAGTGTACTTTTAAGGCTACTAGATGAGAGCATTGACACCATTATTTCATGTTTTATAAAATAATTTAGTATTATTTTGAAAACTATTTACCATGTTTATTCCAATTCTTCAATTCTTTTAATAAAAAAAAATCAACCTAATTAAATCATTGAAGGTTAAAATTAAATTCCATTTCAATATTCTTTACCTAGGAATCCTAAGAGTTTCTGTTTAATTACCTCAGTTGTATAAGGGTTAACAGTCAGAAATATATCCATTTTATCTAAGTCGTACAATTGTCAGATGGTTGCTAAGCAACAGATAGGTTTGGCTGATGCATGTTTCTAGGCAAAGCTTATAGTGTGAAAAGAACAAGTTACATGATACCTGCATTTTTGTTTTTATGCTTTTAGAAAATAAAGTTGTACTGGAGGGGAGAAAAAAAGCCTTGACATTTATTATGCACATTATCTTTCTTCTAAATGTCAGAACTATATTATTTGATAGTTAAGTGATAAGGGACATTAAATTAAAATGACAGATGACATTTTATTTCTTATGTGTTTTTAGATATTGGCTTTTCCTTTAATCCTGTTTTTGTAGCTTATCATCAAGTTAATTAACTTCTAAATTTATTCTGATTGAAAAGAAGCTGCAAATCAAAATTAATTAAAATATAATTACTTTAAAATATACACATTTCAATGCTACTGAGGAAAAGAAAGGAAAATGACTTATATTACATGATTCTAGCACAACACCAGAATATTTCAGCAGTGATGGAAATGATACTGAAAGAGAGACCACATTTTAGAAATCTAGGATGAAACTTTAATCCTTTGCAAATGACTTAAAGCTACTATTACTACATATTACTTGATTCATTTTTATTATCTGTGTCCAGCGTAATGCCTGTCTCTTAGTTATAAACTCTTATGATGTTAGTTCTTCCTCTTTTTTTACTCTCCTTAATAATTGATGAATAAGGAGTAGGTGAGAATTTTAGTTGCAAGAAGAAAAAATAAAATTATCCATTAGATGTCTAGGAAACAAAAATACATTGTATGGTCATTAGTTTTCAAACATACTATATATTATTTAAAGTAAAAATTTCAGAGATATCATTTTTTATTCCCCAAATGAGGAGTTGTAGCAAAAATCATTTTGATTTAATTTAGCTTTTCATCAGGAAAATTTAATTCAAAATTTAGCAAAATTAATATTTTCTGTTGTGTCAACTGGGAATGCAAGCTCTCACCAATTATGAGGTTTCTCAGTGAACTTCCAGTTCTTAGGATTAGAGGAAAATCAGAGAACATTCAAATTCAACATCTTTACAAAAAATTTTTTTATAAAATTTCTATCTAGAATTATGATTCTGGTGCTTCTCTCTGATTTCTAGTATTAGATAATAGAATTTAAGATAACTTAATTGAAATAAAGTATGTGAGGTAGATAAATCAGGTGGAGGGGTATGGTGACAATGATTTAACAAGTCAACTGAAAAATACCACAGTTTTTTTTGTAATTCAAACCAAGCTTTCTGTTTATATAACCTTAATTCTGTATTCAGTTCACAAAGCAGACATCTGCTCAGTTATTATAGACTCTAAAAAGTGAGGCCAAGATTTATTTTACCTCTTGGAAAATCAACCAAAGAACATCTTTATATTCTTGATGTATAAAGTGAGAATTCCAGACTCCATGTGAATTTGTTGACAATACCATATAACAAAAATAATAATAAAATAAAAATACTTGAAATTATGAAACATAGTTATTTATGAATATATCTAACATAAAGAGAAATATAGTTATGCTTAATATATATTCTCTATCTAGCAGCTTTTATAATATGTGGCCTTGTTCAAGAGCAAACTGTCTGCCTAACACCTTCTAAAATAAAGAATATACTCAGATAAATATTGTTACCAGGTTTCAGAAATGTTTCAACATGTTATGAGCACATTTAGAAAATCAGGGCTCTTACAATTTGAGGACTAGATTGTTCAGAAGGTGATGCTGTTTTCAAAGTTATGTCTCTTAAGACTATTATGCTCAATTTTCTTTTTCTTTTTGACATCCAGAAACAGAAGCATGTCCGGATGAAAAGAGTTTTATTTAAATGGCAAAAGAAAACACGTTAAAGAATTAGTATGGATGCTTGCTGCTTTGATATGAATTTCTGGGAATATTTTGGAAATTAGTTGTGGTTAATTCTTTGCTCATTTCCTCTAGATTTCTCCCACTTTGAGGGACATGTGAAACTAATGGAACCAGATGTACAGAAGAGGCTCAAGCTGTATAAATCCCACTTCCTTTAAATTGCTAACTATCATTATCTGTATTTTAATAAGGAGACTTTTATTAGTATTGGAGATGTTTCTTTTCTTACAACTTCGATTGAGTTGTTAAATCTCCAATTACTTTCTTCTTCCCATATTATTTTTTAATAGATTATCTGTATAGAATTTCATGGACATTCTAAGAAATGATGATGAAAAACTCTTTAGTCTTGAATTGAGATAGAGTAAAATAGTAAATTTTTGTTAGGTCAATTAAATCATAATAGTTTTTTAAGTTATTTTATAAAAAATATTTTGGTGGAGTCATAATAGGATCTTCCTTTTAAAACTCTATTTTCCTTCTACCTGTGGACATAATCTACTAGAAACTGACAGCATTCCTATACTGGTTAGCAAACAGTCCCATTTATACAGAAGAGATTCCAGATATCCAAACTTGACTTAGAATATTGTGTGTATATCCTTGAATTACTGAAAGAGACTGTTCCAAGCAGGTGGCCTGCTCAACCATGTGTAGGATAATAGAAGAAAATAGACATAAGATGAAAAAAAATTAAGAAAATCTTCATGATGCCATTAGTTTAGCTTATATTGTACTTGAAATTAATTTGATTACATTATAATTATATTAGAAAATAAATATGAAATATAATCATATATGTTAGAAAGGTCTTTGTCAGGAGACAAAGCCAGGAGTCTCATGATGCTTACTATACTTAGAAAAGGTACTGTATCTGTGGACTGGAGAAGGAAAAAGACTAGAGAAGAAGGGAACGAACATTTATCAAATGTCTGCCACTTGATAGATACTAAGGACATGTTATCTCATTTAACATTTATAAGCCAGTAAGGCAGGGAATGTCATTGCCAACAGGTAGATGAGAAAAAAAAAGAAACTTCAAGGAGTTATGTAATTTGTAAAATGTTTTAAACTGGTAGCCAGCAGAGAAGGTATTAGACCTCAGGCATGTCTACCTGCTGGGCTCGTGTTCATAGTGGTTGCTGAACTTGAAATTAGCAGAGGTAGCAGCACTTAGAGCAAAAGAGCCATCAGAATGTTCCTCATTTTGTGGCTTCCTGATAGGTGCTGAATAAACATTCAGTGACGTGGGCCCAATTTTAGAAAATAATCTATTATTTAATGGAGGTTAAGTCTTCATTTACTTTATTTCCTAAATCTTATGTAGTACAAAAACTTCAGTTGCAGATATACAGATAACAGCCTGAGTGTGTTCATTTGGCTAAAAGACAGATGTTGGTGTTATAAAAACACATAAATGGCGAACATCACTTACAACAGTGGTTTGCAAACTTGTGTTTTCAATTTATTTTTTTATTATTATTATGTTTTATTTGTTTTTGGCTGCATTGGGTCATCGTCGCCGTACACGGGCTTTCTCTACTTGCGGAGAGCGGGGGCTACTCTTCGTTGCGGTGACTTCTCTTGTTGCGGAGCACAGGCTCTAGAGCGTAGGCTCAGTAGTTGTGGCGCACGGGCTTAGTTGCTCCATGACATGTGGGATCTTCCTGGACCAGGGCTGAACCTGTGTCCCCTGCATTGGCAGGCAGATTCTTAACCACTGCGCCACCAGGGAAGCCCCTCAATTTATTTTTGAATGTGACTCACAGTAAGAAAAATATACTTTCTTTCATCACCAGCACATGCACACAAGCAAATTTATAAAATAGTACTTTACTGTAACTACAAGTAATGCAGTATATATTCCATCCCATCTCATTCCATTCTATCCCATCCCAGTTCATGCTATGGTATAATATTCTATCACTTTTTAAAAAAAATACTTGTTATACACACACTGAATTGATTTCATAACACACTGTGGGCCATGATTTATAGTTTGGAAATTACTGATTGAAAGGTATCAAGGTAAAGTTTCCAGGAGAATATAAACTTTAAACTATAAATTTAGATGAAGAAAATAAGTAGAAGGTAGCTAGACAGAAAAGTAGGGGATGGGAGGCAGTGTAGAGTTGTGTTCCAGGCAGAGACAACAGAAAGTGTGGAAGCCCAGAACTGGAAAGGAATTTGGTTAGTTCAGGAACCTGAGAGAAAAGACAGTGTAGGGGGAATATATTGGCAGAGTCGGAAAGTAATATATGTGATCTATATACATATAACTCAAAGCTATGCAGACCATATTAACAATGAAAATTTTGAAGGATGCTATTGGAGGAGGGAGTAGTGTTGATTTGATCAGATTGTCTTCATAAAGAGGTCAAGGTGGGGAGAAGTGGGGAAAAAATCCAAAGAGGGACCAGATTGGATATCAGAAGAATAGTTGGGAGGCTGCTATAGTGGGCTGGGTGTGAGACAGAGTGGGCTGGGTGGTATGTAGTTTAGAATAGGCCAGTGCAGAAGAATTGGAGGAAAGTAGATGAGATGAATATATATCTAGCAAATAAAAACAAGAGAATTTAGTGATGGATTGGTTGTGGAGAGGCAGTGAAGAATGATGGGTTAAAGACAATAGTTATAATAATTGTTAACATTTTAGAATACTTGTGTCAGATACTTGTAAGCAATTTCTGTCTTAAATTGGCCTTCAAACATTTTTCTGAATGTAACCTACATTAAGAAATCTATTTTCTGTTATCATATACACAGATATATTTGTAAAACAGCACCTCTCAGATTTTTGCCTTACCAATTAGGTAAAGGCTAGTGCTATAAACTAAATAAAGAATATTGGAGTAGTTTGTTTTATAGAGGGGAAATGAGGGATGATGAGTTTGGTTTCGATATCATGGACTTTAGATGTCTCTATGTGGATCTAAGCTCAGAAGAATCATTTGGGCTACAGATAAAACATATGGGAGTGATCAACACATAGGTAAAAATGAAAACCAAGGGCTCAGTGAGATCATCTGGGCAGAGAAGATAGAGTGAAAAGAAAATGAGGCTTCATTTAGAGTCTTGCACAAATCAAATATTAATGGTCAAATTGAGGAGGAACAGCTGAGAAAGGAGCCTGAAAACAGTGGCCTAAGACAGAGGAGAAAATCAGGAGAGAGTATGGTCACGTGGTCACAGAATTGAGGTGTTTTGTTTGTTTGCTTGTAAAATGATGAGTGTATAAGAATGAGTCATAAACTGTATAAAATAACTCTGTAGAGTCAACTAAGGTAAAAACAATGAAAGTTTCTTTTGGACTTAGATACACGCTCAGTGGTGACCTCAAGGAGAGGTGAACTCTATGGTGGAATGTATAAGGGTTGTAAATGTGTGACTTAAACAAATTCTGTTTAACCTATGATTAGGTAAAATTCACATGCTAACATGTCTTTAGGTAATGTTTTCATTTGGGGATAATTAAACGTCTAGCCAAAATTACAGCTTGGTCCGCTAAGTCTGAGGTTGGAACCCTGTCAACTGTGAAGACTTACACTTCCATCACTGCAAGGGCATGCAAATGAGAAGAAACACAACACAATGAAGACAACAGTAAAATAAGGAGAGTCTTCTAACAACCCAAAGAAAGTTTACAGGAGTTGAGGAATGAGGAGGAGTTGGAGGCATGGGGAATGTAGGGATGAGGACAGAAGCTGTCATCGTACAGGATGTATATACACTTGGCCTCCCTGCTGTGCTCTTCAAGCTGGAGGGTTCCCCTTGGATGGTTATGAGAACAAAATAGAAGTTACATTTTTCTCAGTTGCCTTAGACCTGGTCCCTGAAGTTCCAGAACACAGAGAGGTTGTCAATTGTGTGATGGGACAGATTTTCAGGTTAGAGCAGATACAGGAGATAAGAAAAAGTAAAGCGCTGAAGCTATTAAGAATAGAAAGTCCCTGAAAGAGGACTGATTGCCTATAAAGAGAAGGAGATGCTAGATTAGTATTTGGGGGTGTCTTTTTGAAATCATAGATATATTTATTTTCTTAAAGAATGGGGATACCTGTTGGTTTGCAACCTTGAGAGTTCTACAGATGAAATTCAAAACTGACTTCCATAAATGAAGGGCAAGGAGGGACTGAAGAAAGAGACAGAACACTCCAGATTGGTAGGTGGAACTTTTAATAAGCAAGGGAACTTACATGCAAGGCTTGTCGTGGGCAGACAGAAGACAAGGAGACCTCTGCTTCTGTCTGCCAAAATCTTAAAAGTTTATATAGAAGCTTTAATGGGGTTCAGTCACATACACTGTCCTGATGGTCTCAACAACACCTTATTCTCTCAAAGTTGTGTCCTTGAAAAGACTCCCAGTACAGGAACGGTGAGCAGAAAGTACATTCCAAGGACGGGGCAGGGTTTAAGGAGTCTCCATCTTGGGTGTGGCTCCTGGGTCAACCAGTGGTCATGTCCTCTCTATGACCTCCTCCAAAAATACCTCATCTGTTGTAATAGGAAAGTAGATGGAAAAGAAGGAAGCCATTTTAGGTAGATTTGTGAATACAGTGGTGCAAAGTTGAGTTGATTACCTTCTGAGGGCTTTATATTCCCTTTGAAATATATAAATAAATGTAGGCAGTGAGCTAAACTCGTGAGAGAAAGAGAAATGACAGGAGATAAGAGAGAGACAACAAGAGAAATAAGAGCAACCTGGCAAGATTCCTGGGCAGGATTGAAGTCCCAGTTTAGTTTATAATGGTTTTAATTTCCTCAGGTGTGTGAATTTCCCCTTAGCCTCACAGTTTGCACAGGGGAGACAGATGGTTGGATGCATCCTGGATTAGGGTGTTGTGAGAGGTGTAACTAAAGGACAACAGGGAAACTGTGTTCTGCATATTACTAAAAGAATGACTTAACTAGTGGACCACAGTCTCTAATTGGTCAAATGGAATTACAACGACTTCAAAGTGCGAAAGTGTACCTGAACTTTTTTGTTCTGAACTCATCTTGAGCTGGACCTCCCATTTCCACTGAGGATAGAAAAACATATTTGTCAGTTAAAGATAACTCAAACTTGTATTTTTAACACAGTCTCTTTGGGAGCAAATATTCCATTAATTCAAAGTTCAAAATTATTTTCATAAATATTTCTCTTCATCTCAAGGGGTCTTGCTTTCATTTCTTCTATCTAAGATGGCCTGTTGATAGAGGAGATCAACGCCAACTGGGTGGGAGAATAGGACTGTTAAGTCCACATTTTTCCTTATTCTTCTCATTCTCTCTCTTTCCTTGGCTACTTTTCTCAGTAGCTAGAAATGCTTAACCTCAGTGTCTTGTCTGAATAGGAACTACCACCATATAATATCATTTTCTTTATCTAGGAACAATATTATGAAAAGGGGAGCTGATAGGTAGGAAGAAAGTAGAAGGGTTGGTGGATTAGTGGTCCCAATGTGGTAAAAGAACAGATATAGCAGAACAATTCAAGAAACAAGATGGAAGGATTAAAATGTGTTCAGGGAGGATGATGTCTGAATTTAGTTTTCCGAAGACAGGGAAGTTTTGTAGGTGACAATATCCAGAGCATGCCCAAAGGAGTTGTTAGATGAGGTAAAATGATGGTCTTTGAAAAAAAAAAGGTGCTAATGCAAGACTGGTGCATAGTTTGTGTCCTCAGCATTGACTTGGAATCATCTAAGACACACATAAGAGTTGGAATGGAGATTGAGACCATGATCCCAAACCTTCATTAAGTGAGGCAATTATTCCAGATAGCAATGGCAAATGGATTTTAAATATCATTTTCAGTAGAGAGACTCTCTGATCATCATGGAACGGTAGAATTGAAGGAAGAAAATATAGTATAGATGCTTTTTAGAAGTAGCAGGCGAGGGGCAATTTATAACTAGAAAGGGATCAAAGAGAACAATGTTAGAACTTCCATGCCAAGACTTGCTAAAGTTTCTGATGGACTTGGACATTTTGTCATTGGTCCCCACATGTTACTGTGACAAAGAGTAAAGATTTTCTTCACTCCTAAATGGACGAGGGGTTGGAAAAGAATAGATGAGCAGTTGGGTTAAAGGTATCAAGATACCCTTCCCTTTCCTGCCCCTGACCTCTGCTCTGATAGTGTAGCAGGATTTGGAGTCATTGCTGTTACTGCCGACAACCCTGTCTGCAATTTGTTGGCATTTTACATAACAGGATATGGAAGTGAGTTATGAATAGCAGTCACTGTCATTTTCTTGTATTTTGATCAAAAAGAAATGCTGAAATATCCTTGGACAAAAAGACCTTGCTGAATGCAGTTTCCAGATATCTCACCCTGCTAACTTAGATGTGAAATGCAGGAAAGCAGTGGGGTGTTGTGAGGAGAGAGACATAGGCAATTCCTGGCTAAGTGTCAACTGGGAGAGGCTTTGAAATTTACTGTTTAATTGTAATTAACTAGTTGAGGACTTAATTAGTAGTAACTTCAATTAGAGAAGTATTTAGTGGGTAATTTTTTAAATTTCCAAGGCTTCATTTAGTGGGTAGATTGTATCTATTATAAAATGCATTTGCATGAGAGACTGAACTCTTCAATTGCTTTTTCATAAAAAATTCTAGAGTTGACACTTTGAATAAAGTTCCATATTATGCAAAGCTATTTAAAAAAAAAAAAACAAAAAACCAAACTGTTCTGATGAATTCACAGAGTTATCATGTGGTCTCTTTATTTACAATCATTAGAATTTATGCTGTTCTCAGAAATTATACCTTATTACATGGCTTATTTTTTTAATGCTAAAGGTGTTATCTAATTACACTATAATTAAATGTAATTTATTAAATAGAAATAAAGACAAAACCAGTAATCAGAAACTCTTCCTCCATTCATGGATATTCAGTGAAGGTGTATCGTGTAATGAGTTTACCAATGTTTACTGTAGAACAAGTAGAACAAAATTGGCATCATTTTTCCTTTCATCATCTGACAGTGCACTTGGAATTCATTTACATAGCTATACAATGAAAGTCATTACCCTCATCACAGATCTACTGTTGTATAACCAGCAATGAAAAAGTAAAGTTTGTGAAGAGGGAAGAGGTAAGAAGATAGATTTCTTGTTGAATAAAATAGTTCGAAGTTCCTTTTCCTTTTGCAAGGGATCAACTTATGTTAACATAGAGCTCTTGTGGTCTCAGGTTTGGCCAAATCTCCAAGAAGACAGATTCTATTTATTCCTACACAACAAAGTGAGGAAGACTTCAGAGAGACATGACTTACAAAGGAGACAGCCTGAAACTGGTGCTGGAATTTGTTCCATCCCCATCCAAAACAATAAAGGGATTAAAGTGCAGAGACTAGGCAGTGGGAGATAAAAGATTTCTTCAGAGCTGGTGTGCTCTGTGTTCTTCCCCTCCCCAAGATAGAGAAGTGTGTGCGCATGTGTGCGCGCGCATGTGTCTTGGGATGGTGAATTGTTTTCTTCTCATTCTACGAATTCAAGTCTATCGAGAGGCACTGCATGAAAACCTTGTGGAGAAACAGATATGTGCATTTGTGGTTTGGAGAACACAGAAGCTGAGGCGGGACCTGCCTACCAAGCCACTAAATAAAAAGGATAAATTGGGGAGGTAAGTACACTCACACCAGTTACTGTCAGAGATGTTCATGTCCAGCTGTACTCTTTCAACAAGGTGGTTACATTCATCTGTACCACACATTTAACACAGGAGAATTAGCTTCCCAATTAGCAACTACATAATTGATTAGATTCAGGATAGAGAAGCATCAATTCCCGACCTCTCATCTCCCACCTCAATCCCTTCTCTACTCTTGGCTTTCTGGAGTAATGGTCTCTCTCAATCCATTTATAGTGGTTAACAGCATGGTCATTGAGGTCAACGCACCTGGAATAGAGTTTTGACTCCATCCTTTATGACATGAGAAGCAGTTGCAGTTTACCAAAACTCTTAGGCTTCTATTTTGTCATCTGCAAAACGGAGAGAAGTATAGTGCCGACCCCATAGTTACTGTGAAAAATCAGTGCATGTAAAGTAATGAGCTCAGTGCCCGGCACATGGAGTTAAATAGATGTTAGCTATTGTAAAATATATATTAAAAATGGATGTCCACTCTAGACTGTCCTACTGTGCCCAATCCTATCCCAAAATACAGATTCAGGAATTTCTCCTGTGAACTCAGTTGGGAGCCTTGTGATCTCTGTTGATTTTCAAAAGTCTTGAGTGTTGCTGGGAGATGTCTGCATTGAGCAGCTGAATGATACAGAATGGGGAAGTCTCGTAAACACTCTTATCCATCGTACGGCTACTGAGCAGATGACAGAAGAGGCTTCTGCATAAAGTCAGGGAAATATTCCTGTTTATGAATTGAGTTGGCAGAAATAGCACTATGAAGCTACCAAGTGTTCTCACTTAAATGATTCATGAAAATTACCAGCTGCATCAGTTCTCTGAAACCACTATGGGCCTTAGGCATTTGAAAGGTGTCCCTTAAAAAAGTCTTTCTGCAGAATCTTTCACTGCAAAATTTTCCAATCAACCATTATACTTTGGAGTCTAGGAGGGTTATGCCTCCAGCTTTGTTCTTTTATGGTTCCATATACATTTTAGGATTATTTGTTCTAGATCTGTGAGAAATGTCATGGGTAATATGATAGGGATCACATTAAATCTGTAGATTGCTTTGAGTAGTATGGCTATTTTAACTTTTAGGAATGGCATTTCAGGGGTCTGAGTCTTGGTAACCTTTTAACTTCCCCTTCTTAAACCCCTTCTTAACCAAAGCTCAATTTCTCCTTTTTTTCCATAATAGAATTTAGTGAGGCATTGAAAGAGACCAGATGTATGCCACAAAATATATGTTTACCTTCTGGAGGATAAAGAGAGCTAGTTCAAGAGGCGATGGCTTTTATAACCACAACTTTCTTATAGTTTAAGGGGAAAAGGAGATACTTTCACATAGTACCTTTCTCTGTGGATCACATAGCTTCACCTGTTGCATAAAAGAAGGAAATGAGGGAGGGAGAGAGAGAGGAGGAGGGGAGGAGAGAGAGGAAGGCAGGTAGAGAGAATCCTTTTGTTGCTTATCACATATATGCACATGTATACCTTTATAAATGACCAGGCAGCTGTCACCCACTGTGTACTAGGCTTTGTGCTAAGTGCTCATTTCCCCTGTTAATCTTTCCTGTCATCTTAAAAGAATGGTATCATGATCTGGTACATACTAGGAAATTATGTTTCAAAGGAGTTAAATACCATGCTTAAGTTTGCATAGCTAAGTAAGGAGTGGAAAAATACACTGTCTCACTCTACGTTCTACCATGACCTCTCTGATCACTCAAGTTCAGTTAATTTGTATTCTTTAAGTAGAGATGACCAAAAAATGGGCATTCCTCTGGAAAAAGTAACATAATGATTTTTCATACAGGTACTCGTAATGTTTCCTGAAATGAATTTTCCAAGGCAAAGAGGAAGATATATTAAAATAAAACCTAGAAAGAGAAATGTAAATTTGGTTCACTTCATCTTATGGCCTAGAGGTTACATTGGTGTACATGTTTAATATTTAAACAGATGAAACACAGTATTACCAGATATAGAAACCCCAATATTTCCACACTTGGAAAGGAAAAATAATTTAACTGACTTCTAGCATTAATCTGCTATGTTTTATGGTATTTGGTAGATATTTAATCTACTATTAAATAAAAACATTTGGCCCAATGAAGAGTCTTTA
This sequence comes from Balaenoptera borealis, assembly GCF_965194805.1. Taxonomy (NCBI): domain Eukaryota; kingdom Metazoa; phylum Chordata; class Mammalia; order Artiodactyla; family Balaenopteridae; genus Balaenoptera; species Balaenoptera borealis. Next base: position 58,235,174 of record NC_138876.1, on the reverse strand, counting down.
AAACCTTTAACTCCCAATCGCTTTTTGTTTTGTCTCCCCCGACAAAAGTTTCCATGTACTAAGATGTTTCCAAATTTCATTCTTGAGGCATTATTTCTTAGATCATAAAATATAAATTAGTCCTTACTATTTTATCATTCAACATTGTTGTATATATTTTGAGCAGACATTTCAGATGCAAAGACACATTTAAATGGCATTTAAAAATCAAACAGGACATGTATCTTTGTTCTGGTTATATGCTCAGGGCAGGAAAATTAACATTTCTTGTCTGTAGTTATTAGAGTTTTTTTTTCCAGAAGGAGCATGAATTAATGGATTCATATCCTACTTTTTAAAACCACAACTAAATAAGTATTTATTGGGTTTGAGGATTGGGTAATCTGTGTAACATTCCACACGGGCCCCCTGAGGTCTATAAATTACCTATACTTTTGTAGCTAGAACTAAGTTTTCTTTTGAATTTTTGTTTTTTGGTTTTTTTAAAAAATAAATTTATTTATTTTTGGCTGCATTGGGTCTTCGTTGCTGCACGTGGGCTTTCTCTAGTTGCTGCGAACGGGGGCTACTCTTCATTGTGGTGCGTGGGCTTCTAATTGCGGTGGCTTCTCTTGTTGTGGAGCACGGGCTCTAGGCACGCAGGCTTCAGTAGTTGTGGCACGCAGGCTCAGTAGTTGTGGTGCACGGTCTTAGTTGCTCCGCAGCATGTGGGATCTTCCTGGACCAGGGCTCGAACCCGTGTCCCCTACATTGGCAGGTGGATTCTTAACGACTGTGTCACCAGGGAAGTCCCTTGGCTTTTTTTAAGTTTATATAAATACCAGAAACTCACAGTACAAAAATATACTGAAAATGTCCATGTATAAATTATCTTATGTCAATTGTTATTTCTAGTCTCTATTTTTTTCTACCTAAATTATACAGGCATTCAAAACTGGTCTATTGTAAATGTTCATGGACTAAATTGAGAATAAAATCTAGATAACATATCCCTGATATGCATATTGTAATATATTACATTAGACAAATATCTGTCATACACCTCCTTATCCTTTAAAATTTAGAATTCCTTAAGATATCACTATCTGTATTGTATTTTGAAAATATTTTCTTTATTTCTCATTTTCATTAAAATTTACCATGATTATTATTTTACTGTTTAACATAAATAAGAAAGAATGTAGAAGAAAAAAAATCTAGTGTTTTTATTAGTATCAATGTATGCTTGTATTATGTCTAGTGGAATTCATTTACCTTGATTTACATCTTTATTTTTTTTTTTTGGTATTACTAAATATCTAAACCATTTACTATACTTTGCACTTAATTTTAAAATTATCTTTTCTCATATTTTGTTGATCAGAGCAGTATAGGGATGGACGATGATGGGGCATTATGAGAGTACCAGAATTCTGGGTTAAGGCTGCCAATACTACATCAAAAAGCCATTGAGGAATCACATTTACATGTGAATGTTTTCTTGAATTTTGGGGAAATATAGAGATACTGCTATGGAGAGAAGGTTAAGTTCCATGAAGTTGTTTAAATCTAGTATTTCACTTAGAAGTATTTTCTTCTACATATTTAGGTTAATGTGTTTACATTGAAGAGTTCTTTCTTTTTCAATACTCACGTTTTGGTTTTAGCACATTTTCCCAGAAAAAGTAGAAGGAGATGGATGCAGCCTGATTTTGATTTCCCTTAGGATTTACAAAACTGTACATAGAAACTTAAAATATGACAGATTAACTCAGCATTGTCTGAGTAAGGAAGCCTGTGAGGGAGCTGGGTGAAAGTAAATAGATGGACGCTTATTTCCTTCTCTCTTCCTTGACCACAAAGTCTAGAAGCAGGGTCTTCTGCTTTTTCTCCTGGTGTCTAGGACAACTTGCCGACTCAGCACGCTAGATCTGAGCAGTCCAGCAGACAAGCCAGAGAAAAGCAATAAGTGAAAGAAATATCACATTGTGAGTCGTTTCTTTAGCTTTTGTTTATTACCCCATTTGCTCTAAGAGCACACATGACACTGTTTTTACAAAACTGCAAAGTAGCATAATTGGTTGTAATGGGCATTGGAAACTTGCCTCACTCCTCATAGATTCCTGTCTCCCCAACTGGAGCCAAGGTTAAAACAATCCAGTGTTGATCATCTTATCATCAAAGCTGTCTAGACAAGGTAAAAATGTTCTGATAAGCAGTTTTGCAGGCAGGAAAAATATAGGTTTGAGGAAATTGCTGGCTCAACCCTTTTGTGATATGATTACAAAATGAGAACTCTGATTTTATTTCTTATATATTTTACAGCAAGTAAAATGAGGGAGTGAAAGCCATTTTATGAAGCCTGTTCCATGGGGCAGGAGCCTTGCCCCAAGTCTTCTGTGTCCAGGATGAAAGTAGGAATCAAGTCCACATGCACTCAATTGTAGCTTAAGTATCCAGACCCACTTCCAGGTCAATTTCATCTGTTTGCTGTTGTTTTTTATCTTAGCATTCTTTGCTGGTTCCCTTCTGCTTTGAGCTCTCTTTATATAAAAATCCTTACAAAAAAAATTTTTTTTGAGTAATTTGGCAAATTCTTTTCCTCAATTTTCAGCTGCTCCACAGCAAAACTTTCTTCATTTGCTTTTTTATTCCTGTTCCTTTTCTTTCATGTACTAGTAGCTTTTTACATAGATTCTACACTGGATCCTTTTTGATTATTACTCATCTTGAAAAGACATGAAATCTTTCCAGATCAAAAATTTGTACGAGGTGTGTTTGTGCGTGTGGGTACATGCACATTCACATGTGTGCGTGTTTGATTGAGGCTAAAGGCACTGTTCCTGAGTCATGTGTGTGAGTTAAACAATCCTTTCCTGCACTACAGCTGGAAAGATGGGCAGTGGGGGCCTCCCTAACCCCCTCTCCTCCACCTACAGCATGGTTGGTTATAAAAACAGAGGGCCTATGCAATGTCTCATTCAGGCCATTTTCTGATCCAGATCCTAGTCACCTGGCATCCATCGGCTAATTTTGGTTGATATTATTGTTATTACAAAGTTATTATTTTAGTATTATTAGAATAATGATTTTTTAATGGTCTTGTTATAAGATGTCACTGGAATTCCATAACGTTAGAAAGCTGAGGTAGTAATTTTGTGCAGGGCCTCTATGGCAAAAATCAGGTCCCCAAATACTCAGAAATAATGTTTTCCTGAATCAAAGTACAGTAAGTCCCCAACATATGAACGAGTTCCATTCTGAGAGCACGTTAGCAAGTCCAATTTGTTGTTAAGTCCAACAAAGTTAGCCTAGGTACCCAACTAACAGAATTGGCTATATAGTACTGTACTGTAATAGGTTTATAATACTTTTCACACAAATAATACATAAAAAACAAACACAATAAATAAAGAAAACATTTTTAATCTTACAATACAGCACCTTGAAAAGTACAGTAGTACAGTACAACAGCTGGCATACAGGGGCTGGCATCGAGTGAACAAGCAAGAAGAGTTACTGACTGGAGGAGGGAGAGGAGGTGGGAGATGGAAGAGCTGAAGGAACGTCAGCAATAGGAGACGGAGGGCAAGCTGCAATTTCACTCATGCCTGATGTTGATGGAACGCACATTCGTATCTTTGAAAGTTCGAAACTTGAAGATTCGTATGTAGGAGACTTACTGTCTCCTAAAGGTTATTTCATTATCTTTGAGCATCTAGTGTTGCTGATGAAATATCTAACAATAAGAGAAAAGCTAAAGCATATCAAGTGTTTAATTGGTGCCAGAAACTATTCTTAGCATTGTATGTCTATGTTTATACTTTTATCTATATCTGTATCCATACCTATATATCAAATCTATATGTGAATATTTATTGAATTCTTACAATAGCCCTATGAGATAACATCATTTTACCCATTCTGCAGATAAGAAACTTGGGCACTGACGAGTTAAGTAACATTCTCAAGATCACAAAGCTTGCAAGTAGCTGTGTCAGGATTCAAATTAGAACATCTAAATTAAAAAAACAAAAACAAAAACAAAAAAGTCTTAATTACTGTGGTCTATGGCCTCTGATGACAGTTCATTTGTAATTTTTCTCTTAAGTAGCTTTTACTCCTCCCTATCCCTGGAAGATTTTAAAATCTTCTCTTTATAACTGGCATTCTGACGTTTTGCAATGTTTTATCCGGTTGTGGGTCGTTTTTTGTTGAACACTGGGAAGGCCATTTCAATCTAAATACTAATGACCTATTCAGATCTGTGGAATTCTTTCTTCTACTGTATCATCATCATTCTTTACCATCTTTACCATCATCATCATTTCCCCTGTATTTGTTTTCTATTGTTAAGTAATTTGTTACAAACTGATATCTATTATTATTTCATAGTTCTTTATGTCAGACGTTCAGGTGGGTTCAGCTGGCTTCTTTCATTAGGGTCTTATAAAGTTGAAATCAAGATGTTAGTAGGGCTATGGGTTCCTTTCTGGAGGCTCAAGGAGAGAATCCATTTTCTTGCTCATTCTCTTTGTTGGCCCCATTCAGTTCCTTGTGACTACAGAACTGAGGTCCCTGTTACTTTGCTGACTGTCATCCAGGGACCACTCTCAGCTTCTACAAGCTGTCTGCATTCCTTGGCTCATGGCTCCACTCCATCTTAAAAGCCAGCAATGACATGTCAAATTTCCTTCATGCTTCCAATCTCTGACTGCCTTCTCTGTTATTAGCCAGAGAAAATTCTATGCTTTTAAAAGGCTCACATGGTTAAATTGAGTCCACCTAGATAATACCTCTCTTGATTAACTTAAAGGTAACTGATTGACAACCTTACTTATATCCGCAAAATCCCTTTTGCCATGTAATGTAATATAGTCACAGGCTCAATATCTCATCATATCTCATATTAATCATTTTAGGGTCAAATTTGGAATTATTTCTACCACACCCACTGTCCTTTCATTTTCTCTGATTCTTTCATTTTCTCTGGTTCACTTTTTCTGGTTTCTCTGACACATGTTGGATTTCCTAGACTAGCCCTCTGTGTTTATATTTTTTTTTCCATATTTTCCACATTTCTGCCATTTCCTTCTATGTTTTAGGTGATTCCTCCTACTCTATTTTCTATTTCACTCTCTTTTGGAGAAATTTAATTTTTTTTTTCTAAGAGCTTTTCTTGTTTATCTTTTAAGAAATGGCATTTTGTTATTGTTTTATGATGAAATACAATTTTGAACTCACTAGTTACATAATTAAAGACTTTTAAAAGTTGTTTTCTGTATCCTGAATTATCTCTATCTTCTCTGGTGAACACTTTTACTATGTTTATTTACATTTTTAATTTTATGTATCTAATATTCTAAATGATGATTCTTAGTTATCTGTTCATATTTAAGACTGTACTATTGAGAGGGTACGGTGGGTTTCCTTTGACTCTTTTGAAGTAGGTCTATTTTCCTAAGTGACTGAGGACCTTAATTTGGAGCGAGGCATGGGACTAGATGGCTCATGTTTACTGATAGACTTTGTGAGCTGTTTGGTAAACTGTGGGCCATACAAATATAAGAATAAGAATTTTTGGAGGTTGCTTGCTTTAGAGTCATACTTTGGATCTTTGGCTTTCTCCAAACAGATTATTTCTTTCTTTCTTTTTTTTTTTTTCCTTTGGAGTATGCTGTCAAATGTTTTGCCTGGGGGAAAGTTGGGCTGTCTGTAGAGAGATTCTAGAAGAGAAATTAGGTTGCTGACTGGCAAATTTATTTTATGTAAATATTTTTAATGAATCTTCCTGTTTTTAGTATTATTTCTCACTTTGGTTCTTTGTTGTACCAGTTGACTTTGAGACCAAATCCTTCCTAGGTTTCTTTCAAGTGAATATTTTCACACCTATTCAGCAGTATTTTTATGGCATATTCTGTCTTATAGTTTTTTCCCCCTCTCTTTTATCTGTCAATCTGTTCTCATATCCCTTAAACTTTGAAAAGTTTGTTGAAATATCTTTTATTCTTTGATGTGCCTCTCATTATTTTCTCTGGTATGAAGTTTATTTATTTTGTACTTCAAAATCTTTCCAGAGTAGCTGGAGGGGTGTATAAAATGCTAACATACGTTTCTAGCCTACCATCTTAAATTGGAAGTGAAAAGTATGACTCTTTTTTAACAGAGAGATGGATTGGTTAAGGATATTTTGATTTTGCTGATTTCAGCATAGTGATTAAGATCACAGACTTAGATTTCCGTCTAAAACCGGCTGTACCACTTACTAGCTATACTCCCTTTAACTGAATATTTAACCAGTTACCTCAAGAATACAACAGTTGAAACTATTAATTGAGATAACATAACACTGATAACATAACACTCATTTAGCATAGAGTATATCACATGTTAGTACTTAATGAACAGTAATTACTATTTTTCTTAGGTGATAGCAATAACAAAACACAGTGACCAAAAAATATGGATTATTTGGTTTATATTTTTGGTATGATCATCATTGTCATTAAATATTGACTGAAACCTTTGATGTCATGGGCAATGAAAATACAAAGATATACTGGTAAAAAATTGTTTTTTTATAAATATAATTAAAAATAGTTGTCTCATGTAACATGTATGTAGTATTTTTATGTTATAATGGGGATAATATTTTCCTTTGAGGAAGTATTTCCAATTTTTGTTTACAAATTATTTTAATCAGATATTCTGAGGTTCTATGTTTCTTTTCTATGGAGAAATAGATATATTCCTTATTTATATTGCTATTAAAGGAAAGACTGCTGAATATAATATATACCTGAAACATAAAAGTAGTTTTCAGTTTACCTAATTATCTTTTAATATATAAATTTTATAATATATTCTAATATGTATTATATACTTAAAATACATAGTATATAATATAATTGTAATATATATAATTATAATTACTATATATATAGTATGTATACTATATACTATATATATATATTACTATATACTATATATTACTATATACTATATATATATATATATATATATATATATATATATATATATACCTCCTAGGCAAAGGGCCTTGTTAGTCACTATATCTCTGTTTCTTTATTCAGCCAAAAATTAATTCTAGTTATTGGGATGGTGGATGATTATTAGCCTTGAGAGTAGAAAAACCTTGCTTGGCTTTGAAATTTTGTCATTTATCATTATGTGGTTGGTCAACTCTGAGACTTCATACATTAAATAAAAAGACCAGAAATACAAACTAAACACGTTCTGGTTAAGAAAAAAGGATGTGTGAACAGTTGCCAATTTATCATTTGTTTTTATTTTTTCTATTCAAAATCAGCTAGGTTATTATCTCAATTTACGGGAGCTCTGACTTTATTATGACATATTACCATATCTATGGTAGCATTGAAAACATTTTGTATTTAATGTTACTTTTAGAACTTTTAGTTTTCATCTGGAAAGCATGAATATTTTAACACAATTTATCAATTGCCACAAATAAAAGGCATGAATTTACAAACTGAAAATCTCACATTAAAAAAAAAAATCTTACTTGGTCTCTAACATTTGTCACATTTGACAACACTTTCTTTAGAAATTCTTTTTTGAACTCCCAGTTTTGGTTCTTTTACTACTTTTTTATTGTCTATATTGCTAAATCTTCTTATGTTCTCGGATTTTCTTCTTTTTTTCTCATTTATTATTTTAATATATGGTTTTAATGAAATTCAGCATTTACATACTTTTTTTTTTTTTTTTTTGGCCTCACTGCACTGCATGTGCGATCTTAGTTCCCTGACCAGGATCAAACCCGTGCCTCCTTCAGTGGAAGCATGGAGTCCTAACCACTGGACCGCCAGGGAATTCCCTGAATTTCTTCTTAATCTATACTCTTTTTTGGGGGAAACCAATCACAATAATCCTTACCACAAACACTACAAAGCAGAAATAATGACTATACCTGTATATTCGACTTAGATCTATTTTCTAAGTGGCATATCTCTCTATCTCTATCTCTATCTCTATGTATCTCAACTCTATCTATCTGTCCACTCATCTGTCTATCATCTATCTATGTATCATCTACCTATATATCATCTACCTATACGTCTTCTATCTATCTATCTATCTATCTATCTATCTATCTATCTATCTATCTATCTATCTATCTTCTATCTATCTATATATCTCTATTCTTAGCTATTTTACCAGATATGCTTGCTTGAAAATCCTGAGGAGTATCTAAAATTAGCTACGTTACAAACTAAGCTTATTTATAACTTTTTCTATGCAAAACACTCTCTGTTTATGTCCTACAACATGCACACCACATCCAACAACAATCCCTAAATCTGCTACTTCTGTTGGTTAATAGCAATATCAACAAACAAGTTTCCCAGTTAGTAAATTGAGGGTCTTCTCAATTTCCAATCTTTTTTCCCTTTTAACTTTTATTGTAAAATTTTTTTCAAAACTATCATAATTTGTTTTCTTCAAATTTAATTTATCCCCAAACATATTGATTTTGTATTGAAATTATTTATCGAATGTCTTCTTATTCCATTTCATTCTGAACCCCTCTTTCCAAGTCTTTATTACCTCTTTCATCCTTTATTGTGTTTCTTTTTATCTATTTGTTTTTTCTGAAAATCATTACAGAGAGTCAGTTATGAGTCTCTCCCTGTGTCAGGGACTTACTTCAGAGAGTGGTCAGGGAAGCCCTCTCCCATGGTGACATTTAAGCCAAAGATAACAGGAGATGAGGACTTGCTGAACTATTCTCACAGCTTCTCTCCCCCTCTCCCCTCAAATGCTACTTCCCAACATCTATCCTCCTCAGTGACTTCAGATCAACACAGACCCTAAGACACAAATGTTGATAAAGTGTTAAAATTTTTAAAAGACTCCAATTACCTATGGTGTGAAATCCAAATTCCTTCAAGGCACAGCCCTTTGCTTTCTTTGCCAGCATGGATTCTTTTCTACTCTTTCGTATACTACTGAAAAACAAAGCATTTGCATTTCCCAACTAAATCTGAACAAAACAGCACAAAATAAAAATAAAAAATGTGTGTTGTTTATTGCTATCTTTGCATGTGCCTGAAATACCCACCCTCTCTTCTTGTCTTCCTAACTCGCCCTTCAAGACTTACCTCAAGTATAAGCTCTTCAATGAAGTTTTCCTGAGAGAATTAGATTCTTTCTCAAGCTTCTGCATTCCCTCTGCCTGTAGAAAACACCTCTATTATAGCACCTGTCAGATAAAAATTCAATCATCTTTTACATGTTTGTTTATTCAACTAGACTGAGTTTATTCAAGTCAGGGGCTGAGATATTCATATCTGCTATTTCTGGTACCTAGCTCAGTTCCTGGCATATTAGGTATTTAGTACAAGTTTGATGAATTGATGGATGGATAGGGAGATGAATGATAAAAATTTGCTTCTTTCTAAAAATAATTGCTTTGAATATACCATTAGTCTTGTCCTCATTTCAGTGCCAAATTTAAAGAGATTTTAATGACATAACTTTTCTGACACTGGAAGTAAATTTCTGTATTTTACAACTCCAACACAAAGAGCTTAAAAAAAACAACACTTCTCAAATTGTGCATTAGATTCTTTTATATTTTTAAGATCTGAGGCATGGAGGGAGAGTCTAATGGAAATTCTAAGTGGATTTGAAGGACATTTCAGTAGTTACTTGTAAATAAGAACATTCTGTTTATCTTCTTCTAGTTCACCAAGGAAAAAAATACTCAACAACAACACTGGGGAAAAATAGTTCCTGCATTTTAAGTCACAACAAACAAAACTAATAAAGAGCAAACCACAGAGACCTGTCAGCTGAAAGGAAGATACAGCTTTCATTTTGTAAACAATTTACTAGAGTGTCAACAGTCAGTCTGACAGAGAAAGAAAGGAACAAAATTTTTAAAGTATATCTATTTTGCTGAATAAATCGAGCAAAATATTGTGTAAGTTGTATTGATCTGTAGTAAAGGCTATGCAAATATGAGGATGCCATATCTCCAGCATTAAATAAATACTTTTTTTGTTGAGATACGTTCCCTTTGAAATTTGAAAATTATTCTAGTGTCATTAATATTAATTCTTTTTCTACAATAGAATATTTGAATAGATGTTACAAAACACTCTTTCTAATGATGAAAAGAATGAGGTATGGTGATAGAAATAGTAAGATACATGTAATTATCTTGATATTAACAACATTATTCTGGTGATAAAAGAAGGAAGTCATGAAAATCAAAATAGATTAGAATTATTGACAAGTAGATCAACCCATGTGATTATCCATGCAACTTATTAAGAATGCTTGGAATTTATTACAGAGATGATCAAATTAAAACTTCAATGTAATGAGATTCTTGTCATAGTTTGGGTTCTTCCAAAAGCAAATCCTTAGATCTTGATTTAGGCACAGATAGATTATTTGAGAGGTGATCCCGAATGCTACAGTGAAGCAATAGGGAGAGTGAGAGAGAGATGGGGGGAAAGCCAATTAAAACTGGGATCTTGAGCTGGTTATTAGTTTAAGCAACTGGTCTCAGTCTTGCTGGGGACCCTTTGGGGAACCATGTAGAATGAACCTCAGAATTATCTCTCCAAAGAATGTGGAGCTGGGATACCCACCCACTGACACTCATCTCTCACTGACTGAAAGTTGCTCCTGGAGATATGTGTGTGTATATATATATATATATATATATATATATATATATATATATTTTTTTTTTTTTTTTTTTTTTGGTTAAGTACTGTGCCTTTATAGTAAGATGCCCTGGGAGCTTGAGGAGGGAAGCCCTACAGTATGTGCAAAAACATTCCACCACAGCTATAGCTGAAGGTAGAGGTGGCCCTAGGGCGTGTGGTTTGGGGCATCAACGATGTCCAATGTACATGTGCATTTGCATTTAATTTATAATTTCTGCAGCAACTATTTTAAATATAAAGATGTATTTTTTTTATAATTGTTTTGCTCTAAGAGATAGGAAATAACCTGGAGAAAATAACCTAGTATAAAAAATTTTGCAAAATTTAAAAAAATTTTGGAAAATCATAATGCACTAGTTGTGGTAAGTACATTCTATTGTCTACTTGCGGTTGTTACTAACAGGCTGGAGATAATTCTGCTTTATGTAATTATGAAGACATCATTTCAATGAAGATCTTTTCTAGTCATTCTTTAAGACTTTTTTCTTTGAGTGGATCATGTTAATAAAATGTAAAAAGCTTCTGACAGCTAAGAGAGTATATTTGCCACCCCATCCTTCCCTTATAGGTAGAGCAGTCCTCCTCTTGGGCATTGGAACAGCACTAAGTTTTACTTTCACTAAGTTGTGTCTTAAATCCTCTATAGAGTATATCATTAAACTTGTAACTTAGACTAGATACAACATTTTTCAGCAAATATCTATTTTGTAAGTTTTCAGCAAAACATATTTGAACAGAAGGTTCACAGACACATGTTCCAGACAGCGTTCTAAGGAAATGATCTGTAGTAACATTTTTAACCTTAATTAAAGCACTGTGAAGTAAGAACTATTATTTTTCTCATTAAATAGATAAACTGAGGCACAGTGAGGTTAAATAGCTTCCTAAAGGTCATAGAGATGGTAGGTATTTGAAGGAGGTTTTAGACCCAGGCAGTCTGACCCTAAGAGTCTGTGCTTGTAAGAAAGCAAGTGGTAGGACTTCCCTGGAGGTCCAGTGGTTAATAATCCGCCTTCCAATGCAGGGGTCACGGGTTTGATCCCTGGTTGGGGAATTAGGATCCCACATGCCACGGGGCAACTAAGCCCGAGCCACAACTAGAGATCCCGCATGCTCTGGAGCCCACACATCACAACTAGAGAGAAGCCCACATGCCACATTGAAGGATCCTGCGTGCCGCAACTAAGACCCGACACACCCAAATAAATAAATAAATATTTGGGAAAAACAAAACAAAACAAAAACAAAGCAAGTGGTCATATCAGAATTTATTTATTTTAAAATTTTTATTTAATTTTATTATTTTTAAAATTTATTTTATTGAAGTATAGTTGATTTACAGTTTTGTGTTAATTTCTGCTGTACAGCAAAGTCATTCAGTTATACATACATATATATATATATTATTTTCTCCTATTCTTTTCCATTATGGTTTATCACAGGATGTTGAATATAGTTCACTGTGCTATACAGTAGGACCTTGTTGCTTATCCATTCTATATATAATAGTTTGCATATGCTAACCCCAAACTCCCACTCCATCCCTCCCCCACCCATCAGGATTAACATCAGAGTGTTACTTAAACCTGGATAGGTCTGATTTCAAAACCTGTGTTTTAATGGTTATTCCCCATTATGTTACTTTAAAATGGCCACTTCAATCCTCCTTTGTTTGTCTAACAGGTTGATTTTTTGAAGTGCAAATAGGGTCATGTCTTACCTCATCATTTGTCTACTTTAAATCCTTCAACGGCTCCCCATTACTTGAAGGAAAAAGTTCAAGCTCCATTTTATGTAGTTCCTTCACATTCTACCAATCTTTAAATGCCACATTCTGGTTGTATTGATTTTCTTGCAATTGCTGTTTCATACTTTCTTACTTCCATAATTTACACATGATACACTCTCTGTTTGTAATAACTTGTTCTGACTTCATTTGGTTTCACCCCCATTTTTCTTTATAGCACTAACTAAAATATAACTACCTCATGAATATCACTTTTCATCTGAGCTAAGATATGTTTTAAAGTGAAATGAGACACTATTAAAAAGCTATGTCAAGACAAGTGTAAACCCACACTTCTCAAGGCAAAGGGACTCATGGTCACCCCATTGATAAAGGTCTTCCTATCTCCTCATGTCTTCTAATTTCAGTTAGATACTCCTTTCTCTCCCTGTATCTTATCAATGTTATGTGCTTTGAATAATCTGAAATTAACCCTTTTTGGGAGTCTATTTCACTAGAATGTAAAGTTATCCAGGATAGGAGCTTTGGTTTGCTTGTCTTTGTACCACTTCCCAAGTCCAATTCATTGTAGGCACTTTACAAGTATCTGTTTAATGAATGGACTCAACATGTGTTTCCAATAAGCTAACTATAGCAGGAGAAGACAGGTTTATGGGAACTTGGTCTAGTTTATGGGAGTGGTATTGCTGGGTACTGGTAGGACTTATATAAAAGGGATGGCCAAGTTAGTGGAAGTTAAATTGGGTTAATTTTTTGGCAGGGCTAAGGCTCAGAGTTTGGTCTCAGATGGAGGATTATGTGTTTTGAGATACAATCATACATCTATATCAAAACTGGATTAGTGGGAAGGACTTAGGTTACAGTGAGGAACAAAGGAGAAAAGAAGAGAAGTATGTAGCCCAGAAGTTTTGGCAGGGTCTGAGCTAGTATCAGGTCTCTCACAGTGAATTTAAACAGTGCAAAATAAGAGTATCTTTTTTTTCTCTTCAAAATGATAGTATCTTAAAGAAACAATCATTTCCTTCTCTGTGTTCTGACTGTTTTTTAATATGTTCATAAAATAGAAATATGTACAAAGGAGTATTTCTGTTATATATCTTTATTATTACATCATATAATATGTGTGTGTATGTTTATATCAATTTGATTACATATCTGTTTTCCTATTAAGCCACATGCTTTTTGAAGGACTGAGGATTATGTCTTTCTTTTCTTTCTGATTGTAACTTTTAAAAATTGAGATATAATTGACATACAACATCATATTAGTTTCAAGTATACAACATAATGATTTGATGTTTGTATGTATTATGAAATGATCACCACAATGTGTAGTTAACATCCTTCAACATACACAACTACAAATTTTTTTCTTGTGATGAGAACTTATAAAATATACTCTTAGCAATTTTCAAATATACAATATAGGATTATTAACTATATCACAATGCTGTGCATTATATCCCCATGACTTATTTATTTTGTAACTAGAATGTATTACCTTTGAACCCATTTAACCATTTCATCCACCCTTCACATCCCACCTCTGCCAACCACCAATATGTTCTCTGTATCTATGAGTCTGCGTTTTTTGTTTTTTGTTTTGTTTTTTTTTTTAGATTCCACATATAAGTGATATCACAAGGTGTCTGTCTTTCTCTGTGTGACTTATTTCACTTAACATAAGACCCTTAAGGTACATCCGTGTTGTTGCAAATGACAAGATTTCCTTTTTTATGGCTGAATAATATTCCATTGTATATATACATATATATAATGTAACAGCTTACAAAAACCCAATGAACTTTTTGGCCAACCCAGTGTATATCTATATATGTGCATATATATATACACACATACATAAATGTATCACAGTTTCTTTATCCATTCATTCATCAATGGGGGACTATGTCTTATACACACTTTTTTCTCTCTCTACCAGATCCATTGCTGTGCCTGACATATAGTAGTCATTTAACTAATTTTATTAAATAAACAAAAAGTTTTCCCTATTTAACTCAACCCACTTTCTATGTTTTGATCCATCGCTGCTGATTGTACCTTCACTAAATATGACTCTGTGTTCAGTTAATAACAATAGTTTCTCTTTCAAATAAGTAAAGTCTGTAAGTAAGAAGTTCAGGGATACTGTGGTTGCTCAATGACCATCAGCTGTCCATCTTCTTCTATCTTTTGGCTCTTCTGTTCTCAGCAAGGGGCATCCATTGTGTGGCTCAAGATTTCTATTGTGGTCCAGCCATATGCCACTAAGCAATGAGAAGAGGAAATGAGTGCTTACACTGGATGTCATACAGATACTTCCTCTTACATGTCTTTGGCCAAAACACAATCACATGGCCACACTGGCTGCAAAAGAGGCTGGGTATATAGTTTTTATTCTAAGAAGTTATTTCTCAAACTAAAATATGGGGATTATACTATTATTAAATGTGTTGAGCATTTTTTGTAAACCAGCATTTTATCAAACATCATGGAAAATAGTGAAATGTTAAAGAATGCAATAGAAATTGGATAAGGAAGGCCACTATGGTTACCCCTGGTCAGCACTGTAATAGAAGTATGAGCAATAAAATAAGACATGTAAAAGAAATAGAAGTTATAAAGATATAAAGAGGAAGTATCTATTGTCAGATTTATTAATGTTGTTATTGTATACACAAAGACTCAAAATATCCTAGAGATAGTACTTAGAATTAATAAGAGAGTTGAACAAAGTTGACAAATATAAGAATATGCAAAAATAAAATTTATTTATATTCACCAGAAAATAACAATTATAAATACAGTTTCAAAACTGGCACTAAAACTTTGTTGCCAAGAAATAAATCTAGCAAAATATGTACAAGAACTTCAAGCAAATATTTATAAAAATTATCAAAAATGTTACAGAATAACTAAACAAATCAAGAAATAGAGTAGGTTCATGCCTATTCAATCTCAGATAATCTATTAATTCTAAGCAATTTATTTATTTATTTTGTTATTTTTTTTAACATCTTTATTGGAGTATAATTGACTTACAATGGTGTGTTAGTTTCTGCTTATAACAAAGTGAATCAGCTATACATATACATATATCCTCATATCTCCTCCCTCTTGCGTCTCCCTCCCACCCTCCCTATCCCACCCCTCTAGCTGGTCACAAAGCACTGAGCTGATCTCCCTGTGTTATGCAGCTGCTTCCCACTAGCATCTATTTTACTTTTGGTAGTGTATATATGTCCATGCCACTCTCTCACTTCGTCCCAGCTTACCCTTCCCACGCCCCATGTCCTCAAGTCCATTCTCTATGTCTGTGTCTTTATTCCTGTCTTGCCCCTAAGTTCTTCATAACCAATTTTTTTTTTCTTTTAGATTCCATATATATGTGTTACCATACAGTATTTGTTTTTCTCTTTCTAACTTACTTACTTACTCTGTATGACAGAATCTAGGTCCATCCACCTCACTACAGATAACTCCATTTCGTTTCTTTTTATGGCTCAGTAATATTCTATTGTATACATGTGCCGCATCTTCTTTATCCATTCATCTGTTGATGGACACTTAGGTTGCTTCCATGTCCTAGCTATTGTAAATAGAGCTGCAATGAACATTGGGTTGCATGTATCTTTTTGATTTATGGTTTTCTCAGTGTATATGCCCAGTAGTGGGATTGCTGCATCATATGGTAGTTCTATTTTTAGTCTTCTAAGGAACCTCCATACTGTTGTCCATAGTGGTTGTATCAATTTACATTCCCACCAACAGTGCAAGAGAGTTCCCTTTTCTCCACACCCTCTCCAGCATTTATTGTTTGTAGATTTTTTGATGATGACCATTCTGACTGGTGTGAGATGATACCTTATTGTAGTTTTGATCTGTATTTCTCTAATGATTAGTGATGTTGAGCATCCTTTCATGTGTTTGTTGGCAATCTGTATATCTTCTTTGGAGAAATGTCTGTTTAGGTCTTCTGCCCATTTCTAGATTGGTTTGTTTTTTTGATATTTAGCTGCATGAGCTGCTTGCAAATTTTGGAGATTAATCCTTTGTCAGTTGCTTCATTTGCAAATATTTTCTCCCATTCTGAGGATTATCTTTCCATCTTGTTTATATTTTCCTTTGCTGTGCAAAAGCTTTTAAGTTTCACTAGGTCCAATTTGTTTATTTTTGTTTTTGTTACCATTTCTCTAGGAGGTGGGTCAAAAAGGATCTTGCTGTGATTTATGTCATAGAGTGTTCTGCCTATGTTTTCCTCTAAGAGTTTTATAGTTTCTGGCCTTTCATTTAGGTCTTTAATCCATTTGGAGTTTATTTTTGTGTACAGTGTTAGGGAGTGTTCTAATTTCATTCTTTTACATGTAGCTGTCCAGTTTTCCCAGCACCACTTATTGAAGGGGCTGTCTTTTCTCCATTGTATATTCTTGCCTCTTTTATCAAAAATAGGTTGACCATATGTGTGTGGGTTTATCTCTGGGCTTTCTATTCTGATCCATTGATCTACATTCTGTTTTTGTGCCAGTACCATACTGTTTTGTAGTATAGTCTAAAGTCTGGGAGCCTGATTCCTCCAGCTCCGTGTTTCTTTCTCAAGATTGCTTTAACTATTCAGGGTCTTTTGTGTTTCCATACAAATTGTGAAATTTTTTGTTCTACTTTTGTGAAAATTGCCATTGGTAGTTTGATTGCATTGAATCTGTAGATTGCTTGGGTAGTATTTCAATAAAATTTAAATAAAAGCTTTAGTATAAATGATACTGGAAAGGTAGATGATCCAATTAAGATATTATTTCACGTAATATGAAAATTTAACTTAAGATGAATTAAAAATTAAACATGAAAAGTAACACTTGTAATATTTTTGAAGCAAATGTAGATAAATGCTTTATGATCTTGAAATTGGAAGTATATTTTTAATAAAGAACCAAAAGTCTAATCAAGAAATGGAAGGCTTGATAAATTCCTCTACTCTAAAATTAGGTACATATCTTCATCATAATACATAAAGTGAACATATACATAATAATATTAGATATTTCATATACAAAGTGAAAAGACAAGACTCAATGAGGAGATAACCACATAAAATAAATAAGACTATTTCTATTTCAAGTAAAAAGAATTCTCAAAACTATTAACAAAAAGACCAACAACCTCAGAGAAAAATTGTCCAAAACACAAACAAGTATTTTAAAGAAGAAATAAAAGGCTAATAAACATAAGAAAATGTGCCCACCCTAATTTGTAAACAAATACTAATTAAAATCAATTAAATTATTATTTAAAACTTTTAGTCAAGCAAAATTTTGTCTGCTAATTCCAAATGTTGGTCGTGATGTGGACTAACCAGAACTCCAGTATTGCCATGACATCACTTTGTATAGCTAAGCAATTACCCAATTAAGCAACACCTCCACTCTTATTATATGCCCTGGAGAACCTTATAAATATGTGTGCAATGGCACATGAACAGGAATGTTCATGGCAGCATTTTTCATAATAGCAAAAACTACAAATATCCAAAGTGTCCAAAGCACACTGGATAAATTGTGATATGTTTATAAAACTGTATACTATACAATGGCGAGAATGAATAAGCTAGGGTCTCATCCAATCACAAGGATGAATTTCACAAACACAATGAAAACAACATGATTTAAAAGAAAATGTAGAGGCTTTGGGGCAAGATGGCGGATGAGTAAGATGCAGAGATCACCTTCCTTCCCACAGATACATCAGAAATACATCTACACGTGGAACTGCTCCTATAGAACACCCACTGAACGCTGGCAGAAGACGTCAGACTTCCCAAAAGGCAAGAAACTCCCCACGTACCTGGGTAGGACAAAAGAAAAAAGAAATAACAGAGACAAAAGAATAGGGACGGGACCTGCACCAGTGGGAGGGAGCTGTGAAGAAGGAAAGGTTTCCACACACTAGGAAGCCCCTTCGTGGGCAGAGACTGCGGGTGACGGAGGGGGAAACTTCAGAACCACGGAGGAGAGCACAGCAACAGAGGTACAGAGGGCAAAGCGGAGAGATTCCCGCACAGAGGCTTGGCACCGAGCAGCACACACTAGCCCGCGAGGCTTCTCTGTTAACCCGCCGGGGTGGGCGGGGGCTGGGAGCTGAGGCTCGGGCTTCAGTCAGATCGAAGGGAGAGGACTGGGGTTGGCGGCATGACCACAGCCTGAAGGGGTTAGCGCACCACAGCTAGCCAGGAGGGAGTCCGGGAAAAGGTCTGGAGCTGCCAAACAGGCAAGAGACTTTTTCTTGCCTCTTTGTTTCCTGGTGCGCGAAGAGGGGATTAAGAGCGCTGCTTAAAGGAGCTCCAGAGATGGGCGCGAGCCACGGCTATCAGCGCAGACCCCAGAGATGGGCCTGAAATGCTGAGGCTGCTGCTGCCGCCACCAAGAAGCCTGTGTGCGAGCACAGGTCACTATCCACACTGCCCCTCCCGGGAGCCTGTGCAGCCTGCCACTGTCAGGGTCCCGTGATCCAGGGACAACTTCCCCGGATGAATGCACGGCGTGCCTAAGGCTACTGCAACTTCTCGCTGGCCTCTGCCGCCGCAGGCTCGCCCCGCATCATCACCCCTCCCTCCCCCAGGCCTGAGTGAGCCAGAGCCCCCAAAGCAACTGCTCCTTTAACCCCGTCCTGTGTGAGCCAAGAACAGACGCCCTCAGGCGACCTACACGCAGAGGCGGGTCCAAAACCAAAGCTGAACCCCAGGAGCTGTACGAACAAAGAAGAGAAAGGGAAATCTCTCCCAGCAGCCTGAGAAGCTGCGATTAAAACTCCACAATCAACTTGATGTACCTGCATCTGTGGAATACCTGAATAGACAATGAATCATCCCAAATTGAGCACGTGGACTTTGGGAACAGGATATAGTATTTTTTCCCCTTCTCCTCTTTTTGTGAGTGTATATGTGTATGCTTCTGTGTGAGATTTTGTCTGTATACCTTTGCTTTCATCATTTGTCCTAGGGTTTGGTCCATCAGTTTTTCTTTTATTAGAAAAATTATTTTTTCTTAATAATTTTTTTCTTATTTTTCATTTTAAAAAATTAAAATTTTTTTCTCTTAATAATTTTTTCTTAATAATTTTTTTCTTATTTTGTATTATAATAGCTTTATTTTATTTTATCTTACTTTATTAAATTTTATTTTATTTTACCCTCTTTCTTTCTTTCTTTCTTTCTTTCTATTTTTTCTCCCTTTTATTCTGAGCCGTGTGGATGAAAGGCTCTTGGTGCTCCAGCCAGGCATCAGGGCTGTGCCTCTGAGGTGGGAGAGCCAACTTCAGGACACTGGTCCACAAGAGACCTCCAAGCTCCACGTAATACCAAATGGCAAACATCTCTTAGAGATCTCCATCTCAACACCAAAACCCAGATTCACTCAACGACCAGCAAGCTACAGTGCTGGACACCCTATGCCAAACAACTAGCAAGACAGGAACACAGGCTAATCCATTAACAGAGAGGCTGCCTAAAATCATGATAAGGCCGCAGACACCCCAAAACACACCACCAGACGTGGATGTGCCCACCAGAAAGACAAGATCCAGCCTCATCCACCAGAACACAGGCACTAGTCCCCTCCACCAGGAAGCCTACACAACACACTTTACCAACCTTAGCCACTGGGGACAGACACCAAAAACAACAGAAACTACGAACCTGTAGCCTGTGAAAAGGAGACCCCAAACACAGTAAGATAAGCAAGATGAGAAGATAGAAAAACACACAGCAGTTGAAGGAGCAAGGTAAAAACACGCCAGACCCAACAAATGAAGAGGAGATAGGCAGTCTACCTGAAAAAAAATTCAGAATAATGATAGTAAAGATGATCCAAAATCTTGGAAATAGAATAGACAAAATACAAGAAACATTTAACAAGGACGTAGAAGAACTAAAGAGGAACCAAGGAATGATGGAAAACACAATAAATGAAATTAAAAATACTCTAGAAGGGATCAATAGCAGAATAACTGAGGCAGAAGAACGGATAAGTGACCTGGAAGATAAAATAGTGGAAATAACTACTGCAGAGCAGAATAAACAAAAAAGAATGAAAAGAACTGAGGACAGTCTCAGAGACCTCTGGGACAACATTAAACACACCAACATTCAAATTATAGGGGTCCCAGAAGAAGAGGAGAAAAAGAAAGGGACTGAGAAAATATTTGAAGAGATTATAGTTGAAAACTTCCCTAATATGGGAAAGGAAATAGTTAATCAAGTCCTGGAAGCACAGAGATTCCCATACAGGATAAATCCAAGGAGAAACATACCAAGACACATATTAATCAAACTATCAAAAATTAAATATAAAGAAAACATATTAAAAACAGCAAGGGAAAAACAACAAATAACACACAAGGGAATCCCCATAAGGTTAACAGCTGATCTTTCAGCAGAAACTCTGCAAGCCAGAAGGGAGTGGCAGGATATACTTAAAGTGATGAAGGAGAAAAACCTACAACCAAGATTATTCTACCCAGCAAGGATCTCATTCAGATTTGATGGGGGAATTAAAACCTTTACAGACAAGCAAAAGCTGAGAGAGTTCAACACCACCAAACCAGCTTTACCACAAATCCTAAAGGAAGTTCTCTAGGCAAGAAACACAAGAGAAGGAAAACACCTACAATAACAAACCCAAAACATTTAAGAAAATGGGAATAGGAACATACATATTGATAATTACCTTAAATGTAAATGGATTAAATGCTCCCACCAAAAGACACAGACTGGCTGAATGGATACAAAAACAAGACCCGTATATATGCTGTCTACAAGAGACCCACTTCAGACCTAGGGACACAAACAGACTGAAAGTGAGGGGATGGAAAAATATATTCCCTGCAAATGGAAATCAAAAGAAAGCTGGAGTAGCAATTCTCATATCAGACAAAATAGACTTTAAAATAAAGACTATTACAAGAGACAAAGAAGGACACCATATAATGATCAAGGGATCGATCCAAGAAGAAGGTATAACAATTGTAAATATTTATGCACCCAAAATACGAGAACCTCAATACATAAGGCAAATACTAACAGCCATAAAAGGGGAAATCAACAGTAACACAATCATAGTCGGGGACTTTAACACCCCACTTTCACCAATGGACAGATATCCAAATTGAAAATAAATAAGGAAACACAAGCTTTAAATGATACATTAAACAAGATGGACTTAATTGATATTTATAGGATATTCCACCCAAAAACAACAGAATACACATTTTTCTCAAGTGCTCATGGAACATTCTCCAGGATAGATCATATCTTGGGTCCCAAATCAAGCATAGGTAAACTTAAGAAAATTGAAATCATATCAAGTATCTTTTCTGACCACAACACTATGAGACTAGATATCAATTACAGGAAAAGATCTGTAAAAAATAAAAACACATGGAGGCTACACAATACAGTACTTAATAACGAAGTGATCACTGAAGAAATCAAAGGGGAAATCAAAAAATACCTAGAAACAAATGACAATGGAGACACAATGACCCAAAACCTATGGGATGCAGCAAAAGCAGTTCTAAGAGGGAAGTTTATAGCAATACAAGCCTACCTCAAGAAACAGGAAACATCTCGAATAAAAAACCTAACCTTGCACCTAAAGCAATTAGAGAAAGAAGAACAAAACAACTCCAAAGATAGCAGAAGGAAAGAAATCATAAAGATCAGATCAGAAATAAATGAAAAATAAATGAAGGAAACAATAGAAAAAATCAGTAAAACTAAAAGCTGGTTCTTTTAGAAGATAAACAAAATTGATAAACCATTAGCCAGGCTCATCAAGAAAAAAAGGGAAAAGATTCAAATCAATAGAATTAGAAATGAAAAAGGAGAAGTAACAACTAACACTGCAGAAATATAAAGGATCATGAGAGATTACTACAAGCAACTCTATGCCAATAAAATGGACAACCTGGATGGAATGGACAAATTCTTAGAAATGCACAACCTGCCGAGACTGAACCAGGAAGAAATTGAAAATATGAACAGACAAATCACAAGCACTGATATTGAAACTGTGATTAAAAATCTTCCAAGAAACAAAAGCCCAAGACCAGATGGCTTCACAGGCGAATTCTATCAAACATTTAGAAAAGAGCTAACACCTATCCTTCTCAAACTCTTCCAACATATTGCAGAAGGAGGAACACTCCCCAACTCATTCTACGAGGCCACCATCACCCTGATACCAAAACCAGACAAAGATGTCACAAAGAAAGAAAACTACAGGCCAATATCACTGATGAACAGAGAGGCAAAAATCCTCAACAAAATACTAGTAAACAGAATCCAACAGCACATTTAAAGGATCATACATCATGATCAAGTAGGGTTTATTCCAGGAATGCAAGGATTCTTCAATATATGCAAATCAATCAACCTGATACACCATATTAACAAAATGAAGGAGAAAAACCATATGATCATCTAAATAGATGCAGAGAAAGCTTTTGACAAAATTCAACACCCATTTATGAGAAAAGCCCTGCAGAAAGTAGGCATAGAGGGAACTTTCCTGAACATAACAAAGGCCATATATGACAAACCCACAAACAACATCGTCCTCAATGGTGAAAAACTAAAACCGTTTCCACTAAGATCAGGAACAAGACAAGGTTGCCCACTCTCACCACTATTATTCAACATAGTTTCGGAAGTTTTAGCCACAGCAATCAGAGAAGAAAAAGAAATAAAAGGAATCCATATCGGAAAAGAAGAAGTAAAGTTGTCACTGTTTGCAGATGACATGATACTATACATAGAGAATCCTAAAGATGCTACCAGAAAACTACTAGAACTAATCAACGAATTTGGTAAAGTAGCAGGATACAAAATTAATGCACAGAAATCTCTTGCATTCCTATACATTAATGATGAAAAATCTGAAAGTGAAATTAAGAAAACACTCCCGTTTACCATTGCAACAAAAAGAATAAAATATCTAGGAATAAACCTACCTAAGGAGACAAAAGACCTGTATGCAGAAAATTATAACACACTGATGAGATAAATTAAATATGATATAAATAGATACAGCGATATACCATGTTCTTGGATTGGAAGAATCAACATTGTGAAAATGACTCTGCTACCCAAAGCAATCTACAGATTCAATGCAATCCCTATCAAACTACCACTGTCATTTTTCGCAGAACTAGAACAAAAATTTTCAGAATTTCTATGGAAACACAAAAGACCCTGAATAGCCAAAGCAATCTTGAGAACGAAAAATGGAGCTGGAGGAATCACGCTCCCTGACTTCAGACTATACTACAGAGCTACAGTAATCAAGACAGTTTGGTACTGGCGTGAAAACTGAAACATAGATCAATGGAACAGGATAGAGAGCCCAGAAATAAACCCATGCACATATGGTCACCTTATCCTTGATAAAACAGGCAAGCATATACAGTGGAGAAAAGACAGCCTCTTCAATAAGTGGTCCTGGGAAAACTGGACAGGTACATGTAAAAGTATGAAATTAGAACACTCCCTAACGCCATACAGAAAAATAAACTCAAAATGGATTAAAGACCTAAATGTAAGGCCAGACATATCAAACTCTTAGAGGAAAACATAGGCAGAACACTCTATGACATAAATCACAGAAAGATTCTTTTTGACCCAGGTCCTAGAGAAATGGAAATAAAAACAAAAATAAACAAATGGGGCCTAGTGAAACTTAAAAGCTTCTGCACAGCAAAGGAAACCATTAACAAGACCAAAAGACAACCCTCAGAATGGGAGAAAATATTTACAAATGAAACAACTGACAAAGGATTAATCTCCAAAATTTATAAGCAGCTCATGCAGCTCAATAACAAAAACAAACAACCCAATCCAAAAATGGGCAGAAGACCTAAATAAACATTTCTCCAATGATGATATACAGATTGCCAACAAACACATGAAAGAATGCTCAACATCATTAATCATTAGAGAAATGCAAATCAAAACTACAATGAGATATCATCTCACACCGGTCAGAATGGCTATCATCAAAAAATCTAGAAACAATAAATGCTGGAGATGGTGTGGAGAAAAGTGAACACTCTTGCACTGTTGGTGGGAATGTAAATTGATACAGCCACTATGGAGAACAGTATGGAGGTTCTGTAAAAAACTAAAAATAGAACTAACATACGACCCAGCAATCCCACTACTGGGCATATACCCTGAGAAAACCATAGTTCAAAAAGAGTCATGTACCAAAATGTTCATTGCAGCTCTATTTACAATAGCCAGGACATGGAAGCAACCTAAGTGTCCATCGTCAGATGAATGGATAAAGAAGATGTGGCACATATATACAATGGAATATTACTCAGCCATAAATAGAAATGAAATGGAAGTATTTGTAGTGAGGTGGATGGAGGTAGAGTCTGTCATACAGAGTGAAGTAAGTCAGAAAGAGAAAAACAAATACAGTATGCTAACACATGTATATGGAATCTAAGGAAAAAAAAAAAAAAAGGTCATGAAGAACCTAGTGGCAAGTTGGGAATAAAGACAGAGACCTACTGGGGGGTGGACTTGGGGATATGGGTAGGGGGAAGGGTGGGATGTAATGGAGTGGGAGAGTGGCATGGACGTATGTACACTACCGGGTGTAGAATGGATGGCTGGTGGGAGGTGGCTGCGTAGCGCAGGGAGATCAGCTCGGTGCTTTGTGACCGCCTGGATGGGTGGTATTGGGAGGGTGGGAGCGGGGGAGACGCAGGAGGGAAGAGATGTGGGAGCGTGTGTGTATGTGTAAGTGATTCGCTTTGTTGTAGGGCAGAAGCTAGCATACCATTGTGAGGCAATTGTGCTCCAATAAAGATGTTAAAATAAATAAATAAATAAATAAATAAATAAATAAATAAATAAATAAATAAATAAATAAATAAATAAATAAATAAATAAATAAATAAATAAATAAATAAATAAATAAATAAATAAATAAATAAATAAATAAATAAATAAATAAATAAATAAATAAATAAATAAATAAATAAATAAATAAATAAATAAATAAATAAATAAAGCAAGAAACCTGCCCAGCCAGAAGCCTGGAATTCAGGAATAGGTTTTTTAATTAAAGAATGAAGAAAATAATGAATGAGCATGGAAAAAGAAAAAGACAAAGACAAATATCATATGATAACAGTTATATGTGGAATCTAAAATACAACACAAATGAACATATCTACGAAACAGAAACAGAATCACAAACATAGAGAAGAGACGTGTGGTTGCCAGTGGGGAAAGCAGTGAGTGAGGGATGGATTGGGCATTTGGGATTAGCAGATGCAAACTAGTATATATAGGATGGATAAACAACAAGGTCCTATTGTATAACACAGGGAACTATAGTCAATATCCTGTGATAAACCATAATGGAAAAGAATATGAAAAAGAATTTATATCTATATATCTGTGTGTGTGTGTGCGTAACTAAAGCACTTTGCTGTACAGTAGAAATTAACACAACATTATAAATCAACTATACTTCAATAAACTAAATTAAAAAAAAAGAAAATGTAGAGTATGATTCAATTTCAGTAAAACTGAAAACGATACTAAGCAAAAATAAATATCATTTAGCAAAATATAATTATAAAGATATGATAAAAATACAAAATTCAAGATAACATTTACTACTGGGTGAATGTAGGCTATGCCACCCAGAAGTGGTACACAGGGAATTTCAAGGTGTAGGTATTTGTAAATGTTTTAAGGCTAAGAAGGGAATACATAAATATGAATTGCATTATTATTTGTAATATGAATAAAATATTTAATATAAAAGAACAAGAAAAATCAATCCAGTAAATCTACAAATATTGATATACAAGGTTTCACTTTCAAAAGCAAATAAACAGTTGAGACAGTGTAGTAAGTAAAAATGACATATTTTGTATATTTACGCCTATGTACATTGTTACAGGGAATGTTGTAGAAGAAACTGTTGAAAGTTTTTGGTTATTGTTGGGGAATAGAACTGAAAATCTTGTTTGGAAGGATAATCAATAAGTATACATATATTTTTTGGTTTCTATATTATTTTATGGCCAGGTGCATACATTATTTTTATATTCATTTAAAATAATAATGGTATTTACCCGAGTGATGAGATTATGAGCCATTTTATGGTGTCTTCAGATAGAGCTGTATTTTTAAAAATCTCCCTAAGTTGTTATTAAAAAATAGTTTCCTCTGGGTGATTCAGCTGGAGTGAGTAAAAAGACTTAACTTTACCTTTTATACCCTTTGCGTTTTGTTTGTTTGTTTTAGTTTATTACTTTTTGCAGGTATTTCTGTTAATAAAAAACAAATAATAGACTCTGGTGCTGAAAGAGAGAAACCTGCCCTGTTGTTAATAAAATCTTACACTGGAGAGAAGTAAACTACCTGAACTTTCAAATCAGAAGATGTTTTTCCCCAAAAGTCATGGATACAAAGCAGAAAAAAAAAAAAAGTTACAGAATGGATTTGGCTAGTCACAGGGAAATAACTGATGAAATGATTATTGGTGACCCAACTGAAATTATTTTCTGGATAAGTTTTGGTATACTGTTTATTGGAAGAATTAAGCATTAAGGAAAATTGGTTTTCAATAAAATGCTTTTTGAAAACTAAAGCTCAATAATTTTTCTCCCAGGGGAAAATTTCCTTCCTTCGTATGCCTTGTTTATATACCCTATACTTCATTTCAGTAAAATGCTCCAATTTCCCCAGTTTACAGTATTTTTTTGCTTAGTTTGGACAGAATGGCTCCCTTTCTCTCTTTCTTTTAGTCAAAAGATCTTAACCAATTCTCAAAGCAGTAGCTTATTCTTCTAAAAAATAGCTTTGAGATATGATTCATATGCCCTCTAGTTCACCAATTTAAAGTGTAAAATCCAATATTTTTTAGTCACAGGATTCTGACTAAACCACAATCTAATTTTAAAGCATTTTTATCTCCTCTAAAAGAAACGCCATTAAAAGTTAGTATTTTACTTCAAGCCTTGAGCAACCACTAATCTCTGTCTCTATAGATTTGCATATTCTGAACATTTCATATATGTGGAACCATACAATGTTTGGTCTCTTGTGATTGGCTTCTTTCACTTAGCCTGATATTTTCAAGGTTCTTCCATGTCGAGCATGTATCAGTTTTTCATTCCTTTTTATTGTTGAATAATATTCCATTATATGGATGTAACACCTTTTAGTTATCTGTTTACCAGGTGGTGGATATTTGGGTTGTTTTCAAATTTTGGTCATTATGAATAATGCTGTTGTGAACATTCATGTCCAGGTTTTTGTGTGAACACGTTTTTATTTCTCTTGGGTGTTTATCTTGGAGTGGAATAGCTGGGTCTATATTTAACTTTTTGAGGAACCATGAAACTGTTTTCCACAATAGATGCAACATTTTTCGTTCCCATCCAACAATGTATTAGGGTTTCAATTTCTCGGCTTCCTCACCAACACTTGTTATTTTCATTCTATTTTTATGACAACCATCCTAGTGAGTATGAAGTAATATCTCATTGTGGCATTGATTTACATTTCTCTGATAATTTATGACATTTAGCATCTTTTCATATGCATATTGGCCATTTGAATATCTTCTTCAGAGAAATGCCAATTCAGATTATTTACTTGTTTTCAATTACATTATTTATTTTTTTATTATTGACTTGTATAAGCTCTTGATATATTCTGAATAAAAGTCTCTTATCAGGTGTATAATTTGCAAATATTTTTCTCCCATTCTGTGGGTTGTCCTTTTATTTCTTGATGGCATCATTTGCAACACAAAAGTTTAGATTTTTAATTTTGATATGGTCCTATTTATCTTTTCTTTTGTCAGTTGTGCTTTAGGTGTTATATTTAAGAAAACTTGCCTAACTCAAGGTCTTGAAGATTTACTCTAATATTTTCTCCTGAGAGTTTTTAGATTTTGTTTCTTTCTTTTTTTTTTTTTTTTTTGCATTTAGATCTATGATCCATTTTGAGTAACTGTGCATATGGTGTGAGATAATGGTCCAACTTCATTCTTTTGCATGTGACTATCATGTTACCCCAGTACTATTTGTTGAAAAGACTATTCTTTTCCCATTAAATTGTCTTGGTAACTTTTTCCAAAATAATTGATGATAAATTCAAGGGTTTATTTCTGGAATCAATTCTATTTCACTGATCTATACATCTATTTTTATGCCCATATCACACTGTATTGATTAAAGTAGCTTTGCAGTAAGCTCAGAAATTGGAAAGTCTAAGTATTCCTACTTTATTCTTATTTTTCTATATTGTTTCATTTGTATCTTTCATTTCCATATAAATTTGCAAAAAATCAGCTTGGATTTTAATAAAAATCACTTTGAGTCTGTAAATTAATTTGGGAAGTATTGCCATCTTAACAATAACAAGTTTTCTGATCTATAAACATGGAGTATCTTTCCATTTATTTAAATAATTGTTCATTTTTCAAACTTTTTTTGTAGTTTTTAGTGTACGGGTTTTGTTCTTATTTTGTTAAATTCATACCAAAGTATTTTATTCTTTTGGATGCTGTTGTAAAGAACTCATTTATTTA
Organism: Balaenoptera borealis; assembly: GCF_965194805.1. Lineage (NCBI taxonomy): Eukaryota > Metazoa > Chordata > Mammalia > Artiodactyla > Balaenopteridae > Balaenoptera > Balaenoptera borealis. Next base: position 58,206,105 of record NC_138876.1, on the reverse strand, counting down.
ATTTTATTTTAGAAATGTTCTTTGCTAATGTGTGTGTGTGTGTATGTTCAAAGATGCAAATGTGTGTTCACATGTCCAATCATGTAAGTTAGTTCATATGTCTGCCGTACATTGTCACATGTGTGCCTCCTCTACAAGTGGTTGTGCTTTTATGTACTTTACTGTACAGTACTGTATAGAGTACAGTGGTACAGTATCTTTATTTAAATCCCAGGATGTCCGGAAGCAAGCTTAAAAGCAGCAGTGATGTAGCTGGTACAGTACTATATAGCCAATTGTGTTAGCTGGGTACGTACGCTAATTTTGTTGGACTTATGAACAAATTGGGCTTACGAATCCACTCTCGGAATGGAATTCATTTTTATATAGGGGTCTTACTATGTTTATATATATTTATGTATATTTATTCATATATACATATAACTTGAAAATAAAAGTAGCTTTACGTTTATCTGTCCAGTATGGATGCCATTTTCTTAATCTGCCTTGCTAGAAATTACAATGCCATGTTAAATAGAAGTGGTGAGTTCAGACGTCTTTGTCTTGTTCCTGATCTTACGGAAAAAGTATTCAATCTTTCACCATTAAGTATGATGTTAGCTGTGAGTTTCATATAGATGTCCTTTATCAAGTTGAAGGAATTATCTTTTATTCGTAGTTTGTTGAGTGTTCTTATTATTAAAAAATGTTGGATTTTGTCAAAAGCTTTCTCTGCCTTGACATGATCATGTATCTTTTTCCCCCTTTATCCTGTTAATATTCATGATTTTATATTGAACTACCATTGCATTCCTGAGAAGTCCCACTTGGTCATAGTGTAAAATAGAATTTTTACATGTTGCTAAGTTGAGTTTACTAGTATTTTATTGAGGACTTTTCCATCTGTATTCATAAGAGGTTATGGTTTGTAGTTATATTTTCCTGTGATTTTTTTGTCTGACTTTGGTATCAGGATAATATTGGCTTCATAGAATGAATTGAGAAGTACTCTCTTTACTTGATTTTTTTGAAGAGTTTGAAAAGGATTGGTAGGAATTTTGTTTGGATTTTTGATAGAATTCACTAGTGAAGCTATCAGCGTCTAGCTTCTCTGAGTCTGAGTTCTGAGCTTTCTCTTTCTGGATAGTTTTAAAATTATTAACTAAATTGCACCACTTATAATAGTTATCTATTGCTGTCATAACTTATTACTATGAAGTTAGTGGCTTAAAACATAATACATTTCTATCTCACAGTTCTGTAGCTTAAAAAGTTTGAGATAGGTCTGACTTGACTAAAATCAAGGCATGGGTAGGGCTGTGTTGTTTTTTTTTCTGTACGCTCTAGGTGAGAATAAGTTGCATTGCCTTTTCCAGCTTAGAGAATGCCCACATTTGCTCATGCTTCCATTTCTACATCTTTGAAACCAGCCTTGGCCTATCAATTTCTTTTTACATTGCATCCCTCTGACCTTCCTACCATACTCACGTTTCCTCTAATTGACCTCAACTGAGAAAAGTCCTCTGCTTTTAAAGACTCATGTCCTTGGATTATTCAAGATAATCTCCTATCTCAAAAGCCTTCATCTTAATAGCAGTTGCAAAATTCCCTTTTCCATGTAAGATCACATATTAACAGATTCCAGAGATCATGATGTAGACATTCTGCCAACCACACTTTTAAATTTTATATGTATTTGATGTATGCAATTTCTTCTTAAATTAGTCCAAAGGACAAAGATGAAGAATTATGCTGTCATACTGTCTTTTAAAATTACCTTCATAATTTCCTTTGTTGACACTCTTTTTTTTTATGGGTCTTGATTCAAATTACTGTCTGGAAAACCCTCCTGGGGCTTGATTAATTTGTTAGAGCACTCACAGAACTCAGAGAAGCATTTCAGTTACTAGATTACTGGTTTATAACAAACAGATGGAAGAGATGCATAGGACAAGGTAAGGGGAATGGACACGGAGTTTCAATGCTCTCTGAGTGTGCCATTCTCCCTGAATTGCCATGTGTTCACCAAACTGGAAGCTCTTGGAACCCTCTCTTTTTGTGTTTTTATGGAGGCTTTATTATACATAAGCATGATTGATTAAATAATTGACCATTGGTGATTGAACTCAATCTCCAACCCCTCTCCCCTCTCCATAGGTCATAGAGTAGGTGGAAGTTCCAACCTCCTAATCATATGGTTGGCTCCACTGGCAACCACCCTCTACCCTTAGGTCTTTCCAAAAGTCACCTCATTAACATAGCAAAATACACCTCTGTCACTCTCATCACTTAGGAAATTCCATGGGTTTGAGGAGCTCTGTGCCAGAAATGGTGATGAAGACCAAATATATATTTCTTATCATAAATCACAATATCACAAGATGTAAGGTTATGTGATACATCAAAATGGTTTCAACAATGTATCATTCTCATGACAACAATCAAAATTAATATTTGTCTGCTGCAATCCATTTGTTTACTACCTTGACACACAACTTGAGAGTGCAAAGAAAGTCAAATTGTTAGAAGCTATGTACAAAACAAAACTCACAATATACCAAACATTCCAGGCATGTTATGAAATAGCTCTGTCCATTATTGATCTGATACTATTTTATTAAGAAAGTTTATAATAATATGTTAGAAAAGACACTCACTGGCAGAGGAGACCCAAGTCAGACCTTAACACTCCCTGGGTTAGTCATTTAAGTTTCAATCACATCCTCTGGAGGTATTATGGTACCTGTCCAGTCAAATTTGCAGGGTGGTTCTGAGGCTTAAATGAAATTCATGTGAAAAGATATTGAAAAGTCAAAAGTATTATACAAGTCATAGGTGATAGTCACTAATAGAATATAGTCAGTGGAGTTATAAAATTTTCTGAGAAAAGCTGCAAACTAAATATAAACTGTATTAGAAGCTCAGGAAAGTATTCCCTTGTTCCTGAATGGATAAACTCTTGGCTTCTGGGTGATAATAGAGTAAAGCTAACGTCTATTGAAGAACACTTCCAATAAAACAATTGCAGTCCTGAAAAGAGGAGTCAGAGGCAAAGCACTTAGGGCCAGAGGTATTATTATGTTGCTCTGGGAATACAAGCAGTCCACAGTGGAGCAGGATTTTGGCAGAGGATAAGGAGGAGATTGTTTTGTGTGCAGATTCCTGCTGGATCTGTGACATTTCTGTTCATTACTCATCCACTTTGTAGGTTGGATGACTGCTGTGGCCAGAGAGTCTCTGGAAGAGAAAAAGGAAATAGATGGGCCAAAGATCTTTGATGTATTAGAGTACAATAAATGGCAGCAGAAAATAAACCTTTGTCTGAGGGATGGGGGAGATATGGGGTCAGCACATGCCCTGACAAGCTCTTCTGCTGCTTGAAAATTTTCACACTGGCATTTTCAGAAAGGCTGAGAGTTCTTTTCCTGGAGGAATAAAATATTTTCACACTAGTTCACCCAGAGAACAGTTGTTAGATAATTAAGAGGGGTGATACAAGTCAATAATACATAATTACAGTATCTCAAATACATTAATTAACAGTATCTCAAAACTTCATGTATATTTTCATTTAATCATCACAAACATTCAGATAGGTATCTAATCACCATTTTAAAGCTGAGAGAGTTTACTTACCGAGACTATGGTCACACAGCTAATAATTGGTGGACTATAATTCCGAACTAGATGATTCTGTTCTAGATGTCACGTTCTTTGCCTACCTCCTTGATTCCCAAACACCAATCCTTGGACCACTGTTTCTTAATGTTAAATTTTCACTGGTTTACTGAATATCTTTCAGGGGAATTCATGACTATATGTTTAATAAATCTTGGTGACAAAATTAAAAGTTGGATATTCTATGTCTGCTCTTCCACACTATATTGTAAATTCATGAAATTCAAACATCTCTACTCAATAATGACTATATAAGTAAATGAAAAAACAAATTTTAAATGCTTATAAAATTGCATCTCTGAAAAATATTAGATCTAGGGGACAAATTATTCCTTCATATCCAAATGTTTAAGTCATTTATTCACTTAAATGTACTAAAACAATAAATACACTAACAGCATGTGAAGAAAGCTTAGCAATAAACATCATTTACAAATTATTGCTATTTAAAGCATTTGCTATTGAGGACAACTCTCACTAATTGTGAAGACTAGAACCCACGTGCCACATGCAGACATCTTTTGAGGTAGCAAAATTTCCTGTCCTTTTTGTTTGAGCACACACGACATTTCCTAAGGTTCTTTCCATGAATTCTTCTTTGTGTGCTTTCACTGGGGCCTTCATCCAATTTGTGGCTGAAAATATTAAAGTGGTTGCTTAGAAACGCTAAAGTTGGAAATTTATGAGTTTTCAAAAGGTTGCATTGAAGTGTAGGGGTAGCATATGGTGATCTGATATATTTTGTTCCCTAGCCAAGGAGAGGGGTAGCCTTCTGTGATCTTTCTAATTATTTCATGGCACTTTAAGATGCCAAGCTGAATTTAGAAAACAGCAAGGCATCAGGGCTAAGGAAAAATAGAATGTACTTTTTGTTTCCAATATTTATGACCAAAGCATTTGGTGTTCATTTTAAAAAAATTAATTGGATTGGTTTTGGAAATCTAAAGGCAGAGGATAAATTTTATCTAAAGGATAGAGTTAAAGACTCATTATTCTGGCTGAAATAGAAAGGAAGCAAGAAGGCTTGTTGATGTGGAAAGAAAACAGACAGCAATAAAATGAAAGTATTTCATAAGGAAGAGTTATGGTCCTAAAAGTAAATCTTAATATATGAAAATCTATTTAATAACTATCTACTGGAAGAGAATTAAAAATATTTTTTCAACAACTCAAGAGGATTGTGGAAATTAGGAGACAGAATCAAGGAGACAAATATAAATAGTAAATTGAAAAACGATTAAGGAATTGAAACCCTGGTAATGCATAGTTGTTAACTTGTGTTATGATATCAACTTAGTCCTGGGGAAACATCATGAAAAATTTGGGTAAATGAGCTAAATAATTCATATTTTTTTATGCTAAAAGATGTTTACCAAGAGCCAAGTGTCCCGGGAACCATGTCCTAACATGGGATACAGGGATAAAAATAAGAGAAAAACATGGACTTTGCCTTCGTAGAACCTACAGTATTTGAGGCACAGACATATAAGCCAATGTGGAACCCCATATGGAAAGTATAATGGTGTAATGATACAAAATTATGGGGCTTTTTGAACAAAGAGGAACATTTAATATAGCCATGGAAAATTAGGAAGATTTCAGGGTAGGCTAATTACTGTAGCAATTCCAAAATATCAATGGTTTAACACAGTAAGACTTTTTTTTCCTCAGGCATTTCTACATATTTGATATATTTTGTGGAGCACCCTCAAGGGAAGCTGTGAACTAGGAGTGAAAATAAGTTTGCTGACTGACTTGCCTGTTTATGATACAGCCTATTGGAGGAGATTTCATCTCAGCTGAGCCTTAAAGATGGGAACCTGGTATCCAGGTAAAGAACACTGGGCAAAGACATTCCAGAAAGAAGTACCATGATAAGACACAAATTTTAAAACTTATGGAAAAATTTAAAGACAAACTTTGTTGGACTGTAAATTGCAGGTCATGACTAATGAGAGATGAGGCTCTACTTCTGATGTTTTTTCTTCAGCTACACTTTTCAGTATATCCCATTGTCTACTTGACATTTTCCTCTGATGGCTCAAGGGCATATCAAATGCAGCCTGTATAAAACCAACTCCATGGTCTTCTATACTGGCCTTTGCCCTGGTTCCCCTTCAAACCTAGTTCTTCTTCATCTTATCACACAAATAAAAAAAAAAGTTTGGAAATTATCCTTGACATCTCCTCTCCCTAATTCCAGAAAACTAATCTGTCACCAAATCTTACATGCTAAATTCAAACTTTTTCTTGAACTTGTTCATTTTTCTCCATTTCCACTCTACCATTCTACTCCAAGCTAGCATCATCTTCTGCCCTATATATCACAATAGGCTCCTAACTCGTCTCCACTCTTGGCATCCATTTTTGCCTCTTTTCAGTCTGTTATACACAGTGATCCATTGGAAACTAGGCCCATTACACCATGATAATCTGCATTTACTAGGTGCTCACATAGTACTAAGCATTATTTTACATATATTTGCATTGATTGTCTCATTTAGTCCCCATACAGTGATTTATAGTAAGGCCTATTCCCATTTCATTTTATAAATGAAGCAGAAGCTTGGAGGTTTTAAGTTGCTTACCCAATTTCACACAACTGTTAGGCAGAATAACTTTTTAAAATCTAAGTGGTTTTGTTCCTGAGCCTGTGTTTTAAATCACTATGCTAAAATTTCTCTCAGTGTAGACATGTAGAACATTTGTTTATTGATTGAATGAATAAATGAGAAAAAGCGGCAGATTGGCAAGTGCCACATATAATGGAGGGTCATGTTAACACATTTTATTTTGTTCATGTGGTGGAAAGGAAGAGTTAAAATTTTTAAAAAAGCAATGACATAGATCTAGAGATTTGAAAGATGTCTTCATTACATGCATGGAAGATGGACTGGAAGAGGAAAAGATGCAAAGCAGGGAGTAATTTCATTAGAGTATAAAAGAAATTGGCAAGGGGAATATGGACAAAATTATATCAGAATAGGTTTGAGGTTCTTTCAAGTTTTTGAAGGCATACTCCTTCTTTGTCCTCTTTTTAGTCTCATTTCCTTCCCCAATGCAACATTAATTGCATCTTTCAAAAACAAGTTCAGTGTCTACTGACTTTAAAATGGTGAAATGAGAACTTATATAGAGAGTTCCCAATAAAGTTCTTCAGGAAAAGGAAATTCGTTTCTTCACCTTCCTCACATTCCATCCTAAAATGACCGGATATGGCAGAGAAATGAATGTAAAGTTACTCCAGTCTTGAGTTTAGAAGAATAAACACAGTTGCAAAAGTATTAAAAGATAAGAATAAAGTGTCCATGCTTGGAGAACTTTACTTTGGTGACTTTTGAAGGTGGAGAAAAGTCAATAAATGTGTTTTAATTTTACCTAAGTTTTGCTTATTCTGTTTAGTTCTGGTCAGAGCTAATGGTTTCAAATGATTCCAAATGGACTCTAAAATTTGGTTAAATATAACCATATATGCAAGTGGGATAGAATCCATATGTCTGTCTGTCTCTTTCTCTCCCTACCTGCCACCACATCTCTCTCTGTCTCTCTCTCTCTGGACCAATAATTAAAATGAATCTCTTAAACAGAATCCATCTTGGAGCATTTATTCTGATACATATGATATGACTCAAGGTATCAGAGTTACATAACATGTGATGAAATATATTGGGCTAAATTTCTAATTTCTACTTTAAATGCCATAAATATATTCATATAAATAGGGTTTGAGATAAAATAGGAAACCTAATATATAATAAGCATATTCTATGAATACATCAGAAAATGAAATCACAAAAATGCTAAAGATACAGGTTCTTCAAAAAAAAATTTTTTTTTTTTTTATAGTAGAGAATCTGGGGAGTAACACAGAAGAGGAGAATGGCAAATATGAAAGGAAATTTCTTCTATGTTCCTGTCTCTGTGAATGCATATTTTTTGTGTAGGGAGAACATTAGCTGAATAATCTACAATTATTCTATTAGCATTAAGCTCATCAGAGAAAAAAAGTGAAAAGAAAACTTGCATGCACTGTTACAATTCTTTCTCTGTATTTTGTACCGACTTTTGATACTTTTATTTTTCTCTCTAGCATAGATAATTTATCTACTACTAATAACATATCCATAAATTCCCATAATCTAAATATTTTCATAATGATCCCAACATGAATGTGATTAAGAATAAATATAGATAAAATGAAAGAATCATGATAATTTCTTATGTGGGAAAATAAGGGAAGAGAAATTAATGTTTGGACCTTTGACATTGAATAATAATCATAATCAATTCGGAGGGTGGGGGTGGGTGAAATGGGTGAAGGGGGTCAAAAGGTACAAACTTACAGTTATAAAATAAATATATCATGGGGATATAATGTACAGCATGGTGGCTATAGTAAATAATACTGTATTTTATATCTGAAAGCTGCTAAGAGAGTAGATCTTAAAAGTTCTCATCACACGAAAACACATTTTGTAACTACGTATCATGATAGGTGTTAACTAGACTTATTGTGGTGATCATTTCACAATATATACAAATACTGAATCATTATGTTGTACACTTGAAACTAATATAATGCTAAACATCAATATATCTTAATAAAAATAATAAAATAAAATAAAACATTATGGTCTACAGAGAAAAGTTAATTGGAAGTGTCAAGAACTTTAAATTATTATTAATAAAAGGTAACTTTGAAAAAGATTGAAGATTTTATATAGAAAAGACTCTATTGGAAATAATGCTTTTTTTTCCTGAAATATATCATGACATGCTCTTCTGAGAGACAGATATGGTTGAAAAAACTGTTTAGAGTATGTGGTATATTTACCAAAATTATTTTGGTTATTTTAATTATTAATATCCAGACAGTCAACATACTTTAAAAATTCCTTTATCATACATGGGGATATATTTTCAGAAAGAATTTCAGTTTTGAAAATAGTTTTTGATTTAGAATCGTTTTACAGGATATTCAATAAATAATATTTCAAAATTATGTAATTTTAATTATTTTCAGCATTCTCTATCACCTGTATAATTGCATGGTTTGGACATTAAATTACACTCTCAGAATTACCTGAGATGCTTCAGATGGTTCTCCTTCCTCCAGTGCAAACTCTCTGCTGCCTCTTTCTGCTTCTACCTGGTCTACTATTACTCCCAGTATGGAAACAGCCCAGGGGTAACAAGGCCAGAGAACTGCAGCCTCTTTCTTTCTTTCTTTCTTTTTTTAAATAAATTTATTTATTTATTTATTTATGGCTGTGTTGTGTCTTCGTTTCTGTGCGAGGGCTTTCTCTAGTCGCGGCGAGTGGGGGCCACTCTTCATCGCGGTGCGGCCTCTTCTGTTGCGGAGCACAGGTTCCAGACGCGCAGGCTCAGTAGTTGTGGCTCACGAGCCCAGTTGCTCCACGGCATGTGGGATCTTCCCAGACCAGGGTTCGAACCCGTGTTCCCTGCATTGGCAGGCAGATTCTCAACCACTGCGCCACCAGGGAAGCCCTGCAGATACCAGAGCTGGGCCCTGTGGGACTGCAGATTTTCATAATGACTTTAGACATCCCCCCACCCAAATTATCAAAATTTCTGGGAAAATATTTGATGCCTCAGGATCAGGGAATTACGCAAAGGGGGAAAGACTAAATCCTGAAGACTCACACTAGGTAAAGGTTTATACTCAACATTGTGACTTTGATCTGTGACCATCAAATGATCTTTTTACCTAATACATGAAAAAAGACTTCAAGTATCCAGGAAAACAGTGATGGGGGGAATCCTTGAAAACACACCCACCTTTCCAATTAGCTTATGGAATATGTCTCCATTATTACCAAAAAAAAATACTTCTATACTTAAATCTGGCAAACAGACAGACAGGACAGACAGATGGACAGGCAAAAATACACACACACAAAATGTGTCTTCTTTTATACTGAATATAAGTGAGAAAATCCTAAATGGTATATAAGTAAAGTAAATAATGGCTAAAAGTAATCAGCCATCTCAACCAAGCAGAGTTTATCCTAGGAAAATTCAAATATAACTCATTCATTTAAATATAATGAATATATACACATACACACACACACATATATATATATATATATATATCACATTAAGAGATACAAATGCTTATCGTATCATCATTTAAGAAGATATCCCAAATATATACTCAGTTCTGATGATTTAAAAATAAAAACTCTTGGAAAAATAGCAATAGGATATTTAAATAATAGATATTTAACCAAAAATCTATATTTTACTTAATAGTGAATCACTAGAATCATTTGGAGTCTGGAAACAAGCTACTTGATTACTATTCTTAAATAGTTTTAAAATAAAATCTAAGTGAAATACGACATAAACTTGAAAGAAGAGGAGATTGAGTTATTGTATAGAAGCAATTGCAGGTGGAGATTTTATAAATAGAAAATATAAGGAAATAAATTGAGTAATTCCTATAATTACTAGACAACTTACATGAATTAGTAATATAAATAACAAATGTACATAAAGAAAAAATAGCTTATTCATATGAAATCCTGTTAAACCTCATTAAAACCTGCAAAAATAATAATAAGCAATCCATTTCTTATTTGACAGATAAGAATGGATAATAGAATAAATATAAACAAGAAAAAACTATGCAACAGATATTTGATTTTATGTTGGCAAAGTAAAGCATGGATAGTGTGAACATCTGATCTGCGTAAAAAAATTCAGTGTCCAATCATCTCATCCTGATGGTTTGGACATAACTCACATTTAATTCCCTTCACAATTGTATTCTAGGAGCAGACAGCTCAACTATGTCAGATTGAAAGCTCTGTCTTTGCCGGATAGGCTGGACTTGCACAGTGCCTGAATCAAAAGGACACTGGCTTAAATATTTATCTCCAAAAGGCAAGCATGGTTAATACATGATTTCAATCTTTACAGACAAGTAAGAAATTCTTTTATGTTAAAAATGCATTTATTCAACAAATATGTCTTGAGTCCTTCCTCCGTGCCAAGCTCTGGAGATTCATGATGAGTTAGAAACAGTCCTTGCCTCAGGGATCCCATGACATTTCTGCATAGAAATAAATCTAATAAACTAAGTTTAAAATTGAAGACTTCAAGCTTTTCTTATGAATCTAAATAAACCCTTATTCAAGTATAGGTATTACTCTTTCTGGTGGGATTTAGTTATAATATATAGATGGTGAATTTAATAGAAGGATATTAATAATAGGCCTGCTCTTTAAGTGACTGTGCCCTGCAAAAGTTGTTGGCATCTATTCTCAAAAAAGGGTAATTTTTATATAAAATTGAATCAGATTAAGAGAGACATGAATACCCTAAGTCATAGATATTTAGGCTATATGTATATTCATTAATAATTATTTTGATATGAAATGAATCTGTCTTGCCTCTGAATATCACTATTACTGTATAGGAGTATCATGTGATAAAGTAACATGCTTGTGTGTGGGGAAAAATACAGCATGTGCGTTCTGGCAGGAGATTGAAGGTTGCAATAAAGGAATAATTGTCATACAAAAGGTTACATTCTAGCATCTTTTGTTTCTAATGCTGGATGTTATTTTTTCAGACATGCAGCTTTAGCTTTACTTCAGACATTTAACTTTATAATGATATTTGTTATACACTGATAAAAAAGTGAAAAAAATCTATCTGAAAGCTTTATAGGCTGACATATATCATCATTCAACATTAATACATGTATATGTTCAGTTGAATATATCTAAGATGCAAATTTGGAAGTGATATAAAAAGAAATAGGATTGCATATATGATTTTGAACACCTTCGTGCTAAATTTTTCCTGAATTTCAAGCTAATTACTCTTTATGAAGGTCTATAGAATGTGGAAAAATTTATGGTAATCCATAAGCTTGATGGATATGAAATACTGAAAACATTTATGAGGGGGTGTGCATTGAAAAACCTCTATTACTAACTTGATACTCCTTACTAGTGGAATCTTCTAATGATTTTGTAGAATAACTCTTCCTCATTCATTCGTCCTACTTAATGCCCTTAAATATAGTTTATATTGGGGGTAAATATTTGATATTTTTCTCTTTAATAACCAATTTTCAAATTTCAAGGTAGTGAATAAGTACATTTTTAACCAAATATTATATTCAAAGTATTTTGTTTCATTTCTCCATTTCCTTCTCTAATCAGTCCACTGGTCAATATTAGCCAGACTTTATGTGACTATGATGTGATGGGATATGAAGTACAAAGTACCAGCCATGAAATCTTTCTTTCCCCCTACCCACAGAAAAAAATTGAACTTGAGTCTGTATAAGCCTTTACTTCTCATCAACAGAATATATGCGGTCTAAAGGCAAAGAGGGGGGCTTCCCTGGTGGCGCAGTGGTTGAGAATCTGCCTGCCAATTCAGGGGACACAGGTTCAAGCCCTGGTCTGGGAAGATCCCACATGCCACGGAGCAACTGGGCCCGTGAGCCACAATTACTGAGCCTGTACTCCGCAACAAGAGAGGCCGCGATAGTGAGAGGCCCATGCACCGCAATGAAGAGTGGTCCCCACTTGCCGCAACTAGAGAAAGCCCTCGCACAGAAACGAAGACCCAACACAGCCATATAAATAAATAAATAAATAAATAAATAAATAAATAAATAAATAAATAACATAAATATATAAAGGCAAAGAGGTGAGTCTGCCCTAATTGAAAGAATTAGGGAGCTAGAACAATAAAATTCAGTGAGTAGACTTTGTTTACATCCTGATTTGGATAATCCAACTGTATAATGACTTTTTCAATGATAGGGGAAATTTGAAAATAGACTGAACATTAAATAATAGTAAGCAATTATTTTTAATTTTGTTAGGTGTGAAAATGTCATTATGGTTATGAATAAGGGGTCTCCATTTATTTCTATTTGGGTATTATCAGAAGCATTTAGAGAAGAAATGACAAAAGAAATGACACGATGTCTAGAATTTGTTTTAATATATACCAGCAGACAAATATAAAAGAGAAACAGGAGAACAGATGAAAACATTATAGGAAAATACCAACTGGTGTTGAAGCTTGATGTTGATTTTTTCATATTTTTATACGTTTGAAAAAGTTTATATTGAAATTTAAAGAAAATAACATTAAAATAAAGCTCTTTAACAATGTTAGAGCTGCATAATCACCCATTAATATATCTACTATGCAATCATGTAAATGTTGTTGGTGATAGATATACCAAATTGAGAAAGAATATGATAGAGAATAAATAGCAAAACTTTCGAGTGAAACAGATTTGGATGTGATTGCTTGCTTTTATCTTTGCCTACCTAGAGACATTGGGTAAGTTCCTTAGCCTCTCAGGGTTACTATTTCCCCTTATATAAAACAAATATAATGTTTTCTGCATGGCTAAAATAGGATAGTCTCTGAAAATGACTAATAAAATGGGTGGTGGAATGTATACTAAACTCTACAAATGTTCCCCATAGTAACTGTTTCCCATAGTTGTTGATGATGATTATAATGATGATAACGTCAAGATTGTTATATTTCTCATTTCAGAAATCTCATTTGGTCTTGCTTTAAAAATCTGGGTTAAATGAATTTTACATTTGATCTTAACTCTATGGCATTGATATCTCCAGAAAAGAAATCATTTCACACACCTTTCCATAAGAGATAAAGGTCCCAAATAGTCCTTTTTTCAACACATGTTTAATGAGCATCAACTATATACAAGCAGATCCCTACTCTAAGAGTGGGGAATAAAGCACTAAACAAGATAAACAAGATAAACAATGCCTCTGTAGTCAAATGATTAATATGCTAGTAGGCAGTGGTTGCACTAAGATTGAAAACATATAAATTCAATCATTTGAAGTATTGAAATACATGAAATTCAATAGATTTCAATTAAAGTGTACTAATATTAGTTATAATCTATGGAGAAGCATTGGGGGGAAAAATATGAGTATGATCAAATTCATACCAAAATCAATATTCACAACTAAAATGAGAGATTCACCATATTTTCCTAAATACCATAACTAACAAAACCCATTTTTTGGTTTATTTACTTTACATTTTCTTATTACATGTTCTATTATTCATTTTCTATGTGTGCCATAAATAAATACAGCAAAATATTTACAAAATATGACAAATTTTAGTTAATTGGTAAAAGTGTACCACTTTATTTTCATTATTTACCTTCTAATCTTACCTGTAATTTTCTTACAAATATTTCTCTGTGCGTTCAAAACTTAAAATACATGGAATAATTTTGAAGATATGTATAATTTTAAGTTTGTGCATCATTTTCAAATTTCTGCAACAAAATTGTTCAATTTTTTCAGCCCAGTTTATGAGACAGCATTTCTGTAGTAACAGAGCAAGCAATTATTTAAAATCTGATCTGTGGTAAGTTTATTAAATTTTAAATGTAATCTACTGTAGAATGTGACTTTCTTTTTCTTCCTTTAAGTAATTTCTCCTTAACCCACCCCAATTTTTAGGAAACCATGAGATTTTCTGTTTTAAAAGAGTCACGTATTTTTTTAATTATAAACCTGAAAGAAAAATATTAAAAAACCCTCTACCCTCTCATAAATATTTATTTTCAATTTACTCACATTATGATCCTGACTACTAGAATATTATGAGCCCAACTGATGTGTCTCTCTTATATTAACTTTTATCTTTATAAGTACAATTGTTACTGTAGGTCTGTATCATTGTAGGCAACTGTTTATTTTTAAATTTTAAATAAATGTCATGATGATCTCTGTGACATTACAAATCAAGGATTTTCTGTCTTCAATGACTTCCAGGAGTCTTTTCCACAGATATTAGTAAGAGCTTTAGCCATCTGAGCAGGTAACTCTAACTTATTTTATCTGCCAGAAGCAATTTGGATCCAATTTTTCTTTTATAAACTAGTGAGTTTTGCATTATTGAACTTGTCTCATGACTAAAATTTTAAAACGAAGGCTATAGATCTCTGCATCTGTCTGCAGGTTTATGTGTGTCTATGTATGTACATTGCTCCTGGGGGCCTTCAGGGTTTCCTTTCATCCCCTCTTCTGACACCAGAACTTTTAAAAGATAAACTGAGGAATATCAAAATTTTTAAGAGTTCAACTGAGCAAAAGTTTATTCGAATCAACCAGCACCAAACCAGAAGTTAGGAGCACTCTGCTTTACTGTGGGTTTTCAAGAATGAAGAGATTATTATGAAATATACAGAATATTTGTCTTTCTCTGTCTGATTTACTTTAATATTTGTATGATAATCTCTAGGGGAGGGATAAATTAGGAGTATGGTATTAACAGATACATACTACTATATATAAGTTGGACAAACAAAAAGCATTTTCTGTAGAACACAGGGAACTATATTTAATATTTTGTAATAACTTATAATGGAAAAGAATCTAAAAAGAATATATATATATATATATATATATATATATATATATATATATATATATATATATATAAAACTGAGTCACTTTACTGTACACCTGAAATTAACACAATATTGTAAATCAACTATACTTTAATAAAATTACAAAAAAGTAGGTGGAATTGTTAATTCTTAAAATATTCATTAGATGACAGGGGCCAGCATTAAGCCTGAGGCTGAAGATTTAAAGGTGAATAAGGAATTCTTTGCCTTATACAGCTTACAGTATAGTAGAAACTGCAAGACTCAAAGTGGGAGGTCACATGTGAATCAGGGGAAAATCATAGACCAGAAATCTTGCCCCATCTCTGAGGTTGTACAGCATGTGGTGCAGCTTCATGTATAAAGTTTTCTTGTGATTAGTTCACAAAATAGTTAAACCCTTGCCCTTTCTGAAGGTTGAAACTATTCTGGATTCGTACACCCAAGTCCATTTCACTCTTTCCTTGAATTATTTTAGGAGGACCTCTTTCTTTCTAAACCATCTTATACCCCCAGGAAAGTATTAAAAGCCCTGCTGATGCTGGGGAGCCACAAACTAAGAGAAAAAGTAAAATAGTATTTTAGTTATTGAGCACTGAATCTCTTATGAGATTTGCATACACCTTACAGCACAGATCAGCAGATCAAATTCTCACCAGGCTTTGCAAGGCTCACAATGAGCCACATGCCTGAATTAGCACTGACCGGTTTTCCTCTCTGCATGTGTCCAGTGGACTGTGGTTGAGCTGGGGTAAGGACACATTTATTTGTTTGTTTCTTTTTAAAAAATAGTTGTGTTTATACATAATAGTTTGTATCTCTTAATCCCCTATACCCCTCTCCCCTCCCCTCTCCCCACTGGTAACCACTAGTTTGTTCTCTATATCTGTTGAATCTGTTTCTTTCTTGTTATATTCACTAGTTTGTTGTATTTTTTAGATTTCATATATAAGTGATATTCTATTGTATTTATCTTTCTCTGTCTGACTTTTTTCACCTAGCATGATACCCTCTGAGTCTATCCATGTTGTTGTAAATAGCAAAATTTTATTCTTTTTATGGCTGAGTAGTATTCCATTTGTGTGTGTGTGTGTGTATGTTTTTGCATATATATATACAGTCACATCTTCTTTACCCATTCATCTGTTGATGGAGACTTAAGTTTTTTCCATATCTTGGCAATTGTAAGTAATGCTGCTATGAACATTGGTATGCATGTATCTTTTATTCTTTCTTTTTTTAAAATTAATTTTTATTGAAGTATAGTTGATTAGAACATTGTGTTAGTTTCTGCTCTACAGCAAATTGAATCAGTTATACATATATATATATATATATATCAACTCTTATTTTAGCTTCTTTCCCAGTATAGGTCATTATAGAGTATTGAATAGAGTTACCTTTTCTACACAGTAGGTGCTTATTAGTTATCTTTTTTATGTATAGTAGTGTGTATATGTCAATCCCAATCTCCCAATTTATCCTACCTCCCTTACCCCCTGATAGCTATAAGTTTGTTTTCTACACTGGAACTCTATTTCTATTTTGTAGATAAGTTCATTTGTACCCAATAGAGCCAATATTTTATAATAACTATAAATGGAATTAATCTTTAAAATTGTGAATCACTATATTGCACACCTATAGTTTATATAATATTGTACATCAACTATATGTCAATAAAAATATTTTTTTAAAACAGAACATCAGTTGCTTCCTGGAGATGGGAGCAGGAATTGACTGAAAAGGCACATGAGGGAAATTTCAGGAGTTGTAGAGGCTTAGGTTGTATTCATTTGCCAAAACTCATTACATGGTACAATTAATATTTCTGTATTCCATTGTACATAAATTTTACCTAAAAAACAAAAAGAACTGTTAACAAATAGTGAAGTTTAAGTTATTGACATGCATACTGAAATGTTTAGGGGTAAAATGCACTGATGTCCACAACTCATTTTGAAATCCATCAAAATGTGAGATGGATTGGTAGATGGATAGAAGGATGGATAGGTATGTGATAAAGCAAATATAGTTAAATGTAAATTATAGAATCTAGGTGATGGGTATATGGATGTTTACTGTTCAATTCTTTTAACTTTTCTATATATTTGAAATTTTTCATAATAAAATGTTGGGTAAAATCTTGATTCCGAGATAAAAAATAAAAATAAAATTGGTGTGTTTACTAAAATCATGAAAATGTTCAATTACATGTACATAACCTTCTAAAAAATCTGCATAAGCAGTTAGAAAAATTTTCCTGTACAGATATATACATTAACTCTTCCAGTATTTGCCTTCAAAATAACTATATGAAAGAAAAGACTAGGTAAAATGTACTTAAGAACTTCTACTACCACTCAAATCAAATGGTGAAATGACAAAGAAATTAAGAATTGACCTGGATAACTGTCTTTCATTATTTCAATCCATAAACCACATCCAGGGGACTAAAGGCTCTCCACTAAACATGCTCCCACTTGTGACCCCGTTAATCACACGGTGTGAACAGAGACCTTTCCAAGAAATCAGTGGAAAAAGTCGTCCTAATTTAGCTGAGAAACTGAATGGGTGATTTTTTTTTTAAGTATTAAAAGTAAATTAGAGTTAAACTGAAATAAAGTCACTACCATTTATGCAAACAGTATCTGTAATAAAGTGTCAACTTTAGAATGGCCAAGAGGAACTTGCAGATGAAATGAGCACTGGACCACACTTTGACAAAGACTCTTATAAATACTCAGGTATGTAAATGAACTTAGCTCCTACTTTTAATTAGACATTCCTATAAAACTCAGAAAGAATAAAATAGATCCCATCAACATGAAATTTTTTTTTAAAATCAGATGTAAGTTTCCTTTAAATATGTAACTGTAGAAATACTGCTCAAATTAAAAACTTTAATTGAATGCTCCCATTTGCAGATTATTTACAAAAAATATGTTCACGAATATAAAGAAAAACATGAACTGATAAAAATATCAAACACTGCTTAGCAAATTAGAAGAATGGTTTCTTCATATTATTAAACTACTAACTGGCAGTACAATTAAATTATTTTTCTGACTAAATGGGTTTCAGTTTTTCTCTATTTAACATGAAGGCAATAATGAGTTAAAGTGTACAAATTACTTGGCGTTCTCAGAAGAAAAGTGCAAAGTGAATATAATCATGAGAATAATCATTAACATTTTAATATTGTATAGTGTCTTGCTGTAAGTTGATCCTTAGTTATTGATTTGATATATAATATTCTCAGATGATTTTTTTTTAAATCAAATAATTTGGTCTGGTGATTTTCATTACAATTGAAGCTGGGTCATAAAATTTAGCTTACACTGTACTCAAATGCACAGAGGAAAATTTAATTTATTTATTTCGTGTTTAAGCTAATTTGAATTTCCTCATGGGAGGAAATATAAATAAAGGCCCAATCCATTTTAACTCTTTCCAATGCAATATTATACTCTGTTCCATGTACTGAGCAAGCCTTCCTCTTGCCTTCTTCTCCCCTCCTACGATAGCACACAGGTGCACAGGTGAATGAGCCAATGGAAGTGTCTTATATGACTGTGACATCAGAGGGAACAGCCAATCCTAGATCCATGTGGCGTCTTTGTGGTGCTCTTTGATAGGTGGTCTTCTCCCTTGTCTGCCAATAGCTAGGGACCTCTTGGGGACAAAGCCTGGGAGGGAAGATTAGGGACACACACATCATTCTCTTCTTGCCCCCCATTGTTCTTCTTACGAACCCACAGGCTACAAAAAGCAGTCTCTTCTTTTACTTTTTTTATACTGTCTCTCTTGTACTGTCTAGTGGTAAGGCCTCTGCCTTCTAGGTTATAGGTGGAAGAGGTAACGGCCCTTCTAAAGGAGATCTCTTAACACTAAGAGCTGGAAAGATCAGTCTTGGGCTTTCATGTGTGAAAGAAGGCAAGGTGGCCACCAGGATATTTGAGGGAAAAAATCTTAATACAGTCGGCTGATCTCCAAGACTATTATAGTCTCACTGAGTAACTCTATCTGTCTCCCAGAAATTGCATATTCATTTATTCTTTTTCTTTTTCATTTTCCCTGTAAGAAATTCTGTTCCCCCTCTAGATAGAAGATGCCTCAGGCCAACAAAGTGAAAGTCAAGTACACAGTAAAGTAAAAGAAAAAGCACGTTAATGTTTTTCTAATTAACTCTTGGTATCACACAATCTTTAAGGTGTTTTTAAAACTTGGTTAATTGTGAGGTTTTCTGTTTTGGAAATGTCATGAAATGCATACAGTGGTTCCCCCTAATCTGTGCTGGGTACGTTCTAAGGCCTGCAGTGGATGACTGAAACCACAGACAGTATTAAACCCTACATATACTATGTCTCTTCTTATACATACACACCTATGATAAAGTTTAATTTATAAACTAGGCACTGTAAGAGATTAACAATAATAACTAATAATGAAATAGAACAATTATAACAATATACGGTAATAAAAGTTATGGAAATGTTGTCTCTCTTTTCTCTCTTGAAATATCTTACTGTACAAATGTAATGTCATCGTAACTAATTTTTTCATCCTAAGCACTTGCACATATGGCTGTAACTTTTGCAGTTTGAGGTGCAACAGCAAAACTAGCATGGATGTCTTTTTTCTTCTTTACAATTTCATGGATAGAAGATTCATTCTTAACCGTAGATCTTAACAACCTCAGCATGTGGCTTTGTTTTCTTTATTAGGTTGAGAACTTTCGAATTTTCACTTAAAGAAAGCACTTAACCACCTCATTTTGGCATATCCGAATTGCCAGCATCACTGCTCTTATGTTTTGGGACCTTTATTGAATAAAATAAGGGTTACTTGAACACAAGCCCTGCAATACCGAGAGAGTCGATCTGATAACTGAGACAGCTCTTAAGTGACTAAACGGCGGGGTACGCTGGAAAAAGGGATAATTAATGTCCCTGGTAGGACAGAGTAGGCCCACAAGAGATTTCATCATGCTACTCAGATGGCATGCAGTTTAAACCGTATAGATTGTTTATTTCTGGAATTTTCCATTTAATATTTTCAGGCCGCAGTTGACCAAGGGTAACTGAAACCTCAGAAAGAAAAACTACAGATAAGGGGAGAGGGGAACTGCTATCTTTGGTTCAAGCTATAATGTAAAAATTCATGTACTCATTTCTCTGTGCAACTCATGTTTCTGAAAATCATACTGTGATCTTACTTTTATTCTATTGATCTCTAACACCTACCTGTTTGCTTCATTATTTATTATGGAAGATAAGACTCAATTTTAATAATTTCGCTGACACATTTTTTAATCAGTCTCATTAAAACCTATTTTCACAGTTTACACAGAGAGATAGTATTTGCATATCAGGTGAATTTCTATAAAATTCATTCCTATTAAAAAAAAATCCAGATATGACTTGCTCTGGTTTGACCTTTGCACAATGTCCTTCACCTTCATTCACTCCATCTCATTTGTTCTCAAAAGCTTCTTTTAAAACTTCTTTTTGTTTTAAAAACTTCTTTTTGTTTTTGTGATAATAAAAATACTTTCTAATAAAACAAATAAATGTTTCCTATCTGAATGTCTATTTTATGATTCTGCCCAATAATACTCATTCTGTTGTCTCTATTGTTCCAAATCCCATGATTCAGCTTCTCATTTTCTTCTCTTTTTGAGTTATTTGGTCCCTTATTCATTTTTTTTTGTTTATAAACCTTCCTAAGGTTTTTGTACTTTATTAAGTATTTAGTCTATTATGTCTCACGCAAATTTATTTCTAACTCCCTTACACTTTTATCATGGGATTCTATTTGACATTGAGGGTGTTGATGTACAATTTGTAATTCTTCATAGTTATGATGTATGTTTTTATGTCTGATTTGTATAGAAACCTCCCAAAAGCATGAATATCATCTATTTATTTTATACACATATAAACATTAACAGAAATTCTCTAAACTCTCTCCAGAATGTTTAGGATTATTTATTACTGTAAAAAAAGTATGTATTCTGGGGAGTTTAAAATTCATCACTATTATCAACACAAGGTACAAAGAGCATTCTAGATTCATAGTACCTAATTTCAAAGAGCTTTTTACATGCTGTTGTTTCTATCTGAACTGCCCTTCCCAGCCATGCAAGTGTAAGATTATCCTTGAAAACTCAGCACAATGCCATTTCCTTTATAAAACTTCTTTTGTTCACCTCCCTCCCAACAACCAACCCATCTTCCATATGCCACTTTTGATCAATGCCAGATGCTTATCAAAGCTCACCACCCAATAGCATGTGTTTTATAATGTAATGTATTTTTCTGGCTACACATCTGCTCTTCTTCCAAGTCTATATGTGTTAAGCCCAGCCACTGTGGGGTTATTCATCTTTGTACCACCAGTGACCAGAATAAAGTATATACTCAGTAAAAACTGAATAAATCATTGGGATCATATGAAGCTATTTTTATAAGGTGGGATTTGGTTATAGTCAGTAGTCAAAGGAAATATTCACAATGGAAATCTACTGTACATTCTGCTTCCTCACATTTATAGCTTGTTTCCTTCTCTTACTCACATTTATACATACTCAACTGCATTTGTTATTTCATATATATCTGGCCCTTGGTTGTGTAAATTTTTTGGAAGCACAATGCAGTACATTGATGGTGGGAAAAACAGTGCTGATAACTAGATTACCTTCTCTTCATTGACATTTTCTTGGTGAGATAATGGCAAGACCTAGGCAGTTCTCTGTGGATATTTAAAACATGTTATCTGGTCACTTTGGAATACCCTTAAACTTACAGATAAAATTGTAAACATATTGTAAAAATAAAGGCTTCAAATTTTATTCTCAACTTTAGCATGAGACTTACTCTTTAATATTTAGAACAAAGAATAAGACATAAATGTTAACTACAATATCCTAGTTTTGTTTAAAATGACAAAGAATTTTTTAAAATGAGAAGTAAACATTCAGTAATATTGATAATATGTAAAGTTTGGGTATAGAAGAGATTTTCATTTCCACCAATATGGCAAACTGGATTTTTTGAAAATCTTAACAGGAGAAAAGAATGATAGATAAAACATAATATGTAATGCATATAAAATAATGTACAACACATACACATTTAAATAAAACCCAGAGAACTTGCAGACACTTCAACTGTGGCCTCAGTTCCCAGGCCCCAGCATGAGTAAGTGTGCCCCAAGTAGCTGCTGCTTTTGCTCCCTCCCACCTGGGCAAGGAACAGACACCAGGGGGTGGCGCACTCATGGAGGTGGGGTCAAAACCAAAGCTGAGCCGCAAGGATGGTGTGACTAAGGAAGAAGAATGGAAATCTTTCCATGCAGCTGCACAAGCTGTGGGTTAAATCCCTGAGATCAGCTGGGTAAATCCTGTGTCTGTGGAATACCTGAAGAGACAGCTAGTGTTTCAATATTTGAGACTGTTCTAACCTTCATGGCACTGGACTCTGGGGACAAGTACACTCGGGAAATGAGCCAGGTCAGAAGCTGAGCTGGCTCAACTGTGCTCACAGCAGGTCCAGAGACCTACCTAGAGGTATTGAAAAGCCTCCTAGGGAGGTGGGGATTGACTCTGGCTCACTATGGGAGCAAGGACACTGAGAGAGGAGGCCTGAGGAAAATATTCTTAGTACTAATATTAGTTTCTTCTTTGTTTTGTTTTGCTCAGTTGTTGATGTTGTTGCTTTTATTATTTTTTATCTTATATTTTTAAAATATTTTTTAATATGTATAATTTTTTATTTTTCTATTTTTACTTTTTTGCTGCTTTGTGGTTTTCTCCTTATTTTTGTTCTTTGTTATCTGTTTTTTATTCTCTTTTTCTTTTTTCAATGTTTTTATGTGTATATTTTATGTTTTCTTTGCTTTTTTTGTTGTCTGTTTGCTTTCTGCTTTTGTTTTATTTTTCATTCTTTATTATTTTTGTTAGTTTAGTCCTTATTGACTGTTCTCTTATTAGAATTCTTTTCTTTGTTGGTCTGTTCCCTTTTTTTTCTTAGTGTGTGTGTGTTGTTGCTGCTGTTTGTTTGCTGTTGTTTTTGCTATGTGTCTTGGGTTTTGATAGTCTGTTTTATTTTCTTTCCTTTTCTTTTCTCTCTTTTCTCTTGGGCTGCAATGTGCACCTTGTGAGCTCTTGGTTCCCTGGCCAGGGGTTAAGCCTGGACCTCAGGGGTGGGAGCATAGAGTCCAGGATCCTGGACCACCAGAGAATTCCCAGGTCCAGGGAATATTAATAGGCATGCGTGATCCCAGAGGTATCCATATCAACACCAAGACCAAGCCCCACACAACTTCCTGCAGGCTCCAGTGCTAGACACCTCATGCCAAACAACCAGCAAGAAAGGAATACAGACACACCCATCAGTAGACAGGCTGCCTAAAGTCATACTAAGCTCACAGACACCCCGAAACACATCACCTGACAAGGACCTACCCTTCAGAGGGAAAAGACTTAAGTCTACCCACCAGAGTGCAGGAACCAGGACCTCCCACCAGAAAGCCTACACAAGCCCCTGGACCAACCTCACTCACCAAGAGGCAGACAACAGAAGCAAGAGGAACTACAACCCAGCAGGCTGTGGAAAGAAGACCAAAAACATAATAGGTTTAGATAAAATGAGATGACAGAGAAATGCACTGCAGATGAAGAAACAAGGTAAAATCCCACAAGACCAAATAAATGAGGAACTAGGCAATCTACATGAAAACAAATACAGAGTAATGATGATAAAGATGATACAAGAGCTTGGAAATAGAATGGAGGTACAGACCGAGAAGATTAACAAGGACCTAAAAGAACTAAAGAACAAACAATCAGTGATGAACAACATAATAACTGAAATGAAAAATACACTAGAAGGAATCAACAGCAGAATAACTAAGGCAGAAGAATGAATAAGTGAACTGGAAGATAGAATGGTGGAAACAACTGCTGAAGAGCAGAATAAAGAAAAAATAATGAAAAGAATTGAGGACAGTCTCAGAGACCTCTGGGACAACAATAAACACACCAATATTCAAATTATAGGCATCCCAGAAGAAGAAGAGAAAGGGAAAGGGCCTGAAAAAATATTTGAAGACATAAGAGTTGAAAAATTCTCTAACAAGGGAAAGGAAATAGTCAATCAAGTCTAGGAAGCACAGAGAGTTTCATACAGAATAAACCCAAGGAGGAACACACTGAGACACATATTAATCAAACTAACAAAAAATAAATACAAAGAAAAAATATTAAAAGCAGCAAGGGAAATGAAAAAAATAACCTAGGAGAGAATCTCCATTAGGTTATTAGCTGATTTTTCAGCAGAAACTCTGCAGGCCAGAAGGGAGTGGCAGGACATACTAAAAGTGATGAAAGAGAAAAACCTACAACCAAGACTACTCTACCCAGCGAGGATCTCATTCAGTTTCAATGGAGAAATCAAAAGCTTTACAGACAAGCAAAACTAAGAGAATTCAGCACCACCAAACCAGCTTTACAACAAATGCTAAAGTATCTTCTCTAGTGGGAAACACAAGAAAAGAAAAAAGACTTACAAGAATAAACCCAAAACAAATAAGAAAATAGTAATAGGAATATGCATATCTATAACTACCTTAATTGTAAATGGATTAAATGCTCCAACCAAAAGACAAAGACTAGCATAATGGATTAAAAAAAAAGGTCTGTATATATACTGTCTACAAAAGACCCACTTCAGACCAAGGGACACATACAGACTGAAAGTGAGGGGATGGAAAAAGATATTCTACGCAAATGAGAATCAAAAGAAAGCTGGAGTAGCAGTACGCATATCAGACAAAATAGACTTTAAAAATAAAGACCATTACAAGAGACAAAGAAGATCACTACATAATGATCAAAGGATCAATCCAAGAAGAATATGTAATAACCATAAATATCTATGCACACAACATAGGAGAACCTCAATACATAAGGCAAATACTAACAGCTATAAAAGGGGAAATCGACCATAACACAATAATAGTGGGGGATTTTAACACCTCATTTACACCAGTGGACCAACCATCCAGACAGAAAATAAATAAGGAAACAGAAGCTTTAAATGACACAATAGACCAAATAGACCTAACTGCTATTTATAGGATGTTCCACCCAAAAGTGGCAGAATACACTTTCTTCTCAAGTGCTCACAAAACATTCTCCAGGATAGATCACATCTTGGGTCACAAATCAAACCTTGGTAAATTTAAGAAAACTGAAATCATATCAAGCATCTTTCTGACCAGAATGCTATGAGATTATAAATCAATTACAGGAAAAAAACCATAAAAAGTACAAACACGTGGAGGCTAAAAAACACACTACTAAAGAAGCAATAGATCACTGAAGACACCAAAGAAGAAATCAAAAAATACCTAGAAACAAATGACAATGAAAACACGATGACCCAAAACCAATGGGATGTAACAAAAGCAGTTCTAAGAGGGAAGTTCATAACAATACAATCCTACCTCAAGAGACAAGAAAAATCTCAAATAAAAAACCTAACCTTCCACCTAAAGTAACTAGAGAAAGAAGAACAAACAAAACCCAGTTAGTAGAATGAAAGAAATCATAAATATAGGAGCAGAAATAAAAGAAATAGAAATGGAGAAAACAATAACAAAGATCAATAAAACTAAAAGCTGGTTCTTTGAGAAAATAAACAAAATGAATAAACCTTTAGCCAGACTCATCAAGAAAAAAGGGAGAGGACTCAAATCAATATAATTAGGAAGGAAAAAGAAGAAGTTACAACTACACCAGAGAAATACAAAGGATCATAGGAGAGCACTACAAGCAAATATATGCCAATAAAATAGACAACCTGGAAGAAATGGAAAATTTCTGAGTAAAGTACAACCTTCCAAGACTGAGTCAGGAAGAAATAGAAAATATGAACAGACCAATCACAAGTAATGAAATTGAAACTGTGATTAAAAATCTTCCAACATGCAAAAGTCCAGGACCAGTTGGCCTCACAGGTGAATTCTATCAAATAATTAGGGAAGAGCTAACATTTATCCTTCTCAAACTCTTCCAGAAATTGCAGAGGGAGGAAAACTCCTACACTCATTCTATGAGGCCACAATTACCCTGACACCAAAACCAGACAAAGATGTCAAAAAAAAAGAAAACTACCGGCCAATATCACTGATGAACATAGATGCAAAGATCCCCAACAAAATACTAGCAAGCAGAATCCAACAGCACATTAAAAGGATCATACACTATGATCAACTGGGGTTTATCCCAGGGATGGAAGGATTCTTCAATATACGCAAATCAATCAATGTGATACACTATATTAACAAATCAAAGAATAAAAGCACGTGATCATCTCAATAGATGCAGAAAAATCTTTCAAAAAAATTCAGCACAGGAACCTACCTCAACATAATAAAGACCATATATGACAAAGCCACAGGAAACATCAATGGTGAAAAACTGAAAGCATTTCCTCTAAGATCAGGAAAAAGACAAGGGTGTGCACTCTCACAACTATTATTCAACATAGTCTTAGAAGTCCTATCCACAGCAATCTGAGAAGAAAATGAAATAAAAGGAATTCAAATTGGAAAAGAGGAAGTAAAACGGTCACTGTTTGCAGATGACATGATACTATACATAGAAAACCTTAAAGATGCCACCAGAAAACTACTAGAGCTAATCAGTGAATTTAGTAAAGTTGCAGGATACAAAACTAATACACAGAAATCTTTTGCATCCCTATACACTAACAACAAAAGATCAGAAAGAGAAATTAAGTAAACAATTCCATTTACCACTGCAACAAAAAGAATAAAATACCTATGAATAAACCTAGCTAAGGAGGCAAAGACCTGTACACAGAAAAGTATAAGATATTAATGAAAGAAATCAAAGACCACACAAATAGATGGAGAGATATACCATGTTCTTTGATTGGAAGAATTAATACCGTGAAAATGTCTATACTACCCAAAGCAATCTACAGATTCAATGCAATCCCTATCAAATTACCAATGACGTTCTTTACAGAACTAGAACAGAAAATTTTACAATATGTATGGAAACACAAAAGACTCCAAATAGCCAAAGCAATCTTGAGAAAGTAAAACCGACTGGAGGAATCAGGCTTCATGATTTCAGAATATGGTACTGGAAAAAAAACGAGAAATCAAGACAGTGTGGTATCGCACAACAACAGAAATATAGACCAATGGAACAGGATAGAAAGCCCAGAGGTAAACCCACACACCTATGGTCACCTAATCTCTGACAAAGGAGGCAAGAATATACAATGGAGAAAAGACACTCTCTACAATAAGTGGTGCTGGGATAACTGGACAGCTATATGTAAAAGATTGAAATTAGAATATTCCCTAGTGCCATACACAAAAATAATTCAAAATGGATTAAAGACCTGAAAGTAAGCCTACACACTTTAAAAATCTTAGAAGAAAACATAGGTAGAACACTCTGACAAGAGTGCTCACAGCAAGCTCTTTTCTGACCCACCTCCTAGAGTAATGAAAATAAGAACAAAAATAATCAAATGGGACCTAATGAAACTTAAAAGCTTTTGCATAGCAAAGCAAACCATAAACAAGATGAAAAGACAACCCTCAGAAATGGAGAAAATATTTGCAAATAAAACAACTGACAAAGGATTAATCTCCAAAATATACAAACAGCTTACACAGCTCAATATCAAAAAACCAAACAATCCAATCCAAAAATGGGCAGAAGACCTAAATAGACATTTCTCCAAAGAAGACATACAGATGACCAGCAAACACATGAAAAGATGCTCAACATCACTAGATACTAGACAAATGCAAATCAAAACTACAATGAGGTATCACCTCACACTGGTCAGAATGGCCATCATCAAAAAATCTACAAACAGTAAATGCTGGAGAGGGTGTGGAGAAAAGGGAACCCTATTGCACTGTTGGTGGGAATGTAAATTGACACAGCCACTATGGAGAGCAGTATGGAGGTTCTTTAAAAAACTAAAAATAGAACTACCATATGACCTGGCAATCCCACTACTGGGCATATACCCTGAGAAAACCATAAGTCCAAAAGATACATGCAACCCAATGTTCATTGCAGCACCATTTACAATAGGAAGGACATGGAAGCAAGCTAAATGTCCATCAACAGAGGAATGGATAAAGAAGATGTGGCACATATATACAATGGACTATTACTCAGCCATAAAAAGGAATGAAATTGGGTCATTTGTAGAGATGTGGATGGACAAAGAGAGTGTCATACAGAGTGAAGCAAATCAGAAAGAGAAAAACAAATATTGTTTATTATTGTATTTATGTGAAACCTAGAAAAATGATATAGATGACCTTATTTGTCAAGCAGAAATAGAGACACACACATAGAGAACAAATGTATGGATAACAAGGGGGAAAGGGGTGGAGTGGGAGTAATTGGGAGATTGGAATTGACACATATAGACTATTAATACTATGTATAAAATAGACAACTGATGGGAACATACTGTATAGCACAGGGAACTCTACTTAATGCAGTGTGGTGTCCTAACTGGGAGGGTAATCCAAAAGGGAGGGAATATATATATATGTATGGCTGATTCATTTCATTGTGCAGTAGAAGCTAACACAACATTGTAAAGAAACTATACTCCAATAAAAATTAAAAAAAAGTATTTTGGTTCAATAAATAAATAAATAAATAAAACCCTGAGCTGAGCTGAATTTACTAGGACCGAAAGGATGGCCCTAAGGATCAAAAAGAAAAAGAAAACAACTTGACAAGAAAATATGTGAGGTGATGCTGCAACTTGCCAGTGCTTGCAATTCTGAAAGTGCTTGCTAGTCTGGGTAACAAAAGGATTGAGTTTTAAAGCCCATAAAGGAACCAAAAAGAGAGTTGTAATTGAGACCCAATTTAGTTTACCTGGTAATGCCAGAACTCTAAAATAGCTACCTATAGTGAAGTGGTAGACTAGAAAAAAGTCCATCTTCAGGAAAGAGAGATGACTTGAAAGACTGATTTTTTTTGACCTGCTCTATAAGTGGGATTTTTTTTTTCATGTGATAATTTATAAATATAGGGTTGAGATTTAAATTTATACTACTTATCTAATCTGGGAATATTCATATATGACAAATTAACTTAAAAGTGTTCCAAGTCCCATAACATGCCTGGGGAGACTTTTAAAACAAACAAAAACTTTACTAAAGATCTGTTTTCAACCCAAGCTATTGATAAGTTTAAAAGATAAAGCCCCACTGACGATACTTGTTCAGTCCAAAAGTACAAGAAACAAAACAAAGAAACAATTCAATATGAGCAAGATTCAGTAGATAAAGTGTCCTGATCTTGTTGCATAATAAAAATATTGGAGAGAAGCTATTAAATAAATATTTTTCACATGAAAAAAATCATAAGAAAATAATTTACAAAAAATAGGAAGTGAGCAAGACACTATGACCAACAGACAGATCATCTTGAAAAAAAAATCAAACATTGAGAAATTTAAAAAATATTTTCCTTAAAATTACACATGCTGGTAAGATGATTATTTAACAGGTATTATATATTGAAGATATTATTCAGAAAGAGAAATTCAGAGATAAATATATTGAAAATCTAAGACATCAGTCAGATAAACTGGGAAATTAAAAATTCATTTCATGGAAATTCCATCGCTGAAGACAGAAAATAAAAGTGGCTGCTCGAAATATAATATAATGTCTGAGAATTTTACAGAGTAGATGAAAGACATGAATCCTCTGATTTACGAAACATTGGAAAGAGGGTAAGTAAAAAAAAAATTACAAATATGAATTCAAGTAGAAGTTAAACAGCAGAATATAAAATAAAGAAAGAAGATCTGAAAAGTGGCCAGAAGAAAAATACACTGTTTACAAAAGGACAGCAATTAGATTGGCAGCATTAAAAGAAACCAGAATATGACAGTATGTTCAAAATGCTGGGAGAATACCATTTTAAATATAGGCAGCTAAGCTATCTTTTAGGATAAATTAAAAAAAAATATTCTAGACAAGAACAAAGAGTTTTCCACTAGCAAAACCTTGCTGAAAGAAATTTTCAAAAGGATATTCTTCAAGAAGTAAAAATGAACTCAGAAGTAAGATGTGAGATGGAAGATGAAATGGTTGTGTTGTCATAAAATACATCAATGAAACCAATAAAATAGAGAATCAAGAAACAGATTGCTACACAACATTATAACTCAACTATACTTTAATAAAAAAAGAGACTGCACTTATATAGTCTAATGTTTTATGACAAAGGTGGCATTGCAGAACAATAGAAAAGGTGATGAGTCAGTTGGATATCCATATGGAAAATTTATATCTCAACATCTACCTCACTCCATACACAAAATTTAATTTCAGATTAATTGAACATGTAAAAAGTAAAATAATAAAGTTTCTGAAAATGTAGCAGAATATCTCCATGACCTTGGAGTTGGCAAAGTCTTATTAAACAGAACATAAAGAGATAAGTGATAAACTGGATTCTATTAAAATTAAAAATTCTTGTTCAACAAAAGATACCATTAAGAGAGAAAAAGACAAGCTACACAGTAGAGCAAGTTATGTGTAATACCTACATGTGGAAAATGACACATTCAGAATAAAAAAAATAACTTCTATAAATCAGTCACAAAAAGACAGAAAAGCTAATAGAAAAATTGGCAAAAGAGCCCTTCCAAAAAGGACCAAATGATCAAAAAAAGATAAGAAAAGTGTTTATCTTCACTAATTATGAGTTCATGCAAAATTAAAACTGCAGTGAGTTATCACTATATCCATACTATAATGGTTAAAATGAAAAAGACAGATATACCAAGTGTTGGAAATAATGTGAAGCAACCAGAACTCTTATAGTGTTAATGGGAAAATAAATTAGTACAACCACTTTGGAAAATTGTTTGGTTGTAGCTATAAAGTTTAGTATACGTACACTTTAGGCCCCAGTGATTTTGAATAAGTATCAGTTCACTTACTGTTAAAATGAAGATAATAATACCTATTTCACAAGGCTATTGAAAGTCTGAAATTAAAAAGTGATGTTAAAAAAATGGAACAACCTTTAGTTTGCTGTACTATTCATCACAGTGTAATTATAATATTTTGCAATCTCTGGGTGCTTAAAAATTGATTGAATCAAATGTTTTGT
Source organism: Balaenoptera borealis (assembly GCF_965194805.1). Classification (NCBI taxonomy): domain Eukaryota; kingdom Metazoa; phylum Chordata; class Mammalia; order Artiodactyla; family Balaenopteridae; genus Balaenoptera; species Balaenoptera borealis. The sequence continues at coordinate 58,174,783 of NC_138876.1, read as the reverse complement.
AGCTATTTATAGAAAATTTCTTCTTTTATTAAACCATGGAGGAGACAAAGTTTTGCTTCATTGAAAAACAGAATAAAAGTCAGTATCAGTGCAAGTCTCTGAACTACTCTTTCCATTATCATGTTTAGGTGCCTGGATCTCAAACTCCAGCTTTGTAACTTACTAGGAGTATGATTTATGTCCAATTACTTAATCTCTCTGACCCTGTTTATTTTCCTCCCTTATAAAATGGAGATAATATGTCTAGCACATTATAAACATTCAACAAGTATTCGCTTTTTATTGTTTAGTAGTGTTAGAGATGAGTATCATAAAAATTTTTAACTTTCCAAGTTCATTATAACAAGAAAATAACTGTCAAAGTCAGTGAATAAGCAAAGAATCAAACAAAACCCAGAAATGTCTTGTGGTACTGAGAATGGATTCTTAGAAATCATAAAAAAATATAACATACTCAACTCTAAAATATACTTAATTAGAGTTTATAAATATTCAATATATGTATAGGAAAAGACATATTTTCTTGGGTACATTCTTATTTGTTTTTTCTTTTTGTTTCCCAAGTCTTAAAAGAGATTTGATCTAATTTACACTGATATTTCAGTAAAGAGTTATACGGGTTTTTTTTGTTTGTTTTCTGTGTGTGTGTGTCTGTGTGTGTGTGTGTGTGTGTGTGTGTGTGTGTGTGTTTTGGCTATGTTGGCATGATTAGATGAATCAAAGATTGTGAACTTTAACCAATTTTTAATCAACTATGTTACTGCTTAAACTCTTTACTCCAGATGACATCACTGTCATGTAATATCAGCTTTCAAATTTACAAATGTGATATCTTGGTGGAAAAACATCTTAGGAAGTTATTTTTATGTAGGTGCTCCCAGAGGTTCTGTGAAATTCATTTTGACACTGGGTGTGGAGGTGTTGGAGAGAGAAGACAGATATCTCAGGTCTCACAGCCAGTTTAACTAGAATGGTTCTTTTATTTATCTCTTTACATACTGAGCTTCCTTACATAATAGGAGGCGGGGAAGATATTCATAGGATCATTTTCACAGGCTGCTTAAGCAATTCAGTAGTAAGAGAAGGGCAAACTTAACTGTTTTGTGTAAGAAAGAAAAAAATACTTTTGTACTGTAGAGAAACCTGTAAAAGGTGGGTGAGAAGGTAAGGAAGGAGAGAGAGAAAAGCAGAATAGAAGCTGAGATTGGGTGAAGGTGGGTCATTGAAGATTCCATGTGGTGGAAGGACCAAATGTTGATACCTACTCTTCCATTGGAAATTATAGTGTTTCTGTGATGTAAGAAAGATCTAGCTCTACTAATTTAGTGAGTAGAACTTATTAAGTCATGGATTTTCCTTATAATTTATATTGCTAACAGGGCTGAAAAGATGTTTGACACTGTACTTGAGACAGTTCTCTTGGAAAGGGGCACTGAGGTAGAGAACTCCATAAAAATGTTATCACAGACATTTGTATAAATTCAGGAGGAGAGTCTGACTTCCATGGTGTGTAGAATTTTAGGGCTTGGAAATGTTGAACCAACAGATCTAGAGTGTCCGACTGGAATCTGGGCTACGTGGATAATTTTTCATCTGGAGAAAGAATTTTGTGCTTAGTTGGAAAACTTTTCTTATAGTAAATGTTTCTTATAATTATATCCTGTTTTGGACACAGGAAGAAGGTATACCACTTTCCATATACAACAAAAGTTTTTATTGAAGTTGAATTTACTGCAAGAATCACAAAACTTTGATTTAACCCAACCCTTTTCTGGATGGATTGGAGGCAGTATACATACTACTGAATTGGAGATCATAGTCACAAAAGAATTGTTGATTTCCAAGAACTAACTAATAAGACGAAGGAGGACCCTTGGCAGAGAACCTTTAAACTACTTCACACATCAGCAAACTTTTGCTATAAGGTGTGGTATTCCCAAGTGTGCACTATTTGCTACTGAACAGATGGCTTCACTGTTCTAGGCCACTTCATGGGTCAAAGTGTGAGTCTCTGTTAAAAAATTAGTAGGGTAAAGGATTGATGGTCAGTAGTCATTTGTTGAATGAAAAGTTGCATGAATAAAAGAATGCCATTTAAAGCTTTGCAAATATCACATTCTCTATTGCTAAAATCTTTCTAACCTATTTTTCAGAGATTCTTTCATCACTAAAGGAGAAATATAAATGTAAATTTTATAATGGTAGTACTTTGTTAATTGTGAAGGTAAAAACACTATTTAGTAACACCACTTGTGATAGTAGAATATGGATATGAAACTAAATAATAGTCACATAAGGTCACTTATAGTGATTATGATTAGAGGGCCTGTGGATCCTATTTGTATGGCATATAAGGAGCCTTCTAAGTAAAAACTCATCCTAAGAAAGAATCAGAAAAATAAACCTGAGAATAGGCAGAGATTAAAAAAGATTGGCAATTTGGGGCCTGTGTTGATATTAACATTTACCCTTTTTTAATGCTTTCCTTTCCCCCTTCTATTTGTTCCAGGTATTTGAGCCAGAGTACAGAGGAGTGGGAATTAAAAAATATATTTGAAATAGCTACTTCATTAAAATGTCTGTTAGGGAGGAACTTCAAGATGGCAGAGGAGTAAGACATGGAGATCAACTTCCTCCCCACAAATACATCAAAAATACACCCACATGTGGAACAATTACTACAGAACACCTACTGAATGCTGGCAGAAGATCTCAGACTTCCCAAAAGGCAAGAAACTCCCCACGTACCTGGGTAAGGCAAAAGAAAAAATAAAAAACGGAGACAAAAGAATACGGACGGCACCAGCCCCTTGGAGAGGGAGCTGTGAAGGAGGGAAAGTTTCCACACACTAGGAAGCCCCTTCACTGGCAGAGATGGGGGTGGTGAGGGGAGAAGCTTCAGAGCCATGGAGGAGATCACAGCAACAGGGGTGCAGAGGGCAAAGCAGAGAGATTCCTACACAGATGATCAGTGTCGACAACCACTCACCAGCCTGAGATGCTTGTCTGCTTCCCTGCTGGGGTGGGTGGGTGGGGACTGGGAGCTAAGGCTCGGGCTTCAGAGGTCGGATCCCAGGGAGAGGACTGAGGTTGGCTGCGTGAACACAGCCTGAAGGGGGCTAGTGCACCACAGCTAACCGGGAAGCAGTCCGGGGAAAAAGTCTGGAACTGCCTAGAGGCAAGAGACCACTGTTTCCTCGTGCGTGAGGAGAGGAGATTCAGAGCACCGCCTAAATGAGCTCCAGAGATGGGCACCAGCCACAGCTATCGGCATGGACACCAGAGATGGGCATGAAAAGCTAACACTGCTGCTGCAGTCACCAAGAATCCTGTGTGCAAGCACAGGTCACTATCCACACCTCCCCTCCTGGGAGACAGTACAGTCCATGACTGCCAGGGTCCCATGATCCAGGGACAACTTCCCTGGGAGAACACACGGCACACCTCAAGCTGTTGCAAAGTCATGTTGACCTCTGCTGCCACAGGTTTGACCCGCCTTCCGTACCCGCATTCCCTCCTGTCTGGACGAAGAACAGAAGCCAGAGGGCGACCTACATGCAGCAGGGGGACAAATCCAAAGCTGAACCACAGGAGCTGTGTGAACAAAGAAGAGAAAGGGACATTTCTCTGTGCAGTCCCAGGAGCAGTGGATTAAATCTCTACAGTCAACTTGACATACTCTGCATCTGTGGAATACCTGAATAGACAATGAATCATCCCAAAATTGAGGTGGTGGACTTTGGGAGAAACTGAAGACTTGGGGTTTGCTGTATGTGACTGACCAGTTTATAATTTTTATGTTTTTCTTAGTTTAGTTTTTAGCACTTGCTATCATTGGTGGATTTGGCTATTGGTTTTGTTGCTCTCTTCTTCTTTTTTTTTTCTTGTATTACTTTTTAAATTTTTTATTTTAAAAATATTTTAAAAAAATTTTATTTTAATAACTTTATTTATTTTGTTTGTTTTTTCTCACTTTCTTTTTTTTTCTCCCTTTTCTTCTGAGCCGTGTGGCTGACAGGGTCTTAGTGCTCCAGCTGGGTGTCAGGCCTGAGCCTCTGAGGTGGGAGAGCTGCGTTCAGGACGCTGGACCACCAGAGACCTCCCAGCCCCAAGTAACATCAATCAGTGAAAGCTCTCCCAGAGACGTCCATCTCAATGCTAAGACCCAGCTCCAATTAATGACCAGCAAGATCCAGTGCTGGAAACCCCATGCCAAACAACAAACAAGACAGAAACACAAACCCACCCATTAGCAGAGAGGCTGTCTAAAATCATAAAATTGTCACAGACACCCCAAAACACAACACGGAACATGGTCCTGCTCACCAGAAAGACAAGATCCAGACTCATCCACCAGAACACAGGCACCAGTCCCCTCCACCTGGAAGCCTACACAACCCACTGAACCAACCTTAGTCACTGGGGACAGACACCAAAAACAACAGGGAGTACGAACCAACAGGCTGCGAAAAGGAGACCCAAAACACAGTAAGTTAAGCAAAATGAGAACAGAGAAATACACAGCAGATGAAGGAGCAAGGTAAAAGCCCACCAGAGAAAACAAATGAAGAGGAAATAGGCAGTCTACCTGAAAAACAATTCAGAGTAATGATAGTAAAGATCCAAAATCTTGGAAATAGAATGGAGAAAACACAAGAAACACTTAACAAGGACCTAGAAGAACTAAAGAGCAAACGAACAATGATGAACAACATAATAAATGAAATTAAAAATTCTCTAGAAGGAATCAATAGTAGAATAACAGAAGAAGAAGAACAGATAAGTGACCTGGATGATAAAATAATGGAAATAACTACCACAGAGAAGAATAAAGAAAAAAAGAATGAAAAGAATTGAGGACAGTCTCAGAGACCTCTGGGAAAACATTAAATGCACCAATACTCGAATTATAGGGGTCTCAGAAGAAAAAAAGAAAAAGAAGGGGACTGAGAAAACATTTGAAGAGATTATAGCTGAAAACTTCCCTAATATGGGAAAAGAAATAGTCAATGAAGTCCAGGAAGCATAGAGAATCCCATAAGGACAAATCCAAGGAGAAACATGCCAAGATACATATTAATCAAACTATCAAAAATTAAATACAAAGAAAAAATATTGAAAGCAGCAAGGGAAAGGGAACAAATAACATACAAGGGAATCCTCAGAAGATTAACAGCTGATCTTTCAGCAGAAACTCTGCAAGCCAGAAGAGAGTGGCAGGACATATTTAAAGTGATGAAAGGGAAAAACCTACAACTAAGATTAGTCTACCCAGCAAGGATCTCATTCAGATTTGACAGAGAAATTAAAACCTGTACAGACATGGAAAAAGCAAAAACTAAGGGAATTCAGCACCACCAAACCAGCTTTACAACAAATGCTAAAGGAACTTCTCTATGCAGGAAACACAAGAGAAGCAAAGTTCTACACTAACAGACGGAAAACAATTAAGAAAATGGTAATAGGAACATACATATCGATAATTACCTTAAATGGAAATGGATTAAGTGCTCCAACCAAAAGACATAGACTGGTTGAATGGATACAAAAACAAGACCCATATATATGCGGTCTATAAGAAGCCCACTTCAGACCTATGGACACATACAGACTGAAAGTGAGGGGATGGAAAAAGGTATTCCATGCTAATGGAAATCAAAAGAAAGCTGGAGTAGCAATTCTCATATCAGACAAAATAGACTTTAAAATACAAACTATTACAAGAGACAAAGAAGGACACTACATAATGATCAAGAGATTGATCCAAGAAGAAGATACAACAATTGTAAATATTTATGCACCCAACATAGGAGCACCTCAATACATAAAGCAATTGCTAAAAGCCATAAAAGGGGAAATCAACAAACACAATAGTAGAAGGGGACTTTAACACCCCACTTTCACCAATGGACAGATCATCCAAAATGAAAATAAATAAGGAAACATAAGCTTTAAATGACACATTACACAAGATAGGCTTCATTGATATTTATTGGAAATTCCATCCAAAAATAACAGAATACACTATCTTCTCAAGTGCTCATGGAACATTCTCCAGGATAGATCATATCTTGGGTCACAAATCAAGCCTAGGTAAATTTAAGAAAATTGAAATCATATGAAGTATCTTTTCAACCACAATGCTATAAGACTAGATATCAATGACAGGAAAATAACTGTAAAAATTACAAGCACGTGGAAGCTAAGCAATACACTACTTAATAACCAAGACATCACTGAAGAAATCAAAGAAGAAATCAGAAAATACCTAGAAACAAATGGCATGAAAACATGATGACCCAAAACCTATGGGATGCAGCAAAAGCAGTTCTAAGAAACAAGTTTATAGCAATACAATCCTACCTCAAGAAACAAGAAAAATCTCAAATAAACCTAACCTTAGACCTAAAGCAATTAGAGAAAGAACAACAAAAAAACCCCAAAGTTAGTAAAGGAAAGAAATCATAAAGATCAGATCAGAAATAAATGAAAAAGAAATGAAGGAAACGATAGCAAAGATTAATAAAACTAAAAGCTGGTTCTTTGAGAAGATAAACAAAATTGATAAACCATTAGCCAGACTCATTAAGAAAAAAAGGGAGAGAAGACTCAAATCAATAGAATTAGAAATGAAAAAGGAGTAGTAACAACTGACACTGCAGAAATACGAAGGATCATGAGAGATTACTACAAGCAACTCTATGCCAATAAAATGGACAACCTGGAAGAAATGGACAAATTCTTAGAAAAGCACAACCTTCTGAGACTGAACCAGGAAGAAATAGAAAATATAAACAAACCAATCACAAGCATTGAAATTGAAACTGTGATTAAAAATCTACCAACAAACCAAAACTCAGAACCAGAGGCCTTCACAGGTGAATTCTGTCAAACATTTACAGAAGAACTAACACCTATCCTTTCCTTCTCAAATTCTTCCAAAATATAGCAGAGGGAGGAACACTCCCAAACTCATTCCACGAGGCCACCATCACCCTGATACCAAAATCAGACAAAGATGTCACAAAGAAAGAAAACTAAAGGCCAATATCACTGAAGAACATAGATGCAAACATCCTCAACAAAATACTAGCAAACAGAATCCAACAGCACATTAAACAGATCATACACCATGATCAAGTGGGGTTTATCCCAGGAATGCAAGGATTCTTCAATATATGCAAATCAATCAATGTGATACACCATATTAACAAACTGAAGGATAAAAACCATATGAAAATCTCAATAGATGCAGAAAAAGCTTTTGACAAAATTCAACACCCATTTATGATAAAAACTCTCGAGAAAGTAGGCATAGAGGGAACTTACCTCAATATAATAAAGGTCATATATGACAAAACCATAGCCAACATCGTCCTCAATGGTGAAAAACTGAAACCATTTCCACTAAGATCAGGAACAAGACAAGGTTGCCCACTCTTGCCACTATTATTCAACATAGTTTTGGAAGCTTTAGCCAAAGCAATCAGAGAAGAAAAGAAATAAAATGAATCCAAATCAGAAAACAAGAAGTAAAACTCTCACTGCATTCATATGACATGATAATATACATAGAGAATCTTAAAGATGCTACCAGAAAACTACTGGAGCTAATCAATGAACTTGGTAAAGTAGCAGGCTAAAAAATTAATGCACAGAAATCTCTTGCATTCCTATACACTAATGATGAAAAATCTGAAAGAGAAATTAAGGAAACACTCCCATTTACCATGCAAAAAAAGAATAAAACATCTATGAATAAACCTACCTAAAGAGACAAAAGACGTGTATGCGGAAAATTATAAGACACTGATGAAAGAAATTAAAGATGATACAAACAGATGGAGAGATATACCATGTTCTTGGATTGAAAGAATCAACATTGTGAAAATGACTATACTACCCAAAGCAATCTACAGATTCAATGCAATCAAACTACCAATGGCATTTTTCACAGACTAGAACAAAAAATTTCACGATTTGTATGGAAACACAAAAGACCCTGAATAGCCAAAGCAATCTTGAGAAAGAAAAACGGGGCTGGAGGAATCAGGCTCCCAGACTTCAGACTATACTAGAAAACAGTATAGTTTTTGTACTGACACAAAAACAGAAATATAGATCAATGGAACAGGATAGAAAGCCCAGAGATAAACCCACACACATATGGTCACCTTGTTTTTGATAAAGGAGGCAAGAATATGCAATGGAGAAAAGACAGGCTCTTCAAAAAGTGGTCCTGGGAAAACTGGACAGCTACATGTAAAAGAATGAAATTAGAACACTCCTTAACACCATACACAAAAATAAACTCAAAAATGGATTAAAGACCTAAATGTAAGGCCAGACACTATAAAGCTCTTAGAGGAAAACATAGGCAGAATACTCTATGACATAAATCACAGCAAGATCCTGTTTGACCCACCTCCTAGAGAAGTGGAATAAAACCAAAAATAAACAAATGGGACTTAATGAAACTTAAAAGCTTTTGCACAACAATGTAAACCATAAACTAGATGAAAAGACAACCCTCAGAATGGGAGAAAATATTTGCCAACGAAGCAATTGACAAAGGATTAATCTCTAAAATATACAAGCAGCTCATGCAGCTCAATATCGAAAAAAACCAAACAACCTAATACAAAAATGAGCAGAAGACATAAATAGACGTTTCTCCAAAGAAGATATACAGATTGCCAACAAACACATGAAAGGATGCTCAACATCACTAGTTACTAGAGAAATGCAAATCAAAACTACAGTGAGGTATCACCTCACACCAGTCAGAATGGCCATCATCAAAAAAATCTAGAAACAATAAATGCTGGAGAGGGTGTGGAGGAAAGGGAACCCTCTTGCACTGTTGGTGAGAATGTAAATTGATACAGCCACTTTGGAGAACAGTATGGCGGTTCCTTAAATAACTGAAAATATAATTACCATATGGCCCCGCAGTCCCACTACTGAGCATATACCCTGAGAAAACCATAATCCAAAAAGTTACATGTATCCCAACGTTCATTGCAGCACTATTTACAATAGCCAGGACATGGAAGCAACCTAAATGTCCATCAACAGAGGAATGGATAAAGAAGATGTGGCACATATATACAATGGAATATTACTCAGCCATAAAAAGAAACGAAGTTGAGTTATTTGTAGTGAGGTGGGTGGACCTAGAGTCTGTCATACAGAATGAAGTAAGTCAGAAAGGGAAAAACAAATACTATATGCTAACATCCAGTATTATGGAGTCAAAAAAAAAATGGTTCTAAAGAACCAAGGGCCAGGACAGAAATAAAGACACACACATAGAATATGGACTTTTGGACACGGAGAGAGGGAAGGGTAAGCTGGGATGAAGTAAGAGAGTGACATGGACATATATACACTACCAAATGTAAAAGAGATAGCTAGTGGGAAGCAGCTGCATAGCACAGGGAGATCAGCTTGGTGCTTAGTGACGATCTACAGGGCTGAGATAGGGAGTGTGGGATGGAGATGCAAGATGGAGTGTATATGGGGATATAAGTATATGTATAACTGATTCACTCTGTTATACAGCAGAAACTAACACAACAATATAGAGCAATTATATTCCAATAAAAATGTTAAAAAAAGAATATTTGTTAGGCATTGGTATCATAAGTCAGCAGTATTCCGGGACCAATGTAAGGGAAATGTGAAAAAAAAGAGTGATATTTCTTAGTTTTGCAGAGAACTCTGACCACAGTGAAGCCACCTTTTATACATCTTAGATTCTAGAGTGTTTACTGGTGGCATCAGGCAGGAGTATGGCAATCCTAAAGAGGCATTTGTCTACTCATTCATTTATGCACTCATTTAGCAAAAATTTACTGGGGCCTTAGACAATATGCTAAGGAGTTAATTGAGTACACAGACCCCTTTATTCTAGGAAGTGTTGGACCAGACAGACAAGTAGATCAATCCTTCCAGGACGTTGTAAAAGGCAAATGCACTGTGCAATAAAGGATTATTTGGATGGGCAGTCAAGACTATTAGAGAAAATTTCTCATCTCAGAGTCATAACCTGAATGTTAAACTTGAGACAAAACTAAATTTGCAGAATATTTTTGCAAACTCCATGCCACCATCTGCTGAATCTTTCTTTGGGTTTTTCTAAATAGGTCATGAAACTCATAAAGTATTGTTTTTGAAATAGAAGAAATGGACACATTTCTTAATTTGGTTTAACTCTGTCCTTATACCTCTTACTTTTTAATATTGTCTCTGGTATTTCTACTGGTTGTTTCTCTTCTCAGCTGGCTCTTTACAGTACACTAGGTCAAGTCTCTTGTATACCAACCAATAACTGTGAATCCTTTCTCTGATCATAATGAAATCTCCAAAATTTTTGTCTTCACACTGGCTCAATCATTGCCTCTGCAGAACACAAACCAATCTCTATATTTTTACATAAACTTTCTTGGAACAAAAATTCACAAATCTAACTGGATTTTCTTTTTGCTTAAATGATCTTGGTAGCTGAGCTCCTCAACTGATTACCTCACAAGGGGGCAGTTTCTATAATGAAGTAAAAAATTAAATGATGTTAGTTTAAAACTCTGCGATGTGTTCTGATATACATTCCAGATGCCTGTGGTTCAGTTAGATATTTTTAGTAATGTTCTGCAAAGTTGGAAAAACATCACTCTCTGGGTTTCTGAGAAACGTTTATGATTTTTCTCGTGTGCATCGTGCTAGAAGCAACTTCTAATCAGCAGGAAACAGAGGGCGTGAGCAATTTATCCATTAAGTGAGTCACATAAGGTAAGCAAATGAAAGAGAGACTTGCTGATGCTTAAACGTGATATTTTTACATTTTGGTCAAATATCATTCTTCATGAACTCTAAAAAAATTTTTTATTGGAGTATAGTTGATTTACACTGTTGTGTTAGTTTCAGGTATACAGCAAAGTTATACATATACATATATCCACTCTTTTTTAGATTATTTTCCCATGTAAGTCATTACAGAGCATTGAGTAGAGTTCCCTGTGCTATGCAGTAGGTCCTTAATAGTTATCTATTTTATATATAGTAGTGTGTATATGTCTTCATGAATGTTTTAACATATGCTAAGCTGAACGTATTTTGGTTCAATTGTTAGTGAAGCAAAAATGTCTCATGGATTTTTAAAGAACTCAAAAATAGATATGAAACTTTTTCCAAGACTACATAAAAATTACTTTTGAGTTGAGATGCCAGAGTTTTACTGACAATACTTAGATCTTCAAAACTAGAAAAAGTTAAGAAGCTATGAAGAACAGTACCATCTTAGACAGTGGTCCCCAACCTTTTTGGAACCAGCGACCTGTTTCATGGAAGACAATTCTTCCACGGACTGAGGGCGGGGGCAGGGATTGTTCGGGTGGTCATGCAAGCAATGGGGAGCGATGGGGAACGGCAGATGAAGCTTCGCTCTCTTGTCTGCCACTCACCTCCTGCTGTGAGGCCTGGTTCCTAACAGGTCATAGACCAGTACCAGGCCACAGCCTGAGGGTTGGGGACACCTGACCTTAGAGACAATAGCCCCCATAGGACACTGCTGAACACAAGTTGGCCCAAACTTGTCAGAAGCTATCTACCAAACTCAAAGCCTGGAAAATAACCAATTAGATATTTATTTTAATTATCACATATATTATTTCTTAAATGGAAATACTTAGGGAAAACTTAAAATCACTTTTGAAAAATGAGAAATGTATTTAAATTTGCCAGTTAATATAGAAATAAAATTTAAACACCAAAAAAAAAGAAACTCAAATGTTAGAAATTGTCTAATTGTTAAGGAACTTTAAAACATAAACCTTTAAAGTATAATTCTATTTATATTGCTAACTAGTTTCTGCATTAATTTTTTTCCAATTTTTTATTTAAAAAAATTCAAGTCTACTTAAGAGTTGTAAGAATAGTACATTCACCAAAGGATAACATTTTATCACATTTGCTTTGTCTTTCTCAAATATTCTACTTTGGCATGTACCTTCAAAAAACATGGATATTCTCCTACATTACTATAATAAAATTATCACAATCAGGAAATATAACATTGAAAAATACAATTATTTAATAATATAGTCCATATTCAAATTCTTGCAATTGTTCAATAGAATCCTTAATAGAATTTTTTGGATCCTGAGTATATTAAGAATAACACGTTGCATTTAGTTGTTACTCACTTTAGTCTGTTAATAAAGTAAAGCTTTGTGAGTTGTTAATAAATCAAAGCCAAATTTATTACAACTAATTGAAGTGAGGGAGAACCATCTTGACAAAACCTTAGCAGTATCTGAAAATAGTTAAGCTCAAATTTTTCCAAATTGGAAGAAAGCACCTCAGTATGGATTAGCCTAATGTTTTTCGCACAAATTGATTGAGGTGAAACATTTTTGCCAGACACACTACAAAGGTGATTTTTGTGTCCTCTGTTCAGAATATGGTGTTTTTTCCATTATTGGTGATATATGACTTGATCATCTCACTAAGATGTTATATCTCAGATTTATTCATTGTACAAGTTCTTTTTAATAAGTAATCTGTGGGGAAACTTTATGAGGATATGAATATCATATTCTACATAAATCCACTAATATTATTAGCACTCATTGATTATTTGTTATTACTGTGATAGGTCAAAAATAGTACATTTTAATTTCTGTAATTTTTTCAATATTTGTTGATTGATATTTGTCCATAAAGAAGAGATTTTCCTTTTTCTCTCTTTGCAATTATTATTATTTAACAAAAAATAGATATTGGGCTCCTTTCTTACTGCAATGTGTTATGTTCTTATTCATGTTGAGACCCAAACCATCCCACATGTGGCCAGCTTGGCTCCAGGATACTTTTGATATATTCTTATAGCTTTTAAAAGAAATTCCTCACTTTCTGTAACAAGGAGACTTTCTAGTCTTATCTTGTAGTTTCCCTGCCTTAGCCCTGGAATCAGCATTTCTCCCAGAAACCCAAGTTTTTTCCTATCCATTTCTGTGCCATTGTCACCCACTCCTGCAGGTAGTTTCATTAGCTTCAGGTCTTCACTTCCTGTATTTATTTTTCAAAATTTAGGCAATACCTATTAAATATTCCTTCTCATTCTTTCTTATCCAAAAAAGAAGGGCATTATAGATACTATATTAAACTTAATTTTTTGTTTGTTTTTCACTAAAAGAGTCTATCTTGGAAATCACTACATATGAGTTCACAAAAATTTACTTCATATTTTTGTGAAAGCTGTATGGTACTTCATTTCGTGGTGAACAGTTATTTATTCAATCTTTCGTATATGGGTTATGTCTTTTAATTTTATTTTTGTAAGTATATCTTAAGGGTAAATTCCTAAAATGGGATCATCTTGTCAAATGGTAAACACATATGAAGTTTTGTTAGATATTGCCAGATTCTTCCCATAGAGCTAAATCTATTTTCTTTTCTTTTTTTTTTAAATTTTATTGGCGTATAGTTGATTTACAATGTTGTGTTAGTTTCAGGTATACAGCATAGTGATTCTGTTATACATATACATATATTCATTCTTTTTCAGATTCTTTTCCCATATAGGTTATTACAGAATATTGAGTAGAGTTCCCTGTGCTATACAGTAGGTCCTTGTTGGTTATCTATTTTATATATAGCAGTGTGTGTATGTTAATCCCAAACTCCTAATTTATCCCTCCCTACCACATTTCCCCTTTGGTAATCATAAGTTTATTTTCTAAATCTGTGAGTCTGTTTCTGTTTTGTAAATAAGTTCATTTATATCATTAAAAAAAATTAATTAATAAATTAATTAATTTTTGGCTGTGTTGGGTCTTCGTTTCTGTGCAAGGGCTTTCTCTAGTTGCGGCGAGCAGGGGCCACTCTTCATCGCGGTGTGCGGGCCTCTCACTATCGCGGCCTCTCTTGTTGCAGAGCACAGGCTCCAGACGTGAAGGCTCAGTAGTTGTGGCTCACGGGTCCAGTTGCTCCACGGCATGTGGGATCTTCCCAGACCAGGGCTCGAACCCGTGTCCCCTGCATTGGCAGGCAGATTCTCAACCACTGCGCCACAAGGGAAGCCCTCATTTTTAAAAATTAGATCTCACATATGAGTGACATCATGATATTTGTCTTTTTCTGTGTGACTTACTTCACTTAGTATAATAATCTCTAGGTCCACACACAAACTAAATCTATTTTCCATTCGTAACACCAATACATGAAAGTACCTGTTTCCCACGTCTTCAAACAGCGTGTGTTTTCAAACTTTTGTGTTTTTTTCAATCTAGTAAATAATCCATGGAATAGTAGTATGAGGGAGGTTATTATGATTTTTTTAAAATTATGAGTGAATTTATATAGTATTTGCACGACTATCATATTCTCTCAAGGGATTTACATTGTAATTCAAGATTAGTTGAGCACAAGTTAATAAACTCTTAAAGTATTAGCCAAATTTTCTTATGCAAAACTCTGTGAGATTCTTTCAAATTTAAAAATATAATAATCAACTATAATGCCCCTGGAGGTATGCTACAGGGAATCCATAGTATTCTTTCCTCAAATAATAAAATAGTTAAAGCAATGTATTTACTCATTTTCTTTTTTATTCACCCTAGTGTATATATTTGTCAGAATATAAAAATCATAAAATTTTATCAGTCATTCATTTTCTTCCTATTTGCCTTATTTGTTTGCTTTTATTTATCAGCAACTTTTTATTTTGATATAATTTGAAATAATTTTAAGCTTATTACTGCAAAACTAGCACAAAACCCCTATTATACTATAGAACAGTCATAAAAATCAGAAATCATAACATTGATAAATATTACTATCTAATCTACAGTCCATATTTATTTATCTTCAATTGTCCTATTAATGTTCTTTATAGCTACTTCCTCCCTCCAAGCCCCCCAGTACATAATCCACTCCAGGGTAACTCCTTATATTTAGTTGTCATACTTCTTTAGTGAAATTGTTCCTCAAAATTTCATTGTGCTTTATAATCCTGGCATTTTTGAAGAGAATTGGTTAGTTACTTTGTAAAATGTTCAACTCGGGTTACCTTTGTTTATTAACTCTTTAAGATTATTAGAAATTCCTGTATTTAATTATATTGCAATGTACTTAGAAAGTTGAATTACTTTTTCTTAAGAGCTAAGCTGATCTAACGTAGTCATTTATGGAGGACTTTAATTGCACAGGTTGTGTTCAGGCTTTGGAATCAGACAGATTTAGATTTGCATTCTACCTTTTTAAACAATTAATTGCACTCATCCTCTCCAAGCTTCAATTTCCTAATATGTAAAATAGCGAAAATGATGAATTCTCAAAAGGGTTGTTGGAAGAATTAAATGAGATAACATAGGCAAAGCATTTGGTAAAGTACCTGGCACATAAACAAAGCTTCTTAAAAGGTTGGGCATATTATTATGTCTACCAATGGAAAGTAACATGAAAAAAACTGACAGCCTTGTTTAGTGGCATTAAATAAATGATAGAAACAATATTCAGGAGAAGATAAAAGTGAGTCATATTGCTTTTTTCATTTGAAGGCCTTTGAATTATTTATGTTTCCAAGTTCCATGTGTTAGGTCTTTTTAATGTCTCACTTTTCAGTGTATAGGGCTTTATGTTTAATTTTACAAAGCAAAATATCTCAGTTTATGTCTTTGATATAGTTCCTTTTGAAATAAAAATCATAGGTAAAGGAATATCTTTCTGATAGTGCAGAATTTAAAACAAGGGTTTACTAGTAATTTTGTCATTTGAAACTGTGTATTTACTTATATGCTATATATTACTTACATGCTTATTTACTAATATAATAGTACTTTCTAAAGGTAGATCAAGAAGGCCCATTTAGCTACCAATGTAGCTGAATTGACAATAAAAGTAATGATTTTGATTAGGGCTGTGGGAATAGGGGTTCAATCAGAGCAGGAGAAATAGGCATTTTTAACTTATTGCTTGATTCAGGATAGATGACATGAATTATCTTGACCTAAGCTCTGTCTGTGTTTAGCAACCTTCCATGATCCCTTCTGGTCATTTATTCAATTTCCTGGTGATCCTCTGTCCCAGTGGTCTTAAGCTTGTAACATGTAACAGTTTTGTTACAGTTTTTCCTGCCCTGCCATATTCATATAAAATTCTCCTTTCCTCAGAGTGAAGAATTCATATAGTTTTAGGGAAAGTTAATCAGTTAGTAAGGCATTTTGATTTATTTACACTTACTTAAGTTTTCCCTAAGTATTTCCATTTAAGAAATAATATATGTGATAATTAAAATAAATATCTAATTGGTTATTTTCCAGGTTTTGAGTTTGGTAGACAGCTTCTGACAAGTTTGGGCCAACTTGTGTTCAGTAGTGTCCTATGGGGGCTATTGTCTCTAAGATCAGGGGTCCCCAACCCTCAGGCTGTGGCCTGGTACTGGTCTGTGGCCTGTTAGGAACCAGGCCTCACAGCAGGAGGTAAGTGGAAGGCAAGAGAGTGAAGCTTCATTTGCTGCTCCCCATCACTCCCCATTGCTTGCATTACCACCCGAACAATCCCTGCCCCCGCCCTCAGTCCGTGGAAAAATTGTCTTCCACGAAACAGGTCGCTGGTTCCAAAAAGGTTGGGGACCACTGTCTAAGATGCTACTGTTCTTCATAGCTTCTTAACTTTTTCTAGTTTTGAAGATCTAAGTATTGTCAGTATAGTTAGCCACAGTACTCACAACAAATCCAGAGGCAGGAAGAACAGATGGATGAACCACATATCGCAGGACAGGCTGCTTGCCTGTGCTGTGTGGGAGTTTAGGCTAAGGGCTCTGACACCAAGAGACTAAGACAGGCTGGGATCTGGGACGCTTTGCTGTAATGTTTGCACCTGGACAAAATGTCTCCTCGAGCAACAGAATACAAAGAAACTATAAGGGAATAAAAATAACTGTGTGCATGCACAGTCAGGACAATTATGAACAATAAGATACAAAAATGCCAAAACAGAACTGCTACTTCCGAGGTACTGGCAGCAAAAGCAGGGCACTGCTCGTGATCCCTGCACATAGCATCACCAAGGGGATGGCAGACCACCTAAGCCTCCCCTCTGGCCTGACCCACTGATCTGCCCCTACCCTTATCCCATTTAAGGGACCAGTTTGCATCCCTGCCCATGGGGACCAAGCAAGGGCATGTGTTACTTGTTCTTGCTCCCTCGGGCTGCCTCGCTCCTTCCCAGGAAAGTCTTGCCTGAATCTCTCATCTGGCCTTTTAACAATTTCTATTGATTAAGGAGTCCAAGAACACTGATGGGTAGCAAGATTATCTGGCTTGAATGTGTCTGTGGCAATCTTGCACTGGGTCATTTCAACAGAACAGAATTTTCATTTTATTCAAAAGAATGGAGGCTTGAATTAAACATATCTGTTTGTTATGAACTCCATCAATAAAAATAAAGAGAATAAAAAGAAATAAAAAAAATTAAAAAGAAGAAAAATTAAGCCATCATCTCAAATATGATTAGATAGAGCGATTTGCATGCTTTTTTTTTTTTTTTTTCTTTATAAGGCTCTGGTCACTTAATTTTCTCTGAAATTACATTTTTGCTTTTTTTTTTTTTACATCTTTATTGGAGTATAATTGCTTTACAATGGTGTGTTAGTTTCTGTTTTATAACAAGGTGAATCAGTTACACATATACATATGTTCCCATAACTCTTCCCTCTTGCATCTCCCTCTCTCCCACCTTCCCGATCCTACCCCTCTAGATGGTCACAAAGCACCGAGCTGATCTCCCTGTGCTATGTGGCTGCTTCCCACTAGCTCTCTATTTTACGTCTGGTAGTGTATATACATCCATGCCACTCTCTCACTTTGTCACAGCTTACCCTTCCCTCTCCCCATATCCTCAAGTCCATTCTCTAGTAGATCTGTGTCTTTATTCCTGTCTTGCCCCTAGGTTCTTCATGACCTTTTTTTTTTTTTTTTTCCCCTTTCTTTTAGATTCCATATATATGTATTACCATACGGTATTTGTTTTTCTTTTTCTGACTTACTTCACTCTGTATGACAGACTCTAGGTCCATCCACCTCACTACAAATAACTCAATTTCGTTTCCTTTTAAGGCTGAGTAATATTCCATTGTAAATATGTGCCACATCTTCTTTATCCATTCATCTATTGATGGATACTTAGGTGGCTTCCATGTCCTGGCTATTGTAAATAGAGCTACAATGAACATTTTGGTACATGACCCTTTTTGAATTATGGATTTCTCAGGGTATATGCCCAGTAGTGGGATTGCTGGGTCGTATGGTAGTTCTAATTTTGATTTTCTAAGGAACCTCCATATTGTTCTCCATAGTGGCTGTATCAATGTACATTCCCACCAAGAGTGCAAGAGGGTTCCCTTGTCTCCACACCCTCTCCAGCATTTATTGTTTCTAGATTTTTTAATGATGGTCATTCTGACCAGTGTGAGATGATATCTCATTGTAGTTTTGATTTGCATTTCTCTAATATTAATGATGTTGAGGATTCTTTCATGTGTTTGTTGGCAATCTGTGTATCTTCTTCGGAGAAATGTCGATTTAGGTCTTCTGCCTATTTTTGGATTGGGTTGTTCGTTTTATTGATATTGAGCTTCATGAGTTGTTTGTAAATTTTGGAGGTAAATCCTTTGTCAGTTGCTTTATTTGCAAATATTTTCTCCCATTCTGAGGTTTGTCTTTTCATCTTGTTTCTGGTTTCCTTTGCTGTGCAAAAGCTTTTAAGCTTCATTAGGTCCCATTTGTTTATTTTTGCTTTTATTTCCATTTCTCTAGGAGGTGGGTAAAAAGGATATTGCTGTGATTTATGTCATAGAATGTTCTGCCTATGTTTTCCTCTAAGAGTTTGATAGTATCTGGCCTTACATTTAGCTCTTTAATCCATTTTGAGTTTATTTTTGTGTATGGGGTCAGGGAATGTTCTAATTTCATACTTTTACATGTACCTGTCCCGTTTTCCCAACACCACTTATTGAAGAGGCTGTCGTTTCTCCACTGTATATTGTTGCCTCCTTTATCAAAGATAAGGTGACCATATGTGCATCGGTTTATCTCTGGGCTTTCTAACCTGTTCCATTGATCTATATTTCTCTTTTTGTGCCAGTACCAAACTGTCTTGATTACTGTAGCTTTGTAGTATAGTCTGAGGTCAGGGAGCCTGATTCCTCCAGCTCCCTTTTTCGTTCTCAAGATTGCTTTGGCTATTCGGGGTCTTTTGTGTCTCCATACAAATTGTGAAATTTTTTCTTCTAGTTCTGTGAAAAATGTCAGTGGTAGTTTGATAGGGATTGCATTGAATCTGTAGATTGCTTTGGGTAGTAGAGTCATTTTCACAATGTTGATTCTTCCAATCCAAGAACATGGTATATCTCTCCATCTATTTGTATCATCCTTAATTTCTTTCATCAGTGTCTTATAATTTTCTGCATACAGGTCTTTTGTCTCCTTAGGTAGGTTTATTTTAGGTATTTTATTCTTTTTGTTGCAATGGTAAATGGGAGTGTTTTCTTAATTTCACTTTCAGATTTTTCATCATTAGTGTGTAGGAATGCAAGAGATTTCTGTGCATTAATTTTGTATCCTGCTACTTTACCAAATTCATTGAGTAGCTCTAGTAGTTTTCTGGTAACATCTTTAGGATTCTCTATGTATAGTATCATGTCATCTGCAAACAGTGACAGCTTTACTTCTTCTTTTCCGATATGGATTCCTTTTATCTCTTTTTCTTCTCTAATTGCTGTGGCTAAAACTTCCAAAACTATGGTGAATGACAGTGGTGAGAGTGGGCAACCTTGTCTTGTTTCTGATCTTAGTCAAAGTGGTTTCAGTTTTTCACCATTGGGAACGATGTTGGCTGTGTGTTTGTCATACACAGCCTTTATAATGTTGAGGAAAGTTCCCTCTATGCCTATTTTCTGGAGGGTTTTTTTTCATAAATTGGTGTTGAATTTTGTCAAAATCTTTCTCTGCATCTGTTGAGATGATCATATGGTTTTTCTGGTTCAATTGGTTAATATGGTGTATCACATTGATTAATTTGCATATACTGAAGAATCCTTCCATTCCTGGGATAAACCCTACTTGATCATGATGTATGATCCTTTAAATGTGCTGTTGGATTCTGTTTGCTAGTATTTTGTTGAGGATTTTTGCATCTCTGTTCATCAGTGATATCGGTCTGCAGTTTTCTTTATTGGTGACATCTTTGTCTGGTTTTGGTGTCAAGGTGATGGTGGCCTTGTAGAATGAGTTTGGGAGTGTTCCTCCCTCTGCTATATTTTGGAAGAGTTTGAGAAGGATAGGTGATAGGTCTTCTCTAAATATTTGATAGAATTTGCCTGTGAAGCCATCTGGTCTTGGGCTTTTTTTTGCTGGAAGATTTTTAAACACAGTTTCAATTTCAGTGCTTGTGATTGGTCTGTTCATATTTTCTATTTCTTCCTGGTTCAGTCTCAGAAGGCTGTGCATTTCTAAGAATTTGTCCATTTCTTCCATGTTGTCCATTTTATTGGCATAGAGTTGCTGGTAGTAATCTCTCATGATCCTTTGTATTTCTGCAGTGTCAGTTGTTACTTCTCCTTTTTCATTTCTAATTCTATTGATTTGAGTCTTCTCTCCCTTTTTTTCTTAATGAGTCTGGCTAATGGTTTATCAATTTTGTTTATCTTCTCAAAGAACTAGCTTTTAGGTTTATTAATCTTTGCTATCGTTTCCTTCATTTCTTTTTCATTTATTTCTGATCTGATCTTTATGATTTCTTTCCTTTACTAACTTTGGGTTTTTTGTTGTTCTTTCTCTAATTGCTTTAGGTCTAAGGTTAGGTTTATTTGAGATTTTTCTTGTTTCTTTAGGTAGGATTGTATTGCTATAAACTTGTTTCTTAGAACTGATTTTGCTGCATCCCATAGGTTTTGGGTCATTGTGCTTTCATTGTCTTTTGTTTCTAGGTCTTTTTTCATTTCCTCTTTGATTTCTTCAGTGATATCTTGGTTATTAAGTAGTGTATTGTTTAGCCTTCATGTGTTTCTATTTTTTACAGATTTTTTTCCTGTAATTGATATCTAGTCTCAATGCATTGTGGTTGGAAAAGATACTTGATATGATTTCAATTTCCTTAAATTTACCAAAGCTTGATTTGTGACCCAAGATATGATCAATCCTGCAGAATGTTCCATGAGCACTTGAGAAGAAAGTGTATTCAGTTGTTTTTGGATGGAATGTCCTATAAATATCAATTAAGTCCATCTTGTTTAATGTATCATTTAAAGCTTGTGTTTCCTTATTTGTTTTCATTTTTGATGATCTGTCCATTAGTGAAAGTGGGTTGTTAAAGTCCCTTACTATGATTGTGTTAATGTTGATTTCCTCTTTTATGGCTGTTAGTATTTGCCTTATGTATTGAAGTGCTCCTATGTTGAGCGCATAAATATTTACAATTGTTATATCTTCTTCTTGGATCGATCCCTTGATCATCATGTAGTGTCGTTCTTTGTCTCTTGTAATAGTCTTTATTTTAAAGTCTATTTTGTCTGACATGAGAATTGCTACTCTAGCTTTCTTTTGATTTCCATTTGCATGGAATATCTTTTTCCATTCCCTCACTTTCAGTCTGTATGTGTCCCTAGGTCTGAAGTGTGTCTCTTGTAGACAGCCTATATACGGGTCTTGTTTTTGTATCCATTCAACCAGTCTATGTCTTTTGGATGGAGCATTTAATCCATTTACATTTAAGGTAATTAATGATATGTATGTTCCTATTCCCATTTTCTTAATTGTTTTGGGTTTGTTATTGTAGGTCTTTTCCTTCTCTGTGTTTCCTGTCTAGAGAAGTTACTTTAGCATTTGCTGTAGAGCTGGTTTGGTGGTGCTGAATTCTCTTCACTTTTGCTTGTCTGTAAAGGTTTTAATTTCTTCATCAAATCTGGATGAGATCCTTGCTGGGTAGAGTAATCTTAGTTGTAGCTTTTTCTCCTTCATCACTTTAAATATGTCCTGCCACTCCCTTCTGGATTGCAGAGTTTCTGCTGAAAGATCAGCTGTTAATCTTCTGGGCATTCCCTTGTATGTTATTTTTTCCATTTCACTTGCTGCTTTTACTATTTTTTATTTGTATTTAATTTTTGATAGTTTGATTAATATGTGTCTTGGTGTGTTTCTCCTTGAATTTATCCTGTATGGGACTCTGTGCTTCCTGTACTTGATTAACTATTTCCTTCTCATATTAGGGAAGTTTTCAACTACAATCTCTTCAAATATTTTCTCAATACCTTTCTTTTTCTCATCTTCTTCTGGGACCCCTATAATCTGAATGGTGGTGCGTTTAAGGTTGTCCCAGAGGTCTCTGAGACTGTCCTCAATTCTTTTCATTCTTTTTTCTTTATTCTGCTCTGCAGTAGTTATTTCCACTGTTTTATCTTCCAAGTCACTTATCCGTTCTTCTGCCTCAGTTATTCTGCTATTGATTCCTTCTAGAGAATTTTTAATTTCATTTATTGTGTTGTTCATCACTGTTCGTTTGCTCTTTAGTTCTTCTACGTCTGGTGGGTTTTTACCTTGCTTCTTCATCTGCTGTGTGTTTTTCTGTCTTCTCATTTTGCTTAATTACTGTGTTTGGGGTCTCCTTTTCGCAGGCTGCAGGTTCATAGTTCCCGTTGTTTTTGGTGTCTGTCCACAGTGGGTTGTGTAGGCTTCCTGATGAAGGGGACTAGTGCCTGTTTTCTGGTGGATGAGGCTGGATCTTGTCTTTCTGGTGTGCAGGTCCACGTCTGGTGGTGTGTTTTGGGGTGTCTGCGGCCTTATTATGATTTTATGCAGCCTCTCTGCTAATGGATGGGGTTGTTTTCCTGTCTTGGTAGTTGTTTGGCATAGGGTGTCCAGCACTGTAGCTTGATGGTCGTTGAGTGAAGCTGGGTCTTTGTGTTGAGATGGAGATCTCTAGGAGATTTTCTCCATTTGATATTCCGTGGAGCTGGGAGGTCTCTTGTGGGCCAGTGTCCTGAAATTGGCTCTCCCACCTCAGAGGCACAGCCTTGGCGCCTGGCTGAGCATGAAGAGCCTTTCATCCACACGGCTCATAATAAAAGGGAGAAAAGAAAGAAAGAAAGAAAGAAAGAAAGAAAGAAGATAAAATGAAATAACATAAAGTTATTAAAATAAAAAATAATTATTAAGAAAAGAATTTTAAAAAGTAAAAAAAAAAAAAAAAAAAGACAGACAGAACCCTAAGCCAAATGGTAAAAACAAAGCTATACAGACAAAATCATACACAGAAGCTTACACATACACACTGACACACACAAAAAAAGGGAAAAATATATACATATCTTTGCTCCCAAAGTCCACCTCCTCAATTTGTGATGATTCTTTGTCTATTCAGGTGTTCCACAGATGCAGGGTATGTCAAGTTGATTGTGGAGATTTAATCCGCTGCTCCGGAGGCTGCTGGGAGAAATTTCCCTTTCTCTTCTCTGTCCCCACAGCTCTCAGGGTTCAGCTTTGGAGTTGGACCTGCCTCTGCGTGTAGGTCTCCTGAGGGCGTCTGTTCTTCGCTCAGACAGGACGGGGTTAAAGGATCAGCTGATTCCGGGGCTCTGGGTCAGTCAGGCCGGGGGAAGGGAGGGGGACTGATGTGGGGTGAGCCTGCAGCGGCAGAGGCCAGCATGACGTTGCAACAGCCTGAGGGGCGCAGCGTGTTCTCCTGGAGAAGTTGTCCTTGGATCACGGGACCCTGGCAGTGGCATGGAGGGCTGCACAGGCTCCCGGGAGGGAAGGTGTGGATAGTGACCTGTGCTTGCACACAGGTTTCTTGGTGGCTGCAGAAGCAGCCTTAGCGTCTCATGCCCATCTCTGGGGTCCACACTGTTAGCCGCGGCTCTCACCCGTCTCTGGAGCTCCTTTAAGTAGCGCTCTTCATTCCCTCTCCTCGCGCACCAGGAAACAAAGAGGCAAGAGAAAGTCTCTTGACTGTTCGGCAGCTCCAGACTTTTTCCCAGATTCCCTCCCGGCTAGCCGTGGTGCACTAGCCCCCTTCAGGCTGTGTTCACGCAGCCAACTCCAGTCATCTCCCTGCGATCCGACCGAAGCCCGAGCCTCAGCTCCCAGCCCCCCACCCCGGCGGGTGAGCAGACAAGCCTCTCGGGCTGGTGAGTGCTGCTCGGCGCCGAGCCTCTGTGCAGGAATCTCTCCACTTTGCCCTCTGCACCCCTGTGGCTGCGCTCTCCTCTGTGGCTCCGAAGCTTCCCCCCCTCTGCCACCCGCACTCTCTGCCCACGATAGGGCTTCCTAGTGTGTGGAAACGTTTCCTCCTTCACAGCTCCCTCCCAATGGTGCAGGTCCCTTCCCTATTCTTTGTCTCTGTTTTTTCTTTTTTCTTTTGCCCTACCCAGGTACGTGGGGAGTTTCTTGCCTTTTGGGAGGTCTGAGGTCTTCTGTCAGCGTTCAGTGGGTGTTCTATAGGAGTTGTTCCACATGTAGATGTATTTCTGATGTATTTGTGGGGAGGAAGGTGATCTCCACGTCTTACTCTTCTGCCATCTTGAAGCTCCTCTTACATTTTTGCTTTTTATACAGTGTTATTAATTGTTCATATCTATTTCCAATAGCTGTAAAGTCATTTTTGCAAAAAATAATCATTTAAATGGCTTACAATTTTGATACCATTTCCTTATAGAATTCAGAAATCTTTTTTTTTTTTTTCTCTAGGAGTCTATTACATTTTTCATATACCAGTGTACATTATTTCTTACATACTAAGATCTATCTTGTCTTTGCAATTGAGATTTGATGTTCAGATACATTGATGTTCAGATACACTGATAAGTGGCCAGGGCATTTGAAAGAAGTTGGAGATTATTGCAGAAGTGTCCTTCTAGTGGTGAGGCATGCATATATCAGAGACATTCTTTCATTTAAAAATTAGAAACCTTGTATTGCTATTTAAATAATTTTCCCACATAATAATTCCTTAAAAAATTGTAATTGCTCTAAATTTTACTACTGATTTTAGTCATTTGTGTGATTG
Organism: Balaenoptera borealis; assembly: GCF_965194805.1. NCBI lineage: Eukaryota > Metazoa > Chordata > Mammalia > Artiodactyla > Balaenopteridae > Balaenoptera > Balaenoptera borealis. Next base: position 58,149,721 of record NC_138876.1, on the reverse strand, counting down.
TAGCTATGATTGATGCATTTTAATGTTGCAATTGCCAGGCAATTTTCTATGATTATATCCATGACTGGTGTTCTTTATGGTACAATTGTTGTGTGGTAATAGTCTGATTATATTGCTATTAAGATTTTTACATAACTTTCTCTCAGGACACATTTGAAGAATAGAGGTTTTATTTCTAAAATCATAAGTGCCTGTTTAGAGCATTCAGTTCACTCGGCTTGGTGAATTGTCTTTTTATCAAGTCAACAGGTTGAATGATTTTCAGAAGAAACCCACCATGTTCATTTTCCATATTATAATATGGAAAATGTTATTTAGAAATTTATATTATTAAAATTAACATCTTAAAATGAACTCAGAAAAAGGTCTAATGACAAAGACTGAAAATGAGTGACCAGAATATTTGGGGAAAATCTCGTAATGAGAAGCATTAGGAAGGCCCAGGGAAGAAAGAGGAATTAACCAAATTGCAAAGAGAAAGATCAGTTAAAGTAACTCCTTAGAAGTGTCTCCTGCATCTGGCACAGCAACATTGACCTAATTGAGAACAGATTCAGTGGAGTTGTGGGAACAGAAACCATGTGGAAACATAACTAGGAATCAAGGGAGATAAGGAAAGTCACACAATATGGAAAATTTTTTTTCCCCTTGGGGACTAATTGTGCAGAAAAGGAGAAAGATAATATAATATATAGAGAAAAATAAAAACGTTTTTTGGTTTGTTTTGTTTTGTTAACACGGCAGAGATTATTATACCCTGAAGGTAAGAAAACAAAGGAAAGGAATAAAAATACTGAGGAACAAGGTTTCTGAAGAGATTCAGAGTTTTATTAAAGTTCAAAGTAATTTTTGAGCAAGTAACTTGGTACTTCTCTCACTGAGACATAAAAGAAGGAGGTAAGGTAGTAGATGAAGATAAATTCACTTGTGGTGGAGGTAGGAAGTTGAAGGAATTTCTACTACTTGGTTCCTGTATTTGCTATAATTTAAGAAGATATATTTTCTCTACCAAGGAAGGGCATGAAGGTGTGCATGGGCATGGGGATGGAGTGGAGAAATTGAAGATGTTAAAGAGTTGGAGATCCTGCTAGGTAGAAAGGCTAATGGAGTTTACACGTTAGAACAATAGGATTGTTGACTGAACTTGAGCAGAGGAAATTTGTTTTGGCACAGAGGTATGATTTTTCCCAGCAGTGCTTAATGGTTTGCATATAAAAAGCAGGGAAAGCAAATGTTTGGAGTGATTTTCTAATGGTGATTTACAGATGCAGTGTAGTGGAAGGACAAGAAAACAAAGTGGTTGTAGGTTGTGGGTGGAGAGTTCTTGAAAGTTAGGGACCACAATGTCTGGTTCAAACAGGGATAAAAATGCAGTCACTAGGAGACAGATGACACAGAGTAGATGAGATGCCAAAGTTCCAGGGTCTTGATGAAATTCGACAATTTGTATAGTGAGAATATGAAAGGAAAAGTGCTTACAGGGTAAATATTTTTAAATTAAAAAAATAAGATTTTCAATGCAAAGGTTTTGAATATAGTGTTATTTGGCAAGATAACAAGAGAATTGATTTTAAGATCAACAGCATTGTTCATAATTATTTTAACTAACTTATTTATTCTTTGAAATTTAAAAGATGTCTGAGATATAACTCAATTCATTTTGGTTAGTCGTTCTCAAGAGTGTTTCTCTTTTTTACAAAATTTCTATTGAAATATAATCGATTTACAATGTTTTGTTAGTTTCAGGTGTACAGCAAAGTGATTCATATATATATATATTTATATATACATATATTCTTTTTTTTACATTCTCTTCCATTATAGGTTATTAAAAGATATTGAGTATAGTTCCCTGTGCTATACAGTAGGTTCTTATTGGTTATCTATTTTATACATAGTAGCATGTATATTTTAATCCCAAGCTCCTAATTTATCTCTCCCCCCAACAGTATCTCTCTTTTGAGGGAGATATTTCTTTGACCAACCCACTTCCGGCAGTGATATACAGCCTTCACTGAAAATTACTAATTGCCATCATCAAGAGAGGTTAGAAATGTGTCATCTAGGACGGTAACTACTAACCACAAGAAGCTATTGAGCACTTCAATGTGGGTAATGTAATGGAGGAAATGAATTTAAAATTTTATTTAATTTCAATTTTAATTTAAAAAGTGAAACCCTCTAAACCTTTTTTCCTTTAATACATCTTTATTGCTTTAGTAGGACGACATTTCACTTTAACCACTGCATCCACGTTGTTGTTGTGCTGAAGTGAGTGTGACGGGTATATCATTGCTAGTATCTCATGAATAATTTTTATATTGATTAAATGTGTAAATGATAATATTTTGGATATATTGGGTTAAATGACAATTTATTATGAAAACTAATTTCACCTGTTTCTTTTCTACTCTTTAAAATTTGGCGACTAAAAGGTTGAAAATTACATATGTGGTTTGTGTTATATGTCTATTGATCATAGCTGTGTTTTGGAAACTAAAAACAATAAAAATTTTTCATTAAAATTAAAAATATGTGAAGAGAGAATATGATCATATACTTTTTTTTATGTATAGGAAAGCTAACATCTTGAAAAATAAAATCGACAAGATGGCAGAAGTAGATCAGAAGAAGAAGAGGACCTTGGGTCAGTTCACCTCCCATGGTGTGGACCTCGACCCTCAGCTGGACATGTCCTGGGAGCAGCTGATGCAGCTGAAGCACCCAAGAAGGCCAAGAAAAAGGTGGTGCCCATGGAGAAGCTCTAGGGAGTGGAGACACACCTGTAGGATGGGGTCATCCTGTCCAAGAGGGTGGGCAATACTGTGAGTGTCTACAAAGGCAAGACCTCAACCAAACGGAAATCAAGCCTGTGATGACTGGCCACTTCCTGGGTGAGTTCGCCATCACCTACAGGCTGGGACCACAGCCAGTCAGCACCAGGACCACACTCCTTCTGCTTCATCCCCCTCAAGTAGACTGTGCTCATCCATAAAGGCATAGATTAACATTCTCTCTTCTCTCTCTCTCTTTAGGGTTTTACAAATATTTTGTTTATTTTAATGAAGGTGGTACTGACAATATATATTTAAAACACATATTCCAGGCCAAAAAATACAAATAACATCAATAAGAGCAGTGTTCGGTTGTATACACACTTCAGCATGAATAACTTTATTACTGTAATGAAAATTAGAGCTTTTCTTGAATGTTCTGACCAGATTTTTCTTTAATCTTAAAATGCTTTCTCTTCAGTAAGACCACCCTTGGTGTTAGTCGTTACTCTCATTGTATCTGTCATCTCCGCTCCAACCTGATCTTCCTTTTCTTTCGATTTGGATGCTCAGGTTTTAGAATTTGAGAATATTTTACCATCTCAAGGATTTTCCTTGTTAAATTTTATTAATGCATTTAGGAGACAAATCTAACTGTTTAAAATTATTATATATTAGTAGGAAAATGAAAATTAAAGCAATAATGAGAGACCAATTTTCCAAAGAGCGGGGAAAACCACTGAGTTGGGCCCTGATGTTTGCAGGCTGCTTTCCTTTTACCCCGTTTGCCCTGCAGGACACTTGCTTATTCTTGGTGGGGTGGAGAGACAAAGTAGGCAGAGAGAAGCCTGAAAGGCAGGGAAGTCAGGAGAACTTTAAACAATTTTTCAAATCTAGAGAGACAAAAAATAGAGTTTGGTGCTATCAAAACACCTGGATTTGAGGAATATCAAGATCCTAGACAGAAGGGAGGCACAGAGAAGTGAAGCAAATATTCCAGTGTTTCTCTTGAGAAGTTTACTGTTTCTAAGCTTCTCAGGACAAGTGGCTAAAGTTCAGATACCTCAGTATCCTTGAACTCCCATCTTTTTTTTTTTTTTTTTTAATTGAAGTATAGTTGATTTATAATGTATTAGTTTCAGGTATACAGCAAAGTGATTCAGGTATATATACATGTATGTATATACTTTTTCAGATTCTTTTCCAGATTCTTTTCCATTATAGGTTATAATTCCAATCTTTGTATCCACAGTCCAGCAATACTGCTTCACTTTGTTTATGTCCCGCTCTCCACTCTGAGTTTGGTAAGTGCCTGCCTATAAAAAGAGAGAGACTTCTGTGTTTTCTTCCATTGTTTTTTTCTCAAGAATCACAGCCCTGCATTGTGTGCTTTCCCAATATCTGAAAAGAGTTGTTTCATGCTTTTCCAGTGTTCTTGCTTTTTATGGTGAGAAGGCAAATCCAGCACCAAGGGAAGTTCTGTCATGGTTAGAAGTAGAAATCATTTTTTATCTAAAAGTTCATAATTAAATAATTTCTTATGTAATAGTAATAAAGCATCTTTGAAAAGATTCTGTTGATTTCTTTAGATTATCTATTTAGAAATTATCATAATATTGTATTATTTTGGTCATTGAAATTTCAGCTCCCAATTTGATTTATGGTAAATCACCATAATATCGATAGGTGAATTCAGATTAAGTATCAAGGGCAGCTTATTAATGAGCATCAGTAAATATTGTGAATAGAAACATTTCAAAAAGATTTTTTAAAATATCTGGATCAGTTGCCATCTTTATTTTGCCTATTTTAATTGAAACATTTATTTATTATTTGATTTAATTTTTATATTTTAATATAAATATGTATATATATACATTTGTATGTGAACCTAATTCAGAACACAAAGCACATGGGTTGCCTGGTGTTTTTCATAACTCTCTTCCAACACCTTGCAGCAAGGTGCCCAGAGCAGAGGAATAAAGTGTGTGAGAGGTGGGATCCAGGATTTAGAATTACTGAATTGTAAGCATATGTTGCAGATGAATAAAAGGAGACTCAGAGAGACATTAATATTGTCCCAAGCTATAACGTATGTCAAATACATTTTTCTGGAACCGAACGTAAAAACTCATCTGAAAATGACCCAGGCATCAGTAAGTATCCCTGTCCATATCCAAATCCCAAACTGTTTTCATCTCCATCCAGAAAGTAAACATGGTGGGCTACCTGAACAATTATACCAGTTCTTCATCCTCAATGCCAACATTCTGTTAATTCCTAGCACTGATAAATTTGATGATGGGAACTGTTAATTTAGTCAAATGGAAGTTACAACTTTGTAAGAGTGAAGAAAAATGATGATGACTAAGTTTAAAGGGCACTTGTGTCTTATTAATTACTAATTTTTAATCTATTCTCCAATGAAGCAAATTTCAGAAAGCATTATGTATGCTAGAGGAAGTGATTTATTTCCTAAAATCTTCTCAAGAATTCACTAAAATGGAATAAAATATTCTGAAATTCAGTGAAAATTATTGTGATATCTACCGCTACCATGTTATTTTTGCAAAGACAATGATGTCTAATTTAGATTTCTTTGATTTACTGCAGGAATTGTAAGGTAACAAAGATGCTTAAATTAACAGCTCTGCACTTTTGGTGGTTAAAACTAAAAGAAGCATTAAAAATATAACTGGCCTTCTAATCTAAGATTCATAAAAACGGCATCAGCAAAAAAGTGCAATGTATAATTATATTTTTCCCCGGGTGTTTACATTCTTTTTTCTCATTGTCTTGCTTTTGAAAACAAATCTGGGCATCATATTGAAGTATTTAACTGTTATGCTAGCATTTTTAAAACATCCGACGTAACAAAAATAATTGTTTTAACATCTGTTCCTTTTCAATTGAAATCCCGAGTTTCCTAGATCATCTATAAAATATCACAGGTTTGGAGGTAATTCAAATTTACTACTCTTCACTTTGAATTTATATGCTTTTTAAAATACATTACTGTTTAATAAATGCACTTTTAAAATCACCTCTAAATTTGAAAATTAAAAGAAATTTGCTCTTCTTTAGATCATCCCTATCCATTAGACACATTTCAAGTCCCCCCTCCATTCTTTGAGTGGTCTCTGTTTTTCTTCCTATCCTACACAGATCTTCCCTTGTTCTAAATTCCTATATCATATTTCCTCTGTGCCACTTTGCATAGTCTCATGTACTCTTCATTTTTGTATAGGGGTAAGCCAACTACACTTTAAGATGCTTGAGGATGAATACCACATTCTTCTATCTCCCTCTAGCACAGTATCAGAAATAGAGTGAGTGTTCCAAAAATACTTGATTATTCTCAATTGGTTTTGAGTAACAAAAGTATCTCCTGTACCTGATTGATTATTGGTAAGAACTATGTGGTCTTCAAAGTATATATTGAGGAATCAAATGCAATAATCAGGGTCAGTTAGCTGTATCTCACAGCTAAGCCCGTTGGAATAATTTTTAAGATAATTTACTTAGAAAACTCATAAGTTGATGAGTTCTGGGATAGTTGGTCCTCAGTGTTACCATAATTGAGGCATCGTGGTCTCCTGGAGGCCCCTCATGGACTCCTTGATTTCTATTCCTACCTGTAACACTATTGTCAAATACACATCTCAAACTTTCTGAGATATTTTTCAGTGTGGGGACTGAGAGGTAGTTTTATTATAGCACATTATGTTATCAAATATGATGAACCAAAAAATGTCAGTGCTTGGGGAATATTTATATAGACAAAAATGCCCAAAATAATCAAAAAAAGATAGGAATTTAGAGCAAAAATATGACAAGAGGCATAGCACCCTCTTTGTTCTTAGATATTTTAAAAAATTGAATTAAAAATAAGGTCTAGATACAGAAATATGTGGGAATCTACAAATTACCAATAATGTTCCTTAATCACTACCATTTTCAGCTTTATTTTTCATAAATATTCTAAGAAAAGCATTTGGAGAAAACATCTTTGAATACCCAACTGTTTTTTGTTATGTTCAGCTGAGTATATTTGGTTTAATTTTGCAGATACAATTTTGATAAATTTATTATGTAAACAAAGAACAAAGTAATATTTATTCCTAAATTCTACACCCAAATGTACTCTGTGCGGGTTTTGTTTAGTTAATAGTTTCTTTTGAAAAGGAGAAGAAAAGACATTGACTAGTTAAACTGATAATGGAGTTTAAAGATTCCTTCATTCTAAGATAGCTGTTCTTTTCTCAGGATTATATTCTCCAGCTCAATAACAAGTAGAGAACCCTTTCTGTGCTCTTTGCCAAGGAGTATTTTCAACTGGGAAAGTTTGCTCTATTTCTTCTTTGTAAAAATCTTGAAAATACTTGTCTTATGGAATACCATCATTTTCCCTTATATAGAGAACACAGTTCCTGCACTTGATGAATAACCTATTGACTTGAGAAATGCTTTGTTTTCCGGAGAATCTGAACTCATAGGACAATCAGAAAATTTCATTGAAATGAAATTCCACAGCAATATAACCTTCTTCATTCTGTGCAAACACGTATGGAGTCTGGTTTCCATGGTTACTTGTTACTAGTCCTCTGCTCTCTGTGGTTCTGTGCAGAGCTGGATGAGAGATCAAGCCTAGAGTGTCATTATAATGAGGCAGAAACTGAGAATAATTCTTTAGTTCATGGCCATGTAGCAGTTTAGAACACACAATTTTAAGTTTACAATTATTATAAAAGTACCATAGGAGCTCCCCCTATCTCTACTGCTTATTCAGTAATGTTAAAAGAATAAGAATGAAAAGAAAAGAAAGACTTGAAAGTATAACCAATATATTGATTATCTATTTATCTATCTATCCACTGTGTATGACTAAAAGAATGTACTCCTTTAAAAAGTTGGGTTTTTCAAAAAGTGTAGAATAGTTTAAGTACAATATTATAGTTTGTGTGTGTGCATATTTGTGTGTATTAAAAGAAAATCCAAGTTCACAAATGTGTAATTTTACCTAAGGTAAACTCAACAAATAGAAAAATTGAAACTCTTAGGAGAAAAGTTGTTCCCCATACTCTATATTCAAGGATAGCTCTGATCCATTTTATTCATGGAAATTATTTAATTTTTCTTATGAAGCAAGTATATAATACAGATTTGGAATAGTGTTTTGAAAAATCAAGCTATACCTTGAAAATTATGTTTTGGTTGTGTATATGCTATCTGTGTAAAGTTAAAAAAAATTTGATATATCTTTAGTTTAATTTGGCATCTGAATAGCAACCTTGATGTAATTGTTACCTCCAGATCACTTCCAAAAATGTCAAGATTGTTACACAGAAATATGACTGAGGGAACTAAAGATAGAACTCTTTGATAATAAACCTTGATAGATAACCTAAATAGGATACACTTCAAGAAACTGAGAAATAGCCCTTATCATTATGACCTGCTGGACAATAGAAGTATATTCTGTTCTTTTACCATCATTTTCTAAGTGTTCTTGGATACACAGGATCTGTACCAATAAGAAAATTGAATGCTCTCCCTTTGCTTCAAAGGTATGGCTTTTTGAAAAGGGAAGAATGTAATCCTTTCCCTCTTACAACTTCTAGAGCCCCAAATCCCTACAAATGAAAGATAAGGGCAAAACTAGAGATGCCTGGAAAACAGCATTTCTATATCTCATATTTATTCATGGAATCCATTAATTTAGAGTTTTAAGATGTTAGGCAAGGAAATAGATTATTCCACGTATATCCAATGGAATAACACTAGAGCAGATGCCCTAATCTGAGGTCCAAATTCAGGAGATTCAGGAAATTAGCTGGGGAAAAAGAAAACTTTATTTTCATTAATATGAAACTGAAGTGTAACATTCCTAACAAGTATGAATATAAAAAATAAACCAATTTATTAGCATAACTTATGACTTTCTCCCCAAAAGAAGTCATTAATATTATGATATCTTATTTCAATGGCTTCAGGTGTCTCAAAATATCTTTTATGCTCATGGAAACTTTAGATTTATGGCAGTTATGGGAATTTTCAATAGGTATTGGTGTTAATGACTAATACGAATAACAAAAAAGCACATATGTTGGTATGTATTTTATTTTTGTATAGAATGCTATCTGATTTTAATATAATTTTTTCATTGGAATTTCCTTTTTAAACATTTCCTTATGGTTCAATATATGGTGAAATCTTTCCATGGCACAAAAAAGTAAAGAAGCCCTAGTCTAAGCAGAATATTTTCTGGAAATTGGGTAACAGCCTGGGACTTCTGTGTATCAACTGCTCCTCAGCCCTGCCTCCAAAATAAGAATTTGCCAAAGCAAACCAACACCAAATCTCTTGGTAAGCACCAACTCTGGATAACTCCTGAAAAGTTTAATAATGAGAACAGTAAAAACACCACAGATTCAAGGAAAGAAAATATCAAATGAAGACTCAGAAAAAGACAGTACCTTTGAAAATGAGCTATTAATATAGAAACCATAAAATTGCTTTAGAAAACTCTTTGACATCCTTGATATGGAAAACGATCAAGATTGAACAGGATAAGATGAAAAGGGAGAAGGAAAAGATAAAGAAGTAACCAAGGAAACAAATATCCAATGTATAGATTAAATTTTTATCAGAAAAATTAAAAATCAGGATTTAATGATATGGAAGATAAACTTTAGACACTTTCCTTCATAGCAGAGGAAAAGGAAAATAACAAAGAATGATGGAGAATGTATTAAGTTATTGTTCAAGACATAACATTATTGGAGAAATGTCTCTTCAAAAAAATTACAAACATATACAAAATGAAATAGCCTAAAGGGAAAATGTTACCACTTCAGGTAAAACTTTTTAAAAAGGAAACCTCTATCTTAGAAAAAAATCAAGTAGGCACATAAGAAAATTAAAATCTACAACAACACAGATCAAAAGAAGAAAAAGAAAAATAGATTATCTGTAAAAGAAGTAGTCTAACCTCCAAATTCTCTATAACACTAAACACCAGATGTTAGAGGAGGATGCTTATGAAGACTTGAGATAATTTTTATCCAAACAAATTTTAGAAATAGGACAAGTATTCAAATTACAAAGTATTCAAAATATAAGTATTCAAATATATAAAAGATTCACTACAAATTACATTGATAAGTGTTTAAAAGTTTTCAGTGGATATATCAGTAATATTCCAACTACTTATAAAACAATTCCAAATTAAATGCTCAAAATTGGAGAAATCAGGTATAAAAATGTGAAAACAAATACAAATTAAACCTAAATAATTGTTTGAGAGAATTTATGATTGTAAAATTAATTGCAGTAACCTTGGTGTAAATCATTTTACATTAGAAATTGTTGTACTGTGTGAATGGGCAGGAAAAAATTGAGAGATGTTAAATTCCTTACCATAAAAAAGAGATGGCACCTTATTTTCATTCTAATACTATTCAGTATTACAAACTAGCTCCAGACTTGTTATTAAAGTTCAATTTACTAGAGCTTTCTACAGTAGGGAGAATAATACAAAGTCTTAGTACTCTCTCAAAAGGGGACACCTAAAGAGGGAGGTTTATAGACTTTGAATCTAGGATCAAACAATTTCAAGGAAGGTCTTTCCAAGAGGGAATCTGATGGAGATAGGGCTATATTCACAATATCATAATTTAGTTTTGGTGGACACAACAAAGCAGGGGTGTTGAACTGAGTCTTGAATGATAAGCAAAATGTTTGTCTAGATGAGCAGATTATCTCTAAAATAAATGTCATAGGGATTTCCTAAATGAAATAGTGAAGTAATATAGTGTTTTACAGCCATATCTTTCATAGACCAAGTTTTTTTTGGAACAAATGACTAAATCACACTGACATAAGTGTTCTTCAGGCTTATCTACATCACATTGATACACATAGCCTCAATGATGTTTTGAAAACTTCTTGAAAACTACCAGTAATAAAATTAACACTATGGTAATGTATAATTACAGCATATGAATATGTGTGTATGTATGTATAACAAAACTATTTATGTAAAACTATCAAAATTTCTGTTAAAAATGTCAATGCTTAAACTGTTATATTGCCAAGAAAAGACTATTAGCTTGCGTAACGGTAATAAAATTCCAATGTATGCTCTTTATGAGAAATATACAGAAAACAAACAGATAAAAACTAACAAACTAATAAAAATCAACTAATAAAAACTAAATGTTGAAATAGCAAATGCAAATAAAAAAGATAAAATATTAAATATTCATTTAAGGCAAAGTTGTCATCAAAGTAAAAGTCCTGGAAGGGAAAATAAGTAAATTTTAAATAGAAAACAAAAATGCAGGCCTCAAGGATGAGATGACATGCTTTCTAAAGTAAATAGCAGAGAACAACAATATATACAAAATAACTTTCAGGAATCTAAGGGAAAATAACCAAGAAGTTAATTTTAATACATGGAGAATTCCAGCCTTTACCAGAATAACCAGAGATAAATTTGTAAGTAAGTTTGCAGAATATAAATTATTTATTAAAAATTTAATTATTATGGAAACAGAGAAGATTGAGTATCCATTTAACAAAATCTCAAGCAAATCTTATAAATACTAATGGTCCAATTATATAGGACCCATTTTCTGATTTGTGTGCAATACAGATGGAAATTATTGTCAAAGCTTTAAACATCATCAATAGCAATAACAACAAATTACAGCAATTCTCAGATTTAAAACAGTACAAACTTTCCCGAACAACTTTTCAGTCAAAGTAGAAATTAAAACCATTAAAAATAATTAAATATGATGAGAACACTACTTACCCAAACTTACATAATGCAGTTAAGGCTATACTTAGAGGAAAAGCAATAACTTTAAAAGCTTTCACTAAAAAATAAGAAAGAAGATAGCTTAGCTAATTGGTAGTTTAAGAAATTACATGAGTAAATTGAAAATAAAAGTAGGCAAAGCAAGAGAAAGAGAATGATATACAAAAAAAATCATGACAAATTAGATAAATGGAAAATTAATTCTTGTAAATTTTTTTCAGTGAGTATTATATGTCAAATATTTGCCAACTAGGTATCATGGATTATGTAAATTAATCCTTACAACTGTCCCTTGGGCCAGTTTTTACACAATTTTATAGGATATTTTTACAGAAAATTATTACATTATTGTTATACCATTTTATAGATGAGGAATCAGAGCCTTATGGAAATTATATTTCCTGGGTAAGGGCGCATAGTTTATAGATGATGAGGTTGTAATATGATCACTGTTCTCTGTGATTCCAAAGTTTATTCCTTAACCAGTATATTAGTTTTCTATTGCTGCTGTAACAAATTACCACAAACTTGGTACTATCAAAAACACAAATTTACTATCTTATTGTTTGGGAGGTCAGAAGTTCAAAGTAGGTCTCATTTGGCTAAAATCAAGGTGTTGACAGAGCTGTGTTTTTCCTAGAAGTTCTAGTGGACAATTCATTTCCTTCCCTTTTCCAGCTTCTAGAGGAATGCAGTAGCATTCCTTAGCACATGGCTCCTTTCCATCTGTGGAAAGGAGATGACCTTCTGAGTATTTCTCATACAGCATTGCCCTGATACTCTTCTGCCTCCCTGCACCTTTTAAAAGGACCTTCTGATTACATTTGGCACACTCAGATTATTCAGTATAATTTCCCTATTTTAAAGTCAAGGAATTATATCTGCAACCTTAATTTCTCTTGCCATATTACATAATATACTCACAGGTTCTGGAGATTAGGATGTGGGCCTCTTTGGGGGGCCTGCCACAATTAGTATGCTTAAAATGTTACTCTTCCAAGTATTGCCTCTTTGAAACATAAAATATGCAATTCTGATGAGAAAAAAAATGTAGAGAGAAATAAGAAATGAAAATATTTAAATAAATAAATTAAAACTATGTTTATATTGTTTGGGTAAGGTTCTTATCAGAAGACATTGTAGCTTGTTTAAAAAGAAAATAATTTAGTGTGAGATATATCTTGCTCACAGAACATTTAGGAGGGCTGCAACAATACAACCAAACAGAATTGGTCCAGAGAGCTACTTTATCTTTCTGGTGTAGAAGCTGCCTGCAGCTACTGCTGGCTCCAGATCATGCTACTGTGTTTCTTTTCACTCTGGTCTATTAGTTTTCTTGATCTACCATTTCAAAATGCCACAGACTGTATGCATTAAACAACAGAAATTGACTTCTCACAGCTCAGCAGGCTAGGGAAGTCCAAGGTCAAGGTGTCAGCATGTTCAGGTCCTGGTGAGGTTTTCTTCCTTGCTTGAGGAGGTGGATGTCACTTCTTATGGACACTAATCTGATTGGATTGAGTTCTCACCATTATGACCTCATTTAACCTTAATTATTCCCTTAAGGGCCCCATCTCCAAATACAGCCACATTTGGGGGTTAGGACTTCAACATATGTATTTTTGGAGAAGAGGTCACAAACATTCAGTCTGTAACAGTTTAGTAATATGGGGTTTCTATGTCTGATCTGGGTTATCATTCAACTAACTTCTAAACATAAGAATCCTATGGGTACTTTGGAAGAGCTGAAGTCTAGTAGCACCCTAGTGACACAGATGTGAAGAAATGTAGTGGTTGTATTTATTTGTTTTTTGGAAAGTGAGATTCACTTGTGGAAAACTATCAATCTGTATGACAGATGTTCAAAATATTGTAGGTAACCACTGAAGACAGAAAGTGCATAAAAGTAGATACAGAAGAAATATGAAAATAAATGTATTCTGTAAAAATCTCATTAATTTCAAGGCTCTTTTTGTGAGATAAATGAATCAGCAAGAAATTATCAAAGTTGACTAAAGTCATTATAGAAAACCTGATATAGCTGAAGTAAATGAGACTATTGCCCTATCCCCTAAAAGAGTGGATGCAAGTCATATTATAAGATACTTTTTTCAAATCCTCAAGAAACAGATAATTTTCAGCCTACTTAAATGTTTCCAGAACATAGAGAAAGAAGAAAAGCTATGCTGTAATGCTGATAACAAGACCTAACAAAGAGTAAGAAAGAAAATATCAATCTCAATTACAAATATAGATGCAAAAATAGCAAGTAAATTGTCAGCAAATGATATCCAGCTGTATTTAAAGAACTTAATCCATCATGGCCAGTGGGGTTTATTTCATGAATGCAAGAATAGATCAATACTAGGAAATTTATTAACCAAATCCTTCATTTTAACAGATCTAAATGGAAATATATTTAACTATCTACATGTGAAATTTGACTGACTATAATTATCATTTCTGCCTCAAAAGACTAGAATTTTTGCCTTGACCCTATAAAACTATATACGTATATATCTCAGACTCAAAATCTGCATTATGCTTCATGTTTAACTTGAATCTGTTTAATTGACTACTTCAGTTAGCACAAATTAAAAGATACAAATATTCTGAAACAGAAGCAGTGATTTTGTTATTTACAGACAAATTATCTATGTATCTTTGGCAGCAGAATCATCAGAAAAACTAAAAGAACACATGTAGCATCATGTAGCATATATAATGATGAGCCTGTGTTTGAGGTTTGACATCCAGCTGGGCCATTTGTTGCCTTGGACAATTGTTTAACATTGGACACTAGTTCAACTTCTCTAAATCTCATTTTGTATGGGTTAAATTGGACATACTACTTGTGCTTATCCTTCATTTTGAGAAGTTTAAATGAGATGATATACCTCAAAAACTAAGCATGAGGCTGGCACAGTGTGAGCACTGGTGTTGTTATTATTTTATTACTATTATATTGTCATTATTATTATTAGTGTCAGGATACATAGAATAAGAGTTAAATATAAAGTAGATATAAAAGAATTATTACATTCCTTATATACCAGCAATATCTAGTCTGAATTAAAAAATAATCAAATTCAACTTCCTTTGTTTTACTTATGAAAACGTGAAAGTTGTCATCATTATGTCATCAGAAAAGCAATCCCATGAATTTTATATTAATGCATGTAGAAAAACAATCTAAAAGAAAACAGAATAATAACAAAAAAGATACCTCATTGACTTGAAAGACCCAATTGACTAAAATGATGACTTTTAATTGATGTCTACAAATTTGTGGAGAATTGGGATGACTAATTAACTTTAGGTAGTAATGCTAAGTGTATTTGTAGTGGTATCATCACTAACATTGTTGAAGAATTAAGGAATCACATACAATCTCTGGGACCTCCTGGTCCATTCCATTGATTCTCCAGGGCTAGGAGAATGTGAATACCTCTCTCAAGTACAAATCAATTTCCTGTTGTGATTTCATATGAGTAAACAATATGTAAGCATATCAGAAGGAAGTCCAGTACAAATATCCCTACCATTTACTCTGTCATTTTCCTTTAATTTCATATATATGTTACTTCATGGGTATATTGATTCTACTGATTTTATTCTTCCTCATTAACAGTCCCCAAATGAATAAAAATTACCTCTAATTATTTCATTTAACCAGTAATTCATTCACATAACAAATATTTACTGAGTACCCACTCTGTGTCTGGCACCATACTAGATGATTAGAATACATTAGTGAACAAAAATGATTTTCTGCATCTTATATTCCAGTGGTAATTTCCTTCTATTGCAGGTGTATTATTCCTGGGACTATGTGGATTAAAAAACAAATTATGGCATATCTGAAAATCTCTCATCAAAAGAAGTCAATATTACTTTGCCAGTAGAAGTCACATTTCAATATTTTAAATGTCTTTCCCATATATTTTATACCATAAAACTGAAGCAACCTAAATGTCCATTGACAGATGAATGGATAAAGAAGATGTGGTACATATATACAATGGAATATTGCTCAACCATTGAAAAGAATGACATAATGCCATTTGCAGAAACATGGATAAACCTGGAGATAATCATACTAAGTGAAGTGAGACAAATACAAATATATGATATTGATTATATCCAGAATATTTAAAAAAATGATACAAATGAACTTATTTACAAAACAGACACAGACTCACAGACTTAGAGAACAAACTATGGCTACCAGGGGGGAAGGGTGGGGGTAGGGGTAGAATGGGAGTTTGTGATTGACATGTACATACTGCTATATTTAAAATAGATAACCAACAAGACCTACTGTATAGCACAGGGAACACTGCTCAACATTCTGTAATAACCTAAATGGGAAAATAATTTGAAAAAGAACAGTTACATGTATATGTATAATGGAATCACTTTGCTGTACACCTGAAACTAAGACAAGATTGTTAATCAACTATGCTTCAATACAAAATAAAATTTTAAAAATTAAAAAAACAACAAAAAATCCCCAGTGCATTACCTGTGTCAGATTCAACTTAGCAGATTCAACCATAGATCTGTATCTCCAAGACCATTTTTTCATATACTAATTATAGTATTTATAACATTTTTTCTGTAATAAATATCCTTTGTCTCTTGACAAGCTTTAAATTTTCTCTCTGCTATAACAAAGTAAATATTTCATTCAACAGATATTTTGAATAGGTATGATTGTGTTACATCTTATTTAGAGAAGAGATTTATCTAGAAACCCATTTCTTAAGGATCTTACAGTTGAGTGTGTGAGATTATCCCCAAATAATGAACTTTAACATAAATAAGGGAACTTAGGGGAAAAGAAAAAAAAAAGGAAAGCAAAACAAAACAAATAAAGGCTAAGAGCATCATCATAAAGCTCAACCTTGAAAAAATGGGCAAATGTTAATAAGCAGATAAGGAATGAAGGAGGAAAGGGAAGTTCAGTGTGAGAGAACGGGATAATTAGTCATAGAGGTGTAAGAGTGAACATATATTTGAACATTAAACAATGTTTAGAAATTCCAAGTGGCTGGAAAATAGGGTACATGGCAGGAGCAGCAAGAGATGTGTCTGCAAATATGTTACTGTGAAGAGCCTTAAACACTAAGGGTAAGGAGTTTAAAATCTTATCCTTATAAGAAATAGAATATGGTAAAAATTTTTGAGGGACCAAGATCTAACTTGTACTTTAGTTTAATGATGGTTGACAATTTGGGAGAAGGTAGAAATTAAAGATATAAAGACCCAGTTAGTAAGCTATCACCATGGTTCATTTGAGATGTGACGTGGATCTGAACTACAGTATTGGAAGAAGAATGGAAAGGAAATAGAACAAACAGATTGGACTTGGATGATAGGAAGAACTGGATATGACTTCATTATTGTCCAGAATGACTTGTGAGGGAGGAGATGTCATTAACCAGTAAAGAGAGCATAGGTAAAAAAGGAATTTTTGGTGTAAAGAAAACTCTTTGCTTACTTTTAGCTTTGTTATGTTTAATTTTTTGATGTGAGAGGAGTTTAATGCAGAAATACAAGCTGACAATAATATGTTAGAGTTAAGATAAATCTCATATTCAAAATTCTACCTTATACATACCTTAATATTTTGAATGTTAGTGACATTAGTTATACTTTTTATAATGTTACTTATAATTACAAAATATGTTATATATTGGTAAGGAATTGAATATGTAAATATTCACAGCCTCATCATTGGCTGTGTTGGGTTTGTGTTAAATTTTAAGTAATTGTTAGAAGGGAATTGAAGAAAGAGAGAAAAGTTAGTGAAGAAGGAAAATTAATATTCAGTACTATCCAAAGAGAAGGTTGAATTACTTTTACCCTTTTCACTTAAATTAAGTATCAATAGAAACACAGATTTTCAAGGATCACTAAAATATGTCATTAAGATCCCATACAAAAATAATCAGTGGTCTATGTTCTCCAAGGGAAGGACCCATAGACTTGGTTGACTATCAAGGAAGCAGATTTTAGATTAATGTGTTTCAAACTTTAATTCATACAAATCTAATGCACTTTAGTCTTAAGATACACATTCTGATATAGTAGGTCTGGAGTGGGATCCAGTATTCGGCTTTTCTAACAAATGCCAGATGATGCTGAAGCTGCTGGTCGAGATTTACAGTGTGAACTTTGTGGGAGAAGAGGCAAATTTGATGATTTAAAATTCCCCAAAGAATGTTCTAGCAATCCACAGAAAAAAGTAAGCTGTGGGACTTTTTGTATTAAATTATTGAACTCAGTTTTCATACCTAGTTTGATATGATTCAGATTCTGAACACTGGCCATATAGCTGGAAATGGCCGATCACATTGCAGAATGTGAAGTCACAGGTCTTTTTCAATCTCAGTTACCTGAAGATTGAATCTTGAGTTGTGACGAATTCTTAATCTTGGCGCAGCACAGGATGGCCTCAGGTGCCACACGTTCCTGGAAGCAGTACCTCCTGTTCTAATGTTGCTGTGAGATTTTCAATAGCCTCTTCATTTTTTCCTCTTTGCTTTGAAGTTTCTTTGATCTCTCAGGTACCTGAAGAGAACGGGCAAACTTTCTAGCTTATCAGGAGAATATCTTTCAGCTACCTCTACTGCAAATAAAAACAAAACATAAACCTCAAATGCACAATCCATTTTTTTCCTTCTGGTTTTCTTTGACAAATATTGATAATGGATTCAGTCACAGACGAACTTGTGAAGTAGCTAAAGATTAATAACTTTCCAACCCTCAAAACCCCCTTCTTTATCCATTCCTAGGAATCCATAATCTATTTTTCCCTCTGCTTGTTAACAAGTCATTTGTTTGATCGTCTATGCACATGAAGGTAAACATAATTAGCAGTTGAAGAATTACTTCTCCCTTGAAGAATTTACACTGTAGTTAATAGAGACTAAGTTTTAACTGCTAAATTTCAGACCTAAAATCAGAAACACTTAAGAATTAATTTGGGATATTCAGTCCTTCTCTATGGTTCTTAAACCACGCCCATTTTCTAATAGGTCAATAGAAGACTATCAGACAAGGCAGTGTCTTGAAAGAATTCATACACATGTATGACTTGATTAATGATGACAGTGAGCAACTGACTAATAACCGTTAGACATTGGAGATCATTTCTATTAAAGTAGGACAAGGAAATTTGGAGCCCACAGTATACAATGTCATTGCAATAATGGGCAACTGTGGGAAACAGCAAGAACCAAAAAAATTTTAGTATTTTATGTCTGGATCCAAGTCAATTTTGCCACCTTGTTTCACTAATTGGGTAGTTTTTACAGTTGAAATTTTGTTTAAGCAAACAATAAAATCAGTTGCACTGTGAGAACTGCCATCTAGCCCATGAATGTCCTCAACTGATACTTAGTATCTGCATATCAATATGACCTGTCTTTCTCTATCCATCCTTACCTATACAGTAATTCTTATGTTATACTGTACTGCATTGAGCATCAATATTTTATGTTATAAAGATCTCAGAAATTATTCTAAGACATATTAAGAATCTACTAAGCTTAGACTGAAGATGGGCACTTTTATTACTTGAGTGTTTCTATTTTAGTTTCTTGCCTAACTCTTATTCTAATTGTGACTTTGTGTTTCTGAAAACTAGAATACTAAATCCATTAAAACTATTAAAATTGGTCTAAGAAAGTTTGTATATACAGGAAATTCCATATGTACATAAATTTTAGGGCACTAGAGGAGATTTCTCCAACACATGTTTTTCTTATCACAATTTCTTAGTTATTTAAAAGACCATACAATTTTTTAGTATCCAATAATTTTGAAGACTCTAGGGATTTTTTTCCCTAACACTTATGCATATTAAAACATCTTGACTCATTATTCTGAATGTTTATAGTTATTCTACCTCATGTCTTTCATATTTCAATTGCATGAGTTATTTGTGTTTCAATGGAATATTTGTTGTCTTATTTCTCTGTACTTCAAGAAAACAATTATCATAACACACAAGTAGAATTTTTTAGATTTTATTATTTCTCTAAGGTTTGGTATACTCTTTTGTATTTTGCAAACCATGAGCGCTTTGTTCTTTATCACTGTATATGCTATAACTTTCTGGTAGTAGAGTTTATAGTAAATATATGAAAGCAGAGAGAAGCAAATCTTTGCTAGAATTTATTACCCTAAACAAAGGGATCAAGAACACTAATATTTCTACATTGTATGAGATCAATTATTGATTCAATCTCATATCTTATCTCTAAAGGAAGTATTTGGAGTCTTGGGAAAAAGATAGAATATTTTGATACTAAATTGAAGCCAGAATATATCTGAAATTACCCATGAAGTTACTTTTAAAACATTTCAACATTTGAATATTTAAAATAAAATATTTTCCATTTATCCATATCTTGGAGTAGTTTTGATTATACAAGTAAATTATGTGGGCTTATGGTGGTGTAGAAACAGATAATCTCACTTTATCCATATATAGAATTTTGCAGATAGATTTCTCTTCATCTTTTCCTACCAATCTTAATTTTACAGCCTCCTGTTTTCTCTTAATAGTTATTATTCCCAGTGAAAATGCTAATCATTTTTCTATTTTCTCTATCTCTTGGTAATTCTAGTTGCCTATTTTTGAATATTCTTTTGCTTGACTACTATGAGAAATAATAAACAAAAATAAATACATTATTGTATATTAGAGTATTTGTTAAGATTTTTAGAAAAGGAATTTTAAGAGACCAATTGGGAGATTTAATATAGATTTGGAGATAACATTCTGAGCAAATGACATTTAAGCAGTATTTTCTGAGACCAGGAAAATAGGTAAGATTTAGCTGATTGAGAGTGAAAGGAATTACCTTCTAGGTAAAGGAAAAGCAAGTGCAAAAACCCTGAGGCCAGAACATATGTGGTGAGTTAACAGATTGAAAAGTGCCAGGGTTTTTAGAATGTAGTGAGAAAAATGTGAGAAGGGCATGGGTTGTTACTGGAACAGTAGTTATTAAAGGCTGTGAGAAAAATTTGGTCTTTGGAGCCTTTGGAAGTCATTGGCTTAAAATTGTATTTTAATATTTATAATGAGGAAGAATTTTGCTTCTTTCCTCAGGTTCCCACAGGAAAGTTATCATAGTTTTCATAAGTTCCCTGATAGATTTTTAAAAGCACCCTTCTAGAAAGACTAATGAAAATCCCTGGGTTCTCTTTCCATACATATTTTTATTTGTTCTTTTCATATACATTCTTAAAAAACATATGTGTATAAGTAGAAAATATAACTATTCCCATTTTTGGAACATTTTTATCTTTATAATTTTTATAAACACTCTCTCTAACAAAAGGGTATCTTCATAATATTACAACTGATTTTCTGTTGAAAGCAGAAAGTCATCTTCCATTGACACGAGCACTGAAAAGCCACTTCATTACTATATCCTGAGTAATATTTATTTTAAACTTCTTTATATTCTGATGGAATGTTTTTTGTTCTTCTTAGACTACTTAGGCATTTTATTAATGAGACAATTCACTTCTTGGAGCTTTGGGTTTAGATGTATTTTAATTATGCCATATGCCTCACTACAAATGGAGCTATTATAGATGTCATTAAATTCAAACTTTTATCACAATTGTTCCAATTGGAAGGCTTTGCACAAAAAAAAGATGTGGAGAAAATATAGATACTGAGAATAATATTATACCCATAAAATCCTTGTTGCATTAAACCTTTATAATTTTAATTGATTTAGGTATTGGACTTCTGACATTTTGCTAGAGAAGATCCCTTGGATCAAAATGATTCTTTATATTACCAGCACATTTAAAAAATATTGACCACATATTTATTCAGTTTCAAGTGATCTTCTTAGCCAATCTATTAGCTGCCCTGAAACAAACTCTTTTTTTATTAATCCCTAACATATTTTGATATGTAAGTATTTTAGTTTCTTTGTCCTTTAAATTGATATCATTTTAAATTAATTGGTATACATCTAATGTATTTCCATGATTTTTATGAGTGATTTTGTTAACTTTTAGTAATTTTTCATCTCCATATTTCTTTTAGATAACTCATCTCTTTATAATAATGAGGGACTGACTGCTGAATTAGCTATGCTATCTAACCATAGATGATATTAGATGATACAGGAGATATAGAGGATGCAACTCCTTATTCTTTGATAATAACTTGTTCATCTCAGTCTGTTCAACACTGTGTATTTCTATCTTTTTTGTCTCAAATTCATCCTTCCTTGTTGTTTCATTTGCTCTGCTGATTTATTTTCTTTGAACCAGAGATTTAAAAATTGTAGTTAGTTTTATAAAACTTAATATTGTAAAGATGTCCATTATTCCTTGATGGATGAATCTATAGCTTCAATGCAATCTCAGTTAATATTGCATCATGTTTTTCTTCTGTATGAAAATTACAAACTGATTTTTAATTTTATATGAACCAAGAATTCTTGGACCAGGTATAACCAAGAAAATCTTGAAGAACAAGAACAAGATATCAAAACATTTAGTAAAAGTATACTAATGAAGACAGTATGGGATTATTCCAAATACAGACTAAAGGAAAAGTAGAGATTCTAGAAACAGACTGACAAAGGTGATACAGCAGAACATCAGTGGAAAAATGTTTTTTTTTTTTTTTTTTTTTTGGTGGCAACAGCCGTAAAAGCTAGCACTCAGGGTATGAGTACAAGCTTTTTCCAGAGAGATGTTTGTGACCTGGCTTTACCATTGGAGTGAGCAGGGAGGGAGAAGGCAGTGGAAGTGCCTACTGGCTAATAAGAAGCCGGACCCTCAGACAGCAGTTTGTAAACTATACAGTGAGATCATTTTCAGAGAAAGACTGGAAAATGGATGTTTTTGCATACTTACTCTGCACTGAGATCTGGGGGCATAGTCTGAATGATCAACTGCTAGCCCTTTAAGAAATGCTTCTTTGTTTGCTACCGTATTTTATGACTCATGAATGTTAGTGCCATTGGCTATTAGAGCCAGGAGGGAGTTTTTAACTGGGCCAGAGAAGAGGGGAACCAGTGGGTCTGGGAGGGAAGATGAGATGTTTAATTTATTTCTGTGTACAAATCACTAGTTTTACTCAGGAGTCAGCAGTAAGTTCAGAAGTCCTGTTCAAGACTCCTTTTCAGGGATGAGATAATATATCAAAATGACTGGTTCAGCCTTTTGAATGATTTACTCATATTCATTGCTAGGAACATGTTTGATTGTTTGGGTAACCAGATTTATAGGTGCACTTTTTTTTCATTTAGTTGTTTTAGTGCTGTATAGGCCTGTTAGGACTTATTCCTCATAAAAACATTTTGTGTTTGTTTCTTTGAACTTTGTTTAGGGCTTCATCTGAGTTAACTGTGGTAGCAGGAAAAAAAGATGCATTGTTCAACAGCAGCTGCATTTTTCCTCCCAAAGCAGCTTTTGAAATACTCCATCAAGAATTCTCTATCTATAATGATTCATGTATTCAAAAATAATGATTGAGTTCTTCCTGTGATCCTGGCATTCCGCTATGCCTAGGAATACAAAGGTGAGTGAAAAAATAGATGCAGACCTTGCACTCATGGAACTGATGGATTAGTGTGGAAGCCAGGTATCAATCAATTTATCACAAAATATAAATTTTTAATTATGAAGTCTCATTGTATTATGTGAGTGTGAAGCAGAGAAAGGTATGCAGCTCAATCTAAGATCAGTGTATAAAAAAGAATTAACCTGAACAGTGTTTGAGAATCTAAACTGAATATATTTTTTGAAATAATATAAACAGTATTACACTAAGAATCTAAACTAAATGCTGATCCAGATCAGTGAAGTTTGTGATTAAATCTTGTTCTAATATATTACAATTTACTAAAAGTTGAATGTATGGGTCATGGCATATCAGGAAAATTAGTATTTTTTTTTGATAAATGCACTTTTCATCTCAAGATATTTAATTCATTTGAATTTTTATGTGAAGCAAAAATCTTACTCAATTTAATTAATTCTAAATGATACTTGAAAAATACTACTTTCTAGACTTTACTCGAATCATTTGGTCTATTTAAATGCTACCTTATTTTTGTAGAATTTTATTATCACAAAAATTATCTCTGTTTATTCTAACAGGGAATTTAAAAAATGATCTATATTCTCCCTAAACCCAAAACATAATATTTTGTGTTATATGAAGGATACTTTGGATTCTTGGAAGACACATCTCTGGGTTGATTACTCATTTCCTTTGCTGTTTTTCTCTAACCTCTACTTAAAACTGGGTTTCTACAAGTCTTAACCTCAGCTCCTTCTCATGCTATATGCCTTCTTGTGTAACCTCATTCATTCATACAGTGTAATTATCATCAGTAATATAAGTCTGTCTTCATTTCCAGAACATGGTGATTTGCTGATTGTACATCTCTAACTGATTTTCCTCCAGGCAAGAGTTCGGTTCCTTTTTTTGTTGTTTTAAATGTGATTCCAGGTCTTTTTTTTTTTTTTCTTCTTCTTCTAGTTTTATTGAGATATAATTCACATACAGCACTGTATAAGTTTAAGGTGTACAGCATAATGGTTTGACTTACATACGTCATGAAATTATTATCACAATGTTTAGTAAACATCCATTATCTCATACAGATACAAAATTAAAGAAAAAATTTTCTTGTTATGAGATCTCTTAGGATCTATAACAGCTTTCATACATAATGTACAGCAGTGTTAATTATATTTATCATGTTGTATATTACATCCCTAGTGCTTATTTATAACTGGAAATATGTACATTTTGACTACCTTCATCCAATTCTCCCTCCCCCCAATGCTGCATCTGGTAACCACACATCTGAACTCTTTTTCTATGAGTTTGCTTGATTGTTTGTTTTTTTCTGAAGTATAACTGACTGACAACATTATGTTAGTTCCTGATACACAGCCTAGTTATTTGGTATTTCTACACATTTCAAAATGATCACCATGATAAATCTAGTTATTATCTGTCACCATGAAAAAATATTACAAAATTATTGAGTATATTCCCCACTCTGTACGTTACATACTTGTGACTCATTTATTTTGTAACTGAAAGTTTGCACCTCTTAATCTCCCTCACCTATTTCTTTATTTCCCTCACATCCTCCTCTCTGGCAACCACCTGTTTATTCTGTAACTATGACTCTGTTTCTGCTTAGTTATGTTTGTTTATTTGCTTTGTTTTTTGGCTTCCACATAAAGTGAAATCATACAGTATTTGTCTTTTACTATCTGACTTCTTTCACTTAGCATAATTTTCTAGGTTATCCATGTTGTCACAAATGGCAAGATTTCATTCTTTTTTATGGCTGAGTACTATTTCTATATATATACTACAACTTCTTTATCTATTAATCTATTGATGTGTGCTGAGGTTGCTTCCATATCTTAGCTACTGTAAATAAGGCTGCAAAGAACAGAAGGGTGCATATATCTTTCCTAATTCGTGTTTTTGTTTTCTTTGGATAAATACCCAGGGGTGAAACTGCTGAATCTTATAGTAGTTCTATTTTTAAATTTTTGAGGAAACTCCATACTGTTTTTCATAGTGGCTGCACCAATTTATATTTCCACCAACACTGCAAGAGGGTTCCCTTTTCTCCAAATCCTTGCCAACACTTGTTATTTGTTATCTTTTTTGATAATAGCCATTCTGACAGATGTGGTGGTGATATCTCAATGTGACTTTGATTTGCATTTCCCGACGATTAGTGATGTTGAGCATCTTCTCATGTGCCTGTTGCCCATCGGTATGTCTTCTTTGCTAAGATCAATATCAAAAGAGTGTATTCCCTATGTATTCTTCTAAGAGTTTTATGGTTTCAAGTCTTAAATTTGTCTTTAATCCATTTTGAATTTATTATTGTATATGGTGTGAGAAAATAGTCAAATTTATATCTTTTGCATGTAGTTGTCCAGTTTTCCCAACACTATTTGTTGAAAGGGCTCTCTTTCCCGATTGTATATTCTTACTTCCTTTGTTGTAGAATAGTTGACCGTATAAATGTGGGTTCATTTCTATTCTGTTTCATTGATCTATGTGTCTGTTTTTGTGCCAGTACCATACTGTTTTGATTACTGTAGCTTTGTAGTATAGTTTCAAATCAGGGAGCATGATACCTCTAGTTTTGTTCTTCTTTCTTAAGGCTGTTTAGCCTATTAAGGGTCTTTTGTGTTTTCATACTAATTTTAGAATTATTTGTTCTAATTCTTTGAAAAATTCCATTGGTATTTGATAGGGATTGCATTGAATCTATAGATTGCCTTGAGTAGTACCATCATTTTAACAATACTAAGTCTTTTAATCTAAGAACATGGTATATCTTTCCATCTGTTTGTGCTGTCTTCAATATCTTTCATCAGTGTCTTACAATTTTTGGAGTACAGGTCTTTCACCTCATTAGTTATATTTATTTCCAGGTAATTTATTCTTTTTGATGTGATTGTAAATGGGATTGTTTTCATAATTTCCTTTTCTGATAGTTCATCATTAGTGTATAGAAATGCAACAGATTTCTATATATTAATTTTGTATCCTGCAACTTTACTGAATTCATTGATGAGTTCTAGTAGTTTTTTGGTAGCATCTTTAGAATTCTCTAATATGATTTTTATTTTTCCATTTTTTAATGTGGCTTATCACATTGATTGATCTGTGGAACTGAACCATCCTTGTATCCCTGGGATAAATCTCACTTGATCATGTTGTATGATTCTTTTAATGTATTATTGAATTTGGTTTGCTAATATTTTGTTGAGAATTTTTGCATCTATGCTCATCAGTGATATTGGTCTGTATTTTTCTCTTTTTGCGGTATCTTTGTTTGGATTAAGTATTAGGGTGATGCCAGCCTCACAGAATAAATTCAGAAGCATTCCTTCCTCTGCAATATTTTGGAATAGTTTGAGAAGGATAGGTGTTAACTCTTCTCTAAATGTTTGGTTGAATTCACCTGTGAAGCCCTCTGGTCCTGGATTTTGTTTGTTGAGAGTTTTTTTTTTTATTACTGACTCAATTTCATTACTGATAATTGGTCTGTTCATATTTCTATTTCTTCCTAATGAATTTGTCCATTCCTTCTGGGTTATCCACTTTATTGGCATTTAATTGTTTGTAGTCATCTCTTATGCTCCTTTGCATTTCTGTGTTGTTAGTAGTAACTTCTCCTTTTTCATTTCTGATTTTATTTATTTGGATCCTCTCTCTAATTCTAGCTTATGAGTCTGGCTAAAAGTATATCAATTTTATCTTTTCAAAGAGCCAGCTGTTAGTTTCATTGATTTTTTCTATTGTCTTTTAGTCTCTATTTTATTTATTTCTGCTCTAATCTTTATGCTTTCTTTCCTTCTATTAATTTGGGTTCTGTTTGCTATTTTTCTACTCTTTTAGGTATAAGGTTATATTGTATATTTGACATTTTTCTTGTTTCCTGAAGTAAGCTTATATCGCTATAAACTGCCCTCTTCAAACTGCTTTTGCTGTGTCTAATAGATTTTGGATTGTTGTGTTTTTGTTTTCATTTGTCTCCAGGTATTTTTTAATTTCATCTTTGATTTTTTCAGTTAACCCATTGATTGTTTAATAGCATATTGTTTAGCCTCCATATGTTTGTGCTTTTGCAATTTTTTTCTTGTAGTTGATTTGTAGTCTCACAGCTTTGTGGTCCAAAAAGATACTTGATATGATTTCAGACGTCTTAAATTTACTGAGACTCGTTTTGTGACCTAGTGTGTGTTCTATCTCAGAGCATGTTGCATGTGCATTGAAAAGAATGTGTATTCTGCTGCTTTTGGATGGAATGTTCCATATATAGCTATCAAACTCATCTGAACTAATGTGTTGTTTAAGGCCAGTGTTTCTTATTTTTTGTCTGGATGATCTGTCCATTGATGTAATTGGGGTCTTCTTATAGTCCCTTATTATTATTGTGTTTCTGTTAATTTCTCCTTTTATGTCTATTAATATTTACTTTATGTATTTAGGTGCCCGTATGTTGGGTGCATAAATATTTACAATTGTAACATCTTCTTGCTGGATAGAGCCTTTGATCACTTTGTAATATTCTTCTTTGTCTATTGTTAGAGTCTTTGTTTTAAAGTTTATTTTGTCTGATATAAGTATTGCTATCTTGACTTTTTGTTTCCATTTGCATGGAATACCTTTTTCCATCTGAAATGAGTCTATTGTAGGCAGTATATATATGGGTCTTGTTTTTCTTTCTATTAGCCGCTATGTTTTGATTAGAGCATTTAGTTCATTTATATTTAAAACAATTATTGATAGTTATATATTACTGCCATTAAAAATTGTTTTCCAGTTTTTTTCATAGTTCATTTTTTTTCCTTCCCTCTTCTTATGTTCTCTTCCCTTGTGATTTGAAAACTATCTTTAGTGTCATGTTTGGATTCCTTTCTCTTTTTTGAGTGTATCTGTTATAGATTTTTGGTTTGTGGTTACCATAAAGTATATATATATATCTGTTTCTGATTTCTTAAGTTCAAATGCATTTTAACAACCCTGCATTTTTACTCTGTCACCTACATTTACTTCTTTTGACATCATATTTTATATCCTTCTGTTTTGTGTATCCGTATTGTGGATATAAATTTTTTTTACTACTTTTGTCTTTTAACCTTCCTACTAGCTTTATAAGTGGTTGAAATACTACCTTTACTGTATATTTGACTTTACCAATGAGCTTTTTCTTTTGTAATTTTCATATTTCTAGTTGTGGCCTTTTCTTTTCCTCTTAAAGAAGTCTCTTTAATATTTTTTATAACGTTGGTTTGGTGGTGCACAACTCTTTTAGCTTTCGCTTTTCTGTAAGACTTTTGATCTCTCTGTAAAATCTGAATAAAAGCCTTGCCAGGTAAAGCATTCTTACTTGTGGTTTTTCCCTTTCAATGTTTTAATTATATCATGCTACTCTCTCTAGCTTGAAGAATTTTTTGCTGAAAAGTCACATGATAATCTTATGGAAGTGCCCTTGTATATAACTAGTTGCTTACCCCTTGCTGGTTTAATATTCTCTCTTTATCTTTATTTTTTGCCATTTTAATTACAATGTGTTTTGATGTGGTTCTCTTAAGGTTGATCTTATTTGGGACTCTCTTTGCTTCCTGGACCTGGATGTCTGTTTCCTTCCCCACATTAGGGAAGTTTTCATCTATTAATGTCTTAAAATATGTTCTCTGACACTTTCTTTCTCTCTTCTCCTTCTGAGATCCCTATAATATGACTATTAGTATACTTGATGTTGTCACAGTGGTCTCTTAAGCTGTCCTAACTTTGGAAAATATTAGTTGGTGGTCTTGCCCTGACACTAATAAGCTAAAGGGAGGGTTTCAAAATGGCACTTGCCAGTACCCATGTCTTTGTGGTAAAATTAGCTCCCACAAATGGCTTCTGTCAGCATCTATATCCCCAGGGTGAGTCCCAGTTGCTCCTGCCACTCCAGGAGTCTCTCTAAGATGAGCAAGTGTGTCTGACCAGGCTCATTTAAATTACTCCTGCTGCCCTGGGTCTTGGAGCATGTGATATTTTGGGTGTGCCCTTTAAGAGTGGAGTGTCTATTTCCTACAACCCTCTTGGTCTCCCCAAATTAAGCTCCACTGGCCTTCAAAGCAAAATATTATGGCTTGTCTTTCTGGTGTAAGACCTCTGGACTGGGGAGGCTGATGTGGGGCTTGGACCCCTCACTCTTTGAGAAGAACCTCTACAATTATAATTATTCTCCCATTATGGGTCACCTACCCAGGGTTATGTGTTTTGACTATGCAGTGTCCCTACCTCTCCCACCCATCTCTTTGTGGTTCCTTCTTTATGACTTACTTGTAGAAGATCTTTTCTGCTAGTCTCCAGATCATTCTTACTGATAGTTGCTCTGTAAATACTTGTAATTTTGGTGTGCCCATGGGAGGAGGTGAGTTCAGGGTCTTCCTACCCTTCCATCTTGGCCACGCCCTCAAGAGTTTGGTTCTGAGGTTAGATACCTAGGTTTGAATTCTTGCTTCACTAATTAGCAGCTGTGTGTCTTTTAAAGATGTTACTTAACTTCTCTGTGTTTTGGTTTCCTTGTCTCTAAAATGATAGAATGATGGCATATATATTATAGGGTCGTTTTGAGGCTTAAATAAGGTAATACATAAAAGTGCCTAAAACATTAATGTTTATGAAAAGAAATTGCATTTCCAAGCTGCAGAGATGGAAAAATAATTATTAGATTCACCTTATTATTAGATTTATTAGATTCTTATATATTCTTTCTTTCACTAAATAATTTTATGTCTGGTTATAGATGCTTTTATTTGTTGCAATGAGAGTCAAACAGTACTACATTATTTATCATTTAATGTGCTTCTCAGATATTTAAGGACAAGATGGTAAAATGAATTAATGCTCACATTTAAATCTAAATGCTAATACTATATAACATAATAAAAACAAATACAGAGATATAGATAGGCTCAAATAAAGGGCACATGTCTCTACAGGGTAGAATATGAACAGTGGTAAGAAGAGCTGATTTTGGGAGTCTTACTGGCCTCTAAGTTAATAAATGAGTGGCAGATGCCAGAGTTTAGTTCCTATCTTTAAAGATCATTGAGGTTTTCAAACATTGGGTTTTCACATAAAATATTTCATTGGTTGTAAACAAAGATTATGGTGGTACCCTGCTCACAAGATTAGCAGAAAAAAACTGCCTCCAAGTTCATCTGGGGGTTATGCTGATCTCCAAGAGCCCGAAGTATCTTGATTGGATCTGCCATATCCCTCAACACATCAGGAGTAAAGCCATATTCTTGACAGGTAGGGCTGGCTACAGGCATCATTAAAAGAGCTTGACAGAGGGGGGTGACATACAGAGGGTGAGACACTCCAATAGTATATGCCACATAGAAAACACTCAATAAATATTCCATAAATAAATGAATAAAAAGTATAGTGATATCACTTATGAATATGTTTAAAGATGGGAAAGAATATATTAGCAAATCAAACTCAGTAGTGCTTGTAAAACAGTTTAAAATATTAGCAAACTGAATTTATCAGTATGTATATAAAAATCACATTATGATCAAATATGTTTTATCCCAGTAATCTGAGGAAGTTCAACACCACAAAATTTATTATTGAAGTATATATTTAGCTGATACTGTGATGTATGACTAGCTACTCCTTCTGGACTTAAGGACTATTTTCCTAGTGTCTGGGAATGCTATGATCAGTTAGACCTCAGTTACTGGTCATTTTCAAAAATGACTGGCTGAAGAGTCACCTTGTCCATGGTCAAATCTCTTTTCCTAAATAACTTGCATCAAATGACTGGTCCATGGGGGATTTCAAGTACATGGCCCCTTTGGAGCTTCTTGTGGTGTTAGCTGATGTTTTTCTTGAGATTTTTATTATAGCCTAACTTCTCCCTCTGTCCAGTCCTGCTTCTTTCCCTTTCTTTTCATAGATGATGATTACAGATCTGATCAGCTTTCTACATGTTAACTTCCATCTCAGAATCTTCATGCTGAGAAACCCAACCAGTAATGGAATAATACTAATATATTAAAGAAAAATATAAAAGGAAAACCTTTGAACAATTTAACATTTATTCAAGATATATATTTTAGGAAACTAAAAATTGAAGATTATATCCATAAAGTGATAAAATATATTAAAACCAGTAGCATATCCAAGAACATCACAAAAGAGCCTCGTGAATAATAAAAAAGTGAAGTAAGTGTTCTAACATACAAAATCAACAGGCAAAAACTCAAAATCATCCTTATACAATATTAAAAACTAGTAGAGAATATAACAAAAAATACTTTAATAATGGCATTTAAAAGTTTTTGACTACTTATTGTTTGCCTGTACTTTATTGATAAAGACTTTACATATTCCCAAATAAGGTAAGAATAAGTATCTAGGAATAAACTTAATAAAATACGGCAATGTATATATGGAGAAAATTATAGAAGAGTATTTAAAGATAGAAAAGAAAATCTGATTAAGTGAGGGATATGTCATTTTAGGGATTATAATATTCACAAAATTTTAACGAGCTGATCTTAATGTTTACACATAAGATCTAAGATCAAGAAGAACCAAGACTTTTTTGAAGAAGTTGGAGGAACTTTCCTTATATATAAGCTTACTATAAATGTAGGAAAATAAAGACAGAGTAATATTAGGGTGGAGATAAAAATAGATCAATGTAACAAATATCTCTAGAACAGTCTGTGAATATATGGAGGCCTGATACATGACAAATGGGGCATTGCACATCAATAGAGAAAGAATATAATAAATGGGCTGGGACAATTGACTAACTTTATAGAAAAAATAAATTTAGATTCTAATTCTACCATGCATAAAGATCAATTCTAGCTAGGTTATAAAACCTTAATACAAAAGAGGAAACCTTTAAAAACTTTGAGAAGAAAATATTGGCTATTATATTTATAATCTTGTGGTTGACAAGGATAGTTTCAAGAGGAGAAAAAAAATCACAATTCATAAAAGAACCAATTGATACATAGATCTCATTAAAATTTAAATCTTTTGCACAGTAAAAATAACACCTGACTTTATTTTTTATTATTTCTTAACTTGCTTTTAATACTTTATAGATTTTCAAATCATATATACATATTATTATTTGGCAGGATTTTGCACATTTTATAAATTATATCCTAACTTGGTTTTTCTTCTCATTTAATAATATATTTTTTAAATGATAGATGTAGCCTTAGTTCATTCATTTTTAATGTCCATAACATATGGAGTTGCAAGAATATTCTTCAATATACAGATCGATGGAACTTTATATTGTTTATAATTTTTTCCTTTTATGAACTATGTGGCTATGAACACTGTTGCAATATGACATTGTAAAAGATTTTCTCTAAAGGGAAGGTACCTAGAAAGGTAAAGGATGGAGGCAGAGAAATAGGATGAGGGAGGACACACAGAGTTCCATACACAAAAAATAGAACAAAAGAAAAGAAAACCTGAAGTAGATATGGCATAAAGTTAAGATTTGCATAAGTTGAGTGGAGGGTACATAGCTGTTCATCATATTATGCTACATGATTTTTAAAGTATATTTGAAACATTTCATGTATAAGACAAAGCTTGTTTTCTTAATGTTTTTTGTCCAGATTTCAATTTTGTCTGGTATTAATATCATGAATTCTGCCTTTTGTTTCTTTCTGATGTATATTTGTATAATCTGTTACTTGCAAAGTTTCTGAACTATTTTCTTTAGATGCAGTTTTTAAATATTACATAAAAAATGGATATTTCTTCTTTATTTAGTCTGACATTCCTTTTTCCTTCCAATAAATAGATGAGTTGATTCTACTCATATTTTTCAATAGCTTCATATACCATACATTGCACTCATTTAAATTTACCCACTTAAAGTATGCAATTCAATCCTTTTTTAGTATCTTCATTCACAGGGTTATGCAGCCATCATCAATCAATCAATATAATTTTAGAACATTTTTGCCTTCCAAAAAAGAAATGCCATACCCCTTGCAGTTACTTTCCATTTTTTTCCCACCATTACCCTCGCTGCTAGGCAACCATTGCTCTAATTTCTGTCTCTCTAAGATTGTCTATTCCATGTAAATGGAATCACACAATATCTGGTCTTTTCTGTCTGGCTTCTTTCACTTAGAAAAATGTTTTTTGTGTTCATCCACATTGTGGTATATACTATCACTTCATTCCTTTTCGTTGCCAGATAAGACATTTGGGTTGTTTCCATTTTTTTTTTTTTTTTTTCTATATATTTTGAAGGCTTCTGTGAACACTCACGTACAAGATTTTGTATGAAAGTGTTTTCATTTCTTTTGGCTGTATACCAAAGACTGGAATTGCTGGGCACTGTGGTAACATTTTGTTAAACATATGTGTTTAACAATTTAAGGAACTTCCAAACTATTTTACAAGGCAGGTGCACCATTTTATGCTTCCATCAGCAATATATGAGGATTCCTGTTTCTTCACATCCTTGTCAATGTTTGTCATTGTCTGTCTCTTTAATAGGCACTAGGTGGGATGAAATAATATTTCATTTTGGTTTGAGTTGCATTTTCTAAGTGACTAATGATGTTAAACATTTTTTCATGTGGCTATTGGCCATTTGTGTATCTTCTTTGCAGAAAATGTTTATTCAGTCCTCTTCCGGTTTTTGAATTGGATTATTTGTCATTTTATTATTGGGTTATGAGTTATTTATATATTCTGAGTATAAGTTCCTTATCACATATAAGATTTGCATTATAGTCTCATATTCTATGGATTGTCTTTTTACTTTCTTAGTGTTGTCTTTTGAAGCACAAAATTATTTATTTCAATGAAATCTAGTTTATCTATTTTTTTTCTGTTTTAATCTTAGCATTTAGAGTCATATTCAAGAATGCTTTGCCTAATCCAATGTCAAAAAGATTTACTCGTATGTTTTCTTCCAAAATTTTTCTAATTTTAGCTCTTGCATTTAGATCTGTGCTCCATTTTAAGTTAATCTTATATATGATATGAAGTAGAGGTCTAAACTCATTCTTTTGCATGTGGATATCCAATTTTCTGAGCATTATTTGTTGAAAGAATGATTCTTTCCCCATTGAAGTGCCTTGACATCCTTGTTGAAAATCAATTGACACTAAGGTGTAAGAATATATTTCTGGGCTCTTATTATTTTTATTCCAGTGATCTAAATGTCTACTTTATGCCAATATCTCATTGTCTTGATTATTGGAGGTGTGCAGTAAGTTTTGAAATTAGGAGTTATATGAGTCTTCCAATTTTGTTCTTCCCATTTATAATATATTTTTATTAATTATAATGAATATAATGTATTACATGTTATATATATATATATGTTCTTATTACTGTCATTTATTTTTGTTGCATTTTTGTTTTAAGAATTCCTTACTTCTGTATTGTCTATTTACTGTTATTATTGCTATTAATGTATATGTGTGTTTTCTTTCATTAATCTCTAAGGTAATCTGTAAACAAACCAATTTTTTGTTATTTTTGCGTTAAATTAATATGCTTGAAATGTTTAAAGTTTGAATTTTTTTATAACTCCCAAATGGCATAGAGAATAATATACTGCAAATATTGAACACTTGTGTAGCTACCATTCAGAATGAACATTTGTCAATATTTTATCATTTTTAAACTCAGATTTTTGATAAAATAAGTGTTTGCCCCAAAGTTATAGTCCTCTTTGTATCCCTTTTATAAGAAAATAAAAGGCAAACCACAGCTTGTGAGAACATATTTTCTTTTTCTCTCTCTCTCTGTCTCATTCGCTCTGACTGTCTCTGTCTCTCCTCTCTCTCTCTCCATAATTCATTCTCTCTCTCTCTTGCTCTCTCACTCTCACACACTCTCTCTCTCTCTCTGATTTTTCCTCAGAAGCAACTGTCATGGTGAATTTGATGTTTCTCTTTCAAGTACACATTTAAAAAATAAGTTTTAATTTGTCATCCATCCATTCACTCATTAAATATAAATTGAATGCCTGACATATAATAGACATTATTCTAAATGCTAAGGGTAAAGCAGTAAAATATGTAGGAGAAATTCCTTCTTCCACTATTAGAGCATATATTCTGGTAGAAAATGTGGTAAACGTGATTTTAGGATCAATTAATGCTATCTGAAAAAATCAGTTAAGGGGATTGATTGATAAGTTGGTCAGGAAATGTAGCTGTGAGCATTATATGTGAGCAGAGATTTGGATGACACAAGTAATCAAAAAACATTAAGAAAATTTAGAGGTAGAGCATCTCAAGCAGACATTTCTCTTGACCTTATAAGACAGCCACCAGCATTTTGAGCTGTTGGTTTTGTGCTTATTTAACTCTGCTGAACTGATATTGGTCAACAGCCGGATGGTGACTGTGGCTTCTCTCTTTTACTCTTCAAGTTCTTGCTACTTCTATTGATTTCAAGCAGAGTCACAGAAAATGATAGGGACAGCATGTTTGAGTCTTATCATCTTTTGTTCCACTCTCCCTAAGGACCAATAGGAATCTTTCCTGACTCTGCCATTGGCCTGTCAATGGTGTTTTTCACATGGCTTCAAGAACAGGAGTGGTGTTAGAGTTTTTAAGGATTATGTAAATTTTTGGGGGGGTCACAATATATGAGAATAATGCATCTTGTCAAACATCTTGGCTGGTATATGGTAATTGGTGTTGTCCTTGATTTGGACCACACTTCATTCCATTTTGTAGATAATCATACTATTTCAATTTCAGATAGTGTCTATTGCATAGTTACATTAAAGGTAAAGTTTTCTTTTCATTTATTTATTTAATTTAATTTTTTTTTACTGCTAAGAGTGAAATGGGCAAAAATAGACTCTGACATCTTTTATAAGAACTTATTTTATAATCTATTTAGATTTTCTTTTTTTTTTTTAAGTTATTTTTCTTTTTTTTTTTTTAAGATTTTCTTACATGTAAATTTTACCTCAATACTAATTTATCTTATCATTACATGATTACTGGACACTTTCAAATAATGCATAGAATTTATATGGTGAAACCATTTGTAATTTTCTGCTTTTATCCACACTATTTTTTGTCTTATATTGTGAAGTAAAATTTAGATGGTTTACTTAGGTTATCAGCTATGTAGATTAATATCCTCAAAACCTCTACTACAAAACCATTATTGTTTGCATGTTGTATGTATATTGTTATATACTGAAATTTTACACATAACTAAAATTGTCATTAATAGCTTTTTGCCTTCATTTGGGTTTTATTTTAAACTAAACCTATTATTCTTTAAAACCAACATTTTTTTATCACTTGCTTTTTTAACAACTAAGATTTTAATACCTGTTTGTGCTAAGCAGAATTTTAAAATGACTTCGATGATTTTCACCCTATGGTGTTACTTCTGTGATTATGTTACATTATATGGCAAAAGGGAAATTTTCCTGCTAGGAGTAATTTAATCATGCGAGCCCTTTAAAAGCCGAGAAGTTTTCCACTTGAAAGTCAGAGAGAATCAAAGCATAGAGAAAGAATCAATGCTCCATAGCTGGCTTTAAAGATGGAGGAAGCAAGTGCAAAGACCAAGGGGTACCCTTTAAAAGCTGAGCCACTCCTAGCTGAGAGTCACCAAGGAAACAGGGACCTCAGTCCTACAACCACATGAACTAGATTCTGCCAACAACCTGAATGAACCTGGAAGTGAATTCTTCCCTGAGTTTCCAGATGAGAGCCAGCTCAGCTCGCACCTTGATTTCAGCCTTGTGAAACTATAAGCAGTGATCCCAGTGAAGCCCACCCAAACTTCTGACCTATATAACACAGAAATAATACATGGATTTTAAAGTGCTATGTTTGTGGTAATTTGTTACACAGCAATAGAAAACTAATATGCTACTAAAACATAAAAAATTCATAAAAATATTCTGTTTTTAGATAATGAAAATGCTTCAAATGATTTAATATCCTTTTTTAAAATAGATCTTTATTGGAGTATAATTGCTTCAAAATACTGTGTTAGTTTCTGTTGCAAAACAAAGCAAATCAGCCATATGCATACACATGTCCCCATATCCCCTCCTTCTTGAGCCTCCTTCCCATCGTCTCTATCCCACCCCTCTAGGTCATTGCAAAGCACCGAGCCGATCTCCCTGTGCTATGCTGCTGCTTCCCACCAGCCAACTATTTTACATTCAGTAGTGTATATATGTCGATGCTACTCTTACTTCACCCCAGCTTCGTCCTCCCACCCATGTCCTCAAGTCCATTCTCTATGTCTACCACTTTATTCCTGTCTTGTAACTAGATTCATCAGTACCATTTTCTTTTCTTGTTTTTAGATTCCATATATATGTGTTAGCATATGGTATTTGTTTTTCTTTCTGACTTACTTCACTCTGTATGACAGACTCTAGGTTCATCCACTTCACTACAAACAACTCAATTTTGTTTCTTTTTATGGCTGAGTAATATTTCATTGTATATATGTGCCACATCTTCTTTATCCATTCATCTGTCGATGGACACTTAGGTTGCTTCCATGTCCTGGCTATTGTAAATAGAGCTGCAAAGAACATTTTGGTACATGACTCTTTTTGAATTATGGTTTTCTCAGGGTATATGCCCAGTAGTGGGATTGCTGGGTCATATGGTAGTTCTATTTTTAGTTTTTTAATGAACTTCCATACTGTTTTCCATAGTGGTTGTATCAATTTACATTCCCACCAACAGTGCAGGAGGGTTCCTTTTTCACCACACTCTTTCCAGCATTTATTGTTTCTAGATTTTTTGATAATGGCCATTCTGACCAGCCTGAGGTAACATCTCATTGTAGTTTTGATTTGCATTTCTCTAATAATTAGTGACATTGAGCATCTTTTCTTGTGCCTCTTGGCCATCTGTATGTCTTCCTTGGTGAAATGTCTATTTAGATCTTCAGCCCATTTTTAACTGGATTGTTTGTTTTTTTGATATTGAGCTCCATGAGCTGTTTGTATATTTTGGAGATCAATCCTTTGTCTGTTGTTTCATTTGCAAATATTTTCTCCCATTCTGACCAGACACTATAAAACTCTTAGAGGAAAACATAGGAAAAACACCCCTTGACATAAACCACAGCAAGATCTTTTTTGACCCACCTCCTAGAGTAATGGAAATAAAAACAAAAATAAACAAATGGGACTTAATTAAACTTAAAAGCTTTTGCACAACAAAGGAAGCCATAAACGAGACAAAAAGACGACCTTCAGAATGGGAGAATATATATATATATCTTTTTAACATCTAGGTTGGTTTTATATCATAGACAATAAGAGTAGTTTTTGTTTTTGCTTTTAAGAGCCTCTGTAAAGGAGTCTGGATATACAAGGAGGCACATG
Source organism: Balaenoptera borealis (assembly GCF_965194805.1). Taxonomy (NCBI): domain Eukaryota; kingdom Metazoa; phylum Chordata; class Mammalia; order Artiodactyla; family Balaenopteridae; genus Balaenoptera; species Balaenoptera borealis. The sequence continues at coordinate 58,111,169 of NC_138876.1, read as the reverse complement.
ATGTAGTGTCTGTAAACTTATGTTCTTAAACCATATTTCTAGGCTTAGGTCCAATCCGAAAATATCCGATAATTTTCTGAGCCTTGACACGTAAGTCATTCTCTTGGAGGAAATAAATTTTTCCCACTGTGAAAAATGAAATCTTGTAGAGCAGCATGAACTATTTAGTACAGTTTTGCTTTCCTTTAACACACTCTTAGTGTTTTGAAAGAGTTTGACTCATTTCACATGTGGGATAAGTTTACCACTGGCTTAATATAAATCAAAGTTGTAAGTAACTTGTAATATTATACCTTATGATTTCTGAAATACTTTGTTTCTCGACTCTCAGCTTTATAGAAAAAAAGTCTGAAAAATGCTACTCCCATAAAAATTTATTTATTTAAACAGTATCAAGGGAGATATCTTTCCTCACATTAAACACATATATTCATATATATGTATTTATAATCTATATACATATAATATGTATTTATATATAATCTATTACATACTTCAAAGTAATCCTAACCTCATGGGTATCTTTGGCCTTGGCTAACATCTATAACATGTTGCTAAGTTATATTACTCATAAGTTTTTTATTGAATGTCAAGTGCCATGACCTGTGCTGAGATTGTATACACATACTGAATAACTTATGGTCTCTACATTTCAGGAGTTACATAGAAACAGATGAGAAACATAAAATGTGGTAAATTTTATAAGCAATATGCCAGGGTAATAAAGAATTTTGATTCACTGCATATAGGAATTTACAGTAGTAGGGAATACTAGAGGGATTTTATTTTTACGGTATTTGTTTAAATGCCTTAGGTGACACTTTCTCTTGAATTCCATCTTCATTGTAAACAACAAAATATGAATAGGATACAATTTAATTTTTAATCTCCTCCATAAAAATTGAAACAAGTATATTATTTTTCATTTATCTTTCTGTTTTGAAACTTTTGAAATAGTGAAAATAAAAGCACTCAATTTATAGTATTGTAGAAATATTAAGGAATTAACTTTTCCAATATGTCAACTATAGCTTCATTATCATGGGCAGGAAGTATCATATATATATGATTTCAATAGGTGATTGGTAACAACAAAGGGAGAATGGCTGTTTTGATAATAGTATTTGTTAGTGTAATCTTTTAATCTTTGATATTTGATTACATAGCCTAGGCCATAATAAAACGTTTTATAATCACCACAGACCATACAAGAAGAATAAGTGAAGTATGATGAGAATTAGATGTACAGAGAAACTTTGATATTTTGGTAAGTATGGTTAATTAGAAAAGCCTAGTTGTCTTAGGATATTAACTGGGAATTGAATAATTAAAGGTATAGAGTGAAGGACAAACTTAGGGTCAAAAGTTTAAAGTTTAAATCTTGACTTTGCCATTAAAAAACTTTACATATATTTTTTCTTCATTTAATTTTACCTTGGATAAGATGCTTGAACTGTCTTGGAACTCTTTGAATTCTCTCTGTTTTAAGCAGCAATGATGATGTCTTTCTGTCAGAGCTGTTGGGAGATTCAATATTAATAATACATGTGAGATTTCATTTTAAGCTATAAGATATACCAAAGTAGCAAATACAGTTATTTATAATAATAGTATCAAATAAAATAGGTAATTGTCACTGCTTAAGATCAAAGACTTATAATGTATTTCATTTGTCAAAGAGTTGTCAATAGTCATTGTTCTAACACATTTACATGGAGGCTGAGGATGATGTGAAGTAATATTATAAAGGACATATGCTTGACAGAGTTTGAAAGTTTGATGATGCACAGAAAAATGAAGTGTGGGATAACAATATGGGCAGATGGCACATAATCAAGGGCCTTATTGATGCAACATCTCTATCTTGCTCCAGTAAAAGAAGATTCTGTGGAAAGGATTTTTGTTAAACTTTTATGTTAGACATGTCTTAAGCCTTTTTATACAATGATGTAGCAAGAACTTTTTAATATACATACTTGATTGGTTGGTTCGTTGTTTGAATGATAATACGTTCTTACACAAAGTAATCAGATTACATTGTTAGCAATTTTCAAGACAGAGAGGCAGGGTTGAATTCACAAGGGCTAGCTCTGTGTAAATGGTCAATCTGTTTCCATGGTTACTGGCTGGCTGAGTAAACTATACATTTGTAGGTGTTGGTTTGTGCCCTCTTATCTTAAAGAATCTCAAGAAGATTGTTTCTATAAACATGGTTTCCATCTCTGGGCTAAGTATGGGTTTAAGGATAAAATTAGAGAAGAGACAGCTTTTAACGTATATAAATAGCAGATCAAAAAGATATCTTTCCCTGAATCTTGCACCATGTTTTCAATATTAAACATGAACATATTTGTAGTTTCCACTATGCTAATTACAAGGAAATCCACCTTATCACATCTTTTCTGAAGGCAACCATTTTTATGATTTTCTTGGCCACAGGTGCTAATGCAGTTCTCAGTAACACAGAAGGTTGTCTTTTTAAATACAATCTATTACCATCTTTTCAGAACTATTACAGGAACCAATTTTAGCAGACACAAAGAGGATTTTAAAATATGATACCGGAAGATATATTTTCACATCCAAAATAAGGTTTAGGAACTTGCAAGAAACATAAATGAACATATTTAAAAGAATGGAAATTTTTTATCTCTTATACAAGAAAGTGCATGGCTATTTTTTAAAAATTTATTCTTTTTATGTCTATTTTTTCCTATGAAATCATACTTAGAATTTTGTTTCTTTAATTAAAAATAGCAGTTGTATCCTTTTTTTTAACTTTAAAACCATTGAACTGTGTTTTTTTTCTATTTGCTTTGATTTTATTCAGTGTTATAGTGCAATTTTCCTTTCTTCCCCACCCTCCTCCTCAGTGCCCTGCCGAGTTGAATTGATTGCAGAGCTCCCATTGATTTCAAAGGGAATTCCAGACCCCCAGAACCTCCCTGGCTTTGTGTATGTGCACATAGCCAAGTGGTAAAGTGGCTGAGAATTACTTACAGCATGTGCAAAATGAAGATTAGAATAATAATTTCATCATTATCATGATTATTGCTATTTAATATTTATATAGCACCTTACCCTGAGAAGCTCAAGAAACTTTATGAATTTTAAATTATCCAATGGACTCTAATCTTAACTGCACCTCTATGTGCTGGGTAAGGCACAAAATTAATAATAGATTTGAGTGACATATATTGCTAGGGAATTCTAATTCCATTGCTGTTCAGCTCTCTTCTGTTATCTGAAAACGTCATTATATATTTGCCTAGAAAGTTGGATTGCTATCTCATTTTTTTAGCACTGGGGGTCCATTTGCTATTTGTTTTGGAATAAGTCCAGGTGATAGATTATTCAAAAGCAAATAAGAGATAAACTGATAATTTTTATTATACTTAGCATTAGTCATCAACATTCCAAACTAATCCTTAATGAAAAAAGAAAATTTTATTGCTTTTCATCTTACACTGACTATACTAGTTTAACATTCAGTTCCTAAACTTAGATATATCTGAATAAATTTTCCTGGTCCTTTAAGGTAAATAAAACTGGATTCAGTATTCTGTCTTTGGGTCTATTTTACACATGGAAGTGAATTTAAAATTATTACTAGAAAGTATTTGATGCTATTCTAATCTAAAATTATAACAGAATGTAAAGCATCGTGCATTTCATGAATCTAATAGTTATTAAAATATTAATTTTCTTAATAATACATCACCAAAAAACCCTAATTCCTTAGACTTTTGAAATATAATTTTAGCTTTATTGTATTTAGATGCAGATTTTAAATATTTTTTCTTACATAATATACTACTGATTTTCTCTAAGACTCTTATCTTTCTATTTCTCTTTTTTCATTAAGTGGTAATAACTAAGAGCTTGAAAAATTTTATCCAGAATAGCTAATTATCCAGGAAGATATTAGAATAATCACATAGATAAATAAATAGAGTAAACACTGTTATATAGGCCTGGACATATTTTTAAATGTTTTATTAGAATAAATAAATTTATGATTGTAGTATAATCAGGTAAAGAATAAAATTTTGCAAGTGATTGGGAAACAGGAGAGGGTAGTGTGGCTAAGAATAAGTGGGGTAATTTTATTGACATTACTTCATTTAATTTAATAATCATAGATTCCAAATATATATTATTTGAATATTTTAGACATAAGAAAGTTGAAACTGAAAAAAGCTAAGTAATTTGAACAAGGTCATACAGAAATGACCTTGGTGAGTCATTAAAGAAATTATTCTCAAAAACCTGTGCCCCAAAACCTGTGACCTTCCTTGTCAAGGAGACCAATAATAGAATAGATTTTGGCACAAAGGAACATATCTTGAGAGCGTCTCAATAACCCCAGTGTGTGAATATGAAGACAATATGTAATGTCCCCATGACTACTATTTTATGGCTTAGAATAATTGCTCTCTTTGTCTTTATCCAATATTTTTTTACTTCTTTATCCACTCCCACCGTGTGTTTTCATTTATAAACTATTTTACATTTTACATAAACAAACGAGGTTTGTGAGGATTTTCTATATGAATAAATAAATACAATTCCAAATACTACAACTGCTACTCCAACCTCACTGGGTGGTGGTTTTTGGCAATCAACTTATCTCCCTTGCCTGCTTGCCATGCATGTTTTTTCAAGTTATATGAACAGCAAACCTAAAAATAACTACATGATATAGATATTCAAAGCTACTATAAACAGTGAGTCTGCTGTTGTCAAACCTCTACTAAAGTAGTCCACATTTAGGTTTCAATTACTTGCTTATGTTTTTAAGCCTTGCTGTTAACTTAATTCTTTGAGGAATCAACCCACAATAAATATGGTTGCTACATGAATTTCTCATCACTGGGGAGCCTAGATAGACATATGGGGGAAACACTGGAGAAGTCATTTGGTCATTATGTACCAGTAATTCCAACACTTGGATTTCATATACAAGTGAAATATATATATATATACACACACACACACACATATGTGTGTATATATTTATGTACTATATACATATATACACAGTCACCACCATTCTAATTGATCTGAATGGCTTCTGAACTTGCAAGAATAGAGAAGTCCTTGTAAATGATAATGAAAACTCTACAGACCTTGATGATATATCATCTCTCAAAAACTAGACTGTATTCATTAAGATAAGCATGAATGCTGCATGTTAAACCTTTGAAGCAGAATCCTTAGAAATGGTCTGAATAAAACACTCATATGCCTATTAAAAATCCTTGCAATATAGTTTTATATAAATATGTACATTTAATTTACTAATATTTTATTTATAATTGTTGTTTCTGTATTCATTAGTAAAATTGATACTTCCCTTTTTTATATCTTTATTAACTATGATCATTTAGTCCTGAGATTATAAAGAATAAAGATGAAAGGAAAAGTGCAAAGGGACTATGGTTTCTCTGTAGATGTTGTTATTCATTCCTCCTCCTTGCCGGCCACTAGTCCACTGTAGTAGACAAGAGACGTACCACCCAGACTCCACTTCAAGAAAGGACTTCCTGCCCAGGTATGGGGAGTGTGGTGAGCCTCCATCTGTCAGCTCCTTCATGGCCTTCATCAGAAGTAGAGAGCTTCCTCAACAAAGTCATGCCTTTTCCAGTGAAATCCACATCCGGTGACAAGAGCCTGCCAGGGGTTTAAAGACCAGCTTGATGCAGGGCACTTGTGATGGTAGTACTTTCTCTCCAAATCTCTACTTGTTAGGCCAAAGGTGTGTCAGGCCTGCATCATTGTTTGATTTCTTTCTCTGTTCAAGCCTGCTTTTTCCTCCTTCTTTTCATAAGTATTGGCCTCCAATAAAAGCATTGTATTGATACCTCAAACTCTATCTTAACTTCTGCCTGGGAAAACCCCAACCTATAACAACTACCCAGATATCATTAACCCTGTTGTACCTGTTTGTTCATGGCTTGTGCAGAGAACAACGCTCAGTCCAGTGTAATGTAGAGAGGAGAAGAACATGGTTAGAAGTTCTTCTTTGGTCTTTCTCTTCACTAGGAACTGCCATTTCCCTCCAACAAAAGGAGATATATATATATATATATAGTTCTTAAAATTTTATTTTACTTTCTCAGATCCAAGAATTTCCTTGTTGATTCTGCCACTTCACTAGGGTTAGATTTAGGAGAAGAGAGCGCTAACAGTCTGCATTAATTCACCTTCTTGCCAAAAAACTATTTGTGGGATGCTAAAAAATAAAAATATTTCAGTGGTATTAGGTAGCAGTAGGCCTTCATATATTTTGTACTTCAATCATAAAAATACTAAGGACTTTTCATATCATGGTTTTGAAATCAATTAAAAAAAATTTTAGCTCATAAGATTTGACTTAAATGAAATTGCTACACCATTTGTCCCCACCAGAACCCTAGTCTTAATGGTCTATTTGTCTAAAGAAGCAGATTTAGTAGAGAATCTGTTTTCTAGCAGTTAAAATTTAATTGGATAAGTCGAACTAAACTCATTGAGGTTGACATTTTGTGTTTCCTTGTCATTCTTATCAATGAAATTCTTCTATAATAGCTGAATGGGACATCAAATGTATAATTGTAAGGCTGAAAAATAGGTACTTCATAAAATTAAAGGCACTCTCTTTAAGAGTATACTCTTTAGTAACGTTCCAAGTGCGTCATTAACCTCAGTCTACCACTCTCGATTTTCAGTGTCAAATGTGCAATTATTTGATAAAGGTGTTATGATGAAAACAAAAACCTTGATAAAATTTCTTAGTAATCCCCATGGTGTAGCATGAGGAAACAATAAGTAAAAGCATCGCCCCATAGACACTTATGTGAGTAAATATCATAGAGCCAACTCCTGGGAACAAGGCTGAGAGATACCACCAGGTGTTCCATTTAAGTGAGATTGGCATGCCAGTTAACTACTATTAGGAGTCATTCCAATGCACTGAACTAAGCCTCTGCCTTGCTGATTATTCCAATTAAGCAGGCATGCCATTTAGCCCGCTAATGAATAAGTGAAACTCTCTTAATTGGGGCACTCAATTTCTTAGCCCATTCTGCTCAGCAAATTGTAGCATAGAAGTTTATTTTCTACTTCTTTCACTATACAAGTTTCCCCAGTATGGATTCTTGGACCTCAATAATTACTTGTTTGGAAGTGATTTCTTAATTCTCATGGTGCCAATTTCAAATTGACCACTGAAAATATGTGGTTGAACTGTTCTGAACAGGGACCCATTCTCAAAGTTCTTCAGTACCACTCAATAAGCCAGAATCTGGGAGCTTATTTCAAATTTCACATACATACACCTATGTAGAAAATGTTAACTGTAGTTATGTCTGGGTGATAGGATTACAGATAATTTTCATTTTCCTGTTGTGAGTCTTTGTATTTGAAACAATGAACATGCAACACTCTTCTAATAAGAAAAAAATAATAAATATGATAAAAATGCATTTTCTTTAATTGGCACATTTAAATGAGAGCAATGAAAAATGAAGGTTTTAGAATCAGCAACTGTTAGTATAATTACTTAAAGAAATAGCACAGAATGAAAAACAGAATTATTAGATTTCCTTCTTTTATAAAATGTTCAGCTATCATTAGTACTGACTTTTTGTTTTCTTTCACATTTCCCTCAGCAGAAGTGCCTGTTATCCATCTGTTTCTCTTACAATAAACATACATAATAGACACAGAAAATCTTACAGTTAAAAGAAAACTTAAATTTCAGCAATTCTCACAGCTTTATTTTATAGATGATGGTACTTGAGCTCCAAGAGCTTGTATTGTAGTGGCGGGGTTGTTTCCTGATTTGTAGGCGTGAACTTGACTATAGCTGATTTTATTGCTTAATTTTTGGAAATTAGGAACTCTGGATAGAGTTTTTGTACTGTGACATTATTATTTTCACAGTGTTAATATGACCTCTCAATTCATTTCTTGGTTATGAAACTCTAGTTCTGTTATTACCCGTTCCAGAGGTCACATGCTGACCCAGGTAAAATACCTGAAAATACTTCTTTAACCAGGGGTTAAAATCAAATGACTTTTTCCTCTCATTTATACCTATGACAAAGAGGTTGTCCACTTCATTTTACCATCTTTAGTGAAGTTATCTTTTTTTCCCAGCAACTCAATAAGAAAAATAATATGACGCTGAAGGATGAAATATGAATCTGAAGATTTAGAAGTAATAGAGGAATGAGTGAGAAGAATTGCTTGTCATTTATCCTGGGTTCTGTGCAGCTGCAAAGACCCAGTCCAACAGATGCAGCTGTTTAGGCCTGCTTTGCCTTGTAATTTTCCAGCAGCACTTCCCTTAAAAAGTGTCATTGACTATTCTGATCATCTATCTTATGTAAAAATAGAGTGCTATTTAATTGGAACAACTCTTCATCACTGTCTTCTCACAATAGCAAAATGAAGTTAACGGGAAGTTTTGTGTTCTTGTCACTATAGGTTTGGCTGCAGTTTTTACTGGCTACATTTCATTATCTCGATATAGCTTGGCGGTTCCAGCCAGTGTAGACCCAAATTTCACTAACCTTCATTTGTATTAATCCATCAGAATTCTTCTGGTGTTAAAAGGCAGGATAGCTCTATGGCCTTTTTTGTTTGTTTGGCTAGGTTTGTTTTTTTTTTTGTCTCAGGTGGAAGAATTTATGTCCTGAGTTTATCCATTAGAAAGAAAAACAGGAAACCAGTCACTACTAACATCTCCAAGCCAAGCGTCCTTAATTCTCTTTTTCCCAGGTTTATTGGTCTGCACTGCAAGATGGTGGCCAGCAAGCTCTTTAATTCTAAGTCTGTAGATATGTAAGAGATGATAATTCTCAAAAATTGATTTGGAAGTATGTGTTTATTTTCAGTTGAAGTTCATTATGCCAAATGTTGAGACACCTGAGAGTCTTTAATAATAGTTCTCTTCTCTAATGAGATCTTGAAGCAATTGAAAAATGTGATGGAAAGGTCAATATGTGGAGCCAAAATATCACCTTTTATTTTATAAAGGTTTGTGTTTATGGGCCATACCGAACCTAAGAAGTAACTGCAGCCTTAGCTATAGGACTGGACTGGGGCAGGCCTCTCCCTGGCCTCTTTAGGAGGCTCTTTTAAAATTGGTGGAATGAAGGAGCAGATTGGTAGATATATTTCCTGAAAGCAGTTCACTTCCAAGGAGGCCAGAAGCAAGCTCTGTTCTACTCATGTGCAATTCTTCTTTCAAACTCATAATTAGGGGAAAAGTAAGAGAGGGAGTTGAGATCAACCAGGGTTGTTATAGCCAGTGAATTCCTTCCCCATGGAGAGAAGTATTAGAAAGAGGGCATTTCCAATATCAACCCACATGTTGAAATAATCCAAAAGTAGGATATGTTATTTAATTTTTTTAATTGAAGAATAATTTATTTACAATGTTGTGTTAGTTTCTGGTGTACAGCAAAGTGATTCAGTTATGTATATATAATACATACATATGTATATATACATTCTATTTCATATTTTTTTCCATTATGGTTTATTACAAGATATTGAATAATTGAATATAGTTCCCTGTGCTATACAATAGACCTTGTTATTTATCCATAGGATATACTGTTTTAAAAGAAACACTTCACCATTTTATCTAACAATATTTATATTGTGCCATTTAATATATAAGTAATACTTATCCTTCCTTGTTTATCTTACTTTATTTTCTTATTTTGTAAAATAGGAGCATGATTGAAGATGTTTAGGGGTGGAAAACACCCTCTTTCCCTTGACTGACTGCCAAGTAGAGCAGTTTGTGCCCGTTGGCAACAACATCTTATATGTCATTGTTCCATACTATAAAGGATTAGGGGACATTCTGATCTTATCCAGAGTTGCAGCAGACATCTGAATCTGATTTATTTATCTTCTTGGGAACTGCAGATGGTCAAGTCTCTCTTTCATTGCCTTTGGGATCAATCCATTTCCTGAGCTGATGGAACTAACTAGCCTGTTCTTCTTGGTACACCTGTCCCTGTTGATGGAAAAGATTGCTGCTTTGCCATCAACATTCTTTTTAGGGTCTTATGGCAGATATTTGTTTGTGCTACCGGGCCAAGGTTAAATTATTGGGGGAAAAAAAATGCCTGAACAGTATCTTTGATTATAATGGATAACCTCATTTATATGAAAAGGTAAACTTTTCCCATGAACTTTTTCTTCATGTAAGCCTTTTACTGTTGAATCACAATAAATTGTAGTTTTTTTCATTTCAAACATAGTCTGATATTGGCAATTTCATATGGTTCAATCTACCGTTATCTGAATTCATTCAAAATTTAGAATCTGCTACCTGTATGCTCTAAAGAACCTTAAATGTTTGTGTATGTACACAACAGATTTAAATATATGTGTAACATTTAAGATATATACAATATATATGTTACATAGATGTGTGTACATGCAGTATTTAGTTTTTTAGAGTATGTGGACAGCATTTCCTGAATATATAAAACAAGTGTTTCTTGTAAATTAAGAAGTTTAGTAGGAATGTAAGTTGGTGCAGCCACTATGGAAAACACTATGGAGTTTCTTCAAAAAACTAAAAATAGAGTTGCCATATGATCCAGCATTCCCACTCCCAGGCATATACCCAGACAAAACTATAATTAAAAAAAAAAAAACTATAATTCAAAAAGATACATGCACCCTTATGTTCACAGCAGCACTATTCACAATAGCCAGGACATGGAAACAATCTAACTGTCCATCAGCAGATGAACAGATAAAGAAGATGTGGTACATATATACAATGAAATACTACTCAGCCATAAAAAGGAATGAAATAGTGTCATTTGCAGCAACATGGATGGACCTAGAGATTATCATACTAAGTGAAGTAAGTCAGAAAGAGAAAGACAAATACTATATGATATCACTTATATGTGGAATCTAAAATATGACACAAAGGAACTTATCTACAAAACAGAAGCTGACTCACAGACATAGAGAACAGACATGTGGTTACCAAGGAGGAGGGAGGGAGAGGGAGGGATGGAGGGGGAGTTTGGGGTTAGCAGATGCAAACTAGTATATATAGAATGGATAAATAACAAGGTCCTACTGTATAGCACAGTGAACTATGCTAGGAACCTACATTCTAATGATTTCCTTTAGATATTTCTTATGTTCACTGAAGTTTGATAACCACTAGTTCAGATGAAGAACTGTTTAATATGCCTCAAATAAAGCCTGTACAGGAAGTGAAAAAAAAAAAAAAAAAAAAGAAGTTTAAAAGGTTAGTTGCAATGTGGAATCTGAAGCCATATTAAGGAACATCATACTTTGTATACTCATGAGAGTGAGAGCTTAAAAGGCAAATAATGTCTTAGTCTTATTATAAAAATAGTTTGGAATTTCAGTCTTCCTGAAAAAGTCTGGTGGTCTCCCAGAAGTCCTTGGACTACACTTTGAGAACCTTGACTTAATAAAATATTCTAATATAGTACAACATAATAGGGGTGTGTGTGTGTGTGTGTGTGTGTGTGCACGCGTTGGGGCAGTATTCTATACAAGGTGGTATTTCTCTGAGGAAGTAAACCTTGAGTCAATGGCTAAAAATGAAGAGGAGCCAGTACATGGCCACCTGGGAGAAGGACATTCTCTGCAAAAGAAGCAGCCAGCTTAGGCGCTCCTAGTAGAAAGGAGACGAGAAGTCTGAATTACTGATTCACTCAGATAATTCCATACTCTCTTCATAGAAAAATACATGTGTAAATTTCAGTCACTGGAAATGACTTCAGTTGCAATTTAATAAACTGTTTGTCAAAACAAGGAATGTGATTCTCCCTTACAAAGATACACTGATTTTATCAAATTGCTGCTTTACTAATAGCCATTCTGTTCTGACTTGTGGAGTCTAAAGGATGTCCCTTACCTCTTTTTTCTACTAATTTTGAGGACTTAAATTACAGGGCATATTCACAGCTGGTTTCTCTAACTCAATGAAATAAAATAGTTAATAAATAGTTAATATATAGTTAATATAGTAATTAAGCAGCTAAAATACATGTGATTTTCTTTATTTAACTTATGAAGATGGGAAAATAATTTGTTAGAATTAGCCATATGTGAAAGATTTAAATTTGCCTGTCTCTGATACAATTATGTGTGGTTACTTCCTTTAAGAAATCTTCAAGTAGAACTTGCATTTATCATTGAAACAAGTAGGTGAGTAATATGACTTTTATGTATGATTTTATAAAGCAGAATTTACAAATATCCTTTATCCCAGAACATACCTGAAAAATATTTATGGAAGCATAATATATTTTGCATTCATGTTTTTCTTCAATTTATTTGTTTTTCCCTACCTATTTTGGAATCTTTTTATAAGAACATTTATCGGTGATGCCATTTTAAAAAAAATCTCCAAAATGCCTTTGTGTTTAAGTATAGTTGGTATTAGAATTTGTTCAGTTTTAACTCAAAATAACAAATGAAGATGTTCCTCAACTTCTTTTCTCCAATCTACCTCAATATGTGAATTCTGTCATATTAGGGAAGGGTCCTAAGCTGTCACATTTAAACATTATCATTAATTGCTACCATGTCATTTAAGTGCAGCTTTCTGTCCTTAGCAGATGTGAAGGACAGATAGTCCAAACTGCATCTACCCAAGGGAACGTCTCTGGAATTTGTTATGTCTCAGGTTGTAATAATCTGATTAACGGCCTTCCCTAAAAAGTCACCAGAGTTACCTCCTCTGCCAGGCCATCTGTGACAACTGGGAATGTTGTATAGGAGAACTGGGAAGGCTGTGTGAACCCTATCAAAGACTGAACATGGCACCTTTTATGGCTTTTGTTGCAAATATGATCCTTTCTGGTTTTGCTACTTATGATTCATTTTTTTTTTTTTTTTTTTGGCTGTGTTCGGTCTTCGTTTCTGTGCGAGGGCTTTCTCTAGTTACGGCGAGCTGGGGCCACTCTTCATCGCGGTGCGCGGGCCTCTCACTAACGCGGCCTCTCTTGTTGTGCAGCACAGGCTCCAGACGCGCAGGCTCAGTAGCTGTGGCTCACAGGCCCAGTTGCTCCGAGGCATGTGGGATCTTCCCAGACCAGGGTTCGAACCCGTGTCCCCTGCATTGGCAGGCAGACTCTCAAACACTGTGCTACCAGGGAAGTCCCTATGATTCATTTTTACGTCTTTTCTGAATCATTTCAAATTCCTGCTATAGGAAGTGCAAGGCAAATACCACCTTCCTAGCGCAGGGTTCTTGAATCCTCTTTTATGCCTCTCTAACATTGCTTTTCACAACCAGATAAAGTTCTACTGAAAGATGCTTCTTTCAAATCACTACCACCATGACACCTTTTATTTGTTTTTATTGTCATGCCAATCACATTGTGCTTTGTGTTAGTGTTATCTGTGGACAGTAAGCTGTTGAGCTGCTGTGGTGAGGATAGTGGAAAATGTACCTGTCTTGGATTTAGACAGTGCTTGGTTGGAATCCAGTTTGATGTTAGAAATCTTTTGTAATCTCTTTGCTCTTCAGTTTCTTCAGTGATAAAGTAGGGTAAATATATATTTCATGATTTGTTTGGTAATTATAAGTGATTTTGTTTGTAAGGCATATAAAGCATATTGAATATGCTAGAAATGTTTAGTCCATTTAACATTACCTCCTTGCTTGGGGGTCAGGGTTATGTTTTACTTGCCATTTAATCTCATAAAGTGCCATGACTAATTTTCTGGATTTCTAGAAAAAATTTTAAATTCTGCTGTTTCTTTTTAAGTATTGGGAGGATTGTTTCCATTATTTTCAGTGCTTTAATCTGAGAAACATTTAGTTCAAAATATTACAGAGTTGAAGAATGAGTAAGCTATCTAGGGGAAGAAAGGAGAGTATAGGTAAGGTCTTGAGGGTAGTTCTCCAGTCTTGACGAAAAGAACAATTAGGCCACATCTTAGCAACTTAACCAAGTAGAGTAAGTATGACTAGAGCAGTTGGAGGGAGAAGGAGGAAGTAGGAAAATACATATAACTTGAGCATATTTGGTCTTTCCAGATGTAATAAGGATTTAAGACTTGATCCTCAGGGATAGAGAAGATATTGAAGTATTTTAATCATCAGGGTAATATAACCAGATTTATATATTTTTAGTAATCTTTTTAGTTATAAAATGGAGAAAAGGTGGGGTGGTAAGTAAGAGGGGCAATAGAGAGATCAAATGAGGATATCGTGATACAAGTACAGGACACATTGTAAGTATATGTAAATATATACATAGTTTTGAAACATACATACATGTATATAAATATAAGCATACAGTATCTTAAATAACTTCAATTTCAATTTCTTCTCCTGAGTGGTGCTATAAGAGATTATTTCATTTATCTTTATGCTCTGGTTTTTCTATAACAATTAGTTATTTATATGTATAATAATGAAATATAACTTTATATCAAAGATTTCTTTGTACAATTTGCTTTTACATTTTCATTAACACGTATACTAATCTAGTATTGTTTTTGACAATTGCTTAGATTCTTTTTATTTTAATGTATAATATTTTATTTAACCCTTTCCATGTACTTTTTTTTGAGGTTTTTTGTTCATTTCAAAATTCTCCTCTCTCATCCTCTCAGTATTTCATGTGCTCTTTTCCCTGCTACCCCTTGTTTTCCCATTTCTTTGTCAGGTTACATTTATTTCCCTTAGCTCAATTTGAATAAGGTTACATTTATTTATATTGTGAACTTTTATTTTAGTTTGACTTATTTTTCTGGAATGGATTGGATTTTTCCCAATGATACAGTGGTCAAGGGCTCTTCTCAGATGTACTTTACTCTACTGCAGTTGAGTGCCCATATATTCCTTCCACCCAGTCTTAAGTAGTAAATAAAAATCTATAATTACAGCAAACACTGCTCCAAGCATTATCCGTTTCACTAAGCACCTGAATGAGCTTTGTGTTTGGAGAATACGCAAGCAGTTCCCAAACAGGACTAGCCATCAGCACATTTGTTTTACTGACATATATTCCTGTACCCTACCTAGGTGTATTTAATTCAGTAGTTCTGGATGGGACCTGGACATATGTATTTTTAAGTCTTTGTGAATGATGCTTATATGAACCAGATTTATTTTTCATGTGTTAGGCATTGTCCTAAGCACTTTAACTACTATTTAATCCTCATAATCCTATAAGTACTGCTACTTCAGCAATTACAGGCATACCTCATTTAATTGTGCTTCATTTCATCGCACTTCACAGATAATTGTGTTTTTTTACAAATTGAAGGTTTGTAGCAACCCTGCTTCAAGCAAATCTATAGGTGCCATTTGTCCAACAGCATTTGCTCACTTCATGTCTCTGTGTCACATTTTCGTAATTCTCACAATATGTCAAACTTTTTCATTATTATATTTGTTAACAGTGATCTGTGATCAGTGATCTTTGATATTACTACTGTGACTTGCTGGAAGCTCTGATGATGGTTAGCATTTTTAAGCAATATTTTTAAAATTAAGGTATATACATTTTTTAGACCTAATGCTATTGCACACTTAATAGACAAGAATATGGTGTAAACATAACTTTTTATGCACTAGGGAAACAAAAAATGTGTGTGACTTGTTTTATTGTGATACCTGCTTTACTGAAGTGGTATGGAACAGAACCTGCAATATTTCCTAGGTCTGCCTGCACTTCCTATTTTACAGGAGGGCAAACTGAGATATTACTTTCACCCAAATATAAGTGGTGGAGCTGGGCTCCACACCTAGACAGGCTGATTCTGGATAGGATTTTAACCTGTATGAAATCTATCTCCAGGAATGTACCTTTCAGTATGTATTAGGCTACTGAGAGTTTTTTTCCTTAATGTCTGGGCAGGTGTTATCTGGATATCATGATTTTACATAGAAAACATTGATGGTGAAAATTATTAGGGAGAGCAGAAGGATAGGTTGACTTGGTGGAATAAAGATCAAAGAAATAATGTGCTGTCACAACTACAAAATTGCTTCTGAGAGATTTAGAAAGTGAGCTGCTCCATTTTCTTTTTCTCCATCCATGTTTGAATTAGGTATTATGTGGTGAGGAAGGTGCAAATCATCTCATCATTTTCAAGCAGTTTCTGTTTCACAATGTAAAATCCACTACTATGGACTGAACTGTGTTCCTTCGAAATTCATATGTTAAAGTCCTAACCTTCAATGTAATGATATTTGGAGGTGGGGCCTTTGGTAAATCATTAGGTTTATATCCTGTCATAAAAGTGGATCCTTATGATGGGATTAGTGCCTTTATAAGAAGAGACACCAGAAAGCTTACTCTTTCTTTTTCTCTCCACCATGTGATAACGCAGTGAGAAGGTGGCCATCTGCAAGCCAGGAAAATATTCCTCATCAGATGTTGGCACCTTGGTCTTGTACTTCCCAGCCTCCAGAATTATGCAAATATAAATTTCCATTATTTAAATCATCCAATCTATGTATTTTGTTATAGCAGCCCTAGCTGACTGATACATCCAAGCATAAGAATGGAGCCTTGATGTAAAAATGGGCAAATTTTATTGACTATTTACTATATAACTAGGTAACTAGGTAGTTGTAAGTACTTTCATATATTTAATTTAAACTTCCTCACTATCAAATGACATAGATTACCAACGTCCTCCATTGATCCATTCTTAGGCTTCATCTTATTTGACCTATCGGTATCATTGGACACATCTAATAAATTTCTTCTTGAGACACATTATTTCTTTGGTTTCAGGAACACTAGTCTTCCTTTTCCTGGAGTGGCTATTCCTTTCTTTAAAAATTGAGGTTATAATTGACATACAACAATATATTATTTTCAGGTGTACAACATAATGATTCCATATTTGTATAATTTTGAAACAATCACCACGATGAGTCTAGTTAATATTCATCACCATACATAGTTTTAGATTTTTTTGTCTTGTCATGAGAACTTCTAAGATCTATTCTCAGCAACTTTCAAATATGTGATGAAGTATTAATATAGTCACCATGCTGTTTATTACATCCCTATGACTTATTTATTTTATAACTGGAAGTTTTTACCTTTTGACTCCCTTCATCCATTTTGCCCACCTCTTGCCTCCCCCCTGGAAACCACCAGTCTCTCTTCTTTATCAATGAGCATGTTTTTCCACTTATTTCACTTAGCATAATGCCCTCAAGTTTCATCCACGTGGTTGCAAGTGGCAAGTTTGCATTCTTTTTTATGGCTGAATAGTATTCCATTGTATATTCCATTTTCTTTATCCATTCTTTCACTGAGGGAAACTTAGGTTTTTTCCATATCTTGGCTATTGTAAATAATGCTGTAATGCACATGGTGCTACATATATCTTTTCAGTTTAGTATTTTCATTTTCTTCTGATAAATACCCAGAAGTAGAAATGCTTAATCACATAGTAGTTATAGTTTTAATATTTTGAGGAAGCTCCATGCTGTTTTCCATGGTGGCTGCACCAATTTACCTTCCCACCAATAGTGCACAAGGGTTTCTTTTTCTATACATCCTCATCAGCACTTGTGAAGTGGCTATTCTTTGTCTTTATTAAAGTGGCTATTCTTTTTGGGTAACTTTTGCTAGTTCTTCCTCATTTTCCCAACTTCCCATTGTGTTTCAGTACTCAATCCTTGG
Organism: Balaenoptera borealis; assembly: GCF_965194805.1. Lineage (NCBI taxonomy): Eukaryota > Metazoa > Chordata > Mammalia > Artiodactyla > Balaenopteridae > Balaenoptera > Balaenoptera borealis. The sequence continues at coordinate 58,093,497 of NC_138876.1, read as the reverse complement.
ACCTCATTCCCATCCATGTGCATTCAATCTCTTTGGGATCTCATCTAGTTTCCTGGCTCTAAATGCCATCGGTAGGCTAATAAATCATACATTTGTTTCTATGCACCAGGCTGCTTTCTTTGAGCTCCAGAGTTGAACACAGAATTGATCACTTGAATGTCCATGAATGTCACCCTAACATGTCAAAAAACCTACTCCTCCTTAGTTTCTCCATCTCAATTTATGACCAGTTTGTTCTTCCAGTTCTTCAACCAGCCGTATTGACCTTGACTCCCACAACTAATTCATTATCTAACCCTGTCAGATACCATCAGAACATATCCAGAATGAAACTACTTCTCAGCATGTCTGCCACTACTGCTTGGGTCCACCTCTCACTTGGATCATTGGGGTGAGCTCTTAACTGACCTTCCCTCTTCTACCCTTATCATTCAGTCTATTCTCCACACCAACCATAGTGATCTTGTTGTTTTTTTTTTTTAACATCTTTATTGGAGTATAATTGCTTTACAGTGGGTGTTAGTGATCTTAAAATGTAGGTCAGAAACTTGCCAATTCTATTCTCCACATCTGCCAAAGGATGACCAACTCACTCAGAATAAAACAAGTCCTTCAATAACCTGCAAGACCAAGACCCCACTCAACTTGCCTTCCAGCTCTCCTAGTCCTATACCTCTTTTATCACATGGTGCTCGCCTTCCTGACTTCTTCCTTACTGCCCTCCTTCTTAATCCCTTCAGCGTTTTGCTGTTCTCAGCAAATGCAAACACACTACTGCCCTGCAACTTTGTCCTTATTGTTCTTTCCACTTGGAGTTATCATCTCCAGTTATCCTCAGGGAGAGACCCCCTCACTTCTTTCAGGCCATTACTTCTTGGTGAGGTTGTTAATGACCACCCTACTTAAAACTGACTCCAAATATTATCACCATTTCCTTGTGTAAATTTTTAGATTTATTTTCAAGACTAGTTAAACCTACTTAAACATCTATCAGCATATACTTTTCACATCATATTTTTTTTGTGAGGGGATGGGGGAAGCAGTACTTTTTAATAAATTATTTATTTTATTTTTGGCTGCATTGGGTCCTCATTGTTGCATGCAGGCTTTTCTCTAGTTGTGGCGAGGGGGGCTACTCTTTGTTGTGCACGGACTTCTCATTGTGGTGGCTTCTCTTGTTGCAGAGCACAGGCTCTAGGCATGCGGGCTTCAGTAGTTGTGACTCGTGGGCTCTAGAGCATAGGCTCAGTATTAGTGGTGCATTGGCTTTGTTGCTTTGCGGCATGTGAGATGTTCCTGGACCAGGGTTCGAACCTGTGTCCCCTGCATTGGCAGGCGGATTCTTAACCACTGCACCACAAGGGAAGCCCCAGGAGTACTTTGATATAACATTATTTTCCAAATTTGACTTTTTTTCTATTTTAAGCAGTTTTGATAATTCATATAATGGCAGTCTACTTACTCAAGTTGTAACACTGACTTGAGATAACTTATTTTTAATTCTGGGAGAGTAGGGTGGAAGAAACTATCTCATGTTTGAATTACTTGTGTAATATCCACAGAAAATAAGGTATTATAATATTAATTTTAGGAAGATTATTAACCAGTGTGTATAGAAAAACATTTTCATAGGTAAATTCAGATTATTTTGGAATATTTGGCTAAATGCTTTGCATAATTTCAGCAATTAGTGCTTTATTTTATATTTGTAAGTCCAGATTGGAAGATAGGAAACCTACCATTTCATCCTGGCTGCCTTCACTAGGCCTTCCTTGTGGAATCTGAGCCATTCACAATCAGGTGAAGCCAAAATTTGGAGCCTTGATTTCTATCACTTTCTTGATACATCTGTCTTGAACAGTGTGGGGATTTGTTTCCAAATTTTAGACTTTCTTTTTTAAAAAAGCATATGACACTTTAATTTAATGGAATAGTTGAGGTAAACAGTAAACACATACCTTGCTAGTGGAGAAAGGCAAGATGGCTGGTTAGAAGATATACTCATGAAAATCGTGTTCTGAGTACCTGAGAGATTCCATACAGGTAGCACAGTCTAAGAGCTTATGCCTATTTTTTTTCTGTTTAAAACATTGGGAAATACTAGCCTGACCACTGATGTGCACCCCAGAAGCTATTCATCCTCTATTTAAAAACTTGCTTTATAATTTATTTGAGCATTTTACAGGGCATAATTATCAGGCCAGTCTTTTCAAGGATGCATATTCATAAAACTTATCCCTTTTTGACCTCCATATACATTCACACAATTCATTATTTTCATCTCTGCCTTCTTTCCTTTGAAATCTGGAGAAATAGTGCAGAATTTTGCTGATATAATTAAGTGTAATGCAATACCATTTCTTTTTTATTGCTTTTGATGCAGGCTAAATTTTTTATATAAGTGTTCCTCAAATATTACATGGGATGTACTTATAAAAAATTTATTCATTGTTTATGTGACATTCAAATTTAACTGCACATCTTATATTTTTATTTATTAAATCTGGCAACTCAAGGGAGTTTGTTAAATCTCTCCAAATGTTATAGAATACAAATATCAATAATTTGAGTCAATATATACATAAGAAAAAATACAGTTGAGGAAACAGATCCAATAAAAAGAAAAAAAATGAGTCAAACAGTATGTGGATCTTTCCATACCATTATAAGTCCGTTTATTTTGACATCATATTGATCTATTTTAAGATTAATATGGAGAAAGCTCTATAAGTGGTTGAGAGTTCCATCTCTGTAGTTAGCAGGACCAGCTATACAATTTGCAGGGCCTAGTGCTAAATGAAAATGCTAAGTTCCTTGTTCAAGAATTTTTAAGAATTTAAAGCCAGAGACAATAGAACACTAACCCAAGCACACAGCCTTTCTGAGTGCGGGTCTCTGGGCAACTCCACAGGTGTTGAGACCAGGAAGCTGGTGTTGGTGGTTAGACAGGTCAGGTACATGAGGTAGGTATTGTAGGTAGATATTGTTACGATTCCCATTTTGCAGATGCAAAATGTGAGGTTTTGAGAAGTTAAGTAACAAGATTTGAATCTAGGTTATCTGAGACCAGAGCACTCCTAACCAGGAACAATATTAAATTCTGCAATGTTGGGCTTCCCTGGTGGTGCAATGGTTAGGAATCCGCCTGCCAATGCAGGGGATACAGGTTCAGGCCCTGGTCCAGGAGGATCCCACATGCCATGGAGCAACTACGCCCGTGTGCCACAGCTGCTGAGCCTGCGCTCTGGAGCCCGTGAGCCACAACTACTGAAGCCCGCTTGCCTAGAGCCTGTGCTCGGCAACAAGAGAAGCCACCATGGTGAGAAGCCCAAGCACCACGGCAAAGAGTGGCCCCCGCTCACCACAGCTGAAGAGGGCCCAAGCAAAGACCCAACGCAGCCAAAATAAATAAATAAAGTTAAAAAAGAAAGAAAAAAAATTCTGCAATGTTGAATCCTAGTAAAAAATAAAACCAAAGGAGAAAATTAGTGGTCCCTGACAAGGGGAGGTAACTGTTTAGATGAAATTCAAATGTCTGTGGGGATTAAGCAAATCAAATAAATGAGTAAAGCAGATTAAGAATCATTATAGCAGGATTGATGGGAATTGTGGCAAACTGGAGCTCATGTATAATGTGCAAATCCATTTAAATCCAAAATGCTAAAGCATGCTTATGAACTAAATTTGACCACAAGGAGAGGCAGTTTGTGATCCTTTGACCCTTTGTTTAGATACTGTGAATAATCATATTCATTAACTTTCTTTTTTTTTTTTAAATCCCACCCTTCCTAAATAACAAGCTTTGAAATAAATGTAAGTGGGTGTTAGGGAGCCTTTTAAAATGTGACAATAGCAGTCATACTGAAAAACAAAAAAGCTCTCCTTTAATTTGATGAAAAGGAATTTACAGCATCTGCTCCAATGACAGTGTACCAAGCATTCTGGTTTGGTGTATACTGACCGTACAAAGCCTTTCTACTTTTGATGCTTTTGGCTTTAATCAACTGATTTTCATAAGGGATAACTAACTAGGTGCTCAAAATTGTCACATACTTTTCTTGTACTTCAAACATAAAACCTTTCTCTTACCCAGAGCTAGGATCTGAAAATCCTAAGCATTAAGCAAAATGGATTAGTCTTCAGAAGGAGAGCTTCAGACTGTCAGTGCCAGAGGGGTTAATGGAAAATAGTGTGTCATATTTACCATTTCCCCTATATTATCTTGCCCAGAACACCTGCTTAATGAACTAGACATAAATTATCATACTATAAGCACATTCTTTAATAACAAAGCCTTGTGGAAGCATTCCTTCTTGTTGAAATAATAAACTCAGAAAAATGATTTTGATGAAGTTTTCTCAAATGCTACAGGCAAAAAATGTAAAAAAAATCGATTGATGATGCTACTAGATTTTTCCTTTCTCTGGGTGTAGCAAAAATTATATGGTTTTAAGTGGTTTATTTCAACTGGAATTTGAGTATTGCTTTGTCAGAGTCATAGCGCTTTTGATTTAGTATATTCTTAAGCCTGTAAATGGTTCTTTAAAGATTTTCTTTTCCCCTCATGTTTCTTTCAGTTGTAATAATTCCTTTCTCAATTTTCCCCTTTCAGAAATATAATATATATCTTGAGTGTATAAGATATATATCTGTTATATGATATATAGATATTTGTAAAAGGAAATTAAAAAAAATGTTAAATATATACTTATTGATGTTCATATATCATTAGTTAAAAACAAACTGTGTTAATTAGGAATATATTGATAAATATTTGTCTAAGTATAGATGTAATGCTGACACATGTTACTTTTTCTTTATTTTGATATTTTATTAGAATTTTGGAAAATAGGTAAAGCTAAATGAAATCACTAAACTGAATAGTATCTCTTCTTAAAATATGATATAATAAATGAATTGAAATCCACTATATAAATTAATATTTCTCTTCCACAAATCCAAAGCACTTCTTCAAAGCATTGTGTGTTTTTACTACATTTATATTGCTCTATTCTTCCTGATTCCTGCTGCTTTTTTCTCACCCTGTTCTGTGGCTATAATTTCTTCATTATGCAGACTGGGTGATATAGAGACATCAAAATCAAGAGAGAAGGTATTTCCAAACACTTAGTTTAAATATTTTCTTTCACTGAGAAGTCACAACCAATAACCTTCATGCAAAACATCAAAAAGAGATATAAAAATATTTTTTAAAAACCTGCAAAGTAAGAAAAAGTGTTTTGTGTTGTGTGCTTTCTAGAACTTTCCCTACTTCAGAATGAATTTCAGAACGAAGTGCTTCAGTGGCAGTAGTACCCAGATTCCACAAGCTTGTATTAAAATGTAAGCTCCTCCTTCATTGAAAATTTTTCATATAATCATCCAATTTATATTTTTAAAAAGCTGGAATTATAATTTCAATGAATTAGCAACAATTTTTACTTAGAAAAACTCACTTTATTGTCTTCTATAATTGAAGATTATCAGCAGAGAAGATGCTACTTGGTAATTTTAGATCCAGAAAGTAGGGGTTCAAGGAAAGTAACAGTTATGCCAGGAAACTGGGTATCACTGTTCTCAAGTCAGAGGCAAAGGGGCTAAGATTACTTTATTTCCCCAACGTTATGGCGAGAAAGACTTATGGAGCCACTCTTCAATGGTGTCTTCAAAATTTCCGGGGGTGTGCTTAGGGCTGAGACTGGAGTTTCTTCTTGATACTATCTGGGAATAGAAAATACTCTTTAAATTTGGTTGTATAATTATTTAGTGTGATTTAAAGGTGTCTTTTCATATAAATTCATTTGCTTTGATAAATAAGTCATAGGTTCACTTTGGAGGGTTAGGAAGTAGTGACTTGTTATGGACTAAAAACCTTCCCCAACAGCTCCTTTTCTTGCTACCACTGATAGTCACAGAGCAGAGTTGCAGAGTTGCATTTCTGAATTGCATCCCTTAAGCCAAATGGTCTCCATGTGTATCAGAGCAAATTGTATTTTGTACCCAAATGTAAAAAAAGCAAAACTATGTCTATACTTTGATTTTGCTCTCACTTAAAAAAAAAAAAAATCCAAGTAGCACTTATACAACCCAACTTTAATTAAAAAAAAAAAAAAAAAGGTTGACTCTAGATTACAGGCCTATAAATTATAGGCCTATAAAGTGAGATAATCAGTTGCACAATTCATTAGTTTGGGGAAAGTAGGCAAAAGTTATGGTTTTGGTTGATTTATCTATTAACTCAAAAGAATTTATATTCTAACAAAGGATGTGGATGGGAGAAGCATGGGTGAAGAGAACTCTCAACTCAGCAGTTCATAAAATGAGCTTCATATAAGGTACGTTGTGTTACAGTGAATGAAGCTTTGAGAAAATATTTCAAAAAAATGAAGATTCTCTAAGGGACTGAAGAAAATGCTTTATTTACTTATTTATTTATTTTTTAATATAGAAATTAGAGTATAATGACAAAAATAATAATTAATGTATGCAATAATTAATGTATGATCCAGTAAGACTTTATAGGGCTGGTTTACAAATACCCGAGGACTGAATTCTCCAGTGAATATTTAACATGTAGGAAAAAAAATAAAAACAACTTTATTGTTGCTTTGAGCAAGGGTCAGATGTTTAAATTATCAGAAACAAGGGGAAGGGTTTATTCTATTTGACAGTTTAAAAGACAATCTTCTATACTCAGTTTGATCTGCTGATCTATATAAACACCACCTATGGCAAAGGTGAGAATTTTTCATCAACGAGAACTTTACATCATTCTATCCTACATAACAGAGATTTTTGCAGACCTCCACATTATGGAACATATAGCAGAACTTTCAATTAGAAAGTTCCTTTCAGCTTACGGATTGGAGAATATTTTATATTTTCTGTATTTTCTTGGAAATTAGTATGTGTCAAGAAATGCATCGCACAGTGAGTATTATGATTTATTAATTAACACTTGGTTATGATACTAGCACTTGCCAATATAGTCACCAATATATATAGTGACAATAAATTTAACAAGCACAATTCAGACTTTTTCTTTTCTTTTCTTTCCTTTTTGGTTTACATCATGCTATTCATTGCACAGTCTAATTATAAACAAAGATTATTATTACCATTATGATTCCTTCTTTCTCACTTAGTCTAGTTTTCGTTATTTTTTCTCACCATGTCTATTCTAATTTTTGTTTCTTTTAAAATTTTCTGTGTGTTATACACTATATTTTAAGCTAAAAATTGAATTTTGTTCATTTAAGATTAAGAAGATTAATTTTTATAGGACTTTTAACAAGCATTCTATGAAAAGTTGAATTTTGATGTTACCATTCGCCCATTACTATGTTTGAATATCTTTAAATAGCTGACTAAATATGATAAGTAATTTATGTTCTTATTCATCATTCAATTTACTTATTTGTTTAAAAATTCTCCATAATTGCTAAAACACCATACACACTGGTGATGACACAAACGATCAGATTGTTACGTCAAATGTACAAAAAGCAAAGATCTTACTCAGGGTACATTTTATTAATGATTACTCAGTAGTCAAGAGACACAGGTGAAACAAGATGTTCAAATCTCCCAGTATGATTCCAGCCTTTGTTCTTTCATTGAATGCTTGCTAACTCAGGTTAACAGATAGAGATACACAGAGAGATAGAACATTCTACTCCAGGAAAGATCTTAATCTGTGCTCTGTTATGAACTGAATGTTCTTTCCAAATTATATGTTTGAAACCCTAACTCCCAGTGTGGTTATATTTGGAGATGAGGCCTCTCAGACGCAATTAAGGTTGTAATGGTGTGGCCCTGATCCAATAGGATTAGTATCTCTATAAGAAGAGAGACACCAGAGAACTCTCTCTCTCTGGATGGGGAAAGATCATGTGAGGACCCAGCAGGAACGCAGCCAACTACAAGCCAGGAGGAGACCTCTGAAGGGGAAACTGAATTTTCTGGCTCCATGATCATGGATTTTAGCCTTCAAAACTGTGAGAAAATAAATTTCTGTCGTTTCAGGCACCCAGTCTAGTGTTTTGTTATAGCAGTCCTAGAAGACTAGTACATGCTTATAAAGTTATATTGCTTTCGTGACACTTTCCAGGGAGGCATGCAATTTATAGATTGCAGGTTTGGTTATCATAGCAATCTTTGAAACATTCTGCTAAAAGTATACTGAAGAAAAGGAATCTACTCCTAGCAAAAAACATTTAACATACTTACAAGGAGAACAGACTGGACTACATGACTTCTTTCTTTTCTAAGCATGCTCCCCACCAAAATCCCTCCCCAGGTACAAGATACAAGTAGGTTGAAATATGTGTAACCCATATTTCACAACACGGTTCACACTTTTCTTTACTTCTATTTAAGATATGTTTGTAATGTGTTTGTTATCAGAACCTACAGAAATAACACATTTTAAGTGGCTGTATAGTTTGCCCATTATATGAAAACACTCCATTTTATAGCATTTACTCACTACTTTTCCCCAGGGATTATACATTTTATTGTTTTGTGACCCAATATTTTATATCAGATTCATCAGTAACATGGAATCGAGAAAACAAACAAATGTTTCAGATTTCCTTCTCATGGGGCTGACAGAGGATCCAGAACGCCAGGCTCTCCTCTTCATCCTGTTCCTGTCCATATACCTGATCACGGTTCCTGGAAACCTGCTTGTCATCCTGGCTGTCAGCTCTGACTCCCATCTCTGCAAACCCATGTATTTCTTTTACTCCAATCTGTCCTTTACTGACATCTGTTTAAGCACAACCACGATCCCAAAGATGCTGGAAGCACCCCCAGCACAGAATCGGAGCATCACTTATGCAAGCTCCCTCATCCAGATCTGCTTGGTCCTGTCTTTTGCCTGCTTGGAAAATTTTCTCCTTGCTGTTATGGCCTATGACCTCTATGCGGCCATGTGTCACCCCCTGAGGTACATGGTCATCATGAATCCCCACCTCTGTGTTCTGCTGGTAAAATGTATTCTCTATTGATGGACATCTCAAGAGTTTGTTAACAGAAACTGCTGCAATGTGTTTGCATATTTAATTGTATTTGATTAGCTTATTGTGCGGATGTTTATTTACTCTCTTCCTCTCATCTTCATGGGGTCAACATATTTTCTCCTTTTTGATTTTAGATTCGGCCATATGACTTGCTTTGGCCTACAGAATGGGCAGAAGCGACTGGGTGCTGATTCTCAGCCCAGACCTTAAGAAGCCTTGTATGTTTCTGCTTGCTCTCTGGAGCTTCTGCTATCAGCCTGAGAGGAATATGCCCAGCAGAGCCAAACCTCTCTAGCTAAATGCAGCCGAGATGAGACAAAAAGACCCTCAGATGCATGAGAAAGCCTAGTCTCAATCAGTAGAGCTGCCCAGATGAGCTCAGCCTAGACCAACAGTCAGATGAGGGTAAATTATTGTTTCAAGTGATTGAATTTCAGACTGGTTCGTTACTGAGCACTTCATGGTAATAGCTACAACTTGCATGTCTATATGAAGGATATATTCCTAGAACTAGAATTGTTGAGACAATGAATATTTCCCTAATTCAGTGCATTATAGATTTCATTCTTTATTGATGTTCTTAATATATGTTTAATAATAAAATATAGCCTAAGTCATTAGGTATCTCCATTTATAGTTTCTATATTTGGAAATTCACCCAAGCATGACACCATCCTGAAAATATTAATCTTAACAGTTTATTCTTACGTTATTTGTTAATCCCATTTATCTGTATAAATTATAGACATGGATGTCTTATTTTTATAAGCACAAAGTTCAAGATAATATACTCTAGTTCCTAGAATAATAAAGTCAAATACATAAATTCTGTATAAGTAAGTAAATAAATAAATAAATAAATTCTGTCTTACAACCACTTCCTGAGGGTACTCTGGAAGAAGGATATACTTGTTAAGGCTTCTCACTTCCCCAAGAAACTATCTATCCTCTCAGATCCTTAATGTACATGGCAGTGTACATAGTAGGAAGTGTAGTTGTATTTCAGATACTTACCAGGGAGTAAAATCTTGACCTGAAAGCTGCTCAATAGCTACAAAAATCACTTTGAAAACAACTTTATTTGCTTAAGTATAGCTGATCCACCCACTTCTCTAGACATTCTAAGTACCTGTAAAGAGCCAGAGAGATTTGTGTGTATCTGGATCACATTGGTTTCCCAGCTAATTGCCTGATATTGAATTGTTTGTTGTCATTATCTTATACTGAGAGATATTAAAAGAAATTTCTCTGTGAAGGTCATTTTTCGACTTAAGTTGTTGGTATTGTTTAGTATATAATACAGTCTTCTCTTTGAAATGTCATAGTAAACTCTTTTCCCATCCTACTTCAACACCATATATTCCTTTGCCTCAAATTTTAAACTATTTTAAATTCACTTGGTATTGTGTGCTATGTGTATTTTTGAAAGCCACTCTGACCCTTACAAGTACATAGCAAAGTACAAATGTGAATATAAATAAAAATCTGGTTGAAGTGTGATAAGGTGAGGCAAACATCAGGATGTCCTTTCTATATGACATTAAATTATGAGACAGAGATGGATTCTTCCATTCACACTTCATTCCTCCGCATAGCTATTAATTTAACTGCCTACTTGTTTTGGCATTAGGTTAACAAGAATGAATGCGTAGCACAGCTGCTCCCTGGTCCTCTGTTCCTCTTTAGAATATAAAGGAGAAAATTCAGCCTGGAGAACAGTTGCAGGGTGATATTCATAAGATCTGTCAAGCAACTCCACTGATTCATGACATGTCATGGCCCTTAGGACACTAAAAATTATATAATGCACTCAGATTTTTATTGGGTAGAGAAAGAGGAAAATCTTGGACACAGCCATCACTCCAGTACAGCAGCTTAAATGATTGTCTTATTCTTTTAGACTCAAATGATCTGTACAGAGACCCCAAATCAGTATTTCCAAATCATACAGATATCAGTCACATATACCTCATAAGTGTTAAAACAGGTAATGATTAAAAGTTTAGAACATTTAAAAAATACACAAATGTTTTTAATTATTGCTGTGAATTATTTTTGAGTACATATAATAATGAAAAACCTTCTAGTATTTTTCTCTGTACAAAAATCTTTAAATGATTTGAACTATATATTTTTAAGATTTTGAGGTTATTCTGTGGCTTAACTTGCTTGAGTTAGCAATGTAGGTTTTTTTTTTTTTTTTTTTTTTCTGCATTGAGTCTTCGTTGCTGCGCACGGGTTTTCTCCAGTTGCAGCGAGCGGGGGCTACTCTTCGCTGCAGTGCACGGGCTTCTCATTGCAGTGCCTTCTCATGTCGTGGAGCATGGGCTCTAGGGGTGCGGGCTTCAGTAGTTGTGGCTCGTGGGTTCTAGAGCGCAGGCTCAGTAGTTGTGGCACATAGGCTTAGTTGCTCCACGGCACATGGGATCTTCCCGGCCCAGGGACTGAACCTGTGTCCCCTGCATTGGCAAGTGGTTTCTTAACTCCTGTGCCACCAGGGAAGTCCAAAGTAGATTTTTTTTTTAAAGAAACATAAAAATAAAAGAAAAATACAATTCTCAAAGAACATCTGTTTGTTTTGGAACACACACATATACATCCACAAGATTTGCTCTCAAGGCATGCCTAAAGATTTTTCAAACTTTGTGGTATTTGTATTTTTTCCTTTTAGATACTGCATGGCACTTGTCTTTGGTATTGGATTATTACTTCAGTTTGTTTCTAAAATGTAAACCATACATAAGTTATTTTATCCATTAAATCATCACAATGTACTGATTCTTTTTATTATGAAATTATTAATTTAATTAGAATAAATAAAATAAGATTCAGCCTTGCAGAGTAGATCTTAAGTGTGGATATTATCCCATTGTTCTGAAGAGGATATGCAAGTAGATCTTACAGCATGTGTGAGAAAGATTCAGAGAGAAAAAATGGAAAGATTACTGAGTGAGAAGAGCCCAGGACCAAAGTGTCATGGGACAATGTTCTAACTTATCAAAATATTAACTTCCAAAAAGTGAGCATATGTTAATAGAATAGTCATAATTCCCAGTGTGAAACTTGCATTTTAAAATGTTGTGATAAATTGTATATTTCCAGAAAAATAAATAAAGAATTTGAAGCCATTTTTTGAAGCAGTAAAGACATTTATTTGCAGTTTATTTATATATTGGTTGATATATAGAATTATGAACTTATATATAAATAAACTTATACAGTTCTTATTGTATGTCCAGTACTGTTCTGCACCCTGTACAAATATTGACTCATTTAATCCATATAACAGCTTTATTAGGGAAATAGATATACCATTATCTCTATTTTACAAACGTGAAAACAGGTATTAAAATTTAAGTAACTATAAATGAGCACTTAATTACAACAAAAGGAAGGAACATGGTTCTTTGAAATCACATAAAAAAAATACATAGAACCTGACCTAGACTGGGATGATGATGAGGTTATCAAGCAAGACTGCTCTGGAGAAGTGATGTTTCTGTTGAGAGCTGTAGGCTAAGTAGAAAATAAATGGCTTCTTCTCAAAAGCTGGTTCAAAGAACCTGTTGTAATTAAGTGCTAATTTATATTTATTTTATTTGATAATTTGATAATGTGTCCTTTTCTAATTGTTTTATCACCAAAATCTAGCACATTGCAGGGACTCGATAAATGATTTTTAACTTTATGAACCACTGAAATGATTCTTGCTGAATTCAAAGAGGTTGCTATTTTCCATCGAATTTTTTTTTTCCTTCAAAACTGTGGGCTGAAAGGGGATACTTGAGTGCTTCTTATTTTATTTTGTCTTAAAATATATTTTTACATAATTTCTTTTGTATATAGCCAATGTTACATTTTAGAAAGATTCTTTCTATTGTCATCAATATGACTAGCTGGAATTGGGACTTATCTTCTTATCTGAGATAATTCTGTTTTATCTGCATGTCTTCTGAACTAAGGGGACTGAGAGGTTTTGTCAATTATGTTTGAAATGCAGACATCTTTGGAAGATAGAGACATGTCTTTCTCTAGGTCAGAGGCAGATTTTTTTTTTTTTTTCTGACCACGAATTTAAAGATAATGATTCTCTGTGGGCAAAGGTTCGGCAGTTTTAAAAAATTTTAAAAGATTAAGGGCTTCCTAATTTTGAGGTTCCTTAGCTATGACAAAACCCTAACCCTTACGTATGTGGTGTTCATGTTGGCCTGCCTTTATATTACCCCACAGGACTTGGGAAGAGGGCAAGGGTAGCCAGTGTGGACATGAAGTTAGTGTTGGTGGCTATGGCACAAGTAATAAACTGTCTAAATCCATTTGGTCTTGTTGTGTCCTTCCAAATCCATTCTATGGAACTGTGGCAAGCTGACCTAGCAACCGTAGTCATTGGCGTTATTTAGGGACTTGACAACTTTCTGCTGAAAGGTTTAAAATTATGAATATCTATATATCTTTCAATCCTGTTAAAAATATTGAGAAGTTTACAGGCTATCAAAGCATTATCAGGCAAAATATTAATGAAAGCGGGAACCCAGAATATTGTGCTAAGCAAAGGAATTATTTTTACCCCACTGGCTTTTGCCAAACTTGGAGAATCTGAGTTTAAATTTCTAGTCTATAATCAGGGAAGGAGAAAAGAGTGAGGAGGCAAAGCTGGTTTAGGTCTGCTGGAGGAAAGAATTCTTTGGTACCAAGAGTAGAGCTGGAAGAACTATAACTTCTTGGTATGTGTGAACCAGGAGGAAACCAACATCCTTTCAACACTTCCAAGTGCTACAAGAAAAGTTGCCTTTTCACTGAACAGAATAAGGGACACAATCTTGTGAGACATTATAACCACAAGATTGCCAATGATGACTTACAGGACAAATCACATCATCCAGGCTGCCCAAAATAACTTGGGATGTGAGTTTCATTTAAAGTGGGAGTGTCCCAAGGTGCATTGCAGAAGCCAATGTCAGTTCTGTCTGGAAGGAGGCCCACTGATTCTAAACCTCAAAGAATTCCCAGAAATAAGTGGCCAAGGAAAAAGAATAGCTGACCATGAGCAAGAATTAAAAAACAAAATAAAACAAAACACTAGAAAGAGGAAATGACCTGCAAAGATCTCAAATATCAGAGCCATCTGTCATGTATTATTAAATTATAATACTTAACGTGCTTAAAATAAGACAAGTTTGGAAAGATCGTTAAGGTGCAGGAAACTACTAAAATGGACCAAATAGATTTGCAAAAACAGAAAGGATATCTAAGGAATAAAGGATAAAATAATTGGAAATAAAATTGAATGGCTTAATGGATGTATTTCACATGTAATTAGATGAAGCCATAGGAAAATTAGTTAACTACTAGATTGAAAAGAAGAAAATTATCCAGAATGTAAAACAGAGGTAATAAGAGAAGGAAATCATAGAGATAAAAAGCCATGGAGTAGTAACATAAGAAAGTCCAACATAGGTCTAATTGTAGTTATAGAAGGATAGGAAAGATAAAAGCAGAAGATAAATAATATTGGAATAAATAATGTTTGGAATATTTCTGGAAATAAAAATACACTAATACACAGATTCTAGGAGGAGCAATTAATCTGACAGCTTCTTGGTACCAGCAGTAGCAACAGTGGAAGCCAAAGAACAGTGATATCTTCACTAAAAGAAAAGATTATAAGTGCCTAGGATTCTATACTAAGTGAAAATAAATGTCTAGAATTAGGGTAAAGAAATGACATCTTAGAAGAACCAAAATCAGAAAAAATGTTCCCACCAACAGATCCTCATTAAAGGCAAATCTGAAAGTTGTATTTCAGGCAGAAGAGATTCCAGGGGAATCACTGGAGATTGTGAGAAGGAATGAATAATAAAATAAGTGGTAAATATGTAGTAAATATAAATGATCTTTAATCTTTTAAAAACAAATAATATTTTGTGAGGTTAAAAGGTATGAAATAGAATTAAAGCAAACAACAATGTGTAAGTGAGGAAAAGTATTAGTTGAAGTCCTTGTATGATCAAAGAGGAGAATAAGTGTATTGATCAATTTTCAATATTGAGAAATTATATATGTGTGTTGCAATTTCTAGACTAAACTTAAAAGAATAGAATAGAGGGCATACAGTCCAATAGAGTAAGAAAAAAGAATAGAATGTGAGAAGAAATACTCAAATAAATTAAAAGAACAGCAACCAAAAGGCAATAATGGAGAAAAGCAAAAAAACACAACAACAACAAAAGAATTAAATTGAAAGTGTGAAATAAGATGGTAAATATAGACATATATATATATATATATATATATATATATATATCTGTAAGTAACTTAAATGTGAATGAAATAAATGTTCCAAATGAAAGTTAAAAAGAAAAAGGCTGCAAAACCCCCCAAATTCAAATTATATACTCTTTAAATGATCACATCCAAAATCTTAGAAATCAGAGAATTGAAAGCAAAAAGGTGAAAAATAACAATCCCATCTGGCATGACTATGTTAATATGACACAAAATACATTAAAAGCAAAAATCATTACCAGATATAACGAAGATAAAATATTCAGATTATTAGAAATATGTAACAATTGTTACTTTACAGACATTATGACGTCCTGAAAAAGCCCTTAACTGACAGAACCAATACCTTGTAAACTATTTTGGCGTCATGACTTCTAAATGAAAATGCATTCTTTCCATATAATATTTATTTATTTATTTATTAAAAATGTTTTTTCTTCCAGTTTTTTTGAGATATAATTGGCATACTGCATTGTATATGTTTAAGGTGTACAGCATAATGATTTGACTTACAACATCATGAAATGATTATCCCAATAAGTTAAATGAACATCCATCATCTCACAGAGATAAAAAATAAAAGAAAAAGAAAAACATATTGTGATGAGAACTCTTGGGATTTCCTCTCTTAACAACTGTCATATAGAACATACAGCAGTGCTAAATATATTTATCATGTTGTACATGACATCTGTAGTATTTATTTATATTCTAACTGTTTGTACTTTTGACTACCTTCATCCACTTCCCCCTCACCTCACCACCCTCACAAAGGCTTTCTATATAATGTTTATACTTTGAAACTTCCAAATATCTTCAGATATTTAATAATGTAAACATACAACATTAACATTTATAATGTAACATACATCATTAATCTTATTGTTACAGAATATGATTAAAATACCTACTTAATTTTTAATTCACTGTTATTTATGGATATCAACCACAAAATTAACTGACAAGGTGTGATTTAAAAAAATGTCATGGATTGTTTTAGTTAGTATTTTGCTTTACAATTGCTGTAATGACTGGCCATGGCTTACTCTGCTACTCTTATCCTGAGCTAACTCTTTTTAGACTGACTTCCCTTTCAATTTGTTATGAGTATTTTTTCCCCTTACTACGTGGTTGAATCTTAACTATTGTGCTGCATAGAAAAGCATTTATTTATATAAAAAATTGCAGTCAGTGGATTAAGTATTCTGATAATAGATTGAGATATGGATTTGGGATTTAAAAAAAGGACTTTAGTTTTGGCAGTCTTTGAGATTTTGGGTGGGACCTCTCAGGACTATTACAACTTGATCTGGAAAATGCAGGAACTAGAAGAGAAGATTGTTTTCATCAAGCCCAAGTTAAATAACCATAGTAATGGTGACATTGATGGTGATAATAACTATTTCTACTTTGATTTCTATGCCTGTTCCCAATACTACCATATATTGAGTTCAAATTTTTAAAAATTATTTTTGATTTGTAAACATTTTAAACATATTCTAGATACCATATCTCTACCAGTTATATACTCTGAAAATATCTGTTTCTTCTGAGTAGACTGTCTTTTATGGGGTAATTTGTTAAATGAATAATTAATTTCAATATGATCAATTTTATTATTATTTTCTTTTAGAGTTTGTGCTTTTGTGTCTTGTTAAATGAAACTATATGAACGTTCTATCTTCCCACTTATTTACAACTTATAAAATGTCTACTTATTTAATATTTTTGTCCTTTAATGCAATTTTGCATTTTTATAAAATGTACATTCAATGCTAGATATATTCCAAGGTTCTTATAATTTAAGCTTCTTAGTAAATAAATCTTCTAAATTATGTGTTCTTTACTTTTTTCCCCTAATTTATTGAAACTCCAATTGTTTTAAATTATTAATCTTGTTATCTGGCAATTTTGTTGAACTCTATTACTGACTACACATTATCCCACGTTTGTTATATAAATGACCAAATCATGTATACATAATAACACTCTTTATGATTCTTTTCAACCTTTACACCTTTATTTACTGTTTAATTTTTTTATTACTGCATTGAATAAAATCTCATTACAATGTTGAAAACAAATGATCCTAATCAACATCCTTGTCTTCTTTTTTAACTTAACAGAAATGTTTCTTACAAATCACTGTGAAGTATGAGGTATTTTGAAGGGTTTTGGAAAGAACTTGACCTTTCTCTTATACCACACTGCCTCAAAAGATCTTCTTAATATATTTTTTAAAGAAAAGAAACAATAATTTATGAGAGGAAGTCCTGATGCCCTTTGGAAATATGATGAAATATATAGATTTTCTCCACAGAAATAAAATGGACTTTTGTACATGAGCACAAGCACTTTGTTTACAAATTTAGAGGTTAATTGATCTGTCAGATATTCTCTATTGACTCAAAGTTAAGACCGTTTGATCTCAAATTTTATTCATTAAAACATTCAATAAGTATTCATTGAATACCCTCTACAACAATGACTGTGAAATCCCGTGTGCACAGAAAAGAGCAATCAACACCCATGCACTCTAGATGCTCATAGTATAATACAGAAACTAATGCAGATGTTAAAATAAAATAGGATACACGATACCTTTGAGGAGGATATATGAATTCTTATCCCAGTGACTTCTTTCTTTGGGTGTTTTAGTGATAGTGCACAGTCTAATTTCAAATACCATTTTGTTATTATGTAAAAGTTCCTGATATCAAGACAAACACGAGTCTGGACAAATAAGAATGAGTTCGTGTAATAATAAGTTAGTATACTCTATATAGCTTTTCCACCCCCGTTAGTTTTTTTTTTCCCCCCTTCTAAATTTCATATTTCACCATCCTGCACTGGTACTTACACTAGCACGTAGTGGGACGTGCTTTACTTTGGTTCAGCCAACATACTGGTACTCACAGTTTTTTTTTACTAGAGTTTTGCAAAAATGTCTGCAGGTTATTTTGCTCAAAAGGAATAACAGATCACTTAGGCTTTTTAGAAGAAGCTTTGTCTGCCTTTGCTTTCTAAAACGTCGCTGACAACTTGAAAATAAATAAACGGATAAAACACTTTGGTTGAACTGATTGTAGTGATGGACAAGGTGCCTTCTCGGGGGAAGTATGGCCGCAGGCCGGCTGCGCTGAGAATGGATTTAATGTCTGGAACTTTATCTTACCAGAAGCTCTTGCTGCCTCTCGGCGTGAAGAGCGGATGATTATTTTCGTGGGACGTCTCAGCTGCTTTTCAGACCTCCTGCACATTTCACCGGTTTATACACACTCAGAGGAGGCATTCTGCCTGTGGTTGGATTAACCTCACTTTTTCTTGGATCTTTAAGAGGAGGATGTCAAATTGGTCAAAGCTTCTTTAGGTGTATTTCTATTCCATCAATCTTTTGAAAGGAAATTTCTTACACTTGTTTCTAGGGAGGTTTCAGGAGAGAGTTTTCATTTCAAATGATTAATACATGCAGTGTCTTCCTCGCTAACAACTAAGGCTAAAATTAACACATAGAAATACACCTTTAAACTAAGTTTGCAGCAAGTTTGGGGGCAAAGTATAATAACCAAATTTGCATATGTATCTTTGCTTATCAACTCATTTAATTTTCATATGTAAGAGAAAGTAAAAGATTTGAGGAGGAAGAACTATAACCACAATATAATTAAAACAATTACTCAGCGCATCTATCACTACTGAAACTTAGGGCAACACATCAGTTGACTAATCCAAAATATATATTGTGTTGGATATAATTATGTTAAGTGTCAATCAGTTTCTTACCCGGAATTGGTAAAATTAACTCTCAAAGTAAAATAGAATCCATTCCAAAGAGTGGTTCTGAGTAATTCCTCTAATAAATGTTTAATATTCATATAAACTATTGGATCATTAGTTCATGCTCAGTCTTGAACTTGATCTAAGACTTAAAACCTTGATCTTTTGTTTCATGAATATTTAATTGGACTGAACTCTTTTCCTTTTACAATGTGAGAGTGAAACATATTCTTTATTGCTAAAGTTATCCGTTGTGCTTGGCATTTTAATTTACTTTCTTAAACTTTTAAACCCAGGATCATTTCAATTCCAATGAGCATACTTTATCACACTTTTTCAGATGATTACATTTTCTCTTTGAAGTTTTTTTTTTTTTTTTTTTTTTTTAATTCTTTGGAAGCTTGAGAACACTTCTCAACTATTTCTAGCTTACTAACATGACATTGAGGTCATACAGAAATCATTCTTTTATGGTATGGGGATTTTGGTTGGTAGGTGACTAACTATAGTTCAAAGAATGTTTCATCCTTCTACTAGAAATTATCAAATGTGGTCATCTTCATTTCTCTAACTGATTAATGGAATATGTGACTTATTCAGAATTAAGTGTATTAATATATATTACTATATCTTGAAGAGAATTTAATATAAATTTCGTGTCATGGTTATGAAATTGTTTACACTTGTTTTGAAGGAGTTTTCATTTCAGATGATTAATACATGCAGTGTCTTCTGCACTAACAATTAAGCTAAAAATAATACATAGAAATACCCTTTTAAAATAAGTTTGCAATAAGTTTGGAGCAAAGTAACTCTCCCTCACATGTGGTCTATCTTCATAAGGTGGTGAGGTGGAGTGAGAAGCATTATGTTGGGCTGCTGTTTATATATGGTGGGGAGAGGAGAAGGTGAATTTTTATAGTATACTTCTGTATATCCTGCATATACTATATATGTATATATATATATATATATATATATATGACATAAATCACAAAGAACCACACTGAAGTTACTGATTAAAAAGTAATCATTATTATTAATACAATTTAATTATTATGCTATGAATTTTTATTTTATGACTTCCCAAGCATTTTCCTTTTCTCGTTTGATTCTTATCAAAGAGTGATGAGTAAATGATGGTCCCATATATTTACTAAGTAATATAATGAGGATGAAAGAATATGTTTTCTGAAACCTAATCTGACCATCTTGCAGCTATATTGCTGTTACATAAATTTCAGTGTTTTGCACATGTATTAAGAAAATCATTGCCTATATTTGGAACTTCATTTATTTAAATCAGATATTTCTATACTCACTTAAACACAGACTTTATCCAAGTATTACAGAGTTTCCAAAATGGTGATCATCAGCCTGAACTGAACCTGGAAATGTCTTTTGTTTGTTTCATGCACTGTTTAATATGTTAAAATAGGAAACAAAATGATTTCCAGCTTCTCTTGAAAAGAGGGAATATTGGGCAAGAAAGATTCCAAGTCTCTGTGTGGAAATCATCAAATAGTGCTAAAGAGTTGCTATCTCCTTAATATAAGATATTCTATTTTCAGTAACCCAATCCTTTGTATCTTCCTGACACTGAGACACAGTGTCACATGCAGAACTAAGAACAAAATATGTTGACACTATATTACCAGAAGTTTTTTCATGAAGTTCACTTTCCTCTTTTGTGTTATGAGTCCTGACTACCTTAGGCTATTGATTTGTGACTTTTATTGAGTCACTTAATTCCTACTTTTGGGTTGTTTATAATGAGTTCTTATTGAAACTTCTTCACTGCTTATACATCCTTTAAATGATGCTGTTCCTATCAGGAAAAACAAATAGGATTGCATTGTGGAAGGCCTTCTTTTCCTCCCACAAAATCTTCCTAAGAGGCTTCTAATCTCAACTTTAGAGTGAAAAGTCTTACATCTCTATCTCTAGACCATCTTTCTCTTTATTTTCTTTGATGTTTTGGTTTCTATATCTCACTTCTTATTACACATCCCCATTTGAGTTTAGTGTAGATATCTCTTATTAAACTGAATTTTTCATACTATTACCAAGGTTTGATCTTCCTTCTATATTCCTCAACTCAGATTATGGAACTATCATACTCTAGCTATCAAAAAATAGAAACATTAGTGTTTTCAATCTCTCTCATTCTTTTCAACTCCTAAGTCCTCAAAAGTAACCAGCTTATGTTCATTTGACCTCCGAAATTTATTTTTGACTTAAAATTTTGATTTAAAATACACTTACCACCAATGCATGTACTAGAAACATACAATATAATGGAAATAAGATAATTTTCTTGACTTCCAAATACTCTTAATTATATCTATGAATAGAAAATTGCATTTTAATGTGACATGAAAAATGTGAAAATTATACAGAGGATGTCACAGGACTCATAAGAATGTCACCTAGGTTATACCGAGTGGGCTGGTATGGGAACTGATGGTGTTGCTTCAACTGAATGATGCTACAATTGAGTTCAGCAATGATAAATTTAGGGAATGGGAATTCCATGTATAGGGAATAACCTGAAGAGATAGAAGGGAAGGGTACATGTAGGAAAATTTAAAAACAGCATAGTTTGCTTGATGATAAAGTTTAACATAGGAAGTCTTTTATATAAGTTAGAGAAACAAATAGGAATTTCATTATGCAAGGCCTGGACTTTATTTTCTCAAGAGAGGATTTGAAACCACTTAGGCAAAGAAGTAATAAAGTCAGAGATGCAATTTAGTAAGAATATGGTTAAGTGTTTTTCCCAAATGGAAGGAGTCCAATTAAGGAGATAATACGATGGTTATGAAAACAACTTCTGAGGGAGTGAAATCAAGTGGTTATAATAAGGACATAGAAAATTTAATCTGGTAAATATTTAGGAGTTAAAATCTGATGATCAAATCAAATGTAGGAGTGAGACAAAGAGACAAATAAATAATAATTTTTTAGTTTTCTAGATTTGGTGATTGAGTAGTTGGTGCTGTGGTTGACAATAGTAACAAGTATGTTTTGAACTGGAAAGGTGTTTGTGGTAACAGAAAAAGGCAGGTAGTTGTGTAATATGGCAGTATGATTCTATTTTTTATAAAACAAAAATAAAACTCCTATAAGCATTCATAAGTATTAATAAATTCTTACAAAATTTTTCAGTGGAGAATTATAAGTAGAAATGCTGATTATTTGATATGAATGTGGGTTATTCATACTAGACCAGCTGAATGTGCTGAGTTTGAGAGCTTTATAGGAGCTCTAGAGCTATTTAGATGCTCAAGCCCTGCCATAAATATATGTCGCTTTTCCACTGAACCAAATAAATATTTTTTATTCCTATTGATAAAATCAGGTGTAATAATAATTATGATAAAATAATAGCCATGTACTCACCATGTGGAGGTATTGTGGTAGGTTTATTATATTCTTTATGATTCTCACAGCAACCACAAAACATTTTACAGGATCAGAAACTAAGGCTTAGAGAGGCTAAGTGTAAAATGCCAAATTTACACTTAGGTGCCTAAATTCAAAGCCAGTTCAGTCTGAACTCTTAAACACTAATTTATATATCGCATATATATGTAACATGATTGGCTACAATTAGGAATTCAGTCTTTCTGAAGTCTGCACAAGGGGGAAGACACCTGAGCAATTTCACTTTCCTTTTAGTTTATTTGTAGGTGCTTAGGAAAAAAAAAAAAAAAAAAAAGACATACAATATATAAGTACTATAATTTGTTTTTGGTAGGTAACTTACATATGAGGCTTGTTTGGGCGGCTGCAAAATGAGTACATCTCTGCACCCACTGGACAGAATATTTAGAAGTCTTAATAGGGTTCAGTCACTATCCAGTCCAGACGGTCTCAACAACACATTACTCTCTCAAGGCTGTACCACTGAAATGGCTCCAAGTATGGGAACAGTGGGCCAAATGTACATTCCAAGTACAGGGGATGGGATAAGGAAACTCTGACTGCCTGTGTCCAGTTTATGGTTCAACAAGCAGTCATGTCCTCTCAGTGACCTGCTCTAACAAATACTTAATGCCTTGTGACCTGCTGTAACAATCTACATGCTGCGCCTCTTCCACAATGTGGCCTGAGTGGTCAGCAAAGTGTTTCATTAGCATGCAGGTAGCTAGTTTGGTGGCTATCTGGCTGCACTGGAGGTGGGTACCATAGCAACAATATTGGCACATGTAAGAGAAGGGCATGGAAGATTTATTCAGGGATTAGGATAATGATTTTTCTAATTATGAAAAGTAAGGTGATTTTATTTTACTTCTTACTTTATTCTTGTCTTCTGATGTTTTCTTGTGGTCCCAGAATTTCATCCTGATCTTTATTGTTGCAACATAAGAAAATATCCCTTCTTGGGAAAAAAGTGCCTAATACACAGGTAAGCATAATGTCTCACAAATATGAATTGGGATACTTAGTAAATGTTTGCGAGTTAAATTTATATTAAGAACTGGTATATCAGACACTAGAAAAGAACATGCTTAAAATGTGATTTTATTATCAAATATGGCTTTTAGTACAGAATCTATCTTAAGAGCATGCTAACGTCTTTCTCACGGAAGTGGTAAAGTTGTTCTTTTAAAATTTAACATAAAAATTAAAAATATTATGAATATTCCCGAACCTTCTCCTTGCCATTATGTAGACTATATGACAAAGGTTCTATGTGGACTTGATCTAAGGAATGATTACTTATAATCATTAACATAAGTGAACAAAGAGCATGGCACAAGGATGACCCCAGCCTGGACTCAATTCAACACAAAGGCAACAAAAATACATTTCAGTCAGTCTCATGAAGCTTCAGAATGCTCATATCATTTCACATTTGAAGTCAGTAAAGAACACAAAAGAAGAGAATAATAACAAGTAAATATTATAGCCATACTTATTTTGTCTTTTGCCTTTCACAAAACAAGCTGAAAGTGGTAAATGTACTTTCAATAATGAGATGTAATTTTACCATGAACAGAATATCCCAAATAATATGTAAACTGCAAAGAACCATTATATGTATATCTATATATCCATATTTATTAATGTGAGCATTTCTTCCAAATAATATTCCTTTAATGAATCTTTTTGTGACTCAAAATTACCTTTAAAAATATTATTAAATTACTGGTTTTCTATTTGATAATAGACAATCAACTTTCACAATTTCTTAACAATAACACTTTTCTAAACTTAAAATTCTCCATATAATTATGAGTCATGGGCTTCCCTGGTGGCGTAGTGGTTAAGAATCCACCTGCCAATGCAGGAGACACGGGTTTGAGCCCTGGTCTGGGAAGATCCAACATTCCACGGAACAACAAAGCCCGTGAGCCACAACTACTGAGCCTGCACTCTAGAGTCCGCAAGCCACAACCACTGAGCCCATGTGCCACAACTACTGAAGCCCACGCACCTAGAGCCCATGCTTCCAACAAGAGAAGCCACCACAATGAGAAGCCTGCGCACCACAACGAAGAGTAGCCCCCGCTCGCTGCAACCAGAGAAAAGCCCACGTGCAGTAACGAAGACCCCATGCAGCCAAAAATAAAATAAAATAAAATAAATAAATTTATTAAAAAAGAAAATTATGAGTCACTAGCTTGTATCAAATTAACTTTTCACCAAGAACAACTGTAAAGCACAGATTTAAAAACAGAAAACAAACAAACAAACCGAAAAACCTTACTGATCGGAAGCATTGGAGAGTATCCAGGGCAGCCAGCAATTGTTAGGACAATATCCTAATAAACGGAATACAGAAGATGAGCCCTGCTTTCCACAAATTTTCCCCTTGAGATATTGTTTATTGCTAAGTGGCTGAGGGCATAGAGACTAAGCAGAAAGCAAAAACTCAGAACTCTTGCCAGTCTTACAGAGCTAAGGAAACATGATAATATGAAGTACAAGTCTAACCAACCCAGTCAGAATTGGAAGGACCAAGATCCTCAAGAAACATAAAACACTGAGAAGTGTGTCTGATTTTCTAAGTTGACATTCACTGTAAGGCATTTGTCAATTTTAAACTGTTGTGGAATGAGAGACCAAGAAACCAAGAAGACAGCTAAAGCTATGAAGCTAAAAGCTTAAGCAGATATTTTGTCTGGTTTAATGTGCTGGGAAAACAAAATTGTGAGTTTAGTCTGTCAAGGAGGAAGGGTCCAAGTAATTGCCCCAGTATTTTATTTGAACCTCTTGAAAAGCTACACCTGAAGAATAAGGACAAGGCAGAAATAGACCATACCTCAAAGAGACTAAAACCCAGCTTCCTGGGAATTCCCTGGTGGTCCAGAGATTAGGACTCAGTGCTTTCAATGCTGAGGGCTGGCATTCAATCTCTGGTTGGGGAACTAAGATCCCACAAGCTGTGTGGCCAAAAAAACACAAAGGAACAGCTTCCTACTATATTAAAAATTAAAATCCTGATTGGATCAAAATGATTTGTCCATATTCTAACTGCCAACTAGGGGGGAATTGAGGAGAGTAAAAATCTCTCTGAAAGAAGATAAAATCGCCAGAGCATAGTTTTTCTAATATTTTATTCACAATGTCTGGAATTCAATTAAAAAATTATCAGGCATATTAGGATCAAGGAAGAAATGACTGCAAACCAAAGAAAAAAACAGATAATAGGTACAGACCTACAACCAAATATTTTACTATCTTATTCAGTCTAAAATATCACTCAATTATTTGTTCATGAAAACATTGATATAATAGAAAATTTTATCAGAGAAATGAAATCTCCAAAAATGGTCAAATGGAAAATACAGTAACTGACATTAAGAACTCAATATATGTTGAATTATAGATTAGACATAAGAAAAGGGATAAGTGAACTTGAAGAAAAGAAAGTAGAAAATATCTTTACTGAAACACAGAAATAAGAGGAAGAAAAATATAAAAGTTATTGTAAGAGATATATAGGTTATGGTGAAAGCATTAATATACATTTAATTTAAATCACAGAAGAAGAGAAGAAGAATAGACAAAAGTTGTATTTAAATTGGTTCTAGTCAATTTTCCAAAACTGAATCAAGACATACAAACCACAGGTTCAAGAAGCTCTAGGAATTTAAAATACCTAGGCATAGCTCAATGAAACTGCTAAATTTCAAAGATAAATTATACTAAAAGTAGACAACGACAAAAGATTTATTATCATCAAATGGTTAACGTTAAGACTGAGAACTGACCTTTTGAGAAGAGTAAGGCTGCAATTCAGAGAGTAATAGTATAACTTCATTGTGCTAAAAGGAAACAAATGCCAGCATAGAATTCTATAGCCAGCAACAATTTCTTTACAAATGAAGGTGAAATAAAATATTTTAGACAAAGAAAAATAAGATTTCATAGCCAGCAGATGTGTACTACATGAGAAATAAAATGATCCCAGATGAAAACACAAGAATTGAAGAAGAAATCAAGAGTAATGGGAAAGATAAGTAGATCAATAGATGTAAGAACAACAATAATAGCATCTGTTGATTTTAAATATATGTAGAATTAAAAATACATGACCATAATAATGCAAAAGACAGGAGGGGAATAAAATAAAATGTTGAAGACTCTTGTGTATTCTGTTTAACTTATTTTGCTCTGATTGTTATTGTCTTTTTTCTTTTCTGTTTGTGAGTTTAATTAGCTTTCTAGTTTATGAAGGTGAGTTATGAGGTCACTGATTTGAGACGTTTCTTCTTTCTACTATACGCATTTAGCACTGTAAATTTCTCTTTAAATTTGGGTGTATCCCATAGACTTTTATATATTGTGTTTTCATTTTCTTGTAGTTCAAAATAGATTCTAATTTCTATTTTGATTTCTTTTTTTGACCCATTGGGTATTTTAAAATCCATTATTGTGTCTCCAATTTTTTTTGAAACTGTGGTATTTATTACAATCAAGCAATCAGATATCCTTGTTCATGAAGAAGAATAATTAGACTTGGTTGGCTTAGATATAATGCATTTAACACATGATACAGAGACTAATAGATGGATAGATCAATAGATAAACAGACAGTTGATTCTCATTATTTGCAATAGTTATGTTCTATAAAGTTGCTTAAAACAATGAATTAGTGCATATCATTGTTCCTGTGAGCACTTAGGCACAACATTTTATCTAACAATTTATATATAACATTGCTTTATGTGTGTTTCTGTTTAAAGTCATCTTATTTAATATATATTTTGATTCATTAACATCAAATTCACAGTACTATAAATCTTCCTTGAACGAACATACATATTTCCTTCAGAAGGCACACGACAGCTTTCTTGCACTTAGGAACATTAGACAACACTGCAATACTATGTTTGGGAGCATTTTAAATAGAAAAATCACCAATGAAAAAGAAAATGTGAAAAATGTGGTACTAAATCGACTGTGAAAAAGACACTTGTTTACAGTATGGTAGCTGAAATAAGAGGGCAGATCATAGCCATGTTCCACTGTACCATGTGTGCAGTAACTACAAAAGTGCTGCAAGTATTGATTTGAGGTTACAAATAAATTTTTGTGAGTAGGCAAATTTGCAAATACTGAATCTCTGAATAATCAGGATCCACTATATATGCGTTAGTGGTATCATTAAATTGAGTCTTCTGAAACTTATATGGTTCAAGCATGGAGGTGAAGAATTTAGGTCCCCTGTGAATTCTGAAACTGTCTATTTTGTCATTAGATACATTGACTGGAATCTTTGCGGGCAGCAGACATTTTTTCTTGGATGACTTTTTGTGGTTTAACTTCCAGAATTCTGTACATCACTCCTCCCACCTTGCTCCACTCTAGGGTTTCTAGCCTACCTCTACTTTGACGATTTTGTACTCCTATAAACAAAAACAAAAATGCATTCCTCTTTTGTTCTTTCATAATATACTTTGAAATCATCAGCAAAGTAAAAATGAGTTTCTTATTCCAGGAGGAAAAGAACAACTTAATCCTCCAATTCTCACAGGAAGTGAGTGATGATACTCTATCTTTCAAGTCAATAAAAAACTAACCAAAAAGAAAACAGCTAGGTTTCCTTCCACATTTAAAAAAGATAAATATTTCTATCTTAAAACATATTTTTAAGGGCAAATTCTCAAAGTATATATGAGAGCAATACAGACACACACACATATATATATATATAAAATGTACAAAATTTTCAATTAAGAATTTTGGTAAGTGGGATATAACTTATAAATACTAGGTCAAATAGTAAAATGGTGAAATCCACACAATTCTGACTGAATGACTGTACTGTTTTTGTAATATCATATATAAAAGTTTAGAGTCATATCTGAAAAAGTTCGTTTCAAAAACCTTAAACATGGGTTTCATATTATAAAATCTTTAATTTGAATTGAGTTAAATTCTTCTTGTAATTCCAGATATACTTCCATTTTTTACTGATGAGAATTTTTTGGAAATATCATTTGATCATTTGTAATTCCCAAGTGCAAAATGATTTGACTTGCAAAACAACCTTCAAGACACACATGGCTAAATAACCATAGTTTTCTGGTTTTTCAAAAGATAATAAGAACTATTTAGATTAAAATGTCAATAAATATTATATCCCCTGTTGCATAGATTTAAATGAGAAAGATGACTACAGTTTAAGAAAAATATTAATGATGTGGATAATTACTTTTCTTTGGAACTTATACTTTTTTGAAAAATCATTCAGTGCCATAGAACCACTCAACTTTATTTGGATTTGGACCATGGATGCATAATATTATAATGTGTAAGACTGGCTCAATATATATTCTTTCCCTTTTAAGGAAACTGAGTGACATTAAATTCATAATGTATGGACAAATTTCAGGCTCAGCAGATATCCATTAATCTGTCAACATTATGTTTCTTTTGGAGCATCCAAGAAATTTAAACCAGTAAAGCTTGCTGAGAGGGTACTAAAATATATATTGGAAAAGAAGAGCCATGTCCTCCTAAAAGCAGGTTTAACATGGGCATTAGTATATTACTAAGTACAAACTGCACCTCCCTGTTTACCATATATTATTTTCCAGGATATCTTTGGGAATTTATGACAATTATTCTTTTGCTCTCTTGACATACAAAAATGCTATAGGTATTCCCAATGCTTTTTTCCTACATATATCAAATGTTTTTGTTAATAAAGAAAATGCATGACTATGTGCACATGTACATATGAGTGAAAGGAAATCAGATATTTTGCCAAGAAGTAAAATCCTGCATTTTACATTTAAGAAACATACATTGTCCTTTATTATTTATTATGTCATAGAGAAGAATCATTTTACTCTCACAGTTTACAAATAGCACTTAGTAGTAATGGAGTGATTGATAAGTTAGAAAAGTTCCCAGCAATGACTTGCATTTTTTCAGCAATCAGTAGACAAACATATAGATTTGTCAAGTGGAATGCTAAAGCACAATTTTAAATTGGGAGGTAGTGTTCTTAGAAAGCCATTATGATGAAGGGTCTTTTCTTTTTTCATTAGTTTTTAAGAGAGTTTTAGGACATTTAATTAGCTTAATTCATGCTCTCTAATGTACAAGAGAAAAATCTCTTAGATTTGCTTTTATTACTTGCATTTTACATATTATAAAATAAATCCACATCTATTGTAGAACACTTTTGAAAATATGCATCAGAAAATGAAGTAAAGTCTTTTATAACCTCACTAACCCAAAATAATCCCTCTTAAAATTAGGAATATACAATTCCATTTTAGTTATATAAAAATACATATATTTATGGAGAGGGGAAGACACAGAGAGAAAAAGAGTAAGAAGGACACATTTGTTATCTACAATTTTATTTTTTACAGCTACATTGATGGACTATATTATAGTTTATTTACATAATCCCACATTTCTTGTCAAATGGCTGTTTTCAATATTTTACTATTGTCAATAGTGCACCATTGTATATTCCTGTAGCTAAACCCTTGGTTACATCTGTAATTATTTCCCTTGGATTAATTTCTAGTAGTAAGTGTAGATCATAAAGCAAAATATCTTTTAACCTTTGCTGATACATGTTGGTACAAATTGCCAAATACGTGAATAGATTCATTTTTCCAAATTGCTTTTACAGCAAATTGCGGACTTTACCATACTTACCTAAGTTTGATATTAGCATTGAAAATGTTTTCAAAAATATTTAAATTAGCATTGATTTAAGTAAACAATAGTTAAACATTTATGTTTATATATTATATTCAATATTTTAAAATTGTGTAGTAAAATCCTTTATACAATTTTATACATTTTCTACTGGGTCTTCATCTATTTTTTTTATACATTTATATAAAGCCTTTAATTAAAAAGACATTGGCTTGTCATCCATTATATTTTATGTATTTTTTTGTCAGTTATTTCTTTTTATATTATGTCAAATATTTCATAATCTAAGAAAAAATGCTTACATATACACAGGTAAAAATCATTTCTCATTTTCTTCCCTTGGTATTTTTTCTATTTGCTGAAAATGTTCTCATCTAATTATCCTATTTCCTTTTAGATATTTGCAAATATTTCCAATTTTTTATCAAGATTGTTAATTGATCTACAATTTATTTTTGTGTTAGTAGAAGGTGAGGTTAAAATTTATGTATTTTTTTGAATAATCCATACTTTTTTGTAATAGAAAATGCTGTATTTGTCAAAATTTTAATTATTCTAAACTGTTTTTGAATTTTTAAATTTCGATTCACAGGGTTCATGTATCAGGCTACATATTTCTTTTTCATATTCTTTTCCTTGGCACTGTAAATTTCTTTTATATTTAAACAGTTAAATACTAACAAGAAAGATCTCAAAGAGAGTATCTGCACTTCCATGTTCACTGTAGCATTATCCTCATAGCCAGAACATAGATGCAACATTAATGCCCATCGACAAAAGAAAGGATAAAGAAAATGCAGTGTATACATACAATGGAATATGATTCAGCCTCAAAAAAGAAGGGAATTCTGCTATTTGCAGAAACATAGATGAAACTAGAGGATATTATACTAAGTGAAATTAGCCATTCCAGAAGGACAAACACTGCATATACCACTTACATGCGGAGTCGAAAATTGTCGAACTCAGTACCAGTGAGTAGAATGGTAGTTGCCAGAAGATGAGGAGGAGACAGGGGAAGATTTTAATCAAAGCACTAAGTTTCAGTTATACAATATGAATAAGTCCTAGACATCCTGATGTACAGGATAGTATCTAGAGTTAATTATACTGCATTGTATACTTAAAATTTTTCTAAGGGGGTAGAGCTTATAGTAAGCATACTTATCAAAGATAACACTAATAATAAATAAAGAGAACAGTAGAAAACTTTTGGTGGTGATGGATATGTTATGGCATAGATGGTGGTGATGGTTTCACTGGAGTATACTTGCCTCCAAACTGATCAAGTCATTTAACTTAAATATGTACAGCTTTGTGTATGTCAATAATACTTCAATAACGTGGTTGTAGAAAAGAATGTTTCAACCTTATTTTATTACTGGATAGAGGTACAGCTGTGTCAATGAGTGATCACATAAGAGTAAAGAAAATTTAATTAAATATTCAGATAATTAACATTAGCAAACAATAAGCCTGCAGTTAGACCAAAGGACCCTGTGCTTCCACCAAGCCTTATAACAGAGACATTATTTACTTTAGAAAATCAAAACAGCACTACTATTATTCCTACTGTTTTTTTAAAAAGTTTTATTGGAGTATAATTGCTTTACAGTGGTGTGTTAGTTTCTGCTTTATGACAAAGTGAATCAGCTATACATATACATATATCCCCATATGTCCTCCCTCTTGTGTCTCCCTCGCAACATCCCTATCCCACCTCTCTAGGTGGTCACAAAGCACCAAGCTGATCTCCCTGTGCTATGCGTCTGCTTCCCAATAGCTATGTATTTTACATTTGGTACTGTATATAAGTCCATGCCACTCTCTCACTTCGTCCCAGCTTACCCTTCCCCCTCCCCGTGTCCTCAAGTACATTCTCTACTTCTGCGTCTTTATTCCTGTCCCGTCACTAGGTTCTTCAGAATTTTTTTTTTTTTTTTTAGATTCCATATATGTGTGTTAGCATATGGTATTTGTTTTTCTCTTTCTGACTTACTTCACTCTGTATGACAGGCTCTAAGTCTATCTAACTCACAACAAATAACTCAATTTCGTTTCTTTTTATGGCTGAGTAGTAGTCCATTGTATAAATGTGCCACATCTTCTTTATCCATTCATCTGTTGATGGACACTTAGGTTGCTTCCATGACCTGACTATTGTAAATAGAGCTGCAATGAACATGGTGGTACATGCGTCTTTTTTTTTTTTTTTTTTTTCTAATCAGTCATCAATTTTATACACATCAGTGTATACATGTCAATCCAAATCGCCCAATTCAGCACACCACCGTCCCCACCCCAGCGTGGTTTTCCCCCCTTGGTGTCCATACGTTTGTTCTCTACATCTGTGTCTCAACTTCTGCCCTGCAAACCGGTTCATCTGTCCCAATTTTCTAGGCTCCACATACATGCGTTAATATATGATATTTGTTTTTCTCTTTCTGACTTACTTCACTCTGTATGATAGTCTCTAGATCCAACCACGTCTCAACAAATGACTCAATTTCGTTCCCTTTTATGGCTGAGTAATATTCCATTGTATATATGTCCCACAACTTCTTTATCCATTCGTCTGTCGATGGGTATTTAGGTTGCTTCCATGACCTGGCTATTGTAAATAGTGCTGCAATGAACATTGGCGTGCATGTGTCTTTTTGAAATACGGTTTTCTCAGGATATATGCCCAGTAGTGGGATTGCTGGGTCGTATTGTAGTTCTATTTTTAGTTTTTTAAGGAACCTCCATAATGTTGTCCATAGTGGTTGTATCAGTTTACATTCTCATCAAGAGTGCAAGAGTGTTCCCTTTTCTCCACACCCTCTCCAGCATTTATTGTTGATAGATTTTTTGATGATGGCCATTCTGACTGTTGTGAGGTGATACCTCATTGTAGTTTTGATTTGCATTTCTCTAATGATTAGTGATGTTGAGCACCCTTTCATGTGTTTGTTGGCAATCTGTATATCTTCTTTGGAGAAGTGCTATTTAGGTCTTCTGCCCATTTTTGGATTGTGTTGTTTGTTTTTTTGATATTGAGCTGCATGAGCTGCTTGTATATTTTAGAGATTAATCATTTGTCAAATGCTTCATTGGCAAATATTTTCTCCCACTCTGAGGGTCGTCTTTTCCTCTTGTTTATGGTTTCCTTTGCTGTGAAAAAGCTTTTAGATTTCATCAGGTCCCATTTGTTTATTTTTGTTTTTATTTCCATTTCTCTAGGAGGTGGGTCAAAAAGAATCTTACAGTGATTTATGTCATAGTGTGTTCTGCCTATGTTTTCCTCTAAGAGTTTGATAGTGTCTGGCCTTACATTTAGGTCTTTAATCCATTTTTAGTTTATTTTTGTGTATGGTGTCAGGGAGTGTTCTAATTTCATTCTTTTATATGTAGCTGTCCAGTTTTTCCAGCACCACTTATGAAGAGGCTGTCTTTTCTCCACTGTATATTCGTGCTTCCTTTATCAAAGATAAGGTGACCATATGTGCGTGGGTTTATCTCTGGGCTTTCTATCCTGTTCCATTGATCTATATTTCTGTTTTTGTGCCAGTACCATACTGTCTTGATTACTGTAGCTTTGTAGTATAGTCTGAAGTCAGGGAGCCTGATTCCTCCAGCTCCATTTTTCCTTCTCAAGCTTGCTTTGGCTATATGGGGTCTTTTGTGTTTCCATACAAATTGTGAAATTTTTTGTTCTAGTTCTGTGAAAAATGCCAGTGGTAGTTTGATAGGGATTGCATTGACTCTGTAGATTGCTTTGGGTAGAATAGTCATTTTCACAATGTTGATTCTTCCAATCCAAGAACATGGTATATCTCTCCATCTGTTTATATCATCTTTAATTTCTTTCATCAGTATCTTAGAGTTTTCTGCATACAGCTCTTTTGTCTCCTGAGGTAGGTTTATTCCTAGGTATTTTATTCTTTATGTTGCAATGGTAAATGGGACTGTTTCCTTAATTTCACTTACAGATTGTTCATCATTAGTGTATAGGAATGCAAGAGATTTCTGTGCATTAATTTTGTACCCTGCTACTTTAGCAACTTCATTGATTAGCTCTAGTAGTTTTCTGGTAGAGTCTTTAGGATTCCCTATGTATGGTGTCACGTCATCTGCAAACAGTGACAGATTTACTTCTTCTTTTCTGATTTGGATTCCATTTATTTCTTTTTCTTCTCTGATAGCTGTGGCTAAAACTATGTTGAAATATATTGGTGAGAGTGGACAACCTTGTCTTGTTCCTGATCTTAGTGAAAATGGTTTCAGTTTTTCATCATTGAGAATGATGTTGGCTGTGGGTTTTTCATATGCGGCCTTTATTATGTTGAGGTAAGTTCCCTCTATCTCTACTTTCTGGCAGGTTTTTATCATAAACGGTGTTGAATTTTTTCAAAAGCTTTTTCTGCATCTACTGAGATGATCATGTGATTTTGAGCCTTCAATTTGTTAATATGGTGTATCACATCTATTGATTGGCATATACTGAAGAATCCTTGCATTCCTGGGATAAACCCCACTTTATCATGGTATATTATCCTTTTAATGTGCTGCTGGATTATGTTTTCTAACATTTTGTTGAGGATTTTTGCATCTATGTTCATCAGGGATATTGGCCTGTAGTTTTTTTTCTTTGTGACATCTTTGTCTGGTTTTGGTATCAGGGTGATGGTGGCCTCATAGAATGAGTTTGGGAGTGTTCCTCTCTCTGCTATATTTTGGAAGAGTTTGAGAAGGATAGGTGTTAGCTCTTCTCTAAATGTTTGATAGAATTAACCTGTGAAGCCATCTTGTCCTGGGCTTTTGTTTGTTGGAATATTTTTAATCACAGTCTCAATTTCAGTGCTTGTGTTTGGTCTGTTTATATTTTCTATCTCTTCCTGGTTCAGTCTCAGAACGTTGTGCTTTTCTAAGGATTTGTCCATTTCTTCCAGGTTGTCCATTTCATAAGCATATAGTTGCTTATAGTAATCTCCCAGGATTCTTTGTGTTTCTGCAGTGTCAGTTGTTACTTCTCTTTTTTCATTTCTAATTCTATTGATTTGAGTCTTCTCCCTTTTTTTCTTGATGAGTCTGGCTAATGGTTTATCATGTTTGTTTATCTTCTCAGAGAACCAGCTTTTAGTTTTATTGATCTTTGCTTTTGTTTCCTTCATTTCTTTTGCATTTATTTCTGATCTGATTTTATGATTTCTTTCCTTCTGCTAACTTTGGGGTTTTTTTGTTCTTCTTTCTCTAATTACTTTAGGTGTAAAGTTAGGTTGTTTATTTGATATGTTTCTTGTTTCTTGAGGTAAGATTGCATTGCTATAAACTTCCCTCTTAGAACTGTTTTGCTGCATCCCGTAGGTTTTGGGTCATCGTGTTTTGTTTGTCATTTGTTTCTAGGTATTTTTTGATTCTTGGTTAATTAGTAACGTATTATTTAGCCTCCATGTGTTTTGGTTTTTTACAGGTTTTATGCTGTAATTGATATCCTGTCTCATAGCATTTTGGTTCGAAAAGATACTTGATATGATTTCGATTTTCTTAAATTTACCAGGGCTTGATTTGTGACGCAGGATGTGCTCTATCCTGGAGAATGTGCTATGAGCACTTGAGAAGAAATTGTATTCTGTTGTTGGATGGAATGTCCTTTAAATATCAATCAAGTCCATCTTGTTTAATGTATCATTTAAAGCTTGTGTTTTCTTATTTATTTTCATTTTGGGTGATCTGTCCATTGGTGAAAATGGGTTGTTAAAGACCCCTTGTATGATTGTGTTACTGTCGATTTCCCCTTTTATAGCTGTTAGCATTTGCCTTATGTATTGAGGTGCTCCTATGTTGGGTGCATAAATATTTACAATTGTTATATATTCTTCTTAGATTGATTCCTTGATCATTATGTATTGTTCTTCTTTGTCTCTTGTAATAGTCTTTATTTTAAAAAGTCTATTTTGTCTGATATGAGAATTGCTACTCCAGCTTTCTTTGATTTCCATTTGCATGGAATATGTTTTTCCATCCCCTCACTTTCAGTCTGTATGTGTCCCTAGGTCTGATGTGGTCTCTTGTAGACAGCATATACATGGGTCTTGTTTTTGTATACATTCAGCCAGTCTATGTCTTTTGGTTGGAGAATTTAGTCTGTTAATGTTTAAGGTAGTTATCAATATTAATGTTCCTATTACCATTTTCTTAATTGTTTGGGGTTAGTTCTTGTAGGTCTTTTCCTTCTCTTATGTTTCCTTCTTAACGAAGTTCCTTTAGCATTTGTTGTAACGCTGGTTTGGTGGTGCTGAATTCTCTTAGCTTTTGCTTGTCTGTACAGGTTTTAATTTCTCCGTCGAATCTGAATGAGATCCATGCTGGGTAGAATAACCTTGGTTGTAGGTTTTTCCCTTTAAATATGTCCTGCCACTCCCTCCTGGTTTGCAGACTTTCTGCTGAAAGATCAGCTGTTAAGTTTATAAGGATTCCCTTGAATATTATTTTTTGTTTTTCCCTTGCTGCTTTTAATATTTTTTCTTTGTATTTACTTTTTAATAGTTTGATTAATATGTGTCTTGGGATGTTCCTCCTTGGATTTATCCTGTATGGGACTTTCTGCGCTTCCTGGATTTGATTCACTATATTTTTTCCCATATTAGGGAAGTTTTCAACTATTATCTCTTCAAATATTTTCTCAGTCCCTTTCTTTTTTTCTTCTTCTTCTCAGACCCCTATAATTTGAATGTTGGTGTGTTTAATGTTGTCCCAGAAGTCTCTGAGACTGTCCTCAATTTTTTTTCATTTTTTTTCCTTATTCTGCTCTGCAGTAGTTGTTTTACTATTTTATCTTCCTAGTCATTTATCCGTTCTTTTGCGTCAGTTATTCTGCTATTGATTCCTTCTAGTGAATTTTTAATTTCATTTATTGTGTTGTTCATCATTGTTTGTTTGCTCTTTAGTTCTTCTAGGTACTTGTTAGAGGTTTCTTGTATTTTCTCCATTCTATTTCCAAGGATTTGGAGCATCTTTATTATCATTACTCTGAATTCTTTTTCAGGTAGACTGCTTATTTCCTCTTTATTTGTTTGGTCTGGTGGGTTTTTACCTTGCTCTTTTATCTGCTTTATGTTTCTCTGTCATCTCATTTTGCTTAACTTACTGTGTTTTGGGTAGCCTTTGCACAAGCTGCAAGTTTGTAGTTCCTGTTGTTTTTGGTGTCTGCCCCCAGTGGGTAGGGTGGTTCAGTGGGTTGTGTAGGCTTCCTGATACAGGGGACTGGTGCCTGTGTTCTGGGGGATGAGGCTGTATCTTGTCTTTCTGGTGGGCAGGTCCACATCTGCTCATTTGTTTTTCGGTGTCCGTGACCTTTTTATGATTATAGGCAGTCTCTCTGCTACTGGGTGGGGTTGTGTTCCTGTCCTGCTAGTTGTTTGGCTTAGGGTGTCCAGCACTGTGGCTTGCTGGCTGTTGAGTGGAGCTGGGTCTTAACGTTGAGATGGAGATCTCTGGGAGAGTTTTTGCCATTTGATATTATGTGGACCTGGGAGGTCTCTGGTGGACGAGTGTCCTGAACTCGGCTCTCCCACCTCAGAGGCACAGGCCTGACACCCTGCTGGAGCACCAAGACCCTGTCAGCCACACGGCTCAGAAGAAAAGGGAGAAAGAAAGAAATAAAGAAAGAAAGAAAGAAAGAAAGAAAGAAATCAAATAAAATAACGTTTTTAAAATAAATAATTAAAAATAATTATTAAAAATTAGAAAAGTAAAAAGTAATACAAAGAGAAAAAAAAAGAAAGAAAGAAGAGAACAACCAAAGCAAAAATCAAATCCACCCATGACAACAAGCGCTAAAAATATACTAAAGCAAACAAAGAAACAAACAAACAAAAAACTGACAGAACCCTGGGACAAATGGTAACAGCAAAGCTATACAGACAAAATCATACAAAGAAGCATACACATACACACTCACAAAAAAGAGAAAAAGGAAAAAAATATATATATATATCATTGCTCCCAAAGTCCACCGCCTCAATTTTGGGATGATTTGTTGTCTATTCAGGTGTTCCACAGATGCAGGGGACATCAAGTTGAGTGTGGAGATTTAATCTGCTGCTTCTGAAGCTGCTGGGTGAGATTTCCCTTTCTCTTCTTTGTTCGCACAGCTCCTGGGGTTCAGCTTTGTGTTTGGCCCTGCCTCTGCGCTTAGGTCCCCTGAGGGTGTCTGTTCTTCGCTCAGACAAGACAACGTTAAAGGAACAGCTGATTAAGGGGTTCTGGTTCACTCAGGCCTGGGGGAGAGAGGAGTACAGACGCGGGGCGAGCCTGTGGCGGCAGAAGCTGGTGTGACGTTGCACCAGCCTGAGGCGCACCGTGTGTTCTCCTGGGGAAGTTGTCCCTGGATCACGGGACCCTGGCAGTGGCGGGCTGCACAGGCTCCCTGGAGGGGAGGTGTGGATAGTGACCTGTGCTTGCACACAGGGTTCTTGGTTGCTGCAACAGCAGCCTTAATGTTTCATGCCAGTCTCTGGTGTCTGCACTGGTAGCTGCAGCTCATGACCATCTCTGGAGCTTGTTTAGGCAATGCTCTGAATCCTTTCTCCTTGAGCACCCCAAAACAATGGTCTCTTGCCTCTTTGGCAAGTCCAGACTTTTTCCCGCACTCCCTCCCAGCTAGCTGTGGTGCACTAGCTCCCTTCAGGCTGTTTTCATGCAGCCAACTCCAGTCCTCTCCCTGGGATCTGACCCCCAAAAACCTGAGCCTCAGCTCCCAGCCACCATCCCAGGAGGGTGAGAAGACAAGCCTCTCAGGCTGGTGTGTGCTGGTTGGCACCACTCCTCTGTGCAGGAATCTCTCCACTTTGCCCTCTGTACCCCTGTTGCTGTGCTGTCTTCCATGGATCTGAAGCTTCCCCCTGCCACTCCCAGTCTCTGCCAGTGAAGGGGCTTCCTAATGTGTGGAAACATTTCCTCTTTCATAGCTCCCTCCCAGAGATGCAGGTCCAGTCCCTATTCTTTTGTCTTTGTTTTTTGTTTTTTGTTTTTTGGGTTTTTTTGCCCTACCCAGGTACGTGGGGGAGTTTCTTGCCTTCTGGGAAGTCTGAGGTCTTCTGCTAGTGTTCAGTAGGTGTTCTGTAGGAGTTGTTCCACATGTAGGTGTATATCTGATGTATTTGTGGGGAGGAAGGTGATTTCCACGTCTTACTCTTCCGCCATCTTGAAGGTCTCCTTCTATTTTTCGTACTTCATGTGTGTCACTCGGCCTCTCACTCTCTTTTTCATTGCTCTCCCGAGATTTTCTCATTTGAGGTCCCCAAAGATTAGCTCTGATAAGCTATATTGCCTTGGTGTCTTCTCTTGTCACTTTTGACACTGATTGGCCCTATCTAGCTGAGAGAAGTGGTAATACACTGCTTTAGTCTTACTCTTTTCCTTGCTTCCTTTGTGACAAAAGAAAAGATTATGAACCTCGATAGTTTGAACTCGTTTCTGTGTGGACAAAATACAAAAACTACAGAGAAATGTCTTTTCACACATTTTCAGGTTTTTTTCTCTTCCTAAATGGTCATGTGCTTAAATGCAAGAATTCTGCTCCCTGGCACATAGAAGCATGATGTTTACCATTTTTCACTGCATAACCAGAGATATTTGTATATGAATTTCCAAGAAATTTCATCTGGGTCATATGAATAAAGAAATCTAATCAAAATGGGCTGCTTTTTCAGAACACTAATAAATTCAAATAAATGCAAATTATGTGCTAAATAACATAAATTTTAGTTTTTTTGTCTATTTATGACACGCTAGTTTCATGGGCAGTGTTTATCAAATGACTTTGCTTATTGCAAAATACATAGGACCATTAAGTGCGATTTATTTGTAAATGCTTGATTCACTTGTCTTTAGAATTCTTTTTATGGATTAATTGCCAGAATTAAGAGAAGTCTCAAAGTAAAATAAGTTGAGGGAGTTGAAGTTGGTCAAGGGGAGGAAAGGTAAATAGACCACCGGTGTCAGGTTGGTTTTATTACAGTTTGGCACTTTCCATCTTTCCTGGTCCTTCCTTTTCCAGTCTCTGACATTCTCTCAAGATCGTTTTAATCCTGGCTTCTGAATCCACTTTACTCCAACTTTAAACATACTCTAAGCAGCAGGATTATATGGATTGTTTTGCTCAGCTAATGCTCATCTTTGTTTTGCTGCTAGTCAGCGTTGGTAGGTGACTCAGTTGCCCTTTCAGACTGTAGCTCCGTGGGAACTGACTGAATGCTTTCCTGAAATTCAGTTCTTTATTAACCAGCTACCTGATTTCTCAGCAACCTGCTTATGGTAAAACAATGTCAGGGTATCTTATTGGGCATCCTTGTCCTCATTGACTGAGTTACCTCACTTTCACCGTGATTATGTTCCAAGGATTTCCGATTTCCAATTCTTCTTTGCTTCTAACGTAGACACACACACACACACACACACACACACACACACACACACACTCTCTCTCTCTCTCTTTCTCTCTCCCTCTCTCTCAGTGGCTCTTACTTATGTACACTAGTCTCATCCATACATAAAGATGAATATATTAAATTTCAGGAAAAAATTATCACTGTATTTAAGACCTGGGAATAATGATTGAAAAGAGAGTTATCTTTAGTTTGTCTGAAAAAAGAGGGAAAGAAATCCCCCAAACCTAAAGTTATTTCTGTCATCTAAATTAAAGTCTGTATGATAAGTTTTAAAACCTGAAAATATTAATAACATTCAATTCTTAGCAAAATAAGAATATAGAATAGTCCTTAATTTGATTGATGCTTTTCTTCTAGAACTTGGTTCTTCAATGATTTAAGACCCTGCCATTTACATAGTAATTTCATTTGTTTCTAAGGTGTCTTTGTTTTTATTATAAAGAGTATATAATTAATTGTATTAGATTAACATCATCTCATTACTTAGACATTTTGATTTTTCCTCTTAAATACCATATTTGCTACTTCTCAACTAAATATTTCATCTATTTCAGGTGTATAATGCAACAGCTTTTAACGAAGAATATTTTTACAATAATATTATGGAGTTCTCACTTCTATTTCATTTAAATGTGAACTACTGTGCATTCTTCAACAGAACACACGAGGGCAAGGGCATGTTAGCAGTTGCCACACTGCCAAAAATATTCTTGACATACAATGGGCAAATCTCTCTCTCTCTCTCTGGATATCTTACCTTGATTTCACTTTTTGTTTGCTTGTTTATTTTGTTTGTTTTGTTTTGTTTTACCTTGTACTTAAAACCTTCTAACATAGTATGTACTTACTTGTATTTATTTTTATTTAGTGCTTTTTCTGTTATAATTTTCTGGGATCCAAGGCAAAATTAAAGAAATTGTTTAAACAGTTTGTCACATTTCAACTCAATTTATATGAATTTGTCATAAATAAGATGATAGAAATATTGACAACTTTGTAATATCAGAACAATCAAGAATGAGTGAACAGACGGGAGAGAGAACTTTATGTAAATTGATACAAAAGGCCTCTCAAAATCAGTAAAACAACTTAGGCTAGGGAAATTACATAGATGAATCATGTTAGAAAAAAAGTAATGGGAGGCAGAGAAACAGAAATTAGCTTGTTTTTTAAAATACATATTTAAGAAAAAAATATTATGATGAGCATAATGTATTAGGCATACCCAACATGACTGACCACAATATTCATAATCTTACTCTATTCAACATTCCTGTAAACTAACTTGGTTAAATAATGGAACTCAAAGAATGCTTTTTCAAAAATTACTCTAACTATACAGTCTCTAACTCTAGAAGTAACCATATGAAGATGAGAGAAAGATTAAAGTACTTTATTTGTATGAACAGTGTTTCATATGTCCAAGAGACATTACACTGGCCAA
Source organism: Balaenoptera borealis (assembly GCF_965194805.1). Lineage (NCBI taxonomy): Eukaryota > Metazoa > Chordata > Mammalia > Artiodactyla > Balaenopteridae > Balaenoptera > Balaenoptera borealis. The sequence continues at coordinate 58,051,396 of NC_138876.1, read as the reverse complement.
GTGAAACAGGCAAGGAAGACTTTATTCAAGGTATTGCAATAGGGGAGAGAGATTGAATTGAACTCTACTGAAATAAAAAGTGGGAGAACTTTCAAGCTCTGGGGTCATCTAGTAGAAAACCACTAGGACTTTAGGGAGGAGGTTCGCTGATTGCACTATGTTTGCTAATGTTGCCTATGGAAGTTAGGCTCCTACACTCGCACAGAGACTGGCTGCTAGGGACTTTATCTTTCTTGATGGTTACATTTCAAAGGGATGGCTTCCAGGGCTTTGAGAAAGACATTCCTGGGTTATAAAACTGGCAAGAGGCTTAGAAGATATACATCTCAAAGGAGCAGTGAAAAAATCTACAATTTTAAATGTTCTAGAATAAGCGCTCTAAGGAAAGGGAGGTCAGGGGTCTATAGTTAGAAGGAAACTTGTCTAAAGTTTAGTCCAGCTGAGGGGCGTGTTCAGACTGTGCTCAGGTCTCCACAATGATCTCTCTCTCTTGCTCTGTCTCTTAGTCTGTCTCTCTGTCTGTCTCTCTCATTCTTTTATTTTTCTTCTAGTAGCAAATATTTGCAACCCAGAGAAAACCGTTTTTTAGTGTGGTCCATTACAGAGATGAGCAGGTGAATTTATGATTCCATTGCAAGACTATATTCAAGGAACTTTTATTTTTTCCCTGGTGTTCAGAGTTGCAGCAAATGAACATGCTTGGTCTGAGTGCTCAAGATTAATAAAAGTCTTGATACAATTCTATAACACAGTATATTAACCATGTAGAAAACTACATTATTTATGGTAGAAATTTAAATTACTTAGGTGTGTATTACTTGTTAGATATCAACATTCTGTTTGCTATTTCTAAATAGCTTGGAAATGTTAAAAACTAGTCAACATAAGAACTATATCCAAGGGACTTGTTTACTTAGTGGTCACAGTGGGCTGTTAAGAATAACTTGGGTATACCTGCTTCAAGTGGACAAAAACAAGCAAATACATTATAGAAATCTATAACTTAGTGCACTGTAAAGTAGGTAAATCTTTCTATTAAACTATATATGTATAGATCTACCTATTTATACAATTATACACTGCTTATTATAAAATAAGTATGTATGTATATTAGTATATATAATATTTTCTTTTAGTTATGTTATTTGAGGAAGATATATATATTTTAATATTACATTTTTGCTTTTTCCAAATAACTTGGGAATATATTAATATATAACAAAAATCAATACAGATATTTACTATTAAAATGTTATGATTTTGATTACTATTTGAATTACTATTAAATTATGATTTTAATTAAAAATTTACCTAATATAGTGGCAACACATGCATATCATATTTCGTACTTTTGCTTTTATTACCATGAAGTTCAGAGTTAGACTTCATGCTTAATCATTAGTCTTAGAGGTCGATCTATTTACTTGTTCTGCATCATTGATTCTAAACAGCCAAGGAAAGAAAAACCTCCCCTAAGAAGGTGTTTTAGAGTCTGTGTTCATGAAATTTTTCATCATATTATTGCATGATTTATAAAAAATGTGAAAACTATGTGTTTTATTATCTACAAGTTTAATAACCTTTTTATGTACATGGCTTTTATTGATTTACTTCAAATTCTTTCCAGAAGAACAATTTGTATCACATATTCTTTACTCCAATAAGTATATATTTTCCCCTTGAAAAGCTTTAAGTAATTAAAAAATAACATAATTTTAAAAATAAAACATGATTAGGTTTAACAAACATTTATTGAACACTATAACATATGATATGTTGTAGACAGAAATATGAATGACCTGATTTTTCTCCCCTGGTAAATCTTGGTAAGGAAATGAACTTTTGAAGGGAAAATTCAGTGTTGTTTACGGGAAACAGTATCCGCGGAGAGGTTAAAGCTAATGGACTCTGGAGTCAGGCTAACTGAATTTAGATTCTCAACTTTACAACTGACTAGCTGTGTGGTCTTTGGCAAGTTATTAACCTTTCTGTATTTACATTTCATTACGCATAAAAGGGTAATAATATTAACTACTTCATGTGCTTGTTGTCTGGATTACATAATTAATGTATGTGACATGCTTAGCTTAAAACTAAAATTATATCATTAACCAAATATAATTTATAATTGTGACTAGTGGGGCTTAGATTAGGAAATGTTAATTTCCTAAACATTTCCAACTTCCTGAGGAAAGTTAGGAATGACTTCTTGGAAAGCTCTCTTGCAGAGATGATTCTGGCTCTAGAAGGCTGAATAAAAATTCTTTAAATGCAGAAAAGGGTTGTAGAGAAGCCCAGGAATGAAGAGGGATGAGCAGGTGGCAAAGACAAATGGATGTGACATTATAATCTTGAAATGTCATCAGTTTTATATAATTGTAAAGAGTAAGGTGGGGAGAGAGGAGGGGGCAAGATGGCGGAAGAGTAAGACGCGGAGATCACCTTCCTTCCCACAGATACAGCAGAAATACATCTACACGTGGAACTGCTCCTACAGAACACCCACTGAACGCTGGCAGAAGACGTCAGACCTCCCAAAAGGCAAGAAAATCCCCACGTACTTGGGTAGGGTAAAAGAAAAAAGAAATAACAGAGACAAAAGAATAGGGACGGGACCTGCGCCAGTGGGAGGGAGCCGTGAAGGAGGAAAGGTTTCCAGGCACTAGGAAGCCCCTTTGCGGGCAGAGACTGCAGGTGGCAGAGGGGGGAAGCTTCGGAGCCGCGGAGGAGAGCGCAGCCACAGGGGTGCGGAGGGCAAAGTGGAGAGACTCCCGCACAGAGGCTCGGCACCAACCAGCACTCACCAGCCCGAGAGGCTTGTCTGCTCACTCGCCGGGGCGGGCGGGGTCTGGGAGCTGAGGCTCGGGCTTTGGTGCTAGCCGGGAGGGAGTCCGGGAAAAAGTCTGCAGCTGCCGAAGAGGCAAGAGACTTTTTCTTGCCTCTTTGTTTCGCGGCGCGCAAGGAGAGGGGATTCAGAGCGCTGCCTAAACGAAATCCAGAGACGGGTGCGAGCCGCGCGGCTATCAGCGCGGATCCCACAGCAACAGGGGCGCAGAGGGAAAAACGGAGAGATTCCCGCACAGAGGCTCAGCGCCGAGCAGCGCTCACCAGCCCGAGAGGCTTGTCTGCTCACCCGCCGGGGTGGGCGGGGCTGGGAGCTGAGGCGCGGGCTTCGGTCGGATCGCAGGGAGAGGACTGGGGTTGGCGGCGTGAACACAGCCTGAAGGGGTTGGCGTGCCGCGGCGAACCGGGAGGGAGCCGGAGAGGAGGTCTGCAGCCGCCGAAGAGGCAAGAGACTTTTTCTTGCCTCTTTGTTTCGCGGCGCGCAAGGAGAGGGGATTCAGAGAGCCGCCTAGACGAACTCCAGAGGCAGGCGCGAGCCGCGGCTAACAGCGCGGACCCCAGAGACTGGTAGGAAACGCTAAGGCTGCTGCTGCCGCCACCAAGAAGCCTGTGTGCGAGCCCAGGTCACTCTCCACACCGCCCCTCCCGGGAGCCGGTGCAGCTCGCCACTGCCAGGTTCCCGTGATCCAGGGAGAACTTCCCCGGGAGAACACACGGCGCGCCTCAGGCTGCTGCAAAGTCACGATGCCTCTGACGCCGCAGGCTCGCCCCGCCTCCTCCGTACCGCTCCCTCCCCCGGCCTGAGTGAGCCAGAGCCCCCGAAGCAGCTGCTCCTTTAACCCTGTTCTGTCTGGGCGGGGAACTGACGCCCTCAGGCGACGTACACGCAGAGGCGGGTCCAAATCCAAAGCTGAACGCTGGGAGCTGTAAGAAGAGAAAGGGAAATCTCCCCCAGCAGCCTCAGAAGCAGCGGATTAAAGCTCCACAAACAACTTGATGTGCCTGCATCTGTTGAATACCTGAATAGACAACGAATCATCCCAAATTCAAAAGGTGGACTTTAGGAGCAGGATATATTAATTTCCCCTTTTCCTTTTTTTGTGAGTGTATATGTGTATGCTTCTGGGTGAGATTTTGTCTGTATAGCTTTGCTTTCACCATCAGTCCTAGGGTTAGGTCCGTCCTTTTTTTTTTTTTTTTTACTTAAAAAAAATTTTTTTTTTCCTAATATATGCTTTCTTAATAATTTTTTCCGTATTTTCTATTTTAGAAATTAAAAAATTTTTTTAAAAGTTTTTTCATATTTTTTATTTTAAAAAATTAAAAATTTTTTTTTTAATAAATTTTTTTCTTAAAAATCTTTTTCTTATTTTTTACTATAAAAAAATTAATAAATCTATTTTTAAAAATTAAAAAAAAATTTTTTCTGAATACATTTACTCTTAATAATTTTTTTTCTTATTTTTTATTATAATAGCTTTATTTTATTTTATTTTATCCTCTTTTTATCTTTTTATTTTTTTCTCCCTTATATTCTGAGCTGTGTGGATGAAAGGCTCTTGGTGCTTCAGCCAGGCATCAGGGCTGTGCCTCTGAGGTGGGAGAGCCAACCTCAGGACACTGGTCCACATGAGACCTACCAGCTCCACGTAACACCAAACGGCAAAAATCTCTCAGAGATCTCCATCTCAACATCAAGACCCAGCTTCACTCAACGACCAGCAAGCTACAGGGCTGGACACCCTATGCCAAACAACTAGCAAGACAGGAACACAGCCCCATCCATTAGCAGGGAGGCTGCCTAAAATCATAAGGCCACAGACACCCCAAAACACACCACCAGAAGTGGACGTGCCCACCAGAAAGACAAGATTCAACCTCATCCACCAGAACACAGGCAATAGTCCCCTCCACCAGGAAGCCTACACAACCCACTGAACCAACCTTACCCACTGGGGACAGATACTAAAAACAACGGGAACTACGAACCTGCAGCCTGTGAAAAGGAGACCCCAAACACAGTAAGATAAGCAAAATGAGACGACAGAAAAACACACAGCAGATGAAGGAGCAGGGTCAAAACACACCAGACCTAACAAATGAAGAGGAAATAGGTAGTCTACCTGAAAAAGAATTCAGAATAATGATAGTAAGGATGATCCAAAATCTTGGAAATAGAATAGACAAAATGCAAGAAACATTTAACAAGGACGTAGAAGAACTAAAGAGGAACCAAGCAATGATGAAAAACACAATAAATGAAATTAAAAATACTCTAGATGGGATCAATAGCAGAATAACTGAGGCAGAAGAAAGGATAAGTGACCTGGAAGATAAAATGGTGGAAATAACTACTGCAGAGCAGGATAAAGAAAAAAGAATGAAAAGAACTGAGGACAGTCTCAGAGACCTCTGGGACAACATTAAACGCACCAACATTCGAATTATAGGGGTCCCAGAAGAAGAAGAGAAAAAGAAAGGGACTGAGAAAATATTTGAAGAGATTATAGTTGAAAACTTCCCTAATATGGGAAAGGAAATAGTTAATCAAGTGCTGGAAGCACAGAGAGTCCCATACAGGATAAACCCAAGGAGAAACACGCCAAGACACATATTAATCAAACTGTCAAAAATTAAATATAAAGAAAACATATTAAAAGCAGCAAGGGAAAAACAACAAATAACACACAAGGGAATCCCCATAAGGTTAACATCTGATCTTTCAGCAGAAACTCTGCAAGCCAGAAGGGAGTGGCAGGATATACTTAAAGTGATGAAGGAGAAAAACCTACAACCAAGGTTACTCTACCCAGCAAGGATCTCATTCAGATTTGATGGAGAAATTAAAACCTTTACAGACAAGCAAAAGCTGAGAGAGTTCAGCACCGCCAAACCAGCTTTACAACAAATGCTAAAGGAACTTCTCTAGGCAAGAAACACAAGAGAAGGAAAACACCTACAATAACAAACCCAAAACATTTAAGAAAATGGGAATGGGAACATACATATCGATAATTACCTTGAATGTAAATGGATTAAATGCTCCCACCAAAAGACACAGACTGGCTGAATGGATACAAAAACAAGACCCATATATATGCTGTCTACAAGAGACCCACTTCAGACCTAGAGACACATACAGACTGAAAGTGAGGGGATGGAAAAAGATATTCCATGCAAATGGAAATCAAAAGAAAGCTGGAGTAGCAATTCTCATATCAGACAAAATAGACTTTAAAATAAAGAATATTATAAGAGACAAAGAAGGACACTATATAATGATCAAGGGATCGATCCAAGAGGAAGGTATAACAATTGTAAATATTTATGCACCCAACATAGGAGCACCTCAATACATAAGGCAAATACTAACAGCCATAAAAGGGGAAATTGACAGCAACACAATCATAGTAGGGGACTTTAACACCCCACTTTCATCAATGGACAGATCATCCAAAATGAAAATAAATAAGGAAACACAAGCTTTAAATGATACATTAAACAAGATGGACTTAATTGATATTTATAGGACATTCCACCCAAAAACAACAGAATACACATTTTTCTCAAGTGCGCATGGAACATTCTCCAGGATAGATCATATCTTGGGTCACAAATCAAGCCTTGGTAAATTTAAGAAAATTGAAATCGTATCAAGTATCTTTTCCGACCACAACGCTATGAGACTAGATATCAATTACAGGAAAAGATCTGTAAAAAATACAAACACATGGAGGCTACACAATACACTACTTAATAATGAAGTGATCACTGAAGAAATCAAAGGGGAAATCAAAAAATACCTAGAAACAAATGACAATGGAGATACGACGACCCAAAACCTATGGGACGCAGCAAAAGCAGTGCTAAGAGGGAAGTTTATAGCAATACAAGCCTACCTCAAGAAACAGGAAACATCTCGAATAAACAACCTAACCTTGCACCTAAAGCAATTAGAGAAAGAAGAACAAAAAAACCCCAAAGCTAGCAGAAGGAAAGAAATCATAAAGATCAGGTCAGAAATAAATGAAAAAGAAATGAAGGAAACAATAGCAAAAATCAATAAAACTAAAAGCTGGTTCTTTGAGAAGATAAACAAAATTGATAAACCATTAGCCAGACTCATCAAGAGAAAAAGGGAGAAGACTCAAATCAATAGAATTAGAAATGAAAAAGGAGAAGTAACCACTGACACTGCAGAAATACAAAAGATCATGAGAGATTACTACAAGCAACTCTACGCCAATAAAATGGACAACCTGGAAGAAATGGACAGATTCTTAGAAATGCACAAACTGCCGAGACTGAACCAGGAAGAAATAGAAAATATGAACAGACCAATCACAAGCACTGAAATTGAAACTGTGATTAAAAACCTTCCAACAAACAAAAGCCCAGGACCAGATGGCTTCACAGGTGAATTCTATCAAACATTTAGAGAAGAGCTGACACCTATCCTTCTCAAACTCTTCCAAAATATTGCAGAGGGAGGAACACTCCCAAACTCATTCTACGAGGCCACCATCACCCTGATACCAAAACCAGACAAAGATGTCACAAAGAAAGAAAACTACAGGCCAATATCACTGATGAACATAGATGCAAAAATCCTCAACAAAATACTCGCAAACAGAATCCAACAGCACATTAAAAAGATCATACACCATGATCAAGTGGGGTTTATCCCAGGAATGCAAGGATTCTTCAATATACGTAAATCAATCAATGTGATACACCATATTAACAAATTGAAGGAGAAAAACCATATGATCATCTCAATAGATGCAGAGAAAGCTTTCGACAAAATTCAACACCCATTTATGATAAAAGTCCTGCAGAAAGTAGGCATAGAGGGAACTTTCCTCAACATAATAAAGGCCATATATGACAAACCCACAGCCAACATTGTCCTCAATGGTGAAAAACTGAAACCATTTCCACTAAGATCAGGAACAAGACAAGGTTGCCCACTCTCACCACTATTATTCAACATAGTTTTGGAAGTGTTAGCCACAGCAATCAGAGAAGACAAAGAAATAAAAGGAATCCAAATCGGAAAAGAAGAAGTAAAGCTGTCACTGTTTGCAGATGACATGATACTATACATAGAGAATCCTAAAGATGCTACCAGAAAACTCCTAGAGCTAATCAATGAATTTGGGAAAGTAGCAGGATACAAAATTAATGCACAGAAATCTCTTGCATTTCTATACACTAATGACGAAAAATCTGAAAGTGAAATTAAGAAAACACTCCCGTTTACCATTGCAACAAAAAGAATAAAATATCTAGGAATAAACCTACCTAAGGAGACAAAAGACCTGTATGCAGAAAATTATAAGACACTGATGAAAGAAATTAAAGATGATACAAATAGATGGAAAGATATACCATGTTCCTGGATTGGAAGAATCAACATTGTGAAAATGACTCTACTACCCAAAGCAATCTACAGATTCAATGCAATCCCTATCAAACTACCACTGGCATTTTTCACAGAACTAGAACAAAAAATTTCACAATTTGTATGGAAACACAAAAGACCCCGAATAGCCAAAGCAATCTTGAGAACAAAAAATGGAGCTGGGGGAATCAGGCTCCCTGACTTCAGACTATATTACAAAGCTACAGTAATCAAGACAGTTTGGTACTGGCACAAAAACAGAAATATAGATCAATGGAACAGGATAGAAAGCCCAGAGATAAACCCACGCACATATGGTCACCTTATCTTTGATAAAGGAGGCAAGCATATACAGTGGAGAAAAGACAGCCTCTTCAATAAGTGGTGCTGGGAAAATTGGACAGATACATGTAAAAGTATGAAATTAGAACACTCCCTGACACCATGCACAAAAATAAACTCAAAATGGATTAAAGACCTAAGTGTAAGACCAGACACTATCAAACTCTTAGAGGAAAACATAGGCAGAACATTCTATGACATACATCACAGCAAGATTCTTTTTGACCCAGCTCCCAGAGAAATGGAAATAAGAACACAAATAAACAAATGGGACCTAATGAAACTTAAAAGCTTTTGCACAGCAAAGGAAACCATAAACAAGACCAAAAGACAACCATCAGAATGGGAGAAAATATTTGCAAATGAAGCAACTGACAAAGGATTAATCTCCAAGATTTACAAGCAGCTCATGCAGCTCAATAACAAAAAAACGAACAACCCAATCCAAAAATGGGCAGAAGACCTAAATAGACATTTCTCCAAAGAAGATATACAGATGGCCAACAGACACATGAAAGAATGCTCAACATCATTAATCATTAGAGAAATGCAAATCAAAACTACAATGAGATATCATCTCACACCGGTCAGAATGGCCATCATCAAAAAATCTAGAAACAATAAATGCTGGAGAGGGTGTGGAGGAAAGGGAACTCTCTTGCACTGTTGGTGGGAATGTAAATTGATACAGCCACTATGGAGAACAGTATGGAGGTTCCTTAAAAAACTACAAATAGAACTACCATACGATCCAGCAATCCCACTACTGGGCATATACCCTGAGAAAACCATAGGTCAAAAAGAGTCTTGTACCAAAATGTTCATTGCAGCTCTATTTACAATAGCCAGGACATGGAAGCAACCTAAGTGTCCATCGACAGATGAATGGATAAAGAAGATGTGGCACATATATACAATGGAATATTACTCAGCCATAAAAAGAAATGAAATGGAGGTATTTGTAATGAGGTGGATGGAGTTAGAGTCTGTCATACAGAGTGAAGTAAGTCAGAAAGAGAAAAACAAATACAGTATGCTAACACATATATACAGAATCTAAGGGAAAAAAAAGCCATGAAGAACCTAGTGGCAAGACGGGAATAAAGACACAGACCTACTAGAGAATGGACTTGAGGATATGGGGAGGGGGTGGGGTGAGATGTGACAGGGTGAGAGAGTGTCATGGACATATATACACTACCAAATGTAAAATAGGTAGCTAGTGGGAAGCAGCCGCATAGCACAGGGAGATCAGCTCGGTGCTTTGTGACCACCTAGAGGGGTGGGATGGGGAGGGTGGGAGGGAGGGAGATGCAAGAGGGAAGAGATATGGGAACATATTGTATATGTATAACTGATTCACTTTGTTATAAAGCAGAAGGTAACACACCATTGTAAGGCAATTATACTTCAATAAAGATGTTTAAAAAAAAAAAAAAAAAAAAAAAAAAAAAAAAAAGAGTAAGGTGGGGAGTGGAAGGAGCACTAGAGAGATAAGCAGAAGTTTGCTAATGAAAAGAATTGTATGTCCCTCAAAAGAAATTTGACTTTACCTTGTAGGTGATGGATATAAATTAAAAGTATTTTTTAAAAAGGGAGAAAATTGGTCAGATTGGATTTTGCACAGGTCTCTTAGGATGCAATAATTTGAGAGAAATAAGATGGGAGGCAGAAAAGAGCTTAGGAAGCTATTGAAAATTGCACTGGATAATAAAGATTAAGTTGTTCTATAGTCCTAAGGATTAATTTACAGGATTTTGAAATAACACTACTTATTTTCCTTGTTTATTTTATATTTTGAAATTTCAGTGAGAAGAAAAATTACTAGTCACAGGGGAACAAATTCTCATGAGAATAGCATAAATGGGAGAAGAAAGTTGACATCGTTGCTGATAATATTTCCCAGAAAGAAAAAGTTGGCTTCATATTATATTACCATTAAAATGATTTCTAAATGTTTTTGAAGGAAGTTTGTAAACAACCTATACCATCATTATATAGAGGCAGAATTAATAACATGATTTCTTCCTTTTTCTAATTAATAAAAGTTGTAGTAGTAATAACAGTGGTAGTAGTAGTGGTCTTATAACTTATTTGGTAAGGAAAATTAGATTATATTTGAATTAAGATAATAAAATTAAAAAGCATTTAAGTTCATGTCTGCTCATTTGAGTAAGCTCTTGCATCAAGAATTATTTTTCTTTCCACTGTTTACATCTTCCCTTGCATATTGATGAATATCATTATTTGAATTTTTAATATAAACATACTTTTGTTCAATAGGAAATACTGGTGTTCCTTCTCTCATGTATAATCTGTGATATTATTTTTTTATTTTTTGGCTGTGTTGGGTCTTAGTTGCAGCACTCAGACTCTTCTTTGCGGCGCACAGGATTCTCTCTAGTTGTGGGTGTGGGTTTTCTCTCTCTAGTTGTGGTGTGTGGGTTCCAGGACACGTGGGCTCTGTAGTTTGCGACATGCGGGCTCTCTAGTTGAGGCATGCAAGCTCGGTAGTTGTGGTGTGCGGGTTTAGTTGCCCCACGGCCTGTGGGATCTTAGTTCCCCAACCAGGGATCGAACTCGAACGCCCTGCATTGGAAGGCAGGTTCTTTACCACTGGACCACCAGGAAAGTCCCCTATTATCTGTGACCTTATTAAAGTCACTATGCAGATGTACAGTACTTCTGTAGAGTGCATGCTAAACTCACAACACCCTGTGTGTGGTTCACACAACCCCTTGCTGAGGTAGAAAGAGCAGTGCTCTCCTTTTTTTTGGTCTGAGGAGACTGTGACTTGGGCTGGTCAGATGACTTGCCCAAGGAGTAGCCTGATATTTATATCCAGGCTTTTTGACTTTGCATCCAATGCTTACTTTCTATTATAGCATCACTCCATGTCCTGAGAACAGTAGAAAAAGAAGTAATCTGAACTGTAGCCCAGATTCATAGGTAACTAAATTTTAACCCTATTACTGAGGATGATAAAATGGTATTTGGGGCATTTGAGGATTTATTCTGAAAGTAGGGAGGTAGTGAACCTGTGAATTGAGTCAGAGAACAGCTTGCACAAACAACTACAAAAAAAGCAAAACCCAGGCATTGACATATGCTTAATTTCTCAGGCATATTATTTAATCTCTCCAATTCTCCCTTAAAATAATTTATCTACTGAATTATAATAACAATGATCTCACAAAGAAGTTAAGGTTAAATAATGAATATGTACAAAAAGCCAAGTATAGTATGTGGGAATTTAAGTTCTCAATACATATTAGGTCTTTTCATTAGTTAACTTTATAGATCTTTGATTGAATTCTTGAAAGAATATTTCCTTGAGAAATGCTTGGCTTTTGACAAGGTTGTACCTCAAAGTAAAGTATGGCTTAGGGCCAGTAGGGGGCAGCAGAGCACCAGTCCCAAATCCACAAATCTGGGAGCTACCTCCTAAACGTTTTACAGTGCAGGTGAGACAAGCCCTTGAACTTTCCCAGAGATCCAGACTAGTTGGGAAAGAACCGAAGAGCTAAAGCTGTAGTAAACGTGCTAACACAACGACAAGCTAAGGTTTGACAAAGCAGACATCCAAACAAAGACTGGAAAGCCAACTGAAATGAGAAGTAGTGTCAGCTAAGCCACATCCAGTTGCACAACAAATCATAAAAATAGTTAATAAGGGGCGAGAATGAAATTGAAATGGATGTGATCAGATCCTCAGTTTTGGGGCAGATGCATCTTGTGGTATTGGAAGAGGTTTTACCTGCTTCTAAAACGGGGCTCCACTTTGCCCTATTGAGGACATGGCTATTATATTGTTCAATGTCAGTCCCTCAAGGCAACCTGCTCAGTGCTTCAGGCTTGGAGTGGACATCGTACTTACTAAATCATTATCAGTAGAATTATCAATAAGTGAGAAGTTAAGAAACCTTGAAGAGAAGCATAGACTCCCAGGTCAGTTTTTAAGACTTTGCCTCCCCAATACATGAGATGCTAGAGATTTCACTGCTAGACAGGATAATCTAATATTATAACAATTTTAATTTACTCTGTTTTATCCATGAGTTTCCAGAATAAATGGTCCTTTATTGACACGATGGAAATCTTGATAGTAGTATGTGCAAAGGGTATGAATAGGGCACAGCTAAGGATGTCCAACCTAAAGATGTACAAAACATTTGGGGGACAGTGGGTAAAGCAGGGGACCCTATTAGGTTCAGGTTAGAATCAGATGCTCTGCCTCCCTTGAACCAAAGTACATTATGTCTTTCAGTTCTCTTGATTTAGCAGGACAAAATAGGTCATAGAATAAAAATAAGGTAAAAATATAATAGCAGAGCTCAGCTTTTGCTATATTATGTTTATACTCTGGAGACATACCCTCTTCTGGAAATTACAGGGATCTTAGTTTCGTTTCTGTTATTCAGTAATTTATTTTATTAGCTCAAATGGTAGATAATTAAAGTTCTTTTTTCTTATTGTAACCACATTTACCTATTTCCAGAAGTACATAAGCTAAAAGGGTAGATAAACCTCTTTCTCTAGGGTCATAAGCTGTGTAAGAATGGGGCTGAGAATTGGAGGTAGTAATTTTATCGTCTCAAAAATTTTCTATCTCCTTAAACTCTTTCTAGAATATGAAAACATTTTCTTCATTTATGGACAAATATTTTGAATTGCTGCTTTCTTAAATATTCCTTCATGTGCAAGTCAGTGGCTTGTTATTCATGAACATCTCCAGCACTGCTGCATTAGATCTTTTAAGAAGGATGTTTAAATCTTAGGTTTCAAGACATTCCACTCCCAGAGGGATGATCACTTGTCACTTGCTCCTATTCAGTTTCAAATCGCTCTGGAGGTCCTTCTGCTCTTAGACAGCACTAGAGAGGTGTTATACATTGAATTGTGTCCCCCCAAAGTTCACATGTTGAAGTCCTAACTCCCAGAACCTCAGAATGTGGCCTTATTAGGGAATAAAGTTTTTGCTGATGTTAATTAATAAAGCTGGAGTCATTATAATAGGCCTTAATCCAATACAACTGGTGTTCTTATAAAAAGGGAAACTTTGGACACAGAGACAGACAAGCACAAAGGGAGAATTCCATTGGAGTTATGGTGCCACAGCCAATGAAGTACCAGAAGTCAGGAGACAGACCTGGAACAGATGCTTCCCTAGAGCCTTCAGAGAGATCGTAACTGCTGACACCTTGATCTCAGACTCTTAGTCTTCAGAACGCTGAAAAAATAAATTTTTGTTGTTTAAGTCACTCAGTTTATGGTACTCTGTTGTGGCAGCCCTAACAAACTAATACTAGAGGGAAGCAAATAGCTCTGCTGAGCACTCTATTGGTAGTTAAAGTGGCTTATTCCTCAAGACAACATTCTCACCAGGACTGTGTCTTTTGAGGAATGGTTCCTTGCCACTGAAATGGCACCAGAAATATAACCTTCCTATTATATATAATTTAATTTCCATTTTTTCCTTTTACCATGGAGACAGTATTCAACTCCATCAAGATTCTCTTTAAGGTTAAATTCATAAGCTTAATACCTTTGTTTATAATAATTTTAAAAAATTTAAACAAGGAAATGTATTCTATCCATCAAAAGAAATGTTGTGAAGTATTGTCATCAACTCTGACAGATCCAATTGTGGCAAAGTGTCTTATAAGTATCCATAGGCCACTAAGTCTGCTCAGGCATTCTAGATGAGGCCCAATGATAGTATTAATTCTACTGAAAGTCCTATGGTGTATGTGTAATTATTTTCTGCACTTCTGTATTGATTATTTTACAAACCTTCTTCCACATTTCATTTGATGACATCAGAGTTGTGGATCACCAAAGTTATGAAACAGATGGAAAATACAATCAAATGTCATTAAGGTAACTATAAGACTTGTGAATATGAAAAATGAAGATAAATGAGAAAATAAGAAAGTAAAAACAGTTATTTTCAGTTTTAGCAGTATGTGAATATTCATATGCTGAAATAAAATATTGAATTATAACATTTTTAAAAATTATTTATTTATTTATTTGTTTATTTATGGCTGTGTTGGGTCTTCGTTTCTGTGCGAGGGCTTTCTCTAGTTGTGGCAAGCTGGGGCCACTCTTCATCGCGGTGCGCGGGCCTCTCACTATCGCGGCCTCTCTTGTTGTGGAGCACAGGCTCCAGATGCGCAGGCTCAGTAATTGTGGCTCACGGGTCTAGTTGCTCCGCGGCATGTGGGATCTTCCCAGACCAGGGCCCGAACCCGTGTCCCCTGCATTGGCAGGCAGATTCTCAACCACTGCGCCACCAGGGAAGCCCTATAACATTTTAACACTTATGAAACTTAACATCCTATCTGAAAAGTATGGACTGGAGTCCTCAGTTAGCAAAGTGAACTTGAAAAATGGCTCAGTGTATCCTTCTTTGGTGGAGGAGAAATCACTCAAGATATGTGTAGGCCTCCCATCCCAAAATCACTTCATTGGCTGATTGGCACCTTCAGCTTTTTGAGATGGCAGCCAACACATCTGACATGATCAGAATGTTTCCTTATTAGGCATTTATCTTTCCAACATGGAAAGGTTAGAATTGAAAGCAGAAATTACATAGTAAATCAAACCTACCATAATCACACTTTGGTGTTAGAGTCAGTAGTAATATATGTAACTGGCGTTTTAAATGTCTGAGGTGTTTAAGAGAATTTGACATTAGACTGAGATTTTATTAGATTTAAATTTATAACTTAAAGTTCACAATGGATTTTATTTTTACCAATTTTTTATTCATCTCATCTCTGAGCATAGCATCATTTTATTTTATTTATTTTTATTGGGGTATAGTTATGATTTTAGACTTATGATTTCAAGATGAACAATGTAAATGAATCTGCCCAACATCCTAAACTGTGTTGGGATAATCAAAATAATTTGAGTAACTGTATTTTTAAGTTTGATTTCCTAGATTCTCCAAAGTTATTTTTAAGTACTTGGGAAGATTTCACTTGTTAAATCACACATTTGAAGAACATAAAAATTAAGTAGAATTATTAAATTATTTAGTGCATTTAAATGTGAATTATAACTGGGTTGTGAATAACACTTTTCTGAAGGGCTTTAGTTTGTTTCATCTGAACTAATCAAACAAAGAAAAATTGAAGATTGATGTCTTTCTTTATTAGATTAATAAGTGGGAATAACATTATCTGTACATTGAAATTAGGAAGAAAGTCATATTTCCATATTTGTGTCTTTAACATATTGAATATTAATTTGAAATCTAAGAAAGTGTGGATAGTACCGTCTGTGAATAAACAATCCCGAACATCACGAAATTCATTTTGACACTATGCCATAGCCTAAAATTTTGTTATGAAACAAGGACATGAAAGCTGGCTATTCCCAGCTTTGAGATCTTACCTTCCCAGCAATATCAAATGGTATAAACTCTGACAGGTGCTGTTGTCAGACTCTGTCAGTTTATCCTGTGAAAAAGTTTTGAATATCAAAGAACACCCAGTTCCAGTGCCTCATTTTCAGTAGCTTTACAAGATCTTGGTTTTATTGACTCTAAATGTGGGAACCACTGTTGTTTGAAAAGTTGTACTTTAGAGCCTTATTGCCCTGTGGTAAGATTGCTGTTCTTTATGCTCTCAAAAGTGTAGTTTTGAAGGACTGTTCCACAGCTTTCTGAAGTAACATTGTCAAATTTGTATGATTATCTCTTTTTGTGGGCTAAGAGAGGAATTATTTTACTCTCTGGTATATTGTGTATCAAGTAGACATTTGACACTAAGGGAACAAAAGGACGGCATCAACATAAATTAGAATTTACAGAGCAGTGAGCTCAGCCATGTTTCTGTTACTTGTGATTCTTAAACTGCCAGAGAAACCACTTAAGGAGTTGGGAAAATCATCTGCATTGAAATTCTGTGTTATATTTCTGCTTCTTGAATTAACAAGTGCTGGGACTGAGGGTATGCTGCTTTCTCTGCAACTTCTGCTAAATCTATAAAATGCATTGTTTAGGCCACTGATCAATGTGATGTTTGTGAGCACAAATCTGGCTAATTCTTGAAACTCACAGAGGTTTATGTATTTTAACTTGGCTATAGGTGGTTTCAAAATTTAGTAAGATGTTCATCATATATATATAATCATGGGTTGATTTGCTCTCTGTATATTCTTTTCTTCCTTTTTTTAAACATCTTTATTAGAGTATAATTGCTTTACAATGATGTGTTAGTTTCTGCTTTATAACAAGTGAAACAGCTTTACATATACATCTATCCCCATATCTCCTCCCTCTTGTGTCTCCCTAACAACCTCCCTATCCCACCCCTCTAGGTGGTCACAAAGCACCAAGTTAATCTCCTTGTGCTATGTGGCTGCTTCCCACTAGCTATGTATTTTACATTTGGTAATGTATATATGTCCATGTCACTCTCTCACTTCGTCCCAGCTTACCCTTCCCTGTCCCCATGTCCTCAAGTCCATTCTCTATGTTTGCATCTTTATTCCTGTCCTGCACCTAGGTTCTTCAGAACCATTTTTTTTTTCTTTAGATTCCATATATGTGTTAGAATACAGTATTTTTCTCTTTCTAACTTACTTCACTCTGTATGACAGACTCTAAGTCCATCCACGTCACTACAAATAACTCAGCTTCATTTCTTTTATGGCTGAGTAATATTCCATTGTATATATGTACCACAACTTCTTTATCCATTCATCTGTCAATGGACACTTAGGTTGCTTCCATGTCCTGGCTATTGAAAATAGAACTGCAGTGAACATTGTGGTACATGACCATTTTTGAATTATGGTTTTCTCAGGGTATATGCCCAGTAGTGGGATTGCTGGGTCGTATGGTAGTTCTATTTTTAGTTTTTTAATGAACCTCCATACTGTTGTCCATAGTGGCTGTATCAGTTTACATTCCCATCAACAGTGCAAGAGGGTTCCCTTTGCTCCACACCCTCTCCAGCATTTATTGTTGATAGATTTTTTGATGATGGCCATTCTGACTGATGTGAGGTGATACCTCATTGCAGTTTTAATTTGCATTTCTCTAATGATTAGTGATGTTGAGCATCCTTTCATGTGTTTGTTGGCAATCTGTATATCTTCTTTGGAGAAGTGCTATTTAGGTCTTCTGCCCATTTTTGGATTGCATTGTTTGTTTTTTTGATATTGAGTTGCATGAGCTGCTTGTAAATTTTTGAGATTAATCCTTTGTCAGCTGCTTCATTTGCAAATATTTTCTCCCATTCTGAGGGTGGTCTTTTCATCTTGTGTATGGTTTCCTTTGCTGGGCAAAAGCATTTAAGTTTCATTAGGTCCCATTTGTTTATATGTGTTTTTATTTCCATTTCTCTAGGAGGTGGGTCAAAAAGGATCTTGCTGTGATTAATGTCATAGAGTGTTCTGCCTATGTTTTCCTCTAAGATTTTTATAGTGTCTGGCATTACATTTTGGTCTTTAATCCATTTTGAGTTTATTTTTGTGTTTGGTGTTAGGAAGTCTTCTAATTTCATTCGTTTACATGAAGCTGTCCAGTTTTCCCAGCACTACTTATTGAAGAGGTTGTCTTTTCTCCATTGTATATTCTTGCCCCCTTTATCAAAGATAAGATGACCATATGTGCATGGGTTTATCTCAGGGTTTTCTATCCTGTTCCATTGTTATGTATTTCTGCTTTTGTGACAGTACCATGCTGTCTTGACTAATGTAGCTTTGTAGTATAGTCTGAAGTCAGGGAGTCTGATTCCTCTAGCTCCATTTTTCTTTCTCAAAATTGCTTTGGCTATTCGGGGACTTTTGTGTTTCCATACAAATTGTGAAATTTTTTATTTTAGATCTGGGAAAAATGCCATTGGTAATTTGATAGGGATTGCATTGAATCTGTAGATTGCTTTGGGTAGTATAGTCATTTTCACAATGTTGATTCTTCCAATCTAAGGACATGGTATATCTCTCCATCTGTTTGTATCATTCTGAATTTCCTTCATCAGTGTCTTATAGTTTTCTGCATACAGGTCTTTTGTCTCCTTAGGCAGGTTTATTCCTAGATATTTTATTCCTTTTGTTACAATGGTAAATGGGAGTGTTTCCTTAATTTCTCTTTCAGATTTTTCATCATTAGTGTATAAGAATGCAAGAGATTTCTGTGCATTAATTTTGTATCCTGCTACTTTACCAAATTCATTGATTAGCCCTAGTAGTTTCCTGGTAGCATCTTTAGGATTCTCTATGTATAGTATCATGTCATCTGCAAACAGTGACAGCTTTACTTCTTCTTTTCCAATTTGGATTCCTTTTATTTCTTTTTCTTCTCTGATTGCCATGGTTAAAACTTCTAAAACTATGTTGCATAATACTGGTGAGAGTGGACAACTTTGTCTTGTTCCTGATCTTAGTGGAAATGATTTCAGTTTTTCACCAATGAGAACGAGGTTGGGAGTTGGTTTGTCACATATGACCTTTATTATGTTGAAGTAAGTTCCCTCTATGCCTACTTTCTGGAGGGTTTTTATCATAAATGGGTGTTGAATTTTGTTGAAAGATTTTTCTGCATCTATTGAGATGATTATATGGCTTTTCTCCTTCAATTTGTTATTATGGTATATCACATTGAGTGATTTGCGTATATTGAAGACTCCTTGTGTTCCTGGGATAAACCCCACTTGATCATGGTGTATGATCCTTTTAATGTGCTGTTGGATTTTGTTTGCTAGTATTTTGTTGAGGATTTTTGCACCTATGTTCATCAGTGATATTGGCCTGTAGTTTTCTTTCTTTGTGACATCTTTGTCTGGTTTTGGTATCAGGGTGATGGTGGCCTTGTAGAATGAGTTTGGGAGTGTTCCTCCCTCTGCTATATTTCGGAAGAGGTTGAGAAGGATAGGTGTTAGCTCTTCTCTAAATGTTTGATAGAATTGACCTGTGAAGCCATCTGGTCCTGGGCTTTTGTTTGTTGGAAGATTTTTATTCACAGTCTCAATTTCAGTGCTTGTGTCTGGTCTGTTTATATTTTCTATTTCTTCCTGGTTCAGTCTCAGAAGGTTGTGCTTTTCTAAGAATTTGTCCATTTCTTCCAGGTTGTCTATTTTATTGGCATATAGTTGCTTGTAATAATCTCTCATGATCCTTTGTATTTCTGCAGTGTCAGTTGTTACTTCTCCTTTTTCATTTCTAAATCTATTGATTTTAGTCTGGTCCCTTTTTTCCTTGATGAGTCTGGCTAATGGCTTATCAATTTGTATATCTCTTCAGAGAACCAGTTTTTACTTTTATTGATCTTTGTTATTGTTTCCTTCATTTCTTTTTCATTTATTTCTGATCTGATTTTTATGATTTCTTTCCCTCTGCTAACTTTGGGTTTTTTTAGTTCTTCTTTCTCTAATTTCTTTAGGTGTAAGGTTAGGTTGTTTATTTGAGATGTTTCTTGTTTCTTTAGGTAGGATTGTATGGCTATAAACTTCCCTCTTAGCAGTGCTTTTGCTGCATCCCATCGGTTTTGAGTTGTCATGTTTTCTTTGTCATTTGTTTCTAGGTATTTTTTGATATCCTTTTTGATTTCTTAAGTGATCTCTTTGTTATTTAGTAGTGTATTTTTTAGCCTCCATGTGTTTGTATTTTTTACAGATTTTTCTGTATAATTGATGTCTAGTCTCACAGTGTTGGGGTCAGGAAAGATACTTGATATGATTTCAATTTTCTTAAATTTATGAGGGCTTGATTTGTGACCCAAGATATGATCTATCCTGGAGAATGTTCCATGAGCATTTGAGACGAAAGTGTATTCAGTTGTTTCTGCATTGAATGTCCTATAAATATCAATTAAGTCCATCTTGTTTAATTTATCATTTAAAGCTTGTGTTTTCTTATTATTTTCATTTTGGAGTATCTGTCCATTGTCGAAATTGGTGTGTTAATGTCCCCTACTATGATTGTGTTACTGTCGATTTCCCCTTTTATGGCTGTTAGTATTTGCCTTATGTACTGAGGTGCTCCTATGTTGGGTGCATAATTATTTACAATTGCTATATCTTCTTCTTGGATTGATTCCTTGATCATTATGTAGTGTCCTTCTTTGTCTCTTGTAATAGTCTTTATTTTAAAGTGTTTTTTGTCTGATATGAGAATTGCTACTCCACCTTTCTTTTGATATCCATTTGTGTTGAATATCTTTTTCCATCCCCTCATAATCAGTCTGTATAGGTCCCTAGGTCTGAAGTGGGTCTCTTGTAGACAGCGTATATACGGATCTTGTTTTTGTAGACATTCAGCCAGTCTATGTCTTTTGGTTGGAGCATTTAATCCATTTACATTTAAGGTAGTTATCAATATGTATGTTCCTATTACCATTTTCTTAATTGTTTTGGGTTTGTCCGTGTAGGTCTTTTCCTTCTCTGTGTTTCCTACCTAGAGAAGTTCGTTTAGCATTTGTTGTAAATCTGGTTTGGTGGTGTTGAATTCTCTTAGCTTTTGCTTGTCTGTACAAGTTTTAATTTCTCCATCAAATCTGAATATGATCCTTGCTGGATAAAATAATCTTGTTTGTAGGTTTTCCCCTTTCATCACTTTAAATATGTCCTGCCACTCCTTCTGTCTTGCAGACTTTCTCCTGAAAGGTCAGCTGTTAACCTTATGGGGTTTCCCTTGTATGTTATTTGTTGTTTTTCCCTTGTGCTTTTAATATTTTTTCTTTGTATTTAATTTTTGATAGTTTGATTAATATGTGTCTTTGCATGTTTCTCCTTGGTTTTAACCTGTAAGGACTCTCTGTGCTTCCTTGACTTGACTTTTTCCTTTCCCATATTAGGGAAGTTTTCAACTATAATCGCTTCAAATATTTTCTCATTCCCTTTCTTTTTCTCTTCTTCTTCTGGGACCCCTATAATTCAAATGTTGGTGCATTTAATGTTGTCCCAGAAGTCTCTGAGACTGTCCTCAATTCTTTTCATTCTTTTTTCTTTATTCTGCTCTGCGGTAGTTATTTCCACTATTTCATCTTCCAGGTCACTTATCTGTTCTTCTGCCTCAGTTATTCTGCTATTGATTACTTCTACAGAATTTTTAATTTCATTTATTTTGTTGTTCATCATTGTTTGTTTCCTCTTTATTTCTTCTAGGTCCTTGTTAAACGTTTCTTTTATTTTTCCATTGTATTTCCAAGATTTTGGATCAACTTTACATTACTCTGATTTCGTTTTCAGGTAGACTGCATATTTCCTCTACATTCGTTTGGTCTGGTTGATTTTTACCTTGCCCCTTCATCTATTCTGTGTTTCTCTGTCTTCTCAATTTGCTTAACTTACTGTGTTTGGGATCCCCTTTTCACAGGTTGCAGGTTTGTAGTTCCCATTGTTTTTGGTGTCTACCCCCAGTGGTTAATGTTGGTTCAGTGGGTTGTGTAGGCTTCCTGTTGGAGGTGACTGGTGCCTGCGTTCTGGTGGATGAGGCTGGATCTTGTCTTTCTGGAGGGCAGGATAGAGTCCGGTGGTGTGTTTTGGGGGTGTCTGTGACCTTATTATGATTTTAGGCAGCCTCTCTGCTAATGGGTGGGATTGTGTTCCTGTCTTGCTTGGTTTTTGGCATAGGATGTCTAACAGTGTAGCTTGCTGATCGTTGAGTGGAGCTGGGCCTTAGCGTTGAGATGGATATGTCTGGGAGAGAGTTCACCATTTGAAATTATGTGGAGCTGGGAGGTCTCTGGTGGACCAATGTCCTGAACTCGGCTCTCCCACCTCAGAGGCACAGGCCTGACACCCGGCTGGAGCCCCAAGTCCCTGTCAGCCACACGGCTCAGAAGAAAAAGGAGAAAAAAAGAAAGAAGGAAAGAAAAATAAAATAAAGTAAAATTATTGAAATAAAAAATAATAAAAAAATATTAGAAATAAAAAAATTAATTAGTAATAAAAAAGAAAAAAAAAAGAATAAGAAAGAAAGAAGAGAGCAACCAAACCAAAAAACAAGTCCACCAATGATAACCAGCACTAAAAACTATACTTAAAAAAAAAAAAAAAAACGACAGACAGAACCGTAGGACAAATGGTAAAAGTAAAGCTACACAGACAACATCACACAAAGAAGCATACACATACATGCTCACAAAAAGAGAAAAATGAAAAGAAATATACACCCATATATAAAGAAAAAAGGAAGAGAGCAACCAAATCAATAAACAAATCTATCAATGATAATAAACTCTAAATGCTAAACTAAGATAAACATAAAACCAAAAACAAATTAGATGCAGAAAGGAAACCCCAAGTCTTCAGTTGCTCCCAAATTCTACTGCCTCAGTTTTGGGATAATTTGTTGTTTATTCAGGTATTACAGAGATGCAGGGTACATCAAGTTGATTGTGGGGATTTAATCCACTGCTCCTGAGGCTGCTGGGAGAAATTTCCCTTTCTCTTCTTTGTTTGCACAGCTCCTGGGTTTCAGCTTTAGATTTGGCCCTGCCTTGGCATGTAGCTCGCCAGAGGGCGTCTGTTCTTTGCTCAGCCAGGACAGCATTAAAGGAGCAGCTGATTAGGGGGCTCTGGCTCACTCAGGCTGGGAGGGAGGGAGGGGTATGGAATGTGGGGTAAGCCTGTGGCAGCAGAGGCCGGCATGACGTTGCAACAGCCTTAGGCGCACCATGTGTTCTCCCGGGGAAGTTGTCCCTGGATCACGGGACCCTGGCAGTGGCGGGCTGCACAGGCTGCCAGGAGGGGAGGTGTGGATAGTGACCTGTGCTTGCACAGGCTTCTTGGTTGCTGCAGCAGCAGCCTTAATGTTTCATGCCTGTCTCTGGTGTCCACGCTGTTAGCTGTGGCTCACGACCATCTCTGGAGCTTGTTTAGGTGGTGCTCTGAATCTCCTCTCCTTGAGGACCCTGAAACAATGGTCTCTTGCCTCTTCAGCAGGTCCAGACTTTTTTCCCACACTCCCTCCTGGCTAGCTGTGGCACGCTAGCCCCCTCAGGTTGTGTTCATGCAGCCAACCCCAGTCCTCTACCTGGGGTCTGACCTCCAAAAGCCCAAGCCTCAGCTCCCAGCCCTCCCGGGCCCTGGTGGGTGAGCAGACAAGCCTCTCAGGCTGGTGAATGCTGTTCGGCACCTATCCTCTGTGCGGGAATCTCTCCACCTTGCCCTCTGCACCCCTGTTGCTGTGCTGTCCTCCGTGGCTCTGAAGTTTCCCCCTCCACCACCCACAGTCTCCGCCCGTGAAGGGGCTTCCTAGCGTGTGGAAACTTTTCCTCCTTCATAGCTCCCTCCCAGAGATGCAGGTTCTGTCCCTATTCTTTTGTCTCTGTTTTCTCTTTTTTCTTTTGCCCTACCCAGGTACGTGGGGAGTTTCTTGCCTTTTGGGAAGTCTGACGTCTTCTGCCAGCATTCAGTAGGTGTTCTGTAAGAGTTGTTCCACATGTAGATGTATTTCTGATGTATTTGTGGGGAGGTAGGTGATCTCCATGTCTTACTCTTCTGCCATCTTGAAGGTCTCTCCTGCTCTCTGTGTTTTCTTTGTTTGCATTTAGTTTTCGTCTTCCTGCTAATGGAATACATTTTGATACCATCTCTTGGTCTGTCTCTGATGAAGAGGGAAGCCAAGGTAAGGAGCTCCAATATGAGCCATGGAATGGAAAACCCTCTGGCCAAGGATTGTGCACTTGACTCTGGTTCATGAGACATGTTTTTGGTCAAATTAATTAGTTAGCCTGGACACATTTTGAAATAAAATGAAAGTTTTAATAATCACAATGTAGTTATTCAGGTTGCTGAGGGAAATGTCTTTCCTTCTACAAGAGTTATGGCAATGGGGCTTTAACAGTTAAAGTGGTTATAATTCAATATGCCAAGAAAAGCATTTTTTAATTTTATTTTTACATTATTTCTTTCTCAGTGAATTGCATGCTTCTTTATCATTGTGTCTGACTTTCTAGTACAGTGCTTGGTAGATGCCATTTTATAAACATTGGAGGAATAAATGAGTGAACCACCATTCTCCATTTGTTAAATATAGTTACATAATAAATTGCCCCCCCAAAATAGAGATATTGTCTTGGACAGTTTCTGTGGACCATACATTTGGAATTGGCTTAGCTGGGTAGTTCTGGCTCAAAGTCTCTTATGAAGTTACAATCAAGATGTCTGGATCTATTCTTAGAACCACATGTATGTGTTCACATCTTAGAAGCTGGCTTCTCCTAGAGCAAATGATCCCAAAGAGAACAAGGCATAAGCTGTGATATTTTTTATAGTTTAACCCTGGAAATCACACACCTTCATTTCCATAACATCCTGTAGGTTAAACAGAACAGTCTTATTTAATATGGACACACACTATACAGGGGCATGGATACCAGGAGACAGGGATTACTGGGGCCAGTGTGGAGGCTGGGTAGTATACATTTAAAGACACTTTACATTTGGCAAAAGATTTTACGTTTACTAAGTCATTTTCTCATCTGATTTAAATCTTCTAGGTTAGAATGAGGCAACTGCAGCACAAACAGTCAATTCATTATTATTCTTAAGGGTCAAGAAATGTATACTTAATAAACTCTGGAAATATAAAGTGAGCTGAAGAATGATGTTAACAAATGTGTACCTATTCGACTTTTCCTAGTTATTTTCCAAACCCTTTGCTGTAAAATTCTATGCATATCCAGATGCAGTATAGAATCTGAAGCATCTTTATCAATCTCAGATTTGCCTAGTTAAAGCTTGAGCTTTCATAGAAATGAAACCACCTCAGTTAACATCAGTGAATTCCTTTAGCTTAAGTGCAAGAAGTCAATCACGGAAAAATCACAAAGCATAAAGTAATCCATAAAATAACACTGCCAGTTGGATCTCTCAGGAAAAACAAGAAGTGAGAGGGAAAGATGCTTTCTGAAAGCATGCACAACCTCTCCTGGCAAAACAAAAGCGAAAAACAAATTACAGTGTATGTTTACGCTAGAATGGCTATTACCTTACGAAAAGTCAAAGCAATTTTCCACAAAAATAAGGTCATCACATCCCAGAGTAAGAGCTGTCACTAAACTGAGGCCAACCTTACTGACAAATACGGTGGTGGGGTGGGGGGAGTGTTGGGGGATGGGAGGGAGAAACCAAACCCTGAACATTTAAGAAAACCATGCAATTAAAAACTACACTTTCTGCGATTTTGGCTTTTGTTTCTTTTACATTTTGTTTTACCTGAATTTCCTTTTTTAACTTTTTGTTTGTTTGTTTTTTAATGGGAGTAACATATGTCCTCTTCTGTTTGGGAATAGTTAGCTAAGGGGTAATAGTGACACCCTCTCAGTAATTCATAGTAGTAAATTATTCAGAATGGAGGAAGTTATTGTTTTCCCATAAATTATCTAGTTTAGCCAGTTCTGGGTGATTTGTGTTTGAAGAAATCTTCCATCACAGATGGAGAAAAGGGAGAAAAGAGCTCCCACTGTTTTTCTCCTTTCATGTGCCAGGCATTGTACAAAACAGTCTACTTTTTAAAATTTATTTTTTTATTTTTTGGTCATGCAGCGTGGCTTGTAGGATCTTAGTTTCCCAACCAGGGATCGAACCCATGCCCCCTGCAGTAGAAGCATGAAGTCCTAACCACTGGACCACCAGGGAATTCCCTCAAAACAGTCCATTTTTATTACCTCATTTAAACTCCACAACAAACTGATGAAGGATAATCTGAGATGCAAAGTGTATGAGGAAGCTGAAGATTAGAGGTAGCTATTGCTTGTGGTTAGTAGCTAAGAAGTGGCAGAGCCAGAATTTTGTCTGACCACCCAGCCCTCTCTACTATTCCCTGCTGTCTCCCAGGGAAAATCAATGTTCTGCAAATCTTCCCTCTAACATCAGTTAAAGACTGAGTAAGGCTCAGATGATTTTACCAGAAACCATAGAATTTGGAGAGTTAGAGAACTAGAAAATGATGAACAAATCATATCACATTACTTTAAAGATAAATAAAACTTAAAGTTTCTAAATAATTCTCTGCTTTCAAAAAGCAATAAAGATGCCTGTTAGATAAAAGAATTGTATTTTCAATGACATACAGGTATGATGGCAGATCCTAACTCAGTTGAGTGTTGTTTTATTCACTTTTCTTCTCTGAACACTGTCACACAAACACTAACACTATTTGCACTAACATTAATTGCACTAACACTATTTGACCAGAATTCTTTTCTGGCATAGCACTCAGATTTGTGTTTAATTCTGTACCAATTTCTGTTCACCTGATGACCAGGCATGACTCCTATCTCTCACCAACCATCCCTTCAAATGTAGCCTGAATGGCTTCTTGCGGTGTGTAGGTGATTAACTAATGCTCACCACACCAGTGTATTCCAAACACTGTAATGACAGCTGTCTTAATTTCTTGGGGGTAAGCATGTCTAAGGGGGAAAATAATATTTAAAGAACACTGTTTAAAAATACATTAGAATATTCCTAGTCCAATACCTTAGTTTCATGAACAAATTGAACATAAACACAAACACTGATTGCTAGCCAGGTCATGCTCTAGAATTTGACAACCTCCTTCTCTTTCTTGCTCCAATGTTTTGATCATCCTACCATCGTGAAGTTTATTTTTAGTGGCTTTAAGTTTCAAGGTACTCAAGTCCTCCTAAGCTCTTTTCAATCTTTTGTTTGCTTTCTAGCGATCAATCTGCATGTATTTTAACTTCAGTCTAAGTAATTCATTGTTCAATTAACATTTCTTGGCTTCTATAAATTATTCTTCAATTAAGTTTAGTGTAGGGTAATTTGTTTAACCTGTGGCAGCTCCTGCCCATCTGCATGACCACAGAGGCTCTCTGAGAAGTTGTGCTGTTCTTGATGCCATGTGCAATCTACATGCAACTTTTCTTCAAATAAAGTGCTATTGATGTCCGAGGAAAGGTTATACACTCATTTAAGGGAAGTCTAGAGCTATTAGCACAGCATTTTCAGTCCTTCTCAAACTCATTCCTCTATGAATCTTCATGAATTTATATGACTCTCTGTCATACAGAATACAGATATCTTTATCGTCATCATCATAGATCACTGCTGTACCTCTTGCTAATTCTTCTTGTGTCTGATAACTTTTACAGAATTTCAGAATATCAACATTTTCATTTAATGAAATGACAAATCCAAGATTGAAGGAAGGAGGCAAAACCTGTAAGAAATCTTTTGGTGCCTCTGTAGTGTGTGCATGTGTAGACACAAGCATAACCTCGACAAGGGAAAATGCAAATGGAATGAGGAGGAAAATGCAAATGGAATGAGGAAAATTATTTCCTGTTGTTACGATTAGCAAAAAGAAGTTCATCCACTTGCTAGGGAGTGGAGTGTAATGAGGAGGGGGAATCAGACAAACTGTCAGAATTTGTTACAGCCTAGTTTGGTGCTTCTCAATTTTTATTAAATGTATATAGATCACCTGGGGGTCTTGTTAAACTACAGTTTCTCCTACAGTAGTCCTGGGGTAGAAGCTGAGATTCAGAATTTCCTACAAGTTCCTAGGTGATGTTGACTTTGGCATTTGGGTAGAAAGAACTTGGTTAACTAACTTTGAAAAAGTCCCTTGTCCTTTTTTTGTTTTTGTTTTTGTTTATTCATTTACAAAATAAAATGGCTAGGCTCAATAATATGCAAGGGACCTGAATCTCACAAGCCATCAGTACCTCTGTTAAGATATATTACATTATATCCTTTGTGACTTTGTCATAAATTTACTTAAGAAGATAATTTGGTACCTTACTTCTTTTCATGCCCTGATGAATCTAGAATCACAGTTAAGGGAAATATTTGAGGTTAATTAAAGATTTTTTCATAATTAAATTACAAGCCATAACTTCATGATACAGAAACATACTAAGAAAATAATTGAATGTCTATAGAACAAAAGCTGTGTATGTTCATATGGTCTTTATTTTTAAGAATATGGTACTTATCTGTGAATTCATATATATATATTTCATGACAAATATAAGTATATATACATACATGCACATGTAAGAGAATATATATGTATATGTATATTTGCTGTTGATACTTATTTTTAACATCACTTTATGGAAATCTTCACAAATATAAAAATGCAAAAGAAACCTATATACCAATCCCCCAATTTAAAAAATGTAAATATTTTTACTAGTTTTGTTTTATCTATTCCCTATCCTCCCACCAACTCATTTTTTGTGAAGTTTGGATTATTTTAAAGTAAACGCTAAATATAATATAAGTGCGACTATTATTTTAATACAACATTTACTACAACATTAAAAATCTTTCAAAGAGATTGTTGCTCTTTCAAGACAACACTTTATTTGCATGTGTAATTCTGAAACATTGCATGAATCCAGTGGTGTACTGGTAGATGTTTAACAACTGGCTCTCTGAAAACAACAAAACAAAATAAAAACCACTGGTTTGCTGCGTTTACAATTTCTCTGGTGTAAATATTTCCACTATGGCCAGTTTCAAGCCAGCAACATGACATTATTGAACATGGATTTGAAAAGAGATGCTTACAACGGTTCTCCTGAGCCAAAATAAGCTGACACCAGCACACCACTGTATAAACCTCCTTATTCAAATACATGGTTTGGGCACATACATGTATGTTCCCCTCTGCAACTCAAATATCAGTCTTGTGTCATTTTGAATGTAAAATGGATATCTTATCTCTATAAATAATTTATGCCAGCAATTTACCAAAGTATTTCTGTCAATTGCCTGCATGGGAAGTGTGGAATATGCTAGGAATAATGATTTCTTAATTAAATTAAACAATATCATACATCTCTATCATGGCACCTGGTACCAATGGGCACTCAATAAAAATGAAATGCTGCAATATGCAAATGAAGTTAGAATTATGCAAAAATACATATTCTCTTTCATATATAATCAAGACAGAGCATTGGGTATTTTATTTAAAATAACATTCTTAAGTTATATAGGTGATTTATATTCAAAACCTAAAATGCCTGGGGCTGTTCTGTTTCCAGGCATGTGAGTCATCTAAAATCAAGAGATGGAAATCCGGGGGGTATGATGTTAAATAATGCATGAGTGATATAATTTTATTGTGTATCTCATTAGTAAAATTTTGCAGGAGACATAATGTTAAAAAAAATCTTTTTTTTTAGACACCATTTTTTCAGCATCATCACATTTAAAGAGTCAATTTTCAGACAACCTGATGGGAAATCATATGAAGTTATAATGCAGTACAGACAGTTGCTATTCTGTGGATCAAAAGGAAAATCATGAATCTCATTTTTAATTCAAGCTTCAGTCTCTTTCTCTCTCTTTATTTCCCCTCTTTTTAATCTTCTGCAACAAACAATTTCAAATCTCCTCCACTTAATAAAATGTAAATTACCTCTTGGGTTCAAAGTTATCAGAGAGGTTTTATTAGCTCTTTTCCTGTACAGCATTGTGGTAAGGAACTGGGTTATATAAATAATCATCTTTTCCTTATCTCCTGACTTCCATCTATAATTAGTGGTCTACATCACCTTACCTTACAGAGAACCATTTCTTCATAAACAAATATGTGATCTGGTGCAGATCTGGCTGAGTGTCCTAAAAAAACAGTATATCAATTTGCTGCATTTTAAAGCCTACAGTTTCATGCCCAACACTAGGCATTGTAACCATGGTATCTGCAGTTAGACGCTGGATCCAGAAACATCAAATAGAAGGATTATTTCCTGGGTCTGGTGTGTACAGTCAAGAATCTAAAAGGGACAGATTGTGAAAGCATGTGTGTATACTAAAGATATTTATTATATTAAAAAAAAATACCCACTTTAGGAAATTTGTTATTTGAAACTTTTACCAGAAAAATAATTACAAGCATGTTCGTTTGCTTTATATATGATCCTTGGCTTTTACAATTTCTCTTCAAATAAAAATATATTAGCTGGATTTTCTCATGTTTCTTTATCAAGAAAGATGAACTGTGAGGAATAACTGGGCTGTATCTTTCCAACTTGTAGATTTTGATATAAAGAACACACATGCACACACACACACTTAAAATATAAAGGTAAAAATTTTTAAATTATGGTTACCTTATTCAGGTACCAAAGCATTTTTTAAAACATCTCAGTGTGTTGATTAGACTCTGTGCTGGAGTCTATTTTTATTTTTACTTTTTGCTGCTCAGCATCTATTTCCCCTTTCTAACAACTTTCTAATCTACTTTAGGAATGTTTTACACTCATTGGTGTTTTGTTGGGGAAATTAATCCAGGTGCTCTACCTACACTTAACAGAAACTAGAGGAGTTCCTGCAAACTTCTTCAGCCAAATATCTCCTATAAACTGTCTTCCCTTCCTCACAATTAACTTGTATGATGGGCAGTATTATGGTCTAATCTTGAGCAATAAGACTTTCTCTCTCAGGAATTATGAATGTCACCTCATACAAGAGATTGAAACAGAGACCAAGTTTGTTGTTGTTGTTGATGTTCATTTACTTGTTTCCTGTATTTTCCTGGTTAAGGCTTGAGTCTTAATTTTTTCAATAATCAAAAGATCCATCAATGGACTTAACTAAACCAGATGCAATTTACTCAAGAACGAATTTTTTAAAATTTATGTTATTGAAGTATAGTTGATTAACAATGTTGTGTTAATTTCTGCTGTATGGCAAAGTGATTCAGTTTACATATATATATATATTTATATTCTTTTCAATTATGGCTTATTACAGGATATTGAATATACTTCCCTGTGCTATACAGTAGGCCCTTGCTGTTTATCCATTCTATATATAATTGTTTGTATCTGCTAATCCCAAACTCAATCCATCCCTCCCCCAACCCCTCCTCCTTGGTAACCACAAGTCTGTTCTCTATGTCTGTGAGTCTGTTTAGTAGATAAGTTCATCTGTGTCATATTTTAGATTCCAAATATAAGTGATATTGTGGTATTTGTCTTCCTCTTTCTGACTTCCTTCATTTAGTATGATAATCTCTAGGTCCATCCATGTTGCTGCAAAAGGCATTATTTTATTCTTTTTTATGGCTGAGTAGCATTCTCAAGAAGGAATTTAACTACTTCTTTACCTAGCAGAAAAACCTGCCTTGTGATTTAAAATAATTCCCACCAGTACTTTTTTGTTTCTCTCTGTTCATTTAGTATTATAAATAGGTATTATAATAAAAAAGAAAAGGTGGTATATTTATGTCCTGGATCACAAGTCTCTGGTACTGCCATCTGGTGACAATATCTGTCTGGAGGCCATTTAAGAAGTAAGACACCCTGGGGCTATTCCATGTTGTGGTGGAACTGTATAGGGTCAGAGGCTGGGACTGTGACAGCTGTGTAAGCCAGACTTACTGCCAATAGGTGGTTAACTGACACACTCAGTGGCCATGTTCTCAGAAACCCTATATGAACCATATGATTCTGGGCGAGAAGAGCACATATTCTTTAAGGGTCAAGATATAATTCATTAAAGAGAAAAACTTTTTGTTTTTCTTTGGTTTGGTTTTCTGAAAAATGGCTGAAAGTTCTCAATTCTAAGCTATTTTAGGTTCAGACCAAGGACAGGACATATTCTTGTTTCACCTTGGATAAGTCATTTATCCTGGACCTTATTTTTCTTTACCTATAATAAAATCCAGGCTAATTATCCATATAACAATGTGGTTAGCCTATGAGTTAAAACGCTTTGCATTTTCTAGTTAAAATGAAATATGTAGTCTAATTAAACAATAATATAATGATGATTAATCCTTTTTCACAATTTAATTATGCTATGTGTATGATTAATCCTTGTAATTTAAAGTGTATAATAAGCAAGTAGAATAATTATGTATAATGGAACATGAGGTGTAGGTTAAAAGGTATATATTTAAATTACTCATAAGTATCCTTGAAAATTTTTTAAATGATATTACTGAATATGCCTTTAATGTAATTAGTCTCAAGGTTTTATATGTAAAAGGCAGGCATTTCCCTCCCCTTGCACCAGAAGGAAGCTTTCTCTTGTTTTCTCTATCTTCTTTCTCCAGCTGTATTTTTAAGTGCTCTGCATTTTTTACTCAAGTCTTCTAAAAAGGGAACAGAAGAGATCTGAGATTTTTGGAAGGACAGACAGGGTCAACTCTTCTGGTAGAATCTTTAATGCTAGTCTTAATTTGAACAAACTTTAAACATAGACAGCTTCCATCACACCAGCACCTGATCTTTAATTGCCTGATTTGGAGGCGAGTTTATCCATACAATGTCAAGGGAAGGTTAGAGTTTTTAAAAATTTATTTTAGCAAAAGGGCAGTGTTCCATGAGAGGATGTGACCCAACATTCCCTGTGGTTCTTGCTGCTTCATATCAAGAGAGGTGATTATTAATGTTTTCCCTCTCTCATAGTACATAGGAGAAGGATATCTGCTTATTCATTAATTTATCATTTAGAAAATATGTGGATTGTGTCCATGTTTCATATAAACATTCAGTGGATGAAATCTATAACTACAAAATGTCCACATTGCGATCCAGTGCTTTCCTTATTAAGGAAGGTAAGTTCCCAGTGTTCCAAAGTGAAACTTGTGCTAGAAATAATGGTTACATTTTTTAACTCTATTTTATTTTTTAAATCTTCTTTTTATTATAGTATAATTGCTTTACAATGTTGTGTTAGTTTCTGCTGTACAACGAAGTGAATCAGCTATATGTATACATATATCTCCTCCCTCTTGGACCTCCCTCCCATCCCCCTCATCCTGCCCATCTAGGTCATCACAGAGCACTGAGCTGAGCTCCCTGTGCTGTACCACAGGTTCCCACTAGCTATCTATTTTACAAATGGTAGTGTATTTATGTCAGACCTAATCTTTCAATTCATCCCACTCTCCTCTTCCTACCCTGTGTCCACACATTTGTACTCTACATCTGTGTCTCCATTCCTGCCCTAGAATGGCTACATTTTTAATAGAGTTTACTGGAAAAAACCCTCAAATTATTTATAACATACTGGGCCTAATTCGCTGAATTAAGTCTACTTTGAGAATTCTTTTAGCCTAGTTCAGGAAATTAACTGACATTTAGTAACATTTTTCAATGTGGAAGACATACTAGGTTTCAGACAAATAGCTCAGAGTTTAATATTGTAAAACGACTTAGTGGTAAGTTAGGGCCTGGCTATTCTAAGAAATACACCACAAGGATCATCATTTCTTGGCAGGGATAATAAGAAGATGTAAGTAGCATTTTCCTGCTTTAACAGCCTAGAATCCATGATACTTATATTGAGCACAGTGTTTCACTGAATGACTAAACAAAAGAAAAAAAAGAAGATTTGAAAAGCAAATGTCATTTGTAATGCCTTCAGGGAATTATTCCTCAATCCCACACTTGTGAATGACTCCCAGCAACATAACAGGAATTAAGCATGTATCTAAAAAGGCACATAAGCAATCTGAGGTGACAGGACCTTAGCTGAGTCTTGCTATTATGAATCATGCTAAATCATAGCATCAGGCAGTGCAACAGAGCTGAAAAAGCTAGGTGAGAACTGCAGACAATGCATTTCTCAAGAGATATTAGTGTAGCTCCTTGGTGAGGTGGGTATATGCAGTGAGAAGGAGAGGAAAGGAAAAAGGAACTGAAAAAGGAGGTGAAACAAAAGCAGATGCAGTCCAAATAGATTCCATTGTACAACAAGAGGCAGTTCCACTGAACTACAGAGAATGTTTTGATTTCTCCATCTATTTCTGCTCACTTTGCCATCAGGATGATCTTTTAACAGAAGTAGACTAGTTTATGAAATAATTCTCTTTGCTTGACAAGTACCAATGTGGTCATAAATAGTTTTGACCTATTATGTATGTAGGGGACACAACATTGCACATGGACTTGTTATAGTCTAGCTGGGGTAAGAGTTCTGAAGATGAATAATGATACAAGGTATAGATGGCAAATGATAAATTAGTACTGTAAACCTTACCTGAACTTTCCTGATGGCCCAGTGGTTAAGGCTCTGCGCTTCCAATGCAGAGGACAGGGGTTCAACCCCTGGTCAGGGAACTAAGATCCCACATGCTGCGCCGCAGCTGTCAAAAAATAAAAAAAAATAAAATAAAAAAGGAAAAAACTACCCTACCTGTTATGGAAGTCCAGAGTGAATTGCCATCTAAGCAAGCTTCATTCTGCAAGCAGGGCTTAAGTGGGACCTTGAAGGAAGGCTATAGTTTAGACTGCACGTTAGAAGGTATTCCGGAGCTGTGATACTGAGTAAGGATCAGGAGGCAAAGTATGTAGGCCATGCCAGGAAGATAATAAACTGATTATTTTGGTGTGAGAAGAGAAATTCCACTGGACAAGAAACTGGTATTCCTGTGTTGGGCCAAAGTTAGTCATTTTTAACTTCTCCAGATTCCTCTCTCCTCCTAGTCTTAATGGCTTATTCTCTGCAATTATTAATAGGCTAGCGAGTAAATAGGTTTCATTCATTCATTCAATTTGGAGTATGTGATGGTCTGTTTTATGTACCAACAACCAGGCTATAGTCCACAGTTATTCAATCAAACACTGATCTTCGTGTTGCTGTGAAGATGTTTTTTAGATGTGATTAAAATTTATAATTAGTTTACTGTAGGTGAGGAAGGTTGTCCTAGATAATCTGAGCAGGCCTGATTTAATCTGTTAAAAGACCCTAAGAGCAGAACTACTGCTTCCCAGAAGAAGAAGAAATTCCGCCTCTGGACAGAAGCTTCAACTCCTGCCTGAGAGTTCCAGCCTCCCCTTCCTGATGGCTGATTTCAGATTTCTAACTTATGTAGCCAGCCCCACAATCACATTAACCAATTCCTTGCAATAAATCTCTTAATATATATTTAGTTCTGTTTCTCTGGTGGAACCTCGACTGACACAAAATGCATTAACAAATAGATTTGGAGAAATGTAATGGAAAAATACTTTAGTAGGAAAATGTTTTGTGAAAAGTGGAACTTAGAAGAGATTCAATCTAGTGGTAATGCATAGGGAATATTGCAGGAAGGATGTGTGTTGGAGGCAATCTGGCTGGAATGTGGAGCTAAT
The DNA here is from genome assembly GCF_965194805.1 of Balaenoptera borealis. Lineage (NCBI taxonomy): Eukaryota > Metazoa > Chordata > Mammalia > Artiodactyla > Balaenopteridae > Balaenoptera > Balaenoptera borealis. Next base: position 58,015,775 of record NC_138876.1, on the reverse strand, counting down.
TTTTATAGCTCAGTATTCTAGAACTCAGCCAGGAGTATGGGATTCCTGTTGAAAGAAACAAGGGACCTGAGGAATCAGAGTCACAAGTGAAGTTAAAGTTTGTTGAAAAAAGTTGATGATTGAGAATACACTGGAGATACTAAATCCAAATGTATCCAAAGTAGGAGTCTTGGTGGCAGGTGTTTTGGAACCAGGAAGAGATCAAGTAAAGGCTAGAGCAGATCAGAGGTCAAAAGAACCACTGATGATGTGGTTCTAGGAAGATTCAAACTGGCTTAAAGAGCCAAGGATGGGAAGAGATTGGAAATACTAAAACAGGTTAGGATGCCATAGCAATGTGTCATAAATGAAATAGCATAAGGCAGTGTTGAAAATGGAAAAGAATGGAATAGAGGAAGATGACATTAAAAAAGAAAAGAATTCACATTTGCCAAAAAATTATTACACTAATGGAAAAAAAGGAAAGCAATGGCACTCCCAAGATCACAAAGCATTCAACCATGAGACCAAATGCGCACAGAAACGTACCTCTTTGTGACTCTTAACAGAGTAATGATCCACCATGACACAAATATTCTACAATGACTCAAATATTCTAATATCTTATGCTTCAACAAAACAGTAGACATATTAAACTATTGGGCAATGACTTTAGACTGCTTCTTTATTCCAATCTAAATTTTCCTTATTTTCTTTTTTCTACTTTATCAGTAATCTAATTCCCCGTATGACACTGATTAAGACAGTAAGTTCTCCCATAAATTGCCCTGGTTGCAAATATCATGGCCCATTTTTATTGTAAATAAAACTAGATCTTCCAAGCATTGATATAGTTAATCTTTCTTTTACTCTCAGCTTTTGACAATCCAGAAGACCTCTGAAGCACCATCTCTTGTATGTGACCGCAGGGATTTGTTCATGAAACAATTACAAATTTGATGAGTTATCTTTGAAAATGTGGTCCTGAGATTGTATTGTTCATTAGCAAATGTAAAAGGAAGGGGAACAGTGTTCATTTCAACACACTTTTCCAGAATATTTTTTCACTTGAGGTCGAGTTATGCTGTGCTATAGCCACTTATAGACATATGTTTTTTAGCAAGCGTCTATTTGATACACCTTAAAAATGGAGTAGGTTTAAAATTCATCAGGAACACTTGGGATTAGATATCAGAAAGAATATTAAAATTGCAAAGCATTAGTCAAGGCCATTGAGAAAGAAAGAGGCATTTAAGAAAAGGTTCTGAAATTTATTTTTCTGAGATGATTGAAATCAAACTCAGTTCAGAGACAGGGTATTTAAATGCCACCCTTTTGAAGTATTTGGCTGAATATTTATACAGTGCTTGGTACTTAGAGTCACATAGATTAGCATTCCAGTGTCAGATCCACAACATATTAGTGTGTTGACAATGACAAATTATTTAACCTCTTAAACCTCCATTATCTCACCTCAAAAATGGGGAGGTGGTGATAACAGTGTCTACCTGTTAGAATTCTTATAATAAATGCAACTGATATATACTTAGTGCCATGTTAAATGCCATTGTCTCTATTCTCTTGTAATTGGTATTGATTGGCATAATTATGTTAGTTTACCAGGCATGCTTTATTTAGTAGACAGTTATTATGAACTAGAGTTTGGAAGAAAGAGACATGACTAGGATTTTTAGTTGAGTATATTAAAATTATATTACAGTCATTCTACCACTGGATAATGTGTATGGTTTTCATTTTAAAGCAGTTCTCACATCTTTTCAAAAGGGCATGCCAGCACCAGGCAAATGATGTCCAGTGTGGCACATGTACAAGAGTGAGTACTGCAGTATGCATCGAAACTTCTTACAAAATTACCTTTAACCCTAGTGGTCCTTGGAAGCTGCCTCCTTTAGTGTATTATTGCATGGTACTTGACCAATCTAGCTGATTCCCTGAAACCCTCAAGCTTAGCTTGATGGTAAAAGTTTCAGGCCATTTCCAGTGAATAGGAGTTACAATTTAGACCGTTGGCAACCTCAGGCAACTGAGGTTATTAGGAAGGAGCTGTATCTAAATGAATGCATTCACTTGTTAGGGTTTCAGAACACCTGTCACAGATACCCTGCTTGGAAATAAATAAACTCTATAGATTAAGAATAAGAGTATAATTTGCTAGAAAAGGTTGCATAAAAGCTGTAGACAGAAAAGAAGGAAAAGAAAACATTTCTTGTGGCTTCAATGATGTTGTATCAGTTAAGGTGCATATTAAAATTAAAGATTGATACAGGCCAAAGACAGATAACATTAGTGATGCTAATGACAGTGATGTAACAGCATATCTAAAATCTTTTCTCAGAAAATATCCTTGTTTTAAAAATTTGATGAGCAAAAAATATAATCTTATTTGTTATTAACAAAGCATTTTCTTTTTATTGAATTATAGTTGACTTGCAATATTATATTAGTTTCAGGTGTACAACATAGTGATGTGATATTTTTATAGATTATACACCATGAAAAGTTGTTATAATATTATTGACTATATTCCCTGTGCTGTACATTACATCTCTGTGACTTATTTATCTTATAACAGGTAGTTTGTACCTCTTAGTCCACTTCACCAATTTCACCCATCCCCCTACCCTCCTCACCTCTGGCAACCACTAGTTGTTCTCTATGTGAGTCTGTTTCTGTTTTGCTATATTCTTCTGTCTGTTTCATTTTTTAGATTCTACATATAAGTGAAAGCATACAGTTCTTGTCTGCCTCTATCTGACTTATTTCATTAAACATAATACCCTCCAGGTCCATCCATGTTGTTGCAAATGGCAAGATTTCATTCCCTCTCTTTTTTTTTTAATTAAAGTACAGTTGATTTACAATGTTACATTAGTTTTAGGTGTACAACAGAGTGATTTGATATTTTTATAACTTATGCTCCATTTAAAATTATTATAAAATATAGGCTGTATTCCCTTTGCTGTACATTACACTCTTGTCTCTCATTTATTTTATACCTAGTAGTTTGTACTCTTAATCTCCTTCTCCTATTGTGCCCATCTCCCTACCTCTCTCTCCACTGATAACCACTAGTTTTTCTCTATCTATGAATCTGTTTCTGTTTTGTTATACTCATTCGTTTTATTTTTTAGATTTCACATATGAGTGAAAACAGACAGTATTTGTATTTCTCTGTCTGACTCATTTCACTTAGCATAATGCCCTCTAGGTCCATCTATATTGTTGCAAATGGCAAAATTTCATTCTTTTTTATTGCTGAGTAGTATTCTGTGGTATACATATACCACATCTTCTTTATCCATTCATCTGTTGATGGACACTTAAGTTTCTTCCATATCTTAACTATTGTAAATAAAGCTGCTATGAACTTTGGGTGCATATATCCTTTCAAATATCCAAGGAAACAAAAAGAGTTCTTTCTTTTTTATGGCTGAGTAATAAAAAATGTATGATTATGTCAATTTATAATAATTAATAGAAAAGCATATCATAAAGAATTACTAATCAACACTATACAGAAAAGATAAATAGATCAATGAAACAACTAAAATTTATTAATATAAGTACTGTTGCTTATACTAGGCATTTTTTGGTATACGTTAGATATGGCATATCAAATTAAAGAAAACTGTGATTATTATTTAGTAGATTTAGTAGATGGCAGTGGAAAGCTGATTTTCTCAAAAAGTAAATTAGATAATTTTCTCATGATTTGTAAAAATATCACATTATAATTAATTTTAATGGTCCCATAAAAATAGAAAAAGAAAGTGAATGTTCATCTGATCTTGGTTGTGGGAAAGTCTTTCAAAATATGAATAACAATGTTTTTAGATATTATCTTTTTTCCCTTTTCTCTACATTTCATCCTTTCCAACAAGCATACTGACCAGACATCTGGCTCTCTATTTTGAGAAGGATTCTGGCACACCAAAATATAGAAATAGATTACATCTATTCTTGAATTTTTTTTCTTTCAAAGGCCAAAATCCAAGAGTGAACATAAACAGTTTATGGAGGAGGAGAAAGGGAAAGGGGGCCCATCTTCCCTCAGTGCCTGTTGCCTTACCTCTGAACATAGCCCAGGAACTGGGGCACCACTCTGGATCACTGGTAAACTCTACCATGGCATAGAGTTTTCAAGCAGCTTAAGCAACTGAAACAAAGGCAGATACCACAAAAGAAAAAAATGCCGCATTTCCCTGCCTAAATATGAAAAAAAATTCTTTAGGCCACTATATATCTTCTTAGTTACTGAAATAATATTTTGTCATTTTATACACTATATTTTATTTATTTAATCATGTACCTATTTCTCAATAATTAGTTGGTTTCCAATTTGTATTAAAATAAATACTACTTTAATATGTGATTTATATATTTATTTTCAAACTCACCCTGAATTGTTTACTTAGAATAAATTCCTCCATTTGGAAATCCAGAATAAAAAGTTATACATATTTTTAAGTCTCTTGATGCATATGGGCATATTGCTTTCTGGAAGTGGTTATCTCACAATACTGCCATCATTAATTCTTTCCCCTGGTTTTTTTTTTTTTTTTTTTTTTTTTTTTGATCAATTTAAAGGGCAAAAGCTTATAGAGTTATTTTTTACTGCCAGAGAAGATGTACATTTATTAAAAAAAGTTTTTGTCAACTTGTAATTATTTTTTAAAGAAATACCTACTTTTTTCTGTGTGAAAGTATTTTTAGTGCTTTGTAAGAAATTTACATACATTAAAAATATGGCTTGCCCGTCAAACCTGTTGCCAAAATGTTCCCCATTGCCTTTGACTTTTTAGTTTTATATATAACTATAAAAATGAACATTAGTTTTAAATGTTGATCTAAGCCATTCTATCTTTCATATCCTTTGTGCTTTTTTAATTAATGTTATGCCTTGCTTCCTCTTTCATTTAGAATTAAGTTTAAAAAGTGACATATATATTTTGTTCTATTTACTCTATGTTTTCTGTTTTTACTACTAACACTAATCAATCTGGGACTTATGTCTTTAGGTTACAGTACAAAATATTTTCCCTATTTATTTATTCACTCTTTCTATACTGGTATCTATTGTTAGCTAGTCATGTGCTATGTCCTGGGGATAAAATGAAGTATAAGATATAGTCCATGCCTTCAAACACTTTATTTCTTTAAGCATATCACCAAGAGGCAAAGAAGAAATTGGAGAATAAGATAAATGCTATGATGTTGCTAAATATAGTGTGCTATGGGGAGCACGAAGTATTGTGAAATAGGGCGGTCACTTCTGGAATTCTAAGAAGTGACCTCTAGGCTGAAACATATAAGATTCATAGAACTTATCCACATAAAAATGAAGGAAGGAGATTCCATAAAGAGGGGCAACATGCATAGCAGGAAAGCCTGAAAGAAGTTTGAAGGTACGTGAGAGAGTGTAGTCCGTTCAGGAGATGGAAATAAGTCAGTGGGCTGGTGCAAGGAATGTGAGAATTGCAGGATAAGAGCCATAAAAAGTAACCAAAAACCAGATCACAGAAAGTTTCATGAGAGACATTAAGGAGATTGGAATTGCTTACTAAGGACAAAAAAAGTCATCAAAGAATGCTATAGCAGGCATGGAACGTCACAAGATTCTGCGTCGGCCTGAGTCTGGGAACAAGTGTGAAACTAGACAAAAGTATCACATCTCACTTGCAACCAGGAATACCTATATTGGGTTACTCTTTTTTGAGAAATAAACACTTTTTCTCTTAAACTACTGAAACATGAGGGTAGTTATTACAGCAGCAAGCAGCTGTCTGTCCACCCATAGTGAATAAAAATTATTCCCATTGTTGAAGTGCAAATCATTAACTAAGTATTCAAACTGTAAGGACAAATTTCTAAATAAAAATCCATATGTTAAGCCCTATTGTGGTTATAATTAAAAAATATTATTTGATTTGAGATATATGGAAAGCTTTGGCAGTTATGAGTGTGGGAAATCTTTTTTTAAAGTGGAAGTTAAACTGTAATATACCTGAATACACAAAATTGTTATCTGGGGTGTCAGTTTAGGGATTTTCTCTCCTCTTGGATATTCTTTTCTGATGTTCAATACCCAATATCAGTCATAAATAGGATCACTTAAAATGATTAAATAATTAAATGGAAAAAAGTGGGTTTTAGAAATGTCTATCTATTTAAATTTTGTGCACACCAAAGAAGAGCAAAAATAGCATACTATAGGATTGCATGCTTATATACAAATAATGGCTATTTTTAAATTAAAGTTTTCTGTATTAGTCAGGAGTCATAGTTATTGAGATCATTGGTTTAGTTTGGTGGAAATGTGGGACTTTTAAAAATTTCATGTATTCCTAGGGACTAGTCCTCTTCACGCCATCCCGGGACAGCAGGCCTGCCCCCTGCTCACTGATTTCTGAGGATCTACCATATAGCACAGGGAACTCTATTCAGTACTCTGTAATGACCTATATGGGAAAATAATCTAAACAAGAGTAGATATATGTATATGTATAACTGATTCACTTTGCTGTACAGCAGAAACTAACAACATTGTAAATCAGCTATACACCAATAAAATTTTTTTTTTTAAAAGATACATGCATTCCTATGTTCATAGCAACACTATTCACAATAGCCAAGACATGGAAATGGCCTAAATGTCATTGACAGGTGAATGGATAAAGAAGATGTGGTACATATATACAATGGAATACTACTCAGCCAAAAAAAGAATGAAATAATGCCATTTGCAGTAACATGGATGCAACTAGAGATCATCATGCTAAGTGAAATAAGTCAGAAAGAGAAATACCATGTGATATCACTTATATGTGGAATCTAAAATATGACACAAATGAAACTATCTATGAAACAGAAACAGAATCATGGACATAGAGAACAGATTGGTGGTTGCCAAGGGGGCGGCGGTTGGGGGAGGGATGGAGTGGGAGGTTGGGGTGAGCAGATGTAAGCTTTTATATATGGGATGGATAAAAAACAAGGTCCTATTGTATAGCACAGAGAACTATATTCAATATCCTATGATAAACCATAATGGAAGAGAAATATAATATACATATATATGAATAACTGAATAACTTTGCTGTACAGCAAAAATCAACACAGCATTGTAAATCAACTATACTTCAATTAAAAAAAAATAAAGAATCTAAAAAATTTTTGAAACACCTTAAAAAAAAATCACACATATTTCGGACTAATTTCATTCTACTTCTCTCTAGGACTATTCTAAGAACTGCAATACCATAGAAGACCTCTAATATAACATTTCTATGAAATTGTACAAAAGGTCTTCATTTATTAATGATCAATAATCTAGATATCAAGTATATACATTTTAAAAAAAGTACCTGGGCTTCCCTGGTGGCGCAGTGGTTGAGAATCTGCCTGCTAATGCAGGGGACACGGGTTCGAGCCCTGGTCTGGGAAGATCCCACATGCCACGGAGCAACTGGGCCCGTGAGCCACAACTACTGAGCCTGCGCTTCTGGAGCCTGTGTTCCGCAACAAGAGAGGCCGCGATACTGAGAGGCCCGTGCGCCATGATGAAGAGTGGCCCCCGCTTGCCACAACTAGAGAAAGCCCTCACACAGAAACGAAGACCCAACACAGTCAAAAATAAATAAAATAAATAAATTTTAAAAAAAATAATAAAAAAAAATAAAAGAAGTACCTTAGAGCATATTAAAAAACTAAAACATCAACTTTTCCATGAAAATCTTCCTGTGAGGTATGAATGTTCAGTCTTGTTGGTTATATCACCTAATAAATAGAGCTACAAAAAAGATTTAAGTGCTACAAGACTAAGGTCTTATCTGTTATCACAATGCTTTTAATTACATGAAATGGTAATGTTTTTCTCTCAATGGATTGCATTATTTTTAAAAGGTGCTTATACTATAGATTGAAGTGTTGATTAAGTATAGTTTCTCTTTTTAGTGTCTAAAAGTAAGCAGTATAGACAAAGAAGTCAATTGAGGTTGGCAGGTAGGGAGAGTTGGGTTGGAGTTTATGCTGTTATCTTCAGAAGCAAATTGTACAGGCAAAAGCAATCAACATAGATCAATTTAGCCTGTGGAATTGAGTTTCTGGTAAAATTTCTCTACATTCCACCTCCATTTATACTTGCCCTACAGGTTATTATTTACTTTTGAACATTATTACAAATTCTTAAGGGAAAATACTGTAATTCATTTGAAGTGATGCTACACTGTTGTGCATGCAGTACACTCAAATTCTTTCAATTATTCTTCTGACTTAAAGGGTAAAGAGTTGTTATTCCAGAGTTTCTTCTTGTGGTTCCAACTTTAACAGATTTATTCCTATTTCTTAACATATTATGCTTATTTATAGTCAACAGGAAAAATAGTTTTTAATTAAGTGATTTCTATGAATCATTATCTCTGAATAATTTTTATGTCTTTTGTAAAATGAACTAAGCATTGTGTTTAGCTTGATATAGCACATAAAAATCCATGAACTATTTTGGGCTATTAAGTGTTGAGGAAATTTTTATCTGAATTACATTTCAGAGTGTTCCATGTGTTACATTATAACACATTAGGAATCAACATTATATACTTATTTCTAGTTCATATAGTTATTACAAGAGTGATGTCATGAAGTGTGTATTGCAAGATGAATTGTGTATGCATAATATGTTACTACTGTCAATATATATCAATTGTTAATTATTGATTTTTTTTTAATTTAAAGAAAGTATGGAGTAAATGATAACTAGAAATTTATTGAATACCTGTGGTGGACCTTACATTAAACTAGGACCTATGTGCTCTGTAAGTTGAGTACAATCTATAGTTGTCTTCCAGTCTTATGTTTGGGAAGACAAAAGTAATGCATGAAAAGTAACGGGAGGAAGAAGACAACAAAGTAATAAATCACATGGCAATTGACTTGAGAAGTTCAGAGAAAGGTGAGGTCAGTAGAGGTTTTAGAATTCAGAAGAATATTTCTTTTTTTTTTTTTTTTTAAAACATCTTTATTGAAGTATAATTGCCTTACAATGGTGTGTTAGCTTCTGCTTTATAACAAAGTGAATCAGTTATACATATACAATATGTTCCCATTTCTCTTCCCTCCTGCATCTCCCTCCCTCCCACCCTCCCCATCCCACCCCTCTAGGTGGTCACAAAGCACCGAGCTGATCTCCCTGTGCTATGCGGCTGCTTCCCACTAGCTATCTATTTTACATTTGGTAGTGTATATATGTCCATGACAATCTCTTACCCTGTCACATCTCACCCCACCCCCTCCCCATATCCTCAAGTCCATTCTCTAGTAGGTCTGTGTCTTTATTCCCGTCTTGCCACTAGGTTCTTCATGGCCTTTTTTTTTTTTTTTTTTCCTTAGATTCCATATATATGTGTTAGCATACTGTATTTGTTTTTCTCTTTCTGACTTACTTCACTCTGTATGACAGACTCTAACTCCATCCACCTCATTACAAATACCTCCATTTCATTTCTTTTTATGGCTGAGTAATATTCCATTGTATATATGTGCCACATCTTCTTTATCCATTCATCTGTCGATGGACATTTAGGTTGCTTCCATGTTCTGGCTATTGTAAATAGAGCTGCAATGAACATTGTGGTACATGACTCTTTTTGACCTATGGTTTTCTCAGGGTATATGCCCAGTAGTGGGATTGCTGGGTCGTATGGTAGTTCTATTTGAAGTTTTTTAAGGAACCTCCATACTGTTCTCCATTGTGGCTGTATCAATTTACATTCCCACCAACAGTGCAAGAGTGTTCCCTTTCCTCCACACCCTCTCCAGCATTTATTGTTTCTAGATTTTTTGATGATGGCCATTCTGACCGGTGTGAGATGATATCTCATTGTAGTTTTGATTTGCATTTCTCTAATGATTAATGATGTTGAGCATTCTTTCATGTGTCTGTAGGCCATCTGTATATCTTCTTTGGAGAAATGTCTATTTAGGTCTTCTGCCCATTTTTGGATTGGGTTGTTCGTTTTTTTGTTATTGAGCTGCATGAGCTGCTTGTAAATCTTGGAGATTAATCCTTTGTCAGTTGCTACACTTGCAAATATTTTCTCCCATTCTGAGGGTTGTCTTTTGGTCTTGTTTATGGTTTCCTTTGCTGTGCAAAAGCTTTTAAGTTTCATTAGGTCCCATTTGTTTATTTGTGTTCTTATTTCCATTTCTCTGGGAGCTGGGTCAAAAAGAATCTTGCTGTGATGTATGTCATAGAGTGTTCTGCCTATGTTTTCCTCTAAGAGTTTGATAGTGTCTGCCCTTACACTTAGGTCTTTAATCCATTTTGAGTTTATTTTTGTGTATGGTGTCAGGGAGTGTTCTAATTTCATACTTTTACATGAAGCTGTCCAGTTTTCCCAGCACCACTTATTGAAGAGGCTGTCTTTTCTCCACTGTCTATGCTTGCCTCCTTTATCAAAGATAAGGTGACCATATCTGTGTGGGTTTATCTCTGGGCTTTCTATCCTGTTCCATTGATCTATATTTCTGTTTTTGTGCCAGTACCAAACTGTCTTGATTACTGAAGCTTTGTAATATAGTCTGAAGTCAGGGAGCCTGATTCCTCCAGCTCCATTTTTCGTTCTCAAGATTGCTTTGGCTATTCAGGGTCTTTTGTGTTTCCATACAAGTTGTGAAATTTTTTGTTCTAGTTCTGTGAAAAATGCCAGTGGTAGTTTGATAGGGATTGCATTGAATCTGTAGATTGCTTTGGGTAGTAGAGTCATTTTCACAATGTTGATTCTTCCAATCCAGGAACATGGTATATCTCTCCGTCTATTTGTATCACCTTTAATTTCTTTCATCAGTGTCTTATAATTTTCTGCATACAGGTCTTTTGTCTCCTTAGGTAGGTTTATTCCTAGATATTTTATTCTTTTTGTTGCAATGGTAAACGGGAGTGTTTTCTTAATTTCACTTTCAGATTTTTCGTCATTAGTGTATAGAAATGCAAGAGATTTCTGTGCATTAATTTTGTATCCTGCTACTTTACCAAATTCATTGATTCGCTCTAGGAGTTTTCTGGTAGCATCTTTAGGATTCTCTATGTATAGTATCATGTCATCTGCAAATAGTGACAGCTTTACTTCTTCTTTTCCGATTTGGATTCCTTTTATTTCTTTGTCTTCTCTGATTGCTGTGGCTAAAACTTCCAAAACTATGTTGAATAATAGTGGTGAGAGTGGGCAACCTTGTCTTGTTCTTGATCTTAGTGGAAATGGTTTCAGTTTTTCACCATTGAGGACAATGTTGGCTGTGGGTTTGTCATATATGGCCTTTATTATGTTGAGGAAAGTTCCCTCTATGCCTACTTTCTGCAGGACTTTTATCATAAATGGGTGTTGAATTTTGTCGAAAGCTTTCTCTGCATCTATTGAGATGATCATATGGTTTTTCTCCTTCAATTTGTTAATATGGTGTATCACATTGATTGATTTGCATATATTGAAGAATCCTTGCATTCCTGGGATAAACCCCACTTGATCATGGTGTATGATCCTTTTAATGTGCTGTTGGATTCTGTTTGCTAGTATTTTGTTGAGGATTTTTGCATCTCTGTTCATCAGTGATATTGGCCTGTAGTTTTCTTTCTTTGTGACATCTTTGTCTGGTTTTGGTATCAGGGTGATGGTGGCCTCGTAGAATGAGTTGGGGAGTGTTCCTCCCTCTGCAATATTTTGGAAGAGTTTGAGAAGGATAGGTGTTAGCTCTTCTCTAAATGTTTGATAGAATTCACCTGTGAAGCCATCTGGTCCTGGGCTTTTGTTTGTTGGAAGGTTTTTAATCACAGTTTCAATTTCAGTGCTTGTGATTGGTCTGTTCATATTTTCTATTTCTTCCTGGTTCAGGCTCGGCAGTTTGTGCATTTCTAAAAATCTGTCCATTTCTTCCAGGTTGTCCATTTTATTGGCATAGAGTTGCTTGTAGTAATCTCTCATGATCTTTTGTATTTCTGCAGTGTCAGTGGTTACTTCTCCTTTTTCATTTCTAATTCTATTGATTTGAGTCTTCTCCCTTTTTCTCTTGATGAGTCTGGCTAATGGTTTATCAATTTTGTTTATCTTCTCAAAGAACCAGCTTTTAGTTTCATTGATTTTTGCTATCGTTTCCTTCATTTCTTTTTCATTTATTTCTGACCTGATCTTTATAATCTCTTTCCTTCTGCTAGCTTTGGGGTTTTTTTGTTCTTCTTTCTCTAATTGCTTTAGGTGCAAGGTTAGGTTGTTTATTCGAGATGTTTCCTGTTTCTTGAGGTAGGCTTGTATTGCTATAAACTTCCCTCTTAGCACTGCTTTTGCTGCGTCCCATAGGTTTTGGGTTGTCATATCTCCATTGTCATTTGTTTCTAGGTATTTTTTGATTTCCCCTTTGATTTCTTCAGTGATCACTTCGTTATTAAGTAGTGTATTGTGTACCCTCCATGTGTTTGTATTTTTTACAGATCTTTTCCTGTAATTGATATCTAGTCTCCTAGCGTTGTGGTCGGAAAAGATACTTGATACGATTTCAATTTTCTTAAATTTACCAAGGCTTGATTTGTGACCCAAGATATGATCTATCCTGGAGAATGTTCCATGAGCACTTGAGAAAAATGTGTATTCTGTTGTTTTTGGGTGGAATGTCCTATAAATATCAATTAAGTCCATCTTGTTTAATGTATCATTTAAAGCTTGTGTTTCCTTATTTATTTTCATTTTGGATGATCTGTCCATTGGTGAAATTGGGGTGTTAAAGTCCCCTACTATGATTGTGTTGCTGTCGATTTCCCCTTTTATGGCTGTTAGTATTTGCCTTATGTATTGAGGTGCTCCTATGTTGGGTGCATAAATATTTACAATTGTTATACCTTCCTCTTGGATCGATCCCTTGATCATTATATAGTGTCCTTCTTTGTCTCTTGTAATAGTCTTTATTTTAAAGTCTATTTTGTCTGATATGAGAATTGCTACTCCAGCTTTCTTTTGATTTCCATTTGCAGGGAATATCTTTTTCCATCCCCTGACTTTCAGTCTGTATGTGTCTCTAGGTCTGAAGTGGGTCTCTTGTAGACAGCATATATATGGGTCTTGTTTTTGTATCCATTCAGCCAGCCTGTGTCTTTTGGTGGGAGCATTTAATCCATTTACATTCAAGGTAATTATCGATATGTATTTTCCTATTCCCATTTTCTTAAATGTTTTGGGTTTGTTATTGTAGGTGTTTTCCTTCTCTTGTGTTTCTTGCCTAGAGGAGTTCCTTTAGCATTTGTTGTAAAGCTGGTTTGGTGGTGCTGAATTCTCTTAGCTTTTGCTTGTCTGTAAAGGTTTTAATTTCTCCATCACATATGAATGAGATCCTTGCTGGGTAGAGTAATCTTGGTTGTAGGTTCTTCTCCTTCATCACTTTAAGTATATCCTGCCACTCCCTTCTGGCTTGCAGAGTTTCTGCTGAAAGATCAGATGTTAACCTTATGGGGATTCCCTTGTGTGTTATTTGTTGTTTTTCCCTTGCTGCTTTTAATATGTTTTCTTTATATTTAATTTTTGACAGTTTGATTATATGTGTCTTGGCGTGTTTCTCCTTGGGTTTATCCTGTATGGGACTCTCTGTGCTTCCGGGACTTGATTAACTATTTCCTTTCCCATATTAGGGAAGTTTTCAACTATAATCTCTTCAAATATTTTCTCAGTCCCTTTCTTTTTCTCTTCTTCTTCTGAGACCCCTATAATTTGAATGTTGGTGCGTTTAATGTTGTCCCAGAGGTCTCTGAGACTGTCCTCAGTTCTTTTCATTCTTTTTTCTTTATCCTGCTCTGCAGTAGTTATTTCCACCATTTTATCTTCCAGGTCACTTATCCTTTCTTCTGCCTCAGTTATTCTGCTATTGATCCCATCTAGGGTATTTTTAATTTCATTTATTGTGTTTTTCATCATTGCTTGGTTCCTCTTTAGTTCTTCTACGTCCTTGTTAAATGTTTCTTGCATTTTGTCTATTCTATTTCCAAGATTTTGGATCATCCTTACTATCATTATTCTGAATTCTTTTTCAGGTAGACTACCTATTTCCTCTTCATTTGTTAAGTCTAGTGTGTTTTGACCTGCTCCTTCATCTGCTGTGTGTTTTTCTGTCATCTCATTTTGCTTATCTTACTGTGTTTGGGGTCTCCTTATCACAGGTTGCAGGTTTGTAGTTCCCGTTGTTTTTGGTATCTGTCTCCAGTGGCTAAGGTTGGTTCAGTGGGTTGTGTAGGCTTCCTGGTGGAGGGAACTAGTGCCTGAGTTCTGGTGGATGAGGCTGGATCTTGTCTTTCTGGTGGGCACGTCCACGTCTGGTGGTGTATTTTGGGGTGTCTGTGGCCTTATTATGATTTTAGGCAGCCTCTCTGCTAATGGATGGGGCTGTGTTCCTGTCTTGCTAGTTGTTTGGCATAGGGTGTTCAGCACTGTAGCTTGCTGGTCATTGAGTGATGCTGGGTCTTGATGTTGAGATGGAGATCTCTGAGAGATTTTTGCCGTTTGGTATTACGTGGTGCTGGGAGGTCTCTTGTGGACCAGTGTCCTGAAGTTGGCTCTCCCACCTCCGAGGTACGGTCCTGATGCCTGGCTGAAGCACCAAGAGCCTTTCATCCACACGGCTCAGAGTAAAAGGGAGAAAAAATAGAAAGAAAGAAAGAAAGAAAGAAAGAAAGAAAGAAAGAAAGAAAGAAAGAGGCTATAATATAGTGAAGTAAAATAAAGCAATTATAAAGCAAAGCTATACAGACAAAATCTCCCCCAGAAGCATATACATATACACTCACAAAAAAAAAGGAAAAGGGGAAAAATTAATATATCCTGCTCCCAAAGTCCACCTCCTGAATTTGGGATGATTCGTTGTCTATTCAGGTATTCAACAGATGCAGGCACATCAAGTTGTTTGTGGAGTTTTAATCCGCTGCTTCTGAGGCTGCTGGGAGAGATTTCCCCTCCTTGTCTCTGTTCGCACAGCTCCTGGGGATCAGCTTTGGATTTGGACCCGCCTCTGCGTGTAGGTCGCCTGAGGGCGTCTATTCCCCACCCAGACAGGACGGGGTTAAAGGAGCAGCTGCTTCGGGGGCTCTGGCTCACCCAGGCCGCGGGGAGGGAGGGGTACAGAGGAGGCGGGGCGAGCCTGCGGCGTCAGAGGCCGGCGTGACGTTGCAGCAGCCTGAGGCGCGCAGTGCGTTCTCCCGGGGAAGTTGTCCCTGGATCACGGGACGCTGGCAGTGGCGGGCTGCACGGGCTCCTGGGAGGGGCGGTGTGGAGAGTGACCTGTGCTCGCACACAGGCTTCTTGGAGGCGGCAGCAGCAGCCCCAGCGTCTCACGCCCGTCTCTGGGGTCCGCGCTGATAGCCGCGGCTCGCGCCAGTCTCTGGAGTTCGTCTAGGCGGCGCTCTGAATCCCCTCTCCTTGCGCGCCGCGAAACAAAGAGGCAAGAAAAAGTCTCTTGCCTCTTCGGCAGCTGCAGACTTTTTCCCGGTCTCCCTCCCAGCCAGCTGTGGTGCACTAACCCCTTCAGGCTGTGTTCATGCCGCCAACCCCAGTCCTCTCCCTGCTATCCGACCGAAGCCCGAGCCTCAGCTCCCAGCCCCGCCCGCCCCGGCGGGGGAGCAGACAAGCCTCTTGGGCTGGTGAGTGCTGGTCAGCGCCAAGCCTCCGTGCGGGAAGTGCGGGAATCTCTCCGCTTTGCCCTCCACACCACTGTGGCTGCGCTCTCCTCCGTGGCTCCGAAGCTTCCCCCCTCTGCCACCCGCAGTCTCTGCCCGCGAAGGGGCTTCCTAGTGCGTGGAAATCTTTCCTCCTTCACAGCTCCCTCCCACTGGTGCAGGTGCCGTCCCTATTCTTTTGTCTCTGTTATTTCTTTTTTCTTTTGCCCTACCCAAGTACGGGGGGAGTTTCTTGCCTTTTGGGAGGTCTGACGTTTTCTGCCAGCGTTCAGTGGGTGTTCTGTAGGAGCAGTTCCACGTGTAGATGTATTTCTAATGTATCTGTGGGAAGGAAGGTGATCTCCGCGTCTTACTCTTCCGCCATCTTCTCTCCTCCCCCCAGAAGAATATTTCTTTAATGAGTTTAAACTTGATTTGGGGTGACAACGTGAGTAAAATTTAGATAAATAAAGAAAATGACCATTCTGGACTTGTAGAATACCAGGAGCACATGCATGTACGTTGGATGTAGCTTTGGGTCTTAAGGGAACCAAAGGGTAGAGGAAACATATTGGTTCTTAGTGAGAAAACAATTCTACTAAATAGAGTGGGCAAGATTAGAGAAGACTTTGAAAGCTATGGAACAAATATATAAAACTATCTATCTATCTATCTATCTATCTATCTATCTATCTATCTATCATCTATCTATCTATCTATCCATCATCTATTATCTATCTAACTCAGAAACTCCTGACTCCCTAGGACAAAAATGGAAATGCTTTTGTGAATTGGACTGTATTGAGGTAACACTGACAGCCAATGAGGGTAAATTCCTATTTCAATATATTTTCCTTCCAAAAACAGTGCTTCCACCCTAAACCTGCTGCTTATGATCACTTAAAATAATTTATGTAAGAACAAATGATTTTTCTTTGGACTAAAATTAATTACTTGTTGATGTATGGAGAGGAAGTTACCATTAATTAACTACAATATTTTAGACCTGGGATTGGTCACAGCATGTGTTTTATCGCATACTTCTTCACAGCAATGCCTGGAGGTAGATGTTTTTAACATTGAGCAATAGGACTTAGGGACATCAGGAATAAGTTATCAAGCAAATCCCAACCTAACTACAAAGTCTATATTTTATTACCAAGCTACCACATAAATTGTAAGTAGTCCAAGTTATTAGATATATTTATATTTGCTTCATTCCCTTCTAAAATTATATTCCCCCCTCTCCTATTTCTCATAACTCAGATGGGCATATTGATATCAGGGGCCCCTACACCTTAGCATACAGTTGCTGCAACCAAAGGCAGGCACCTGATGTCGGTTGAGTCAAATAGTTTCTCTCTCTATAGAAATTTGAACTAAGATACACAGAGATGAATTGAGCTGATATTGATAAATGGATCTATAAGTGATGAGGTAAAGCGAGAATCACCATGAAAAGCCATGGCATGCTGCAAGTGAAAGTTAAGTGGAAGCAGAAAATAAAAGCCTTGGAGAAGAAGCCTGAACGCTGAGAAGAAAATGAAACAGATGTGGATTGAGAAACAGAGGAATGTAAGGGTCCATGACTTTGTGTAACTAAAAATGTCTTTGTTAGTTCCTCTTGCTTGAATAGACATAAGACTCTAGGTTCAAAATCCTATTTTCATGGCAAGTTGTAGATTTTACATTATTTTACAGCATCTTGTGGTACAGAGGAAAAGCTGCATCTTAGTTCATTTTTATCTCTTTTTAAGCAATCTTTTTTTTTTTTCGTAGAAGCTTGTAAGTTTTGTTGTCATTTTTATTTGTTATTGTTGTGTTGTTGTTGAGGGCAACTATCTCAATGATCCACTCTGATTTAGGTATGCATAAATGACACATTTGTTTAGTTTTATTTAATGGAACTCTGCTGTAGTAATTTTCAATGTGAATAGAAATATTAGGGACTTATAAGTAAAAGAAATTGACTCTGTCAGAAATAATCTTTTTTTTCTTTATGAAGGAGCATTAATAGTAACATAATTTAAACCAAAGTTTTTGCTTGTCTTAAGTCACTAAAAAGTGATTATTTCCAAGACTTTTATAGACAACTACCATGTGTGAATATTGTGTAAGAATGTCAAGACAATGTATAAACAGTGAATCTAATGCATTTAGATAATAATTCAATAGTAATAGTATGAAACCATTACTAGTTTTGGGTGCTCTGTATGTAATAAATTATTTCTTTAGTATTAATATGAAATGTGACAGCAGTTTCTGAGAATATCTACTGGCAATAAAAGTCTAATTAGAAATGAACAGCATATCTGTAAGGGGGCAATGGATTTTCATTTTATATGGCAATGTCCCAAGGCTAGAAATATTTTGTAAAATGGATATGATTTGTCTATTATTTTTCATTTTTCCTTTCAAAGATATTTTATGCAAAGGTAGGATGTGTACATAGAGATTAATGCTTAGATGTTATAGGGATTATTCTACAGATGGCTGTTGATGCCTCCGGCTCTATCTGTCCACACAGAGAGGCGATATTTTTCATTACCTCTTTAAGCAAAGTTAGATCATATTTCAAGCGATGAGAAAATAATAGGTGATAAGAGGAAGGGTTGGAAAGAACAACTGCCGAGTTTCTTTGAAAGATTCTAGTGAACTTGATTCTTTAAGCTACTATTTCTTTACTTAACAAATATATGTTGGGTATGCCTGTTGTGGGCCAGGCACTCTTCTAGGTGTCCAGAATAGATCAGTGAACCAAACAGACAAAAATCCCTGCTGAGCTGAGGCTTCTTCGTGTGTCCATTTTCCACATCTAATTAAAATGCATCATAAATGCTTGGCAGCTTCCACCACTAACATGCAAAATTTGATGTGTGTTTATGCCTCTCCTTTGCATCTACTTAGTCATCCAGTTTGCTTGTTCTCTCAAACGTTAAGAGCAAAAAGCTTGTACATCCCTAGATTTCTTCGTACAAGCTCACTTGACAAAGACCCGTGGCAGTGCTACTCCAGAGAACATATGAAACTGTCAGGAAGTGTGGACCCCGCTAAGGTACCATTTTTGAAAAATAAGTTAGCTGTAAAATCAGGCAATTCATAGACATTTGTTTACAAATCTAGTTTGGGAAGCTGAAAAAATCATGAGTGTACTTGGAATTCCATTTGCACATAGTACTTCATCAGGAAAGTGAGAAATAGGCAGAGAATTCAAGGAAGGATAAACGTGGGGATATGGCCGAATCCATGTAATACCTCAATCTCAAAATCACCACAAAGTCCTTGTTGGCTCTACAAAGACCTGAGAAGACACACACTTAAAGGGATAGGAAATCTCACCATGAGCTAAAATAATATTATTGAGCCAGGATTGAAGTTTCCACAAGGCAAAACGAAACTGAGAAAGTAAGTAAGAATACATAACTTTGTATCATTATGCAAAGTGTTTCCTGGGTACAATCATAGGAGTTGGAAAGAAATGCACAGCACAGCACTTGTCACTAGAAGCAATAGGCTAGAGAGGGTGCAATGGGTGGCAGCACTGGGAAGTCAATCCAAGGGAATCAGGCACTGCTTCATGTGCCTAGAGACACCAGAGAGAAACAAATCCCTCAAAGTTCTATTGCTATAATATGCTACAGAGATTTCCCAAAAACAACTATTAGTGCAGAGAGAAGAACTTCTGGGTCCTGCCACCAGACGACCACAGATTTCTTGACAGCAGCCAGCCACCAGAATCCACAGCCATCAAGAGGCATTGCCGTTGAGAAAAGTTTTACAGAAGCTGGAACTAACATCAGGAAGCATTTGCAATATAAAACCAAGTGAAAACAAAAGATGCACAACTTTATATACAATACAATATTGAGAAATACGTATATGTCCATATGTAGAAAACAGAGACAGGGAATACATATTTTCTTCAATGAACATGATTTAAGTTTATAATCATGAAAAATTTTTTTTCTGTAATTCCACCTAATTACTATAAATTTTATGTAATACACACTCCATTTGTGATTTAAGTTCCATCTTGATGTCCATTTGAGAGAGTTTTACAGTTTAGAGACTCAGTTGTTCTGTGCATCAAAGTGGATTGTTAAATATTAACATAAGAGTGAGTGAGGAGGGAGTGATGATTACAATGTCCTGTATTCTTTATTCTTGTAACTAATCAAAGGGAACGATGGGGCAAAAAGAAGCATAACTGCCTCAAATACATTTTTAGGAAATGCTTAAAATATTAGTTCCAACAATGTGAATTATGATTTAGGTCCAATTCTCATGGAAGCCAAAAGGAATTTGTGGGGTTTATCACCATGTGCTTCCTTAGAGTGGAGGGTGGAGACGGACACTACCAGAGTTGCTGGGGAAGGTGTAATGTGAGAAAATCCAGTTTGAGAAATGACTGACACTTGTACATGGAGGCGGGGGGTGTCAAACAATTTCCTTCTTAAGAGGGTTCTGTCAGAAAGAGAAAGTAAGAGAAGAACTTGTAGTAATAAAGTCAGGTGATAAATAGGTGGAATGAGAATTGCTAGACATTTTTCAAAACTATGATTTTGATCTCTTTTCAGATTAATGACTCTTCTATCCTTTCCTGGAGAAGCGTTACCAGGCAAAATGTACCCTGACTTCCACAGCCATTTTTTTCCAATTTCTGTACAGAGTTCACCTGTCTCTTGCTTAATAATATCATTTGCTGTTTTAATGAGGGGTTCACTTATTTATCACCCTAGGTGAAAGATGATGTGTGTATGCTGAGCAACAAAGTGCTTAGCCACAAATTGTAAGAGCAGGAAGGCTGAAGTCTAGACAGTGTCAGCGATGGTAGCCAGGTAAAAGGGAAGTAGACTTTGTAACTTATCCCTTTAGAAACCTGGGGAGCACTGGTATCCAGGGGCTTCGGGATAACTGTCCCCAGGCATGAAAGAGTGTATCCTTTCATAGATTATCAGGACAGATTTGAGTGTCTACAAAAATCTGTATTCAGCAAATTATCTGCCAATTGGTCAGTTTTAATCCAGCAGTCACCATAAAGAAATGCTAAATAAAATGAAAATGAAGAAAGCATTCAAAACTAGCTTTCACATATATTAAAACTACTTAGTTCTCAGATTGAAATAGTCAATTAACAACCCATGAGTGAGGACACAAATTGAAAGAAAATAAATCTTAACTTTGTGTGTGATAGATTATTAATCAATCTAAGATAATATGTTCATTCAAATTAACATGGCAATCAAATCAATACAGTAACAGATATTGCAATCCAATTTCTACCATACACACTAGGTAATTCATACATTCAAAAACATTTGCTGAACTTCTGCACGTGAATTTTTAGGCAACCGCTTTGTCTTTCATCTTGACCACGGGCTTGTTTTGCTGAAGCACGCAGCGCACAATCAAGATGCCTTATTGACCTTAGTACAAATCAGCCAGGGCTGAGGTCTTCTCTTCTTAATTAAAAAAAAAAAAAGTTTATTTGGTGAGTCTACCTGTGAAAGTTTATGTCCATCATTCATATTTATGATACAGCAGGAACATGAAAATCTGAGTGCTTTTATCAACAAACCAACGAATGCTAGGTTAAAGAAAACTACAACTTTGACAGCAGCAGAGAGACTGCATTTTCATTATTCAAGAAGTATGATAGTGTCAAGATTTGAGAAGCGAGAAGGAAGTACAAAGTAAGAAGCCCCCCAATTTACCTTCTTTTTCATGCTTTGTTTAAAGCAATTGAGATGATTTTGTTTTGAACTTATTCTATTCTGTTTGACTTATCCATCAGTTCAAGATAGAAAACATTGTTTGACATCCTGTTAGAATGTACTTATTATTAAATTTAATTTGTTACCTAATTTCATTTAACTCTGTATTCCAAAATAAAGCCTCTGACTATATCCAAATACCATTTCTATCATAAACGTTATTGAACATTGAAAGTTTGATCCAGCTCTCAAGTCCTATCCAGCCCTGATCTCATATAACTAGAGCTTTTAAAGTCTTTACATTCATTGCATGTCTTTAATATTTATTTTGGGTACAACAGAATGAGCTTAAAATAAAACAAGTGATACTTATGTTCAAGGTATACAACTTCTTTCTGGCAAATTTCTTATCTTTTCAATAAACCATTGAATTTATTGCCTATGTTTTTTCTTTAGAAGAAAACTTGACCTTGTTTCATACCACATATTATTGACACTTAAGCTGTAATAAAAGGGCTTCTTTTCTTTCTTATAGCTGCTTTCTTTATAAAATTAAAAAAGGAAACTTCTCCCTACTGGCATCTAATTCTTATTATTTTCTACTATTTTTTGTTATTGTCAGAAAATATATTCTCAAGGCCATCTTCAAAGTTAAATTTATGTAGAAGTCTTTTTCCTTCACATAGCCACAGTACAATTTTGTGTGCTCACTGCACAATTGAAAAGAAAAACAAAATTACAGACTAAAGAAGTAGAAAAATCAAGTTTTATAAGAGTAAAACAACTAACACACGTTGAGCTGTTACTATGGACCAAGTATTCTTCTAAATAGTTTACATATATCATTATTTAAATTGGCACAAGGTGAAACTGAAGCTCAGAGAAAGTAACTTGCTCATGTCACATGTCATCCAAGAATTAGGTGATGGAGTCAGAAATTGAGCATATATCTGTTTGTAAACTCTGACATCTTATGACTGTGCTATACTATTTTTAAAAATTGCTTTGAATACTGACTTTACCATCGATGTAAAGCACAAAACTAGATAAATGAAAAGTTTAAAAAATTAAAGATATAATTCACATGAAAGTCAAAAGAATTTTAACAGCATGTAAGTAAACTTGTACTGTTTTATTTTACTCAACCATTTTATCAAAGTTCTGAAAAGGTTTGTGTTATAAAATACTGACTTTTTAAAAAGTAAATATACATTTGATGACTTTGTAGCTTTCTTGTGGAGGATATGTGTAAAGAATGAGTTTACAGGCTATATAGAAAGATCCTTAGTAGATATTTCTAAAATTCCCTGAAATAATAAACCATTACTTTTTTGTTATTGATAATATTTACATTTTAAACATTAAACATTTCCTGTTTTGGGGGGGCAAATACCTAATATTGAAGTGTATTGGGAAAAATTACAAAGCCAATAAAATATAAAGAGTTCATTACATAATATGCCAAAAGGGATGTAAGAGGGGGTCTCTGTAAAGTAAAAAGGGGATCGGTAGAAGTATATACTGCTATTTCTTGTTCTGTTATGATTTTAAGCTAGAAGAATAACATGGACATAAACCATCCACTTAAAGAAATCCTCAAATTTCCAGTTAAGATCTTGAAGCTATTAAAAATAAAAGGGTAAAACTCTGTTATCATGCATTGATTTGTGTTCCTCTAAAATTTATATGTTGAAGTCCTAATGCCTCAGTACCTCAGAATGCAATTTCATTTGCAGAAAGGGGCTTTC
Organism: Balaenoptera borealis; assembly: GCF_965194805.1. Classification (NCBI taxonomy): domain Eukaryota; kingdom Metazoa; phylum Chordata; class Mammalia; order Artiodactyla; family Balaenopteridae; genus Balaenoptera; species Balaenoptera borealis. The sequence continues at coordinate 57,992,637 of NC_138876.1, read as the reverse complement.
CAGGGGTGTTCAAGTTAAAATGAGGTCATTAGAGTGGACTGTAATCTAATATGACTGGTCTCCTTATAAAAAGTGGAAATTTAGAAACAGACGTGCATATGGGGGACATGATAGGGACGTGAAGATAGCCATCTACAAGCCTAGGAGAGAGAAATGGAACAAATCCTTCCCTCATGGCCTTCTGAAGGAGATGCCAACGTCTTGATTTTGAATTTCTAACGTCCACAAGTGTGAGCCATTAAATTTCTGTTATGTAAGTCACCGGGTTTGTGGCACTTTCCTATGGTAGCTCAAGCAAACTAATACACCCATATGACCCTTTACTGGCATAATGGATGTCTCTATCATTATCTTTGTTACAGAATGGTTCAGCTGACTATTCCTTTAAGGTGTTTTGTGAAATGATATTGTTGTTACTACTTTAAAATTGAAAGAGTTAAAAAAAAGGAAAAGAGTATTCAAATCAGTGAGTACTCCGGTGTTCTTATGCTCACTTTATTCACTGTCCTAATTTCTTGTATTACAGAATAGTGCTTGATTATATGTTTGTCACTGATTATGCCTGGTTTAAAAGAAAATACTTTGTGTGCATATACATAAATCTGTACAATTGACTGCTCTATATTTTTGTGTATTAAGAATAATTTTAATAAAATTTGAATTTAATGCAGTGCCTGTATTTTCACTTTGTTCGTAATGTTGCTTAACTATGAAACATTAAATGATTATTTTCTTTTAAACCATAATAATAGTAAAGTCAACATAACATTGATCTTTTATATGTTCCCTGAAATAAGAGTTGCTTTTACTTTCTACTTTTGACTCTTTTAGTTGAAATAACTCAGATGGAATTAAGAGGATACATATTCTATTTTAATTGTTTGCTTGTCTTCTCCACCTCTTATGATTTAGAGATATTAAAATTGTAGGAACTATAGTAACAGAATAACCCACCGGGGGATGAATTTTTAAAAATTATTCTTACTATCACTTAAAGCCTCTGAAAATATGTTATTATAGGGAATTACACTTTACTGTACTTTAAGGCTGAAAAATAATTGTAATCAGACAGCCATGGGTGGTTATTTAGAAATGCTCTTTTAAAAAGTATTTCCATAAAAATTATAAATAGTAACTTAGAGCCTTCCTCATTGCGTGGGCTTGGAGAAAGAAATTGTTAGATGTGCAATTCGTTATTATCAAGTGCCCCAGAATATATACATCTGTTGTTGAATGCCATAAAAAGTATTTGTTAAATATGAACTTGAGTGTAAAAGTGCCACCTAAAACACCATCTATTCCCATCCTGGCAAAAGGCATTCAACAAATAGCAAAAAGGCATTCAGTTTTCACCCAGTAAAAACTTGCTTTACAGTATTATCTTCTGAATTGATTTTTTTTTTTTTTTTTTTTCCTGAATGATAGCTTTCCTCTATCATCCAACTACAAAAAGCCTGTGGTAATTGTTATGGTGTCTGATTCATTGTCCTTAGTATCTTCATGGATAGTTTTAATTAAATCTGGAAAGGTTCACTTCCACACTGCCAGTGGCTCAGCATTCTCAGGCTGCAGTCTTGGTATCCAGCTTATTATAGTGTCTCTTGCTGTGTTAAACAGCTATTCAGTATGTATAGCTGTTGGACTTGACCTTTTTGTCTTCTAGTGCTCAGACTAACAGAATGTAGAGTTGCTGAGAGGCCTCACTGATGACATCTTTGTGCTTGCTTCTTAATTCAGAGTATGGTAGTAATAATAGTTCTTAGCTTAAGCACAATCCATTTTAAAAGTTCTATAATTGCTAAATTATAATAATCATAATCATGTGAGATGACTGCAAAGGAGGAGATCAGAAAATATACTTTCGTGTTTTAAAAGGATTTTTATTTTATCCATTTCAAAACATGCCTGCTTGAAGCAGTATACAGCCAGTATTTCAATTATGCAATTTTCAAGAGGCTATTGCTACAATGACTTACTTGGAAATAATGAAGAACTTATTTCATTACATCCTGCAATATGATAGTATGTGCACCAATCTTTGGGTCTACTGACTATCAATAGGATAGTAGCAAATTCTTTGAAATTGGTTAAGCACTGACTTAAAAAATTAGGTGGAAAGAAAAAAATATATTCATTTCCATTTATCAAAAAATTAATAATTATGTACATCTAGTAAACTTTATGCTCAGTTTGGAGATCATCTCCCCTTTGCAAAGATGATATTCTCATGACTTCATCACATTAAAGAAACCTGTTTATGGTCTAACTTACTAAATATTACTTTTAACCTTGGGGCACTTGACCTGCTGTTTCCTTCAGATTAAAGTCTCTCCCCCTGCATTTTCTAAAATATAATCTGAAAAAAGGCAACAGTAGCCAACAAAGAGACTGGCAAAGGGAACTACAGAATGATTCCCAGTGAATACCAGTGCTGCCGTAGTTGAATTTCCCAACTTGGGATGGTCCTGCTCTATTCTGTAAGAGCCTGTCTAGTGCTGATCTTCTGTAAATCTGTGAATGGGATGGTCATTCTACACTTAAAAGAAAATCACAAGTTTAAAGTCTCTGACAAAATAATAAAACACTTACAGAGAGTAGCAGGTTCTTGTTTTTTGTTCCAATATATTTTGTTCCACAATGTTTGAAAGTGAGCATTTTTATGCTTGTGTCTGTGTGCATGTAATATTTATACAATATATATGTGGAGATTTATATTTATATATGTGCATATATGCACACATTCTCACTCTCTACATAAGTAGATAGATAAATAGATAGATAGATTGATAGATAGATCAGAAATCACCCTTTACTCTGAGATCAAGGCTCGAAGAAACTTCTGCTTGTCTGTGACACAAAGAAAAAAGAGAACAGCACAAATCACATGTTGAATCTTCAATTTCCCTAACATTTCATTGGTCATAATAGTATAAGCCACATGGTTAAGCCTGACATCAGTGGGGCAGGAAAGTACAATTATCTCCCAAGTAAGTTGCAGTAATTAAATACAAAACCAAATACAGTCTATCTCAAACATTAATTAAAAGTATGTAACTTAGCAACAAGTGCACAGTTTGTAAGTTAAAAAAACTGAAGCAAGCATTCCATCTTCATACATCCTTAATGCCTAAGTTTATAAATGTGACTAAATATGGTTGAAAAACAGAAGTAAAACTATTTTCAAGAGAAAACATACACAAATGTAAACAAAACAGATTATTATACCTGTTATAAAATCCTAAATTATACCTCCAAATTCTAGAAATTGTAGGGAATTTTGAGCCTGTCCTAATTTCTTACTAATTGATGAAGTTTCAGAAAGGACAACTCCATATACTATTAACTCTAAGAATTACACTAATATGAAGCATAACAGATTAATTTTGTGACAGTTATTTTAGTCCAACTAAGTTAAACTAAGGTAAGAAGTAACTGTGGCATAAATAGCTTCATAGTACTAAATAGAGATTACCTGACAAATGGAAGGAAATGTTTTTGTACCACCCCTATCATCTCTCCATATTGAGAGGCACACTCTTTATGCCAACTACATGAGAAAATTGGACATATGATCTCTTTGAGAAGTGGCAGTAAGCAGTGGCCTCTGCCCCTAACCCTCAACTCTATTCCCACCTCCATTTTTTATTCATCAATATAAAAACTGTACATCTCTGAGTATAAAGGGATTGGAAGGAGGGAAGGATAGAATTCCAAAAAGGATGGTTCATTCTGAGGAGGATGTATCCCAAAGCAATATATATGTGGGTGGCAAGACATCAACCAATATATATGTGGGTGGCAAAACAACAACTCAAGTCAATCAGTTCTTCAGCATCCACAAAGTGTGAAGCCCTGTGTTAAGACTTAAAGTGGGAGGAAAAGCATATACAGTTACTGCATTCTTGGTTATTTAGAGAATAAAGCATGATGATAATATTGAGAATAAGTAAATATTTGTAAGCAGGATGGAGGAAACTCTGGAATGGTATTTTAAAGCAAAGACATAAAGAATGAGTGAGAGTAAGCTAAGTGGAATGAGGCAGGCAGTAGTGTTAGAGGGAAGGGCCAGAAACCCACAACAGTAGTGTGAGGACCAGAAGCAGGTGGCAGCATGAACTACAAAATGCAAAAGACTGAGGAAGACCAGCATGGAAGGTGGAGAGTGATGGAGTTGAAGATCCAGTTGAAGATGCAGAACCAACAAATAATTCAACACATGATGATTATTATGAGCTGGAAAGTGCACAGTGCTATAACACTATAACATAAGGGAATTTATCCCAATCCTAGAAATCAGGAAATGTCTCCATCAAAACATGATTACCTACAGTGAGAAGTCAGTGAAGAAAATAAGGGAGTGAAATATACTGTTCTAAGTAGGGGTGACACTATTTGTCACTGGTTGCATCATTGAGAAATAGATTCTTCCTGCAGCAGGTTATTAGGAAGTGCTCTTGGCATTAACACTGTGAAGGGAAGAGACAGAAGCTGGAATGAGCAGAATAAGTCAAGCTGTGATGCAGTCTCAACAGAAGACTCGTCCAATCCTTTTGGGGACTCTGAAATATGAAGACCCTTCAGAATTGTCCTGAGTTAAGCCTAGAAAGTCAAGCTTTTACACCTCCTTGTCAGTGAGTAATTGGATCCAGGCTACTCTCCCCACCTTACCCCAAAGGGGCCATAGTTTTGAGTGAGGCAATAGTTTTCAGCTGATGCAATCTCTAAAAAGGACTAACAGTTGAGACATGTCTGCTGGTGGCAATTCCTAAAGCTGAAGTAATAAATCTTTCATTTCTGGAATGGGATTTGGGCAACACCTCACAGTATCTACCACAATATGTTTGAAATATTGGGAGTTAGTTCGATATAGTGAAAGAAACCTAGGATGACTGGCAAAGAGAGAATCAAAAAGATGGTGGCAAAGCATAGGGACTGGAAACACCAGAAGCTGGGTCAGGAAGGACTTTGCAAAACACGCCAGGATTTTGGACTTCAGTTTAGAGGCAAAGAGAAGGCACTGGGGTTTCTAAGAACAGGGGTGACATGGTTAGATTTAAATGAATGGTCTTTTTAGCAGCTTTGTGGAAAATAGGTTGGGGGAAGCCAGTAGCAATTCAGAGTAACCAGTATAACTAAGAGTCTAGGTGAGAGACAGTTGTAGCCTGGAAGTAAAATTTTAGTAGGGGAATAGCACAGTTCCATATGTTGACCTAAAACAAACAGACTGCCAGATATTTTTCCAGCAAGGATGGATTTATATGGAATTAGCAGAGAATTGCAATTTGTGGTCTGCAACCATGGCGAGCCATGTGCAAGTCACCACACCCCAAAGGAAAGAGAACGCTTTTATAGGGAGGAAAAGGAAGTTGGGAGCAATATAGTAAACAAAGAGCCCGTGACTTTTCATTGACTGAGTCTTTGCCAGGAAAGAGGAGTCTTCTTTCTGTTGAGCTCTGTTATCATTGTAGGGCATGAGAGTTCCCCCTCTGGTCTCTCAAATCTATTTAACTGAGGTTTCTGTATATTAACATTTTACATATATATGATCTGATATTTATGGACACTGTTATTGGCATTACAGGTTGGCTGTTAAGTCTAAGAAATGGATGATATCATGGAGGGAACAAGTGGATGATTAGGAATTTAGAGATCCTAGGAAAGAAACCCAGATGTACTCCAACATTTATTGGTCAAGATGAAAAAGGGGGACTGGCAAATTAGAGAGAAATTCGAGAAGTCGAAGGTAGGAAAACTGAAGTTGGGTTTCACTGAAAGCAAGAGCTGATAGTCTTTCTTTTCCAAGAAATAAAGAAGGTCAGTTTTTGTCAAGTGCTACTGAAAGATATTTGGAGATAGAAAAATTATTAAAAAGACCAATTACACTTGTTGATCATTTATGTGCTGGTATTTCTGGTAATAAAATTATAAAATGATTGAGCTAGTTGTGTTATTTATTTGTTTGTTTACTATTTTTATTTATTTGTATTATCTGTATAATTTGGGTGTAGGCAAAAAGAAAATAGTGGTGTTTAGCTGGGTAGATGCTAATAGAATAAAATAGCAGAGGACTTAGAGCTTTGATAAGACAGTAGCTGAAATGATGAATCAGATAATCAAATTTAGATAAGAAGGGTATTAAAGAAAGGATATAATTACATTTTGTGGTGGAGACAACATCTAAACTGCAAATACAGACAATTTTGAAACTAACAGCAGAACTTCAAATTAAACATGGCAGATCAAATATACTTGTTTACCTCAATGCTCCTTGAGATACCATGAAAGTGACAGTAACATGAACTTTCATAAAGGTGTTAAGTCTATAAGGCAAAGAGAAACTGAGGGAAGAGGTAAGCTACAATATTTGGAAAGCTGGAAGCAGAGGAAGATTGAGTGATAACAACTTGACAGACCTGAGCAAATTAGTTATGTCAGCCCCAGGGACAGCACAGAATCAGGCTGATTCAGGAGCTCTGAAAAGCTCAGAATTTGGATGTACAAAGTACCTCTAAGAGCAGGGCTATATATATCTAAACATTTTTATGTCATTAATTACAGTGTCTCTCTGCTCCCCTACTTTTTAATAAGAACATTAGCAACTCTATCCTTTCTTGCACCTACTCTATATCACATTTACACTTTTATATTGTACTTTATATTGTCTGTTTATATTTGAATTTCATATTTGCACTTTTATATTATATTATGGCATATAAAAGGGTGATTCTTTGGGTATTAAAGGATGAGTAATTAAGAGTCTTTTATTACCTTCATGGGTTTGGAATTGAGAGAGAGAGACAGGGAGAGAAAGAGAAGGAAGAAGAAGGAGGAGGGGATTAAAACATCAGCTTTACTGCTAATAGAAGCTGAGCTAGAAAATAGGCTATCAAGGACTAATTAACTCACAACAGACTGAACAGAACATATGTTATATGAGTAAACTGCATGGAGAGAGAAAGCCAACCAACATGTACCATCTCTGAAAGTGAGAAGGAGGAAGAAGGGGAAAAAGAGGAAAATGTTGGGATAAGCATAAGCAACTTATTCTCCTAGGCACACTGCTTGGATATTACCGAGTACTGAGGAAAGGAGAGACTCTTGGAGTATTTCTCCCTAATTTTTCATATTTAAGAAGTCAAATGATAATTCCTATTCTTCCTTAGCAACATTAGGAGTGGGGATAAGTGTCCCTCCAAACAATTATAAAGTTAAAGGTTAATGATGTTTACATATTATAACTATGTAAATATTGTTTGTTGCCAAGTCAACTAGTATACTATAAATGTATCCTTTTCTATGTGCCTTTTACAATTTTTGTTTATTTTGCTTTTGTTTCTTCTTTTGATATTTCCTTTGGCTCTCTTGGAGTCATACTGCTTGACTTAAAACCAAAGCTTCATCACATACTAGCTGTATGAACTTACTTCCTGATCTGTAACTAGTGATACTAACAGTATATCCTTCGTCAAGTTATTGTGATGATAAAATAAGTTAATATACATAAAATGCTCAGAACAATGCCTGTCACGTTGTAAACACTCAAAATATTTGCTATGATTCTGCCTTTATTATGATATATTATGTTTTTTTCAGTTTCTCAAGTCATATAATATTACCTAAATCATACAAACAGAGATAAAATATTTTCTCAAAGACTTCTCCTGGAGTCTTCTCTTCTCCTGCCCAAAGCTGCACAAATTGTGGTAAATGCCTACAGACAAGTGGCAATATGGAATTGTCCTCTTGGGTTTTGTACATCGGATCCTCAGTGGTCCTTCTTTAATTGACCCTCATTTTACTGAAGTACATCTTTAATAACACAAGAAGGTATGTGTATGAGGTAAATTCCTGGAGTCTTTACAGTTTGAAAAAGTCTTTATTCACTTCTCACTTTCAATTGTTAATCCGGTTTCCAGAGGTTTTCTATTATTTTCCCTCTAATCCCTTAAGGCATTATTTTTTCTTCTAACCGCCAACTTTGATGAGTGGTCTGTTTGCAGTCTGAAAAAGGTTTGTTTGCAAGAAATCTGTTTTTCTTTTCCTCTTTAGAATCTTTTAGGAATCTTCTTTCTATCATTGGGAACATGAAATTTCAGAGTATGGGTCACTTATTTTTGTTCATCCTTATCAATAATTTATAGAATATTTATTCTGATGATGAATGCCTCCCTTCAGCCTTGGTAAATTATCTTCTAGTATTCTCAAACTCTCATTTTTTTTTCTTGAACTCCTGTTAGATGATATTTCTCAAGTAAAGAAAAAAAAAAAAGCCTTGCTTGGTGTATATGTATATATATTTTTAAGCCTTCAAATAATACCTCTGCTTTTATTTCCATTCCTCAGTCTTAAATTCTGTTAAAATTTTGGCCTTTGTAACACCTGCTATACGGGCTGGCTCCCTACCAGAATTCTAGGTGATATTTTCTTAATTCTGCATCACCAGAATTAGTTGAACTTTCTACTCCATTGATGGCTTTCATTCAATTTTCTTTATTGTAGGATTATATTTTTCTTTGTACATTTATTTATAATAATTTGAATTAGTATCTCAGGAAAACTATAGTGTGAACACATGTGCTTAGCCTGCCATCTTGACCTGGGCTCAAACTTAGATTAAAACACTGAATGTATGTGGCATGTGGATTAGGATAGAGGAAGAGCAGAGAATGGAGGCCTGTTAGAAGCCTAGTCCAGATAGATGATGGTATGTTGAATTAGGCTGGCTCCTGAAGAGATAAAGAAATGGGCATAGACTTAACAGAATCTTGGAAGTAAAATTAACTAATTTATTAAATTTACTAAAATTAACTAATTTACTAAATTGATAAATAATTAAATTAATTATTTATCAATTTAGTAAATAAAGTCACATTAGCATAGTTTGTGTTTTTCCTCATAGTTTTAGTAGTACTCTGTTAGCTTTTGTTTTTCATAATGAAAATGTTGTTCTAATATTTTAAATCACACTTCATAAAGCAGTAGCAATTTTTAAAGATTATTTAAAATCATCTATTATTATTTTCAAACTCTATTATCGTTCTTAAAGAATGGTAATCATAAATGAACACAGTATTCCAGGTGCTGACAGACATTGTATTTGAAAATTATGAGAATGTCAGTCCCTGTAGCTGGAGCCAATTCTTGAGCCAGTCTTGGTTAAATCAAGGTAATATAAGAAGCCTTAGTCCCAGTGGGGCTAGAATACTCTTGATAGTTATTAAGATTCAAAGTTATATAGCTGTGATTCAGATTCTCTAAATCCTTACCTGTTAACTACCATTACTACAGATATGCTTTGGGAAAGATATCTGCTCGTAAGATAAGGTCAAAAGAAGATTTTATAACTAGCTTAAATTTGGCTTTAAAATCTTTGTTGGGACACCGTTAGTCCTAGTGATTTTCAATGTATTACATCAAAAATTAATTTGGCACATGCTAAATCAAACCTGAAAACCTTCTCAAGTCAGAAACTCCTCCTGAACCGGAGGGTTGCTCAGATCATAGTGTGTCTTGAGATTTACAGATGACCATAATAGGGAGACAATCCAAAAAGGTAAATTTTGAAAGGGATAGACACAAAAATAGTCCTGATTATTATTAAAGAGAAATCTTTTCTTTTATTGCTTTAGCCCCTGCAATGTTATTGTATTTGATCCATCCATATAAGAGTCCAAGTTTTCTGAAGATGGAGTAGAGACCAAGGATTCAAGTTCCTATTAAAGATAGGAGTACTAATAAAATTAATTAGAATTGACAGGAAGAAATTGAAGCCAGAGCTACAAGAGAAGTGATTTGTAAATCTAGCTGGGCATCAGGCACCATTAGGATTTTTAAACTTGAATGTGGGTTTTGGGGGTGAGGTGATTCTCAAAACTTCCACGTTGAAAGCCCATAGATACTTGGAGGGAGGTTAAATTTCAAGTCCATGGTAAATTTAGAATGTTTCAGAATATGAGACTCAAATTGCTTTTGCTGTTGATTTTTTTTTTTTTTTTTGAGGTATAATTGACATATTAGTTTCAGGTGTACTTATTGAAAAAACTATCCTTTCCCTTTGTATATTCTTGGCTTCTTTGTTGTAAATTAACTGACCATATATGCACAATTTATTTCTGGTGTCTCTATTCTGTTTCTTTGATCTATTTGTTTTTAGCAAACAATACCATACTGTTTTGATTACTATAACTATGTAATATTGTTTGAAAGCAGGAAGTGTGATGCTTCCAGCTTTGTTCTCTTTTCTTAAGATTTCTCTGGCTATTGAGGGTGTTTGTGGTTCCACACAAATTTGAGACTGTTTGACTTCTGTGAAAAATGTCATTGGAATTTTGATATGGATTATGTTAAGTGTCTAGATTGCTTTGTGTAGTATAGAAAAATTAATAACTCAATAGTAAAAAATATTTTAAAATGGCAGAAGACATGAATAGACATTTTTCTAAAGAAAACATACAAAAGGGCAACAGATTCATGAAAGGTGATTAATATCACTAATCATCAGGGAAATGCAAATCAAAGCCACAGTGACATATCACCTCACACCTGTTAAAATGGCTATCATCAAAAGACAAATGATAACAAGTGTTGGCAAGGACTTGGAGAAAAGGGAACCCTCTTGCACTGTTGTTGGAAATATAAATTGGTTCAGCCACTAAGGAAAAAGATTAAAAATAGACTTCCCTGGTGGTGCAGTAGTTAAGAATCCACCTGCCAATGTAGGGGACACGGGTTCGATCCCTGGTCCAGGAAGATCCCACATGCCACGGAGCAACTAAGCCCATGCACCACAACTACTGAGCCTGTGTTCCAGATCCCGTGAGCCACAACAACTGAAGCCAAAAAAATTAAAAATAGAACTATCATATGATCCAGCAACCTCACTTCTGGGTATTTCCAAAGGAAATGAAAACAGAATCTCAAAGAGATATCTGCACCCCCATCCTCACTGCAGCATTAGCCAAGACACGGAAACAATGTAAGTGCCCATCTATGGATGAATGGATTAAAAAGATATGGTACATTATATACAATGAAATATTATTCAGCCATGAGAAAAAAAAGGACATCCTGCCATTTGCACCAACGTGGATGGACTTTGAGGGCATTATGCTAAGAGAAATAAGTCAGACAGAGAAGAACAAATACTGTACGATATCACTTATATGTGGAATCTAAAAAAGCCAAACTCAGAAACAGTGACTAGGATGATGGTTACCAGGAGCTGAGAAGGTGGGGGAAAAGGTAAGATGCTGATCAAGGAGTAAACACTTTTAGTTATAAGATGAATACTTTCTGGGGATTTAATGTACAGTTGTCTTTCAGCATCTGTTGAGAATTGGTTCAGGGAGGGCACCCACCAGATATATAAGGGACTTGAGCATCTGTAGACTTTGGTATCTGGTGTTGGGGGCAGGTGTGGTCCCTGAACCAATTCCCCTTGGGTACCGAGGGACAACAGTACTTGTTTCTGAGCCAAACACAAAATAGCAGATTAAGCATTAGTTATTGATGCTTTGCTTTTGGAACAGACTATTGAAATGAGATGACTGTTTTGGGAGTAAAACATATCCAATAATCACCTGAAAACAATACTGACAGTGATAAAGTATTGTCCAGTTCTACTTTTTTCATTAAGATGATGATTTTTTCCTCATTTAAATTCCTAAAAATATGTTTGGGAGACCAAACAAAGCAAATGTATTTATGGATGACTTCTCTAAAACACCTTTTGTGGAATCTGTTGACAAGAAAAACGGCTTAATAAAAAAAAAAGAGAAAGAATAAGATTGAGGGAGAAAGATATTAATTAAAAAGAAATACCAAAACATTAATCAACTATTGAATCCAAAAATTTAATGGAACATTTCAGATTAGACTTTCTTTAAGCCACTATCAAACAAAAATTACCATATATAGCATTTTTGCCAGCATCAAATTGCCATAAATATTTTTTATGTGGTATTTATGGTATCAGTTTTTATTAATCATCATCTCACAACTCCTTTATATTCTCAGAGTGAAAGGTCTTTAAAAAGTGTCTCTTTCCCTGTTGAATTTTATTCTTATTCTTTTATTTTCCTATATTCTTTCTTAATATCAATAGAAATGATTCATTCACATGTAATTTTTAAAACTTGTTATCCTACCAGCCCATTATGTATGTATGTATTACTTTTTTATTTAAATAAAGAAGTTAAAAAAAAAGACCTGGCTCAACCATAGATACGCAATATTCCTGTCAGAAGTACACACGTAGATTAGACCCCAAGGAGTTGTCTCATTAACAAATAATCCCTGCAATGTGTAGGGCTTCAGGAAAGACACATCTTTCAGCTCATAGATGAATGTTTATCCATACAAAGGTATGCAAGGGCATCTTTCAAAGCAGTTTGGAACATTGGGAATAACATGGATTTGGAGTCTGAAGACCAATGTTATCTACTACTTATTGATCTTTACTAGATCTTGTTCAAATTAGTTAATCTGAGTCACTTTGTTTTTCAATTATAATGAAACTAATCTTTTTTGATGTTTTTTTTTGTTTTTTTCCGAGGATAAAATGACACAAATTGGTAATGTGCTCTGATACCTGTAAAATACTCTTCACTTATCCATTCCTATTATTGTTTTGTATGTCCAATTAATAAGCCACTGGCAAATCTAATTCTTTGTCATAACAGATCTAAGAAAGTAAACTGAACTCAATGCAAAAGCCTGTTTTACCCTCCCTTACCTAAAGTGTGGTTTCAGGGAAGGCTTTGGTGAAGAGGGAGATGAGTGAGAACTTTTCTCTTTGGAGCCTACACTTCGGATGAAATTTGTATGGAAATTAAGTCATTTGCAGTTCATCTTGATTTTTCTTGCTCTCCTCATACCTTCCTGACCTTCCTTTGCTCCTGAGCTTTTTCAGTGCTTAGTGATGATCACGTCGGTAGAAATCATATGGAAAGCATATCATGCGTGCAGTATGCACAGGGATGCAAGAATTTAATTTTCTTTCAGTGCAAAGCAGTCCTGCCTGTTTAAAACTAATTTCCCTTTACAGCAAAATCTACAAAAGCGTATTGGGAGAAAAAGTTTTCCACTTTAAATAAATTCTGCTACTTGTGCTTTACGTGAGGAGATTTATGACGTTCATTTAAAAAATTGGCTAAGTAAAAGGAGTTTTCAATCTGAAATGAAGACAAACTAAGGGAGAAAAAAACATAAAAATATATGGAGATCTGACTCATCCTAGCCCATTAGCTCAGCACTGGTGCATGCATACATAATGTTAATGCAGGAGTACAGTTTTAAAACCTGTTTAGAGTGTAGACTGGGAGTTTAAAAAATAATCAAAGGAATCAGCTTTAGAGTACACATCAAAGAACACTCTTTGTGCAGATGAGAATAAAGAGAAACAGGGAAAAATATCTTGTATTTAGTCCTTGATTCTCAGGGCAAGTGTTTTAAGAAAACAGATGAAAGATTGAAGCCTGACTCACATACAAAATAAGAGAATTCCATACATTTATGGACTGAAAAAAACAAACATCTTCATTCTTCATGTAATTTCCAGCTAGCTATAATCTTCTAACAGCTGAATAAAAGCATTAATAATTGAAAGTTAATATACACAGCAATTTCTTAATTCTTATATACATTTTTGTCATTTAGTTTTGTATTTGTAGTTACAGAGCTCTCACTCGGCCTCCTTCCAGCGAAGTAAAGATAAAACATTTTTATTAAAAAATTCTTCATTATTTTTTTCTCTTAGTTGCACAGTAGCAATAAGAAGGCAGATTCCTAATATAGAGAAAAAAGAATGATGTGCTATGAATGAATGCATCGGCCTAATATAATTAGCATAGTTTGCAGGTAATTTTTTTTTCCTTGAGAGGCAAAAGCATTCCATACCCTTGTCACATTTCTCAATTTATATAGAGGAAAATGAGTCATTAGGGATGGGTTATTGTCTGTGGATGAGATAGTCTACTCATCTTGTAGTTGTATGCATTTTCTGTTTTAGATTCTACACATTGCTCTAAGTTACCATGCATTGCCTAGGAAATTAAATGTCTTTGCACTGAGAAACAAATGCAAAGCAGCTCATTTTCTTTTGCTGAGAGGTAGAGCTAGAGCATAGGTATGAAGAGGATTATTCTTAATATAGATGGAAAATGTTTCCCCCAAAGCATTGAAAACCCCTTTTAGTCTAAAATAGTGGCTTTTAAAGAGAATCTTGCACAGTCATTAACACCAATTTATGTGGGAGGTAATTTGAAAAGACTTTTAGAAAGCCTGGGAAGCCAAGACTATAACACATTTGTTCATTAGCTCTCAGTCTAACTACTGTGCAGCCATTCACCCTCACCTTCCTGAATCAATGTTCCTATTAAATGGAGGATGTCCTTCTGTGGGCTCTGAGGAACTGAGCCTTGCCAAGACTTAGAGCACACATAAGGAAGCCTACTCTTAAGGTCATCTGTCTGATCTATCACCCATTAATACTGACTACATAAAGGTAGTCAGTATTAATGACTATAAAGACCAAATCAAATAATTAAAATTTTAAGTATAATTTGAATTTGTCAATGTCATAAGAACAGAAAATGATTAATCAGTTTGTGATATATCCTGTGACCCTAATTTGACAAAGTCATTGATATAGCAGATCAAGCTTCTCTTTGGAAGGTTAAGAATAAGTGAGTACTGTAGTTTCTAATCTAGATGCAATTAGGTAATCCAGGAGACAGCAAAAATAGGTCTTTGCTATAACAAACTAGCATTCTGCAAGCCCAAAGGTGGTTCTAGGCTATTATCTTTAAAAAATAATAATAAAAGAGCATATTTAGGTGGTGTGTGTTCACTAAAGCTGAGTGTTGTTAAACTGTCCAATCCCTTAGAGACTTAATTCATGTTATGCATAAGTTCAGGTTCTAAAATACTTGGCAGATAATGTTGTTGTGTCTGGCTGTGGTGGAGTGGTAAGGGATGGATATCCTACCTATGAAAGAGGGATTTGGAATTTATTAAATTGAAAGTAAAATTATTTAAATTGATTTTAGATTTACAAGGTGTAAACCTGAAGTCAATAAAGATAAAGATAAAGCAAAATTTGAAAAAAGTACCTAAAAGCTTCTCAATTCACCTTCAAAACAATTCCCAGATTTCAGAAGCTATTTACCCCAAACCATAAAGCAACTAAATGGTAGAATTAAGTTAAGGATTATTATAAAAATCACAAGGAATTTTACTGTGAATGTAGATGTTCAAGTTGCTTTGGATTTCAGAGGTACAGGCTGAAGAAGACCAGAGGCGTGGCTGCAATCCTAGACCCCTTTTATTTCTCACAGCTTGCATAATAGATGTCAATAGATTGTTCTTCATTTACAGAAGCTGTGTACCAAACAGGAACTCAATAATCTTATTTTGAATTTTTTCAAATGTGACATAAATGGATATCAAAGAAAGAGGAAATTAGACAAAGGCATTAAAATGATTTAGACCTTCACAGTCAATAAAGTTTTGTGGGAGAATAATTGTTTTGCATGTTTTTATATGATTAGCTGAATTCATTTATTATGAGCTGAGATGGAGGAAAAGGAAAACCACCCACATCTAAGTTGTGTTCATTTTTCTAACAAAAGAAAAATATTTATAATTTGTGGCAGGACAGAATGCCGATAAATAGATATGGAGAATTATCAGATCTCCCTACACCAAATATATTTGCCACTCTTCTAATAAGGTATAAAGCTAAATAAATACGTGGAGATTCATGTCAGATATAAGAAATGTGAAATCCCCTCACCTTCAGTGAGATAGCCCAGATTACATGGAAAGATTCTTTTGACTAAATTAGATGCAAAAGGAAGGCCAACACAAATGCTTTTATGCCAGAACTTGTTTATTAATATTTATTACAAGAGATTGGTTTATGCGATTTTGGGAGCTAACCAGGCAAGTCTGAATTCTGTAGGGTAGACTGTCTGCAGTTTGCAGGTGAAATTTATTCTTCAAGGAAACTTCAGTTCTGCTTTTAAAATCCTTAACTGATTGGATCAGACCCACCTAAATGATTCAGGATAATCTCCTTTACTTAAAGTCAACTGATTATAGATTTTAATCACATCTACAAAATAATCTTTACAACACATCTAGATTAGTGTTTGATTGAATAACTGAAAACTATAGCCTAGCCAAGTTGTTGGCACATAGAACTGACCATCACAACATATATTTGAATAAAGGACAATGATTGCAGGATCTTTTCAACAGATGCAGAAAAAACATTTGAGAAAATCCAACATTTTTTATGATAAACACACACAGACAGATGGACACACACACATACACACACAAACACACTCAGTAAACTTGAAATAGATGTCCTGTTCTGATAAAGTGTATCTAAAAAACCAAAACAAACCTCAGAGCTAACATGATACTAATGGTGAAAGATGGAAAGATTACCTAATAAGATCAGGAATAAGAAAAGGATGTCAACACTCATCACCTCTGTTCAATATTGTATGGAGAACCTACTCATATCAACTAGACAAGAAAAATAAAATAATTCAGACTGGAAAGGAAGAAGTAAAAATATCTGTATTCTCAGATGTTATAATCTTATATGCTGAAAATCCCAAGGAAACCACACGTACACAAAGACTGTTTTATCTGTAAGTTTAGTAAGGTTGAAACATATAAGTTCAATACTCAAAAATCAATTATATTTGTATACACTAGCAATGAATAATATGAAAATGAAATATGGAAAAAATTCCATTTACAATAGCCTCACAAAGAATAAAATGCTTAGAAATAAATTTAACAAAAGAAGGGCAAATCTTCTGTACTGAAAACTATAATTTGTCATTGAAAAAATTAAAGAAGACCTAAGTAAATGAAAAATATCCCATATTTATGAGTGGGAAGACTTAATGTTAAGATGGTAAGACACCCAAATTAATCTACAAATGTAATGCCATTCCTATCAAAATTCCAGCTGCCCATTGGCAGAGATTAACAAACTGACCCCAAAATTCATCTTGAAATTCAAGAGCTCCAAAAGAGCCAAAACGGTATTATAGGTTTTAGTCAAACTTGTTCAGTGTTTATTGTTCAGTGTTCAATGAGGAGTTACAATTCCTGATTTCAAAACTTACTACCAAGCTCCAGTAATCATACAGTATAGTACTGGTGTAAGGACAGATGTATAGGTCAATGAAATAGAATTGAGAGTAGAGAAATATACACATATATTTACAGTTAGCTGATTTTCAACAAGGATATCAAGGCAATTCAATGGTTAATAAATAATTTAACAAATGGCTCTGGAAAAACTGCATATCCACATATGAAAGAATGAAATTGAACTTCATCCTCACACCATACACAGAACTAACTCAAAATGGATCCTTAACCTAAATGTAAGAGCTAAAACTATGAAACTCACAGAAGAAAACATAGGCATAAATAGTCACTTTTGTTATCCTGAGTTAGACAATAGATTATCAATTATGAAAACAACTTCAAAAAAAATCCAACTTATCAAACTAAAAACATTTATGCTGCAAATGTTACTATCAAGAAGTAAAAAGACAACCCATGGAATGGGAAAAACTATATTTTCAAATTGTATATTTGAAAAGGCACTAATATCCAGAAAACATAAAGAATTCTTACAATTTAATAACAAAAAGACAAATGATCTAATTGAAAATGGACAAAGTTTCCAAAGATGATATCCAAATAGCCAGTTAGTACATGAAAAGATGCTCTACTTCACCCAGTCATTAGGAAAATGCAAAAAAAAAAAAGAGAGAGAGAGAGAGAAAGAGAGATACCACTTCACATCCAGTAGAATGGCTGTAACAAAAAGACAGACAAGAACAAATCTGACGAGGTTGTAGAGAAATTGGAACATTCATATGTTATTGGCAGGAATGTGAAATGGTGCAGGCATTTTGGAGAATAATTTGATATTTCCTTAAAATATGAAACACAGAGTCACCAAATGTTGCAGCACTCCCTTCTGGAGAAATACCCAAGTGAAATCAAAATATACATCAATAAAAATTTTGTAAATAAATTTTATAGCAGCATTATTCATATAGCAAAAAAGGAAAATACCAAAATATCCATCAGATCATGAGGATAAGTAAAATTGGTATACTCATACAATTGTATATCATTCAGCTATATAAAGAAAGGAACAATATGCTGACACACTCTACAACATGGGTGAACCTTAAAAATATTATGCCGAGTGAAAGAATCCAGACACCAAAGATGACATATTGTACGAATTACATTTATATGAAACATAATGAAAATGCAAATCTTTAGAGACATAAAGTAGATTCGTGGTTTTCTAGGGCTGGGGGTAGAGTCTGGATAGGAATGAGGAGTGACTTCTACAGGATAAGGGCTTCTTCTGGGTTTATGAACATGTTCTGAAATTAGATTGTGGAGATGGTTGCACAACTTTGTGAACATAGAAGAAGGAACTGAATTGTTCACTTCAAATGGGTGAACGTAAGGTATATCTCACTAAATCAATTAAAAATTATTAAGGCTTTGGTAACATGAGGATAAAATATAAAGGCATGAAGACTCCATGTATTATCTATATGGGTTTTCAAAATTACTTTGGACTATAAATTTAAATCTAAAAAGATGTAATTTAATAATGTAAAAGGTTAACCCAGTACTAAATATAAAATACCAACAGTATTACAGAATACTTGAGAAACAGGAATTCATTTAATCCCAATATGTATCAATAGTTTGATATGGTTGTCAAAATAGAAGAGAGGTATGTGTTATGATATGTTAATAAAAATATTGTGTCTCGAACAAGGAGGTGATACTTTATACTGTACAACAGGTCAAATCAGTTCTTGGTCCCAAAATTTAAGAGAGCATTGAAAAAAATGTGTTGTGTCTAATGAAGAAAACCTGGGTTATTTTAAGTGAACAAACTATGTAATATAAAAATTAGTTGATGGAACTGATAGGTTTAACCTAAGAGAGGTCTGCACAGTTAATTCTTTTAAAATATTTGACATAAATTACTTTACTCTAATGTAAAGTATTACCTCTTGCTCAAGAAAGCACAATTTAAAACAATGACATTCTTTTACATGTAGCTGTCCAGTTTTCCCAGCACTTCTTATTGAAGACCTTATCTTTGCTCCACTGTATATCCTTGCCTTCTTTGTCACAGATTAGTTGACTATAGGTGCATGGGTTTATCTCTGGGTTTTCTATCCCATTCCATTGATCTATATTTCTGTTTTTGTGCCAGTACCATATTGTCTGGATTACTGTAGTTTTGTAGTATAGTCTGAAGTCATGGAGCCTGATTCTTTCAGCTCTGTTTTTTTGTTTTTTTTTTTTTCCTCAAGATTGCTTTCACTATTTGAGGTCTTTTGTGTTTCTATAGAAATTGTACAATTTTTTGTTCTAGTTTTGTGAAAAATGCCATTGGTATTTGATAGAGATTGCATTGAATCTGTAGATTGCTTTGGGAAGTATAGTCATTTTCACAATATTGATTCTTCCAATCTAAGAACATGGTATGTCTCTCCATCTGTTTGTGTCATCTTTGATTTCTTTCATCAGTATCTTATAGTTTTCTGCATACAGTTTTTTGCCTCCTTAGGCAGGTTTATTCCTAGGTATTTTATTCTTTTTGTTGCAGTGGTAAATAAGATTGTTTCCTTAATTTCTCTTTCTGACCTTTTCTTGTTAGTGTATTGGAATGCAAGAGATTGGTGTACATTAAATTTGTATCCTCCGACTTTACTGAATTCATTGAATATCTCTAGTACTTCCTAACACCATACACAAAAATAAACTCGAAATGGATTAAAGACCTACACATAAGGCCAGACACTATAAAACTCTTAGAGGAAAACATAGGCAGAACACTCTTTGACATAAATTGCAGCAAGACCTTTTTTGACCCACCTCCTAGAGTAATGAGAATAAAAACAAAATAAACAAATGGGACCTAATTAAACTTAAAAGCTTTTGCACAGCAAAGGAAACCATAAACAAGATGAAAAGAACCCCCAGAATGGGAGAAAATATTTGCAAACAAAGCAACTGACAAAGGATTAATCTCCAAAATATACAAACAACTCATGCAGCTCAAGATCAAAAAAACAAACAACACAATAAAAAAATGGGCAGAAGACCTAAATAGACATTTCTCCAAAGAAGACATACAGAGGGCTAAGAACACATGGAAAAAGCTCAACATCACTAATTATTAGAGAAATGAAAATCAAAACTACAATGAGATACCACCTCACACCAGTCAGAATGGCCATCATCACATAATCTACAAACAATAAATACTGGAAAGAGTTTGGAGAAAAAGGAATCCTCTTACACTGTTGGTGGGAATGTAAATTGATACAACCACTATGGAGAACAGTATGGAAGTTCCTTAGAAAACTAAAACTAGAACTACCATGTGACCCAGCAATCCCACTACCGGGCATATACCCAGAGAAAACCATAATTCAAAAAGACACATGCATCCCAATATTCATTGCAGAACTATTTACAAAAGCCAGGATATGGAAACAACCTAAATATCCATCAACATAGGGATGGATAAAGAAGATGTGGTACATATATACAACGGCATATTACTCAGCCATAAAAAATAACTAAATTGGGTCATTTGTAGAGACAGGGATGGACCTAGAGACTGCCATACAGACTGAAGTAAGTCACAAAGAGAAAAACGAATATTGTATATTAACACATATATATGGAATCTGAAAAAATTGGTATAGACGATCTTATTTACAAAGCAGAAATAGAGACACAGATGTAGACAACAAATGTGTGGATACCAAGGGGGAAAGGGAGGTAGGATGAATTGGGAGATTGGGATTGACATACATACACTACTGAGACTATGTATAAAATAGATAACTAATGAGAACCTACTGTATAGCACAGGGAACTCTACTCAATGCTCTGTGGTGACCTAAATGAGAAAGAAATCCAAAAATGGGAGGTGGGGTATATGTATACGTATAGCTGATTCACCTTGCTGTACAGTAGAAACTAACACAACATTGTAAAGTAACTGTACTCCAATACAATTTTTTTTTAAAAATAACAAAATTCACATGTAAGCAGATTTCAATTTTAGCAATAGAGTATCTTTTACTATTATAATGAAATGAGCTGCTTTCCATCACTGGTGGTGTTCAAATAAATGTACCATAATCAGTTGGGGATTTTGTTCTTAGAAATTACAAAACCTAATGGAATTAGGAATTTCAGACTTCAAAATCAATAGTATAGTAACAAGAGTGTAGATTTTGGAGCCTAAAAGTTTGGGTTTTAAATTCTCTGCCAATTCTTAGCAGTGTGGCCTTGAAAAGTTGCTGAATTTCTGAGTCTACTCTTCTCATCTGTATGATAAGATATAACAGATCCTCATCTATTAGGTTTTTATCAGATTCTGAAAATGTTTTTTGATCGAATGAAAGTCATTAAAAGGCATTTAAAAGAATTATGTAAGTCTGGTTTTGGATCTGGCATTTAAGAAGCTTGAAGTCACCACTGTTTACTAACAACAAGTAAAAAGGTAAACTGAAAAATCAACAGCTCTTCTTAGATCTGTAAGTGAAGTGAGGTCACAGAGCAAACCACTCTAGCCCTAATTGGAGAGACTGACAGATGAATACAGAGAATCATAACTGGAGCAGAAAACCTTGAGCTAAAACCTCCAAGGAAACCAGTGCTCATGGAATAGGGAAACTGAACTGTAATCATTGAGCTGCTGGAGCCTCTGTGTGGACAACTCTGAGAATAAAACAGTCCAGTGGATCCAGTCATTGGAAGTGGGACACACTTTTATGAGTTTTACTTCTTGGAGTTCTAACAGTGGATATCAGAGGAAATATCCCCTCATTCTCTGGCAGGGGATAAAGGGAAAAGAACCATTTTGGAATATGTTAAAGCATTCTCTTCTTCTTAATAATGTCTACCCTTAGGAAAAACCAGTTAACCAGAGTCTAACCCACTTCAGTTTTATCAGAGCCTAACTCACCTATGAGAAGGGAAAGACCCAACCCCAGCTGCTCTAGCCTTCCATGTGGGAGAAGGGAAATAACCAACTCCAGCCCACCATAGCCATCTTGTCCTACCTAAGGAAGGGCGTGAAAAAATAAATTTAAAAAGCTGTATAGTGTATGCAGTTTATAATAAAGTATTTTTAAATTTTTTCACTTTAATACTTTTAAGCTTTAAATAAAATACAAGGAAAATTTATAAGATTTAAAAAAAATGTATGTGTTCCAAACTAAAAATTGGTTGATTAATTTAAAAAATCACTTAAAATAAAGTAAGATTCATATTTATGAATTAAGTTAATCAATAGATATTGTATAAGGGAACTTATATTATCAAAAACAAAACTGAAAACCATGTATAACAACCATTGACCTGTAGGCATTAAGTTTTTTGGTACAACTACTTAAGATTAAGGAAGAATTTTGCAGATTGTGTGTATAAACCTAGTTGGCTGGGATGGGAGTGGGAGGGAGGTCCAAGAGGGAGAGGATATATGTATACATATAGCTGATTCACTTCATTGTACAGTAGAAACTAACACAACATTGTAAAGCAATTATACTCCAATAAAAAAAGTAATAAGGAAAAATAATGATTACTGATAATATCGAGTTTGGAATTGTGTCTATATTCTTTTTTAAAAATATGAATACTTATACTGATAAAAGTTATTGTACCTGTTATATATCAATTTTTTTAGCCAAAGTATTAAATTTATTACTATTTTAATCTAAAATGTCCAGGACCACTACTAAATCAGCTAATCATAATGCTCCAAAATAAAGTTTACCATATAAGTAATGCTAGGTTATATTTCTTAGTTTATCCAAAGAGATTTATATTTCACAATGACCAATAAAAACTTGCTTGACTTTACATTTATATATATATATATATATATATATATGATTATAAATCATATATATATATGACTTGTTTCATTTGTCATTATCATATTATGAAAGGAGGGTTATTTTTCTTTAACTTGTAACATCATGTATCTTCATTTTCCAACCCTTTTTCAGAACTCAGTATCCAAAATTTTGTATGTGCTAGCAACTGAGAGATGTCAGCTTTGTCTTAGCCCCTGAGTACCAATTTTTAGTAATGATATTTTTGAAAGCCTTTTCTTTTTCCAAAACGACATCATTGCAGTGGATATTTGAAAATTTTAGTGGAAATACACAAATTTAATAGAGACCAGATTTTAAGTGTATCCATGACTCTATCAAGAGAAATTAGATGTTTTCAATCGTTTTTTTTAATTTTATTTCATTTATTTATTTTTTATACAGCAGGTTCTTATTAGTTATCTATTTTATACATATTAGTGTATATATGTCAATCCCAATCTCCCAGTTCATCCCACCACCACCCCCCCACACACATTCTCCCCTTGGTGTCCATATGTTTATTCTCTACACCTGGGCCTCTATTTCTGTCTTACAAACTGGTTCATCTGTACCATTTTCCTATTCCACATATATGCGTTAATATACGATATTTGTTTTTCTCTTTCTGACTTACTTCACTCTGTATGACAGTCTCTAGATCCATCCACGTCTCAACAAATGACCCAAATTTGTTCCTTTTTATGGCTGGGTAACATTCCATTGTATATATGTACCACATCTTCTTTATCCATTCATCTGTCAATGGGCATTTAGGTTGCTTCCATGACCTGGCTATTGTAAATAGTGCTGCAATGAACATTGGGGTGCATGTGCCTTTTTGAATTATAGTTTTCTCTGCGTGTATACCCAGGAGTGGGATTGCTAGGTCATATGGTAATTCTAATTTTTAGCTTTTAAAGAACCTCCATACTGTTCTCCATAGTGGCTGTATCAATTTACATTCCCACCAACAGTACAAGAGTTTTGCATTTTCTCCACACCATCTCCAGCATTTGTTGTTTGTAGATTTTCTGATGATACCCACTGTAACTGGTGTGAGGTAGTACCTCATTGTAATTTTGATTTGCATTTCTCTAATAATTAGTGATGCTAAGCAGCTTTTCATTTGCGTCTTGGCCATCTGTATGTCTCCTTTGGAGAAATGTCTATTTAGGTCTTTTGTCCATTTTTTGATCAGGTTGTTTTGTTTTTAATATTGAGCTGCATGAGCTGTTTATATATTTTAGAGATTAATCCTTTGTCCGTTGATTCATTTGCAAATATATTCTCCCATTCTGAGGGTTGTCTTTTCATTTTGTTTATAGTTTCTTTTGCTGTACAAAAGCTTTTGAGTTTCATTAGGTCCCATGTGTTTATTTTAGATTTTATTTCCATTACTGTAGGAGGTGGGTCAAAAAAGATGTTGCTGTGATTTATGTCAAAGAGTGTTCTTCCTAGGTTTTCCTCTAAGAGTGTTATAGTGCCCTGTCTTACATTTAGGTCTTTAATCCATTTTGAGTTTATTTTTGTGTATGGTGTTAGGGAGTGTTCTAATTTCATTCTTTTACATGTAGCTGTCCAGTTTTCCCAGCACCACTTATTGAAGAGGCTGTCTTTTCTCCATTGTATATCCTTGCCTCTTTTGTCATATGTTATTTGACTATAGGTGCATCGGTTTATCTCTGGGCTTTCTATCCTGTTCCATTGATCTATATTTCTGTTTTTGTGCCAGTACCAAACTGTCTTGATAACTGTAGCTTTATAATATAGTCTGAAGTCCAGAAGCCTGATTCCTCCACCTCCATTTTTGTTTTTGTTTTTTTCTCAAGATTGCTTTGGCTATTCAGGGTCTTTTGTGTCTCCATACAAATTTTAATATTTTTTGTTCTAGTTCTGTAAAAAGTGCAATTGGTAATTTGATAGGGATTGCATTGAATCTGTGTGATATTTTTGGGTAGTACAGTTTTTTTTCACAATATTGATTCTTCCAATCCAAGAACATGGCATATCTCTCCATCTGCTTGTGTCATCTTTGATTTCTTTCATCAGTGTCTTATAGTTTTCTGAGCATAAAATCTTTTACCTCCTTAGTTAGGTTTATTCCTACGTATTTTGTTATTTTTGTTGCAATGGTAAATGGGATTGTTTCCTTAATTTCTCTTTCTGATCTTTCATTGTTAGTGTATAGGAATGCAAGAGATTTGTGTGCATTAATTTTGTATCTTGCTACTTTACCCAATTCATTGAGTAGCTCTAGTAATTTTCTGGTGGCATCTTTAGGATTCTCTATGTATACTATCATGCCATCTGCAAACAGTGACAGTTTTACTTCTTGTTTTCCAATTTGTGTTCCTTATATTTCTTTTTCTTTTCTGATTGCCGTGGCTAGGACTTCCAAAACTATGTAGAATAGTATTGGTGAGTGTGGACATCCTTGTCTTGTTCCTGATCTTAGAAGAAATGCTTTCAGTTCTTCACCATTGAGAATGATGTTTGCTGTGGGTTTGTTGTATATGGCCTTTATTATGTTGAGGTAGGTTCCTGTTACGCCCACTTTCTGGACAGTTTTTGTCATAAACAGGTGTTGAATTTTGTCAAAAGCTTTTTCTGCATCTATTGAGATGATCATATGGTTTTTATTCTTCAGTTTGTTAATATGGTGTATCACACTGATTGATTTGCATATATTGAAGAATCCTCGCATCCCTAGGATAAATCCCACTTGATCATGGTGTATGGTCCTTTTAATGTGTTGTTGGATTCTGTTTGCTAGTATTTTGTTGAGGATTTTTGCATCTATATTCATCAGTGTTATTGTTGTTATTTTCTTTTTTTCTAGTATCTCTGTCTGGTTTTGGTATCAAGGTGATGGTGGCCTCATAGAATGAGATTGGGAGTGTTCCTTCCTCTGCAAATTTTTGGATGACTTTGAGAGGGATGGGTGTTAGCTCTTCTCTAAATGTTTGAAAGAATTCACCTGTGAAGCCATCTGGTCCTGGACTTTTGTTTGTTGGAAGATATTTAATCACAGTTTCAATTTCATTATTTTTGATTGGTCTGTTCATATTTTCTATTTTTCCTTGGTTCAGTATTGGAAGGTTATACCTTTCTAAGAATTTGTCCATTTCTTCCAGGTTGTCCATTTTATTGGCATAGAGTTGCTTGTAGTAGTCTCTTAAGATGCTTTGTATTCAGTGGTGTCCATTGTAACGT
Source organism: Balaenoptera borealis (assembly GCF_965194805.1). Classification (NCBI taxonomy): domain Eukaryota; kingdom Metazoa; phylum Chordata; class Mammalia; order Artiodactyla; family Balaenopteridae; genus Balaenoptera; species Balaenoptera borealis. The sequence continues at coordinate 57,966,439 of NC_138876.1, read as the reverse complement.
CTCCATTTTCATTTTTAAATTTATTGATTTGAGTCCTTTACCTTTGTTTCTTGTTGAGTCTGGCTAAAGGTTTATCAATTTTGTATATCTTCTCAAAGAACCAGCTTTTAGTTTTATTGATCTTTGTTATTGTTTTCTTTGTTTCTATTTCATTTATTTGTGCTGTAATCTTTGTGATTTCTTTCCTTCTACTAACTTTGGGTTTTGTTTGTTCCTCTTTCTCTAGCTGTTTTAAGTGTAGGGTTAGATTGTTTATTGAGACTTTTCTTGTTTCTTAAGGTAGGATTGTATTGCTATGAACTTCCCTCTTACAACTGCTTTTGCTGCATCCCATAAATTTTGGATCATCATATTTTCGTTGTCATTTGCCTCTAGATATTTTTTTGATTTCCTCTTTGATTTCTTCAGTGATCTCTTGGTTATTTAGTAATGTATTGTTTAGCCTCCATGTGTTTGTGTTTTTACGGTTTCTTCCCCTGTAATTGATTTCTAATCTCATAGCATTGTGGTCGAAAAAGATGCTTGATATAATTTCAATTCTTAAATTTACCCAGGCTTGATTTCTTATCCAAGATGTGATCTATCCTGGAGAATGTTCCGTGTGCACTTGAGAAGAAAGTGTAATCTCCTGCTTTCCATGGAATGTCCTATAAATATCAGTTAAATCTATCTGGTCTATTGTGCCATTTAAATCTTTTGTTTCCTTATTAAGTTTCTGTCTGGATGATCTGTCCATTGGTGTGAGGTGTTAAAGTCCCCCACTATTATTTTGTTACTGTCAATTTCCTCTTTTATAACCGTTAGCATTTGCCTTATGTATTGAGATACTCCTATGTTGGGTGCATACATATTTATAATTGTTATATCTTTTTCTTGGATTTATACCTTGATCATTATGTAGTGTCCTTCTTTGTCTCTTGTAACATTCTTTATTTTATAGTCTATTTTATCTGATATGAGTATTGCTACTCCAGCTTTCTTTTGATTTCCTTTTGCATGGAATATCTTTTTGCATCCCCTCACTTTCAGTCTGTATGTGTCCCTAGGTCTGAAGTGGGTCTCTTGTAGACAGCATTTATTTGGGTCTTATATTTGTATCCATTCAGCAAGCCTGTGTCTTTTGGTTGGAGCATTTAATCCATTAATGTTTAAGGTAATTATCGATATGTATGTTCCTATGACCATTTTCTTAATTGTTTTGGGTTTGTTTTTGTAGGTCCTTTTCTTCTCTTGTGTTTCCCACTTAGAGAAGTTCCTTTAACATTTGTTGTAGTGCTGGTTTGGTGGTGCTGAATTCTCTTAGCTTTTGCTTGTCTGTAAAACTTTTGATTTCTCCATCAAATCTTAATGAGATCCTTGTCTGGTAATCTTGGTTGTAGCTTTTTCCCTTTCATCACTTTAAATATATCATGCCACTCCCTTCTGGCTTGTAGAGTTTCTGCTTAGAAATCATCTGTTAACCTTATGGGAGTTCCCTTGTATGTTATTTGTTATTTTTCCCTTGCTGCTTTCAATAATTTTTCTTTGTCTTTCATTTTTGTGAATTTGATTACTATGTGTCTCATCATGTTTCTCCTTGGGTTTATCCTGCCTGGGACTCTTTTTGCTTCCTCAACTTGGGTGGCTATTTCCTTTCCCATGTTAGGGAAATTTTCGACTACAATCTCTTCAAATATTTTCTTGGGTCTTTTCTCTCTCTCTTCTCCTTCTGAGACCCCTATAATGTGAATGTTGTTGCATTTAATGTTGTCCTAGAGGTCTTTTAGACTGTCTTCTTTTTTTTCATTCTTTTTTCTTTATTCTGTTCTGTGGTAGTGAATTCCACCAATCTGTGTTTCAGGTCACTTACTTGTTCTTCTGTCTCAGTTTTTCTGCTATTGATTACTTCTAGTGTATTTTTCATTTCATATATTGTATTGTTCATCTCTGTTTTTTTGTCCTTTAATTCTTCTAGGTCTTTGTTAAGCATTGGTTGCACCTTCTCGATCTTTGCCTCTATTATTTTTCCGAGGTCCTGGATCATCTTCACTGTCATTATTCTGAATTCTTTTTCTGGAAGGTTGCCTATCTCCACTTCATTTAATTGCTTTTCTGGGGTTTTATCTTGTTCCTTCATCTGGTACATAGCCCTCTGCCTTTTCATTTTGTCTATCTTTCTGTGAATATGGTTTTTGTTCCATAAGCTGCAGAATTGTAGTTCATCTTGCTTCTGCTGTATGTCCTCTGGTGGATGAGGCTATCTAAGAGGCTTATGCAAACTTCTTGATGGGAGGGACTGGTGATGGGTAGAGCTGGGTGTTGTTCTGTTGGGCAGAGCTCAGTACAACTTTAATCCATTTTTCTGCTGTTGAGTGGGACTAGGTTCCCTTCCTGTTGGTTTTTCGGCCTGAGGCGACCCAACACTGGAGCCTACCCAACTCTTCTGTGGGGCTAGTGGCGGACTCTGGGAGGGCTCACGCCAAGGTGTACTTCCCAGAACTTCTGCTGCCAATGACCTTGTCCCCGCAGTGAGCCACAGCCACCCCCTGCCTCTGCAGGAGACCCTCCAACACTAGCAGGTAGGTCTGGTTCAGTCTCCTATGGGATCACTGCTCTTTCCCCTTGGTCCTGATGAGAACACTACTTTGTGTGTGCCCCCCAAAAGTGGAGTCTTTGTTTCCCCCAGTCCTGTCGAAGTCCTACAATCAAATCCCGCTAGCCTTAAAAATCTGATTCTCTAGAAATTCCTCCTCCCATTGCTGGACCCCCAGGTTGGGAAACCTGACATGGTGCTCAGAACCTTCACACCAGTGGGTTGACTTCTGTGGTATAACTGTTCTCCAGTTTGTGAGTCACCCACCCAGTGTTTATGGGATTTTATTTTATTGTGATTGCGCCCTTCCTACCATCTCATTGTGGTTTCTCCTTTGTCTTTGGATGTGGGGTATCTTTTTTGGTGATTTCCAGTGTCTTGATGATTCTTCAACAGTTAGTTGTGATTCCTGTGCTCTTGCAAGAAGGAGTGAGTGCATGTCCTTATACTCTGCCATCTTGAACCAATCTTAAGAAAACTCGAAACTCCAGAACTCCACACTCTACTCAATCAGTTTTTAATCAAATTTATTATTCTCTTTTAGGCAGACTTTACTCTTCCTCAAATTTTGTTGCTTCTAAAACTATAAAACTTTCTAGGATGGGTAATGTTTTGATCTAGAGATATGTATAGGTAAAAAGAACTTAGGTAATTTCATTGCAATAGATATTATATTTAAAAGAAGACTATAGACATTTTAACAGTCCAATTGGTCTTACCCCTTATGGTTTATTTTGAAGTATAAAGAATCTTCCTATTTAAAATTGTTTCATATAAAAATATGTATTTCTCTTGATGAATGACTAAGAGAGACAACAAATCTACCACAAAAATTCTGACTTCAAAACAGTTTATTATTTAAAATCTCTTTCTCCTTTTGTTAAACTTCACTTGGTGTTAGTTATTTATATTTTCTGATATTATTTTTTGTGAAAGTAATGAAACTACTTCTTAACTAAGTTTTGAATCAATTAGAAGTAGATAATAAATTGTTTGAAAATGCATATAAATACGTTTTATATTCTTTCAAACTAATCAAGTGGTACAATCATCTGTACATAGCCATTTTTGAACAGTGATTTGCAATTTGACTTGAGTGACAGATAGATACCCTGACTTGGGTAATGAAACAGTTTTCAATTATTTGGAAGGAGAAAATTTTAATTGGTCTTAAGTCTCTTTCTCCTGTGTTTCATCAGTACTCACCATATGAATAGGAATCTACATCAAGTTGACATGCTGACTTGAGGATCTCAGAAGCATATTTTAGGAATAGTTGTTATTGGTATCAAGATCTGTTGATGCATGTTAAAATGTGTTTAAAACATTTCTGTAAACTGATGTTGTCAGTAAACCATATGTTTCCCTTCGTCACGTCTATTATATAATAATAGAGAACATTCACTGGGTACTTACTATGTATTAGGCACTACTCTATGACCTTTTGATGAACTAATTCATTTCTCAAAATGACCCATGAGACAGAGTCTATCATTAACCTTTTATTATTATTTTATTGATAAAGAAACAGACAAAGTTAAGTAACTGTCAAAGTCACACATCTAATTAAATAGTGAAGCTGATGTTTAACTACAGGTAATCTTGTTCCAGAGCTCAGATTGGCAAAACATAAAAATACATAATCATTCTCTTATATATTTACAGATATTATCCACCAGTAGTACCATTAGATCTTGCAAAATGTTCATGTAGAAATATTCAGGAAAACATACACAAAGATGCCAGACTGGGGTTGACACTGACATTATCTATTCACAGCAACTTTGTAAGACACATGCTTAGTTAACAGACAGTTGTAGTAGTCCTGTAAGTTTAGTCACTCAATTAAATCTAATGATTTTTAAAATTGATTACGTAATTACTTTTTCATTCAAGCTTCACTTTCACTATTCAGCTGTCAATAGAGTTGGAGTTGGAGTGAAGTTTCTGTGTAGTTCAAATCATTAAAACCATTTAGAGCAGGTAAGAGGTTTTATTAGAATATCTGAACTAAATTTAATAAGATGTAACTTTTATTTGTTAATGTTTTCTTATTGCTAAGTGGAGTCATTTCTGTGATAAAACACTCATTAACTTTGTTAAAAATAAAAGTTGGAATAGTCTTTCTGCAAGGGTTTGTAGTGGAAAATATGTATTGTTTTTATTTTTCAAAAAAGAATTTAAGGACCTGCTATATTCCAGGCATTTTTACCACTCTGGAGATACAGTAGTAAAGAAAACAAGCAAAATATTCTCACCTCAATTTTCCTGCTAATTGTTTATGGGCCTACAAAAACTTGTACAAGATGGAACAGAAATGTAAATAATTAGAGTGGCTTAGCAGGTACCATAAATAGGTAACAAGACAGGGTTAAAATAGTGGGGAATGGTAGGACCTATCATAAGCTGAATCATTCATAGAGTGTTCTGCGTTTCATTTCTTTCAATCATTTTATCAGCCAATGAAATATGTTGCTTTTTAGAATAAGTCAGATTTCGTCTTTCTCAAGAACCTCAAGGGTTAAATGGTACTTTAAACCATTTATTCCTATCTTTGTTTCTACTTGAAGATACACTACAATATATGCTACAAAAAGTCAATCAAAATTTGTTTTGACCCCTCTAAGGTGAGAATCTCTACTTGTTGTGTTAGTGAATTCTTTGTGATTGGCTCTGATCCATCCCTTTGAGTTCATTTCTGTGTCTATAAGAAACATATGTCTGAAGCTAAATAGCATCAAAGTCACCCTGAAAGCAATCAGTTCCTAAGCATTTCCTAGTACTGTTTATGTATTTTTCCAAGGCTAACCAGAAGAATTGTAAATATCTAGATGGGTGGACAGGACTAACACTGATGAAAAGTATTAAGTAAATACTAGAGACTCTGTATAAATTATTATAATGTCAATAAATGTCAGAATAAGGAGATAACATCTATAAGATAATATCTATAAGATGTTATTTATCAGGAGATAACATCTATGGTATAAAGGTGAAGCAGAGATCTCACATATTAGTGTTATCACACAGTATTTGTCTTTGTCTGTCTGACTTATTTCACTTAGCATAATGCCCTCACATCTTCTTTAACCATTTAACCATAGACAGACGAAGTTGTTTCCAAACCTTGGTTATTGTAAATAATGCTGCAATAAACATGGGGGGAGAGATGTCTCTCTGAGATCCTGATTTCATTTCCTTTGAATATATACCCCAAAGTGGAATTGCTGGATCATAACGTAGTTCTACTTTAAGTTATTTTGAGAAACTTCCATACTGTTTCCATAGTAGCTGTACCAATTTATATTTCCACCAGTGGTGCACAAGGGTAAGCTTTTTTCCACATCCTCACCAACATCTCAATTATTCTTGTCTTTTTAAGAATAGCCATTCTAATAGGTGTGAGGTGATATCTCATTTGGCTTTGATTTGTATTTCCCTGATGTTGAGCATCTTTTCATGTACCTATTTACCATTTGTATGTCTTCTTTGGAAAAAAAAATATTCTATTTAGGTCCTCTGTTCACTTTTAAATCAAATTGTTTGAATTTTTGCTATTGAGTTTTTAAAGTTCCTTGTATATTTTGGGTATTAAACCCTTATCAGATACATGGTTTGCAATTTTTACTCCCACTCTGTAGTTTGCCTTTTTATTTTGTTGTCTCTTTTGCTGCACAGAAGCTTTTAAATGTCATGTATTTCTGCTTGTTGGTTTTTACTTTTGTTGCTTGTGCTTTTTATGTCATATTCAAAATATCAATTTATATCTACAATAGTCTATTTTAAGTTGATAACAACTTGTTTGATCTCATTCTAAAGGCATGCATTTTTATTCTCCTCTTTCACATATTATATTTTTAATGTTACATTTGACATCTTTTTTATCTTTTGTATACCTTAATTAATTATTGTATTTATAACTTTTACTATTTTTATCCTTTAACATTCATACTAGCTTTATAAATGATTAATCCACTAACTTTACTATATATTTACCTTTCCAGTAAGATTTATTCTTTCATATATTTTCATGTTACTAATAGCATCTTTTCAGCTTAAAGAGTCTCTTTAACATTTCTTGTAAGGGCAATTTAGCAATGATAAACTCCTTTAGCTTTGCTTCTCTGGAAAATTCCTTGTTTATCTTTCAGTTCTGAATGATAATGTTGTTGGGTAGAATACTCTTGGTTGGAGGATTTTTTCCCCAGCACTTTGAATACATCATGCCACTCCCTTCTAGCCTGCAAAGTTTCTGCTGAAAAATCTGCTGATGGTCTTATGGGGGTTCCCTTGTATATAACAAATTGTTTTTCTAGTGCTGATTTTAGGATTCTCTCCTTATCTTTTAATTTTTGACACTTTAATTTTAATGTGTCTTATTATGGGTATCTTTGGGTTCGTCTTGTTTGGGACCTCTGGGCTTCCTGGATCTGGTTGTCTATTTCCTTTCCCTGATCAGGGAAATGTTTGGCCATTATTTCTTCACATAATTTTTCTACTATTTTCTCTCCCTCATCTCCTTCTGGGTCACCTATAATATGAATGCTGGTCCACCTGATGTTGTCCCACAAATCCCTTAAACTATGTTCATTCTTTATGATTTTTTTTTCCTTTTTATTGCTCTGATTGGATGAATTCCACTGCCTTATCTTTGATTTCACTGGTTCATTCTTCTGCTTCACCTAGTCTGCTCTCGATTCCCTCTAGTGTATTTTTCAGTTCAGTTATTGTATTCTTCAGCTCTGTGATTTATACTTAGTACTTTTTAATATTTTTTTCTATCTTTTTGTTGAAATTTTCATTGTGATCATTCATTCTTCTCACAAGGTTGGTAAGCATCCTTATTACCATTATTGTAAAGTAAATAATTTATCTGTTTCATTAGGGTTTTTTTTTCCTGAGGTTTTATCTTGTTGCCTCCCACCCCTCCTCCCACCCCCACTTTGGAAGATATTCCTTCATTTCTTTATTTTGCTCAACTCTCTGTATTTGATTTCTATGCACTAGTTGAACCTCTCCCACTCTTGAAGGAGTGGCCTTGTGTAGGAGATGAATATTGCTAGTCAACACCCCCCCACCCCAGCTATTGGTTGTCTCTCAAACTTTGGGACTGTCTAAGAAGCCTATTATATTTTTAAAACTCCCAGTATTTGAGGGTGCGCTGCAACTTGTCATTATCTCAAAGGGGAGGATCTCAATCAGCACCTAAATTCAGGCTAATTCAGGCAGCAGGTTTTAAAATATGTAAATATATACAGTCCTATGGGACTGCAAACATAAGCCCTGCTGGTCACCATAGCCAGGTGATCTGGAGTTATCCCCTGGTGGCAGTCACAAAATTTGGGACTCCAGACAAGTGTATAAAGCTCTTTTCTGAGAGATACTGGTAAGCTATAATGAGGCAAAGGGAGAGCACGAGGATGACATCCACCAGCCTACGTTCCCTGCAAGCATATCCATAAGCTCCTATTTGTGTGCCAGACCTGAAGCTTGCCCCTCAGACCAAAGAACCTGGACAAGCATATAGGCCTCTTTCACAGAAAGACTGGGGGTGAATTTTAGTATGCTATCTGTGAAGTGTCCTGTGAGTGAAAGCTTGCCAAGAACTGTCTCTCTGATTGTTAAGCACAGGAACACAAGCCCTCCCAGGCCACCAGAGCCAGGCAATCAAGGGGCCTCCCCTGGGTGACACCTGTAAAAACCAGGGCACAAGATATAAAAATAAGGGCACCAGAAACATGAAATACCTCCCCTCCAGGATATACAGGTGTTCTGGAATGCAGAAGAGGGAGAGTGTGAAGATAGCACCCACCCTCTGAGATCTCTGGAAAGAATTACATTCAGCCATAGATGTTTGTTTAATTAGAAGCCTGCTCCTCAGGCTGAAGCTATGATAATTAGCCAACAGGGCTCTGTCACAGAAAAACTGAGCTTCTGGGTCTATTGCCTCTTGTACACTAGGGTTAGGTAGCTGTTTAAGAACTCTTTGTATTACATGTTGGTTACTGTGTTGTGGGTCCCACCACTGTAAGCCCTGCTGGCCAGAGAGCCAAGCTATGTATAGGTACCCTCCGGTAACAGTCACAAAAATTGGGCAATATAAATTCCATATTAGGAGATAGTAGTGAGCTAGACTGAGGCAAAAATGGTGTCCATCAGCCTATGTTCCTTAAAAGTAGCTCTGTAGCTCCTTAGATATGTGCGAACCTGAGGCCTGCCCTTTAAGCCAAAGGTCCATTAGGCCTCTTTCACAGAAAAACTGGGGGTGTATTTTAACATTCTATTTGTGCAGTGCCATAGGCATGAAAGCCTGCCCAAAACTCTCTGATTGTCACAGTTCCATGGGACCCAGAAATGCAAACTCCCCTGGCATCCAGAGCCAGGTGACTAAGGGATGTCCCCTGGGTGGCAGCCACCAAAATCAGGGAACAAGGTGCTTGTCAAAGTTCCTTTCAAGGAGACACTTGTTCTCTGGAGCACAGCAGAGAGAGAGCATTAGGATGGCACCCACTGGCTGTAGCAAAGCAGAGGGGAAGCATAAATATGGTGCCTACTGCAAAAAGAACCAAAAAATAGAAAAAAAATAGAAAAAAAAAATAAAGAGAAACAGCAATTGCTAGCTAGATCAAGGCAGAAGAAGAGCACAAAGATGGTACCTGGTGACTAGAATAAGGCAGCAAAGGAGCATAAAAATTGAACCTGCAGGGGAAAAAAAATGGTGCCCACTGGCTACAGCAAGGCAGAAGGAGAGCATTAAGATGGCACCTGCAGTCTCCATCCTTGGAGAGGGATCCATCAGTCTCATAGAAGTGTGTTATATGCAAGTCCCACAGGCCATGCTTTAATACAAGCAAATGAGCTTCTTTCACTTAAAGTCTGGGCACAGTTGGCTGCATGTGAGCTATACCCTGCATGGGTGAGTCTAAGCTCATGAGCTTCTTTTAAGCTATCCAACAAATCTCTTCCAGTGGGAATCTTGGTCTGGCCAGGGAGGTTAAGGCACACTTCCCCTTTCAACTTCTTCTCACTCTCAATCTACCAAGTTTTTTTGATAGTTTTCTCCATTTCTTCTTGTCTGTTTTTCCATACTTTTTCATAAAGTGGCATTTAACATGCCATCTTCTTAGGGCATACATGGAGCAGAGGGAGAGAAACTGATTGAGACTTAAGAAACAAAGTTTTACAAAGCATATTATGCCTGTTACATCAACCTGCCATAATATGAATTGATAAAATAAGGCAAGAAATAAGCCTTGCCAAACTCCCAAACATTTCTGAATATATCACAATTTCAATAAATTTCCATCTTTTTTATTTCCTATAACAAGCTTTTAGCTCTACAAATGGATTATAAGTTTGGAGTGTTCATTGCAAATTCTTTGTGCTTATCTTATTTGTTTATACCTGCTTATTTTATGCCTTTTGGTATAAAACACATATTCTCAAGAGCAGAGATTTTATATATCATAAGTCTAAGGCCTCCAGCTCCTGAAACAGTGTTCAGGGACTATAGACATTCAATTATTTATGGAAAGAATAATAAGTTAAGAATATTGTGGGAGATCTTCATCACATAGCAACCACTTTTCACATCAAGGTTTCTACAATAAGAAAGAAAAATAAAATGATTAATCTGGAAATTTTGTTCTCTTTCAAAATGTTCTGAATTAATCTGTCCTAAAGAGCTGAAAGCAGCCTGCTAATATCCAGAAGCAGCTTCTTTCAGAGCACTGAAAACCTGAATAAGTTCAACATATTAATTCTAGAACACATTTGCATCAAGCCATCCCTAAAGTAGCCATTGCTTTGAGCCCCTTTCTTCATTTGCAAAGTTATTTATTCATTTAGGTATTTCTTCTTTCTAAATTGCTTGAATATTACTGGTGAAGAGCTGTATTACTTGGCATACAAATAACGGCTCAAAAGAAAATTAGCTTTTGTTATTATGAATGGAGAGAATTTATCTAAGTGTTTATTTATATTCTTATCCTAATACAGTGACTGATACATAGCACATAGCTGTCCTTCATAACTAGAATATGTATTTTAGAGTTTACATTGCACTTTCAAACACACTGTTTCATTTGTTACTCACTACAGCTCACATATTAATCACCATTTTTGAAATTAAAAACAAACAAACAGTAACTTTACTATCACAGAATTCCTTCCGGCACAGATATTTTAATGTGAGAAGAATTGAAATGAGAAAAGGAGGAAGGCATAACCAGGCATACTGAAGAAAAGCTGTGGAGATGGAAAAGGAGAGTTGTTTAAAAAAAAAAAAAAATTCCTGTCTTCTCATCAGTCAAAAATGTGATAGTTTAGAAGACACTGAATCTCAACTTTGTGCAAATACATGTAGAACCCAAGCTGAAAATTATACTATGCTTAGCAAATATCAAATATAAAATGAACACCTAATCAATCGTAGACTAGCGGATTGGCAAAGGCTGGTAATGGACTGTTCTTACATGTTCAACCATACATTTACCCTTGACTAAGAAGTGCCATCAGTAGTTTAACATCAACTGAGAAAGCAAGGTATAATCACTTGTTGACAGTGTTTCAGAAATTACAAGTATTATAAAACAATTATTTTTGGACACACAATATACAAAGGTGTAATCTTGTGAATTCAATAACTAAAAGGAGTTGGAACCAAGATTTAAATGAGCAAAGTTATGTATTAAAGTTAAGCTGTTAAAATGAAAATTAGTATCTTATAACTTCAATACTAACTGTAGTCCCCATGGTAACCAAAAAGTTAAATGTTTTTTAACATTAAAATGTTTCACAATAAAACATCAACAAAACATAAAAGAGACACTAATGCAGGAAATGAGGGACAAAAACTATAAGGTATATAGAAAACAAATAGCAAGTGACAGAAGTTAAGTTCCTCCATATCAGTAATTACCTTAAATGTAAATGGATCAAACTCTTTAATCAAAAGACAGAGACTAGCAGAAAGGATAAGAATAATGATTGATCTATATGTAACCTGCAAAAGATTCACTTTAGAAGCAAAGACATGAATACATTGAAAGTAAACGGATGAAAAGAGATATTCCATGAAAACAGTATCCAAAAATGAGCAGGGGTGGCTTACTAATATCAGACAAAATATACCTTAAATAAGAAAGTTTCATATGAGATAAAGAAGGATATATGTTAATAAAAGATTCAATACAGCAAGAAGATATAATTATTATAGACATTTATATAACTAATACCATACCATCAAAATATTTGAAGCAAAAAGTGAAGAATAGAAGGGAGAGACAGATATTTCTACAATAATAGGGAATTCAACATCCCACTCTCAATAATGAATAAAACCACCAGACATAAGATAAATAAGGAAATAGAGAACTCAAACAATGCAATAAACCAACTAGATCTAACAGAGATACACAGAGCACTTTACCCAACAATAATAGTATAAACATCCTTCTCAAGTGCACATGGAACATTCTCCAAGATAAATCATATGTTAGACCACAATTTAAGTCTCAATAGATGTAAAAAGACAGATGTCATACAAGGTATCTTCTCTGACCACAAAGGGATAAAGTTAGAAATCAATAACAGAAGGAAACTGGAAAATTAATAACTTTGTGGAAATTAAAGGACACACTCTTAACGAACCAATGAATTGAAGAAGAAATCACAATGGAAATTAAAAAATACTTAGAGATGAATGAAAATGAAAGCATAACATATGAAAATTTACTGGGTGCAAAGAAAGCAGCGCTAAGTGGAAATTTATAGCTATAATTGCTTACATTATAAAAGGGTAAGATCACAAATCAACAACATAATTTTACAATTTGAGGAACTAGAAAAAGAACAAAGTAAACCCAAGCTGGCAGAAGGAAGAAAATGATAAAGATTAAAGTAGAAAGAAATGATATAGAAAATCGAAAAACAGTAGAGAAAATCAATGAAACTAAAAGTTGGTTCCTTACAAAGATCAACAAAATTGCGAAACCTTTAGCAAAATTGTCTTAGGAAAAAAAGACTTAAATTGCCAAATCAGAAATGAAAGTATAACTTTATTAGCAATTCTACAGAAATAAAAAAGGATTATAAGAGAGCACTATGAACAATTCTACAGTGACGAATTGGACAACCTATATAAAATTGACAAATTCCTAGAAGCATAAAGGCCATTCCTCATAATCCTAGAAAATGATAACACATTTCTAACATAAAGTGGGAATGTACACTGGTATGGTAATTATGGAAAACAGTATGGAGTTTCCTCAAACAATTAAAAATATAACTACTTTATAATGATGCAATTCTATTTCTGGATACTCATTATTGAGATTCATTATTTATTTGGATTAAGTGTAGTCCCTCCATGGTAAATGAGTCTTCAGTGCTGCCATGTTCTATGTATGGTACAAGACTTTCCTCCTTTTTCATTATTTTGGTGGAAATATAGCCTTTGTTCCTCTCTTATAATAAATTTCCAATCGATACCCATTCTTTGTGAGGAAGTGCTCCCTCTGTTCAAATATAAGTGGTAGAAAACCAGGAAATATAAAAATACTGCAGAAAGATAAAAGTACGGAAATATTTTTCAAATTCAAGCATGAAATCACTGACTAACACTGGGTTTCTTCTCTCCTAGATTATAACACACTCTGTCAGCTAAAGACTGATTTGTTGTTAAGTCAGAAATGCATGAATGAATAAAGTATGAACACAAAGATAGAACATTTTATTATGCAAGTATAAGTGGAAACCTCTGACTGCCAGAGTTGCATTATTCTCTGAGGCTCAATAAATGTAGAGAGGTGGAAAAAAGGAAAAGGACCAGAGGAAATGATTTATGATAAAATATTGGAAAATTATATATGGATGCTTTGGCCAAACTTGAAATTGTGTGGGAAGTGAGTAGAAATGGATCATATATTTTATTCTATCTAATGCCAACTTAAATGTTTGTATTGACATTACATGGGGAAATGAAAAGTTATGGGATCCAAAGTTACAATAAAGATGGTCACAGTACTGCTATATTTGAAAATGTGATGATAAGTGGCATTCTACCACTGATTTTAGATGTGCTTTGTCTTCTTAGCTAGGTTCTAAACTGTGAAACAAGTATGTGTTTTCTCTCACACATACTTGTTTTAAAGATTTAAAACTTCCTTTGTCTTTGACATCCTTTCCTTTGCCAATCTACATTCTTTATCGCAATCCTTTTATACCTTGTTTCACATATATTCTCAAATTCCCATTTCAATTCTAGTTATCATTTCACCTTATAGAGATTATTGTTGAAAGTGTTTTTTTCTAATTAACTAATTTTGATTGGTGTGAAAAATCTAAAAAAAAGTCAGCATGCATATTGTGAATTTTCTACTAAAGAATGTTTATTTTGTAGCTCCACTTTAAAAAAAATAGTAGTACATTCTATATTAATTTTTACAGCTGGAACAACTTCTTTTCGTTTAAAATGTTTCATGGATCAGATATATTTTATGTTGACCTGCACAGTTTGGCCAGATAAAAGGTTTGGTATAGTTTAGCATTTAAGAGATAGGTGAGTGTTTTCATTTTGTGATTACTCAAATCTCTTAGGACCTGCATAATTTTCTATATATGTATCACACTTCCATAAAATATTTTTAAATCAATCCATAAAATGTTTAAATCAACAAATTGTTTGGAAATTATTAAAAGGACTTGACAAACTAAACAAAACAAACAAAAAAACTTTAGACACAGAGTGCCTGGGTTTCAAATCCCAGCTGCACCATTTTCTGGTTCTGTGTTGAGGCAAGTTAATTAAATTCTCAGGGCCTCCATTTCCTCATCTATATTATAAAGATAATTCTACCTATGAAATATTACTTACATACATCAAAGAATATCTGGCATGTAGAAATACTTAATAAAAATTTAGCTATTATTAAATGAGTTTCTGAAAATCAAAGAAGTTGAAATAATAGTAATAGACCCCCAAGTTTTTAACTTTATCTGAAGAAGAAATAGGTCAATGGGAAATCACCCATTTCTAATGGATAGAAATGAGATTAAAGAAGATTGAGTCTAATACAATTTAGATCAAGATGGTGGAGTAGGAAGATCCTGATCTCACCTCCTCCTGTGGACACACCAAAATTACAATTACATATAGAAAACTATCTCTGAGAATGACCTGAAGACTAGCAGAACAGATTTTCTGCAACTAAGAATTTGAAGAAAAGTCCACATATTAATGGGTAGGGGCTTGTGCACAAACTAACTTGAATCCCAGTGCAGAGGCAGCAGCTTAAAAAATGCCTGGACCATGCAAGAAGAAGATTTAGTAACTAATTTTGGGGCATGTTCCAGAGGGGTAGGGAGCTGGTAAAACTTGCTCTAGGGATGGAGGCATTGGCAAGCACCTTTTATTTCTTTTTGCTCTCCTTAGCTGACACAGTACTGGTGGGCACCATTTCTGTCACTCTCCATCAACCTAAATAAAACCATGCACCTACCCCAGCATTCTCCTGAGGACCAATCCTGCCCAACATGCTTACCCTAGCCAGTTCCTCAAAAACAGCTCCTTCCTCACCCCACCCAGCAAACCACCCTGGCCAGAAAAGTGGCTCCCATCAAAGGGCTCCCATCATGACCCACCAGGTCGGCCACTGCAGCAGGCACCGTTACACTTCCAAAGTGGCTCCCAGGCAGCTCTGCATATACATGCACTCCCAGCAGTTGTGTCCAGATTTAGCCAGCTGGACTGGGGGGCCAACCATTTCCACCAGCACATCTGCAGCAATTATGGTTCAACCACAACAGCAAGGCACATTCAGTCCACACAGGGGATACAGCTGGAGCACCTGGCTCTAGTGACCAGAACAACTAGATCTAACAGACATATACAGAACACTCTACCCAACCAAAAAAATGTGCGTTCTTCTCAAGTGCACACTGGACAATTCCCAGGATAGACCATGTATTTGACCACAAATTAGGTGTCAATAGATTTAAAAATATAGATACCATGTAAAACTCTAGAAGGGGTTTTAGGTCCTCAGAGGACAACCATTATTGAAATGTGAGTTTGTTTTTCTTTTTTCAGTTAAAAGTATATTTTCTAGAGAAAACACACATACACACTCAAATACAAAATGCACTCACATGCAAAAACACATGTCATTCCTAGGGGAAAAAAAATCCTGAATTCAGATTTAATTTTATTAAAGTCATTTTTTACTTGCAAGTTTATCAGATTTCAAAGGGTTAACTATCTATGAAATTTCAGGATGTAAGTATATGAAACTAAAATTTTAACTTGATGGAGAAGGCAGCGTAGGTATATAAATCTTTTCTTATAGGAATTGGGTAATAACACTGATTTTACTACAGTTCTATGCAAAGGAGAACAAAGTAAGAATTATAATAATAAAAACATTGTTGAGAAAGTGTTTACCATGTGGTGGACTCTAAGCACTTTTATGTAATCATCTCACCCTTTTAAGAAGTTGATAAAACAGATAATATTATTTTTTATAGATGAAAATTCTGAAGCACCAATTGGTTAAATAACTTTTCTTAAGGTCAAACAGCTAAAAAGTGTGGGAGTTAGAATTTGACACATGCATTTTAACATTTTTAAATGTGAGGATTTAAAAAATTATGTTCTTGAAACAGTATATTACTTTCTTTAATTTAGGATTAGAATATTCGGGTCTGTATGATATTGATTACGTGATATTTGTTGAGACATAGTTTGTGCTCAACTATATACTCAATTTTTAGAAATATTTTGTATGCTCTTAAGATATCTATTGTATCATTGTATATTATATAACTTAATTCAAAATTTTATATTGATCAGTTGGAAAAAGCTATATATTTTGCTTAGTCTATATCTTTGCATATTTTATTTTTGAGTGATCAAGTATTATAAAGTTGTGCCAAAGTCTCCCACTAAGTTTTCAGATTTCTGAATTTCTCTTTGAATTTGTCAATTTTTGCTTGATATGCTTTGCTATTAGGTACATAAAGGTTTAAGTCTTTCCTGGTGAAATATATCTTTAATTATTATGTATTAACCTTCTTTATTTAAAAAAAATACGTTTTTCACTTGGTGTTGTTATGTTATGGAAATCTTAGGGGCCTATTGGGAATTTTTAAAATTCTATTTATTTCTTTTACTGGATTACTAATTATTTGTATTCTTTCCCTCTTAAATGGTTAACCTTAAAATGTGGTATATATTTTCTATATTCTTCTTCCTCCAGAACAAGACAACATACATTATATACACCTATGTCGATATCTGCTTACATTAGATTCTCATAACACTTTAACTTTGATCATTCTCTGCTCTCCAGGATATTGGAATACCCCATTTTAACGATACCTTATGTTTTATCTTTCCAAACTAGATACCCCATTACCTTTTTCTATGGTTAATGTTACTATACATTTGTGCAACTGTTTACAGGTTCTTTTAACACTACACCTTCTGTTAGCTCCGACTTTACTTGGGGATAATTTCCTGTTTCTTAATGCACCTTCCTTAGAAGATCCTTTACGAGGGTTAAGAGAGGTAAGTTCCTATTTGGGAAAGTTTTCTTTTCACTGTGTTTCTTTGTATGGTCATTTAGCTATTTCTTTGTACTCTTTGTTGTGTTGAATTGTACCTCCTGTGTGTCAAGACTCTATATGTAGAAATCTTATGAGGCTACTATTAAGGAAGCATTCTTCCAGAGGCTCTTTGCTTTTTCCTCTTCAACATGTTTCCTAGCACCAACCACGCAGTATTCCTCTTATAATTTAATATCCCTGTTCTGGGTTTTCAAGATTATGCAGGTTAAGTTTAATACAAATTCAAATGCCTTGGGAAAATATTTTTTCCTTTGTATGGTTGAAAGGAAATTCATTGAATTTGTAGCCCCTCAAGGACACCAGCTTCATAGGAGGGTCTCCATGGAAACACCTAACTACCCAGGCTTGCCACCCAGTACTTTAAGTACAAGTCTAGCTTCTCCTTCCCTTTACCACTCTAATTTTTCCCCCCTAGGGATTTCCTTTAGTTTCTGAAGTCTCAGTTCTGTATTTAAAGATTCTATTTCTGGTTGAATTTTGTATAGCATTCTTAATTGTTACTGAGGATGAGTATCATATCTGCTTTGCCATGCTGCTTTGATTGGAATGTAACAATCCATTTATTCTTTCAACAAGAATTTGACAACGTGATAGATCTGCCTATAATTAAACTATAAACAGAAAACAGAACTCACATCTCCAGAGGTTTAATATTTAGCATATCATGACCACATACCTCACATTTTAGAAATCTTCCTGATTTCAAATATTTCATCTCTTGCTCATTTTATATGTCCATACCCATATTTGCTTCAGCAAATATGATGACCTAACATGATTTTGAGAAATGCTCAACTAAGAAATATTTGATTGCTTTGCTCCTTCTCATTTTTCATTTCTTTTGATATTTTTAGGCATCAAACATTATAACAACTTACTTCAACAAAAATTTATTGAAAACTTATTTTAGCCCTAATGCTAAGCCCTGCAGATGCAAAGGAGAAAGGAATAGCAAATCTTTTATTGAAAGTAAATTAATATTTAGAGCAGTAAGTAAGGAATTTTTAAAAAGTATTTATAAAGTGCTATGAGAATACGGAGAAGGATGTCCTTAACTGCAACTGCAAAGGCAAGAAAACCCATGTCGCTGTCTTAGCTGAATCTTGAACAAGACAATGTGATACCTTCATGATATCCTAAGCAATGGGGAAAGATATTAGGAGATGAAAGGGAATATTAGGCAAAGGTGAAATCTTTTTTTTTTGGACACATTCTTTTCTTTTTTTAAGCAGTTCTTTACTTATTTATTTGGCTGTGTTGGGTCTTTGTTGCTGCGTGTGGGCTTCCTCTAGTTGCAGCGTGGGAGGGCCACTCTTTGTTGTGGTGCGCAGGCTTCTCATTGCGGTGGCTTCTCTTGTTGCAGAGCACGGGCTCTAGGTGTGCGGGTTTCAGTAGTTGTGGCTTGCGGGCTCTAGAGCGCAGGCTCAGTAGTTGTGGCGCACGAGCTTAGTTGCTCCGTGTCATGTGGGATCCTCCTGGACCAGGGCTTGGACCCATGTCCCCTGTATTGGCAGGCGGATTCTTAACCACTGCGCCACCAGGGAAGTCCTGAAGGTGAAATCTTAAAGGATTTTATGCAGCTCTAAGACACTTAACTACACCTCATAGGCAATTAGGAGTAATTATTTGGATTCAAGCAGGGAAATACATAATCATATTTGCATTATAAAAAGCTTTTGAAAAATGGATTGAACAGTGATGAGATTGGTGTCAGACAGAACTTATAGTAGACTCTGTGATTTAGAGAAGGCCTGAAATTCTCAAGTTTTGAAAATATTTGCACGGTGAAATTCTAGAACCTAGAACAAGAGACAAGTGGAGATATTGTGACTTAAATTTTGAGTCTTTTAATCATTGTCATTATCACTAGCATTCTTAAAAATATTAAATATAACCAATTTTTGGCAGTGTCCCTTCCCATGAAAGGAAGCCTCCACATTCTGAAGAAAGTATTATTTCAGTGTTAAATAGATACTTTTCCATAGGTCTATCTAAATCTATCAATGTTTGGGGAACTTTATTTTTCTGTCTGACATTCTTCTACTGACCCTCTTTAGAGATTCTTTTATTGAGTCAAGATATTATGCCCCCAAGACTTTTATCAATAATTAATAACCCTTAAAAGGATGCATTTACATATGAAAAAATTCAACCTTGGATCTAACATTTTTCAAATACATTATTTATAAATGCCAAAAGTCTGGAATCTATCATGGATATGAGAATAAGGGAAGATCTGCCATAAAGGATATTGTTGGAAATGATAGCTTTGGATGAAATGTCGATGTGTTAGAGGTGAGATCAAGGGAGCTACTGGTTGCTTACAAGACCTGAGTAGGAGAAGAAAGTGAAAGTGTTGTGAAGTATCATTTTTAGACCTAGAATAGAAAGGACCTTGCCCTGTGTTCATGCACTATAAGGTCCTGCTCTGGTCCTGGTCCTGCCATTCACTGTTATGTGGGACAAGATGTCCAAAAGGCCAAGAAAATTTGTTTTTGTTGTTTTTTTGTTATAAATTTATTTATTTATTTATGGCTATGTTGGGTCTTCATTGCTGCATGCAAGCTTTCTCTAGTTGTGGCAAGTGGGGGGTTACTCTTCCTTGTGGTGAGTGGGCTGCTCATTGCGGTGGCTTCTCTTGTTGTGGAGCACAGGCTGTAGGCACGTGGGCTTCAGTAGTTGTGGCACACAGGCTTAGTAGTTGTGGCTCATGGGCTATAGAGCACAGGTTCAGTAGTTGTGACACACTGGCTTAGTTGCTCCGCGGCATGTGGGATATTCCTGGACCAGGGCTCGAACCCTTGTCCCCTGCACTGGCAGGTGGATTCTTAACCACTGTGCCACCAGGGAAGTCCCAAGAGAATGTTTTTACTCAGGGCTCACGTTTCCCTTTCTAGGTCATGTTTCAAGTACCTGAGACCTTAGATACCTGCCTAATGGCACCAGCACTGCTCTCTAAGTCTGTGTAGTTTTCTTCTCTATGTTTGTCCTTTTGAAAGGTGCCCAGGAGTTGTCCTTTGTGGAAGGTATGAACAGAGCTCAGAGGTACATACAAGAGTCTTGACACACATGCCCACATGGTCCATCATGGAATGGAAGAGATCTGGAGTGAAAAGAGAATGGAAGGTAGTGTCTCCACCACAGGCACGGAATTTGACCCTTGAGGTAATTTTGAAGTTACTTAAACAACATAGGAATAAAGAACATATTCAATTTAACAGTTCAATAGTTTGATTTATAACTTCAATATTTAGATATATGATACATGGGCTGCTTTTTATCTCTTACCCTGCATCCCAAACTGTTAGAGGAAGACCAATGGGAAAATACTAAAGAAACACTTTTCTTACTTCACAATTTGTTCTTGCGCACTTTCATTATAATCACCAAGCCAGAGAGTAAAATTGGATTAATGAAATCAGAACAAACTTCTAGAATCAGAAAACTGGCACTGGAGGAGACAGACTTTTTGCCCTAAATCTTAATCATGAGATAACTGAATTTTATCCCAAACCACCCAGAAAGGTAGTGGCAAAGCCAAGATAAAAATATAGACAGCTTTATATTTCTCTTTGACTTTCATCTTTTATTAATAAGGTATATATTTTATATCTCTCTTAGCAGCTTTCTTAATACAAACAACTCCTTTTTATGTCTTATGAAAAGTTAAAAAAAATCAAAATCATGTAGACACATGTAAAGTCGACTCAATAGCTTTTAGTACAGTTGAATTTTTAATTTTGAAAACAATGCTTTCTATTGAATCAGTTTTTAAGGGCTGTTAAATGATATTACTCAGATATTCCATTAATATTTATAGAAAACGTAATATAAAATTGAAATTATGATTTCTTTATTTATATGTTTACATAAATATTGGATATTCCAAGAAAACATGAAAATGTAAACAACTAAAACTTTATGTTCTATTTAGTGAATAGCACACATATTCCAAACATTGGAAAAAGCTAATATAGCTCAATTTAAAAATTTAATGAACAAATTAAATCTGTGCTAATATACTGGTTATACTGGTTTTAAAATTGTTTTAATAATGACATTGCTCCAAAATGAAAAATTTTTAGGAAACATAACTTAACAGTTCTAATATCTAGATGAAGTTGTTACTGTGACTAACTTATTATGCAATTCCACAGTGAATATCATATTACATGTATTAGAAATAAAGGACTAAAAATTACTGCACAGAAACCTATTGCTTATTTTCCATGCAAATATCATCCAACTATTTAGCTATATCTGATTACCCCATTCAATTAATTAAAACAATGTCCACTCAGATTCATTATTTATCAGACACCTATTTGAATTGCAATGAACAAGGGAGCATTGACATTCATTTTCGAAAAAAAATCTGCTCAGTGAAGGGCAAGAGCTCATGGAAATAGAAAGTGTGCTTAAAAATGCATCATAGTAAAAATGAAGAAGAAACTATTTTCAGAAATTGTTACTCACATTAAGATACTAGCATGAAAATATGAAACTTTATTATATGCATGACTCCACCTATTTTCTTTCAGCACATATTATCCAAATTTTACAAAGGAGATCAACCTTCAACCTTGATATCTTTTTATATGTGATCTCCTTTAATTCTTTGAAGAAGACAAATAGGCTAGAAAAGAAAAATAAAAAAGGTGTTCCCAGATTCAAGGAATTAAATAAGCTATTAACAGTAGGAATACTACTTTTATACATTTATTCTTTGACTGAGTTCATTTATTCCCCATTAACTACCACAGCTAATCAACATGACTAAAAATTGATTTTAGCCAATTGACTTTAATCAATAAAAGCTGAGATTTTCCCAGAAATATTGGTGTGTTCTTTATTAAATTCCCTGCACTTGTTTTTATTGGAGGGAGGAGGCAGCAGTTGGGCAAAAGCTTTGAAAATATTTTTGCCACCATGCATTTGGATGAAAAGCTATATAAATATAGATAGAAAAGATAAAAGTCAATCAATAACTCCAAATGTCAGTAGCTTTCTTAGCTTGACAAAGGCCTGCAGATCAAATCAATCTTTAAACTCTTGGTTTGTAAGCAAAGTAGGGGCATTTATAAATTCAAGTAACAGGTAGGGTAACAGTGGGGCTCTGGTTTGTCTATGCTAAGAGACTGACTGATTCCACTGACCAGGTGGTAGATATTGTGATCCTTTTCCTGCTGTGTTCAAAGGCAGAATCAACCTGTCACTACAAACATTAGCAATAGCTCTCAGCAATCATAGAACAGAACATAGTTCATTTAATTTGCTTCTAGGTAAATAATTTTCTAGAGGTTAAGGTAAAAGTTAATCATATTATGTGTCTCCTGAAAAGTGACTCCACAACCATGGAATCTATCAGGAGTCATTTCTGTGACTCATATGTTTCAATGCGCAGCCCAAAGGAAATGGAGACTTGGAGAAAGTGTCAGTCTACAATGCAAAATATGCAAATATCATCAAAATATTGAAATGCTTTGTCAGATTAAAGATGGCCACAAGATGTTTGACATTTCTCCTATCAAGAAGTGGATTCTCTTTTTCCTCTCCTTAAATGTGGGCTTCCATGTGACTGTTTGACCAATGGAGTGTGTTGGAAATATAGCAATGCCAGGTCCAGGCCTAGCATGTAAGAATAATGGAAGCTCCATTGGTCTTTTAGAGTCCCGGGCTACCATAGGCAACGTTAAACTTTCTGGCAAGAACAAATGGAGGAGCCTTGTGATTTGATGGGGAAGAAGAGGGCTCCAGCCAAGTCCAGGCTTTTAATATCCCTGACAAGGCATATGAATGAAGGATGCATATATGAATGAAGCTACCTCAGACAATCCAGACAAGTGGATCTTGAAGGTGAATATCACTTAGTGAACAGAGTCAATATCACATGGAACAGGAGAATCACTCATAGGTCTCACCTGCTTAAATTCCTGGCCCAAAACATTGTGAGATATTAAAATTGTTGTTTTCAGTCACTAAAATTTGGAGCAGTTTGTTACACAGCAATAGATAATGAGAAATTCTCATCTAGAATTTGTTTAGGATTCTTTTAAGGTAATAAATTGCCTTTATTGGAAAGAATATATGTGAAAATACTATGACTAAAGACTATGTTTGTTTAAAGTCTGGAAACATTTGGAACAGGAGAAACATTCAAAAGTGAAATTAGGAAAAGACCTCAACATAAACAATGATAAAAAAATCTTATTGCTATATGTATTAACCATATCAATTGGGACTGACTGGCTAAAGAACACTGTCTCTATGTTATAATATTTTGTTTCTTCCAAATGACATATTACCTTTAATTATAGAATAATTATAATTCATAATGGAATTTGTTTTGTCCAACTGCTTGCCTTTCAGTACAGACCACATAAGACTTTCTAAAGGTCTGTCTCAGTTTGAATACTTTAAGAAAATAAAGGATAAGACATAAAGAACTTCTGTTATATTTTATCCTAATCTAATTCCTAATTAATGAAATTAATGATTCATCATTAGGAACCCATGGTAGAAGACACTAAAATTTAAGTAGGGAGAGAAAATGATTAAAATAGTCTTCATTTTCCATCAAAAACAAAAATCTACAGTCAATAAAATTTTTATAACTAAATGTTGCATATAATTTTTAAAGTTTAGAAATTTACAAAGTTCAATAGTTTCCTTAAAATATGATATTAAAAGTCCCTTTAGAAATTGATAAAGATCAAAATACTGAATAGGCAGAGAAAGTTTTCATGTACCATCAAATATTTTAACTGGCTGTGTCTTTATATAAGATATTCATTAGGTGACTATTTTTTATTACTACAAATGAACATAGTTACAATTAAACTGAGATAACCTTTCAATTTCGGGATGGCTTATTCAGACTATTTGCACTTATGACTGAAAGGATCACGTTTATTCATACACTAAATGAAGGATGCTCATATCTTTTTTCTGTCACTGTTTCATGGTTTTACCTTGGAAATTAATCATATCAAATTGACCTCTAAAGGAACACATCAATTGCAGAAGGAAAGTTTAATATCTCACGATCTTGGTGTAGTTAGGAGAAAACACAGACATGAAGTACTTGAAGGATTCTTACAGTAAATTCATTTTGAATCTTTACTCATAAAAATCGAAAAGTTTTGGCCAGGAGGTATACTGGAAGGGGGCAGAAGTGCACTCCAGCAAGGGCTAGGAGACCTGTTGCTGTGGTAGTGCTGGCCAAGTAGAATGGTCAGCGTGGGCAACAGCACAGTTACATGAATTGTACTCTGCACACAGCTGAAAGAGTTGAAGGTGGGGGTGAAATACTGTCTATGCCCTGCTTATCAGTCTGCACACAGAGGCACAGGTCTCATCAACCCAGAGAAAGATATGCCTTTTTCTTATAGGTCTACTCACGGAGTTATATTTTTCTAACTCTCACAAAGATGACCTTTTAATACCAATGGCCCTAGGTCTAACTTTCCCAATGACTGGGTCAAAAGAGACACAATAAAACACATCTGAATTTTTAGTCTGATCTAGACTGAAGCCGGGCTGGGGCACTTTGTAAGGAAGAGACACTTTAAGTCATTGGATTTAGAATTAATTCCTTGATGCTTTGTGTAAGATGAAGAAATTTATTCTAGTTGACAGGTGGATATTCCTGGATAGTGTTAAGATAAATCCCTTAGTAGAAGGTGATAAGTAGGAGATATTTTGAGGCTTGGAACCAAAATTGCTAAGAGGTTTAGAACAAGATAGGGCACCATTCCCAGCAGGAACATAGTCCAGTCTAACTAATATATAATGGCTTGGTCCTCAGTTAGTCAGAGACTGGGTGGGACTGAGTCAGCAAGTTGCTTGTCTTAAATGAGATATTAAAAAGTGGATAAATATTAAAGCTAAAAGAAAAATTTTTGTGTTATGCTCCTTTAACTTACCCTCCAATGTTCCGTAAGGCCATGAGTTTACTCTCCTTAAATATTAGTACTACTAATAATTACTTATTAAAATATTAAAATATTAGCCAATATTGATTTATAATACTCTCATGTCCCAAGTGCTATGTTAAGTGCATTATATCTTTCATCTCATTTTATCCTTATAATATCTCTGAGGTGTATAATATTATTCCTGTTATCTACTTTAGGAAATTGACTGAAGCTTAGAGAGGTTAAGTCACTGCAGGCAGATACACAGAAGTGTATGAGATGAAACCAAGACTAATTATTTAAAAATGTTAATTATTACATTAAGCTACCTCTTTTCTCTGTTGAAAAATATTTTGGTGAAAATATTACACACTAAGCATAAGAAAGTTTCTTCAATGATTCTGCATTGTACAAATTAGAAATGTTAGACAATGCTTTTGTCTACTTTGGGTTATCTTGGAAACAGTCAAGGATTCCACATGGCTTATCAGTGTGGGGGTCCCAGGAAACATGTGAAAGTGTCATAGAAAGAGACTGCAGGTAGTAAAGTGTTATCAAGCAAGTTACAATTGTGGATTCCTGGACCTTAATTTCACTGGAGAACTCTGGAAACCAGTGTAGGGGATATTATTCATTATGAGGGATAAGAAAGCTCAGTTAGGTATCCATCAATTCTCACTAGAAGCTGGTAGACAGAATTTCTAGAGGCTTTAATTCCCTGGCAAATCTAGCCTGTGGTGGGCAAGCACAGCAGGGTCAGGCAGCCAGAGGAAGCACTCACTACTGCCTGCTGACATGTGAGTCACATACACTGAAATTAAACCAGATGAGGTGACATCATGGGACAACAGTAACCACTACAATTGATATCCATCCCTCTTTCTTACCTCATACGTGAAGATTTCCCTGATCAACCTCTGACAAACTAAAACCTTCCTTTCCTCTGAAGGTCTGTAGCATTTTATTTTTACCATTCTCATAAAATTTACTAATTATTTGCCATTATGAGCTGTTATAATTTTTGTGTAAGTTATAACTCATAAGAAAATGAAAATGAGTTGAAGGTAGGCACCACTCTTAGAAGTCATACATATATCACAGATCTGGCTTTGTGTCTTCTTCTTTTTAGGCCTTCAATATATACTGGTTATCTGCACTTAATTCCCTTTTTCATGAATTTATTTGAAGAATAACCCAAGATATTTTTTTGAAACCCTGTATTTATTATTTACATTGTGTCCCTGGACAATCTCATGCCTTTTTGCATTAGGTCTATGCTCTCTCTATAGATGACCACTAAATGGATTTCCATCCTAATTTTGTTTGTGAGTATCAGACTTGCATTGTAGTTCAACATCTGTTCTTCAAGATCTTTAACCTCACTAGGTTCTAAAATCAGACTGCTCATTTCACCTGGACTCTGCTGGGTGTTTTACTCCACTCACTACTTTTCTCTACACTTCTCTGTGCCCTGGAAGGCTGACGTATATGTACCATGCCTGGTTGCTAGATCACAGTAACAAAGAAGAGAGAAGTCAAGATATTCCTTTTTCTGTGTTCTACCCTATGGGCCGCCATTGACCATCTGAGTCCTCTCCCCTCCGGAGGCCCAGTTCACTTAGCTCTTTCCATATCTTGGTTCTGAAAAGTGCTCTGTCCTCTCTTCACTGCAGCTTTATGTTGGACGGAAGCCCACTGTTTATATCTCTGATATTTTAAACTCTAACTAGAGTTTTACCTATTCCCAAGCCACACTTTTATACATTGCAAGTGGTTTCAATTAAATTCTCAAATCACCAAATTTGAGTATGTCATCCTTTTCCCAAAGGATAAGCCAGACTGATACAACAACAAATGTTTCTTTCTTCTCTTAATGGCATTACCATCTTACTGGTCTTGAAAAAGAAACAGCCATCTTAAATATCTTCCTTTCATATTTACTTTGAATTACTTTACCAATCAATAACTGAAATCACACAACTTTGTGTTTGGATTAACAAAGTAAGTTTTATACTATGTCTCCAAATTCCAGTTTCTAATCTTCCCAGTCATTATCTACAATTCTAAGTAACAAAATTGGTCAGATTATTTTTCTACTCAGTGTTCTTTAGTAATTTTTCTATTACAGAAAACAAAATATGATATTTTTCTAAAACAAAATATTCCTTTTAGTATTTTGTGTACTATTCAGATTACTGGTATAATACTCAAAGTCACTGCTGAAAAATACTAAAACTCACTATTTATCTTGGTTTGTCTTGTTTTGTCCTTATTTTACTACTCAGCTTAATTTTTTCTTCTTTTAGCTTATGACACCTACGTATAATAGGCTATTTTTCTCTTATTTCTTTGACAGTAAGTTAGATTTTTATTTAAAATGTTTACATTAGGCCAAAATAATTCAAAGAATGTTTTTACCAGATACATAAAAATCTCTTATATTTACTCATTTTGAATCAGTATCCTAGAAAGGCAGTTCTTACTTCTGACTGTATATTACATTCAAATGGAGGAAAATTTGTTTTTTGTTTGTGGTGTTTTTGAATTCCTATTTTTAATTATTTTTTTTAACTGAGTTTTATTTTTAAGTATATTAATTAAGGGGAAAATATACTATGAGTAATAAGATGAATGATACACCAAGAATACCTAACAATTCATTTACTTAGATATATTTAACTTTATAGCTTTGAAGTATATAAAATAAAACTTGCTGAATTATAAACAGAAAAGGACAAATCCATAACAATATATAAAGCAAAAATTTAGAGAATTAAAAGCAAAAATTTACATACAGCTATGAGAAACAGATGAATCAAGTTGTGTTAATCTGTTTTTACTTGTGTTTTCATTGTCAAAGGTTTGGATTAACTAGATCTAAGATGGGACTTAATTTCTGTAATTTTCAAAAAGTCGTTTAGTATACATGTCCATCCTGGTTTGGAAATCACTGTTCTGTGACTAGTCTTTAAAAGCCCATGTACTTAAATTGGCCTATGATCTGACCTAGCAGTCTCAGGAATCTCTAGAAATCTGTTACCTAATCAGTGAAAATAATATTGGGATATTGATACGGTTCCAAAATTTCTTCCTTTGGCTTAAGTTTAAAATGTAGATATGTAAATATAAAATGAATTTTTTAAATGAGACACTCCAAAGATTGCTTGCAAATTTAACATTATAACTGATGTAAGAATTTTTTTTCATATTGAGGTATGGGGAAGTTATTCTGGCTTATCCATGATTTGACTGAAATTTTAGGCCAACCAAAACACCCAGTTTGTACCTTATTAAGCATGCACTGTACATTAAAGAAAAGAATGCATTTAAAAATCAAAATGGAGTAACTGTGGTTCAGGAATACAAAATGGAGCTTGACGGCCATTGTGGATGTGGTTTCAGACATGTTCCTATATTACTGAGAACTTGAAATTTCTGAAATGTATCAGACTCAGGACACTCATCAACTGTTCTGAAAACAATATCTGCTAGCAGCTGGCATCTGAAACCTTATAGTCTCAAGGTCTCCCCTTGTAACTATGCAACCATTTTGTACCCCAACCAATCCTTGTTTAGCAAGCACCCTTACTTCTTGCTAGCTAAGCCTCCTTCATTTTCTAGTCCAGAACACAGTTCAAGTGCTTTTTGGAGTTATATCTCCTGGGCTATAGTCTTTAGTTTAACTCAAATAAAACTCTTTTCTATTCCTATTACAGATTGGTGTATTGATTATTTCCATCAACCTACCAGTTCAAGAATTGAGTGTTTTATTTGTTGTTGTTGTTGATGTCAGAGGGCTGAGTGTATTGAGCAATAAAGAGGAAGGCTAACAAATGTACAAAATGGGAACTTCAAGTTCTTACTAGATTGCTGGAATCAACAGAAGAGAGCCCACTTTCTGGCATGACATTTTCTACTAAATTTTAAAAACTCCCCTTTTGTAAAAATGGAAATAATATTACCTATTTGCAGAATTTGGGGGGGAGTATGTGTGCAAATCATTGGTTCAGTGTAACAATAAAAAATGTCATTTCTTCCACAGAAATATGTAATCTAGTTAGGAAACCAAAGCATAGACACATAAAATAGTTAATTATAATGCAATGTGGCAGGGGTGAGTGAAGGACTTCTCAGTGTGGGTTCAGCCAGCTTCTCCTTCCTACACTTCAGGTTTTCTCATCTACCTAGGGGAGACAATCAAAGAGGTTGACTTAAACAATAGGTTTTCCTGCTGTTTCTATGGCAACCCAATGAAAATAATCACAACACTTCACTTCAAACCTTAATGCAATTTAGTTAGCAACATTTGCTGAACAACCACTGTGTACAGAAAAATGTACTGGAAGTTTATGGAAACAAGTCATAACTGGAAGCTGCTAGGAGAAAATAATGTCTCTACAGCCATATACTCTGAAAAAAATTTTTTTTAATCTGTCTCATTATTTGCGTATTAGGGTTTCTAGGTTTACCTGGAGCTCTAAGTGCTTCTTTGCAAACTTCTGCACAAATAAAGTTACCAAGGAGAGAGTGGAATTTGTTCTCTATGCTGAAAATAATTTGAGTTATATGAGAAAATAGTTGAGCACTCTTCTATCATACTAGCAGATTTCTCTCTAGAATTTTCTCCTGGGAATATAGATATACCTATTTTTTCCCTTAATACAAATGTAGAAAAAGGGATTTTCCTGAAGTTTTGCCTTTTGGGGGGAGATAGCAACTAGTGGAACAGTTATGGTGACCTCTCTCATAAAAGCAAGCTATGTAATGACCAGCCACAGAATGTAGAATAAAGAACCCAACATCTTTCTTCTAACTTCTCACTACTGTGTATGGCCAGTTCACACCAAGTTAGAACAAATATCAGGTGTCTTCCACTGACTTTCATATCTATTCAAAATTCTTAATAAATAATATTTTGCCTTGACACCATCTCTTTAATCTGCCATTTCCACAGCAACTTTCCACTGAGATTTCTTTCATGCAGCTTGATTTTACACATATAATACTATGCTCCTTCACCCATCTGCGTATTGCCCAACTAACATAAGCAAGGAGGATTATTGAAATACTGGGACATGGCATACAATGAGTACTTACTTAAGCTGTATGATCGAATTTATTCAGTTTTTCTTACTGTACAAAAAGCATAAGTTCCTTATATTAAAAAATAGAAAATAATTTGAAGAAAAAAATTTAGATAATTCATAATTTAACACCCTTGGGACTCAATTATTAACATTTAGGTTTATGCTCTTTTGTTTTTATTTTATTGTTAAAAAATTATGCTTGTTACATAATTTGCAAACTCCCTTTATATTTACTGATATATCATTGATCATCTTTGCACACTGTTATGGACTGAAATTGTCCCCCTTATCCTGCAATTCATATATTGAAGTGCCAACACTGTTTCTATATTTGGAAATAGGGTCTTTAAAGGAGACAGTGAAGGTTAAAAGAGGTTGCAAGGGTGGGGCTCTAATCTAATAGTGTCCTTTTAAGAAGAGGAAGAGACACCAAAGGACTCTGTCTCTCTTTCTGTGTACAGAGGAAAGCTCTTGTGAGACCCAGCCAGAAGGTGCCTTCTAAGAGCCTAAGAAAGAGTTCTTACCAGAAACCAACCCTGCTGCTGCCTTGATCTTGCACTTCCAGCCTCCAGAAATATGGAAAAATAAATTTCTGTTTTCAAACCACTCAGTCTGTGGTGTTTTATTATGGCAACCAGAGCAAGCTAATATTTACACTAATAAATGTGTTCCCATAATGACATTTTCTTCATGGTATCATATCTTCTGTATATCATAATTTATTTTTACTATTTTATTATTGGATATTTCAGTTATCTAAATATATTTATATCTCAATATTGATTGATTTTCATAGGAAAAATTCCCAGAAATATTTCTAATAGAAGCAATGCACATATCTAAATACTTTTGATTAGTATTGATAACTATTAGCCCAATTTATACTTTTATAAGCTGTAGGACCATTATACAATGTCTTCACAAGCAAAGGAATTATCATTTTTCAAAAATCTCTGTACATCTGGTAGCCAAAAATTACATTTGATTTTTTTAATCAATTTGAATTTTTTGATTGGTTGTGAAATTTTTGTTTCTGCTTTGTGACTGATATATGCGTGTCCTTGTAGGTATTTATTTATTTTTACTACATGTAAATATGCTGTAATTATCTATTTTTTTATTGTAATAAAATTATATGCAGAACCAAGAGATTGTTATGAATGATATTTATTTCAGTGATATGAGAAACACATTTATCTGTGATGAGTGTGGTATTGAGGGTGGATGAGCATAAAAAGCAGGAGAAACTTGGTTTCCATGTCACTATTTCCTTTTGGTTTTTCTTACAGCTACTGCTTTTCACAAAATTTTTATATTCTCTACTAAACTCTTAAGTGGTGATATTTCTCAGGGCAAGATCCTCATTTTACACACTGTAGTTAGTTACTCAATGTCCTGAGTCCACTTGCTGATGAATATGCCATATCTGTAACTTCTTATGTCCATTTGAACCCAATAACCCAATTTGCCTGTTCTGATATCTCCCAAAGAATAACCTTACCGTCCACTTATATCAACAACATGGATGCCGTCTTTGACATATTTACGTTCTTAAATTTACAACACTTAATGAGCCAATACTTTGATTACTTCAAAAAATATTTATTGATATGCTGTACTATGTCAGACAATGTTCTAGGCTCTTGAGATACAACAGGAAACAAAAACTGACTCTTTGTTTTGCAGAGCTTACATTAATGGGTATATTAGGGTCCAGTCAAAACACAGAAATGAACATAGGGCATTTATTTCAAAGAATTATTAACTAATTACAGGCAACTAACTATTACAAGATAAAGGGAACTCCAAAGGATACAAAAATAGCAGATATTGAGAGCAGCTACTATATCTGGGGCTGAGAAGGAAGAAACTAAAGGAAGAAACAAAGTTAGAAAAGACTCCCCTCCCCAAAAGCTTAAGATTCAGACCTTAATGGAATGGATGTGCATATAGTCCCATTGGATGGTAGAGAATTTGGTTGAGGTGCTACAGGCAAGCAGGAAATTGCTTACTGGGGAAGAAGTGTTTAGAAACCAATCATTGAGTCACCTGCAAAACATCCTGGGATGCTTCTTACTGGATTGCCACCAAGACTTGTTGAGAAGATTTTCACTGGGCATCTGGTAAATCTTTTTGGCAAACAACCTGTTGCAGTCCTGTTGGAGTCACCCACCCTGACCAGACTACCGGTAAAACTCACAGGAGGGTGAATCCCACTGTAGGTCTGTGTTCTACGTACCAATGCACTGTGCACTGTGGAAGCAGGAACAAAAGTGCACCAGAGTTAGAACCATTCCCCTTGTAGTCTTCTGGTGCTCCTTATTTACAAAGTTTAATACTGCCAGCAAGCAAAATAGAAATGTTTCCAGAATTCAGTTTCAGTACAACAAACAAGGGAAGGCAAAAAGTTGTTAAGTGGAACAGTCCACTCCTCTGACTTTATTTTTTTAATTTTTAAATTAATTTTTATTGGACTATAGTTGCTTTACAATGTTGTTAGTTTCTACTGTACAAAAAAGTGAATCAGCTATACGTATACATATATCCACTGTTTTTTGGATTTACTTCACAATTAGGTCACCACAGAGCATTGAGTAGAGTTACCTGTGCTATACAGCAGGTTCTCATTAGTTATCTTTTTTATAGATAGTTTCAATAATGTATATATGTCAGTCTGAATCTCCCAATTCATCACACTACGAACCTTTCCCCCTTGGTATCCATAAGTTTGTTCTCTACGTCTGTGTCCCTATTTCTGCTTTGCAAATATGATCATCTATACCATTTTTCTAAATTCCATATATGCATTAATATACGATATTTTTCTCTTTCTGACTTACTGCACTCTGTATGACAGTCTCTAAGTCAATCTACATCTCTACAAATGGCCCAGCTCCTTTTTTTTTTTTTTTTTTTAAACATCTTTATTAGAGTAAAATTGCTTTACAATGGTGTGTTAGTTTCTGCTGTATAACAAAATGAATCAGCAATACATATACATACATCTCCATATCACCTCCCTTTTACATCTCTCTCCCTATCATGCCCCTCCAGGTGGAGACAAAGCATCAAGCTGATCTACCTGTGCTATGTGGCTGCTTCCCACTAGCTATCTATTTTACATTTGGAAGTGTATTTATGTGCATGCCACTTGCTTACTTTGTCCCAGCTTACATTTCCACCTCCCCATGTCCTCAAGTACATTCTCTACATCTGTATCATTATTCCTGTCCTGCCCCTGGGTTCTTCATAACCTTTTTTTTTTTTTTAGATTCCATATATATGTGTTAGCATATGGTATTTGTTTTTCTCTTTTTGACTTACTTCATTCTGTATGGCACACTCTAGGTTAATACACCTCACTACAAATAACTCAATATTGTTTCTTTTCATGGCTGAGTAATATTCCATTGCATATGTGTGCCACATCTTCCTTATCCATTCATCCGTCGATGGACACCTAGGTCGCTTCCATGTTCTGGCTATTGTAAATAGAGCTGCAATGAACATGTGGTAAATGACTCTTTTTGAATTATGGTTTTCTCAGGCTATATGCCCAGTATTGGGATTGCTGGGTCATATGGTAGTTCTATTTTTAGTTTTTTAGGGAGCCTCCATACTGTACTCCATAGGAGCTGTATGAATTTACATTCCCACCAACAGTACAGGAGGGTTCCCTTTTCTCCACACCCTCTCCAGCATTTATTGTTTGTAGATTTTTTGATGATGGACATTCTGACTGGTGTGAGGTGATACCTCGTTGTACTTTTGATTTGCAATTCTCTAATGATTAATGATGTTGAGCATCCTTTCATGTATTTGTTGGCAATCTGTATATCTTCTGTGGAGAAATGTCTATTTAGGTCTTCTGCCCACTTTTGGATTGGGTTCTTTGTTTTTTTAGATATTGAGGTGCATGAGCTGCTTGTATATTTTAGAGATTGATCCTTTGTCACTTGCTTCATTTGCAAATATTTTCTCCCAATCTGAGGGTTGTCTTTTCATCCTGTTTATGGTTTCCTTTGCTGTGCAAAAGCTTTGAAGTTTCATTAGGTCCCATTTGTTTATTTTTGTTTTTATTTCCCTTTCTCTAGGAGGTGGGTCAAAAATGATCTTTCTGTGATTTATGTCATAGAGTGTTCTGCCTATGTTTTCCTCAAAGAGTTTGATAGTGTCTGGCCTTACATTTAGGTTTTTAATCCATTTTGAGTTTATTTTTGTGTATGGTGTTAGGGAGTGTTCTAATTTCATTCTTTTACGTGCAGCTGCCCAGTTTTCCCAGCACCACTTATTGAAGACGCTGTCTTTTCTCCACTGTATATTTTTCCCTCCTATATCAAAGATAAGGTGACCATATGTGTGTGGGTTTATCTCTTGGCTTTCTATCCTGTTCCATTGATCTATATTTCTGTTTTTGTGCCACTACCTTACTGCCTTGATTACTGTAACTTTGTAGTATAGTCTGAAGTCCGGGAGCCTGATTCCTCCAGCTCTGTTTTTTTTTTTTTTTTCTCAAGATTGCTTTGGCTATTTGGGATCTTTTGTGTCTCCATACAAACTGTGAAATTTTTTCTTCTAGTTCTGTGAAAAATGCCAGTGGTAGTTTGGTAGGGATTGCACTGAATCTGTAGATTGCTTTGGGTAGAATCATCATTTTCACAATGTTGATTCTTCCAATCCAAGGACATGGTATATCTCTCCATCTGTTTGTATCATCTTTAATTTCTTTCATCAGTGTCTTATAGTTTTCTGCAAAGAGGTGTTTTGTCTCCTTAGGTAGGTTTATTCCTAGGTATTTTATTCTTTGTGTTGCTGTAGTAAATGGGAGTGTTTCCTTAATTTCTCTTTCAGATTTTTCATCATTAGTGTATAGGAATGCAAGAGATTTCTGTGTGTTAATTTTGTATCCTGCTACTTTACCAAATTCATTGATTAGCTCTAGAAGTTTTCTGGGAGCATCTTTAGGATTCTCAATGTATAGTGTCATGTCATCTGCAAACAGTGACAGTTTTACTTCTTCTTTTCCAAATTAGATTCTTTTATTTCTTTTTCTTCTCTGATTGCTATGGCTAAAACTTTCAAAACTATGTTGAATAATAGCAGGGAGAGTGGGCAACCTTGCTTTGTTCCTTATCTTACTGGAAATGGTTTCAGTTTTTCACCATTGAGAATGATGTCAGCTGTGGGTTTGTCATATATGGCCTTTATTATGTTGAGGTAATTTCCGTCTATGCCTACTTCCTGTAGGGTTTTTATCATAAATGGGTGTTGAATTTTGCTGAAAACTTTTTCTGCACCTATTGAGATGGTCATATGGTTTTTCTCCTTCATTTTGTTAATATGGTGTATCACATTGATTGATTTGCATATATTGAAGCATCCTTGCATTCCTGGAATAAACCCCACTTGATCATGGAGTATGATCCATTTAATGTGCTGTTGGATTCTGTTTACTAGTATTTTGTGAGGATTTTTGCATCTCTGTTCATCAGTGATATTGGGCTGTGGTTTTCTTTTATGTGGCTTCTTTGTCTGGTTTTGATATCAGAGTGATGGTGGCCTTATAGAATGAGTTTGTGAGTATTCCCCTTTCTGCTATATTTTGGAAGAGTTTGGGTAGGATAGGTGTTAGCTCTTCCGTAAATGTTTGAAATAATTCTCCTGTGAAGGCTTCTCATCCTGAACTTTTGTTTGCTGGATGACTTTTAATCACAGTCTCAATTTCAGTGCTTGTGTTTCGTCTGTTTATATTTTCTATTTCTTCCTGTTTCAGTCTCAGAAAGTTGTGCTTTTTTAAGAATTTGTCCATTTCTTCCAGGTTGCCCATTTTATTGGCATATAGTTGCTTGTAGTAATCTCTCATAATCCTTCGTATTACAGCAGTGTCAGTTGTTACTTCTCCTTTTTCATTTCTAATTCTATTGCTTTGAGACTTGTCCCTTTCTTTCTTGATGAGTCTGGCTGATGGTTTATCAATTTTGTTTATCTTCACAAAGAACCAGGTTTAAGTTTCATGGATCTTTGCTATTGTTTCCTTCATTTGTTTTGCATTTATTTCTGATCTAATCTTTATGATTTCCTTCCTTCTGCTAACTTGGGTTTTTTTTTTTTTTGTTCTTCTTTCTCTAATTGCTTTAGGTGTAATTAGCTTGTTACTTGAGATGTTTCTTGTTTCTTGAGGTAGGATTGTATTGCTATAAATTCCCTATTAGAACTGCTTTTGCTGCATCTCATACGTTTTGGGTCGTCATGTTTCATTGTCATTTGTTTCTAGGTATTTTTTGATTTCTTCTTTGATTTCTTAAGTGATCTCTTGATTATTAAGTAGTGTATTGTTTAGCCTCTATGTGTATGCAATTTTTTACAGATTTTCTCCTGTACTTGATATTTAGTCTCATAGCATTGTGCTCAGAAAAGATACCTGATAAGATTTTAATTTTCTTAAATTTACCAAGGCCTGGAGAATGTTCCATGAGCACTTGAGAAGAAAGTGTAGTAACCTGCTCTTTTCAGATGGAATGTACTATAAATATCAATTAAGTCCATCTTGTTTAATGTATCATTTAAAGCTTGTATTTTCTTATTTATTTTCATTTTGGATTATCTGTCCATTGGTGAAAGTTTGGTGTTAAAGTCCCGCACTATGATTGTGTTACTGTCGATTTCCCCTTTTATGGATTTTAACATCAGCCTTATGTGTTGAGGTGCTCCTATGTTGGGCGCATAAATATTTACAATTGTTATATCTTCTTCTTGGATCGACCCCTTGATCATTCTGTAATGTCCTTCTTTGTCTCTTGTAATAGTATTTATTTTAATGTCTATTTTGTCTGACATGAGAATTGCTACTCCAGCTTTCTTTTGATTTCCATTTGCATGGAATATCTTTTTCCATTCCCTCACTTTCAGTCTGTATGTGTCCCTAGGTCTGAAGTGGGTATCTTGTAGGCAGCACATGTATGGTGTTGTTTTTGTATCCATTCAACCAGTCTATGTCTTTTGGTTGTAGCATTTAATCCATTAACATTTAAGGTAGTTATCAATATGTCCGTTCCTATTACCGTTTTCTTAATTGTTTTGGTTTTGTTATTGTTAGTCTTTTCCTTCTCTTGTGTTTCCTGCCTAGAGAAGTCCCTTTAACATTTGTTGTAAAGCTGGTTTTGTGGTGCTGAATTTTCTTATGTTTTGCTTGTCTGTAAACATTTTAATTTCTCTATCGAATCTGAATGAGATCCTTGCTGTGCAGAGTAATCTTGGTTGTAGGTTTTTCCCTTTCATCACTTTAAATATGTCCTGGCACTCCCTTCTGGCTTGCAGAGTTTCTGCTGAAATATCAGCTGTTAACCTTATGGGGATTCCTTTGTAGGTTAATTGTTGCTTATCTCTTGCTTCTTTTAATATTTTTTTCTTTGTATTTAACTTTTGGTAGTTTGATTAATATTTTTTTTGGCATGTTTCTCCTTGGATTTATCCTGTATGGAACACTCTGCACCTCCTGGACTTGACTGACTGGACTTTCCTTTCCCATATTAGGGAAGTTTTCAGCTATAATCTCTTCAAATATTTTCTCAGTCCTTTTTTTTTTTTTTTTTTTCTCTTCTTCTTCTGGGAACCCTATAATTCGAATGTTGGTGTATTTTATGTTGTCCAAAAGGTCTCTGAGATTGTCCTCAATTCTTTTCATTCTGTTTTCTTTATTCTGCTCTGTGGTAGTTACTTCTACTTCTTTATCTTCCAGGTCACTTATCCGTTCTTCTGCCTCAGTTATTCTGCTATTGATTCCTTCTAGAGAATTTTTAATTTCATTTATTTTGTTGTTCATCATTGTTTGTTTGCTCTTTAGTTCTTCTAGGTCCTTGTTAATTGTCTTGTATTTTCTCCATTCTTTTTCCAAGATTTTGGATCATCTGTACTATTAATACTCTGAATTCTTTTTCAGGTAGACTGCTTATTTCCTCTTCATTTGTTTGCTCTGGTGGGTTTTTATCTTGCTCCTTCATCTACTGTGTATTTCTTTCTGTTCTCATTTTGCTTAACTTACTGTGTTTTGGGTCTCCTTTTCACAGGCTGCAGGTTCGTAGTTCACTTGTTTTTGGTGTCTGCCCCCAGTGGCTAAGGTTGGTTCAGTGGGTTGTGTAGGCTTCCTGGTGGAGGGGACTAGTGCCTGTGTTCTGGTGGATGAGTCTGGATCTTCTCATTCTGGTGGGCAGGACCACGTCCGGTGGTGTGTTTTTGGGTGTCTGTGAACTTATTATGATTTTAGGCAGCCTCTCTGTTAATGGGTGGTGTTGTGTTCCTGTCTTGCTAGTTGTTTTGCATAGGGTGTCCAGCACTGTGGCTTGCTGGTCGTTGAGTGGAGATGGGTCTTAGCATTGAGATGGAGATCTCTGGGAGAGCTTTCACCATTTGATATTATGTGGGGCTGGGAGGTGTCTGATAGACCAATGTCCTGAACTCGTTTCTCCCACTTCAGTGGCTCAGGTCTGACCCCCAGCCAGAGCAACTAGACCCTATCAGCCACATGGCTAAGAAGAAAAGGGAGAAAAAGAAAGAAAGAAAGAAAGAAAGGAAGACAGAGAGAGAGAAAGAAAGAAAGAAAATAAGTTACTAAAATAGAAAAAAATATTAAAAAATTAAAAGTAGTAAAAAAAAGAGAAAGAAAGAGGAGAGCAACAAAACCAAAAAACAAATCCATCAATGATAAAAGCCCTAAAAACTATAGTAAAAAATAAAACCAAAAAAATGGACAGTCAGAACCCTAGGACAAATGGCAAAAACAAAGCTATACAGACATAATCACAGAAAGCATACACATACACACTCACAAAAAGGGAAAAAGAAAAAAAAAATGTATATATATATATAATTAAAAAAAGGAAGAGAGCAACCAAATCAATAAACAAATCTACCAGTGATAATAAGCTGTAAATTCTAAACTAAGATAAACTTAGAACCAGAAACAAATTAGATGCAGAAAGCAACCCCCAAGTCTTCATTGCTCCCAAAGTCCACCACCTCAATTTTGGGATGATTCATTGTCTATTCCACAGATACAGGTACATCAAGTTGATTGTGGAGATTTAATCTGCTGCTCTTGTGGTTGCTGGGAGAGATTTCCCTTTCTCTTCTTTGTTCACACAGCTTCAGGGGTTCAGCTTTGGATTTGGTCCCGCCTCTGTGTGTAGGTCACCTGAGGACATTTGTTCCCCAACCAGAGAAGGCAGGGTTAAAGGAGGGGCTGATTAGGGGGCTCTGGCTCACTCAGACCGGGGTGAGGGTGGGGTATGGAATGCAGGGCCAGTCTGCAGTGGCAAAGGCCAGTGTGATGTTGCAACAGCCTGAGGTGCACCATGTGTTCTCTCAGGGAAGTTGTCCCTGGATTACAGGACCCTGACAGTGGTGGGCTGCACTGGCTCCCAGGAGGGGAGGTGTGGATAGTGATCTGTGCTTTCACACAGGCTTCTTGGTGGCTGTAAAAGCAACCTTAGCATTTCATGCCCATTTCTGGGGTCTGTGCTGAGAGCCGCAGCTCACTCCCTTCTCTGCAGCTCGTTTAGGTGGTGCTCTGAATCCCCTCTCCTTGCACCCCCCAGAACAATGTTCTCTTGCCTCTTAGGCAGGTCCAGACTTTTTCCCAGACTCCCTCTTGGTTAGCTCTGGAGCACTAGCCCATTTCAGGCTGTGTTCATGCAGCCAACTCCAGTCCTCTACCTGGGATCTGACCTCCGAAGCCAGAGCCTTAGCTTCTAGCCCCCACCCTCCCTGGCAGGTGAGCAGACAAGCCTCTCAGGCTGGTGAGTTCTGGTCGGCACTGACTCTCCATGCGGGAATCTCTCCACTTTGCCCTCTGCACCCCAGTTGCTGTGTGCTCTCCTCTGTGGCTCTTAAGCTTCCACACTGCCTTCCCCCGTCTCCACCAGTAAAGGGTGTTTCTACTGTGTGGAAACATTGCCTCCTTCACAGCTCCCTCCCTGAGGTGCAGGTCTCATCCCTATTCTTTTGTCTCTGTTTTTCCTTTTTTCTTTGACCCTACCCAGGATCATGGGGAGTTTCTTGTCTTTTGGGAAGTCTGAGGTGTTCTGCCAGCGTTCAGTAGATGTTCTGTAGGAGTTGTTCCACATGTAGATGTAGTTTTGATGTATTCGTGGAGAGGAAGGTGATCTCCATGTCTCACTTCTCCACCATCATAAAGGCAACCCCCAGCTCCTTTTATGGCTGAGTAATATTCCATTGTATATATGTACCACATCTTCTTTATCTATTCCTCTGTTGAAGGACATTCAGGTTGCCTCCATGTCCTGGCTATTGTAAACACTGCTGCAATGAACATTGGGGTGCATGTGTCTTTTTGAATAATGATTTCCTCTGGATATTTATGAGGAGTTGGATAGCTGGGTCTATGGTAATTCTATTTTTAGTTTTTTAAGGAATCTCCATACAGTTCTCCATAGTGTCTGTATCAGTTTACATTCCCACCAACAGGGGAAAGAGGGTTCACTTTCATCCACACCCTCTACAACATTTATTGTTTGTAGACTTTGTGATCATGGCCATACTGACTGGTGTGACACTTCATTATAGTCTTGATTTGCATTTCTCTAATAATTAGTGATGGTGAGCTTCTTTTCATATGCTGCTTGGCTATCTGCATGTCTTTGGAGAAATGTCTACTTAGCTCTTCTGCCCATTTTTTGAACAGGTTGTTTGTTTTTTTGATATTGAGCTTCTTGAGCTGTTTGTATAATTTGGAGATTAATCCTTTGTCAGTTGCTTCATTTGCAAATATTTTCTCCCATTTAGAGGGTTGTCTTTTCATCTTGTTTGTGGTTTTCTTTGCCGTGCAAAAGCTTTTAAGTTTAATTAGGTCCTAATTGTATATTTTTGTTTTTATTCTCATTACTCTAGGAGGTGGGTCTAAAAGATCTTGCTGCGATTTATGTCAAAGTGTGTTCTGCCTATGTTTTTTTCTAAGAGTTTTATAGTGTCTGACCTTACATTTAGGTATTTATCCTATTTTGAGTTTATTTTTGTGTATGGTGTTAAGGAGTGTTCTAATTCCATTCTTTTACATGTGGCTGTCCAGTTTTCCCAGCACCACTTAATGAAGAGGCTGTCTTTTCTCCATTGTTAATTCTTGCCTCCTTTGTCATAGATTAGGTGACCATAGGTGCATGGGTTTATTTCTGGGTTTCCTATCCTGTTCCATTGTTCTATATTTTTGTTTTTGTGCCAGTACTATACTGTCTAGATTACTGTAGCTTTGTAGTATAGTCCAAAGTCAGGGAGACTGATTCTTCTAGCTTCGTTTTTCTTTCTGAAAATTGCTTTTGCTATTGGGAGTCTCTTGTGTTTCCATACAAACTGTCAACTTTTTTTCTAATTCTGTGAAAAATGTCATTGGTAATTTGATAGGGACTGCATTGAATCTGTAGATTGCTTTGGGAAGTATAGTCA
Source organism: Balaenoptera borealis (assembly GCF_965194805.1). Taxonomy (NCBI): domain Eukaryota; kingdom Metazoa; phylum Chordata; class Mammalia; order Artiodactyla; family Balaenopteridae; genus Balaenoptera; species Balaenoptera borealis. The sequence continues at coordinate 57,924,785 of NC_138876.1, read as the reverse complement.
TTTTCATAATATTGATTCTTCCAATCAAAGAACATGGTCTATCTCTCCATCTGTTTGTGTCTTCTTTGATTTCTTTCACCAGCATCTTATAGTGTTCTGCATACAAGTTTTTGCCTCCTTAGGTAGATTTATTCCTAGGTATTTTATTCTTTTAGATGCAATGGTAAATGACAGTATTTCCTTAATTTCTCTTTCTGACCTTTCATTGTTAGTGTATAGGAATGCAAGTGTTTTCTGTGTATTAATGTATCCTGCTACTTTACCAAAATCATTGATTAGCTCTTGAGGTTTTCTGGTAGCATCTTTAGGATTTTCTATGTATAGTATCATGTCATCTGCAAACAGTGACAGTTTTACTTCTTCTTTTCCAAATTGGAGTCCTTTTATTTCCTTTAATTCTCTGATTACCATGATTAGAACTTCCAAAGTTATGTTGAATAATAATGGCAAGGGTGGAAAACCTTGTCTTGTTCCTGATCTTAGAGGAAAAGTTTCAAATTTTTCACCATTGAGAATAATATTTGCTATGGGTTTGTCATATATGGCTTTTATTGTGTTGAGGAATGTTCCCTCTCTGCCCACTTTCTGGAGAGTTATCATAAATGGGTGTCGAATTTTGACAAAAGTTTTTTCTGCATTTATTGAGATGATCATTTTTTTTTATTCTTCAGTTTGTTAATATGGTGTATCACATTGATTGATTTGTGTATATTGAAGAATCCTTGTATCTCTGGGTTAAATCCCACCTGATCATGGTGTATGATGCTTTTAATATGTTGTTGGATTCAGTTTGCAATTAGTCTGGTTTTGGTATGAGAGTGAGGGTGGCCTAGTAGAATGAGTTTGGAAGTGTTCTTCCCTCTGAAATTTTATGGAAGAGTTTGAGAAGGATAGGTGTTAGCTCTTCTCCAAATGTTTGATAGAATTCGCCTGTGAAGCCATCTGGCCCTGGCCTTTTGTTTGTTGGAAGACTTTTAATCACAGTCTCAATTTCATTACTTGTGATTTGTCTGTTCGTATTTTCTACTTCTTCCTGTGTCAGTCTTGGAGGGTTGTACTTTTTGAAGGATTTGTCCATTTTTTCCAGGTTGTCCATGTTATTGGCATGTAATTTCTTGTAGTGTTCTCCTATTATCCTTTGGTTTTCTGCGGTGACCATTGTAACTTCTCCTTTTTCAATTCTAACTTCATTGATTTGAGTCATCTCCCTTTTTTTCTTGGTGAGTCTGGCTAAAGGTTTATCAATTTTGTTTATCTTCTCAAAGAACCAGCTGTTAGTTTTATTGACCTTTGCTATTGTTTTTTTGTTTCTATTTCATTCATTTCTGCTCTGATCTTTATGATTTATTTCCTTCTACTAACTTTGGGTTTTGTTTGTTCTTCTTTCTCTAGTTGCCTTAGGTGTAAGGTTAGTTTGTTTATTTGAGGTTTTTCTCATTTATTAAGGTAAGATTGTATTGCTATTAACTTCCCTGTTAGAACTGCTTTTGCTTCATCCTATAGGTTTTAGGTCATTGTGTTTTCATAGTCATTTGTTTCTAGGTATTTTTTGATTTCCTCTTTGATTTCTTCAGTGTTCTCTTGGTTATTTAGTAGAATATTGTTTACCTCCATGTGTTTGTTTTTTACAGTTTTTGTTTTTCCTGTAATTGATATCTAATCTCACAGTGTTGTGTTTGGTAAAGATGCTTGATACAATTTCTATTTTCTTAAATTTACCGAGGCTTGATTTGTGACCCAAGATATGTCCTAACCTAGAGAATGTTCCGTGTGCACTTGAGAAGAAAGTTTATTCTGCTGTTTTCGGATGGAATGTCCTATATATATCAGTTAAGTCTATCTGGTCTAATGTGCCATTTAAGGCTTGTGTTTCCTTATTAATTTTCTGTCTGGATGATCTGTCCATTGGTGTAAGTGGGGTGTAAAGTCCCACACTATTATTGTGTTAATGGTGATTTCCCCTTTTATGGCTGTTAGCATTTGCCTTGTGTATTGATGTTCTCCTATGTAGGGTGCATACATATTTAAAATTTTATATATCATTCTTGGATTGATCCCTTGATCATTTTGTAGTGTCCTTCCTTGTCTCTTGTAATAGTCTTTATTTTAAAGTCTATTTTGTCTGATATGGGTATTGTTACTCTAGCTTTCTTTTGATTTCTGTTTCCATGGAATCTCTTTTTCCATTCCCTCACTTTCAGTCTGTATGTGTCCCTAGGTCTGAAGTGGGTCTCTTGTAGACAGCATATATATGGGTCCTGTTTTTTTTAATCCATTCAGGCAGTCTGTGTCTTTTGTTTGGAGCATTTGCCATTTACATTTAAGGTAATTTTCAATATGTGTGTTCCTATTACCATTTTCTTAATTGTTTTGTGTTTGTTCTTGTAGGTCCTTTTCTTCTCTTGTGTTTCCTGCCTAGAAAAGTTCCTTTACCATTTGTTGTAGAGCTGCTTTGGTGGTGCTGAATTCTTTTAGCTTTTGCTTTTCTGTAAAGATTTTGATTTGTCTATCGAATCTGAATGAGATCCTTGCAGAGTAGAGTAATCTTGGTTGTAGGATTTTCCCTTTCATCGCTTTAAATATGTCCTGCCACTCCCTTCTGGACTGCAGAGTTTTTGCTGAAAAATCAGCTGATAACCTTAAAGGGCTTCCCTTTTATGTTATTTGTTGCTTTTCCTTTGCTGCTTTTAATATTTTTTCCTTGTATTAATATTTGTTAGTTTGATTAATATGTGTCTCAGTGTGTTTCTCCTTGGGTTTATCCTGTATGGGACTCTCTGCACTTCCTGGATTTGATTGAGTATTTCCTTTCTCATGTTAGGGAAGTTCTCGACTATAATCTTTTCAAATATTTTCTCAGGCCCTTTCCCTTTCTCTTCTTCTTCTGGGACCCCTATTATTCGAATATTGGTTCATTTAATGTCCCAGAAGTTTCTGAGATAGTCCTCATTTCTTTTCATTCTTTTTTCTTTATTCTACTCTGTGACAGTTCTTATCTTCCAGCTCACTTATTTGTTCTTCTGCCTCAGTTATTCTGCTATTGATTCCTTCTAGAGAAAGTTTAATTTCATTTATTGTGTTGTTCATTACTGTTTGTTTGTTCTTTAGTTCTTCTAGGTCATTGCTAAACATTTCTTGTTCCCTTCTCAATCTGTGTCTCCATTCTCTTTCTTAGTTCTTGGATCATCTTTACTATTGTTACTCTGAATTCTTTTCCATGTCGATTGCCTATTTACTCTTTTTTTTTTTAATAAATTTATTTATTTTATACATTTTTTATTTTTGGCTGTGTTAGGTCTTCATTCCTGTGCATGGGTTTTCTCTAGTTGCTTCGAGTGGGGGCTATTCTTCATTGTGGTGCATGGGCTTCTCATTGCAGTGGTTTCTCTTTTTGTGGAGCACAGGCTCTAGACGCACGAGCTTCAGTAGTTGTGGCACTTGGGCTCAGTAGTTGTGGCTCGCAGGCTCTAGAGCGCTGGCTCAGTAGTTGTGGCACACGGGTTTAGTTGCTCCGCGTCATGTTGGATCTTCCCAGATCAGGGCTCGAACCCACGTTCCCTGCATTGGCAGGCGGATTCTTAACCACTGCCACCAGGGAAGCTCCCTATCTAATCTTTATTTATTTGGTCTTGTGAGATTTTACCTTGCTCCTTTGTCTTCAACGTATTTCTGATGTCTCATTTTGTCTAATCTACTGTGTTCATGGTCTCCTTTCTGCAGGCTGAAGGGTACTAGTTTCTCTTGCTTCTATTGTCTGCCCCCTGGCGGGTGTGGTTGGTCCAAGTGTTTATGTAGGATTCCTTGTGAGAGAGACTGATGCCTGCACTCTGGTGGGTGTGGCTGAGTTTTATCCCTCTGATTGGTAGGGCCACATCTGGTGGTGTGTTTTGGGATGTCTGTGAGCTTAGTATGACTTTGGGCAGCCTGTTTGCTGATGGGTGGGTCTGTGTTCCTGTCTTGATGGCTGTTTGGTGTGAGGTCTCCAGCACTGTAGCCTGCAGGCAGTCTTGGTGTCCAGATGGATACCTCTGGGTGTGCACATGCCGATTAATACACCCTGGGCCCAGGAATTCTCAGGTAGTCCCGCTTCCTGCACTTGGTGCTCCCACCCTGGAGTCCCAGGGCTTACCCCTGTCTGGGGAACCAAGAGCCCGTAAGCCACGCTGCAAAGCTGGAGAAAAAAGAAAGAAAAGAAAAAAAAAGGAAAAGAAAACAAACATACAAAACCCAAGGCAAATAGCAAAACAAAAACAAATGGCAACAACAACACAACACATATCCAAAAAAAAAAAAAGAAAGAAGAAGGGAACAAAACAGACACACCAAATCCAAGACAAATGATAAGAACAAAACCAAACTAACAGAAACAAAGAAGCAGACAGAAAAGAAACGACCAAACAAAATAAACAAACAAACAAAAGAATTCAAAAATGAGAGTAAGGACTAAACTAACAAAAACAAAAAACGAAAAATAAAACAAAACAGAAAACAAACAATCAAAAACAATCAAATAAAACATAAATTAAACAGATAAAAACAATGAAAAAAATAAATCAAATGAAAAACAACAAAACAAGAAAAAAACACAAAACAACAAAAAAGTAAAGTAAAAATAAAAATAAATATATATTTAAAATTAAAAAATAAAAATAAAAAATAGAAATAAAAAAATAAAAACAACAACACCAACTGAACAAAACAAAACAAACAAAAAAGAATAATAGTAATAAGAATATTTTCCTGAGGTCTCCTCCGTCAGTGTCTTTGCCACAGCCAACCCTGGCTTCTGTATAGGGGCCCTCCAATACCTCTAGGTAGTTCTCTGGATCTGCTATGTGCACTGAGGGGCCAGCTCAGGCTCTGACCTGGCCCAACTCCTATGGGTACCTGCCCCCAAAGTGCATGGCTGCTAAGGCTAGATGGGTTGTGGGAACACTCGTTGTCTATTCAGATTTTCCACAGATGCACAATTTACCGAGCTGATCACGAGGATTTAATCGAGGCTTGGGCAGCTGCATTGAGATATTTCTGTTCCTCTTCCTTAGTCGCACCGCCCCTGGGGCTCGACTTTGTTTTTGGCCCCACCTCTGCATATGCGTCACCCTCAGGGGTCTGTTCCCAGCTCAGGCAAAAGGAAGTGAAAGCAGAGGCTGATTGGGGTACTCTTACTCCCTCAGGCCAGGGAGGGGTATGGCAGCCACAACTGGGATGTGCGCAAATTGCCTGTTGTTGTGGGGACCAACAGGAAGTTGCAAAAGACTGGGGTATGCCCACTCGGCATGCTCACTCTGGTGGGAGACCCTCCTAGTGCCCACGGAGACAGGGGTCAAGGGCTGGCATGTGAGCACAGTGGCGACACCACTCCTTGTGCGTCACTCAACAATGGTGCTCATTTCCTAGGCAAACCATGCTACTTCTAGGGGCATTCCTGGCTGTGGAACCCCTCACTCCTGTCCCCTCTGTTGTATCTGCACAGCCAGCAGTGGTCTTGTCCCTGGATCTGATCTCTTAACCCTGCGCTTTACCACTCAGCCCCCACCAGCACTGATGGATTCCTGTCTCAGGCAGGAGTGCCCAGGGCTGATTCACAAAGCTTTGGGATGGGTGATGCTTAGGACCTTGGAGTCTACGTGGGCGGAGGAGGCCTTGGCTTGAGGCTGGGCAAGCCTGCTCAGATGGGTGCCCCTCCCAGTGCCTGCAGGGGTTGAAGAAGCCTGCAGGTGGGGAAAAGTGTTGTAATGGTGGCCTTGCCCCTCGTGTGCCACTCAACAATGAAGCTTTGCTTCTATGGTGTTCCAAGGTTTGCCGCAAATTTTCCTGGTTGTGGAGCTCCTCACTCCCGTCCCTTCAGGCTGTATTTTCACAGCCAACAGCCGTCCCCCACTCTGGATCTGCACTCCAAACCCCACTTTCCAGCATCCAGCCTCTCTCCTCAACAAGAGACTCACGACTCAGGCTGGGATGTGCTGAGCTCTGGCACAGACTATGCGTGCAGTTCTTACTTTGTCCTGCCTTCCACAGACCGTCTACTGCATTCTTCTTTGATCCCCTGAAGGTCTCTTTCTACCCCAGCTGACTTCTCCACCATTAGGGAGTTTTTCTGAGTGCAGGGACCTCCTCTCACCTTTGGCTTCCTGGCAGGGTTGCTGGTCCCTTTTCTGATTCCTCTTTTCTTTTTTTCTTTCTTTTGTCCTATCCAGCTGTGAAGGGATTTTTCTTGTCCTTTTAGGTGTCCAAAGTCTTCTGCTAATGTTTGGCAGGTGCTCTGAGAGAATTGTTCCATTTGTAGATGTATTCTTGATGTATTTGTGAGGAGCAACAAATTTCATGTCCTCCTTTTCTGCCATCTTGGCTCCTCCAACACCTCCTCTGATTTTAATAACAAAACAACTCTATGTTTCCACTTAACCAGAGAGAGCTATAATTAGTAAAAGTAAAAATGTCAACTGTTCCCCAAAATGTGAAAAGAGTCCCAAGACACATTTAATCCATTATTACCTATATTAAATTACTCTTCAAATTCCATCACAATCCAATTGAATATTATGTTACCTAAAAACTAAATTGCAAGGTTAGCCTGTGATAATTTGTATATAGATTAATAATAAGTAGAAGGAGATAAAAGTAGAAGGAGATAAAAGAAGAAAATGATTAACATATATAAACACATACATAGACAAGCAAAGAGAAAATAAAGCTACTATATATCTCAGTCCTATAATTGGTCACAAGTCTGTAACTGACCTATGACTACCTTCTTCTACTACCATTCTATACTACCTTACTTTCAATGAAAACCTCAATTGGTTGGGGTTTTACCTGTTAAAGAACACTTGTTCCCAAAGGATCTGATTGTTCAGTAGTCCCGATTTTTTGGATTGCTGTAGTCTTCTTAGTTTTCTTTTAAGTACTAAAAGGAATCTCAGAGAATTCCCTGGGTTCTAAACATAGTTCTCTTTTCCCACCATTGTGTAGCATTTACCCAATTTCTCCTTAGTAATTGGGATCACTCATCACAGCTTGTAGGATAACTCCTTTTGCTGTCTGTTGTTTCAGCAGCATCAAAATCCTCAAATGGTCAAGTGGCAGATTAATCTTACAATTTACTTAACCATTGTTGTGCTACAGGTAGAAGCATCCCTCCCTTGGGGATGAAGTCCTCCAAGCCATCAGAACTTAAAGTTTTTAGGAAAGAAAGCAGAAGCTATGGGAGTAACTTATTCAGTAACACAGTGGGAGGAGCTATTTCAATGGTCACTCTTTGATTGCAGGACCCATGTTTTCTGGATCTAGGGGAGACAACACCATAATAGAATTTCTAATTCAAGGGGTATACAGCATCCTCTAAGACAACTTTATTAGCCGTCCAACTAGTACCTTGTCTGAGTTTTTAGTAAACCTTTACACCTTCCAATTAGATGACCAGCATCTGGATGCTGGATTATATAGTAAAATTAATTTTTTCCATGGGCTTGAGCCTTTTCTGCATGATATTTTCTATGAAATCAGTTCCTTTATCAGAAAGAAATGTTGTGCAGAATGCCATGATGATGGATAAGGAATTAATCTCTGAGTTTGTGGATAGTTGTGCTGGCAGAAGAATTACTGTCATGGCAAGTAATTCCATATGCAGAGTATGTGTTCCTTCCAGGCAGGATGGGTTTTTGCCCCTTTTATTATGAATTAGACTCAATCAATCTATCACCAGGTGGTTGGCTAATGCCCTGGGAAATGGTGAAATATCAGGAGTTTAGAGTTGGTCTCTGAACTTGGGAAAGTAGGCACTCAGAAGGAGCATTTGCCTGGTCAGAGTTGGTTAGAGTGTATATGTCCATGACATTGAGCCCATCCACCACTTCCATCCATGCCTTCATGGTCATTTTGTTTTCAGACCCACTTAGAAAGTACTGGGTTTTGTGGGGAAAAAAATATGACCAATATCCACAGAGCACATCATTTGACTACCTGGTGGTTATGAGCCTCTTCAACAGTGGCTACACTTTGGAAGGTGTGCACATGGAACATGACTGTCTTCACATGACTACCTGCATGATGACAGATCCATATACATACTTCTTTCACAGACTTTCATGTCTATAGTCTTTCGTTCCTGTTCCCTCCAATTCCATATGCTTCCAGCCAAACGCTTAGCAGTTGCTAAAGAATTACTGTGTATTTATATTTCTGGTCATCTCTTTCAGGTCAAAATGGACAACCAAATACACTGCCCAAAGTTCAGTCCACCAGGAGTGATTTCTTTCTCTACTCTTTTCCAGGGTTACCCCTGAGTGGAGTAGTAGAACTTGAGCTGTTTACTCTGACGGCAACAGCATATCGTTCATAGTCCTTCGTAAATTAGCCTCAATTTTTTTCTTCCTCAGTTAAAAATTCTCGTGAAGATCATAGATGTGGATTGAGGTAGAAGAGACAACGTAAAAGAAGTTGATTTCAAATCAATCTGTGTCACCATGCAAATTACTCATCCCTTTCAGACATTTCAGTAGGTCTCATACAACATCAATGGTACCTTGCTTTTTTAAGTGACAAATCTTATGGCTAGATAGGTCATATAACCCCCAGTATATAGTGGTAAGCTCAGCCTGAATGGTCAACTGATGTCCCATGGTTAGACTTTCAGTCTCTACCAGGGTCCAGCAGCAAGCAAAGAGCCCCAGAAGCTGTTTCTCAAAAAAAAAAAAAAAGAATAATTATCTGCAGAAGAAGACATAGATTTATTCTAAAATTCTTGATTTCTGCACTGTGATTTCCTATTGGTGCTTTCCAGAAACTCCATGCGGCATGTTTTTTTGCCATAGACACATCAAGTATCATTTAATCTGCTGCATTATAAAGCTTGAGTGGCTAAGCCATTTACTCTGTAATCTGGACTTCCTGCAGAGCCTTATTTTGCTCTGACCCCACTCAAAACTGGCAACCTTATGGATGGTTTTGTAGGTATGTCTAACTAACACACTCAATATGTATGTTCATTTAAAATTCAAAAACAGTGCCAAGCATAGTGCCTCTTCCCCCGCCTCCCCTACCTCCCAATGGTAAATAGTGCAGAGTGCAGAGATTTGTATTTAATCTTGTAGGGGATATCTTGACTTGCTCTAGATCACTGAACTCCAGAAATATTACGGAAGTGGTAGGCTCTAAACTTGTGAGGTTTCTCATACTTTCTAGTATTACTAAGGCATATAAACTATTTTCTAATTTTCTGTCTATCAGTTCCAGTCAGCATGATGTTATCAATGTAGTGAACCAGTATGACATTCACAGAATGTCAAGGTGATGAAGATCTCTGTGGATGATATTAATGGTAGAGACCAGGAGAATTTGTGTAACTCAGAGCTTACACTGTGAAGGTATTCCATTGGCCCTACCAGGTAAAAGCAAGACATTTCTGGAAATACTTGTAGATGAGTATAGAGAAAATACCTTAGCCAGGTCAATAGTTTCATAGCAACTGCCAGGGTCTATGTTGATCTGCTCCAGTAAATGTAAAACATTTGGAATAGCAGCTTTGATTAGAGTCACTGTCTGATTAAGTTTATTATACTCCACAGATATTCTCCAAGATGCATCTTTTTTCTCAGAAAGCCAAACAATTTAGTTAGAGGAGAATGTGATTTAGCCCAGAGCCATAGTTTGTAAACCTTTACTTTATTGGCTGCTCATCTATTTTATTCTGATCACTGGTACATCACTGCTGCCCTTAATGAGTGATGTGCCCACCTTGTCTTTGATGGTTAAATGTTGCCACTTAACCTATGCTACCCAGAACATAATTTCCATTGAATTCAGAGAGATTATCTCAATGATGTTATTTCAATAACCGTATCTGACTTATAAAAGTGAATAATTTATCAAAAATAAAAATGCTTGATTTACTAATGTAGTTCTCCAAGCATTAGTGAAAGGAGTATCTCTTGTGTTTCTTTGGAGGATACATTTGGGGTGAATGCACAGATCACATATGATAAATCCATGCAAACATTCCAATAAAATTTAATTCCTATACCCTTAAGACTTTTTAATTCTCTCACCACATCATGCCTGAGAATTTGGAACTAATAACCTCGCTTATTATAGGCCACAAGTGAATTAACGTTTCAGTTGGCCAACTAAAAAAGCCAGTAGTGCCACCTCCAGCTCCACAAAGTTATACCTTTAATCTGGAATCTCTAGTAAGTGCAGCAGTATCAATGAGCTATTAATATGATATGTATCAGAGAAATCAGTGAGCTATCTGAGAATCAGAGATTAGAAAACCCAGCTCTCCAGTTTCCAAACTGTGACTTTAGCTGAGAATTAAAGGACATGAGCTTGGCATTTTCTTTTTGTAACTTTCTGTAAATGTTCCACTGAAGATATTATAGTTATTTTAGTCAGTACCACTATAACAATCAAGTGTAACATCCACTTGAGTCCCAAGACACTTGTTTCAGTTGGCACATTATCATAATCAGTGACAGAAAGCAGTTTCATTGTTTATAATTCCATTGCATGCCATGGATTACAAGAATTCCATTCTCCATTGGAAAGCATCTGGGACTTGAGCTCAAAACCAAGACCACAAACAAGGCAATAGTAAAATCCCATCTTTGAGGGTCTATCTCCAGGAATCACCCCCATTGTCAATTCTGTCCATCAGGAGACAGAAATCAAACTACTAATTCAAATAGGAATTTAATTTAATATAAAGGATATAAAATTTTAAATTTAATACAAAAGCTTATTAATTCCGAAAAAGGAATTAAAACTGAACAGAAGAGAATACTGTATTACTTTTTTATTGTTTCTGTAACAAATTACCACACACTAGTGTCTTAAAACAACAAAAATTTACTGTTATAGTTCTGTTTGTCGGAAATCTGACATGTGGTTTACTGAGCTAAAGTCAAGATGTTGAGAGAGCTGTGTTCCCTAGTGGAGAATCCATTTCCTTGTCTCCTCCAGCTTCTAGAGGTCACTTACACTCTGCTTCATGACCTCTTTCCTTCACCTTCGAAGCTAGCTGTGGTTTAATACTTCTCATGTTGCATCTCTCTGTGACTACAGCTGGGAAAGCTTCTTCATTTTAAAGGACTCATGTAGTTATATTGGACACACACTGATGAGTCTCCCCATCTCAAGACTGATGACATTAATCACATCTGTAAATTTCCTTTTTTCATGTAAGTCAACATATTTACTGGTTCCAGGGACTAGAGATGGACATCTTTGAGGAGGTATTTTTCTGCTTACTACAAGATCTCTAAAGAATCAAAGAATAACATATATAGGGAGCAACTGCTACATCTATGGCTAAGGCAGAGTACTCAAGGAAGGAACAAAATTGGTAAAGGTTATTCTCTAAGGTTCAGATTTAGACCTCATTAGCAAAGGTATGAATATGTAGATGAAAATGGGAGAAATAGTTCCAATCTTTGAAGTTTTCTCTGTCTAGTGGGCAAGATAAAAAAAAAAAATGCATAAACAAATGAAGAACTTTAAATATTATTATATGTGCTGAAGAAAATATAAAAGTATCATATGATAAAATGTTATTAGGAGAGATGACTAGTCTAGATTTGTTGGCCAAGAAGAAATCTCTTAAGAAAAGTCACATTAGCAGGTACTCCATTTGTATTAAGAAGGAAGTCTTTACTAAAGTCTGCAGAGAGAGAAATGCAAAGCTCCCCTCTTCCCACAGTAGGAGCAAATATAATACCTTTGTGAAGCACTAAGAAGATCAATAGATCTGGGGCTTGGTAAGCTAGGGCAAGAGTGAAGGATATTACATTGAAAAGGTAGACAGGGGTCAGGTACCATAGGGCTCTGTATCCAGGGGACAGTGATTGTTTTGAGTTTTCATCAAAGTAGAATGCAATCAACAAGTTTTGGCAAGATAGTAACTTTACCTGATTTATAATTTTTAAACAAATTATTCTTGTTACTGTATGGAAAAGAGATTGGGTCTTATTTATTTATCTGTCTGCCCTTTGAAATGTGAGTTATTTTCTGGGAGGGACTGTGCCCTTATTGTCTTCTTCTTCAGCATCGGCACAGTACTTAAAACATAATAGATGCTTTATAAAATTTTTTGAATAAATGAATAGAACAAAACTATTACTTAATAAGGAGTTGTCAATAGTTAGAAAGGAGTGCCAAGTGGTAGCAAAAATGTGTTGAGCCTTCTTCTGGGCAAGGCCAATCTTAAGTGGAGATGACAGAGGAAGTGAGATTAATCAAATTAGCAGGATGCCTATACCCTGAATGCCTGCTTGGAGTAACTAAAAGAGTGAGCACCTATTTGCCTTTTCTCAATTTTTAATTTCCTCCTGGGCATCAGTGTTGGTAGAACAAGTTAAATAAAATGGGTGTATCATTCCATAATGTAAACTTTAGTAACATTGGCTTTAACAAAAGACAATCCAATAAGCAATCAAATAGCTGCACCAGGATATTTTCTTTCTAGAAAACAGGTTGAAGTTAGCTTATTTATACATAAATCATATTTTCACCCTTCATGACCTCATTTCTTTTCTGTAGCATAAATTCTTCACAAACTACTTCCTAAACTTTCTCCAAAGGTAGAAGTATTTAGATCACACACAGTTCTGAACTTAATTACACCTAATATTTTTTTATTGAACTTACATTATATTAAAGCATTAAGCATGGAGTATATGGATGAGATAGCCAGGAGTGAAATATGAGAAAAACACCTTGGATACAGGCCCAAGTATTTTATCTAGTAGCTTTGATCTTAGCTTTTCTTATTCTTGGGGTTGAAAAGTAAAGTGTTCTTCAATTTTGTCTGTTTCTCTCTCTCTTTTTTTTTTTTTTTTTGTTTCCTTTGCTAGTTTATTTTTTTCGCTTTCTCTCTCTGTTTCTTCTATATATTTCCATATTCTGGATTATCTATTCTGTTATTCCTGAATTTATTAACTCAACTCTTAACTTTTACTAGTTAACCTTGAAATTTGTCTCTTCCCATGAGACTGATTCTCCCTATCATCATTATTGTTCTTCAAGAAAACTAATCATCATGGTCTCATACACTTCTTTATGACATTGTTCTTTACTCTAAAATAGGAATGGAGAGAATGTGGCAAAATGAGCAGTATAAAAATAATAGAAAGATAAGTGGTCAAGCACTCTAAAAAGTAAAAGTATGTTTGCTGAAATGCTAGATGAGTATCCAGTCTGGTTAAAAGAACTTTTAGTGTAACATGGAGAGTAATGAATGTACAAATACGAAAGAATTACAAGACCAGAAGTCATGTGAACTGTGAAGATAGATTTTACAGACTTTGAACCAAAAAAGGGAAGACAAAAGGGTAGTCAAAGAGGAGAATGTTGAATTTTAGTCTTGATATGGAGATTTAGAATGACATTGTGACTATACTGTTTAGTAACTGGTGAATAATAGAAATGGAGGTATGGTATAATGTACTACAGATAATTAAGGATGTTTGAGATTAGGTATTTATTCTTTTATTCTAATAGTCTTTAATAGACTTTTGAAACAGCTGATGCATGTAATAGTCATATTCTATTTCTATTACTTACACATAGTATTGATTTCAATAATTCCTAAAAGGGTCTATTATAGAAAATTTAAAACATAGATTATAAGCACTAAAAGCAATATATTCTTCTCTCTTTGTTTTACTTTCTTTTAATTATAAAATGAAAATTTTGTCTACTAATACAGAGATGCAGGTAATAGTGTCCCATTCCAAATCATGATATAACTATCCATTTGTTCACATTTTTTTCTATGTCCTTTATTAAAATTAAACACTATTATCCATGGAGGAGTTGTATATTCTTGGTTAAACTAACTCTGAGGTTTTAAAATAGATTTTGTGGCTATGACAATTGTATCTTTTTGTTATTTTAACATTATCTATTATATTATTTGTATTGTTTAATGCTGATGTAGATAAATCTTAATGTTTCATGTCTTTCTATATTTCTAAAATATATTGTCAGTAACATATAGAGAGACAGAGAGACATCAGGTTTAGTTAAGCTACTTTATATCTCTGTGTCTCAGTTTCCACATCTGTAAACCTACCTCACAGGGCATCAGTGATAATTTCATAAATTATGGGTAGTAAGTATGCTGAACTGTGACTGGCACTTATTATTTGTAGAATAAATATTAACTATTCTTACTATTATTACTTTACTCATTGCTCAATATTAACAATTTAGATGGAAATTAATTCTGTTATTGGTATAAAAAACAACTTTATAGAATTTAAAATTTTGGCAGTTTGTGTTTAAAGAAGAACAAATCACTACATCTCAGTTGGCAAATTCCACCTTTGAGGACTGATGTGTTATTTCAAGGACTGACTTAATCCAGAAACCTGATTCTCAATTCTATGTTTATTTTTGGGGTCATTCTGAGTTGTAGAAGTTAAGTGAGTTAAAATTCTCTTTGTTTTCATCAGAAGGAAATGGTTTAAATGGATTTATATCCTTTCATTATTTGTAAAATCAATGGCTTGTAAACTAGACACCTTCATTTTGTTTTGTAAAGGTTCACCATACATTTAACTCTTAACTCCCTCCATTCTAACTCTCCACAAACCTAATGTGTTTTTACTTTACTAATTTTGAAGTTACATTAATAATTTCTAAATAGAATTAAGTCAATATACACCACTTATTATTGACAAGAAAATAACTTTTTTTTTTTTTTTTTCCTTTAAAATCAGTATCCTTTCACAGTAGTTCCTGGTGTTAGGCACTAACGTGGCAATCTTAAAGCACATGCCATATTCTAAAATGCCTATTGAAAAATGTATCCAACTGTGAAGATTTTTTAAAAACAACTTTACACATTTGTTATCTTAAATATTTTCATGTCAGTGACCAGCACTAAAAACCTAGGACGTATTAGGTATGTTATAAAAGAGCGTCAAACAGTTGGGAGCTAAAGTCTTCATTATCTATATTTAAAGAAACTGTCTTGGTCCTAAAAATATGAGAATGAACAAAACTAGAGGATTTTGATAATAATTTTGTACCTGAAATATAGCATAGAGCCTCTGTTAAAGACATAATAGAACATGCATTAAAATCAACATGGTGAGGGGCTTCCCTGGTGGTGCAGTGGTTGGGAGTCTGCCTGCCAATGCACGGGACACGGGTTCGAGCCCTGGTCCAGGAAGATCCCACATGCCGCGGAGCAACTGGGCCCGTGAGCCACAATTACTGAGGCTGCGCGTCTGGAGCCTGTGCTCCGCCGCAAGAGAGGCCGCGATAGTGAGAGGCCCCGCGCACCGCGATGAAGAGTGGCCCCCACTTGCCGCAACTAGAGAAAGCCCTCGCTTTCTTTCACAGAAGCGAAGATCCAACACAGCCAAAAATAAATAAATTAATTAATTAATAAAAAAAAAAATCAACATGGTGGAGGGAGGGATACATTAACTGTGTGTGGTTAACATATACACACTACTATACATAAAATAGATGATCAACAAGAACCTACTGAATAGCACAGGGAACTCTACTGAATATTCTGTAATAACCTATATGAGAAAAAAATCTGAGAAAGAATGGATATACGTATATGTATAACTGAATCACTTTGCTCTAACCTGAAACTAATACAACATTGTAAATCAACTATGCTCCAATATAAAATAAAAACTAAATTAAATTTTAAAAGAAAAGCATGATCGCGATCATTGTGAACTTTTCTGAACCTCTGTAATCCTCAAGAGTTGTTTAGAAGTGCTGATAATAAAGGCTGAAAATGTGGACAGAAATGTAGGAAATACTAATAATTAGAAGAGCTTTTGTGTATTCAGCATTTACAACATACAGTTATCCATCTTCAAACTCTTGAACTCAAATATTTGACATGATACAATTATTCAAATAAAATTCAGACTGAGCAATGTTAATGGACAAGAAGGAATCATGCTAAAGGAGAACATACTTTAAGGAAACATAATGAGTCCCTAATCAATTTAATAATAGAGTATGACCTTTGTGTTAAGGTAAATAATGCAGATATAGTGTGGGTAACAAAAACAAATGTTATATGCAATTCAGTCTAAAGATCTATTTATAGAATGAGTACTTTACTTTCTATTCCAATATTAAAATGTATAACATGTACATTTGTGTTCTCTGACAGGACTTTACTTTTAGCTAATAAGTGTATGCCTGGACTTTGTCATAGGCTTTATCTAAAGCTTAATATATTGAAATACTCAACTTGTATAACCTATCTATCTATCACAGTACCAGGTGTCTAAGGGAACCTAAACATATACTCTTTAATTTGAATTGAGTTGTGTTTAACAAGTAGATTTGCAAGAATGTGCTTTTCCTGTGATGACAATTATAAGTAAAGGAAAATACAGGTGCAAAAGCATGCTAAAGTAACCTTCCCCCAAATTCAAATACCTATATATTTACTACTTGAAAATACAGTCAGCCACACGTTTTCCAATGCAAGTATAATAGTGCTCTCAGAAACTTACAGGCTATCTGCAACACAGCCTTTCCTAGTTCTTTACTAAAATAGATATTAATGGAATACAATAGTTGCTAATGGGCTACTGAACAACAGGATAGAAAGGAAGCTAGACCCGGAAGATATATGCCAATTAGCAAGTTCTTAAATTGGCCACAGGGTGAAGTACTGGTTGTTCCAGGTATAAATCTAAGCAATAGTAAAAGAGGATTCAACTCTGAAATAGGCCACACCTGAATTTCTGCCTCGTAGGAGATTTCATATTTCTTGATCCACCTATAACTAGTATGATATGTGGCAGGAAATTTTTCCATTTAAAAATACTAAAGAGATTGTGAACATTATTATCTTACTAGAAACTGACTAGAAAAACTAAGCATATTTCCCAAGGGAAGAATAAAACACAACCCTTCAGGAGGGTGAAAGGAGTTTCAGAGCATCACAAACTCTGAATTTGGTGAAAAAATAATAAATTCTCAGAGAAGAGCCAGTTAACTTCATATTTACATATGAAGTATGACCAATGATTCACTCCAAAAACAAAGTGAGGGTAAATTTACAATTTAGCTCAGGGTCTGCATAGCATGATGTAGATGAATCAAACATTATATAATAAATTTCAGGGACAGTTAAGTTTTAGTTCTGGTGGGGTAAATCACAGATGGGCTCCCATTACAGATAGATATATTGTTGGGATGATAAAAGCACTGAAGTAAAAAAGTTTTATCTTGTTTTAAGTATCTGAGCTTCAGAAGAAAGAGAAACTCAGTGGGAGAGATAACCAGTGGTGATAGGAACAGAAAAGAACTAATCCCAGTGCCAAAAATAAAAGGAAGAATCAAAGTGAAGCCACCTATGTGACCTATCTTAACAGTCCCAGGGTGAAATGAATCAATCCAATTTCCAATTTGTGGCCAGGCTGTAGAAATGACTCTAGAAAAATCAAAGAGGATTGGTCAGGGGAGGGGGGAGGGAGAGCCTGTTGGGCAGTTGTCTGATCAAGTTCAGCTTTGTTCCATCGGATGAGAAAAATCAAACAGTTTTACTGTGTGGTGGTGGAATATTTATGGATTTTAATTCTGCTGGAATACAATGTTAATTTTGGCTAGGAGTGGAGTGAGACCATGTCACTTACATATCTAATCTGTATTTATCAAACATTCAACTTCATTCCTTTCATCAATCTGAAGAGCTAGGAATTCAGAATTCATAAATAAAGTTTAGTAAGTAAAATCAAATAGTTGGAATCAAAGATATACTTCGTATGTTTGAAGACTCATGAGCATTTTTAAAGCCTAAATAAGCTTGCATAAAGCCATTTAATAGAAGAACAGAATAAAACTCTTTTACTATTAGGTTTTATTACAATTTACAATCTCCCCTGTTCTTTCCTCAGGGAAAAATAATATTTCCGCATAAAATTTGCATGTCTATAGAGCTTCTGAATCCAGTAAAAAAAATTACGTTTTAGTAAATCGGCAAGTAAACAATAAAACACATTTCCAAAGCTGATAGATAAATAGGTCAAGACAATTCCATGCATCATTCTCAGGGTTACTAAAAATTACAGTGATGTATTGTTAAGGAGTTTCTTTTCATTATTTTCAGTAATGTTTTTATTCAAAGATGCACATTCGTGAAAAAAAAAACAAAAAACTTATCTTTCAGACTTTTCTCAAGATATATGGACTGCTAAGTGTGTAGAGGGCATATATATATTGAATGGCCAAAATATTTTATATCAAATTTTATGGTCATTTAAAGTGGAAAGGTAAAAGGAAATAAAAAGGGAGTAGGAGCTATTTTCGAACAAAGGTATTCATCCTGATCATGTGTCCTTAGGAGAGATTGGGGATTCAGGCTCTCTGCAGAACTACTACCTAATTTTATCAGGGAGTCTCTTTTTATGTGCTTAATGTGAAAATAGCTTATATTTCTTCAGTTAACCATTCCAGAAGGGATCATGATCAGGAAAAATATCAAGACAATGATAAAGTTGTACATATGTATATTACAATTGAATATTATTGTTCAGTTAATTTGATAGGAAAAAATAATGCTAATAGTGGTGGTATTGCCACTGGATAGTGTTTGGGTAAGAATGAATATAAGGAATAAATGGATCTGCAATCAAATTCCGGCTCTGCCACTGTCTAGTTGCATAATCTTGAGAAAGTCACTACATGGGTGAGCTTCAGTTGCCTTATCTACCAAATCAAGATGTAAAATGTAAATGCAAAACAAAGCACAATGCCTTAGGCATCTGAAGCACACACTAATATTTAATTCTTATCAATGACATTATTTTATGTGATCACAATAATTGATTAATGAGTATATATATTAATTAATTGAAGTTGAATGAACGTTTTTAGATACCACGGAGAGGCACGCATTTTCTCAAGTTTTTTAGGACAATGGTAAGAGTTAATATTAGAGAGAAGAAAAAGTTTATTTCATTTACTTGGATTTGTGTTTACACAATTTTGTGGCTTGATGAAGTGTTCGGAGTGCATATCAATCTATGGAAAGTGGTGGAGCTTTATTTAATTGATGAATGCCTTACTAATTTGAAGTGCTTCATTAGAAGAACTTTTGTAAATTATTTGCAAGAACAGCAGGATTCCTCATGCATAAGCTTAATGAACTAACAAACAAACAAATTGATAAGATTATTAATGAGATGTTTATCCAAGAATTCTTTAGTGGCTTATCTAAAGGACCCTTAGAAGACTTCAGTGAATTTTCTCAGATTCTCGTTTGTTTGTCTTTACCTGTCAAGAGTGGCATATGTAGGATGTAAAGAAAATGTGATTATCATTAGTAATGTTTATATTAGTTCCCATTAAAATTAATATATTCAAAATCATGATAGAAACCAGTACTAGTTAGGAAGACTGTTTTTGTACTGAGACTAGAATTATGTCAACCATGTTTAACCTGGCTTAGTTAATGTGATTTTTTTTTGAATTATCAGCATATGATTTCGAAAACCTTAGAATTTGGTAAAGAATTTGCCAATGTGAATGTCATGACAGTAAAATTTTATTCAAGAATGTATATTGAGCCTGTACTCTGTATTTGGAACTTTGCCAAAACTTTGCAACACAATGAGTAAGACATATTCCTTTCTTCCCTGTCAAGTAGAGAGGACAGACAAGGAATCACAAATGGTAATACAGACCCTTCTAACATCCTGGAAGGTTAGTTTTTGACAGTGTATGCATTGTCTAGTGATTTGTTCATCAAAAGCAATTTCCACGTATGAAATTAAGAAAAAAAACAAATTAAAACATGAGATATTTTTCACCACATGCACACTGAATCTCAACCTCCTTTACCACTACAAAACACTATTTTTTTAAGATTAGATTTCACCCTTATAAATTTTGTGAGCCTAACAGTGTAGAAGTCAAAACCAATTCATTGAAATTTACATGATACATGAAATAGCTTTGCTGCTCTGGGCTGAGTTTCCATGCATAGGATAAACTCAGATGGTGCAGTTCATAAGTGTTTACATTTTTAAAAACAAGCTTAATTTGAAGTATAACATACTTACAGAAGAGGGCACAGATCATAAATTTTTATTTAGGCCAATGCATCATTTTAAAATGAGCACCATTTAACCATTTCCCTGGCCAATATATAGAATATTATCAAGTCAAAAGCCCCTATCATGCTCTTTCTGGGTCACTACTCCCATCCATCTTCTTGGGGTAACAATATTCTAACACCAACTGCTTTTGTTCAATGTCATGTTTCAGAGATTTATCATTATTGTGTTTAGCAGTAAATTGTTCAGATCCATTGCTGTAGAATAATTTATTGATATATCCCAATTTATTTATTCATTCTGCTGTTATTTGATATTTGAATTATCCAGTTTGGGCTTATTATGAATAATGCACCTTGGAATAATGTGGTATATGACTTTCAAAGGGTACATTCATGCATTTCTCTTGGATATACGTTCAAAGGTGGATTCACTCTTCTGTAGGTTTATATATGTCAAGTATATGCAATAAAAATATTTTTTGGCTTGTCTTTCACTATTTAAATGTTGCCTTTTGATAAACACAATGTCTACTATTTTAAATTAAACTTTTTGCTGAATGAATAGATTTTTTAAAGAGCATTTTAAGGTTTATAGAAAAGGTGAGTAGAAAGCACAGAGAGTTCCCATTCATGATATAATTTAATGTGGTCCAATTTAGCAATATTTTTCTTCATCTTTAATGCTTTATGTGCTCTGTTTAAAAATATTTGCCTCCTCCAAATTCAGATTATATTTAGCTATATCAACCAGACATTTTGCTTTATCTTTTACATCTGGATCTACAATCTACATACAATTTTTAGCACTATACATTTTCCCATTGATCTGCAAGGTCACTATTGCCATCAGTCAGGTAACCATATATGTATATCTATTTCTGAATTCTATTCTTATTCATTTAACAATTCATCAACCCTTGCCCTATTGCAACACTGTTTTAATTACTCGTATTTTAGTAAGTCTTGGTGCACAATTGTTTATGTATTTCTATTTTATTCTTATTTAGATTGTTTCTTGATTCTTAAAACCTCACTACCTTGTGTTGTGGGGTAACATTCTCCTTGCTCTCCCTTGCCCCTTTCTGAAATTTCTAAAAACAAAGAAACATAGATAACTTGATGCATTGAGTATAATAACATACGTTTATACATCATCTTCCTTATATTGTTGCTTCCGCTGTTGAGAGTTACCCATATTTGTTTATTTATTAAATCTCTCTCATTTATTAAATACTTTCTTCTTATTTATGAATTTGCTCTTTACTGTAGTCTCTGCCATGATCATTGTAGAAAATCATCTATGTTAGAGTTTGCGCTGTTTCTCCCCCAAATTCATATGTTGAAGTTCAAACCCCCACTACCTCAGAATGTGACCTTATTTGGAAATAGTGTCATTGCAAATCTAATTGGCTAAGATGAAGTCCTACTGAAGTAGACAGTCGCATAAGTGAACACATGTGAACATGAGGGCAGAGATCAAGCTGATGCGTCTACAATCCAAACACTTCCAAAAAATGCTAGCAAACCACTAGAAGCTGGATGATAGCCTTGGAACAGAATCTTCCTCACAGCCTCGGAAGGAACCAATACAGCCAACACTTTGTCTCGGGATTCTATCCTCCAGAACTCTGAAAAAATAAATTTCTGTTGTTTAAACTACCTGGTCTATGGTACTTTGTTATGATGGCCCTAACAAACTAAAATAATCTGCAAGGCTGACATGTCCAAAACTGGATTCTCAGTTCATCAGTCTCCTTGCTAGCAATCAACTTCTGTGTTTTTAATTATTCATTCACATTGTTACCAACGAAAGCATTACATTATGTTCCTCCAGAATGATTAATTCAAAGATCTGACTTTTGGCAAAATGCCCTTTTATGATATGTGTGTTTTTCCAAACTAAATCATAAATGCTACCCACTAACTACCTTGTTTCCCATCATCCTTTTGCTTCCTTCCTTAGATATTTATGAGTCTATGATTCTAATAAAAATATTTATGATTCTAATAAAATATTATCAGTATCCTATATCAATACCACCTCAGTGTGTTGCACCTGTGTGGCAAACATCCAATGCTGGAAAAAAAAATCAGAAAGCTGTTTTGTTCCTTCCAATATGAGAACAACCAAGTGTTGTAAATCTAACTACAACACAGGAGATTAAAGGAATAGAGCAGAGAAAATAAATGGTATTAAAAATCCAAATATACTAGTAATTTTACTAAATCTCAATAAAACTAAACTTATTTGTTTAAATACAGAGATATCTGTATTAGAATTTGTTTTAATTAAGCAAATTCACTTTTACTGTCTTTACAAATAATATGCTTAAACCAAAATGAGACACCTTGAATCAAAGAATGGAAAAGAAAATATCAAGCAAATAATAACTAAAATTGAACCAAGGGCATACATATTAATATCAACTAAAATTAATAGAAATGTTTGAAGGACCAAAATGGTGACATAAGAGGCTCCTGAACTTCCCTCTTCCCACAGACACAACAAATATACAACTACACACAGAGCAATTCCCTCTGAGATAAATCCAGAAACTAGCTAAGTGACTATTATGTATAAGGCAAATGAGAAAATACCCACATCAAACATGTAGGAAAGGCTAAGTTATACTCTTACTGTAAACCTCCCTCCTCTTACAGAGTCTTACACTGTTGACTGAAGAAGAGCGCACAACCTAAAAAGTTACAAGTTATGTTTTATTCGGAGACCCTGCTGAGGGCTACAGCCCAGGAGACAGTATCTCATATAACTCTGAGGATCTCTCTGCACACTCAGGAGGAAATTCTCAGCTTCCAGCTTCTCCATGAAGAACATGGATTTCATATATAGTGCCTCAACTTTCAAGTCTCTCATTGAGGGGCAGACGCCCAAAACACCTAGCTCTGAAAGTCAATGGTGCTTGCATCCACGAGTCCTGCAGGACTATAGCAAACAACAAAGCATTTCCTAAGGGGTACGGGAGCACTTACTTTGACTATACCCCTAGGGCTCAGTGTTGAGGGAGCAGGCAAAAACACTCATCTCTCAGCCTCCCAGGCAGAGGTTTGACTGCATACTTTACAAGCTGCTGCCTGAGAGTTCCTCTTTTATTTAGCATTTATTCTCCTTGGAGCTTGGGAGCTAGGAATACTCTCTAGCTAGGCTAGGGGCAAGTTGTTAGACTCCCTGGATCCTGAGGAAGCTTTGGGTACTTTACCACCTTCTTCCCCCAGCTCACTCCAACAATGAAGCAAAGCAGCCAGCATCTCTCTGGAAGAAGCTTGTATAGTTAAAGTTAGAATACTCTAGCATTATAATAGTGGTGGACAATCACTTAAAACTCTAGTATGAAGGTTAAGAGACAAAAGTAATAAAAATAACTATAACTACAGGTATTTGTTAATAGATAAATAATATAAAAAGATGTAAATTGTGCCATCAAAAACATAAAATATGGGGGAGGTTATAAAAATGTAGTTTTTGTATGTGTTCAAGGTAAGTTGTTATCAGCTTAAAATAGACTGTTATAAGACATATTATGTAAGTCTCATGGTAACCACAAAACAAAATCCTATAGTAGACACAAAAAAAGGTAAAGAGAAAGGAATCAAAGCATTCCACTGCAGAAAATCATCAAGTCACCAAGGAAGAGACCAAGAGAAGGAGGAAGGAGCAAAGGAATTATAAAACAGCCAGAAAACAATTAACCAAATGGCAATATTAAGTCCATACTTATCAATAATTACCTTAAATGTAAATGGACTACAAAAGACATAGAGTGGCTGAATGGATTAATAAAATGATTCAACGTAATGCGGCCTACAAGACACTCATTTTACCTTCAAGGATACACATAGACTGAAAGGGAAGGGATGGAAAAACATAATCCATGCAAATGGAAACCAAAAAAACAGGGGTAATTATACTTATATCAGATAAAATAGACTTTAAGCCAAAAACTGTAATAAGAGACAAAGAAAGTCATTTTATAATGATAAAGAGGTCAATTCACTTAGAGGATCTAACAGTTGTAAATATCTATGCACCCAACATCAGAATACTACTTAACCATAGAAAGCAAATATTAACAAATCAGGAGGGAGAAATAGACAGCAACAAAATAAAGGTAGAGGACTTCCACACCCCCCTAGAAAACAGTATGGAGATTCCTCAAAAAATTTAAAATGGAATTGCCATATGATCCAGCAATCTTACTTCTGCATATACCTCCTTGGAAAAGAAATTACTGTCTCAGAGATATCTGTATTCTTATGTTCATTGCGTTGTTATTCACAATAGCCAATAGTTGTATGAAAACAACTTAATTGTTTGTCCTTGGAAAAATGGATGAAGAAAATGTGGTACACACACACACACACACACATTGGAATATTACTCAGCCTTAAGAAAGAAGGAAATTCTGACATTTGTGACATCATGGCTGGAACTGGAGGACATTATGTTAAGGGAAACAATCCAGCCAGAGAAAAACAAATACTGCATGATATCACTTATGTGTGGAATCTAAAAAAATGTTTGTTTAACAGATAGATACAGAAAGCGGTGTGGTAGTTGCCAGGGACTGAGGGATGGAAGAAATAAGGATAGGTTGGTAAAAGGGTACAAACTTTTAGTTATACGAGGAACACAGTATCAGGATCTAATGTTTAACATGGTGACTATAGTTGATGATACTCATTTGTACAACTGAAATTTGATAATAGAGTAGAACTTAAGTGTTATCACAAAAAAAAAAAAAAAAGATAAATATACAAGGTGATGGATATGTCAATCAACTCAATGGTGGGCATCCTTTCACAATGTATATGTATATCAAATCATCATGCTGAACACATTAAATATATTACCATTTTGTTTATAAATTATACCTCAATAAAGCTGAAAAAAATAAAGTTAATGGAAAAAAGGTGTTATATAATGAAAAAATAATCTATCAAAAATATAGTAATCATTGACTGGCTTTCACATATGCATACACTATATATTATATACACATATATTTATATGTATGTATATTTATATATGTACAATAACAATATTAAGCTTTTATGCAGCACCTATTGTATTGCAGGCACTATATAACCCCATTACGTTTATGTAATCTACTTAACAAACTTTATTCTAGGTACACTTATTACCCTTCTTTTATCCCCCAGGAAACTCAGGGATAGGAAACTTAAGTAACCTGCCTGAGATCACACAATTGGCAAGTGGTAGAGACATGCTGCGAACCCAGGCAGTCTAACTCCAGTGTCCTTATATATTAGTTTAAGTAAATTTAGCATGTAATACATAATATCAATGTATAAAAAGGGAAAACAATGAAATAGTCACAGGAAGAAATTTAGTGGGATATTTTGGGGAAAAAATGTTTCTGAAATCAATAGCTCACACAGGCAAGAATATTAAAGAGAGAAATTTAGGAACAGCATACTTAATAAGACTGTTCTAATAGAATTATGCACAAACATGAATCCAATCAATAGTAAAGAGCTATACTTTCAAGGATATTTGAATATTGCAAAAATTGGTTATTCCATGGAAACAATATCATAGACCCTGTTTTCTGAATATGATACCAAAAATTAGAAATAAAAGAATAAATATAGCCCAAATATTTCACAAATTGGCAAACAAAATCACACCTTAAATTATAGTGTTTTTAAATTGCAATAAAATTATGAACATTTATAAGTAAATTTTAAAATATCACAACATGCGATGCAGCTAGACAAGCAATTAGATGAATATTTATGTCATAATTACATTTATTGGAATATAAAGAAAGTTTTAAAATAAGTGAGAAAATCATTTAACCCAAGAATTTTGAAAGAGAACAAAACAATGTCCAAACGATGTAGAAATTTGTAACTTCAATAAAACAGGATTTTATGGAAAACCCAGGCCAAAAGACATACAAAAATGGTAAAAATTATATTAAAAAATACCAGTGGAAATACTAATAAATAGACCACTTTATGTCTCAATGATCAAGAAGAAAAATGATGAATACCAATAACAAGTATTAGAAATGTTTTTAAAGATATATCTGTAGATGAATAGAGTTATAAATATCATAAGAAAATATTATGAATAATGATATAACATTTAAAAACAAATAAAATAAATATCTTAGAATACTACTATTTAAAATTATTCAAATATGACTAGATCCTTGAACATACCAATAGCCATTAAAAATATTGATACAAATCAATAAAAATAAGAATAAACAATGATGTTTCAACATTTGAAAACCTTAACACTGAAAAAGTCAAAGTGACAACATTGTGACTTAACTCAGATGGCTGGATCCTTTCCCTAAAATCAATTCTGAAAAAGATAAGGTAGAATAAAGTATGGATTTTAGGACTGTCATACCCAATATTAGAAACCGTTAGAGGAACTAAGGCTCTTTTGGACTGATGTGGGTGGATGCCAATGGAGTCTTAGTGGGCAGATAGTTTGGGAAAAAATTCAGTTTCTCTCCTGATACTTTTCTTTCATTCTGTTGTATTTAGCATGCCAATTCTCCAGTTGTTTAGATGCAATAGTACAGTTAGATATAATTGGTTTAGATGTATTTAATTTTAAATGTTGAAAACTAAAATTACACCTTTTTCAAGTAAAATAAATGTCATTAAATATATGAAATATATATTGAAAATTTAAATAGTTTTCTACATACAATCAGACATACACAAATATATTTGTGTGCATATACACAGAATACACAGATTTTAGATATATATAATATTATAGAATATTATATTTTATATATAATTGTTGGAATTAAAAATGTTGCATGTGAATGCTAATCAATAAAAGTACTACAGAGATTTCTATGCAGAAAAAGGAGTACACTAGATTTGGCTGTAACACATCTTTAACTTTATTGATACTGTTTTATATCTTAAGCTAAATGGAGCCTACACAGGTGATTTCTTATTATTCTTTATATTTTTAATGTTTTAAATATTTACTAATAATTTAAGAGCATCAGAATAAAGGTGTCATAAGAGCACATTTGTTTTGAATTAATTTGACTCATTTTCTAGAGGCAGATTTTGCATTCTCTCTAAGATGCAAAGCACATCTGGTCAATCAATCTTTTCAGCAGCTAAGCAAATTTTATTATGCCCCAGAACTGGGAGAGAGATGGGTCCCATTTGACTAATTTGGGGCCACTTATGCTATCTCTCTGGTTTAATTTACATGGTACATCATTTATTATCACATAAGTAAACTACCTACTGATGTTCTGAGCGTTTTAGTTCAGGACAGATGGCTTTAGGGTCAGTAAATTTAACAGAAATAGACTATGCAACACTTTTGCTCAGCAGTTCTTAATGTGCTCTTATACACCCTGTGGAACAATGGATGTGAGTCTCAGGCCAGCTCATATGGATAATGGATAACATGGGCAGCCAAGAATATAAGATCATGTTAACTTGAATGGTTGTTTGTAAACATTAATGTCCCTATCAAATTGATTAGGGCTTAAATATGTATAGTAGGAATTATATATATGTGTGTATATATATATGAGGAGTTTTATATATGTTATATAATATATATTATAAATATATAATCACACATAATATACAATGTATTACATTGCATATAGTATCTTTAATATTCTATATTGCATTTAAAACCACATACTATAAAATATTTTATTATAATTATAATTATTATAAAATATTTTATTATAATTATAATTATAATAAAATAAACATTATAAATATAAATATCTTCTCCCAGGTTGTGGCTTGCTTTTTCACTGCCTTTGTGGTGTCCTCTGATGAAAAAAGTTTTTAATTCTAAAAATGTCCAGTTTATCAGTTACTTCTTTTATGTTTAGTACAAATTATAGCCTACTTAAGAATTCTTTGCTATCTTCAGTTCATGAAAATATTTTCCTGCATTTCTCCTAAAAACTTGAGTGTTTTTTTGGTATATTGTGTATTGTATCATTTAGGTTTCCAGAGTGTGGAATTCAGGGCCGGATGGCTGGGGTACTCTCAGCCACGACGGCTTGGCTTTGCAAAGCAGACTCCCATCCTTCAGGAGACTAGCACCCTCCAGGAGGTTGCCTGACTATATACTCACAACACATGTAGAAAACCTGGCAAAAAAGTTTGCGAAAAATGACAATATTAGAGGAAAAAAAGATGTGGGCAGATGTCAACTGAAGCCATGAAGGTACTCATTCTACCATAGTCAACTCTGACCATAATTATTCATTTTTTCTCCCAAATTCAATACAAAAATATTTTAAAATTTATTATCTTCTAAGGTACTCAAATAAATTATCCAATCATAGTATTAGGCTCAAAGACCTGACTATCTGAACAGGTCGAGATGAGTCTCCTTGGAAGATACTCTTCCTGATCTGTAAAATTAAAAGATAAGTTATCTGCTTTCCACACAACTATTATGCTGTGGTTTTATGATTTACCTCCTATAGACACTACCATTCACAAAGGGAAAGAAATGGACCTACATAGCACTAGTCTGAGCAGTTCTGAGTCCAGTTACATTAAGGTTGCCAGGTTCCACTACTCTGGGTTTGGGGAATGTTTCTTGATTGAAGCTCCAGTTCTGTTCCTAGGAGTGGCTCCCCAGTCCATTGTTCTGCATGGTTCTTGGTCAGCCCTCTGAGACTCATTCCTGTTCTATCAGAAGTGATTGTTTCAAGGGTGTATCCATATGTCAAAGCTTTTCAAACTGTATAATTTAAATATGTCCAGTGTATTCTATGTCCAACGTATAACAATAAAGAAAATAATTAGGTATTAGTGAAAAAAATAAGTGAACCAGCACAATTATATGCATGTATCATGGAAATATAATGAAGTCTGTAAAGATACAAGTCTCAAAACACCACATACTCCATATACAATTATTGTAAAACTTAAAAAACAAGCAAAACTAAGAAGAGTATTACTGGTCATGTTTTGTTTTTAATTTACTGTTCACAGGTGTGCATTATTATTTTTTTTTACTTTAATAATCAATTACTTATAGCTGCTTACATTTTTGCACATATCAACTATTATTATTCAAATGATAATAAGAAAGAATAAAATATGCAAGTAAATCAATAATATAGAGCAAATTGTAATATTTAATAATTACCATCATCAATGGGTTGTTCTTGGATGTTAAGAAAGAAAGATATATGCCTCAAAGTGTTAATGATGATGACGGTAATATATTATCATACATAAACCATATTCCTAAGAGGCTGTATATTTTTTTGAAAATTGTATCAACATATTATGCTAATGTCATCTTATTGGTTTGTTTATATTAGGATATATCAATCTTAAATATACAACATTGTAAACTCTAAAAGTTCTTTTTGATTTGAAGTGCTTGAATTTGCTAGCAAAAATATTTATAATCTACATATTTTTATTCTCAGGGCTCCTTGTGTTATCTCATTGAAGCACCTTGAATATAAGATATATTAAAGATATAATAAGAATAAATAAGTAACAATTAACTGTTAATAGTCTTTTCAAGACTTAATAGTATAAAACAGTGAATTAATCTGTTCATATTAATTCAAAAATGCTACCATTATGGTAGGAATTTTCTTTACTTTTAATATAAAGATGGAATCACCATGATAAATTATTTGTATATTCCAATTTTAAGTATTTCAATAAAGAACATTATTTGTATGGTATACAGCAGGATGGAAACATCTGGTGTTTATGCATTTTCTGCTAAATCACAGATGACTAATTATTTTACATGTGTCAGGAAAATAATTGATTAATCACCCATTCTTGTTAGTCTAATGTTCTGCAACTAAGATCTGTTCTCCTAAGTCTTTGTCTCTTTTGTACATTTTGTGGTCAATCTTAACTGCAAAGATATTTATTTCCATATTTTTCAAAATTCTTTTTCGAATATTCTTGCATCTAGATGCTTCTAGAACTTTAGCTTCAAGGTGAATTTTAAAATATAATTGGACAAGTTCATAGAAGTCTTTTGTGCTTTTGACTATTTGAACATTGATTAATTTGGAGAGACTAGATCTCTCCATTCCTCCACTGCTCTTTCCCCATGCTAAAAATATCTGCCAACTTATTTATGGCTTTATATGTGTTTCAGTAACATTTTATAGTTTTCATTGTGTAGTTTTTATACATTTTTGCTATTTTTATAGGATTTTTAATGCAATTTTTAACTAAATTATATTTTCTGATGTATAAAGAAGTTATTAAATTATATATTGATTATTGTATAGCCTCTAATTGGGGTTGATGATACCTGAATCAAGGTGAGAAAAAACTTAAAATTGAAATACATAAACAAATTTGGAATAACTGCTTAATAAGAAACTAGCTTTTTAAGGCTATTTTACTCCCATTCTATTTTATAGTGCTTTTCAAAGAATTTGGAAGAAGTAGTGTTTCCCTAATGACCTTTCTTTCCCCTTCCTCATTCAGAATAACTCACGTTGCATTTTGCATTTCAATAAGACTTGTTATAGGACTGTTGCTGTTGTTGTTGTTTACGATCTGTTTTATAAAATTAATATTCAGAGAGCAAAGGCAAATGGTTTGGAAAACAGTGAACAAAGACATTTCTTGCAAAGAGCAGAATCAGATATGGCAGATGTGTTCACTAAGGAACTTCCTCCAACGTCAAAGCAGGAAGTTTTCACAATCCCTGCCTTGGGGCAGGGGGTGGTTATAATTGCTTGAGACCATTGACTGTCTGGTATTACACATTTTGTATAATAATCATTGGAAATAATCATTGTGGCTACTTTATTTTCTTTTTTGTTTATAAGTAATCAGACCACAAGGAGTCACATCTAGACCAGATAGAAGACCCAGAGATCCTGCATGCTGAACTGGGCACAGTTACTGTGTAGAATGGGATGGACTCCCTTGGGGAAGTATATGTGCATATAATGGTGGTTGGTGGACATTGTGGTGAAGGTACTTAATCCCTTTATAATAATTTCACTTTCTTCCACTATTAAAAGGATTAATACGTTTTAGCTGGGCACTTCTCTCAGCTAAAGACTGCATTTTCTTTACATTTTTCTTATTGTATATACAAATTGATTATTTGTTATATGTATACATTCTTAAACAGTAACCACAATCAAACTAGTTAGGATATCTGTCACCTCACATAGATACATTTGTGTGTGCGTGTGTGTGTGTGTGTCAAGAACACATAGGATCTACTTTCTATCAAATTTCAAATGCAGGTCAAAGTAATGTTACCTATAGTCACCATGCTATATACATTAGATCTCCTGAACATATTCATCTTACATAACTCAAATGTGTAGCCCTTGACTAACACCTTTCCATTTCTCAAGTTCCTAGGCCCTGGTAAGCACCACACTGCCCTCCGCTTCTGTGGCTATGACTATTTCAGGTGCCACATGTGAGATCATACAGTATTTGTCATACTGTTCTGGCTTATTTCAATTAGCATAATGTCCTCCAGGACCATCCATGTTGTCACAAATGGCAGGATTTCCTTCTTTTTTAATGCTGAATAGTATTCCATTGTATGCATATACCTCATTTGGTTTATCCATCTCCTGATGGACAGTTAGGTTGTTTCCATGTCTTCACTATTGTAAATAATGCTGCAATGAACATAAGAACGTAGCTAGGTATCTCTTCAGGATCTTGATTTAAGTTACTATGGATAAATATCCAGAAATGGGATTGCTAGATCCCATGATATGATAATTTTGTTTTTAATTTTTTGAAAAATCTCCCTACTGTTCCCACAGTGGTTGAGTAGTATTCCATTGTATGTAAAAACACCATATCTTCTTTATCCATTCATCTATTTATGGGCACTTAGGTTGCTTCCATATCTTGGCTACTGTAGAAAATGCTGCAGCATAGATGTGCATATATCTTTTTGAGTTAATGTTTTTGTATTCTTCAGATAAATTGCCAGAAGTGGAATTGCTGGATCATATGTAAGTTCAATTTTTAATCATTTGAGGAACGTCCATACTATTTTCCATGTTGACTGCAGCAATTTACATTACTACCAACAGTGCAGAAGGGTTCCCTTTTCTCCATGTACTCATCAACACTTGTTATGGTTTGTTTTTTAATAAGCCTGTCCTAATAGGTGTGAGGTGATATTTCATTGTGGTTTTGATTCTTGTTTCCCTGAAGATTATTGAAGTTGAGAAGCTTTGCATATACCTGTTGTCCATTTGCTTAGTTATTCTTTGGAAAAAAAATGTTTATTCAAATACGTTGCCCATTTTTATTCCAGTTACTTATTATTTGTTACTGAATTGTATGAGTTCCTTATATATTTTGGATATTAACCTTTTATCAGATTTATGGTTTGCAAATATTTTCTCCATTTCATAAGTAGGTTGCGTTTTATCTCCTTTGCTGTGCAGAAGTTTTTAATTTTTTTTTAACATCTTTATTGGAGTATAATTGCTTTAGAATGGTGTGTTAGTTTCTGCTTTATAACAAAGTGAATCAGCTATACACATACATATATCTCCATATCTCTTACCTCTTAGGTCTCCCTCCCTCTCACCTTCACTATCCCACCCCTCTAGGTGGTCACAAAGCACCGAGCTGATCTCTCTGTGCTATGTGGCTGCTTCCCACTAGCTATCTATTTTACATTTGGTAGTGTATATATATCCACACCACTCTCTCACTTTGTCCCAATTTACCCTTCTCCCAACCCGTGTCCTCAAGTCCATTCTCTGGTAAGTCTGTGTCTTTATTCTTGTCTTGCCCCTAGGTTCCTCATGACCATTTTTTTTTTTTGATGCATTACATATGTGTTAGCATATGGTACATGTTTTTCTCTTTCTGACTTACTTCACTCTGTATGACAGACTCCATGTCCATCCATCTCACTACAAATAACTCAATTTTGTTTCCTTTTATGGCCGAGTAATATTCCATTGTATATATGTGAAACATCTTCTTTATCCATTCATCTGTTGATGGACACTTAGGTTGCTTCCATGTCCTCACTATTGTAAATAGAGCTGCAATGAACATTGTGGTACATGACTCTTTTTGAATTATGCTTTTCTCAGGGTATAGGCCCAGTAGTGAGATTGCTGGGTCGTATGGTAGTTCTATTTTTAGTTTTCTAAGGAACATTCATACTGTTCTCTTTAGTGGCTGTATCAACTTACATTCCCACCAACAGTGCAAGAGGGTTCCGTTTTCTCCACACCCTCTCTAGCATTTATTTTTTGTAGATTTTTTGATGATGGCCATTCTGACCGGTGTGAGATGATATCTCATTATAGTTTTGATTTGCATTTCTCTAATGATTAATGATGTTAAACATTTTTTCATGCGTTTGTTGGCAATCTGTATATCTTCTTTGGAGAAACGTCAATTTATGTCTTCTGCTCATTTTAGGATTGGGTTGTTTGTTTTTTTTGATATTGAGCTGCATGAGCTGCTTGTATATTTTGGAGATTAATCCTTTGTCAGTTGCTTCACAAAGAAAGAAAACTCCAGGCCAATATCACTGATGAACATAGATGCAAAAATCCTCAACAAAATACTAGCAAACAGAATCCAACAGCACATTAAAAGGATCATATACCATGATCAAGTGGAGTTTATCCCAGGAATGTAAGGATTCTTCAATATACAGAAATAAATCAATGTGATACACCATACTAACAAATTGAAGGAGAAAAAACATATGATCATTTCAATAGATGCAGAGAAATCTTTTGACAAAATTCAACACCCATTTATGATGAAAACCCTCCAGAAAGTAAGCATAGAGAGAACTTTCCTCAATGTAATAAAAGCCATATATGATGAACACACAACCAACATCATTCTCAGTGGTGAAAAAATGAAACCATTTCCACTAAAATCAGGAACAAGACAAGGTTGCCCACTCTCACCACTATTATTCAACATAGTTTTGGAAGTTTTAGCCACAGCAATCCGAGAAGAAAAAGAAATAAAATGAATCCAAATGGGAAAAGAAGAAGTAAAGCTGTCACTGTTTGCAGATGACATGATACTATACATAGAGAATCCTAAAGATGCTACCAAAAAACTACTAGAGCTACTCAATGAATTTGGTAAAGTAGCAGGATACAAAATTAATGCACAGAAATCTCTTGCATTCCTGTACACTAATGATGAAAAATCTGAAAGTGAAATTAAGAAAACACTCCCATTTACCATTGCAACAAAAAGAATAAAATACCTAGGAACAAACCTACCTAAGGAGACAAAAGACCTGTGTGAAGAAAATTATAAAACACTGATGAAACAAATTAAAGATGATACAAATAGATGGAGAGATATACCATGTTCTTGGATTAGAAGAATCAACATTGTGAAAATGACTCTACTACCCAAAGCAATCTACAGATTCAATGCAATCCCTATCAAACTACCACAGGCATTTCTCACAGAACTAGAACAAAAAAATTCACAATTTTTATAGAAACACGAAAGACCCGGATTAGCCAAAGGAATCTTGAGAAAGAAAAAAGGAGCTGGGGGAATCAGACTCCCTGACTTCACACTATGCTACAAGACTATAGTAATCAAGACAATATGGTACTGGCACAAAAACAGAAACATAGATCAATGGAACAGGATAGAAAGCCCAGAGATAAACCCACACACATATGGTCATCTTATATTTGTTAAAGGAGGCAAGATTATACAGTGGAGAATAGACAGCCTCTTCAATAAGTGGTGCTGGGAAAACTGGACAGCTATATGTAAAAGAATGAAATTAGAACACTCCCTAACACCATACACAAAAATGAACTCAAAATGGATTAAAGACCTAAATATAAGGCCAGACACTATCAAACTCTTAGAGGAACACATATGGCAGAACACTCTATGACATAAATCACAGCAAGATCCTTTATGACCCACCTCCTAGAGAAATGGAAATAAAATCCAAAATAAACAAATGGGACCTAATGAAACTTAAAAGGTTTTGCACAGCAAAGGAAACCATAAACAAACCAAAAGATAACCCTCAGAATGGGAGAAAATATTTGTAAAACTTTTAATTTGATGCAGTCCAACTTGTTTATTTTTGTTTTTGCTGCCTTTACTTTTGGTGTCATATCCAAACGTGTTTTGCCAATACTAATATCAAGGAGCTTTTTCTTAATATTTTCTTCTAAGAGTTTTACAGTTTCTGTTCTTACTTTTAAGTCTTTAATCCATTTTGAATTGATTGATCTTCCAATTGATCAATCCATTTGATGACTGATCTTCCAGTTGATGTATGGTATAAGATAAAGATCCAATTTTCTTCCTTTCTCTCTTTCTTTCTTTCTTGTTCTTCTTCTTCTTTTTTTTTTTTTTTGGCATGTGGATATCAAGTTTTCCCAACACCATTCATTGAAGAGGCTACCTTTTCCTCACTGTGTACACTGGGTGCTCTTTCAAAGGTTAGTTGGCAGTATATGCATGGGAATACTGCATTTTCAAATCTCCCTTGCAGCTAGGTAAGGCATTATGACTAAGTTCTGATTTTGGGCTATGAGAGAAAGTTGTGTAGGTGATTCCTGATTCATGCTTATGAGAAGAGTTGTGTCAAACCTTCCCTTTTTAATTCCTTTCCATTAGCTGAAATGTACAAGAGATGCTTAAGTTATAGCACACATATTCGACCATGACATATGGAAACCAAACCTTGAGGATGGCTTGGGCAAAAGGATTAAAAGAAACTGGATTCTCAATATCACATAGCTGCCATTCTAGACATTGACAGCATCATTAGGTAGTTACTTGAGAGAGAAAAAATGTTTATGTTGCTCAAACAAACATTTCTCCTAAAACAACTAAATCTGTATACAAGCAGATTTTAGTTTATATTCATTTAATTTTATCTTTCATTACAACTTTAAAATCATCTATAGATACATATTTAACTTAGATACAAATATAAGTCCTTAAGTCCCAGATTCAAAACATTTAAACCAAGGTTTTTTATTGTTTAATTATGAGATATAGTCAATTCACTGCTCCCTTGAATACATTCCTAATAATAATATGTTTAAAATTAATATGTTTAGTGAGATAAAAGTTATACTATTGATGCATGTTTGAAAATTACAATGGTTTTTATCTTCATTTTGTCTTTTTCAATTTCAATTTTTATGTATATTTTATACTTTTCATTCAAAAAATAAGTACATATTATACACTCTATAACTAAATTGCAGATGTTTTTAAAAAATAACTCTTTGTTTGTGTGTATTTTTCAGCCCATGCTGAAAGTTAGGTGCTAACACTTTAGTAGGTAGCAAGATACCAGGGAAACAAGAGAGAAGATAATTTTGAAGCAGGGAAGAAAAGAGCAAATATTTAAGGAAGTGCATTACTGAACTGGCCACAGCCTCAGAAGTAGGTTAGCTGGTGCTTGATCTAACAGGAAGTCTTCAGAGAGGCAAAGGAAACTACTTCATCTCCAAATAGTTGGCCAAAGGAGAGAAAGGGATATAATTTGCACACCAGTCTCATTTTCCTTTAAACAAAGCTGTTTTATCAGGTATCAGCTGTGCTCCTCTTCCAGAGGTAGTGCCAAGCACTACATGGCTCCTTAGAGGAACACTTGTTACCAGAAATAAGCACAGCTCATACCGAAAAGGAAGGAGCTGGGTTAGTCTGTGATGAGTGTGGTGACTAAGCAGTTCTTGCTGAGGCTTTCACCTCAGCAACAGAGAAGCCATGTGCCAGGGTGAGAGGAGTTGAAATGGCAGTGAGGTGGAGGGGAGCAAAGTGCTGTGTATTAATATCTGGCAAATGTCTTAAGGGGTTTGTTTAACATAGTAGATAATACAAATGATTCACTCTTTACCATGAATCGTCAACAAAGCTCTATGGAGCATTTATCCAAAGATTTTTTTGCTTGGAAAAAGCATTTAATGCCCAGCAATCTTCCCGGTGTGTCCACAGTAACATTAAGCAGAAGACCTCTGAGAATGGTTCAAAATGGCAGAGTAGAAAGACATGCGATCATAGCCTTTGCAAGAGCACCGGAATCACAAATAACTACTGAACAATCATTGAAAGGAAGACACTGGAACTCATGAAAAAAGATACCCCACATCCGAAGACAAAGGAGAAGCCACAATGAGACAGTAAGAGGGGCACAATCACAATAAAATCAAATCCCATAACTGCTAGGTGGGTGACTCACAAACTGGAGAACACTTATACCACAGAAGTCCACCCACTGGAGTGAAGGTTCTGAGCCCCACATCAGGATTCCCAACCTGGTGGCCCGACAATGGGAGAAAGAATTCCTAGAGAATCAGAATTTGAAGGGTAGCGGGATTTGATGGCAGGACTTCGACAGGACAGGGAGAAACAGAGACTCCACTCTTGGAGGGCACACGCAAAGTAGTGTGTGCATCAGGACCCAGAGAAAGGAGCGGTGAGCCCACCAGAGACTGAACCAGACCTAAAAGCTAGTGTTGGAGGGTGTCCTGCAGAGGTGAGGGGGGTGGCTGTCTCTCACCGTGAAGACAAGGATACTGACAGCAGAAGTTCTGGGAAGTCCTCCTCAGCCTGAGCCCTCCCACAGTTTACCATTAGCCCCACCAAAGAGCCAGATAGGCTCCAGTGTTGGGTCACCAGAGGCCAAACAACTAACAGGGAGAGAACCTAGCCCCACCCATCAGCAGACAAGGGGATTAAAGTTTTACTGAGCTCTGCCCACCAGAGCAACACCCAGGTCTACCCACCACCAGTCCCTCCTATTAGGAAACTTGCACAAACCTCTTAGAGAGACTCATACACCAGAGTGCAGATAGCAGAAACAAGAAGAACTACAATCCTGCAGCCTGTGGGAAAAAAACCACATTCACAGAAAGATAGAAAGGATGAAAAGGCAGAGGGCTATGTACCAGATGAAAGAACAAGATAAAACCCCAGAAAAACAACTAAATGAAGTGGAGAGAGACAACCTTCCAGAAAAAAGAATTCAGAATAACAATAGTGAAGATGATACAGTACCTTGGAAAAAGAATGGAGGCAAAGATCAAGAAGATGCAAGAAACGGTGAACAAAGACCTGGAAGAATTAAAGAACAAACAAACAGAGATGAACAATGCAATAACTGAAATGAAAAATACACTAGAATGAATCAATAGCAGATAACGTATGCAGAAGAACAGATAAGTGACCTGGAAGACAGAATGGTGGAATTCACTGCCACAGAACAGAATAAAGCAAAAAGAAAGAAAAGAATTGAAGACAGCCTAAGAGATCTCTGGGACAACACTGAATGCAACAACATTCACATTATAGGGGTCACAGAAGGAGAGGAGAGAGAGAAAGGACCCAAGAAAATATGGGAAGAGATTATAGTTGAAAACTTCCCTAAAATGGGAAAGGAAATAACCACCAAAGTCTAGGAAGTGCAGAGATGCCAGGCAGGATAAACCCAAGGAGAAACATAGTAATCAAATTGGCAAAAATTAAAGACAAAGAAAAATTATTGAAAGCAACAAGGGAAAAATGACAAATAACAAAAAAGGGAACTCCCATAAGGATAACAGCTGATTTCTCAGCAGAAACTCTACAAGCCAGAAGAGAGTGGCATGATATATTTAAAGTGATGAAAGGGAAGAACCCACAACCAAGATTACTGTACCTGGCAAGGATCTCATTCAGATTCAACAGAGAAATCAAAAGCTTTATGGACAAGCAAAAGCTAAGAGAATTCAAGACCACCAAAATAGCTTTACAACAAATGCCAAGGAAAATTCTGTAGGCAGGAAACACAGAGAAGGAAAAGACCTAAAATAACAAACCCAAAACAGTTAAGAAAATGGTAGTAGGAACATATATATCAATAAGAACCTTATATGTAAATGGATTAAATGCTCCAACCAAAAGACATAGACTGGCTGTATGGATACAAAAACAAGACCCATATATATGCTGTCTACAAGACACCCACTTCAGACATAGGGACACATACAGACTGAAAGTGAGGGGATGGAAAAACATATTCCATGCAAAAGGAAATCAAAAGAAAGTTGGAGTAGCAATTCTCATATCAGACAAAATAGACTCTAAAATAGAGACTATTACAAGAATCAAAGAAGGACACTACATAATGTTCAAGAGATCAATCTAAGAAGAAGATATAACAATTGAGAATATTTATGCACCCAACATAGGAGCACCTCAATATATAAGGCAAATGCTAACAGCCATAAAAGGGGAAATCAACAGTAACACAATTGTAGTAGGAGACTTTAACACCCCACTTTCACCAATGGACAGATCATCCAAAATGAAAATAAATAAGGAAACACAAGCTTTAAATGATACAATAAACAAGATGGATTTAATTGATATTTATAGGACATTCCATCCAAAAACAACAAAATACATATCCTTCTCAAGTGCTCATGGAACATTCTCCAGGACAGATCATATCTTGGGTCAAAAATCACACCTTGGTAAATTTAAGAAAATTGAAATTGTATCAAGTATCTTTTCTGAACACAACACTCTGAGACTACATATCAATTACAGGAAAAAAATCTGTAAAAAATACAAACACATGGAGGCTAAACACTACACTATTTAAGAACCAAGAGATCACTGAAGAAATCAAACAGGAAATCAAAAAATACTTTGAAACAAATGACAATGAAAATACAACCACCCAAAACCTATGGGATTTAGCAAAATCAATTCTAAGAAAGAAGTTTATAGCAATAGCGTCCTACCTTAAGAAACACGAATGTCTCAGATAAACAACCTAACCTTACACCTAAAGCAATTAGAGAAGAAGAACAAAAAAAAAACCCAAAGTTAGCAGAAGGAAAGCCTTCACAGGCAAATTCTATCAAACATTTAGAGAAGAGCTAACACCTATCCTTCTCAAACTCTTCCAAAATATAGCAGAGGGAGGAACACTGCCAAACTCATTCTACGAGACCACCATCACCCTGATACCAAAACCAGAAAAAGATATCACAAAGAAAGAAAACTACAGGCCAATATCACTGATGAAGATACAGCAAAAATCCTCAACAAAATACTAGCGAATAGAATCCAACAGCACATTGAAAGGATCATACACCATGATCACGTGGGGTTTATCCCAGGAATGGAAGGGTTCTTCAATATACTCAAATCAATCAATGTGATACACAATATTAACAAATTGAAGAATAAAACCCATATGATCATCTCAATAGATGCAGAAAAAGATTTTGACAAAATTCAACACCGATTTATGAGAAAAACGTTTCTCCAAAGAAGATATACAGATTGCCAACAAACACATGAAAAGATGCTCAACATCACTAATCATTAGAAAAATGCAAATCAAAACTACAATGAGGTATCACCTCACACCAGTCAGGATGGCCTTCATCAAAACATCTACAAACAATAAATGCAGAAGAGGGTGTGAAGAAAACAGAAACCTCTGGCACTGTTGGTGGGAATGTAAATTGATACAGCCACTTTGGAGAACAGTATGTAGTTTCCTTAAAAAAATTTAAAATAGAGCTACCATATGACCCAGCAATCCCACTACTGGGTATATACACTGAGAAAACCATAATTCAAAAAGAGTCATGTAGCACAATGTTCATTGCAGCTCTATTTACAATAGCCGGGACATGGAAGCAACCTAGGTGTCCATCGACAGAAGAATGGATAGAGAAGATGTGGCACATATATACAATGGAATATTACTCAGCCATAAAAAGAAGCAAAATTGAGTTATTTGTAGTGAGGTGGATGGACCTACAGTCTGTCATACAGAGTCAGAAGGAGAACAATATGGTAACACATATATATGGAGTCTAAAAAAAAAAAGTTATGAAGCACCTAGAGGCAGGACGGGAAAAAAAAACATAGACCTACTACAGAATAGACTTGAGGACACAGGGAGGGTGACAGGTAAGCTGGAACAAAGTGAGAGAGTGGCATGGACATATATACACTACTAAATGTAAAATTGATAGCTAGTGGTAAGCAGCCACATGGCACAGGGAGATCAGCTCGGTGTTTTGTGACCACCTAGAGGGGTGGGATCAGGAGGGTGGGAGGGAGGGAGACTCAAGAGGGAAGAGATATGGGATATATGCATATGTGTAGCTGATTCAATTTGTTATAAAGCAGAAGCTAACACACAATTGTAAAGAAGTTATACTCCAATAAAAATGTTAATAAAAACAAACAAGCAAACAAACACATAACAATTAAGAAAATGGTAATAGGAACATACATATAAATAATTACCTTAAAAGTGAATGGATTAAATGCTCCAGCAAAAAGACAGAGGCTAGCTGAATGGATACAAAAACAACACCCATATATATGGTCTCTACAAGAGATCCACTTCAGACCTAGGGACACATACAGACTGAAAGTGAGGGGATGGAAAAAGATATTCCAGGCAAATGGAAATCAAAACAAAGTTGGAGTAACAATACTCATATCAGATAAAATAGACTTTAAGATAAACAATGTTACAAGATACAAGGAAGGACACTACATAATGATCAAGGGATCAATCCAGGAAGAAGATATAACAATTATAAATATAGATACACCCAATATAGGAGCACCTCAATAAATAAGACAAATGCTAACAGCTATAAAAGAGGAAATTGGCAGTAAAACAATAATAGTGGGGGACTTTAACATCTCACACCAATGGACAGATCATTCAGACAGAAATTTAAAAAAGAAACACAAGCTTTAAATTACACAGTAGACCAGATAGATTTAATTGATATTTATAAGACATTCCATCGAAAACAGCAGATTACACATTCTTCTCAAGTGCACACGGAACATTCTCCAGGATAGATCACATCTTGGTCACAAATCAAACCTTGGTAAATTTAAGAATTGAAATTATTCCAAGCATCTTTACTGACCGCAATGCTGTGAGATTAGAAATCAATTACAGGGGAAAAGAAAATGAAAAAACACAAACACATGGAGGTTAAACAATATGTTACTAAATAACCGAGAGATCACCAAAGAACTCAGAGGAAATAAAAAAATGCCTAGAGAAAAATGACAATGAAAATATTATGATTCAAAACTTATGGGATGCAGGAAAACAATTTGTAAGTGGGAAGTTTAGAGCAATGCAATCCTACCTCAAGAAACAAGAAAAATCTCAAATAAACAATCTAACCCTACACTTAAAAAACTAGAGAAAGAAGAACAAACAAAACCCAAAGTTAGTAGAAAGAAAGAAGTCATAAAGATCAGAACAGAAATAAATGAAATAGAAACAAACAAAACAATAGCAAGGATCAATAAAACTAAAAGTTGGTTCTTTGAGAAGATAAATAAAATTGATAAACATTTACCCAGACTCATCAAGAAAAAGAGGGAGAAGACTCAAATCAGTAAAATTAGAAATGAAAAAGGAGAAGTTACAATGAACACCACAGAAATAGAAAGCTTCATAAGAGACTACTACAAGCAACTCTATGCCAATAAAATAGACAACCTGGAAGAAATGGACACATTCTTAGAAAGGTATATCCTTCCAATAACGAACCAGGAAGTAATAGAAAATGTGAACAAACAAATCACAAGTAATTAAATTGAAACTGTTTTTAAAAATCTTCCAACAAATAAAAGTCCAGGACCACAGGGCCTCACAGGTGAATTCTATCAAACATTTAGAGAAGAGCTAACACTCAGCCTTCTCAAACTCTTCCAAAAATTTGCAGAGGAAGGAACACTCCCAAACTAATTCTATGAGGACACCATCACCCTGATACCAAAACCAGACAGAGATACTAGATAAAAAGAAAATAACAGAACAATATCACTGATGAATATAGATGCAAAAATCCTCAACAAAATGCTAGCAAACAGAATCCAACAACACATTAAAAGGATCATACACCATGATCAAGTGGGATTTATCCCAGTGATGCAAGGATTCTTCAATATAAGCAAATCAATCAATGTGATACACCATATTAACAAATTGAAGAATAAAAACCATATGATCATCTCAATAGATGCAGAAAAAGCTTTTGACAAAATTCAACACCCATTTATGATAAAAACTCTCCAGAAAGTGGGCACAGAGGGCACCTACCTCAACATAATAAAGGCCATATATGACAAACCCACAGCAAACATCATTCTCAATGGTGAAAAACTGAAAGCATTTCCTCTAAGATCAGGAACAAGACAAGGATGCCCACTCTCACCACTGTTTTTCAACACAGTTTTGGAAGTCCCAGCCATGGCATTAAGAGAAGAAAAAGAAATAAAAGGAATACAAATTGGAAAAGAAGAGGTAA
Organism: Balaenoptera borealis; assembly: GCF_965194805.1. Taxonomy (NCBI): domain Eukaryota; kingdom Metazoa; phylum Chordata; class Mammalia; order Artiodactyla; family Balaenopteridae; genus Balaenoptera; species Balaenoptera borealis. The sequence continues at coordinate 57,881,396 of NC_138876.1, read as the reverse complement.
AACTGTCACTGTTTGCAGATGACATGATACTATATATAGAGAAGCCTAAAGATGCTACCAGAAAACTACTAGAGGTACTCAATCAATTTGGTAAAGTAGCAGGATATAAAATTAATGCACAGAAATCTCTTGCATTCCTATACACTAATGTTGAGAAATCTGAAAAAGAAATTAAGGAAACACTCCCATTTACCATTGCAACAAAAAGAATAAAATACCTAGGCATAAACCTACCTAAGGAGCCAAAAGACCTGTATGCAGAAAACTATAAGACAATGATGAAAGAAATTAAGAATGATACAAACAGATGGAGAGATATACCATATCTTGGATTGGAAGAATGAACATTGTGAAAATGACTGTACTACCCAAAGCAATCTACAGATTCAATGCAATCCCTATCAAATTACCAATGGCATTTTTCCCAGAACTAGAACAAAAAATCTTAAAATTTGTATAGAGACACAAAAGACCCCGAATGGCCAAAGCAGTCTTGATGGAAAAAAACGGAACTGGAGGAATCAGACTCCCTGACTTCAGACTATACTACAAAGCTACAGTAATCAACAGAGTACAGTACTGGCACAAAAACAGAAATATAGATCAATGGAAAAGGATAGAAAGCTCAGAGGTAAACCCACGCTCCTATGGTCAACTAATCTATGACAAAGGAGGCAAGGATATACAATGGAGAAAAGACAGTCTCTTCAATAAGTACTGCTGTGAAAACTGGACAGGTACATGAAAAAGAATGAAATTAGAACACTCCCTAACACCATATACAAAAATGTACTCAAAATGGATTTGAGACCTAAATGTAAGACCAGACACTATAAAACTCTTAGAGGAAAACATAGGAAGAACACTCTTTGACATAAATCATAGCAAGATCTTTTTTGATCTACCTCCTAGAGTAATGGAAATAAAAACAAAAATAAACAAATGGAACCTAATGAAACAAAAGCTTTTGCAACACAAAGGAAACTACAAACAAGATGAAAACAAAACACTCAGAATAGGAGAAAATATTTGCAAACAAATCAATGGACAAAGGATTAATCTCCAAAATATATAAACAGCTCATGCATCTCAATATTAAAGAAACCAACCCAATCCAAAAATGGGCAGAAGACCTAAATGACATTTCTCCACAGAAGACATACAGATGGCCAAGAAGCACATGAAAAGATGCTCAACATCACTAATCATTAGAGAAATGCCAATCAAAACTACAATGAGGTATCACCTCACACCAGTTAGAATGGGCATCATCAGAAAATCTACAAACAACAATTGCTGGAGAGGGTGTGGAGAAAAGGGAATGCTCTTGCACTGTTGGTGGGAATGTAAATTGATACAGCCACTATGGAGAACAGCATGGAGGTTCCTTAAAAAACTAAAAATAGAACTACCATATGACCCAGCAATCCCACTACTGGGCATATACCCAGAGAAAACCATAATTCAAAAAGACACATGCACCCTAGTGTTCATTGCAGCACTGTTTACAATAGCCAGGTCATGGAAGCAACCTAAATGCCCATCGACAGATGAATGGATAAAGAAGTTGTGGTACATATATACAATGGAATATTACTCAGCCATAAAATGGGATGAAATTGGGTCATTTGTAGAGACGTGGATGGGTCTAGAGACTGTCATACAGAGTGAAGTAAGTCAGAAAGAGAAAAACAAATATCGTATATTAACACATACATGTGGAACCTAGAAAAATAGTACAGATGAACCGGTTTGCAGGGCAGAAATAGAGACACAGATGTACAGAACAAACGTATGGACACCAAGGGGGGAAAGTGGCCCGGGGGGGTTGTGTGATGATTTGGGAGATTGGGATTGACATATATACACTAATATGTATAAAATGGATAACTAATAAGAACCTGCTGTGTAAAAAAATAAAGTAAAATTCGAAAATTAAAAAAAAAAAAAAGAAAAAAGAAAAAAAGAAGACCTCTGAAGAGGAAAAGTAGAAAACTGAAAAATAGTCTGGAGACCAGTTCAATAGATACAGCCATTAGAAAGAGGTAAAGTCCCAATGATAAACAAATACTAGTAGCTTATTTTAAGTGTTATAAATTTTTATAAGTAATCTTTGAATGGCTTTAAGATAAAGGCTATTTTTAAGCTAAAATACCTGAAAAGGAATGGCTTCCACTAGAGAAGCCTGAAATTTGGAGCCTATTGAGTGAAAGAGGCCTAGAAGTCCTGAGCGTCCAGGGAAGTCCTCTTCTGGTTGTGTGTGGAGTGCGTCAGGCCCTGGTGAAGCTTATGAAGAGTACAAGGACTTATAACATTCATTTAGATACATAGCAAATTTAACTAGATGACATCTCAAAGTGTTGAATATCTTTATTTACCTCTGCTGTGCTCTATTGTGGGCTCAAATCTTTTGGACCCCTATTAGCCCCTTAACAGGAAGCAATCTTCCTATGTCCTAAAACATTTACATGCATTTAATTGTTTTTCCTGAAAAATCTATGCATAATAGATAATTTTATAAGCTATGATTTGGGATGATTTTTTTGGGTATTTGATGAGTTCAACTAAAGCTACCTGTCATTTTAGTAAGAGAAAATCATGCAGAGCAATGGTTTAATGAAATTAAATTAACAATTTCAACGTGTTGAGGGAAACTGTAAAACTTTTGGTATTCAAATGAGTTTTAGGCTCTTTTATTGCTGGATTATTTTCAAACGTAATATTTTTAAAAATTGAAGATGGCTTTAAACACAACCACTTGAAAATATCCCAGAGGAATCCATATGAATGGTGATATGTATTAGCAGTGAAGAAAAAAAAATCTATTTTATATAACCATGGAATACAGCATAATGATTAAAAATATTTCATGCTCTGATAAATTTATCCATATTTATAAGAAAGCTTATATAAATTAGCCGTGACTCTATTTTAGATATGTGAGAATAAAACATCATCTCACTAGTTCTCCGAAGATATCATATAATATAGCTATATATCTGTGGAATCACACTGTGAATGTAGAATAATGGTCTTTGATGTTTAATACTTTTGGTTAAAATCCCATTTTTATGGTTCAAGAAATGTGTTTTGACCCATGTACTCTATGTACTGATTCATCTACTTCATATCTAGTGAACCTAAAATGGTTTTAAAAGAGTTCTGAAGATGCCAGTGAACATCTGAAAGTATTTTACAATACCTATATTAAAAAAAAGAATTCTCATTACAGAGGAGTTTAAATTGCCCAGACCATAAAAGGATTATTTTTCTAACAAGCGAACTTGGTTCTGTTCCTTGTGTCCTTCTTGTATTCTATAGACTCTGGAGTAATCCACAATCAATCCTGCCAGTGCCCAGGCAATTAACTCTTTTGCTGCAGTCCACCGGCTAACTCAATATCCCGTCCTCTTACTGGATACTGGGACTTCATTTCACCCATCCTTAATAGGTCTTTGAACTCAGTGCAGTCTTGTTACATGAACTAGATTTTATCTCATTTAAAATTGCTGTACACCTGAAACTAATACAACATTATAAATCAACTATACTTCAATTAAAAATAAATTAAAAAATAAAATAAAACAGCATGCACATGGAGGAAGGCAAGGAGTTCTTCGGCAGGAAATACAGTGCTCACTGTAGAAGTAAATGATCACTTTTTGAGTCCATTCGATGTTTTCTAAGAAAATAATTTATATTGCTTAATCAAGAAGCTTTTCCTCCAAAATGTGCTGTGTTTTTAAATTAAAATATTCCTATAGACTGAATGTTTGTGTCCCTTCAAAATTAATATGTTAAATCCTAACTCCCAGTGTGATAGTACTGGGGGGTGGAACATTTGGGAGGTTATTAGGTCATCAGGGTGGAACCTTTATGAATGGAATTGATGTCTTTATAAAAGAGACTTCAGATAGCTCTCTTGAATCTTCCACCAAGCAAAGACAAAAGATAGCTATCTATGAACGTGGAAGTGGGCTGTCACCAGATACTAAATCTGCCAGGACCCTGATCTTGAGCTTCTCAGCCTCCAGAGCTGTGAGAAATAACTTTCTGTTGTTTATAAAGCCACACAGTCTGTGGTATTTTTGTTATAGCAACCTCAATAAACTAAGACAAATATATTATTAATAGACTTAGAAGTTAATAGACTTTGTTTTCCTCAAGAATATTGAGGAAATAATTGTTTTACAGCTTTTCCATAATATTCTGAGATTCCTCTTTTTCTAATATGATGCAAAAGGTATGAAGAGGGTAAAAACTGTGTTTATTATTTGTTTCTCTAAACATAGAGTATACTTGGTGAACTGCAAATAAAGCCTACCCTTGAACATCCCCCAAAAGCCATTCTGTTATTACTTTCCTCAGAGACTTCTCAGACAGAGAAAAACCTACTTTCTAGTGGTAAGAACAATTAGAGTGACAGCTGATGATATTAGACTATAAATTCTGAAGTACAGTCATTGTTCTCATCTGTCCTAGAAGGCAAAAACTGAGAGAAGAAGATATAGATAACATATAGAATATGTAATAATTGCTTGTCTTTCCTTTTAATCTACGATATTACTAAGTGGTACTATTGAAAGGAATCTGTGTTAATATTTGAAGTCGTGATGAATAAAATGAAACTAGATTTTAAATATAATTTTAGTTTTTTAAAAAAATCTTGGTTTTTGATAGTCATTTTAAAAACAACATCTTTGTCAAGAATATTCAAAATCAACTTCTCAGTATTTTTAATATGTGTAAATTCTGTAGGTAAAGGCACTAACCTTGATATCAGTAATCAGTACTGGAAGTGCTTCTAGATTATCAATTAAAAATGAGTTACATTAAAACAAGTTAGCCATATACAGTTTATATTTAATTCTGATGTATACATATGACATTTGAATACACATACTCTCTTCAGGCAGTTTAATCAGATTCATGTATTTACAATTTTTTTATCAAGATTTTAACTTCAGCAAAAAGCCAGCAGTATCATATAATATATGCTAAACATTTAAATATGTAGTTCATAAAATTACCACAAACCTATATTACCTCCAAATGCATATATTTGAATTAAAATGTTATTAATTTATTTGCATTCATTAAAATATATTAGCTTTATATTATCGAGCAAACATTTTACAAATATTCAGTCCCATTTTAATTTTGGATTCCTTAATTTTAAAGTAAAGAAACCTCATCTCAGCAAATCAAACACTGTGATTTATCTGCATTTTCAGAATTTTATACTGGTTGAGTTGAGATTATCATCAGTGTCATCTTATTTAAAACCCACTTTTCTCTTTCACATACCAGTAGGTGAGTTCTATTTCTGGCAAGTGAGGTAATATTAACTGAATAGGAAAATATTACAAACATAATATAATTGATATCATTATTCCCTGATTATGTTTACTCTTTCAGCAACATAATGTTTCAATTTAATAATTTCTGGAGTGCCTTCTCTGTGCAAAGCATGTGTTCAATATTGGGTCAAGCAAAGATAATTGAGTTAGGTGTTTCCCATAAGGAACCTTCCACCTTAGAATAGAGTCACACATGCTTTCTGAATAGCTGTAATTACAGGTCTAGCATGGACACTGCCAAAAGAGAAGTGGGAATCCATTGTGAAGGATGCCAGAGAAAAATGATTAGTGATAACTCGATGTGAATTGAACCTTGAATATCTTGGTACTTTTCAACCAATCCTTATTTTTATCAGTGAAATTTATGATATGTTTCCTGGTCCAGAAATCTACAATCTATGAATTAAAATATAAGCAGCAACAAGGAAAATTGGAACATACGAAGTGGTGATTAGTTTCCTGAACTCCACTGGACACGTAACTTCTCAAGTTTTATAGTAGATAATTCTTCTATATGATTAAGAGGCTCAATAATTATATATGATGCTTATAATTTATTTTTAGACACTACTTTCCCACAGTATTCCTTCCTTCTCTCTTTTACTTTTATTTAACTTTAGAACTAACGACTTATTTCTAACGACTTTTCCTTGGTTCTTTTAAAATAAAATAGCATTACTTATACAATTGTCAATAACTTAATCTTGTATCTTATTTTATACAGTTTTAACATGATTATTTCAAGATATTTTTCAAATATTTATTTTATCATTTCTTCAAATATGATTTTAAAACTGCCAAATGTACCCTGAAATTGGATCTCAAATACTAATTAAAATGAGATAAACATATGTGACATTAAAAACCCCAATGCAGGAAGACATTATGTTCCTTTCTTTTCATTTTAATTTCGAAACAATATTCAACATGTCTGAATTTATATTTGTCTAATAGATTTTCATTATTGTTCAAAGTATCATAACATCACATAGAAATTGTATTTCTACAGATATTTCTATACTCTGTTCAACCAAAAAATGCAACTATTTCATTAATTTGATTTTGTTTTTAATGTGCTGGCAGTGTAGAGTATATCTTGTTAAATCAGCAGATACAATTATGGAAAATATAATTACATTGTAGCTATAAATATAAATGTTTAATTAGACATATTTGCATTTAGAGAGAGAAGATGTATGGTCATGGTGAGGTTTGGAATGTGTTTTATCATTTTGTTACTAAACAACTTTATATAGCTCTCCTAAAAGGAAGGCTGGGTATTTATTTTTTTGATGTCTTTATTCCTAGAGCTATCTTTATGGATAATTAAAATATTAAGTTTCAAAGACTTGTACTTAGTGTGTTTATCAGTGAGAGTCCCAGCTGGAAATAGACAGCAAGTTAAAATTGGGATAATTGAAAGAGGGTTTAATAAAGGGACCAGATATAAAGTAGGCAAGATACAAGGGAACTGCATGAAACAGTCGGGACTCCCAGGCTACTAAGAGTGGTTGTTATTAGCCTTAGCCCTTTTTAATGAGCGTGGCAAGAAAACATTTCTGGAGCCTCGAAAGGAAATTTCTTATGGAGAGAGAACTGCCTTGGAAAGAGAAGTTTAATTTGGTTGAGGGACATAGGCAAAATAAGGGAGCAAGAAAATAAATATCCTACTGTATTCTCCCATGGATCTTCGGAAAAATTTTCCCATTGACTAAATCCAACCAGAAGTCTGAGCACATGGGTGTCTTTTAATGTGGTTTATATAAGTTAATCTTCAGAAACTCAAGTGCAGGGTGGATCTGAGAGGCAAACAGAAGATATCGAACACAACAGATGTCAAGAAACAGTCAAATTACTGGATCAAATAATTCACAGATAGCTTTTAGCCCATTGACAGTCCAAATAAATTAAATATTTTATCATTAGGACATAATTTACACCAGGCTAACTTACTCAGAGTAGTGAACAATCAGAACAAGAAAGAAGCAACATTAACTTACTCTCCTCTAAAATACATTATATTTTCTTAAAATGAAATATATCCATAATTTGGTCATTTTACTTTCTAAGACTCTAGGTGGGATGGAATTTATTGCTAATTTCTTTGTAGTAAAATTTGGCTTATTGCTGGGACAAGGGAATACATAGAATTCCAATTAGGTCTTAAGGACACATTTGAAAAAGTCACTTGTGCTCCATTGTCACCATGCCTTCTGCCTGGGACTGCTTTCAGATAGTGTCCTCTCCAATGTTCTCTTCCTGCTCAGTTTTCTTTATAAAATAAAGTATGATGTCAGCAAAAAGTTAGAGTAGGTAGCTCTAAGCTCTCATTTCCCCTCATAGAAACATTGAAAAACAAGCAAAAACCGTTGGGGTCCACTTTGTCAGAACTCTGGAAAACAATCAAAGGTGCGGAGCAACCAAGTGAATAATGAATTAAGAAAAAGTCACCTTCAAAATAGTAGGAAAGCTTTGTGATATTTTTACCTACCTTTGAGGCATGAAAAGATGGACCCCAGGCTAAGCATTTATAACTGGCCTCCTGTTTACATTTCATGGGACAAAAAATGGTGGGCTCCAGGCCAGACATTCATTACCAGCCCCTTGTTTGCATTTCCTGAAGCAAGAGACAAATGGGCTCCGGGCTACATATTTATGACCACCTTCCTGTCTACACTTTGTGATCTGCAATTCAATACGAGAAACAACAACAGGAATAGGGTGGATAACCGAACATTGGACACTTTTACGGCAGGAACAGAGAAGGGCTAAACCCTGTTAGAGGTCATACGTTTCCCATGTTTGGGGCAAGGGAGACACTACACATGTGCAGGAAAGCACCTTGGGGGTCAAAAACAGGGGGCACCACCCTACAACATGTGATGCTAAGGCCACCGCATAGGCCTCTGAGCTGGAATCCATCTTGGAAAGAAGTTGCACTTGCATGTTGGGGAGGGTCCTAGGGCAAGGCAGGTGTGGAAAAAAAAACCCAGATAATTGGCCAAAGGTAAACAAAGACCCGGAAGAACTGACCTACATAAATGATTTAACTGCCTCTTTACTGCACTCCCCCTCATTAGGAAGGACACCCACACCATTTCTCTTTGGGTGTGCATCTCTGCCTTGCTTCTATCTTAACTAAACAAACTATTTATTTGCGTTCTCTCCTACTTGCTGTTGTGCTATGTCTCTACTAATAAAATTAGTAGCTGTTTTTACAGTTTTTGCCTCCATGAGAAATTGATTTTTCACTGGGGGCAAGAGCCAGGGAAAAATAGCTTCTAGCCTCTAGCCCTTGCTGGTCTGGTGGCTAGGATTCCTGGTTTTCATCCAGGCTACCCAGGTTCAATTCCTGGGCAGGGAATTAAGATCTCGCTTCAGGTCACCGATCACTGCTGCCTCTCCGAGATCACCTTTGCCCCACTCACTCCAGTCTTGAAGAGGGAAGCCTACTTTCCCAACGTGGGACCCACTTCCCTGGGTCCAGAAGGATAGGAGCATACATTTTCCACAAATTATTGTATATGTTTGTTCTAACCTGCCTAGGAACTGCCCAACACAAGGCACTTGTCTCTGTTCATATAACTTAGAACTCAGGCCAGAAAAGTGGAGGGAATTGCTTGAAAACATTGCAGATGGTACTACAATTCACAGGTGGCTGGGACAAAAGACTATAATATGTTTTGATTGCCTTAGGCCTAGAAGCAAAAGCTGGGGAGAATTCCTTTGGGGAATTGGAACATTCAAAATCACCACTGTATATGGGGAAATTTGCAGGTCTATGCTCTTGATCACCGCAAGAGGCATTCTCAAAAAGGATCTGAGAAAACTCAAATCTTTCACCTCAGTCTGATTTCACAAGCTCAGTGAAATCCCGTCTAAATGTTGAAGGAGTGCCCGGGTACTCAGTCAATCTGAAAAGACTGTGTGAGGTGTTTTCTGTTTGTTTGTTTGTTTTGTTATTTTTCCTCCTGGTGTCCAAAGAGATATCTGTCAAAATAGTAGTTGAACAGACGTTAGGAACAGAGACTTTAGTGTATACAGTACATTAATCTGAACCTTCAGGAGCCAGATCAAGAAATATATATAAAAGCTGATGAATTATTTTTACCTGTCATATAGGTATATCTATACCAGTTCCTTGATAGTGTTTTATGTTAAGGACTTTATAGTGTTGTGTAGTCTTTGACTGATAAATGACTCAAAAAGTGTACTTACACTACACTTGTCATTATTTCAATCTAAGAAACTACAGGGTTGAATGTTTTGTAAGTATCCACTGCCCTTAGTCAACAGCAGTATTATTTGTACCTCTGTTTAACCCTTTTAAAGCTGTGAAATATTGTATAACTAACTGTGCCCCAAGAAAGCCTGAAACCAATACCATTTTAAATTGATTCTGTCTTCATTTCATATAATATACAAATTAAAAATCCTCCTCCTTATTCATAGCTACTGAATAAACTATAGTTTCCATGGCCAATGCTGCTGATTTCAATTATTACCTCATTGTGATGTTAGAATGGTAACTTGGACATATTTTCTGAAATAAAATTATACTTAAGTCGACTATGATCAAAGTTTTGTTGTAAATATAATCCATTTTTTAAATTTGTAATCACAAACTGTAAAAATTTCACTTGTAATACATAAAAATAAAGTTTTTATGTAGCTTTATTTTATTTTTTAAATATTAGTTAGGGAGATAAAAATTACTAAAAATAATTGTACCAGAAAATTATGGATCAATAAGCAAAATTATCTATTGGCAGAAAAGTGTCAAGAGTATGTGGTCTCAGCAAACAAACAAACTTGAAGTCAATGAGATTTATCTTCTGACTTTGATTTGCAATCTGGAGAAGGGCACATCATTTGGAGTCCCCTTGACTGGATTTCTCCACCTTAAAAGATACAACTATTTCTGTCAATTATTCTTCAATAAAGTTTAGAAAATCCTACAAATAAAAAGAGCATAGATATCTGTGACACATTTTAATATGTATTTTTTGTCCTATAATCTTAGTGACAGATTCTGGGCTTTCAAAAGTATTGTTCTTTTGAAAGATATGAAGTCAAATAATATCAAAAATAAGCTACTGTAAATTTTAACAAAATAATATGAACATTTAAAAAAGCTGAGAGGAAGACTCAGATGCTGTTAACTTGGCAAGTCTGCTCTTAGAGGAACTTATTTAAAAGGAAAAGAAAATAGTATATATATATATATATATATATATATATATATATATATATATATATATATATATATATATATAGTTCAGAAGACACCTAAGACACTAATCCATAAATTAGGAAGGTTTGGCAAAAGGAGATTCACCTGGAGTTTCCCACAGGAGGAAGCTCAAAGAAATTCTTGAAGCTCCTCGTAATAGAAAATGCTTAATGATGCACACTGCTCAGAGGAGAGAGGCTCACCAGGAAAAGCAAATTGTAAACCACTTGTTTACAGCAAAGGGAACTAAGCCCATCCATTGGATGGTAGGAGCTTACTTGGACTAGGTTTAGCTGTGAGAAACAGTATAGGGGGATGCAAACCAAGGAATAAGGAATCATATGAATCTATCACTCTGGCACTGGGGAGAAGAGAAAGTTCATTGTGAACAATAGCAATCTTCCCATCTCTGTTATCCAGGGAGATTAAAAATTAATGAACCCACAGGCAAAAAATCTTTGGCCATGAGGGGAATCCTTGTTAGCTTGGAACACTGTTCTTGACATGAATCTCTAAATCACCAGTCCTTCAGCTATGAGTAATCCCAAAGAAATCAATACAAAACCTGAATGTTATCAAAAAAAGAGGAGGAAAGTAAAAGATAAACATGACAGATGACTATCAAATAGAAGAAATATATGTTGCCAAGGAGAAGATAAAAATTGCATCCAATTAGTTTTGGAACATTTTTAAAATACATTTAATGAAGCAATTGAAGCAAGATAGAAAGCATAATTATAAAAACTCAGGGGAGAGATAGAAAGGTACAAGAAGATAAAAGGTGAGCTGGAATAGCTCAGGCAGTAAGAGTAAAAGGGAATACAATTGACCCTTGAACAACTCAGTGGGGGTAGGGGTGGCAGAGTGGTGGTTAGGGTTACAGACCTTCTGAGCAATTGAAAATCTGCATAAAACTAACAGTCAACTCTGCGTATCCACGCTTCCTCCATATTTGCAGTTCTGCATCCACAGATTCAACTAACCTCAGATGGTGCAGTACAGTACTATTTACTATGGAAAAAACTTTGCATATAAGTGGACACACACAGTTCAAACCTGTGTTGCTCAAAGGTCAAATGTACATCACCACTCTCCTTTGAGAGTCTTAAGATGGGGTATTCCTTTAAATGATGTGGGGTGTTGCTATTTTGGGGATGACATACTCAGAGGAGAGGATGCTTATGAACCCTGCCTTTACACTGCTTTCTTAAGGTGCTCCATGAAGGTGTGCGGAATCATCAGGTCTGGAAATCATTCTAGGCATCTGTACTTGGGTCTTATTTAAACCCTTTTAGTGACCTCATCTTTATTTTAGACATACATCAGGCACAATGACAATTTTAATCTCTTTGACAATTCATCACATGGAGATAAATATGTCACTGAAATTAACACAATTATAGAGGCATTTTGGAAAGAAAGGTACAATTTTTTTCCTGGCTTTTTGAAAAATTTGACTAAAATGTTTGTCTTTTAGAAGCAACCATCTGGGCACAAGGCATTTAGAATGAGGTTTTGAGAACATTTTCAGTCTGTCTATAGGGTATAAGATTGGAGGACACAGTGATACTTTCTGTGCTGGGTATTTGAAACATGAACGTTTATTGTGTTTTTTACTTATCCAAATCTATGTAGCAAAGAAATACTCCCAGATGTTTTGAACACAGCCACATTTCTGAGAGCACTCTAGGTGCATGAAAAGCATTCATAAAAAACTAGATCACTTTCATAAATTGATGTTATAACATAGTAAGTGTACCCAAGTTTAAGATATTGCTAAAAAGTTACTGTTTCTCTGTCTCAGCATATTTTTAATATTTATTGAAGAATAAGAGAAAATATCTTTAACACTTATTCCATTCATTAAAAGAAAGAAAAAAAAACTATCTTATCAAACAGAAATGATTTGAGATAAACAGAAACTAAGAATATAATAGCATTAATCAACACAGATAAAGCATCAGAGATACACCATTGTTCTCCTTTATATTAGAAAAATTAAAGAATTAAAAAGACACATAGCCTATTAAAGTCGAATCTCCCTTTCTTTTTTTTCCACACTTGCTATGCTTTTCCCTGTGGAAAGACTGAAAAAATAATGCAAAAGAGCAATTTGCTAGGTTGGAAGAATTAAATTGATAGGTTCTAAGAACTTAAGAGACAAATCTATGCAGGGCATCATTTCAAATCCTGTGACCACTCTGTTTTGAACTCAACTCTTCTTTGTTCTTTGCCACAGTTTTCCCAGCATTTTCCACTGGGAGAGTGCTGTTTTATTAATAAAATATAGCTTGCATATAAACACAGAGAATAAACATAAATTCAGTAATTGTCCTCTACAAAGCAGTAGTTGAAAACTCTTGTGGGGTAACAGCATTCTAATCTGATAGCACAAACATACTTTATGACTGCAGAATTCTTCATTGGACGTGTTAATTATTCACACCATTATGGTTATCTTTTACCTCAATGGGTGCAGTCACTCATTTATTCATTGAATAATAAAGAACCAAAAAGAAATTCAGATAAAAGGTAAAATTTATGAAAACTTATAGGAGAGTGGGAAAACGTTCAATTAAATCAGTGTGATATGAGTTTGACTAGCACAGGGATCAGAAAACACAAGTAAAATCCAGCCCACTGTGTTTCTGTATGACCCAAAAGATTAAAATGATTTTTACATTTTTAAATAGTTGAAAAATATTGAAAAAGAAAAGTGGTATTTCATAATGCATGAAAAGTATGTGAAATTCAAATGTCACTCTTAATAAATACATTTTTATCTATTGAACGTTTATCATTGTATCGTCTACGGCTGTTTTAGTGCTATGACCAGTTGAGTTGAGTGGTGACAATAGAAATCATAGGGCAGGCAAAGCTTACAATATTTACTCTCTGGCCCTTTACAGAGAAAAGTTTGCTGATCTCTGGACTAGAGGAACACAGAATAGCATGGAATTAATATGAGCAACTCTGCTGGAGTGGTCAAACAGGCAGAGTACATACAGATGTCCTCTAACAAAATAAGCATTCATGTTCTATCAAGGGAAACCAAAAAAAAAATTATGCTGGGCACTTTAAATTCTGAACATGGCCCACAAGAATTTCTGATGGCCCTGCATTGATAGTGATACCTTGCCATTTAATTACATTGTACTTTGCCCTGAAATCCTTAGAAACTAGTGGTGTTTCTGCCCCTAACCCAGAAACAAAATAAGCAATTAACTGGGATTGTAAAATGGAATGTCCACTCACCCCCCTTTCAACAAAGGGCAGGTAACTTTGGAAGAGAGAAGTGTTTTCGCAAAGTTGTGCCTAAAATCCTCTGCCCAGGATCCTCTTCTACAATATTTCTGAAGAAAACCTCTGTGTGTCAGAGATAAGCAGTAAAACAAGAATGTGATAAACAGACTTTCACTACAGGTACTTTATAGGGAAAGCACAATTTTAAACAAAAACAAAAACAAAATTCCCAAACATTATCTTTACCATATTTTTCCTTCCTCTAATATATTCTTAATATAGAATTATACCAATAAAATAAATAAACAATGCTATAAAAAGATTCAAGTCGTGAATATTAAATAAAAATACCACTATATGAACACGTTACTATACTCATTATTTTAACGATTACATGAGGCATGCAGGGGCCCGATTTCAATCCCTGGTCGGGGAACTAGATCCGGCATGCATGCTGCAACTAAGAAGCCTGCATGCCGCAACTAAAGATCATGCATGCTGCAGCTAAGACCCGGCACAGCCAATATAAATTGATAAAATTAAAAATAAATAAATAAATATTTTTTTAAAAGTTATATTTTATTCAATCACTATCCCTATAACCTTCTCTTTCTCTTCTCCTTTTGAGGTTTAATTATTATTCCATAAATAGAGAATTTACATGCTATGTATATGAGAATATATTTTTCTAGAACATGATTCTAAATATAATTATTTTACAAACTTTAGAAAAACTATTTTCCTTCTTTTACACTCTTGTGATCTATCTAATCATAGTGGCATCCATTCATGAAAGAGCTCTCTAAGACTGGGCAAGATTATGTTGACTCCAGGTGTCTAAAACATGAACTGAGTTCAGTTAGTTTGATCTTTACATCAAACAAGCACAGAACAATGTAGAAGATACCATCTGGCTGAGCTAGGATCACTCTTGTCAGTAAAGGAATGCATAATATATTGGGGGAAAAGACAAACAAAAACAAATGCAAAAGGTTTTCAGGGAAACAAGTATTTTCCACATTACTTGTGTTAGTTTTCCATTTGATAAGGTGAAAAGACTACTAGAGGTTATATAAAATAGATTAATGTTGTCTGACTAATGGCCATTATTGTAACATAACTATGAATCAAAAAAATCCAGAATCACAAAAAAATTAAATATAAAAAAAGACAAAAGTCTGCACTGTTAGAAAAATTTAAAGTAGGGGGGCTATCTCAGCTTACCAATTAAACCTGTTGTCTCTGAGTAATCATAGCATCTCTTTCACTTTCAAAAGTGTCGTCTTAAAGGTTCAGCTCTCTGCCTCTGAGACTCTGGAATGTAAGATACACATTCAGGCAGCAAATCATTAAATAGAGTGATATTCCCTTCCATATGGGGAGACAGATTCTTGAGAAGTTCCTCTGGAACTGTGTTTCTCATTGCCTACCAGAAATTCTAATGTTTGAACGACTGATAAGTTAAAAAAATATCAAATACCACAATAACATACATATATCACAGCTACCCACAAGTAATAAAGGCCCACAACTACAAGCTATTATGTGATAAATTAGCAAGATTTTGACTAAAATGATTACTCTAAAACTTTATAAGCATGTTTAACAGCTTAGTTCATTACAGACATTTGACAATTGTTTTTTTCTTGCCTTTTGATTGCTGTATGATACTATGAGGTAAAAAGGATCTTGGGGGATGTCATGAATTCTCAGGATCCCCCATGAACCCTTTCACAATATCACTACTGTCCTATACGCTATTAAGTGATCATTAAAACTTCAGTTTTATCACTACATGAATTCTAGCTAGCAAATGAAATGAACAAGCAAATGATGCCTTTAAGTTATTTTTAAACTAATCTTTAAAGAAAGACTAAAGGTACAAAAATTTGATTTCCAGAGGAAGACAGTTTTTATCATTCTTAAATTACATATAAAATTTCATCAGTTGTAACAACTGTTGATGGTTGGGGAGGCTATGCATATGTGTGGGGCAGGGGACATAGGGGAACTGTCTATACTTTCTGCTCAATTTTGCTGTGAAGCTAAAACTGCTCTTTAAAAGGTCTATTAAAAAGACACATATACATAGAACAGTGGTGCTCAGCCTTTATTGTATATCAGAATCACATGGAGGGCTAGTTAAAATATAGATTGTTGGACCCACGCCTAGACTCTCTCATTCAGTCGGTTTAGATGAGGAACAATAACTCGCATTTCAAAAAGTTTCCAGGTGATGCTTCTGGTCCTTAGGCCACAGTCTGAGAACTACTGACATGGAGAAACCCAGAGCAGAGTTGTCTTATGGTTGGCTGAGTCTTGAAAAAGTTTCTCCTTTAGCATAGAAAAAACAATGAATTCAAAAGGCATCCCTGTGTTAGTAACTGACTAATTACACTTGAAGGAGATTATGGGATATCTGTGAGATAAAAATCTTCCCAGTTTTTCTATTTAAAGTTATTTTCTATTTAAATTTATTTTCTAAATGATGATTGGTCTTATTCTTTTTACTGAATGGGTGGCTCTTTTCCAAGTTATATTTGTGAATATTTCCAGGAACCTAGTGTAATTTTTTAGAAAAAAATGTTAAGGCTGTTTATATGTACATGAAATATGTAACAAGAAAGAATCAGTAAGTAGAAAATGTGATAACTGATTTTGCATTTTTTTCTCAATAACAATTTACTATCCTTCTTAAATATTATAATCATAATTTTAGTAAAATGGTATAGAATTCACACTTATTTCTGATTAATTATGGTTGAGGAAATATATACTCCATGTTGTAGGGTAGTAAAAGGTGATTAAGTATTCTATCAACATCATTGAATTAAAAGGAAAAATAATTTCTTTTACTGACATTTGAAAAGTCTAACAGTGGCAATTACACAGACATATTGTGTTACTGAAGTTATAGGATTATTAAACAATTTTATCATGCAGTGCCTCTTGGACTTGTCTTGAAAGCCCAGAGAATATAATGATAATTAAGCCTGACAGAATTATTCATTATAAACACTATTATTATTGTTAACTTCATTCTCTTGCATGCATTAATCCTTAGTTCTAAACAAAGCTTGAACCCAAGACATTCCATACTCATTAGGAATACAACTTCGTAATATTTTAGATTTTCTGTCTTACACATTGATTCAACTCATACAATTATTTAAATACCCAATGTTTATATTTGATTATAGTTTTGCAAACATCAAATGACATTTCTCAGAGTAGCTATTATAGATAATATTTTCTGGTAGGGCTTTCCCTGGTTTGTGCTCAGAGATGTCTTAGATATGCAGAGCAAACACTGAAATCCAGATCTGTGTTCACTTTTCAGTGTTACCTTATACTTAAAACATGGATCTCTTAGAGTGACTAGAAATGATCTAAGAATTTTAGCTTACAAACAAGCAGAGGTGCAGAGAAATTTTCTGGCTTTCCCAGCTTTACACAGTCAGTGGCACGACCAAGAATAGATCTTAGACCCAAGTACCTGCTCAGTGCTCTTGCTTCAGGTACTGATGAAGCAAAGCAAAGAATAGTTACCTTGCTTTATTGTAAAGAGCAAAAGCATGCATGTATCATAACAGACACTGGAAAACAAATTAATGAGAACTAGCTTGTGGATGCTTCTCTACCTAAAATTACCCTGAGTCAGCTGAGACTAGCAAAGTTGTTTCTGCTGAGAGTGAGAGGATGGAGAATGGTCCTCTTAGCCCAGGGCAAGGTGTTTTGGGGGACCACTACTGATCTAGAATTTCATGTTCATGTATGAACTGATGGAGCATGATTCCTTTGGTCTGTAGGATGCTGTGAAAGGCATTTAACTGACTTTTGTGTAAGTTTAGTCCTGTGCCTATTCAGAGTATTTCAGAATTATATTTTCATTCTCAATTGTTCTGTATCTTCTATATATAAAGATGCTTTGGATTTTAAAAGGTGAAAATCCAAATATGAAAGGGAAATTTGGAAACATAGTGGGTAAAGATTTAAATAGTTTTAAAAATTTGGAAAGCCATATTTTAAAATGCTGTTACTTTATATGTTACAAGAGGTGTCTGTTATGCTGTGCATTGCATTTAGAACCCCTGTGGGTAAGTGAGTGATACTTACTTGAGTCAGAAATTTCATTTTTATGACCAGAATGATAATCTGCTCAACTCCATGGGTATCACAAAGAACCAAATATTGGGAAATAGAGCACAGCCTGTAGAATCAGAAAAAAACATGATTCAAATTCTAGACCTTCCATTTAATAAAACTAAGCAGAAGCATAGAGCAAGGCTAGGGCCCCCAAAACACAAACTGTGTGGTATTGGTTCTGACATTTCACTTTTCTGATTCTGAAGTTTCTCTTCTGTGAATCATGATTAAGAATACATGGCTCATGAAGTTATTGAAAGTATTCAGGAAGATAATATGTGGGAGAATAGCTAGCTTAGAGACTGACACATAGGGCTTTCATACTTATTTTACTAAATGTATTTATTATTTATTAAATTATGAACTTTCCACTTTTTCTTATTTATTTTCCTTCTTTTTTTTAAAATTGTTTGAAAACCAATTTACATTTCTTTGTTGCTTAATGGATTTTAAATAGTAATGATGCAAAAGAATGAGTTAAACTGTCCTAAAATACAAGAGAACATATGAGATTAAATAGAGAAGGATAAGGATTAAAGAAAATGTGTATTAAAGAAGGATTTAAGAAAGAACTTGCAAATGTTGTTAGAATATACAGTCTCCTCATTCTTAATCCAATGTAATTAAAATAATCTGCTTTTAAAATGTATGCACTTATTTATGTTTAATATTTAGAAAGATAGATTAGTGAAACACTAATTCTGTAACAATATGCCTCAAGTAGTCTAAAGAGAAAGATGTGAGGGTTAGAAGAAGTTGGGTTGCTTTTAAATAACTGCTTTACTTTTTAGGACCGTATTTTAAAATCATAACAGAATAAACCTCAGGGAAAGAAGAATATTTGTTAATTTTTAAAAAGTGTTATTTGAGGAAATATGCTGTTTGTGTAGAGTTTTATCTCACATTAAAATGACAGTGAAAGAAACCTTGAGGGGAAAAATAGAATAATTTAGCATAAATATATAGACAACTTCAGATAGGGAATTTTTTTCCAAAAAAATTATAAAAGTCTATTCAATGTACATAAGTGGCTAAGTAAAGTTTTCATGAAAGCCTACATAAGTGTGAAAATATAGATTATCCATAATTATATGTAAAGAACTTGAAAAAGGTATGTAAAATATTTCAAGCACATTAATATTTGTTATTGTTTCATAAAGAAATTAGTGGATGGAATATTAAATAATAATTATTTTTATCAACAAGTGGCAAAAACGTGATGTCACTCGTATTGCCAAAATTTGGCTCTGTACACAGGTGCTGGATTAAACCTAAGTGACAGAGTTTTGGGTGAAGTAGAAAGAAATATAGCTTTATTGCAGGGTGCCAAGCAAGAAGTCCAGGGAAGCTAGTGCTTAAAAGACCCAAACTCCCAGGGAAAGTTTTATAAAGACTGGGTGAGGGAAGGGGTTTGTGGGGTGTGTGATCAGCTCATGGACATTCTTCTGATTGGTTTGTGGTGAGGTAATTGGGAATCAGCAATATCAGCCTTCTGGTTCCAACTCGTTTGGGGTCTATGTGCTTGTGGGCAGCATACAGTTAAATTCTTCAACCTGGTGGGAGTTTCAGTATTTGCAAAACAGCTCAAAGGACATGGCTCAGAATATTACCTATAGTCCTTGACTTTGTTTGATGGCTAAAGTAATATTATTTTGTCTTGCTTGACTGTTTTCCTTTCTCACTTCTCTGATTAAATTTATTCTTTGACTAAAGTTTTTCTACAAACAAAAGGCAGGTGGAGGACATGGGTGGGAGTCTATTCCGGGAAGGCCTACAGCGTCCTGCTCAAAGTAGTAAAAAAAAAAAAAAAAAAAAAAAAACAAGAATGAATGATATTGTGAGTCTCCAGCCTATAAAACTTTCATGTGGATCATTGCATTTTTCTTAACGACTCTTTAGAAATATTAAGGAAGACAGTAAACAAATAAATAAGCATAATGAAGAGAAGATACTCTTATTTTCTAATCTAAATAAAATTTAGGAAAATATTGATGTAGCCTAGAAAACAAAATGAAACTAAACTAAGCACTTGAAGTCCAAATGGCTAAATTTCATTCCTGATTTGTTACTTTTTAACTCTGTGACCTTGACAAAATAACATAATTCTTCTGGTTTCACCATATATTAGATGAGGAGACTCAATAAAATAATTCTCTTAGAGACATTTAGCAGTTCTCTGCTGTCAGAATTCTAAGTCTTACAATATTTTGAAGACTAATCATCAAGGATATGGCTCATCACACACTATGGCTTCATATATATTCTGGCTCCAAAATTGTGAAAGCATGGGAGCAAAGTGAAATTCAAGAAATATAAAATCACAGGTTTGGAGAAGGATTTGTTGACATAATACAGAATTCATAGGTAAAAAGCAAAGCATGTCTCACATAGCTCGATTCAATATTAGTTCCTTTGAAAATGAATATTCACTCTCTGCAGACAATTTAGATCACCCTTTCCTCTGGGATCTACTGAAACTTAGTATATTACACTTTACTCAGTCACATACATGAAAGTCTCCTCTATTAGACCATGCTCCCCTCCAAATAAGGAACCATTAGTCTTTACTGTCTCAGCATCGAGCAAAATACCTGACTCTCTGTAAGCTGGCAGTAATGTTTTTCAATCCTATTGAAAGCTTAAATTTCAATGAACCTAATGTACAATGGAAAGCTTTTTTAAAAGCAAAATCGGCTTTCATGAAAACTTTACTTAGCTACTTATGTACCTTGAATAGACTTTTATAATTTTTTTGGAAAAAAATTCCCTATCTGAAGTCATCTATATATTTATGCTAAATTATTCCATTTTTCCCCTCACGGTTTCTTTCACTGTCATTTTAATGTGAGATAAAACTCTACACAAACAGCATATTTCCTCAAATAACACTTTTTAAAAATTAGCAACTGATGTATTACTTATAATTTTCTGCAGGAGTAAGCTCTGAAGCCTTGATCCAAAACAGATAAGACCTTAATACCAAGGCATCTTTCTTTGAAGAGGATCACCTTGAAGCCCTGACTCAATGATCTCAGAAGATGAGAGAGTATGGCAAAACCAAGAAGTAAGATAGATAAGTGAGGTGAGATGAAAAGTCATTTAAAGGACAAAAGAAAAAGATGAATTCAGTTACATTATTCTTTGAAAAGTGGCTTCTGTTCATGCATAAATGCCAACATTTGAGAGTCATTATCAGGAACATTGAAGGGGAAAGGTACTTCTTTGTCCCTTTCAAGGTACTGAACAAGAAGTTTCCATAGTAAAGAATGAATTCAAATGTTAAACCTGGAGAATATGCAACCTGTAAGTTTTAGGTTCCAATGTTATTCCTAGGTAACACGATAAATTATATTTGTGACATGTTTGTGACAAAGGCATACATTCATCACTGGTAACCACAGGCACGTTCACTTTGGCTTTGGATGGGAAATAATAACGTAAACATCTCTCAACATCCATGCGCCATTTAGTCAGATATAGCAAACCCAGTATCTATTAGGTGCTGTCTCCTGCTTCCTGACTTCTGCCTCTCTGGAGTCTTCTAGACCAGGGGTGGGACAATGGTTGGAACAGGGAGCTGAAAGAGCCTTTTTCATGGGTTCACACAAGTGGTTCTAGGCCGAGAGTAGGCAGTGGTAACCCAGAGTCTTGAACCCAGCCCAAATCCAACATGGATAAAAATTACCCCAAATCAGGGTTGTGAACACAATTCTGATATCCCAATCTTATAGTCTGGGTGAATTTATGAAGAAAATAGTGTCAGCCAATGGTGATGGTGATTGTGATGGCAGAGGGCAGGTGGAAGGTTGGAGAGAATATTAAGAGAAACAGGGACCAGCTCCATACAGGTCTCTATCCAGACTTGGGGTGCCCTGCATAGGTATCACTGATGGCCCTGGTTTTTGAAAGTTAACAAATAAATATGGATTTTCCTGTGGTTAGTTTAAATAAGGTATTGGATTTTGTCTCTAATCTCAAGTTTGGCAGGCTCATAAATTAATATTTAATTGATGGTCTGATTAGCAAAATGTCTTGCTGACTCAGATTAAAATTAGGAATGAAATATATTTTTTGATTTTCCTTTTTGTTATGGAAATGATACCTTGTTCAAATCACTCATTTTCTCTTTGTTCTTAAAGAGATTCTAACCTAATTTGTGTTCATATTTTTAATGAGCTTTTCTTAAAATTTTAATTTTGTAATAATTTAGACTTGCAAAAATATACTCATCCCCAAATTCTATCAAATCAGTAAACTAATATTGATGTAATGCTATTGACTAAACTACAGACTTACTCAAATTTCACCCATTTTTCCTTTATCTCTTCCGGATCCTATCAGCTAACCCACATTGCATTATGTTTTGTCTCCATAGTTTCCTTGAACCTGTAGCAGCTGTTCAATCTTTTCTTGTTTTTCATGACTCTGGCCCTTTCAACACACTTTGGTTGAAGTGTACTGATCAATTATGCTGTAATATTCCTCAACGTGGGTTTGCCTGATGTTCTCTCATAGTTGGAATAAATTTAAGCATAGTTTTGCAAGCATAGCAGAGAAATGATATGTCTTCAGGGAATCATATCTAGGAGTTTATGACATCACTATGACTTAACACTGGCAATGTTTTCCTTGGCCACTTGAATAAGGGAATATCTGCTGAATTTCTGCAATGTAAAGTTACTATCTTTACCCTTGTAATTAATAACTATCTTGAGAGAGATACTTTGAATATATGCAAGTCCTGATTCTCCTCAAATTTTCACCACTAATTTTAGAATCAATTTTCTGGAACTAAATACATATTCTTTGCTCTCTCTCCTTCCTCTCTCTCTCTCTCTCAAACTCTTTTTGGTATTTAAGAAGGTATATGTTTTTGTTCTAGTGGTTACCACTGAACTTATAATTTCCTTCTTGACTTTTGTGTTATTTTTTTTATTTTACCCTTTAAGATCTTTTAAATCATTTATTGCCTTTATAACAATAACCCTTATTTTTCTGTTTTCTTCTTTCTCCTCAACCATTATTTCAGCTGCATTATTTCTACTTATTCATATGATATAATGTTGTCTATCTTAATCCCCATCTTTGTTTAATTGTGTAAGTACATTTATATATTTTAAAATGCCCACCATTGGGCTTTTGCCAAAAATTTCCTCAGTCATTATTTGGATGACATCAACCTCTGGCAGAATGTGTAAGAAAGACTGAAATATGCAGAATTCCCTAAGTTTTTGAATATTAAAAACATTTTTTATAACATATTTGATATTTGAAAGACATATTGTCTAGATATAAACTAAGTTTTAAAAAATACTACTCTATTAGCTTCTTGATTTTATATTGATTTTGCAAGGTCTGATGCTTGTCTAATTCTTTTGCACTTGTGCATTATTAGATCTTTTTTGTCTGGGCACCATAAGGATTTTATCTTTGAAATGTAATAGTTTTATTAGGAAAAATAATAGTTTTACTGGAAAAAGTCTAGACATTAATTGCTTTGGATTAATTTTCTCAAGTGTTTGGTAAGCCTTTTCAGTGTGTAGATTCACATTTTTTTTCTACCTCTGAAAATTTTATTTGCTTATAGTTATAAAAATTTAATTGTTTTGTTTTTTCTTTTTCAAGAACTCCAATTATATAAATATTATTCTTTCTTTGTCTATGTTCCAGTTTCACTCCTTTCTAATGCTTTTGCTCCATTATGCTATTTTCATTATGATGTCTTTTTCCTATATTTATTTAATGTATTTTTTAATTTAATTTGAATCTATTCTATTTGGGGCACCTTAAAATTATATTTTTGTTGTTGTTTTTGAGGTAATTTAGTTACTTTTGGCACATTTTTTCTGATTTAAATCAACTTTTTAATTTTTTTCATCTTGGTCCTTAATTTCTTATTGAAGGGAATTTTTCACATGCTCAGATACTTGCTTGAGTATGTTTAATTTTCTCTGAAATGTAGGCTTATATTTCCTTTTCCTGATTCCTTGTTATTTTCAAGATAGGTTTATTCAGTTGATTTGTGTGAAATTTTATTTCTTGAAATTTGAAAATATTTTCCTCTTAATTTTATATTATTTTTGTTCATTTAAGATATTAGGGAGTTCTACTAGATTTCCATTTTAATGGTGTCATTTCCTACTAGACTAGGAAAAATTGGGTGCATTAGCAGAGTTAATTGCTTGTCTGTTTGTTTTCTTGTATGTTTGTTTTGGTAGGCTGGGTTGATTGTGGGTCTTTCAATCTTGAGTATGTGTATGTTTCCCCTGTTTGCCTTGTAAGACTCTAAATCTCTCGCTTTTTCTTCTTTCTCTCTCCACCTCCTCATTGCCAAATGACACATCTTCTTTCCTATTTGCCTTTTTAATTTCATAGAAGTTAAATATTTAGAATCCTGTCCCTTTATATCTCATTTACCCCTTTAAATCTATCCCTTTAAATTTTATACCTGGTCCTGGCTTTGGCATCTTTTTTTTTTTTTTTTTTTTTTTTTTTAATAGCAGCTACTTTGAAATCCCTTCCCTATGGTCTGTGCTCTGACCTGCCTGGTTACTATTTTAGTATTTTAAACTTTAGGATAGATTTAATCTTTCTGGAGGTTGCTCCAACTATCCTACAGGACCTTTGCTAGAATCGCTTCTTTGTCTTCTTTGCATTTTTTCTCAGCTGGCCTTTGCTTACCTGAAAGCCAATGAAAGGCCAATGGGGAGCTTGCACTTGTTGGATCAAAATGTTGGGTTTTAGTTTTTTTTCTTTTACTCACAGTTATTTTGCAATTTTGGCATTCATTGTTCTCAAATAATGCTGAGTGTGTAATTTTGTATAGAATTTTCATAGTCATGAAATCTCATTTGAGAAGGAATTTTGGGGAGATTAGTGATCACTACACATCCACCATTGTCTTTAGCAATCCTAAAATCCCCCTTACCTAAGCATTTAATATACAGTACCTTTTACACTGATTCTTACTTGCTAAGCTCAGGCTTCTGATGCAAGGAGGGATCTAAGGTTTCATCTGGCCCCAGTAACACACATATACTTTATATCTGAAGCCACACTGCTTTAATGATTAACTCAGGTCACATTAGGTTTCATTCTTCCATAGAAAACACTATTCCCACTTTACTGTATCTTCTCACTATAGATGTACTAGCTCTAAGGTACTTATGAGCTGTAGTATACTATATTTTAAAATTTTAGACCCTTATATCATACAGTGCAAAGCTGCGAGTAAAAAGGATAGAAATTAGGATCAACTTACTTACCTGGACAAGGGGACAAGGAGGCAAAAGAGTGCTTCTCCTTTCATCACAGTAGAGTAAGTTAATTGGTATGTGAGTATATAAGTGCAATATGAGTTTGTGACAAAATATACTTTGTGTGGATACTTAAAAGTAAGATTTTACCAATAGCTGACTCTACATATAAGGCAGACCATGCCAGTGTCTACCTCTGGGAACCAAAAGACCTGAGAAATATGAAGCCTATGGAGTCCAAGGATATCCATGTAGCATCATGGCTCCAATTATTAAAACTGAAAAGTAATTCCTCTCAACCAGAGAGCATCACCAGCCCAGATGTGATCCAGATAATTTTACCTCAACATCTGTCTTTACCATGTGAAGGGTAAGCTGGGATGAACTGAGAGAGTGGCATGGACATATATACACTACCAAATGTAAAATAGATAGCTAGTGGGAAGCAGCGCATAGCACAGGGAGATCAGCTCGGTGCTTTGTGACCACCTAGAGGGGTGGGATAGGGAGGGTGGGAGGGAGACACAAGAGGGAGGACATATGGGGTTATATGTATATGTATAGCTGATTCACTTTGTTATAAAGTAGAAACTAACACACCATTGTAAAGCAATTATACTCCAATAAAAATGTTAAAACATTTCTTTTCATGTGTTTGCATGTATGTGTATGAGAGCAGATGAAAAGCTCATAAGCCTATTCTGACTAAGGTATACATGGCTAAGAACACTGAAATAGGATCCCACTTACTTAGTTTATCTTTAATAGTAAAAATGCCTATACTGATAATGATCCAATGGAAAGACTCTTTAGTCATATACTTTCCTACCTCAGAGATAAGGTTGGAGGAGGAGGATGTTTTAGATGATATAGATTCCTTTACATTGGTGAAACAATGACATATAGATATACACTTTTTTCCCTATTCATCATGTTTCTGTTACTCTTGCTCTATGAAACTTAGAAAATATTATTTTCTGGCAAAAGAAAATTTTGTTTACTATTATAAAAGTCATCAAAGTGGGTTTCTTTTAGAATAAATGATTTTTTAAATAAATTGTTGTTAAAACACTTTTACTTGTTTTTTTTTTAATATTCTTTTTTTTTAATTTATTTTTTTAAATTAATTAATTAATTAATTTATTTATTTATGGCTGTGCTGGGTCTTCGTTTCTGTGCGAGGGCTTTCTCTAGTTGCGGCAAGTGGGGGCCACTCTTCATCGCGGTGCACAGACCTCTCACTATCGCGGCCTCTCTTGTTGCGGAGCACAGGCTCCAGATGCGCAGGCTCAGTAGTTGTGGCTCACGGGGCCCAGCTGCTCCGCGGCATGTGGGATCTTCCCAGACCAGGGCTCGAACCCGTGTCCCCTGCATTGGCAGGCAGATTCTCAACCACTGCGCCACCAGGGAAACCCCTACTTGGTTTTTATGAAAACATTAATTTAATTTGCTTTAGTTGTATCTTATACACACATAAACATATATACACATATACACATATGTCTATGGTTACAAAATTATGTGTCTACATCTCTACGCACAAATACATGCACAAACGTATTACACACATGTTTAATATAATTTTATAAACATTAATTTGCCTTTATATTGATGGCTGTTAGTTTTATTATTTTCCAAGAAGGATGAGTTTTCCAAATATAAAACTTTGTAGAACTGGGAAAATAGGAATTTTCTACAATAATCATACAAACTGGAGATGACAAGACATCTTTGTAGACTAATCCAGATACAAGCAAAGTAGTTGGTGTCACAGAGGTAAAACGTTTTTCTAGTTAATCATGAGTATCATAGTCCTTTATAAAAATAATTTAATAAGACAGCAGTTTATGAAAATAATTCTATTGAAAGCATATTTTCTTTTTTTTTTTAAATTTGGTATTTTATACTTTTAAATTAAATTAATGTAATGCTAAATATCCTCTTAAACTAGAAAAAAATAATGACAAGTTTACATATAAATCCATGGTTCTCTCTCTACTTTGGATCAATATTTCCCACTTTGTTTTCCAACTCGTGGTCTACTAAATGTTCCCTGGAAAATAGGGTCAATATTCTAATAGGTTAAAGAAGTACTAAATAATATATAGTCCATTTGGAGAGTCATGCTGCACATAAGTCAGTTATAGCCTCTGTAGTATCATATATATTCAATTTCTATGAAATGTCATAACCTTGAAAAAGATAATTCCATCTTCTAATATACAAATTGTGAGTAGCACGTACATACATTTAAAAGTTACTCACAATGCATCTTATAAAGAATTAATGAGGGGAGGAGAGAAGATGGCGGAAGAGTAAGACGCGGAGATCACCTTCCTTCCCACAGATACAGTAGAAATACATCTACACGTGGAACTGCTCCTACAGAACACCCACTGAACGCTGGCAGAAAACGTCAGACCTCCCAAAAGGCAAGAAACTCCCCCCGTACTTGGGTAGGGCAAAAGAAAAAAGAAATAACAGAGACAAAAGAATAGGGACGGCACCTGCACCAGTGGGAGGGAGCTGTGAAGGAGGAAAGGTTTCCACGCACTAGGAAGCCCCTTTGCGGGCAGAGACTGCGGGTGGCAGAGGGGGGAAGCTTCGGAGCCACGGAGGAGAGCGCAGCCACAGGGGTGCGGAGGGCAAAGCGGAGAGATTCCCGCACTTCCCGCACGGAGGCTCGGCGCTGACCAGCACTCACCAGCCCGAGAGGCTTGTCTGCTCAGCCGCCGGGGCGGGCGGGGCTGGGAGCTGAGGCTCGGGCTTCGGTCGCAGGGAGAGGACTGGGGTTGGCGGCGTGAACACAGCCTGAAGGGGTTAGCGCACCACAGCTAGCCGGGAGGGAGTCCGGGAAAAAGTCTGCAGCTGCCGAAGAGGCAAGAGACTTTTTCTTCCCTGTTTCCTGGTGCGCGAGGAGAGGGGATACAGAGCGCCGCCTAAACGAACTTCAGAGACGGGCGCGAGCCGCAGCTAACAGCGCGGATCCCATAGCAACAGGGGCGCAGAGGGAAAAACGGAGAGACTCCCGCACAGAGGCTCGGCGCCAAGCAGCGCTCACCAGCCCGAGAGGCTTGTCTGCTCCCCCGCCGGGGCGGGCGGGGCTGGGAGCGGAGGCTCGGGCTTCGGTCGGATCGCAGGGAGAGGACTGGGGTTGGCGGCGTGAACACAGCCTGAAGGGGTTAGCGCACCACAGCTGGCTGGGAGGGAGACCGGGAAAAAGTCTGCAGAGACTTTGTCTTGCCTCTTTGTTTCGCGGCGCGCAAGGAGAGGGGATTCAGAGCGCCGCCTAAACGAACTCCAGAAACTGGCGCGAGCCGCGGCTATCAGCGCGGACCCCAGAGACGGGCGTGAGACGCTGGGGCTGCTGCTGCCGCCTCCAAGAAGCCTGTGTGCGAGCACAGGTCACTCTCCACACCGCCCCTCCCGGGAGCCTGTGCAGCCCGCCACTGCCAGGGTCCCGTGATCCAGGGACAACATCCCCCGGGAGAACGCACTGCGCGCCTCAGGCTGCTGCAACTTCACGCCGGCCTCTGACGCCGCAGGCTCGCCCCGCCTCCTCTGTACCCCTCCCTCCCCGCGGCCTGGGTGAGCCAGAGCCCCCGAAGCAGCTGCTCCTTTAACCCCGTCCTGTCTGGGCGAGGAACAGACGCCCTCAGGCGACCTACACGCAGAGGCGGGTCCAAATCCAAAGCTGATCCCCAGGAGCTGTGCGAACAGAGAAGAGGAGGGGAAATCTCTCCCAGCAGCCTCAGAAGAAGCGGATTAAAACTCCACAAACAACTTGATGTGCCTGCATCTGTTGAATACCTGAATAGACAACGAATCATCCCAAATTCAGGAGGTGGACTTTGGGAGCAGGATATATTAATTTTTACCCTTTTCCTTTTTTTTTTGTGAGTGTATATGTATATGCTTCTGGGGGAGATTTTGTCTGTATAGCTTTGCTTTACAATAGCTTTATTTTACTTCACTATATTATAGCTTCTTTCTTTCTTTTCTTTCTTTCTTTCTTTCTTTCTTTCTTTCTTTCTTTCTTTCCTTCCTTCCTTCCTTCCTTCCTCCTTCCTTCCTTCCTTCCTTCCTTCCTTCCTTCCTTCCTTTCTTTCTTTCTTTCTATTTTTTCTCCCTTTTACTCTGAGCCGTGTGGACGAAAGGCTCTTGGTGCTTCAGCCAGGCATCAGGGCCGTACCTCGGAGGTGGGAGAGCCAACTTCAGGACACTGATCCACAAGAGACCTCCCAGCTCCACGTAATACCAAACGGCAAAAATCTCTCAGAGATCTCCATCTCAACATCAAGACCCAGCATCACTCAATGACCAGCAAGCTACAGGGCTGAACACCCTATGCCAAACAACTAGCAAGACAGGAACACAGCCTCATCCATTAGCAGAGAGGCTGCCTAAAATCATAATAAGGACACAGACACCCCAAAATACACCACCAGACGTGGACGTGCCCACCAGAAAGACAAGATCCAGCCTCATCCACCAGAGCTCAGGCACTAGTTCCCTCCACCAGGAAGCCTACACAACCCACTGAACCAACCTTAGCCACTGGGGACAGATACCAAAAACAACAGGAACTACAAACCTGCAACCTGTGATAAGGAGACCCCAAACACAGTAAGATAAGCAAAATGAGATGACAGAAAAACACACAGCAGATGAAGGAGCAGGGTCAAAACACACTAGACTTAACAAATGAAGAGGAAATAGGTAGTCTACCTGAAAAAGAATTCAGAATAATGATAGTAAGGATGATCCAAAATCTTGGAAATAGAATAGACAAAATGCAAGAAGCATTTAACAAGGACGTAGAAGAACTAAAGAGGAATCAAGCAATGATGAAAAACACAATAAATGAAATTAAAAATACTCTAGATGGGATCAATAGCAGAATAACTGAGGCAGAAGAAAGGATAAGTGACCTGGAAGATAAAATGGTGGAAATAACTACTGCAGAGCAGGATAAAGAAAAAAGAATGAAAAGAACTGAGGACAGTCTCAGAGACCTCTGGGACAGCATTAAACGCACCAACATTCGAATTATAGGGGTCCCAGAAGAAGAAGAGAAAAAGAAAGGGACTGAGAAAATATTTGAAGAGATTATAGTTGAAAACTTCCCTAATATGGGAAAGGAAATAGTTAATCAAGTGCAGGAAGCACAGAGAGTCCCATACAGGATAAACCCAAGGAGAAACACGCCAAGACACATATTAATCAAACTGTCAAAAATTAAATATAAGGAAAACATATTAAAGGCAGCAAGGGAAAAACAACAAATAACACACAAGGGAATCCCCATAAGGTTAACATCTGATCTTTCAGCAGAAACTCTGCAAGCCAGAAGGGAGTGGCAGGATATACTTAAAGTGATGAAGGAGAAGAACCTACAACCAAGATTACTCTACCCAGCAAGGATCTCATTCATATGTGATGGAGAAATTAAAACCTTTACAGACAAGCAAAAGCTGAGAGAGTTCAGCACTACCAAACCAGCTTTACAACAAATGCTAAAGGAACTTCTCTAGGCAAGAAACACAAGAGAAGGAAAACACCTACAATAACAAACCCAAAACATTTAAGAAAATGGGAATACGAACATACATATCGATAATTACCTTGAATGTAAATGGATTAAATGCTCCCACCAAAAGACACAGGCTGGCTGAATGGATACAAAAACAAGACCCATATATATGCTGTCTACAAGAGACCCACTTCAGACCTAGAGACACATACAGACTGAAAGTCAGGGGATTGAAAAAGATATTCCATGCAAATGGAAATCAAAAGAAAGCTGGAGTAGCAATTCTCATATCAGACAAAATAGACTTTAAAATAAAGACTATTACAAGAGACAAAGAAGGACACTATATAATGATCAAGGGATCGATCCAAGAGGAAGGTAGAACAATTGTAAATATTTATGCACCCAACATAGGAGCACCTCAATACATAAGGCAAGTACTAACAGCCATAAAAGGGGAAATCGACAGCAACACAATCATAGTAGGGGACTTTAACACCCCACTTTCACCAATGGACAGATCATCCAAAATGAAAATAAATAAGGAAACACAAGCTTTAAATGATACATTAAACAAGATGGACTTAATTGATATTTATAGGACATTCCACCCAAAAACAACAGAATACACATTTTTCTCAAGTGCTCATGGAACATTCTCCAGGATAGATCATATCTTGGGTCACAAATCAAACCTTGGTAAATTTAAGAAAATTGAAATCGTATCAAGTATCTTTTCCGACCACAACGCTAGGAGACTAGATATCAATTACAGGAAAAGATCTGTAAAAAATACAAACACATGGAGGCTACACAATATATTACTTAATAATGAAGTGATTACTGAAGAAATCAAAGGGGAAATCAAAAAATACCTAGAAATAAATGACAATGGAGATACGACGACCCAAAACCTATGGGACGCAGCAAAAGCAGTGCTAAGAGGGAAGTTTATAGCAATACAAGCCTACCTCAAGAAACAGGAAACATCTCGAATAAACAACCTAACCTTGCACCTAAAGCAATTAGAGAAAGAAGAACAAAAAAACCCCAAAGCCAGCAGAAGGAAAGAAATTATAAAGATCAGGTCAGAAATAAATGAAAAAGAAATGAAGGAAACAATAGCAAAAATCAATGAAACTAAAAGCTGGTTCTTTGAGAAGATAAACAAAATTGATAAACCATTAGCCAGACTCATCAAGAGAAAAAGGGAGAAGACTCAGATCAATAGAATTAGAAATGAAAAAGGAGAAATAACCACTGACACAGCAGAAATACAAAAGATCATGAGAGATTACTACAAGCAACTCTATGCCAATAAAATGGACAACCTGGAAGAAATGGACAGATTCTTAGAAATGCACAATCTGCCGAGACTGAACCAGGAAGAAATAGAAAATATGAACAGACCAATCACAAGCACTGAAATTGAAACTGTGATTAAAAACCTTCCAACAAACAAAAGCCCAGGACCAGATGGCTTCACAGGTGAATTCTATCAAACATTTAGAGAAGAGCTAACACCTATCCTTCTCAAACTCTTCCAAAATATTGCAGAGGGAGGAACACTCCCAAACTCATTCTACGAGGCCACCATCACCCTGATACCAACACCAGACAAAGATGTCACAAAGAAAGAAAACTACAGGCCAATATCACTGATGAACATAGATGCAAAAATCCTCAACAAAATACTCGCAAACAGAATCCAACAGCACATTAAAAGGATCATACACCATGATCAAGTGGGGTTTATCCCAGGAATGCAAGGATTCTTCAATATACGCAAATCAATCAATGTGATACACCATATTAACAAATTGAAGGAGAAAAACCATATGATCATCTCAATAGATGCAGAGAAAGCTTTCGACAAAATTCAACACCCATTTATGATAAAAGCCCTGCAGAAAGTAGGCATAGAGGGAACTTTCCTCAACATAATAAAGGCCATATATGACAAACCCACAACCAACATTGTCCTCAATGGTGAAAAACTGAAACCATTTCCACTAAGATCAGGAACAAGACAAGGTTGCCCACTCTCACCACTATTATTCAACATAGTTTTGGAAGCGTTAGCCACAGCAATCAGAGAAGACAAAGAAATAAAAGGAATCCAAATCGGAAAAGAAGAAGTAAAGCTGTCACTATTTGCAGATGACATGATACTATACATAGAGAATCCTAAAGAGGCTACCAGAAAACTCCTAGAGCTAATCAATGAATTTGGTAAAGTAGCAGGATACAAAATTAATGCACAGAAATCGCTTGCATTTCTATACACTAATGACGAAAAATCTGAAAGTGAAATTAAGAAAACACTCCCGTTTACCATTGCAACAAAAAGAATAAGATATCTAGGAATAAACCTACCTAAGGAGACAAAAGACCTGTATGCAGAAAATTATAAGACACTGATGAAAGAAATTAAAGATGATACAAATAGATGGAGAGATATACCATGTTCCTGGATTGGAAGAATCAACATTGTGAAAATGACTCTACTACCCAAAGCAATCTACAGATTCAATGCAATCCCTATCAAACTACCACTGGCATTTTTCACAGAACTAGAACAAAAAATTTCACAATTTGTATGGAAACACAAAAGACCCCGAATAGCCAAAGCAATCTTGAGAACGAAAAATGGAGCTGGGGGAATCAGGTTCCCTGACTTCAGACTATACTACAAAGCTTCAGTAATCAAGACAGTTTGGTACTGGCACAAAAACAGAAATATTGATCAATGGAACAGGATAGAAAGCCCAGAGATAAACCCACACACATATGGTCACCTTATCTTTGATAAAGGAGGCAAGCATATACAGTGGAGAAAAGACAGCCTCTTCAATAAGTGGTGCTGGGAAAACTGGACAGGTACATGTAAAAGTATGAAATTAGAACACTCCCTGACACCATGCACAAAAATAAACTCAAAATGGATTAAAGACCTAAGTGTAAGGCCAGACACTATCAAACTCTTAGAGGAAAACATAGGCAGAACACTCTATGACATACATCACAGCAAGATTCTTTTTGACCCAGCTCCCAGAGAAATGGAAATAAGAACACAAATAAACAAATGGGACCTAATGAAACTTAAAAGCTTTTGCACAGCAAAGGAAACCATAAACAAGACCAAAAGACAACCCTCAGAATGGGAGAAAATATTTGCAAATGAAGCAACTGACAAAGGATTAATCTCCAAGATTTACAAGCAGCTCATGCAGCTCAATAACAAAAAAACGAACAACCCAATCCAAAAATGGGCAGAAGACCTAAATAGACATTTCTCCAAAGAAGATATACAGATGGCCTACAGACACATGAAAGAATGCTCAACATCATTAATCATTAGAGAAATGCAAATCAAAACTACAATGAGATATCATCTCACACCGGTCAGAATGGCCATCATCAAAAAATCTACAAACAATAAATGCTGGAGAGGATGTGGAGGAAAGGGAACACTCTTGCACTGTTGGTGGGAATGTAAATTGATACAGCCACTATGGAGAACAGTATGGAGGTTCCTTAAAAAACTACAAATAGAACTACCATACGACCCAGCAATCCCACTACTGGGCATATACCCTGAGAAAACCATAGGTCAAAAAGTGTCATGTACCACAATGTTCATTGCAGCTCTATTTACAATAGCCAGGACCTGGAAGCAACCTAAATGTCCATCGACAGATGAATGGATAAAGAAGATGTGGCACATATATACAATGGAATATTACTCAGCCATAAAAAGAAATGAAATGGAGGTATTTGTAATGAGGTGGATGGAGTTAGAGTCTGTCATACAGAGTGAAGTAAGTCAGAAAGAGAAAAACAAATACAGTATGCTAACACATATATACGGAATCTAAGGAAAAAAAAAAAAAAAAAAAAAAAGGCCATGAAGAACCTAGTGGCAAGACGGGAATAAAGACACAGACCTACTAGAGAATGGACTTGAGGATATGGGGAGGGGGTGGGGTGAGATGTGACAGGGTAAGAGATTGTCATGGACATATATACACTACCAAATGTAAAATAGATAGCTAGTGGGAAGCAGCCGCATAGCACAGGGAGATCAGCTCGGTGCTTTGTGACCACCTAGAGGGGTGGGATGGGGAGGGTGGGAGGGAGGGAGATGCAAGAGGGAAGAGAAATGGGAACATATTGTATATGTATAACTGATTCACTTTGTTATAAAGCAGAAGCTAACACACTATTGTAAGGCAATTATACTTCAATAAAGATGTTTAAAAAAAAAAAAAAAAAGAATTAATGAGAAAATTTTAATTTTTAAAATTTAAGTACTCTTGAATTCAACAAACACAAAAGGCCTAAATTGTCCAAAAGCGAGAAAATTAACTTTTTTCTTTTATCTGACAATAAAAAAAATGTATACTCTTCACATATCTCAGGTGCTGAACCTGGGTATGGTAATTTATTTTTCCAAGAATACTTCTTGTGAAAAGTAATCATTCGTTTAACAAAAATGTTAGGGAAGAGAAAGGAGTATATATGTCTAATGACAAGTCCACTCTTAATGATATCTTTTGCTTATATAGGGAATATGAAATTAAAACAGTATTATTATAAAACAGGAAGGACAAAGCTAAGTAATGTAAACTTGAAATAAATTTGCCGTGAGACTAAGGCCATGATTATAGTCCATACTTATTGCTGGATTATTCATATGACAGGCAGTTAACCTTTGCTTTGTTGGTTTTATTGGAAAAGTCTTTCACTGATAACAAGGGAAACTAGTAAAACCAAAGAACTAGTTGGCAGATGAAAGGAAAGTTCCTGAAATTCACATAGAGGCATGAATGAACCATGAATTCGAGACCAAGAATACTGGAGGAGGAAGATATGTAGAGAATAAGGTAACCAATTTATTTTAACAATTTTGAGTCAAAGGATCAATATTTCCATGAAAAAGTGTCAGTAGGCATTTGGAAATTTCAGAACAGTCCATGTGGACAAAGTCACATATATTTAGGTGATACAAGAAAATCTGTGAGAAAAGTCCAGAAATAGACTGAGTGATAAAAGAATGAACTTAACTATGTAAATCAAAATATATAAAGAAGAAGATGCACAAAAGATTGACAAATATCAGTCAGAGTAATTGGAGTATTGGTAGATACATGTAACAGTGAATTCAAGAGAGATTCAAGGAAGAGAAGATCAATAATATCAAATGCTTGGAAGTAAAAAATAATGAGGAAACCCAACGTCATGTGTTTAATGAATGAAACCAAAATAAATGTATAAGAAAGCACAGAACTTTTAGCCCCATGTATGGGCAGGTTTAATCCAGAATGCAAGTATTTAAGGAATAAATGACAACTGAGATAACATTTGGAACGTCTCTCCTTTAACAAAAGTGTAAGAAAAGGGAAAAAGGAGCAGGGCCTTGAAAGCTTTTGATTGATTTGGGGAGAGCTGCTGATTTTCTTCTAAGCTTTTTATGTTTTACCATCATAGGGACTTGAAAATATTTAGGCCAAGGAGAATAAAATCTTGTAGAGAAAAGTTGATGCCACACTCCCCCCCCCCCAATATATAAAATATAAAAGAGAGAAGAAATAAGCCAAGTATAACACATAGGAAATGACAAAGCATAAGTCAAAGTAAATGAGCTTTAGCCTCATGGTAAAACCAAGAGGAAAGAAATAGAAAATGAATTAATTTATTAAGAATATAAAGAGAAGGCATAAGTTGGCCTTAATTTTCTTCATTGAAATTGGAATGTGTCAGATTTTAGAGTTCCACAGTAATATTGAGTGTGTTTGAAGAATGGAAAATTGCAATACTTCTATTACTCATGGGAAATCATCTCTGTTTTCCCATAGATGTCATACATTCTTTTAAAAATTAATAAATAAAGAAAGTCTTACATTTTGGGAGATGATTCATCAGAGTGCTAAAAAACTATCAAAACTAATTTTCTAAAAAGAGATAATGACATCTACCCTGTTTTATTCCTAAAAATCACTACCTTTTCTTTCACCATTTAATTGTGAATGATAACTAAATTCCCTTAAAATGTAGATGTCTAAGATTTAACAATCTACATATATGTCAACTAGATGTTCCCAAATCTTCATGACTGGAATAACTATATCAGGTAATCCTATGTCGATTTCTGAGGCTTCCTGGGAGACTTGCTTTCTCATGTTGACAACTCACACAGTATTTCTTGTTAAATTTTTATTACTTCACTCGTTATCTAAACGAATATAGAAAGGGATGAACTATTTCATAATACAGGCCAAAGAGTGACTGAAAATTGGCTACTAGGTATCATGTTCCCACTTTCTCTGACCATTCATCCTATCATCAACATTTCATCCTTCCCCAGAGCCCTACCTAGGACAGTCACATCTGGTTGAGCAGATTGTGCTGACGGATGCTGAGCTGAAGTCACAAGTGAAGTCTGAAACGCATCCCAGAGATGCTGCCTTCAGCCATGGTTACCTTCATCTGATAGAAGGGCATCTTTTCTAGTTATACACACACACACACACACACACACACACACACACACACACACACATGCGCAAATATATGGTGTAGCACCAACGATGGCTCGTCTGGTTCACATATCCTTTTAAACTCCCCCCTCCGTAAAAATATTTCTTCTTCAACACTCTATACTTTACTAAATTCAAATCTTCCTAACTCCTGCTGCCTCATTACAATGAACCTGAATTACAAATTCTATCGTCCTAATTTGTCTAGGCATCTATCAAGGTTATATCCAGTGGCTTCAACATTTTATGTAAGCTCACAGTAGGGTGGTTTTCCAAGAGTTCTTTCCCTAATATGTTTTCTGCTTTCCTGCAATTTTTAAATAGACTTTTTAATTTGGGTTTTAATTTTCTGCTGTTTTGTGTCCTTCTAAGTAAGAAACAATATTAATATTTATGCCTCAATTTAAGGAACCACTTTAGGACCGTGGAATAGTGAAAGAAGTTGAGTTTCCTTAGATATGGAGGTCAATCTATACAGCTTTATTCAAACTGCTTGCTGACATAGTCATTAACTGTTTTGAAATAAGAAGTAGACATAAATAGTACCTGAAAATAAGCAGGGGGCAATTAATTCAAAGAAAAGGAAAAACACCGATATTACAAAACAATATGTTTATTTCCTTGCATAATACAGAACACCTTGCCCATGAAAGAAGATGATAACTAGAAAGGAACAGGCCATTGACTGATTCAGAGCAGCCTTGGGAGTGAGTGTAAAGATCAATAAAGCCTGGCCTTGGTCCAAAGGAAACTTTTCTAACATATATTTAAGAAGTCCTAAGCAAGATATTTGATATTTCAAGGTTACTTAGGGCCATCAGGAATATAATAACATGGTGAACAAATTATTCATTAATAATTTAATGAAATAGCATCAGAGAATTGGCTGAAAATGTTTGCTTTGCTTATCTCTGTAGTGAATAGTCATAAAATCTATCTTCCTCCAGAGGTAAATATTTCAGGCTCTAGCACCAGGATACATTATAATTTATTATTGATGTATTCTGTAATTGAGCAGACATTGCTAGATGCTTTTCTTTTCCCTTGGGGTAGTATTAAACCACATTTCTGTGCATAAACAGAGACTTTACATTTGCTCTAGGAAACATTCCTGTATATACTTGATTAGTGAGCAGCACCAAAAAAAAAAGAAAAAAAAGAAAAGAAAAATAACATGGATTTACATTAATCATTTCTATGTGGGTGATTTTCTCCAAAATAGTGGGGTAGACTCATAGGCGTGGGTATATTTAGATGTTGTTAAATTCTTTTGAAGAGTTTGCAGTGACTGTAATAAGGAAACAAATCAGATTTGTTTTTTAATTATTATAAAACTGCATAGATAATTATGTTATCTAGTAGTTTGATTAGTTTGATGCTATTTTGGATGGTCACATGCCTTTTAATAATGAAATAGAATTATGTGTTTACATTAGTATAAGAAACTAGAAGTATGTCTTTACATCAAGTAAAGATAGCTGGGAACTCTGATAAAATAATTATCATCACCCAGCAGGAGCCAACAAGTTGCAAGATAGTTCTCCCAATACTTAAAATATTTTGGGATATCATTTCTGGAAAATGCTCAACCCCAACAATTCAATTTGTTCTCCTCTCACTAGGAAAATATCTGGGTGAAAACCTTAACTGCTTCTGGTTGTTTTCATTTTTCTTTTATACTCACAGTTTGAATAAAAGATTGAAATCTAATTGAAAACCAAATCTC
This sequence comes from Balaenoptera borealis, assembly GCF_965194805.1. NCBI lineage: Eukaryota > Metazoa > Chordata > Mammalia > Artiodactyla > Balaenopteridae > Balaenoptera > Balaenoptera borealis. The sequence continues at coordinate 57,842,360 of NC_138876.1, read as the reverse complement.
TACATCCCTAACTTGTCTCACCTGTGTCCCTAAGATAATAATTAGAAATGGTAGAAACTTGAACCCTGGACACTCTTCTGATACACAAAATTTGCATTCCTTCCAAAAGCAAAAATAATGCTTAACCTACCAAGAGGTTATTAATGTTTTCCACTAAGCCTTTATTCAACACGAATACAGAGTCCCAAAACATAAAAGAAAACCAAAGAAAGCTTATTATTGTAAGACAGAGTGCTTCAATGAATAGATGTGAAAAATTAAAAACACAGAACGTATGTCTTCTGTTTGCCCGAGGTACACAGAGATATATGTTTTCTACCCCAGCAGAGGAAAATTTCAATATTAAGATGGTCATTTACATCACACAAGGGTGCAACTAAATATGCCTTAAATTTTAAGTTTCCCACAGTGCCCTGATACAAATCCACAGCTGCTGAGGCAATAATCTATAACAATCAGCTGACCGACTGATTTTATAATGGTAAACTATCAGAACTCAATTTGGCCACTGTAAAGCCTGTAATTTAAACAGAACTACGCTGGGATTTTCATAAATTGAAGTTGCAAAGTAAGTGCCAGGAGAATCTTACTCTTATCATGTACACATTCAGATTTGGGTTATTCTAATTTCTAAAATATAGCCTTTTTATTAGAATTTTTTCTACCAACCTAGACTCAGAAATCAAGTTTTAATGGAACTTTGTAAAGATATCCTTTAGTTTTTTTTAAAAAAAGTCATATATAATTAAAGATTTCTAAAATCAGAATGGATTGGTAAAGGAATATTCTAGTTCTGTTGATGGTGATATTTAAACAGTTTGATTTCCATTTTTTTGGAAAGATTTATGTGTCAAATAGTTAAAATCAAAGGTTTACAGAGACTTTGTTTTATTCTCTTTTTCTTTTTTTTTAATTGAAGTATATAGTTGATTTACAATATTATATTAATTTCAGGTATAAAACATAGAAAATCAATATTTTATAGACTATACACCATAGGATATTTAATATTATTAATTATATTCCTTGTGTTATACATTACACCTCTGTAACTTATTTATTTCATCTTTGATGAAGTTCTCATTGTGTTTCTCTATTCTTCCCCCAAGGTCAGTGATCATTTTTATGCTTTGAACTCTTTATCAGGTAAATCAGGTAAATTACTTATGTCTGTTTTATTAGATCTTTTTTTGAGGGTTTTAACCTGTTCCATTTTTAGAATCTATTCCTTTGTCTTCTCATTTTGTTTGACTAATATTCTATGTTTGTATGAATTCAGTGAAACAGTTATTTCTCTTGGTCATGAAGGCATGTCCTTGTGTAGGTGTGTCTTTATTTGGACTGCAAGTGTCCAGTGGCTTTAGTGGGAAGGCTGGAGCTGATGCAAGTACAGGCCAGGGCTTTTTATGTTACCCACCAGAAGTTGCTGCCTTGGCAGTGTGGGGCATGAGGCAGGCTGGAGCTGGAGGGGCTAGAGCTGGAGTATGGCATGGGCCAGGTCTTCTTCTGGGGCTGCTGGGGGCTGTTGCCTTGGCAGGACAGGCTGGAACCATAGCTGGGTATGAGCTAGTGGGTATGAGGGGTGACCCTGCCAGGCTGATTCTAGTGCCAGGCGCTTTTCAATCTGCTGCTCTGCACTGAGAGTTGGAGCTAGTAAGTGCATGTGTGAGCCCTTTAAGAGAGGAGTTTTGGGCTTCCCTGGTGGTGCAGTGGTTGAGAATCTGCCTGCCAATGCAGGGGACGCGGGTTCGAGCCCTGGTCTGGGAAGATCCCACATGCCACGGAGCAACTGGGCCCGTGAGCCACAACTACTGAGCCTGTGCGTCTGGAGCCTATGCTCCGCAACGGGAGAGGCCGTGATAGTGAGAGGCCCGCGCACCGCGATGAAGAGTGGCCCCCGCTCGCCACAACTAGAGAAAGCCCTCGCACAGAAATGAAGACCCAACACAACCAAAAATAAATAAATAAATAAATAAATTTATTAAAAAAAAAAAAAAAAAAAGAGAGGAGTTTTGTTTTCTACAGCTCTCCCATTTATAAACCCCACTGGGAGGGGGACCCAAGAGGGAGGAGATATGGGGATATATGTATATGTATGGCTGATTCACTTTGTTATAAAGCAGAAATTAACACTCCATTGTAGAGCAATTATACTCCAATAAAGATGCTAAAAAAAACACAAAAAAACAAAAAACAACAGTTAAGGGGGGGTCTCATCTTCTGGATGCTGGTTCCCAGGGCTGGGTTGTCAAAGTAGGGCTCAACCCTTCTCTCCTTAGTGAAGACCACTGAGTTCATGATATCCCTTCCTCTTTTGGGTCACCCCCTGGGGGTACTTCTCCTGACTAGATCACTTCCTACCCATCTTAGTGTGTTTTTTTCCTTTACATACTTAATTGTAAAAGAATTGTTTTGCTAGTCTTCAGATCATTCTTAGAGAGAGTTGTTCTGTATGTAGTTGTAGTTTCAATGTGTCCATGGAAGGAGGTTAGTTCAGGGTCTTCCTACTCTGCCATCTTGATCTCACCCCCTGCAGAGGCTCTTTTAGGCAATCTTTTACATTTACATTTATTTAATTAGAAATATATTTTAAAATATATTATTAACATATATTTCAAATATATCAAACTAATTAGGAATATATTTTTTTAAAAGAACTAAGGAACTTTCATTAAAGTGGGTAGAGATATAAACAGATAGTGATTGGTAGAAGAAATACAAATGCCCAATAAAGGTATGAAAAACACTTATCACAACTAGTAACATAAAATAAATACATATTATAAAGTGGTATCATTATTGTCTATCAATTTATCAAATATTTTAAAAACATATTACCAGTCTTTTATAAAGACCATGATATTAAATTAATTATATTTACATTGGTTTTACCTAATACATTCACTTCTAACCCTAATGAAATAATCAGAAATGTTCACACAAATATTTGTCCAAAATGTAATTATGATTCTAATAATAATAATGATGGTAGGTAACATTTAATGAACAACTGTCATGTATCAAGTCCTTTTCTTAAGGCTTTCCATATATTAATTAACTCACAAAAATACTATAAAATTTATGTTATTATTATCCCTACTTTACTTATGAGAAAACTAAGGACCAGAGGTTTTAAATAACTTACCCAGAGTCCACAGTAATGTGTGCAGATTACAGATTGTCCCGAGCAATTCTTGTTCCAGAGTATGTGCTGTTGCGTTCATATTATTTTTAGGGATAATAATAATAATAACTGAAATAGCCAGACTGCTTCATAATAGTCAAATTTTTTGCATAAACTAGGGTATATACATGTGAAAAAATTATGTGTAGCATTTGAAACTCACTTTTTAAAAATTTCTAGGATATGGATAAGAGCTAATATTTTACAAAATAAATAGGAGACTACAAAGCACCTATATATGTTTCCAATTATTTATAAGCATATACATATACAGTATAGCAAAAACATTTACTTTATCTTCAGGAATCATAATTTATCACCAAAATGGAATAGTCTTTGTTCAGGAAAGTACCTTAATAATTTGTTTAAATATAGATTATGAGACATTGATGTCGTTAGATAGTAAGAGACAAAAAATAGATAGGTAGATTCCTGTACAGAATATATTATATAACTTCTTCACTAAAAATTAATGTATATATCTACATATTCATTCATTCATGGACAGAATTTTAGGGTGAAGGAAGAGTAACATCAAGGGAAGGAAAAGACAAGATAAGAGAAGGGAAAACTGTGGTATGCTGAAAAGAGAAGTGAAAGAAGGAAATTAAGAGGAATAAAAGGCAAGAGAGAGAGGCATTATTAACACTGCAAAAGAGTAAAGCCTTATATTAACGAAAATTTTTAAGAAAAAATAATCTAATATTTTATTTTATTTATTTATTTATTTTGTTTTCTGGCTGCTATAGTGAATCTCTTCTATTTCTCCTGAAACTCAAGTCGAAGTCTAAACACAGCTGCCTCATAGAATTTTTGCTTTGTTTTTTCCTTTCTTTTTAGTTTGGTAGGGTGAGATAGCAATTCAGGTCTTTGAACAATGTTACCTTCCTGGTAATATCTCTCCAGACCTCTTTTTAGAAATTGCAGCCTTCACCTTTGCAACCTCTACCCTACTCCTCTGCTTTGTTTTTCTCTGTAGCACCCAGTGCCACCTGACATATGAGCTACTGTACTCATTTTTTTGCCCATGTGTCTGCCCCTCATACTCTTCACCACGCCTAGAATGGGACTTGACAAGAATAGGATTCCATCTATCTTCCCCACTGTTTTTTTCAGTGTCCTGAGCAGTGCTTAACATAGCATTGACATTCACTGAATATTTTTGAATGAATGAAAGCATCCATGGCAATGTTGGGGTGAGCATAGATAAAATACTAACCACAAAACGAAGAATAGAGAAAAAGAACACAGTAGGGAGCAAAAATCAAAGCCACGAAAAAAAATAGCCAAAGTATATTAAAATAATTGTAAACAGTATCTTATATATTTATATTTGTGTTATATAGTATACCCATTTATATATAATATATATTTTTAAATATGTCATGTATCTAGATAGATAGATAGATATGTAAAAGGCTCCCTGAGAATTCACTAAGCTCTTGGAGAAGATATTGGATGTACCATAGGATAGGGAAACACTATTTGACATAGTCTCACCTAAGTCTTATGGTGGGAGGTCAACATAGTTCAAATAGGAAATTGAGATATGACTGGAGAATATATATCAAAATATTACGAGTTATTATTTCTCTGTTAAGGCACTATAGACATTTTAAAATTCTATTCTTTATCTTTTTATATATATTCCTCATTAAAAAAATAAACGTGTTATATTAAATTAAGAAAACATTTAGGAAGTGGTAAAGTCTACAATCATCCACAAAGAGGTGATACAAATTGAAACCTTTCCTCCACCGTCTTAATCTTAACCCATTTGGAAATGGAACTTGTCAAAAAAAAAAGAAAAAAAGAATGGCAATGCTACCTTCAGTAGTGGAAGACTTGAACACACAATTATTAAACAGTATACACATTTGTAGCTTATCAGGGAAAATCTTTTTCCAAATCTGTATAAACCCATAAGAGGAAGGATTAGCCTAGCACAAGAATTCTGTGGAAACTGGGCTACTGACTCACAGAAAGTGTTTCCCTCAGAAATAAAGACTACTGCTCTATCATAAATCCATCCAGTTGTAAATTCATTTTTTATTTTCTCATTTTTTTACCTCTAACATTTCATATTGAATATTTTTCTTGAAATGGGATCAGTTTTTTCAGAAGATTCTCACAAAATGTGCAAAGGCATGCAGTCTTGATAATTAAGTCTAGCATAGTCTAAACTTTGGAATCAATTGATTCTAAATACTGCACAATGAAAATTGCTTAAAGGAATAGCAATTGATTTTTATTTAACATCTGTAGAAATTTGTCATTTTACATATTTACTCTCCATTTTTAGATTATCATTTTATTAACTTGGCTTTTTGTGCTGTAGTTGCCTATTCATTCATTCATTCATTCAATAAATGAGCTAATATTTATTGAACATCTCCTATACACAAAATGAAGTATAAGTTTGTTCAATATGTTGAGTCAAGATATTCACATATAGAACAAGTAAGTAAAACACAATAAATACTGTATTGTGAAATTATGTAAGACTTTATAAATAAGGTTAGTTTCTATCCATGTTATCACGCCAAGCAAAGTGGATGGAAGTATTTAAATGAAATTTTTGGAGGATATTTTAGTAATTGTTTGTCTTTAAATATCAGCTATGTGGTGTAGAGGATATTCGTATTAGATATACTTCAGCACACTTCACAGTGAAATGCGGTCATATTCCTGATCACCCTGAAATATAGGGAGAAGCTATGTAATTACTGATCCAGAGATGTGTTTTGAAGCACCTTGGAAGGGAAAACACACAGTTGTTTCAAAAATGAGCTCCAAATCAAATAACAAGAGGATTCACTAGAACTGCAGCTGTTGATTTTTTCCTGAGGTGCTTTACATGTGAGCAACTCTACGGAGGGCCTTGCACATTGCAAAGCAACAGAGGTTTCTTAGACTATAGTTATGATTCACCTAAGCAGGGCTGGGGAGGCAGACGACAGCTAATAAATTCGAGAAGTTGAAGGAATAACTGGGTTGGAGGAAGTAGGATCATGACTACACAAAAAAGGATACAAATAGAAGCAGAGAAAAAACAGGGCCTCTAAAATAGGGCCTTATTTTGTGAGATTTCGGTTTCAGAATTTACAATAAATCTGTCCTTGGAAAAGTTATTTGACCTTAGTCTTTAGTGTTGCTATGTGAAAAGCAGAAATAATTTCAATTTTCAGGGTTCTTGTTTGCAAAGTGTCTGCCTTCAGTACACAATAACAGTGATGACTGCTATTATTCCCAGGTTACATGGAGATTTTAAAAATAATTTTCATATATAGATTCCAAAGAAGCAAATCAGAGATTCTGTTATGGAGTAAAGTAGAGGTGATCTTGTCTGACAAAGAGAAACTGTCCATTCCACTATTTTTTCCTAGTGAGTTCAGAGCAGCGTTTATACCAGGAGATAAGAGTATCAGTTTTTGTTAAACTACAGCTTTCTTGGAGAGTCTGAATATCTGATGGGGGATGTTGTGATGATCAATTTTATTATTTTATTTTGTATTTATTTTTATTTTTTTAACATCTTTATTGGAGTATAATTGCTTTACAATGGTGTGCTAGTTTCTGCTTTATAACAAAGTGAATCAGTTATACATATACATATGTTCCCATATCTCTTCCCTCTTATGTCTCCCTCCCTCCCACCCTCCCTATCCCACCCCTCTAGGTGGTCACAAAGCACCGAGCTGATCTCCCTGTACTATGCGGCTGCTTCCCACTAGCTATCTATTTTACGTTTCGTAGTGTATATATGTCCATGCCACTCTCTCACCTTGTCTCATCTTACCCCTCCCCCTCCCCATATCCTCAAGTCCATTCTCTAGTAGGTCTGTGTCTTTATTCCCGTCTTGCCACTAGGTTCTTCATGACCTTTTTTTTTTTTTTTTTTTCCTTAGATTCCATATATATGTGTTAGCATACTGTATTTGTTTTTCTCTTTCTGACTCACTTCACTCTGTATGACAGACTCTAACTCCATCCACCTCACTACAAATACCTCCATTTCATTTCTTTTTATGGCTGAGTAATATTCCATTGTATATATGTGCCACATCTTCTTTATCCATTCATCCAATGATGGACACTTAGGTTGCTTCCATGTCCTGGCTATTGTAAATAGAGCTGCAATGAACATTTTGGTACATGACTCTTTTTGAATTACGGTTTTCTCAGGGTATATGCCCAGTAGTGGGATTGCTGGGTCGTATGGTAGTTCTATTTTTACTTTTTTAAGGAACCTCCATACTGTTCTCCATAGTGGCTGTATCAATTTACATTCCCACCAACAGTGCAAGAGTGTCCCCTTTTCTCCACACCCTCTCAGGCATTTACTGTTCTAGATTTTTTGATGATGGCCATTCTGACCGGTGTGAGATGATATCTCATTGTAGTTTTGATTTGCATTTCTCTAATGATTAGTGATATTGAGCATTCTTTCATGTGTTTGTTGGCAATCTGTATATCTTCTTTGGAGAAATGTCTATTTAGGTCTTCTGCCCATTTTTGGATTAGGTTTTTTGTTTTTTTGTTATTGAGCTGCATGAGCTACTTGTAAATCTTGGAGATTAATCCTTTGTCAGTTGCTTCATTTGCAAATATTTTCCCCCATTCTGAGAGTTGTCTTTTGGTCTTGTTTATGGTTTCCTTTGCTGTGCAAAAGCTTTTAAGTTTCATTAGGTCCCATTGGTTTATTTGTGTTTTTATTTCCATTTCTCTAGGAATTGGGTCAAAAAGGATCTTGCTGTGATTTATGTCATTGAGTGTTCTGCCCAAGTTTTCCTCTAAGAGTTTGATAGTGTTTGGCCTTACATTTAGGTCTTTAATCCATTTTGAGTTTATTTTTCTATATGGTGTTAGGGAGTGTTCTAAATTCATACTTTTACATGTAGCTGTCCAGTTTTCCCAGCACCACTTATTGAAGATGCTGTCTTTTCTCCACTGTATATGTTTGCCTCCTTTAAAAAAGATAAGGTGACCATATGTGTGTGGGTTTATCTCTGGTCTTTCTATCCTGTTCCATTGATCTATGTTTCTGTTTTTGTGCCAGTACCAAACTGTCTTGATTACTGTAGCTTTGTAATATAGTCTGAAGTCAGGGAGCCTGATCCCTCCAGCTCCGTTTTTCGTTCTCAAGATTGCTTTGGCTATTCGGGGTCTTTTGTGATTCCATACAAATTGTGAAATTTTTTGTTCTAGTTCTGTGAAAAATACCAGTGGTAGTATGATAGGGATTGCATTGAATCTGTAGATTGCTTTGGGTAGTCGAGCCATTTTCACAATGTTGATTCTTCCAATCCAAGAACATGGTATATCTCTCCATCTATTTGTATCATCTTTAATTTCTTTCATCAGTATCTTATAATTTTCTGCATACAGATCTTTTGTCTCCTTAGGTAGGTTTATTCTTAGATATTTTATTCTTTTTGTTGCAATGGTAAACGGGAGTGTTTTCTTAGTTTCACTTTCAGATTTTTCATCATTAATGTATAGGAATGCAAGAGATTTCCGTGCATTAAATTTGTATCCTGCTACTTTACCAAATTCATTGATTAGCTCTAGGAGTTTTCTGGTAGCATCTTTAGGATTCTCTATGTATAGTATCATGTCATCTGCAAACAGTGACAGCTTTACTTCTTCTTTTCCGATTTGGATTCCTTTTATTTCTTTTTCTTCTCTGATTGCTGGGGCTAACACTTGCAAAACTATGTTGAATAATAGTGGTGAGAGTGGGTAACCTTGTCTTGTTCCTGATCTTAGTAGAAATGGTTTCAGTTTTTCACCATTGAGGACAATGTTGGCTGTGGGCTTGTCATATATGGCCTTTATTATGTTGAGGAAAGTTCCCTCTATGCCTACTTTCTGCAGGGCTTTTATCATAAATGGGTGTTGAATTTTGTCGAAAGCTTTCTCTGCATCTATTGAGATGATCATATGATTTTTCTCCTCCAATTTGTTAATATGATGTATCATGTTGATTGATTTGCATATATTGAAGAATCCTTGCATTCCTGAAATAAACCCCACTTGATCATGGTGTATGATCCTTTTAATGTGCTGTTGGATTCTGTTTGCTAGTATTTTGTTGAGGATTTTTGCATCTATGTTCTTCAGTGATACTGGTCTATAGTTTTCTTTCGTTGTGACATCTTTGTCTGGTGTTGGTATCAGGGTGATGGTGGCCTCGTAGAATGAGATGGGGAGTGTTCCTCCCTCTGCAATATTTTGGAAAAGTTTGAGAAGGATAGGTGTTACCTCTTCTCTAAATGTTTGATAGAATTCGCCTGTGAAGCCATCTGGTCCTGGGCTTTTGTTTGCTGGAATATTTTTAATCACAGTTTCAATTTCAGTGCTTGTGATTGGTCTGTTCATATTTTCTATTTCTTCCTGGTTCAGTCTCGGCAGGTTGTGCATTTCTAAGTATTTATCCATTTCTCCCAGGTTGTCCATTTTATTGGAATAGAGTTGCTTGTAGTAATCTCTCATGATCATTTGCATTTCTGCAGTGTCAGTTGTTACTTCTCCTTCTAATTTCTAATTCTATTGATTTGAGTCTTCTCCCTTTTTCTCTTGATGAGTCTGGCTAATGGTTTATCAATTTCGTTTATCTTCTCAAAAAACCAGCCTTTATTTTTATTGATCTTTACTATTGTTTCCTTCATTTCTTTTTCATTTATTTCTGATCTGATCTTTATGATTTCTTTCCTTCTGCTAGCTTTGGGGTTTTTTTGTTCTTCTTTCTCTAATTGCTTTAGGTGCAAGGTTGGGTTGTTTATTCGAGATGTTTCCTGTTTCTTGAGGTAGGCTTGTATTGCTATAAACTTCCCTCTTAGAACTGCTTTTGCTGCATCCCAAAGGTTTTGGGTCGTCGTGTCTCCATTGTCATTTGTTTCTAGGTATTTTTTGATTTCCCCTTTGATTTCTTCAGTGATCACTTCGTTATTAAGTAGTGTATTGTGTAGCCTCCATGTGTTTGTATTTTTTACAGATCTTTTCCTGTAATTGATATCTAGTTTCATAGCGTTGTGGTTGGAAAAGATACTTGATACGATTTCAATTTTCCTAAATTTACCAAGGCTTGATTTGTGACCCAAGATATGATCTATCCTGGAGAATGTTCCATGAGCACTTGAGAAAAATGTGTATTCTGTTTTTTTTAGGTGGAATGTCCTATAAATATCAATTAAGTCCATCTTGTTTAATGTATCATTTAAAGCTTGTATTTCCTTATTTATTTTCATTTTGGATGATCTGTCCATTGGTGAAAATGGGTTGTTAAAGTCCCCTACTATGATTGTGTTACTGTCGATTTCCCCTTTTATGGCTGTTAGTATTTGCCTTATGTATTGAGGTGCTCCTATGTTGGGTACATAAATATTTACAATTGTTATACCTTCCTCTTGAATCGATCCCTTGATCATTATATAGTGTCCTTCTTTGTCTGTTGTAATAGTCTTTATTTTAGAGTCTATTTTGTCTGATATGAGAATTGCTACTCCAGCTTTCTTATGATTTCCATTTGCATGGAATATCTTTTTCCATCCCCTCACTTTCAGTCTCTATGTGTCCCTAGGTCTGAAGTGGGTCTCTTGTAGACAGCATATATATGGGTCTTGTTTTTGTATCCATTCAGCCAGTCTATGTCTTTTGGTGGGAGCATTTAATCCATTTACATTTAAGGTAATTATCGATATGTATGTTCCTATTCCCATTTTCTTAAATGTTTTGGGTTTGTTATTGTGGGTGTTTTCCTTCTCTTGTGTTTCTTGCCTAGAGAAGTTCCTTTAGCATTTGTTGTAAAGCTGGTTTGGTGGTGCTGAACTCTCTTAGCTTTTGCTTGTCTGTAAAGGTTTTAATTTCTCCATCAAATCTGAATGAGATCCTTGCTGGGTAGAGTAATCTTGGTTGTAGGTTTTTCTCCTTCATCACTTTAAGTATATCCTGCCACTCCCTTCTGGCTTGCAGAGTTTCTGCTGAAACATCAGCTGTTAACCTTATGGGGATTCCCTTGTGTGTTATTTGTTGTTTCTTCCTTGCTGCTTTTTTTTTTTTTAATTAATTAATTTTTTTATGGCTATATTGGGTCTTCTTTTCTGTGTGAGGGCTTTCTCTAGCTGCGGCAAGCGGGTTCCATTTTTCATCATGGTGCGCAGGCCTCTCACTATCGCGACCTCTCTTGTTGCGGAGCACAGGCTCCAGACGTGCAGGCTCAGCAATTGTGGCTCAAGGGCCTAGTCGCTCCGCGGCACGTGGGATCTTCCCAGACCAGGGCTCGAACCCATGTCCCCTGCATTGGCAGACTGATTCTCAACCACTTCGCCACCAGGGAAGCCCCCCTTGCTGCTCTTAATATGTTTTCTTTATATTTAATTTTTGATAGTTTGATTAATATGTGTCTTGGCGTGTTTCTCCTTGGATTTATCCTGTATGGGACTCTCTGTGCTTCCTGCACTTGATTAACTATTTCCTTTCCCATATTAGGGAAGTTTTCAACTCTAATCTCTTCAAATATTTTCTCAGTCACTTTCTTTTTCTCTTCTTCTTCTGGGACCCTTATAATTCAAATGTTGGTGCGTTTAATGTTGTCCCAGACGTCTCTGAGACTGTCCTCAGTTCTTTTCATTCTTTTTTCTTTATCCTGCTCTGCAGTAGTTATTTCCACTATTTTATCTTCCAGGTCACTTACCCATTCTTCTGCCTCAGTTATTCTGCTATTGATCCCTTCTAGAGTATTTTTAATTTCATTTATTGTGTTTTTCATCGTTGCTTTGTTCCTCTTTAGTTCTTCTATGTCCTTGTTAAATGTTTCTCGCATTTTATCTATTCTATTTCCAAGATTTTGGATCATCTTTACTATCATTATTCTGAATTCTTTTTCAGGTAGACTGCCTATTTCCTCTTCATTTGTTAGGTCTGGTGTGTTTTGACTCTGCTCCTTCATCTGCTGTGTGTTTTTCTGTCTTCTCATTTTGCTTATCTTACTGTGTTTGTGGTCTCCTTTTCACAGGCTGCAGGTTCGTAGTTCCCATTGTTTTTGGTATCTGTTCCCAGTGGCTAAGGTTGGTTCAGTGGGTTGTGTAGGCTTCCTGGTGGAGGGGACTAGTGCCTGTGTTCTGGTGGATGAGGCTGGATCTTGTCTTTTTGGTGGGCACGTCCACGTCTGGTGGTGTGTTTTGGGGTGTCTGTGGCCTTATTATGATTTTAGGCAGCCTCTCTGCTAATGGATGGGGCTGTGTTCCTGTCTTGCTAGTTGTTTGGCATAGGGTGTCCAGCACTGTAGCTTGCTGGTCGTTGAGTGAAGCTGGGTCTTGATGTTGAGATGGAAATCACTGAGAGATTTTCGCTGTTTGGTAATACATGGAGCTGGGAGGTCTCTTGTGGACCAGTGTCCTGAAGGTGTCTCTCCCACCTCAGAGGCACAACCCTGATGCCTGGCTGGAGCACCAAGATCTTTTCATCCACATGGCTCAGAATAAAAGGGAGAAAAAATAGAAAGAAAGAAAGAACGAGGATAAAATTAAAAATATATATATAAAGCTATTATAATAAAAATTAAGAAAAAATATTATTAAGGAATAATTGATTAAGAAAGAAATTTTAATTTTTTTTAAAATAAATATATTAATTTTTATAATAAAAAATAAGAAAAAAATTTTAAGAAAAAATTTATTAAGAATAATTTTAATTTTTTTAAATAAAAAATAAGAAAAAATATTAAGTAAAAATTTATTAGAATAAAAAATTTTTAAGTAAAAAAAAAAAAAAAAGGACGGACCGAACCCTAGGACAAACGGTGAAAGCAAAGCTATACAGACAAAATCTCACCCAGAAGCAAACACATATACACTCACAAAAAAAGGAAAAGGGGAAAAATTAATATATCCTGCTCCCAAAGTCCACCTCCTGAATTTGGGATGATTCGTTGTCTATTCAGGTATTCAACAGATGCAGGTACATGAAGTTGTTTGTGGAGCTTTAATCCGCTGCTTCTGAGGCTGCTGGGAGAAATTTCCCTTTCTCTTCTTTGTTCGTACAGCTCCCGGGGTTCAGCTTTGGATTTGGACCCGCCTCTGCGTGTAGGTCGCCTGAGGGTGTCTGTTCTTGGCTCACACAGGACGGGGTTAAAGGAGAAGCTGCTATAGGGGCTCTGGCTCACTCAGGCCACGTGGAGGGAGGGGTACGGATGTGGGGCGAGCCTGTGGCAGCAGAGGTCAGCATGATGTTGAAGCAGCCTGAGGCATGCCGTGCGTTCTCCCGGGGAAGTTGTCCCTGGATGACGGGACCCTTGCAGTGGCGGGCTGCACAGGCTCCCGGGAAGGGCGGTGTGGATAGTGACCTGTGCTCGCACACAGGCTTCTTGGTGGCGGCAGCAGCAGCCTTAGCGTCTCATGCCCGTCTCTGGGGTCCGCGCTGAGAGCCGCGGCTCGCGCCCGTCTCTGGAGCTCGTTTAGACGGCGTTCTGAATTCCCTCTCCTTGCGCATTGTGAAACAAGGAGGCAAGAAAAAGTCTCTTGCCTCTTTGGCAGCTGCAGACTTTTTCTTGGACTCCCTCCCGGCTAGCTGTGGTGCGCTAACCCCTTCAGGCTGTGTTCATGCCGCCAACCCTAGTCCTCTCCCTGCGATCTGAACGAATCCCAAGCCTCAGCTCCCAGCCCCCGTCCGCCCAGGCGGGTGAGCAGACAAGCCTCTCTGGCTGGTGAGTGCTGCTCGGCGCCGAGCCTCTGTGCGGGAATCTCTCCTCTTTGCCCTCCGCACCCCTGTGGCTGCACTCTCCTCTGTGGCTCTGAAGTTTCCCCGCTCTGCCACCCGCAGTCTCCACCCGCGAAGGGGCTTCCTAGTGTGTGAAAACCTTTCCTCCTTCACAGCTCCCTCCCACTGGTGCAGGTCCCGTCCCTATTCTTTTGTCTCTGTTATTTCTTTTTTCCTTTTCCCTACCCAGGTACGTGGGGAGTTTCTTGCCTTTTGGGAGGTCTGACTTCTTCTGCCAGTGTTCAGTGGGTGTTCTGTAGGACCAGTTCCACGTGTAGATGTATTTCTAATGTATCTGTGGGAAGGAAGGTGATCTCCGCGTCTTACTCTTCCGCCATCTTACCCATCCATCAGGATGGTCAATTTTAATCTCTCACTCTCTCTTCCTTCATGTATATGTGTGTATATGTGTGTATATATATATATATATATATATATATATATATATATATATATACATATACACACATACATACATACTATGGGTTATATTTATCTGGAGAATCCTGACTAATATATGAGGGAAAAAGACAGAGGAAATGGTAAGCTCCACACTAGAACTTTGTCAACTTCATAAGTTTTAATTTTCTAAATACTGAAGTTACATTTCATATTAAAACACGTATCATAGTCACTATTGTCTGATTGTCTTTTCCTAGAACCTGTGGCTAGGAAAAATTGTATATTAGGTTTGGAAAGGACTGAGAGCATCTATCAACCCATTTTTTCCTGAATGAAAGCAGTCGACTGGATAAGGTTCTATAGATCTCCCAACTTTCTATTTGCTCTCGTATTCCCTGACACGTAAACCCTGACATTATTGGCAAAACTAAAACATGGCAGAGTTTGACTTTGAAGACTTTAACAAGTGCTTTGAAGGGTCACTATTTATCAGCTTATTTGCTGACTTATCTTGGCTTTGCTAGAAGAGATATTTAACTGCTGAAGCACATAGCTGAGTCAATTGAAATTTACGATATTCTCACAGGTCACCTTTAATATAATTAAACTGGAGTTAATTATACATATATTTTATTCTACAGGTAATAAAGAAAGATAAAGTAGGTATTCCATTCACTACACTTGTAAGCTATTTTTCTCTTCAAAATATTATATGTACACCCCACTTAAAGCTTCCATTGCAGTCAGGCATAGATAGGCAACTGTCCAAAATCTAGAATGAGTGTGACAGAAGTCATTTCATTTCATTATTATTAGCGTCTTCACTTCTTGAACAAAGTTAATCTCTCCACTTAATCTACATGTAACCTAACCTTAAGAGAAAACATATTTCAGGAAGGAAAAATATTATCATGCCTCTTTAGATAAAATTAAATTGCCATAGCAATGACTATTCTCCTTTGTACCTACCTATGTTTTCTGAAACTAAATTAGGTCCTTAGCTGAGTGTAATATTTTCAGAAAACTGTCACTTCTGGTTCTTTCTTCAAACAACAAAACAAAAGTTGTTATTGGTGCTTTTAATTTTCACTCCTGTCTGGTTTTCTAAAATCACTTCTAAATTCTTCAAATTGCTGCTCTTGTACAACATTTACTTAAGAGATTATAATAAAGGTTCCCTCTTCTGCCTGACTCTTAGTCTTGGACATTATTTCTTTGGTTACTCTTTTCACTCAATAATTCACAGTATGATCCACGATGATTTTGCTACAATCATTAAAATATTTGTGTCTGTATGTTCATTTTAGCAAAGAAAACTATTGCCTTTCATTTTGGAGTTTGGCCTCATTTTATTATCATATTTTAAGGTTAAGATAATCCTCAATAACATAAATTTGGTAACTGATTAAATTGAAGTAGTAACAACAAGGGTAGATGTGGTGTCCAGGAGACAATTTTAATAACAACGGAAATGTGGAGGCGGGGGAGAAATTATTAAATTAATAGAATTAATAGTGCTCTGAAAAGCAAGTCAAATATTATAGTTTCTCCATCCCCTACCTCAGAATAATATTTGCCTCCATTTCAAGTTGAAAGATGAAAGTGCCAGGATCATAACATGCTAGTAGATTTTTAGTATGGGGATGTGCAACATTGCTATTTTGTTTTATTTACCCAGAAAACACACAGTAACTTTGATGAGAAAATAATTTCAATGTGAGTTTTGTATTTAAAGTGGGTTGATAATGGTAAAAAGAAATCTTAGCATTTGATACCAGAATTCTTAAAATATTATTGCTATACTTCATAATTTGGGCATAGTTATGAAATTTTTAGTAAGAAAAGCAGAACTGATTAATTACAAAATTTAAATGCTTAACACCATTGATAAATTCTTGGGTTTTAAATTTATTGTTCCTATTTAAATATTTGGTATTCATCAGTAATTCTTTCACATAATTCAAATTATATTTGCTTCAAATTAAACTGATTTTCAGTTATTGCATCTTCAACATAGACAACTATTGTAATTATAAAATTGGATTCTTTTATGAATCTGAATGCTATTATCATTTCATGGTTAAATAACCCTCACATCTTCATTCCTTAAATCATTTATTGTCTGGTTTCAATTATCTTATCTTTCAATTATCTTCTCCACTGAAGAAATCATAAAGAACATAAGTGAATTTGAATTTTTTTTCAGTTCTTCAAAAAGTCCTTGATGATTCTGAAGAAATTTTTAAACGTTTCTTATAGTCTGTCCCTTCAGAGAACCCAGTCAAAACTTTCTTGTTATATTCCTACCAAAAGTGAAAGAGGGTTCCCTTTTCTCCACACCTTCTCCATCATTTATTGTTTCTAGATTTTTTGATGATAGCCATTCTGACTGGTGTGAGGTGATATTGTATTGTAGTTTTGATGTGCATTTCTCTAATGATTAATGATGTTAAACATTCTTTCATGTGTTTGTTGGCAATCTGTATATCTCCTTTTGAGAAATATCTATTTAGGTCTTCTACCCATTTTGAATTGGGTTGTTTGTTATTTTGATATTGAGCTGCATGAGCTGCTTGTAAATTTTGGAGATTAATCCTTTGTCAATTGCTTCATTTGCAAATATTTTCTCCCATTCTGAGGGTTATCTTTTCGTCTTGTTTATGGTTTCCTTTGCTGTGCAAAAGCTTTAAAGTTTCATTAGGTCCCATTTGTTTATTTTTGTTTTTATTTCCATTTCTCTAGGAGGTGGGTCAGAAAGGATCTTGCTGTGATTGATGTCATAGAGTGTTCTGCCTATGTTTTCCTCTAAGAGTTTGATAGTGTCTGGGCTTACATTTAGGTCTTTAATCCATTTTGAGTTTATTTTTGTGTATAGTGTTCGGAAGTGTAGCCACTATGGAGAACAGTATGGAGGTTCCTTAAAAAACTAAAAATAGAACTACCATATGACCCAGCAATCCCACTACTTGGCATATACCCTGAGAAAGCCATAATTCAAAAAGAGTCATGTACCACAATGTTCATTGCAGCTCTATTTACAGTAGCCAGGACATGGAAGCAACCTAAGTGTCCATCAACAGATGAATAGATAAAGAAGATGTGGCACATATGTACAATGGAATATTACTCAGCCATAAAAAGAAACGAAACTGAGTTATTTGTAGTGAGGTGGATGGACCTAGAGTCTGTCATACAGAGTGAAGTAAGTCAGAAAGAGAAAAACAAATACCGTATGCTAACACATATATATGGAATCTACAAAAAAAAAAAAAAATTGTCATGAAGAACCTAGGGTCAGGATGGGAATAAAGACACAGACCTACTAGAGAATGGACTTGAGGACATGGGGAGGGGGAAGGGTAATCTGGGACAAAGTGAGAGAGTGGCATGTACATATATACACTACCAAATGTAAAACCGATAGCTAGTGGGATTCAGCCGCATAGTACAGGGAGATCAGCTCAGTGCTTTGTGACCACCTAGAGGAGTGAGATAGGGAGGGTGAGAAGGAGGGAGATGCAAGAGGGAAGAGATATGGGGATATATGTATATGTATAGCTGATTCACTTTGTTATAAAGCAGAAACTAACACACCATTGTAAAGCAATTATACTCCAATAATGGTGTTAAAAAAATTTGAAAAAAAAAAACAATTTTCTTATTAACCAATGAAAATATATAGAGGATATTGAATGCTTAATAAATATAAAGAAATAATTGCTAAATAAATAAAAACATAAATAATCTTATGTCAAGCTCAATGCCATCTACTAAAACTGTTTAAATTTGTCAATATCATGCTAAGGGTATAGGAGGCTTGTACTGAGCATAAGCCTGGTGTGATGCTACCTTTATCTTTAGTGAATCATGAAGACCTTTTTATAGGGCAACCGAGCCATATCAATAGATTATATTGGCTTGGCGAACTTTTTCTACCCACCCTGTATAGAATACTCTTAGAATAGTTCCCTTGTTTATATTTCAATAGATGGTCATTTGAACTTAAGGTTAGGATTTCAGTTTCCTAATGTCATTATATATATATATATATATATATATATATATATATATATATATATATATATATAATATATATTTTATATATATATAAGATGCTAAAATATATATATTTTTTAGCCTATCTTCCCAGTATCATGAGTTTTATTGCCCTTCAATATATTTTCTACTTGATAATTCAGTTTGGAGTAATGTTACTCTAGTATCTATTGGAAAAAGCAGTTTCTTCTTGTGAAACAATTAATTAACCAGATAGAGAGAGAGAGAAGGAGAGAAGATAGGAGGGGAGGAAATGAAGCAAAGAAGGAAAGAAGGAAGGGAGGGAGGGAGGGAAGAAGGAAGGAAGGAAGGAAGGAAGGAAGGAAGGAAGGAAGGAAGGAAGGAAGGAAAGTGTAAAATTTTTTTTCTCTATGATTTTATCTAAGTCAATGACAAATGATCACAATATATATTGTGAAATTTCCTGCTGAAAACTGGATACACTTTCTCTATGGCATAACTGTGAGCAAAAAAATACATCAAGACAAGGAAATAAGTTCAATTCTCTGTAATTGGATTTATTGCATTCTGATGTCTGCTAGTGATCCTCATTTCTTTAGCATGTGCTCTCAAGTAACTGACAGACAATCAAGGTCTCTAGTAATATTGTCTTCAAGGGACTGAGAACTTAAGATTAGTTACATTTAATATTTTAATATTTTAATATTTAAAATATTTTGGTCCCAATTTACCCTGTACACAGGGATAGTTTATAATTGTTGCAAAAGTGGTTAGTTGGGAGACAGAATAGTTTAGCATGTAAGAGTATGAGTTTTGAAGTCAGTCAGAACTGGATTCAAGGAACTATTCCTGTGCCTTAGTTCTTTCCTTTATAAAATTTAAATAATAATTCACTACAAATAGGTATATTTTAAGCATTAAATAAGATAATTCATGTAAAGTGTTCAAAGTGGTGTTCATTTACTATCAGCTATTATTAAGTATACAATGAAGTAATTATTCTAATCTGATTTATACACTAGGGAGCACTCCAATCTATTTCACTATAGAACTTGAAGAAGAACACATCTATAATAAAAATATTCTACCTATTATTCTAAAAGACAAAACAAATCTATCAGACAGGAGTAGACTAATTGATTTGCTCTGACTTTTCTTCTAGATATTTTAGTTTGGAGTAATGTAAGTTCAGTTCAATATCTGCTTGAAAGAGCTCATTCCTTTCTGTAAAAAAAAAAATTATTAGGTAAAAAAATAGGAAAAAAAATAAAGATGAAAGGAGGGAAGGAAGTAAGAAAATAAAGAAGGAAGGAAGGAAGAAAGGAAGAAGGGAGGGATGGAGTGAGGGAGGAGGAAAGAAGGAAGGAGGGAAGGGAGCAAGGGAAGAAGGGAGGAAGGAAAGGGGAAAGAAAAAAAGGGAAAAGAAAGGAAAATTATATGCCTAGACATCAACTGAAAATCAATAAAAAACTCATTTTGGATCACTTCCTTCTTTTGGTTTCTTCTGTCTGTGTCTCTGGCTGTTCCTTTATAGACTCTTCAAGTTTCAAATCTATTCCTTAGGTCCTTCTCTTTATATATTCTTCTTGGGCATTTTTTCCACATCAATGGCTTCAATTGCTATCTATATGCAGATACTCCTATACTTAACAGTTTCAGCCCAACTATCTCCTTTGACTTTGTGATTTGTTGATTCAATTTTCTATTTGACAATTTCAGTTTGAGTGTCTCAAAGGCAATCCAACCTGCCCAAACTAAATTCAGAGATATCCTATCTTCTTATCCCTTAAAATGGATCATTTTCCAATATGTACTGTTTAAATAAACATCAGCTCTACAATCAAAAAAGTGTAAAGTCATCAGCGATGACATATCTTGCTTATCACCCAGTTTGTTATTCATTTATAAGATCAGTTATTTTCCATCAAATATGCTTCAATTGTAAATACTTCTTTCCTTGTCCAACACCACTGTTCTTAACAAACTATCTTTGTCTCTTGCCTTGACAACTGAAATCATCTCCCAGTTGGGCTGGTCACATTACTTTTAGCACTCAAGCCAGAGTGACCTTTAAAAATTCAGATGTGACCATTTCACATTTCAGTGTCAATATTTTTAATGAATAACAATAGAATAAAGTTGTTCTACCTTAAAGTAGTCTGTTAAACCCAGGATAGTCTGGCCTCTTATTTCTAAGAAACAGAAAACACTCTAGCCAAAAAAAAGTATTAAAATATCTTGGATAACTCACAATTTTCTAGAAAGACAGAGAACTACCAAGATGCTATACAACCAGGAATGGTGACCAAAATCACACCACAGAATGGGTTCTGTGAAGATAATGTTGCTGCTGATACTGAGCATAAAGACATTGCCTCTTGACAAAAGATATCATTGACACTGATCATGAGACACTGGCTCCCAAACTGCCTCTGAAAACTGGATATAGTTGCTGCTGTTCCCACCACTTTTCGATTGCAAAGGAGTCTGTGAGGTTACTAATTTTTCCTGCTCTGGTTTGGGTCTAACTACCAGAGAAGAACACGGACTGGTATAGCCTAACCCACAGACTTGTACTCTAGCTTTCAGAGAATAGGAAAAGTGAGTATATGAAAATTTGAACTTTGGGAGAGTGTTGAGATTGTTTGACAAGAAAAATTGAAAAGTCCCCAGTGAATTATCCACCTTTTCCTCTCATTATACAACCATGATTTTTCCTTTCCACCCTCTGTCAATATCTTCTAGTCCTTTCACATTCTATGTCCCTTATTGCCACAAACACTTCACAATTTAAAATCTCCATTCTCTGGGTACTTTACCTTCCCATTCTATATTCAGATAACTTAATTGACCCTTCAGAGCCAAACTCAGTCATTACTACCTCAAAGCAAAGATCTCCTGAGTTAGTTAAAGACCCCTCTCTTATACTCTCAGAGATATAGTTTCTCTTAAATTATTTATCACTGCTGCAGTTTCACATTTGTTTTTGTAACATTTCATTAATACCATACATTTCATTATATTAGGAAACATGATTGTTTTTGCACAAAATTGGGTATCTCTAGAATGGAGTATGTTTTCTGGCACAGAAAAGATACTTAATAAATATTTTTAATGAATTACAGATAAATGAATTCTTACAAAATAATTTATAAGTACTTAATTATAGTGTTGTCATATGTGTTAGTTTTCTAGAGCTGTTATAACAAGTTACTATAAACTGGGTGGCTTAAGACAACAGAAATGTATCCTTTCATAGTTCTTGGGGCCAGAAGTCCAAAATCAAGGTGTCAGTAGGAATAGTTTTCTAGAGGTTCTAAGGAAGAACATGTTCCATGCTTCTCTCTTCGTTTCTGGTGGCTGCCAGCAATCATTGGTATTCCTTGGCTTGTACACTCTATCACTCCAATATCTGCCTTCATCTTTATATGACTGTCTTGCATGCCTCTACATCTCAAATTACCCTCTTCTTTCTCTTATATGGATAGGGAATTGGACTTACGGTGCACCTTAAATCCAAGATGATCTTATCCCAAGATCCTTAACTTAATTATATATGCAAAGATTTTATCTCTAAGTAAGGTCACATTTATAGGTGCTAGGGCTTAGGAATTGGACATATATATCTTTTCGGGTAACACTAATCATCCAACTACAATCTACCCTCTGTCTCACAATAATTAATGTTCATCCTATATGTAAAATAAATTCACCCAACCCAACATCTCTATGAGTCTTTTCCATTCCAGCAACAACCCTAATTTCAAAATTTCATCTAAATATCTTCAACTCAAGAATTCCCAAATGCCATCATCTAAATCAGGTATTTGAGATTCCGGGTGTATTTCATCCTGGATCAAAATTCCTTTCCGTTTGTGGACAGATGAATGTCATTCTCAGACCTTACCAGAATCACTCTTAAGATTCTTATTTCCACCAATAGTGTCTTCAAAGCGATCTAAACATTTTCTATTACATTCCTCAAAATTCCTCTAGCCTCTCTATATTGTCTAATTTCAAAGTGACTCCACATTTTCTGGTATTTGTTATAGCAGCTCTCCCTTCTGGGTACCAAAATCTATATTAGTTTCCTAGGACTGTCAAAAAAAATTACTAAAAACATCGTAGCAGAACTTTATTCTCTCACAGTTATGGAGCCAGAAGTCCAAAATTATGGTGTTGGCAGGGTTGGTTCTTTCTGAAGGCTTTAAGCGAAAATCCATTTTATGCCTCTCCCATCCTTGGTGTGCCTTGGCTTGTAAAAATATCACTCAAATATCTGTCTGCATCTTCTGTGTGCCTCTTTGCCTCAAATGTTCTCTTTTCTCTTATAAGAACACTTGTCATTGGATTTAGGGCTCACCTTACATCCAGGTTGATCTCGTCTTGAAATCCTTAATTATATCTACAAAGATCCTATTTCCAAATAAGGTCACATTCACTACATCAGATAATGCTTGCAAATATATATGATTTTTTGGAAATATATATATAAATAAATATATATGTATATAACTATATGTATGCACACATACTTAGTGTGTGTGTATATATATATATATATACATATATATATATATATATATATATATATATGTATATATGTATAAAACTTTCCCAAGAAAAAATTTACTTCACATCTTAGCATTTCTAAATTTAAATATGTCTTCTGATGGATGTGTACAGCTAATTCAATCAGAATTATTTTTTCACCATTTTCTGTTATTAAAATATATTAATCATTTCCTTGAATCAGGAAATATGGTACTTTAAATAATCTTGACTTATTGGTTTGGGAACAAAAATCAACAAGAAGAGAATTTCCAGATATGTTATCAATTGTATGTGTGTATGTGGCATAGGTGTTTGTATATAGGGGTGTTTGTACAGATGTGGCTTTTAAAAATCGACTGATCATTTTTAGAATGGGATGCAATTGGTTTAGGGCAGTTTACCTGAAAAATATCCAAAGATATACATTGGTCACAACTTAGTGGCCAACAGTATAAAAAATTTGTCCAAAAAAAGCTTTGCATTTTTACAACTTTCCACCTAAAGGACCAGATAATTCCATGCTTTTTTCAGTCAGTTCACTTATGAATCACTGTATTTAACACAGAACACCATGTCTTATGATTGACATTGACAAAACAGGGCATGTGCAGAGAGATTGATTACTGCCTTTGAGGAGGGCAAGAATAGTTCAAAGAATTAAGGGTTATAGCTTGGAAAAGAGAAGACTAATAGAAGACATCAAATTATGTTTGAAAACTTGAAACAATTCCAGGGAATTGGAGTGATAATTATAGGTTTTCTATGCAGGGCCAGAGAACAGAACTAATGAATATAGCATTATTTTATATTGTTGTTATTATTATTTATTATAAGTTTATGAGCATAAATTTATCACTGTTCTGTATTTCAGAAATCAAGATAGGCTTGGTTGTTTTCTTTGCTTTAGGTCTCACGAGGCATAGGTGGACTCTTACCTGGAGTCTCTGGAAGACCATCCACTTCCAGGCTCCTTCAGTTTGTTGTCAGAATTCACTCCCATACATTTTAGGACTGAAGTCCTTGTTTCCTTACTAGCTTTCAACTGCATGTTCTTCTCAGCTTCTAGAGGCCTCCTGCACCTGTGGCCCCTATATCTTCAAAGCCAACAGTGGCAGCCTGCGTCCTTCAAGTCTCTCTAACCTTTACTTCTGCCTTATGTCTCTTGCCTCCAACTGGAGACAATTCTCTGCTTGTAAAGTCTCAGGTTAATAGAGTGGGTCCACCCTAATAATTCACAGTTCCCGACCCATATCAAAATCTTTGTCTTTATTCACATCTGCAAAGTCTTTTTTGCCATGTGACATAGCATATTCAGAGGTTCCAAGATTTAGAATGTGGGTATTTTTGCAGGATCATTTTGCTGCCACAACTACAAATACAAGTTTCAGAAAAACAGCTTTTGGTTCAATAAGAAGAAGAACTGTCAATGAAAAAATTCTGCCCAACACTGGGATTTCGTTTGCCTTAAGGCACTCTCCTTATTATAAGTGTTCAAGAACAAGTTGAATGTCCATTGTTTAGACTTGGAAAAATAAATATTGCCATATGCAGGTCCATTGCAAGGCTTTTAGTTCAATTCTGCAATATATATGATTAAGCAATTATTAAAGTCCCTTTTGATAATTATTACCTGGACTCATTTTTTTGTTTGAAAATCTGACATTTAGCAAAATGTATGTTTTCTGCATTGCCCCTTGCATTTGTTTCCATGCTTCTGTTATACTTACTAAAGAGATTTTTAAAAATGTTATTAGTCTTCTAATAATAGGCCTGGATGCAAAGGTGGGTGGGAACCCAAGGAGTTCTCCCAACCTGATTTACCTTCACTCTGAACATAACTTTAAAACTTAAATTAGGCT
The DNA here is from genome assembly GCF_965194805.1 of Balaenoptera borealis. NCBI lineage: Eukaryota > Metazoa > Chordata > Mammalia > Artiodactyla > Balaenopteridae > Balaenoptera > Balaenoptera borealis. The sequence goes on along the minus strand of NC_138876.1, from coordinate 57,817,586 downwards.
GTTCAAACATTAAGAAAAAAAAAAAAAATGAAGACTTGAAATTTTGCCATGAATTTAGTTTTTATCTCAACTTTCAGACCTTTAAACTATTTTACCTAAGCTTTGTTTTGCATTACATGGTTTCAGAAGAATAAACATAGAAGAAAAATTATCCAAATTAAGGCCAGACTCATATTTATAATCACCTACTGTTTATAACATTGCACATTATTTCTTAAAATTACACTGAAATAAATCTGTAGACGAACTCCTAACATTTCTATTGTCAATACACAGATTAAAAAAATACATTATTGACACTGGCAATAGTTATTCTGGGAAAGAAAGTGATAAACTTTAAAATGTCAAGCTGTTTAAACTTTTCAGATTTGGAAAACATACTATTTGTGAGGTACTGTCAAAAATATTTAACTAATAAGAGCTTCTACTAGAATGTGCTGGCAGTAGGTTGACAAGCTCTAAGCCAGAGCAGGATCAAGGCAGCTTAGAACTTTGTAGCAATTATCTATGTAAGTCATATAATGGTCTTCTAAATGTCATGTTTGCAGTAAGAATGGGAAGATATGCCTTAATGAGATACAGGGTGCCTGTCTTTGAGGACTCCAAATTGTGACTGCCATTAATAAGTGGTGGCAGATTACTAGGATATATCACCAAACCAGAATTATGAAAATTTTAGAGATTCTGCAGTGGACTTTCAAAATACCTTTATCTTCAAACACCAAGGGTTTTTGCCCAGCATGTGAATTGCTTGATGCTGGATCATATGTAGGTATCCTTTTTATTTATTTTATTTATTTATTTATTTTTCATTTTGGAAAGGATTTTGATGTTGCACAAGTCAATGAACAGCTGAACTGAAATGAACACAAACTGTCACTTCAAGAATCCATCTCCATGGCAAATAATGAAGCTGGAATAAAAAAGGAAACAAAAACATATTTCCTGTCAGTCTACTGTCAGGGTATTTATCTTTTTCTTTAAGCAAAGTACTCAGATATTCGCAGGGGAAACAGATTTTCACTTATAATGTTGTTTAATAAAGGATTTGGGTGAGCTGAAGATATTTTCTGTTTATCTGTTAGGTAATTCCAAAATAAAGTTCTTTCATGACTCTAAAGAAGTCAGAAAACCTTTTCTTCAAACTGTCCTATTCAGAGCAAAAGGTAAATAAGCTAAAATATATATGAAAAAATAAGCTAAATGAATAAAATCAACTTGAAAGAAATAAAAGATCCTAACTTATGCTTTTCTGCACTTGTGTTTTTAGGCCAGTTATGGCTGATGTAAATTGAAAGCAAACTTGTGTTTTTTGATGTAAAATATCTTTTTTATTGTTTAACTAGCTTCAAAACTGGTAATGACATAAATGAGACAACATGATTTATGTAAATATTCTTGTCATGCTGAATGAAAAATCATGATGGAAGATCACCTAGCCTTAGAGATATTTGCACCAAAATAAATAGCCAACAAAATAAATTACTCAAATCATCCCACTTGGAGCCCTCTATTCATTTATAAAATATTTTTTCTAGTCTAAGGGTCTAAGGGTGCAAATTATGAACAGGAAAGCAAATGAGGTAACACAATTTAGGTAGTAGAGGTGCTTTCCTTGTAATTTACAGCCAGGTTCATTGTAGCAGCCAGAGTACCCTTCTTAGGATGCATTCTTACAGAGAGCAAGGACCTTTATGCCAGTTTGCAGACACAGATACTGAGTTTTGTTGCAATTCCTCCATCTGCAGACATTTAGCTCTTGCACTGTATGCTCAATATTCTCTTTCTTTCTTTATTTCCTCAGTATATATTGAGCTCCAAAATGTGTTACTTTTAATTCCAATTCTTGTCATTATTGAATGTAAAATGTAAACTTTTTTGTTACAGTCTCTCAATTTCTTTGTCCATTTCTTTACACAGCCCTGCCTTTCCTTTCCTTTTCTTTCCCATTACTTCTTCAATTTCTATCAAGATGTGGCATTGCTATCTGATTGCCCCTACTGGTCTTCTACAATTTGCCCTAATTTTAGTTTTAAATCACAAGGTAAATAAAGTTCACTTCTCTGTATTCAAATATTATGTGATTAATGTACATTAATACTTGGTGTAAACTTACTCCTGGAAAACTTTCTTAAGAATGTCCCAGAAATGGTTTGCAAATAATATGAGTATCTTTGGAGACTTCTGGAGAAATATAGACTATATAATTTATACCTTTAGTTCTGAGTTAAGTTAGTATTGTGTTTACACCCATAAACAGTTTTCTAAGGAGCAGACTCTCATTGAAATGGTAGTTTAGAAATAAACTATGAGTCTGTATAATAATCATAATTGTTATTTTTATCAAGTCAGAATCTTCAAATAGTTTTCTTTTAATTAAAAATTTTTGTTATTCTGGAAAAAAAACATATTTTTTCCATCCATTACATAAAAATAAAATTTCAAAAGTATGTAATTTGAGATCTTGATCTCTTTAGTCAGAATAGTGCCTCTATTGTCTCTTTAAAAAAAAAAAAAGAAACAGCTCTACCAACTCAACTCTCTAGTCTGAAGGACCTTAGGAAATAAGGATTACTCTAATTGGATGCAGAGAATAGATACATCTAATCAAATACTTGGTGGCTGCTTGTAAGACATTTTTAATGGGGAAATGCACACATTTTGAGGGTCATATTGCACACTTAGAAGCTCTGAGAAGTCCTATAGTAAAAACAAAACAAAAACCAACCAAAATAAAACATACATTAAGTCTTTCTCAAACTTATTTGACCACGAGCCTTCTGCACATTATTTTTCATAAAATTATTGACACTTCACAAAATTCTAATAAATTAAAGCAAAGTCCCAAGCTCTTGGGTCAGAGTACATTAATTAAAAAAAAAAAAAAAATCTATCTCAAAAGCTATTACTTTGATTCTTGGCCAGTAACTTAAATATCTTTGAATCTTCAAAATTAGTATCATGCAAATGATACCTACCTAACATGGTGACTGTAAAGATTAAACAAATATACAAAAATTAATTGTAAACCATAAGGCACTAAGCAATTGGTTACAATAGGGAAATGTAACTTTTAAAAGTTTAGTTTTGGGTCTGACAGACTTATCTTCAAATCCTCACTCTGCCTATGTGGCATTCTACCAATGTCTTTCCATTTATGAACCTAACTTTTCTCATCTGCAAACTGAAGTTAATAATACTTAACTTGCATTGAAAAAGTTGGAAATAAAAGATTAGAAATCCTGCAATACAGTTATTTTCTAATATATGATAATAACTTAATTTGGAATTTTATTTTTAAAATTTGTGTTATTTGTTTGAATATGGTATAAAGCATATAGAAAAGTGAGAAATATATGTGTTATCAGGAACCTGCTAAAGGAGAATATTTAATTTTTTTTCACAATAGGAAAAAATAAATTACTATTGGTTTCTGTGTTTTTCAAGAAAAATGATAAAGAGGACAGTGCTAAAAATGGCAAGCCATTCTTTTTTCTTACCAGATCATTAAAAATAAAAATTATTATTGTAAAATATTGTTAAGTTTAGTAGTTTACATTGTGTATCCTATTGTGATAAGAATTTGGCATTCAATATCTAATTAACTCCTTGAAGTAGCTCTATGGTCTGGGTATTATTATTATCTTTCCTTTAAGGTACTAGGATATATAAACATAGTAGTCAATAGAACTTTTCTTCAAATATTTGAAACACTTTTCCATCTGAGCACAAGTTAGGGGGACTTCCTGGCTCCATCATTCTTATTGGAACCATGTGACTAACTGTGGTCAATGAGTTCTCATTGAAAGACAAGAATTTAATTGCCAGTTTAAAATTTTCCAAAGCTCTCTTTGGCTTCTGGAAAAGTTACAGAGAATATTCAGTTCTGGCTGACACCCTGCTTTTTCCATGAGTGAGTGACTGGAATGAGCAGAGTTTCAATTAACATTTGATTTCCCTAGATAGATCTCAATGGACACGTAGCATGAGTAAAAAAATAAACTTTTCTTATTTTAAGACCGGGGGGTGTTTCCTGCCCCAACATAAATTAGCCTATCCTGATTAATATATCAGAGATATGTTTTTAGTAGTGTAGCTATTAAAGAAAGATCTAGTATTTGAACTGTTCTCTAATACCAAAGCCTTTGCTCAAAATTCTACACCTGATTGTAACTCCCAAATGTGGTAAGTACTTATGAGATAAATCGAAGAATTATGAGAGAATATTTTCTAATGACACATGGACTGAATTAATAGCACTTATTCTCTTATTCCTGTTTCCTGTATGCTTTCATTTGGGTTAAACAAACATTTTGGCATTCCATTTTATTTTCTCTACCTGCTTTATTATTGTAACATTTTTGTATTTTTTTAGTGATTGCATTGGAAATGGATATATATATATATATATCCTTAAATGACTACAATTTACGTAGTCTTATTGTACCACTCAATGTAAAATATAAGAAACTTATAAAAGTATACTTACATTTACCCCACACCATCTATTGCATAATTCTCACATATTTCACTTCTACATGTTATAGACTCTGTAGTACAGTGTTTTTGCCTTAAAAATAGTTGCCTTTTAAAGAAATCAAGAGAAAAATATCAATACATACACACATATTTACAATTCCTGGGGACTTTTTATTCCTTCCTATAGATCTAAATTTACATTTCATATTATTTTCCTTCACTCTAATTACCTTGTTTCACTATTTTGTAACATAGCTCTTCTGACTGTAAATTCTTTTAGTATTTATCTGATAATATCTTTACTTCATGATCATTATTAAAGGCTATTTTTTTTCTGGGTACAAAATTCTACCTGATGGTTTCTTATTTTCAGCATTTAAAAATGTTTATTAACATCCTTGGTATCACTGTTGCCCTGTATGTAATATGTCCTATTTATTTTATTTGCACTTTATTTTTTAGAATTTTTCTTTATCATTGCTTTTCATAGCTTGACAATGATATGTCTTGGTTTCATTTTCTTTTTATTTATCCTGTTGGAGTTTGCCAAAATTTTGGTTATATACAACAATGTTTTCTAAACACATTGGGAAAATTTCACCTGTTATTCCTTCCAACATATTTTATTATTATTATTATTATTATTATTAATTATTATTTTGCCTTATCCTCTCTCTTCTGTACTTCTGGGACTTGTAGCTTATTATATGTAAATAACATGTAGATTATTATATGTAAGTTAATGTGATTTATATTGTCCTATAAGTTACTATGACTTTGTATTTTTTCCCCTAATTTTGTATTATATTCATCAGATTGGGCATTTTTACTGATGCATGTTGAAGTTTATTTATAATTTTTCTGTACTGTCCAATATACTGATATTTGGAATTTTAAAAATTTCATACATTATATTTTTTCAGTTACAGAATTTTCATTTAGTTTTGTTTGTGGTTTAGATTTCTGTGCTGAAATTCCCCATCTTATTACTCATGCCCATTTTGACAAGTCTAATAAAATATTTATAATAGATGTTTTGAAGTTCTAAACTGATTATACCAATATCTTTGTCATCTTGGACTCTATATCTACTACAATTTTATTGATTATATGTAGCTTTTTCTGGCTTCTCAAATCTAGTAACTTTTATTGAATGATAGATGATATATTTTATAGAGTTTTATCTTTTCATTTTATTTTGTCTTGACAAGCAATTATATCACTTATAAAACCTTCTGATTCTCTCATCCTTGGTATTATGTTTTTGTTAGGAAATATATTGTTCAGTTTTGATTTTTAGTCCTAGTGTGTGTTCCATTCTTAGGACAATTCATTTCATTTCTGGAGTATCGACTGAATGCTACGGATACTCAATGAGTTCTCTCCCTTCTGGCTACACTAGAACTTTAAAATCTCCTAGTACTACACAACCTTTATCTTCTTTTCTCATCCCACAGAAACTGCTCCCTGCTGAGGCTCATGAAATGTTTCTTGCACTTGTGCGCTTACTCTTACCCAGGAATTTGCAGGAAACCCTTCTGAAGCCACATTTCTGTTGAGCTTTTTCCCCTGCTGCATCCTACTTCACAAATTCCGTCTACATTTTTAGTCTTAATCTCTGATCTTGATCTTTAGCTCAGCAAGGCCATATGCTCTGCTTGGATTTCATATCTCTGCACTGTGGAACTAAATCCAAAAAAGAGGGGATATATGTATATGTATAGCTGATTCATCTTGCCATACAGTAGAAACTAACACAACATTGTAAAGCAATTATACTACAATAAAAATTAAATTAAAAAAGGCAACTGAATAATAAAAAACAAACAAATAAACAAAAAACAGTAAATGCAGTTGAGAAAGTGCATCACAGATACACACACTGATTACCTGTTTTCTTACAGACAGAAAAAATAGTTTAGTACATTAAAATTGTACTTTTAATCAGTTGTTTTGGCACTGTGGGGATACATACATATAACCAATGCATCGTGCCTCCCCTTTGCAATGAGTCATCTGAAGGTGGTAAGAGAAGGAAATGGGAAGGCAGCATCATTTCAGGCTGCTATTTAATAATCTCTGATTTGATTTGCGGTAATTTGTTGGGAGAAGTAATTCATGACAATCAACAACCAGGCTTCAGAGGAACTTATGAACTCTGTTTTGAAGGTGTGTATTGAGAAAATGATATTCATACAATGATGAGAAAAAAAATGGTTCTCTTTACCTAAAAGAGCGATTTTAATGTGAACTGTTCATTTTGTGCAGTCACAGGTGTCTGAGGAACACAGAAACTAAAACTAAAATTACATTATATGTATAGAAAATGAAAGTATTAAATTAATTTAAATTAAACCATTTTCATTTTTTCTTTATTCTGTAAACTATCAAATCAGTTTTCACATAAGTTTAGAAATTATAACAACTACAATAATTAAATAATCTGTGCTTTATATAATAAAACTCTACTTAAAATTTCATGATATTCAAAGTGGCATTTCTATCAGTAATTTTCTTTCAAAGAGAAGAAAAATTATTGTCAGTAACATTTTATTTTGTAGAAAATGAGAAAATTAAAAGTGCAATTATCTTTTCTTACATCTAAATTAAACAACCATAAGTATAAAATTGTCAATTGGACCAATAACTATATTTGAGGAATTACATTTTGGAGCCCATGAAATACCTATTGAAATTGGGTTCTATTTGCTGTCCCAAAGGAAAAAAAAAAAGAATATTTTTCTCTCAACAGATAAGACTGTTTTATTTACCTAAAATTATTTAGAGCAAAACATAATTTCCAACTCTCAAAGCTTATCTTTTATATGGTAATTGAATTACGTTTGTGACTAACATAAATGTATTAGTCAGGGTTTTCCAGAGAAACAGACCAATAAATATATAAATATATAAATATAAATATATAAATATATATATAAATATAAATAAATAAATAATATATATATATATATATATATATATATTATAACAATTGGCTCACAGGAGTATGGAGGCTGAAAAGTCCTATAATCTGTTGTCTTTAATCTGGAGACCCTGGAAATCCCATGGTGTAATTCAGTTTGAGTCCAAATGTCCAAGAACCAGGAGCACCTATGTCCCAGGGTAGAAGATGAATGTCTCATCTCAAGCACGCAGAGCAAGTTTGCGTTTCCTCCACCTTTTTGTTATAATCAGGCCCTCAAGGGATTGGATGATATGCCCACCCATGTCAGTGATGGAGATATTCTTTACTGAGTCTACAGATTCAAATGATAATCTCTTCTAGATACACCTTCACAGATACACTGAGAAATAATGTTCTACCAGCTATCTGGACATCTTTTAGCCCAGTCAAGTTGACCATAAAATTAACCAGCCCAAGGTGGTACCAGGAAAATAAAATGTGTGAGGTAGGAAATATTTGTTGATATCTTCCCTAGATTCTCCATTCTGTCATCAGATCCTTTCATGGGTATGTAGGCCTCAATTTCAATTTAATTGAAAGTCATTAACAATTCTCACATGGTTTCTTCTTTTCCTCACACCTACTCTGCTTGAAGAATTTTCTATAAGTCATTTACTCTTTAATATGTGTGCCTTTCTATTTTCTCCTTCTCCTTCTTGCTGTTCTAGAAAATGATTTACATGCAGTATCTTAAAATAGCCCAACTGAATTCTGTTTGTTGAATATAAAACTGGTTGGCCAATAGTTCCACTCTAAAATTAAGCTTCTCCATGAGCAACTTACACTAGGATAGAGATTTTTAAAATTATCTCTGAGCCTGCTGTACTCTGAAACCTCTGGATTTGCCCAGACGTAGAGATGTACTTTTCTGGGGTCTTAGCACCAAGTTTTACTGTGTGGTCTTTGTGTGCAAGTCTCTGTATAGGCCTGTTAATTAAAAATAGCATATTCTTTATCTCACACTCAGACAATCATCTCTTAGCTCATGCTCTTCCTTTTTTTTTTTTTACTAGTCTTTATTATTTATTAACTTAAAACAATAATCATTTATTCTCATGGATCTGTGGTTGGATGATGGTTTGCTGATCTAGGCTGGCCTTGACTTGGGTAATTTTTTTCTGCTCCAAGTAGCTCTCATCCTTCTCCTAGAACTAGTGGGCAAGCTTAGGCATTTTTTTTTTTTTTTTCATGGCAATGTCAGAAGCACAAGAAGGAAAGGAGAAATATATAAGGCCTTTTGAGGTCTAAGGTCAGAGCTGGCACAGCATTATTTCCACATTATTCTATTGGCCAAAGCATAGACTTAGTTCCCATAAACCCCCTTCCCCAACACATGCAAATAGCTCCTATTCTATCACACAAATGTAACACATTTGTTACAATTGATGAACCAACATTGACACATCATTATTGCCTAAAGTTCATAATTTACGTTAGGGTTTACTCTTGGTCTTGTACATTATATGATTTTAGACAGATGTGTAATGAAGTATATCCATCATTACAGTATCATACAGAGTATTTTTACTGCCCTTAAATTCCTCCCTGCTTTGCCCATTCATTCTCTCTCTATCCAGCTGGCTGGCAACCACTGATCTTTTTACTGTCTCCATAGAGTTGCCTTCTCCAGTATGTCATATTGTTGGAATCATACAATTTCAACTCCATTCCTTTTTGACATATGTAAGATTTCACATTTTCCTTCACACTGTGTACTTTAATAAGAAGGAATATGCACTTAAATCAAATCACACTTGAGAAAATATACAGTAAATCTTTGTTACATTTTTCTCTTTCCAGGAAGTAATAGACATTTCAGTCTTTAGAAGAGAAAAATGCTTCTTTCTGTTTCAACCATTCTAGGCATTAATTAAGCAAACTTATCAAACAAATATGTCCATCTGGACAATAGGAAAATCAGCCTTGAGCATAACACATCATTTGGTATAAGGTTATTAACATTTAGAAGATATGTATAAAGAACATATTAAATTTGAAGTTCTGTGATAGGTAGTGCAAGTTAGTTGGTTCATTATTTTTGTCTTTGCATTGCTTGCAGAATGTTTCATGTCCTTTTCTCTTAAAAAAAAAAATTAACCTTGCTTCTAGCTCTTCAACTATAGAAAATATATCTATTCTTAATGTTGGCTCACCCATTGGAAATAAGTGTAATTTTTTCTCAGAATAGGAAAAAATAGATTGTTAACTCTTCAAATGTTTTGTTAAACTTGACATTTCCTATAGCAGCTAGTACATATTGGAAATATCTTTCCAATAAACATTTAAGTATCAAATTATTGAAAGATGTGGCTTTGGTAAGTGTGATGTAAAGTCAATGTTCATCTATTAAAAGACATATATGTGAGCCATGTCATAATAATCCAAAAATTATAAACATTTGGATTGAAATGTGATATTTTTATTAAATTAGGTATTAATTCAAAAGACTTCAACATGTGGCATTAATCACCCACTATAGATTTGCAGGTGGTGTTTAAATAGGAATAAGTCATGAACTCTGAGATAGTAGATTCACAACCTAATAAGGCATAGAACATATAAATAAATTACCATTTAAAATTATATGCTGCATAAAGTCTAGAATAATGTGATACAAATATTAAGGAGTGAGAAGTTATTTTATTCCTCCATGGAATACCTTAATGAGGCTCTGACACTTAAGACGTTATAAGTATTTTTTCTTGATCTTTCAGAATTATTTTATTTCCAATATCCCTGTTTTTTCTTAATTTTCAAAAGAAGGCATGCTTATTTTATTCAATTTTATATATGAAAAGTTTGACAAAACACATCCATTATGCACCATCCATAAATATTTGAGCATAATTCCAAAATATTATTTCAACATGTATTCAATGTACATTATTAATGAGATATCTTATATTCCTTTTTTTTGTACTGTCTTTGAAACTCAGTATGTATTTTACACTTACAGGATACCTCATTTTATACCAGTTTCATTTCAAGTACTCAATAACCACAAGTGTATGATGGATAATATTAGACAGTATAGCTTAATATAGGGTAAATAGGTTAACATACAAATATTAAATCATTTGTGTTTTCCAGGAGTCCTAAACAATTAGTGTTAAAATATGTTACATTATTTTTGTTTGTTTCTGCCCATTTTTATTTCATGACTGATTATGTTTCATGCATTTTCCTGCTAGGCTATTTACCTCAAGAATGTGTGGCTTTTATGATTTATTAGGAATTACATAAACTTATATAAATATCATCCATTTCCTGTTTAGTCAATAATGGTTTAAATTCTACTTTAATCTTTAAATTTTTCTAATTTCCCTTATGCTTTCTTCTTTGACCCATGAAATATGTATAAGCATACTTTTAAATTACCAAATATTGGAGAGGATTTTTTCTATTCATTTATTTTTACTGATTTATAATTTAATTCTATTTCTGTCGGGAAACATACTTTCTACTATTTCAATCCATTTAAATTTATTGATACTTATTTTGTGGTTTAGTGTACTTTCTGTATAATTTTGCTTTTTAATCAAGTTTAACAATCTATACCTCTTGACTCGGGTGTCTGGACTATTCACATTCAGTGTGATTATTGATATGATTGGATTTATATTTGCCATTTTGCTGTATGTTTTCCATATGTCTCCCTTTTTGTTTTTCTTACTTAATTATTCTTTTGTGTCAAGTAAATAATTTTTAGAATACTATTATAATTTCTTTGTTCTTTATTTTAACTATATATTTTGAAGCTGTTTTCTTTTGTTTGAGGGATGATAGGCATCTTAACTAGTCAAAACTAATTTAGATTAATACTAACTTAATTCTAGTAAGATACAGAAATCTGTTCAAATATAGCCCCATTCTGTCCTTTTTTTGCTGTTATAATATATGCTATGTTTTTATGATATTCACCCAAAAATTCAGTGTTATAATTATTTTTTATGAAATCTGTGTCTTCAAAGTGTTAAGACAGTAAATGATTTAAAAATATATCTTCAGTTTTTTATTGTAACCCGTTTACAACTTCTGGTGCCTTTTATTTCTCCATTTGAATTTGAGTTATCATCTGGAATCATTATTTTTCATTTTAAAGAACTTCCTTTAGTGTTTCTTTTAAGGAAGTCTGCTAGTAATGAATTCTTTCAGTCTATATTTATCTGAAATGCCCTTATTTCACCTCCAATTTAGAAAGATATAGATTTTTTGCTGGGTAGAATTCTTTTTTCATAGCGTTTTTTTGTTTGTTTGTTTGCTTTTTTGTTTTTCCTTTCAGAACTTTAAATATATCATTTCATTTCTTCTGGCTTTTGCTTTATTTAAAAGAGAAATCAGCTCTTAATTGTATTGATGCTCTCTTGTATATAATGACTCGATT